>NC_138783.1:90900573-92118073 GCF_965178545.1 Coloeus monedula
TTGTAATTAATTAATTCAAGATCAGCTTCCCTATGCTGTCTTTCACCCATTTTTTATCTATAAGGGAATCCTTGGCTTACTCAGTTTGGGGCAGGTTAGGTTATTTCTTTTCCCTTCTTTTTTTTCTTTTTTACCTTTTTTTTTTTAAATAAATTCCTTACTTTTAATGTTGCTGGAACTATAAGGAACAGCATAAACAAAAGGTAAGCCAGTAGGTCATGACTACATAAATATATACAAGCTGAGATGATGTCCCTTGCACACATGTAAAGCAGCTCTGTGTGCTGAGCAGAACACCCAGTCTGTTGGCTCCACAGGGTAGGAGCAAATCTGGAAAGTACAGAACAGGTTCATTTCCCCATTTCTGTGTTGCAAATAATTTCTGAACCAATGCCACCACTCTGGCTTTTCAGATCTAATCTGGCCTTACCAGAGGTTGTAAGACTATGGTATTATCTAGGACATTAGAAACAGGAAATGACTACAGATCTTCCCCCTTCAAAAAAAGCCTCCAAATACTTCATAGAGCACCTTCCAGTGCACGATTTAATGATATTTTATTCTGACATTGAGGTTGCCTAAGGACCTCATGACCCTGAAGAAGCAAATTCAAATTACTCTTCTCATCCTATGCTCCAGAAGTAAGTCTGAAATATCCAGAGAGTGATCTGAAGTTGTACCACCATCCAACGCCTGGAAAGACTCCTTTCAGCAACATTAGGTTTTTATGCTAATCTGCCAGGCTTTCCTCATTATCACATTTACATTTTCATACCTGCTGTTTCTTTCTTTTCTTTCTCTGGTGACAAAGACCCCAGCAAAGCAAAGCCAGTGCAGATAAAGGCTTGAAAACAAATCTAACAGTCATTAAGGACAGCAGTGTGGTGATTTTGGTGCTCATCCGCTCATTTCATGCAAGCTTCTAAGTAAGCGCCATGGTGCAGCTGTCAATCACTGTCTGCAATGGGCCAGAAATGAACTGTGAATTCAACACCCTTCTAACCTTGGGCGGGGGAAGGCCACACAGACGCAGATACTTTGGGTGCCAAACAATATCCTTCCAGTTCCTGCTTGACCGCGACCCAAATGTCATGTTATCCATTTCATGTACTCAGAAATATGTTCAATCTCAGTAAGGCATTCCATTCAAGTTCCATTCAAAAATCTGGCCTTTTCAGGGCACAGAGTCCCCAGCCCAAACCTCAAGCCCTCATCTGACAACATCCTCAAGCCATCTCCCAACTTGAGTAATAATTTGAGCCAGAAATGAAACAGAAGCAGAGTCAGTCCCCTGGAGGTAAAAAGCTCCTCAACACCTTATTAGCCAGGCCTCGATCAAATTTGGCTCACTTTGATCATTTGTTGCCAATCTCTTATGCCTGAGAAGAATTCTTTTGCCCCAAAGGCAAAGGGAGGCAGGAAAAAGAAGAAGAGCTTTCACCTGTTCGTTCTTTATTTGTAGTAATAATTCATATTTCTGAAAGCATGTATTGCTAAGAAAAAGGGACCATTTTCAGTGGTCACAAAATGATGCTTTTACTCCTCCTTAATGTGACTTTTCAGGAAGAAAATTTTTTCAAGTATAAATAAGAAGCAGCTATTCAAGACATTTTTATTTATTAATAGTTAGATTCTTTCTCTAAAAGAACCAACACAAACCCGCCATAACACCTTGATTGCATTACTACTTCATATTTGCCTGCATAAATAAACCTGACGTTTTACTGCAAGAGAGGCAGCTATTTTAAAGATGGCAAAATGTCAGCTCTTGGATGGTTGGTTTCATTTAACAGGGCTCCACATGAATTTATGAACTGTTCCATAACATCTTCTCCCTGCATCAAATGGCAGACTTTGGGCAGAAACCCAATGTATGTTTAGCTAATGTATAACAAACAGAGTATTTACATAGTCAGTAGACCCTATTAGGTATTAAGAATGGTCTCTTTCTAAATTTACTGTTAATTCCCTTCCGCAACAACCTAACTGAAGAGCTCGCTTCTCAGAGAAAGCTAAGAAAATGTGCATCTACTCTCATGTGTGTATAGGTCTTTTCTTTCATTTTAAAATATCTTTAACAAAACTTGTGACAGTTATTTTCTTTTGGTGCAAGAGTGAGAATGTAGTTTAAGATATTGTTTCCTGACTTTAAAGGTGCCTTGTGGTTTTTAAGGATATTTCAGCAGCTAAAGAAATTCTACCGCAGACACAATGTACCAGTTCATTTCTTAAGCAATAAATGGCAAGCAGGGTGGTGCTGAATAAGCATGCTTATATGGAATTTCTCTTTGAAAAGACCACTAGTTAGGCCCTATAACACTTCAGTTGATATTTCCACAGTGCAAACACGATAGTGGAAATTAAGTTGCCCCAGCAAATTCAGTTTAGGAGAAATTTGTTATGAATAAAATGCTGCTGCTGGCCTTAGAACATTGAATTTATCCACCAAATAATATCTTAGAAATACCACTTCAGAAGAAATCAGCTCTAAATAATTGATAAATTTGGTTTGTTTAGAAACCTTTTGACCCCTGTAATAGAAAGTAAAAACACATTTCAGTTATTAAAGTCACATATATTCCCTCTGGTAGGGGAAGCTTTTAATTTTAAGCTGGTCTCTGTTGGGGCCATTTGATAAAGCTTGGAAAAACCTTTTCAACTGCTGCTGGTGGATTTGGGTCAGCTTCCCTTGGGAAAATGGCAAAAGATAAATTTCTAGCTTTTCATAACACATAAGAAAACTTCAGAGATTTTAAACATCAAGAACTATTGGAACTGAAAGACACAGTTTCTCTTTTGTTTCTCCCCCTCCTCCTCCTGCTCCTTCTTCTCTTTTATTTCCAAAAAGAACTTTAAATTCTCTTGTTGTTTTAATTTTTTTTTTTTTTTTGACTATGGAGGTTAGAAAGTTTTGACCTCTCTAACTGCACTACCAGTGGTCCTTATTAGCCTAAGATTTATTTTGAGATAGAAATATCATTATGTGGTTTTTGTTTTTAAATGGAGCCATTTCATTCTACTGGCTTCAAAGCCAAGAGCAAAATAAAAACCCTCTATCGCTCTTTTTTTTTTTTTTTTAATGCATTTCTTAAACTTTGCTTCAGTCACTGTTACCAGAACTTTATGTCCACAAATACAAGTCAGTCTCATTTCCCCAGGACAGTAATCACAGTTTATGAATGAGGGCACTGATTCTACAGGGATTGCCAAAATGTACCTGACCTCACTTCACTGCTGTTTCTTAACAGGGAAAGAAATGGGGGTAAAAGAGAAAAAACCTACTTAATACTTATGAAAACAGAAAGACATAATAACACCCCACAGTCAAATATTTAAGTAGCCACTTCCACATAAAACAAATACTCACAGGCAGCAAGGCAGATTGTGCTGCCCTCTGAACCTCATACCTGCAGACGCCCCTGCACATATTTGCAAAGGTTGCTGCTGTTCTTTGTCCCTTCAGGAGCTGCCTCCAAGAAGCAACATCTGCAGACTTTGTGGGGAACATCCATTTCTATACATTCATCTGAGACTACAAAATTCAGTTCATATAAATTACTGAATGGCCGTCATCCAACAGAAACAACCACCTCCCTCTGATAGCCTGAGCTGAACAAGAACAAGCATCCTAGAGGATAAAAATCTATGTATTTTCTTACAGGCTCTAAAACAATTCAGCCTCTCTTCCCTGTTGTCATTTAGACTAAAGTATGTTTCCCTGGAATATATTTGTGAGCAGTGAGACACTGGTAGATGGCTCTGGCAAGCTGAATTCCTCTTCCTGAATTTCATGGTGAATGAAGCATTGGCACTTTTGAAACTACAGAACAGCTGAATTTTTTGATAACTGGACAAGTCCCTAACAATCCCGCTTACCTACAGCCTGTGAAGAGTGCTCAGGAACAAACTGGTAGAAGTAAAGCTTTCCTCCTAGACAACTAGCCTTTCTTGAGCAGCCAGTTCTTTCTTTTTGCCTCTTCATGCTTGGTTGCTATTCCCAGTGTAAGACACTTTGTTGCACGGATGCAGTGGTAAATTATTAAAAGAGTCTCTACCAGGTATTCATTCATGCAGTCACAAATTATGTGTTCATGTACCTCTGCCTATTCTTGGCAGGTGCAGCTCCTCTGTGAGTACTTTAGCAATTCAAACACCTGCATTATTTCATTACTTTAGAGCTGTTATTCAAAGAGTTGCACCTACACCCCATTAGCACCCTCAGAGGGAGGCCAACTCTTGGTAATTTATGTTGTGGAGGGATTGCCACCTTGGAGAAGAAAGATAACATGCAGAAAGCTAGGCTGTGATTTTACAGCCACACTATTCCAGCTTCTCAAATAAACACACATAGCACACATCTTCATGGTCACTTGGTCCACTTGGATGAGTGAAAGGGGCTTCTTTGTGTTTACTGTGCACTCAATGTTCACACAGGAAATAGTTGAGGAGCCGCCAGTATTTTAAAAGGTGACAGGCTGGAGTATTCATGGTGTTTTCCTTGTGCAGGAATGTCTTGGAAGGCTGTGACATTTTGAATTGGAAATTTTTTATTTATTTTTTTTAGCTCTTCCCCCATGCTTCTTCTCTCTCTTCCACCCACCTTATCATAACCTCCAGCTCATAGACAACTGTTGGATGATTCCCTTCCACTGCCTTTCTCATACTTCAGTAGGCTGACTCTTCCCACCTACTGCATCACACAAACTACAGCTGGCAAATTCCTCGCCCCTAATGATTGCTAGCAGTACCTTCCCACACATATGCACCGGCACATATTCACCTGCTAGAAACCTCTTTATGCTCTTCATCATCTGAAACACTGAAATAAATCTGTTTCTGGCCAAAACAATTGGGTGTTTACACCAGTTACAGAGGAAAGAGCCAGTGTATGCAAAGCGTGATTGTTACAGTTACATTACAGTTAGCACAAGTGATCAGCTAGAAGAAAAATCACCAGGTAAGCAAGAGTACTGAAACATTTTTAAATTTATGTAGAAACTAAAACATGAGCAAAAACTTCTTTAAACTGATTGCCCAATAGCAAAATGTCCCAAGTCACAAGGGAGCAGAAATATGCTCTGTTGGGAGGGAAAGAAAAAAAAACTTGCAATTATTTCTGTCAACAAGCACATCTTCCAGAATACATACGAAAGTAAAGCCAATCAAGTTCAAATATGCAGTGTCTGATCATAGTGAAATTCAGAAACCATTTTGCACAATCCTTTTTTAAAGGCAAAAAGCAGTGGAAATAAAGTGATATTGTTAAGAATAGAAAATTTTTAGTATCTTTATATATTTAATATACTTGATTGTTTCTTCTGTAAGACAAATTTTCCAGAATACCTGTCTATTGAGTAGAAAAAGAAGAAAGCCAGAGTAAAATGAGAAGTCCAGCATACAGCTGACCATTTTCCACACAAATTAATTGCAAATGAAAACACAAAACAGATCTACCTTTTCGGTACTAGAAGAGGGTAACTCCAGCTGAATATTCACCAGAAGAGGCAAAATTATCCACAGGATAAAAATATTGTAACACCATAATAATGAAACAAGCACTTTGACACTGTGTAAAGAACACCACTGTGTCATTGTCATTAAAAGCAAGAAACCAGGGATGGTAGCATTATCCCTCATTCTTCTCTATGTAATTAGAAAACAGAATCCAAGATGTCTTATCAAAAATAAAACATGTAACAACAAAATCAGCAGTAAATACTGCAAAGCAAATGCAAACAAAGCACTGAAACCTCATGAGATCCATGACCATGTCAGCCTAGTGTTGGAACAGATTTATTTGAATGAAACTGGAAGGATTACCTCTTGTAATGATTATTTCTTGAGTATTTTTTAAATTGAGCTGTTGAACCACCCATTGATGCAACAATGTAATGACACATTGAAAATCACAGTTTGCTCATCACAGGATTCCAGATGAGTTAATAGCAGATAATTGCACACATTTTGCAAGCACGTCATTTCAACAGTTCTCTTTGATATTACGATTTAAGTGCACCTTGTAAATTCTGGCTATGTACAGGCAAGTGTGTTGGAAATACACTGTTTCCAAAGAGAAATGAACTTAAAACAACAAGATAAAAAACAAGCCAAAACCCAACAATCCAACCAAAAAGCCTACATTTTCTAGGTTAGAACATTTTGATCACAGAGGCATAAATGTTGGTGTCAAAACAAGTTCTCTGAATAAAAGTTGTTTAAACCTAAGTTAGCTTCAAAATAAGCCGGAAGCAAGCAAACATGGGGACAAAAATGCCATAAGTTCTCTGCATTAGCAGCAGAACTACTGCCAGGAGTTACATCACCAGCACCAAGACTACATGCCATCATTGTTTGTGATACTGGTGAAATAAAAGCCTTTAGAGACCACCCAGGTGGATACTACTGCTCTGCTTCTTGAGGTAACACAGATGCAGCCTTCTATGTCTCACTAACTGTGGCTCCTGGATGGAAGAGAGAAGAAAATTTTGAGGCATAATGCACTTTGTCCTAAGTTAAACACCTTAAACAAGTTTACCCTCAGTTGGGTAAATCTCACCCAAACTCACCAGCCACGCCATAAAACAAAGCAACACACAAACACAGGTGCACACACTACATCAGAATGCAAATTCACTTTGACAACTGCATTTGCCATAACAAAATGAATTGTTTGGGGAAAGAAAGAGACCAGATGATTTGAATATCAGTTACTGACAGTTGTCCTAAGTTCCACCTGAGACATTTCTATTCATGTGTGTGTTATGAATAAGTGCCACAAGTTGGTAATATCTTCATTTCAGCTGGTTTCATTACCTGCATTTCATTTCCAAAAGAGTGGTGATACAGATCTCATGGTATCCACTGCAATTATAAAATTGATTTCTGCCCTCTTTATATCCGCAGAGAGGCTGAACGATCCTCCGAGCAGGGCTGCTTCTGAGCCTCTGCCCTGGCGCCAGTGTCTGCAGCTGTATGTCTCTTTAATTGGGGGTAGGAAGCGGGGTAATCATCAGAGCCCCGGTTTGTCTGCTTAACGCAGCGCTGCCGAGTGTGCGACACGTGCTGCCGAGCGTCGGCGTGGCTGGGGATTTGCAGCACATTCTTAGCCCTTTCCCTGCTGAAAGCAAATAGCAAGTTGGAGGAGGCATGTTCCCACAAGGCTTGGCACAGTGCTCGGTGCCTCCCCATGCTGCAGAAGACCACGTTAGCTGGAACTCTTACGTGCATTTAGCCATTAGGAATTTGGTTCACATTTCTGTCCTACCAGTAGCCTCACTAGAGAGCTACCATAACAAAGGTCTGAAGAAGCTAGTCTGTTTTATCAAATATAGATATTAGGACCCTTTATATCACACCAGTAAAGATTTCTACATTAGGTTAAAAACACTTTAAGCTTTGTGCATGAGTCTTTGAACTGCTGCTCTTCTGGAGTGAGTTGAAGGGAAGCTAGCAAGAACAATGTCAACTTTACCCATAAGCTGCCAAGTTCCTGGGAGCATATTTCATTTCAGAAACCCAAGGGAAAGTTAAAAAAAATCTCAGAATTCTGATATCAGGACAAATTCTGAAAGCAAAATATGGTTTATCTCTGAATTGTTTTAAAACTAAAGTCTGAAATGCCTCTAAACTAGAAATTTATTTTTCACTCAACTCTAGTTATGAAAAGTTTTGGTTGAAGATGAGTATGGTTCTCTTGATACATGTATATGTGTGGAGCTGGGGGTTCATCTCAGAATCTGATGATTGTGAGTCCTGGACAAAATCCACACCTGAGCACAGTGATCAGTATATGTCTATGCTAAGTGATGAAGAGCAAAATCAAGGTTTTCATTCCAGGGCAAAGAACATTATTCTGCAAAGTCTTGAGCAAGATCTTTCTGCATAAGAAGTAAAATATTTGGAGTGCGCAACACCTTCAG
This sequence comes from Coloeus monedula, assembly GCF_965178545.1. Classification (NCBI taxonomy): domain Eukaryota; kingdom Metazoa; phylum Chordata; class Aves; order Passeriformes; family Corvidae; genus Coloeus; species Coloeus monedula. Next base: position 90,908,493 of record NC_138783.1, read on the forward strand.
TGACTGAATTCACAATCTACACTAATGACATGGATTCCGTGGCTGTCATGGGCTCTAGGTAGTTCTTGAAAATGCTTAAATCCTGTAATTTTTTAACAAAGGAATGACATACGTGACCTAAGATTGAGTTTAGTGGATAGCACACACTATTTCTGAGCATAAGAACATATGAGATTCCAGGTTCACAAACTGCCAGGTGAAGTAGTTACTTGGACTGTAAAATCAAGCATCAAGCATATGGGATACACATCATAACGTCACCCCAAGACAGACTACAATATCAGCCTTTTGGTTGTATGTGCTAACCTTCTCCTACCCTCTGAACAGCCCACCCTGAATACTGATTTAAACAGGATCAGTTGGAAAACGTAGTGTGATCATATGTAACACACATTTGCACCAGAACACATTCATGTAAAAGAGTCTAAATAAGGGTTCAGAGGCGTTTCTTAACTCTCAAGTACTAGCTCTTGCAGCCACAGGAAAGTTAATTTAAAGATAACTCTGCTGGGAATTATTTTACACTCCTTCTTATTTCTGGCATCAGAAGTTACACATGGATCTTGAACCTGCTGCATTGCAGTGCAGGATGCTATTGCTAGGATTGTTGAGAACTTTAACTGTACACATGCACATTAGCTGAGGAAAAATGTTTTTGTGTGTGTTTGTGTGTGTGTGTTTGTGGGTGTGTGTGAATGAGGAAAACATCTTGAGTCTATAGTGTCGAGAAGCCTGTTCTGTTACCCCTTAAGCCAAGTATTTTAGGGATGGTTTGGGATGGAAACTGCTCAGTTTGGAATTTTTTATAATGTAAGACCACAGACTTAACCTCTTCTTCCCCTGCCTTTCCATTTTCTTGTCTTCAGCTGGTTCAATCTGTGTCTCTTGGTGTTGGCAGTGTCAGTGTGAGCTTGGCCTGCAGCCTGGAGTCTACTAATGTTTTCCCAAGAGATAAAAATAAGAGAAGGGTAATGACAATTTTTTTCACTTTGCATCCTAAATGGAATTTTATGGGACAAAGAGAAGAGACTTCTGTGACCCAAAGGGATTTCCTCTGCTGAATACCAAACACCTTCTACAAACAACAGAAATGTGAGAGATTCTCAAAATAAAAGGTCACAGGGATTTTCTATAATAGAAAGGCTTTAACGACAGGGTGTTGTTACCAGCTGCCCTTACAGTGAATCAGGAAAAATCCTGGTGAAGGACTTCCTCAATATGTTTTTCTGCATTTCAAGGAGCTACTAATTTGAGGGATAGTCACTGGAATTGTCAGAGTTTGAGTCAGGGACCATGATGTACATTTAGTAGCAGCCCTGAATGCAGGGAAGGGAAATAAAAAAAGGATTCACAGCAGAAAGGGAGATGACCATTTTACTTGGACAGCTTGGTGGCAGCATGTCCAGGCTTGCTAAGGCAACATCCGTGTGTCAGACAGAGGGACAGCATTTGTTTGAGTTCTGGGAAGAGCCCAACTTCCTTATGAGAAGGGCAGGGGAGGAATATGGCTGGCTAATGATTTCAGACTGCCTGAGGCAGTGAGCAACCTGGTAGCTGCAGAGAAAAGCAATTCTTTTTCTGCCCACCCACCACTTGAAAACATGGTATAAACAGCTATTTGTGACCAAATTTGGCTTAGAACACGGTCAAGGATGAATAAGACAGGGCAACAGGCACTTGCACTGTCTGTGGTCATCCTTGCACCTCATTAGGTATCCACAGAAATGGGAGCTGCTTCTCTCTGTGGCTGGAAAGGAAGAAGACCCACAGTTCAACCAGGCCACCATCCACTCCAGAAGTTTGTGTGCCTTCAGGTGTTACTACCACACGTGGCTGTAGAATAATATCAAGTCATTTCAGCATGTGAAGAACATACTAAGCTCTCCACATTCCCTCCTGTCTTTCTTTCTCCACTGCCCCTGGCTTCTAGCTATCATCCGCATCCGGCCATCACCACTGTCTTGCCCCACCTGCTCCTCCCCCATGGACTCACAAGCTCTATTTCTTCACTCTGGTCATAATTGCTGTATTTTTTTTCTGATCTGAGTACAGGAAGGCATAGGAAGAGGACTGCACTTGAACCCCATCCATTTTCGGAACAAAGAATCTGACTTTGAGATGTGAAGAAACTGCAGCAAAGGGCCCCTCTCCGCCCCACAGAGGGGATGGGGGATGTGACACATTTGTCTGTGCTCAGGACATATCATGGACACAGTGGCCTGTTGGTGAGTTCAATCATATTAAAAGACAAGGATAACTAATAGGGACTTTGAATATTCAGTGGTATAAAAGTAACCTTGCCTTTTTATGTGTCCTTCCGTAGATTAAAAGAAGCAATATTGTTGGGATGCCTAGGATTTCAAAATATTACTTCATATTAAGCAAAAAACACATCTTAAGGCACACATTATTGGTCCAGAAGAACACATCTTTCAGTCTTTGAGAGGTGTTTAAAATACTCTGGCAGATGAAGGTAAGAAAACATTAATTTCAGCTAGTCTTTCACTTTGATACGTGCCAATGAGTATAGAAATGCGAAAATGAAACAACTTAAGAATGTGTAGTTCAAATTACATATGAAAATGGTCCATTCAAAGTGTGGATTTAATCATTTTTGTCTTAGTCAGCTCATTCTTTCAAACACCCATTTCCCATTCCAGGTTACAATACTTATACTATAGTGTAGATTACTATAATTAGCAGGTTAAACGCATGAAAACAGTTTTTTCCCCTTGATGTGCCTCTGGATCCTTTATTTTTGCTAGCAGTTATACAGTAAAGTCACTTCCTATGAAGGAGAAACAACTGCCATGGGGTTTCTTAATGCTGCTAATGTTCTGTTCTTTCCCTCCAGTAATAACAGTAAGAAATTATTGTCTGTAAATAAAGGAATATAATGCAGAGTATATGTCAGGAGAAGTATGTTAAAAGCTGTATGTATAACATCCATAGGTACAGACTGCTTATGTTGACAGAGCAGCCAGCGTTGGATTTTATTAAGATGCAATGAGAACCTTTCTAATCGCACTGCATAGAGAAGTCCTTCTCTGATCCAAAAGAACTCCTTCAGTTAACATGCAATTTAATTCTGCAGAGTAACAAAGAAAATAGTCTATAAATACCTTTTGTTCTGTGATATTTACAGCAAATATCAACATTTTTGTTACTTTGTTTTCTTCACCAACAATGCCATGTGGCATATCTGTAGATTTATTTATTTTTTAATCATATGTCCTGCTGGTTATAACATAACTTAATGTACCAGCTGCAATTAACAGACTGTCAAAGGATCAACTAACAAGTGCTGATAAGCTTCATTTAACTAATTTGAGGAGTGGAAGTTTGATTTTCTTTTTTTTTTTTTCCAGGAAGGTAGCTTGTTTCCTTATTTCCTGTCAAGTGAGCCAACTCCTGTGACCTGTAGTTAAAAGGGCCCTTTGTAATTAAGGCAGTGAGCTTCCAAGTGAACAGTTCTCACAGTAGGAGGGGGAGCAGGGGGGAAGAAGAAGAAGAAAAAAGCAACAAAAAAAAAAAGGAGGATTCATGACACTGCTTAACTAACTAATCGGAGCTGAGCCAATCCATTTTCCTGCAGGCCAGTCAGTGTACCATGAGCACGCAGAATCTCGCCCTTCATTGGCTTCATGTCCATTTTATGGACCAGCGAGTCTATTAAGATCTTGGTGAGTGGCCCTATCTGAGGGCAGGGCTCTCTCTCCATCTGCCCATAGACTACCAGAAACTGATCAGCCGTGTTATATCAATAACGTTCTCACACCAGGTTGTGTAAATTGATCTTTTACAATTTCTCTCGGTGACAGTCTCTGTAACCAACAAGATAAATCATTCCTCCTGTGGCTTTTTTATTGATTGCTGAGACCTGTATAAAAATTACACTGCTCAAGCTGTAAAGTGAACATCCTCATAAAAGAAGACCTTCTATTTACAATCAAAATACGTTTCGTCCAGATCAAGCACAGATTTACTATCCCAATACCATAAGAGACCAGAATTAACTGAAATTCAAAGCACCAACAAAGTAACCCACATAAACTTTTAAAATGTGAATGGTGCACCACAACATCAAGAAAAAAAGAAAAGAAAACAAACAAAAGCCAGACTTGCAAGGTTATAAAGTCCTGTTGAAGTAAAGGCAGTTGTAATAGCAAACCATCTGTTAAAAACAATGATGCAGAAGAAGCACAGCAACACAATCAGCCAGCTCTTTTTTTTTTTTTAATTGCTTGTACAAACACTAACGCAAATTGCTTTCCAATATCCTTTTAGCATCCATGCAACTATATATATATTTAAATGGAATGGTAAGGCTTGAAGGCTTCTTACCTTTTCAGAAAAGAAATAATCTACAACTTTGGAAGATCTGACAGCTGTAATATCATTCTAGGGAAATTGATTTAAGCTGCTGTATAGTATTGGCTTTACTGTTTTATTAAAGCAAATAGTCTAATGATGTCTGACACAGGCAATCAAATGTGTTCACAGTTTTTAGGCAGCATCAACTCTATAATGATTATATTCCTTCCACTTTATTCTATCATTTTAATTCTGGTAAAATAGTATCTAATTTCTGTTGCTTTAATTATTTAAAACTTATGCTAATATTGTTTAGAGACACAATTTACAAGGGTGTCTTTTGAAACAGGTGGACTTAAACTGAGAAAAACCATTAAATGTTAAATCATCAAGTATGATGAAAGAACTAGCAAGTGATTTAGAGGACTGAAAACCAGATATGAAGTACCAATTCCATTGTCTTACTGACTCAGTCTATATTTTTTGGATAGGACACTTGTGAGCCAACACCTCAATTTATCCACCTATAAAAAGTTATTATAGTATCTAGAGTAAATGTGTCATTTCTGTATCATGCTAACTGAAATCAGTAGATACACCCAAGTCAGCTTTGTCCTCTGGGAAACTGTGAAGTTTAAATTAGTGTTCGCAAAGTAGTCTGAAACACTGGATGATGAGACCTTCAAAAATGCAAGCTCTTGTTATTATGATTCTCTGACACAAAAAATGAAGGATGCATTCAAGTATTCCATGTTATCAGAAAACTGTGCAGCCATGATCAGTGCTACCAAGGAGAACGTTGTACCAAATAGTCTCTCAAAATTAAGGATCTTGTTAAAGGCCCAGCACAGTTCTCATGAGGTGCTAAAAGTTATTATTTTTTTCTGTTGAAATCAAAATCTGTGGTTGATGTAAATATCTGTGATTCTGGATGAAAGATACATTTTTTTTTCTTTTTTGTAAATTGTGCACATGTAACTAGACATTACGTGTTTAGAACTGCTAAGTACTAAACTAGGCTAAATTATTTTAAATGACAAAACCTTATGCTATTTTTGCTGTTTAGAAACTGGTGCGTAAGAGAAACTACAGAAAAAAATGTGCATCAATCTGAAAATTCAGAGTATGAAAATAATTAACTTTTTGCTAATGCTATAAGACTGTCTGTAAAAGACAGCATCACCTCTCTATTTTCTCAGTGAGTGAGATGATTTTCCCACTTAAGTGAAAAGAAAGAAGGGAAGACATTGGTGGAGGGGGGGCATGGGGAGGTTGTTGTAATAAATATGGCTATGTCTGCACTATGGTTGTCTTGATAGGGAGCTGACTTCAGAATAAAATCTGCTGGTGTTGTCCATTCATTTCTTTATTCTTCTTCACAAGGTATTTTGAAAGGGAAAGAGTTAAAACACTATTTATTAGAAAAATTTGATTGGGGGAAGCCAGTTCAAGGTCCAGGACCTAAACAAAGGACCAGTGCAAACAAAGGATTGCATGAGGACAGTGAAAGTAGTAAAATATAAAAATTATGTTTAAAGAACATATTTTGTCGTTATTTTGGAATACTATGGCAAAGTACTTGAATTATCCAAACTAGAAGATCGTCTTTTCATTATTAGCTTTATTGATATGCTTCCTCTTGCATCTTAGTGGTAAACTGATGATGACATCATCAGTATTTTTGGACACTGAGGGGTTTAGTTTGTTTCCTTTAGGCAAGAATGCAAAATAACCGGAGCTAATTTCTAGCAGCATCCTCTTGATTTCTCTTAATCCTGGACTGTGATGACTCTTCAAGCATCTCATTGGAAGCAATTGTGGGAAAAAGGCCATTCCCTTTTCAGCTGTTCTTCCAAACCCTAATGAGTTAACAATTGAAATACAGAAAGTTGCTTCGGAGGTCAGGAGAGTATATTCTACACAATGGTCACAGCATTTGAAACCATGACAGCACTATAAATTGACAAACTAAAGCAGAGCACTTGGTGGTCTGAAGTGGAGAAAAGAACATCAGCCAAGAGCAGTAAAAAGACAAGCCATGAAACCACACAGAAAAAAAATGAGTGATTTTTTTCAGATCACCTTGTTAGAATTTAGTGTATCAGAGGTCAGATGAGTAGAACAATAATAAGGTCCAAGGTTGAATACCAGTGGGGAAGCTTAACCCAGGAGCTCCAGGTCAACCATAAGTGAATGAGGTAGAACAGTGAAACAGTAGTCACCCAGGAAGGGAACGCACAAAAGTCAGCGGGTTAAGGGGAGGAGCCCAACAGTTATCAATTAGACTAAGAGAAAGCCCAGGCTTGAGCACCTGGGAGAGAAAAATAATCCCAGTGTGATGAAAGGAGATTTTCTCCTGTGCATGGTTCTTGTTCCTTGGTTTTCAGCTTTTGACAAATTTGAAATATGTGGAGCTAAAATTATAAAATCTGTAGCAAATGAGAAAACACTGGCCAGTTGGATACATGTCTTAATGTGCATATGACAACATTTTCACCCCATGCTGGACAGTCTGCTGAGATAAGGGAGGCATAAAAGTAAATTTCTTTTAAAAATATGACCAAACATGCACACACATTCATATACAGGCATGCACACATGTACACCACTCTAAGGGCAGTGCTTTTTAACTTCTTATTTTGTCTTCAGAAAATTACAATTCACACCAATTTTATTTTTAACTTATGAGGAGGAATTTCTTCTGATTTGTGAAGAAAATTGCTTCAAGTGATAAGTACGGAATATTTAAGTGACATTTTACAATGTAAAATGTATATATATATATATATATATATGTGGTTATGCAACATCCTCTTCCTATGAACACGCATCACCTAATTTAGTAGGAATTTTGCCATTGATTTCATCGGAACTAAAAGAGGCCCAAGGTAAAGCAGATCATGCCTGATATCCCATAGTTCAGAGCACGTTGAAAATATCCAAGTAAAGCTAGCCGTAACTATCCACTAATATGGGCACATGCCTTTTGTGTTATGCAGATTTCCATTTATGATTGTTATAAGATATGAACAATTGTGGTATTACCTTTGTATGTGTCTGTGTGAGTGGAGTGGGGGTGAGGGGGTAGTGTGTGCATATGTCTACACATGTAGAAGTTTTGTGTGATGTCTACCATATGTACCTGAAATATTAGTCAGTCCTCATGAGCAATATGTGGTAAAAGAGCAAGGATGCATAATGTCAGCTAGAGTCAAACTCTAAACATACTCTCTTTGTAACCTACTACCCTGTTTTTCTATTTGTCTATTCTTAACCTCACATTTCTGAGGAATTATATAATTCTGAATGGCTGCTAAAACCAGCAAAATTCTTACAGGCAGAGTAAGTCTCAGCAGCTGTAATAAAGCACACAGTATCCCTACTATCCTCTGGTGTGTATATGCTACTTTTTGGGTTACAAAAGACCCATTGTCAAGGTATTGTGATAACTTTTAGAACTCTTTCTCTTTTGCTACTCCAGAACAACAGTACAAACACAGATAAAGCAGAGGCTGACTGCTAAGCACACAGGTACACTCTGCTCAACAGGCAGTGCATTCCCACATGCACCAAAGAAGACAAAGAGATTACATTGCCAAGGGGCTTCCTTCTGCTTTAAACAAGATGAGTTTTCTGACATGAAAGCTCCTCCTACGAAGACTGAAACAGAGAAGTCTGGGGACAAAAATACCCAACCTTTTCTCAAGGGATTGTCAATGGTGGCCCCTGAAATCTAACAGGACAGGAAAAAAATATGGTCCACTTAAAGAAGCTGGAAAAGTTTAGGAAAAGAACACGCACTGTAGTTTTCAAGCTCATGGTTGGGTATTATGCTTGTTTGGGAAAAATAGGTGAATATGAAGCTATGAATTTATTGCATATGGTAAAAGAAAAAGGGTATAACTTCTTCAAGAGTTCATTTCAAGATCTGCTTTGTCTAAAGGAAAAGATACTTGATATATTTCTCTCTAAATGGTTCTTCTTTTGTTGTCATTAGACTGTTGATTTAAATCCTGGAAATTATGGGAGTTCATGCCAGATGTAAGCAGGGGAATCAAGAAAAAGAGGATAAGAATGTCTCTTGTTTTAAGAGAGGAGATCCTTTATAGATAGTGTGCAGAAGTGTGGGTGGCAATAACATTTCTTTTGTGTGCAACACGGGAAGTTGGATTAACTAGCATTAGGATTTAATATGCTGTTCTTAGGGGAAAGTTTGTTTCTTAACTTCACACGAGAGTGAAAGTGGTGCACAATTCAGTTTAATGAACATTTTTTCTTTCTTACAGAACAAGTTAGTTCCAAACTCAAGTTGATAACATCTCTCTGGGATGCTACTCACAGGAAGACATGTCATGGTTTGCAGTGTTCCAAAACAGCGTTGCATTTGCCCTTATGAGTCTCTAAAAGTACTCTGTATGCATTAAAGCTCATATTTTAATATTTTTATACTGTAAATATTTCATCAAGGCCAAAAATTAATAAATGAATATTTAGTAGAAGTAGTTCCATTAACTGACTTTGATGATCCAATGTTAGAGTAAACTGAGGTAATAATTGCAGGTTCACTGGCTGCAATATGAAACAAAGCATAGTTTCCTACTAGTTAGATGGATAGAGTTTTCTAAATAGACTACAGTCTTGGGGAAGGGTTTGGATCCAGCTCAGCTGAATTGTTCTCCATGCTCCATCACCTGTACTAGGTAGAACTCCATTGATGTAATGGAGATTCTACATCAAGTGTAGACACGTACACTGTAAACACCTAAATTTGAGTGCTTCAGTTCACAGGTATACAGAGAGTATACTTTTAGCTTATATCCACCCATCGTTAGATAACTAGGTAGGCTGGTTGGAATAGCTGTAAAATCATCTGCATCTGAACTGGGACCATACATCTCCCTGATAGGCAGCAAGAAGGAATAATCATTTGTAAGATGAGATTCATCTCAGTCCACAGTACATACCTGAAATAAGTCAGATGAGTTACACCATAAAAGGTGTATTGTTTTCCACTGAAGAAAACTGAAAGCTAGTTCAGGTAAAGACACCTACCTAGGGAGGACAAATCTCTCCTTAGCTCCCAAGCAATCAGGTGGAGAGATTTAAAGATTTGAAAGAAGAAATGAAGTGGCTTTTAGAATTGCTGGTGAGGGGGATTTCCCACAGGAGGAGGATGCCACTGATATCCCATCTGAACTTTTACTAGTAGATGACAGATATCTGCCAGAGACTCTGACAGAAAAAACATCATGAAGTACTGATAAGTCAAGATGAGAAACATAATGTGATGGGGAAAGGAAACACTAGAAGGACTAGAGGCAATGATTCCATGAGTTTGGAAAATCGTTACTGATGTTTTATTTTCAACATATACAAGCAGGAAACAACAGCAGTAGCAGCAGTCAGTGCTTGAAAGGAAAAAAAATGCAGTTCTCCAGATAAAAGTTGAGTTGTAGGTAAGTGATGGGAACTGCGAGAAGGATGCATCTTAGACATGCATTGCAGAGTTGGCAAAATAAAGATATAGCCTGTGAATTCACCCTCACTGACTGTGCAGGCTTTCCCTGTGGTTGTGGAAGAGGGATTCCCACACAAGAAATGGCAGATGTAACACTTCAGCTCCCCTGCCCCCAGCATATCTAGATTCTGCTGGTTTAAAACAGATCTTCAGCAGTTACAATGTCAAAAGACTCTTATCAGAGACATGCTATTAGCTGTACCTCATTTTCCTGTACAGTTAGAAAAACTGTATAAATTGGTTATACAGATTTATCAGTCTGTTAGACAGAAAGACAAACTCTGGACATCTTATAGTACCTCTTAGCACACTTTTCCCAGTTGAATGAAGACCGAAATGATTGATCACATCTTTGTTAAGGATTGCAGGGGGGGACACTGGGAAACTGTGGGAGTCAGAGTTCATTGAAGTAAATCACATGTACTCTCTTGTGTTAGTGCAGAATGGCAGAGGGGACAGATGACCAGCGTGATCCAGTCTGTTTGATTTCACAAAACCAGTGAATCCTTGACTACAGGCTCTACAGGACTCTCATTGTGAAAAAGAAGGGACTAAAAGACCACAATTAAAAACCTTCAGTATGGAAAAGATGCAAAGTTTTCAGTAGGGAAGAAAGATAGTTAAAAATATTATAATTTATCATTGAGGCCATAATTCCCTCTCCTCACCCATCATAGAGTAATTCAGTTCAAAAGAAAGACTGCACAGTTTTCAAAGATTTTGCAGAGCTGGTGATACTGGTAAAATCAGCACCAACTTTGGTGTTTTAAATAGTGCTTTTTATACAAAGTCTATATTCTTTTGTGACAGTGCAGGATCAAGCTGACACAATAAGAGTTCTATCAGAAATAAAATTAATGGCACCACCACTAACTTGTTTCTGAATTCAGTATAAAAAATGTCTAGCAAGTGGGCAGTCAGAAGTGAAAGCATTACCTATTCCCTTTCAAAAAGGGGCAAAAATATATCCTTAGAAAGTTCAGTTCACTCTGGTGAGGGGGTGGAATGATTTTCACCCTTTTCTCATCAACTAGAATGCTTTTCACAGCCAAAAAAATCACAAGGTACAGTTAGAAACAAGACTACTTCTGTAGGAAAATGTGTTCATGTTAAATATGAATAGAAATTATAGCAACAGAAGAAAATGAAACTTGCAAGCCCAGAGAAATAAAACAACTTGTTATTTATGATAAACAACAGGGGATTGTTGTAGGTCTGAAGCAATCAAAAGAATTTTGCAGCACAAAGCAAATCTGAACAAAAATAATAATAATACTTAGAATTCAGACTTTTCATTTATTGAATTGTTTCTGTACAACAAGCTTTACAGAATAACACAATACATTCTAATGCTCTGGAATTATTAATGAAACAACCTAGTTGTAAAAGAATATAGAGCTATACAGAACAGAGAGCTGTTATTTTGTTGGTTTACATGCTTCGTACTACATATCCATTGTGTGTACTTTTCTTTTCTGTCCGAAAAGTGTTCCCCACATTAGTTTTTAAGAGTGTAGGAGTGCATTTAATGATTAACTGGGAGAAATAACTTTTTGATAATGCCTTACCATGTGTGGACATAAACTGGATCACAGTCTTTTATTTTAGTGGCTTTCCATTTCCCTTTGTTATTATTTTTACGGTACACAGCCCCATAGAAAATCTGACTTCTTCCATGGCTTTTCATTTATGCCCTTGTTCACACTTGAAACATCTGCCAAACTGAAAGGAGTAAATATAGCTCTTTCTCAAGACCCAAACATTAAATAAATTGGTGACCACTGTCAGATTACAAATTTTTCCTTTAAAACAACTTGCAAATCCCTAAGAAACATGATCCCAGTCTGCAAAACAAAATTCAGCATTCCAGAGGGGCACAAGTCAGGACAATATTTGGTCTTATGACCAGTAAGGAAAACACCACATTCCAGTCAATGTAATCCATACAGTTGAAATTGAGAACAACCTTTAAATTCAGGTGTATTTAGTACTTCGGCTTTCTTGTATTCTTGCTATCATGTAAGAACTCTACAGAATGATGGTCTGAAGGCTTTGTCAGGGGAGTATTATCTCTTTTTTTATTCTCAGCTGCAGTACAAGCACAGAAGGAAGGAATATTTTCCTCCAAAAAGTTTAGTCGAGTGTGTGTGCCCAAAGCAGAAGAATTCTTCTTACTTCTTGTGGGAATTCAACACAGCCTGTTAACCTTGGAATAACTGGAGAAAGAGAAATAATTACCCTACCATATCATTTCAGGTCTGTCAAAATACTTTCTACCTCCATCAGGATACTGATGGTCCCTTCTCTACCCAGGAGCAACTACCTTCTCTGTTAGAGTTTTCGTCATCTTGCTAAATTATTAAGAATAATAATTCTTAATTACAAACAACAAAAACACAGCAAAACCTAAGGCATCAAGCAAATATACCTTAAAAGCTGCTCATATGCCTGCATGAGAAATGTATCCATGAGTTTAAATTATGAACACCTCTGGAGTGTGCAAAGTCTATCTAACTGACCTTTGAAGCTTTTGCATTGCAAAGAGCAAAGGGGATGAAATTCTTTGAATAGATTGTTATAACTTGTTCACCTAAGTCTTTCAAAGGCTACTGCACTGCCAAAAAGAGCATTTTATCCACTGAGATAGGTGAATATGTATATGGAAAGTTAATCACAAAATGTCGATAAAATGGGAAGAAATTCATGCAATAAGATTACATTTTATCTCAATTTTATTGAAATGAAATGGAAAGTTTTTTATATGTGAAAAGAAGGTACACAATGATACTAAAACAATTTTAAAGTAGAAAGAGGCAGAAATTCCATAGCTACAAAGCACAAGCCATTCACTTCTTGTCTGGAATAGGAAAGAAGAAGAACCAAAAGCTGGATATTTCCATAAGCGTCTTGTTTATACTTCATTGCATCTTCCTTTGAAGCTGGGGCTTTGATCACTGTTCACAGGACAGTGGACCAAATTGGCTTCCAGTGGTCAAATGGGCTTCCAGTGTGATACAACTGAACATTCCTGTGATCCTGAATGCCACAGGATTCCTTCATTCTAGAAGACATTCAGCATGATGGATAACATTGAGAGAATTTCAGGAAGGAACAGATATCCTAGATCATTCTCCTCTTTCTCCATGAACTTTTTCTCAGCTGTTGTTCTTCCTCTATATTACTTGTGTTGTGAATAGTTCCTTATTTATCTTTACTGCCCAGGCATACAGCCTCACAGAAAAGTTTATGATACTGCTGAGTACAGAATGATAGAGACTTGGTCAAAGAGAAGAGAGCAACATGTAAACAAACACCTATTAGCTCAGAAGTCTGATTTCAGTCCCAGTTCTGCAGCAGTAAAGATCATCCCCAATTTTTTTCTCCAGACTACCCAAAAGCCCTGTGGAAATATGTTACATATTGTGGTAATTGAAGGCTTTATTCAGAACACAGCTGTGCCAGGATAAACCTGGTTCTCACAGATGACTTTAGGACAAAATTTTGTTACTCTTTCTCCAACCTTATACTAACAAAAAATCCAGATCTGCAGAGCAGGATGAATAAGGTCCCATGACCTCTTGCTGAATAAAAACTGCAAGGACCAAAGTTATGTTGGTGTGATCCTGTGAACTGCCTGATATTACACTGTTCTGCTTTGTCTTTGTCTGGACATACATATATATATATGTACTTTTTATTTTTACTCTGAATCCTTTTCTTATACTGAAAAATTTTCTTCACCACTGGATGAGTACTATCAGTGTATTTCATGCCACCATTGGCTCCTCCGCAGAAGTCCCTCACTCGTTATGACAGCTTTTCTTGGCCTGAAATTATTTGATCTAAGTTCTTCATACTTCAGCAACATTTGTTCAATTCTTTTCATTCCGTCATGGAGATGCTGATCAGGTCAATTTACAACACTTTCTAAAAGTAACCTTTTCCTCACTTGAAGACCAACAGGTTCCTTTTAGAAAGCAAAACATTTTTACTGAAAATTTTCACACTCATAAAATCTCAAATTAGTTTGCAGCCAAAAATTTTGTCTCCCCCTGAGAAAAAGGAAAAAAGAAAAAAAGAAAAGAAAAAGGAAAAAAGAAAAAAAGAAAAAAAAAAAAGGAAAAAAAACCCCAGCCCCACTTGCTCTTTAGTTTCATTTCTCTCTCTCTCTCTCTCTTTCCTGTTTAAGAATTTTTTTCACTCTTCCTTTTCCACTGATTTCTCAACCATACTCAATGAAGCTCCAGCTTGTAAAGACAAAGCATGCAAAAGCAAAGGAATCTGTTGGAAGAACTGTACCATTGCCAAGACAGTTCAAGGCTGTTTTCTCACTTCTTGGACATGGATCTTTGCATAGCACAGTATATTTTCCATTATCGAATAGCAGGATTTTTTAACTCCACTCTTCTTGGATACAGTCCTGAAATCCAGCCAGAAAGACCCACTGTTTTAGTAACTCCTACCTTGCACATTAAGTGATACAGGATGACCAGGTGTCAGGTAGTCTGCAGTCCGTTCTAGTAGCTCACAGCGTCCTGGGTAAATTTCAGTTTTCCAATATTTATTTCACTGGAAAGTGCATCTAACTGCCTGAAAGACTGCCTCTCACACTGCTAGGTTTCTCTGCAGCAGAAACTAAATCTAGTGAAACACAACTTTCTGGGACCAGAGCCAGGTCACTCTCAGTTCAGTGGCCTTATCTTTGAATTTACAATTAAGGGCTCATGCATGTCTCCTTTCATGAGAAGCAAACCTCATTCTTCCAGTGATCCATCCCCTCAAACATCAAACTGGTGCTACCAGTAGACTGCATCTTTGCACACATGATAAGATTTTGCTGGCAAAAATTGCTGTAGAGTTTTATTCCTCCTTGACTGAATATCTGTCACTACCAAACTGATGTTAATTGATGCCTCCTTGCTGTGGTGGTGGGAGTTTCAGAACAGATGTTAATACAGCAATGAGCATGTTAAGGAAATTTAAAATATAAAAAGGCTAACTTCTGCTTACAGGCTATATATACTACTGAAGATGTATTGAAAAACAAAATAAAGAATATACTTAGCTGCTGTGGGTGGGGCCTGAAATTAATATGTTCACTGCATTTTTCAAACTAAATCTGCATGAATAAACCTAATTCTCTTGCTCCTTAAATAGTATTTCAAATGTATCACATATCTTTTTCCTTCACCAGGTAAGCATCTGGAATACTAGGGCTTACTGACACAGTTTTTTCAATCTGGCACTAGCATCTAGCATGAGAGGCACAAAGCTGAATTTAGAAAATATTGCTGCTAAATAATTACACAGTGTCTTTAAATTATGGCTTGCTGTTTCTGAAAATGACTGTATCATCCATCAAAGTATACTGTAAGCTTTTAAAATAGATATATCATGTAAATATATTTTTTAAGATTACATATAAAAGCATTTCTTTTTATTTTGTATTCATATTTAATTCTAATTCCATTATTTGAGATTCAAGATGAGATACATCTAAATATTAAGCTTTTATACAGTCCTGTAAGTTATACAGTATAGTTTAATATTAAGATTTTACTAGACAGTTACACAGTACTCAGTTTTAATATGGAATACTTCATCATGTTCATTATCGCCTATTTAGACTCATGTAAACTGACACTCCTGAAATAAGCAAGCTTTAAAATGTTAATATAACTGTTATGACTCTTTTAATTGCAATAGACATCTCATTAAGTAATTTAATACCAGTGGGACCTCTTACCAATACACAAAAAAACATACTTTGCCCAGCTTTTACATACAGCACAGTATGACAGATACACTTTTTTCCACAGTGATGCTCATCAACTTTCTCTTTGCTATCCATATCCTGGGTGAGAATGCCTTGGCAGCAAGCTGCCATGATGGGCTGGATTAGCTGTCTTAAACCAGAGCACCAATAGTAAGGCTGTACCTGTCTGCTCAGGATTAACCAGCAGGACCTCTCAGAAGTAGCACCAGAGAGAGAGCTACCTAAACCATGGCCAGGGTGGAATTAGTTCTTCACCTAGGTGGAGAGAAAAACATGCATGACATTTCCATTAGCCTAGAAGGCAGAAACATCTGGTTACTTGGTTCAGCTCATCAGCAGGAGAGCCTGTAGTTGATTAGCCCTTCTCTCAGTAGTAGGCGTTACTACAGTCAGTGGGAATTACTAAACATGGTTTCAGGGGACTGACGTTAATTTGGCTTGCCAAAATAATATGCAATTTTTTAAGGAGTTTGTGTTAATTAGTTGTATAATTTGATGTGATGTGATTGGTTTTGCACAAAGAAAAGCAGAACAGGGTTTGCTATTAGAAGCTGCAGCAGGAGAATCAAGAGGTGGCACTTAAACAGTGCACAGTGTGAATTTGCAGTGGTGAAAGGCCTTAGTTCATGATCTAATTATACAATGGGATTCCCTTTCTCAAAAGCTAAAAGCCTTTTAATTTTTTTTTCTTCTTCTAAAATGTTTTATTTTGATTACTGTACTATTAATTCCTTGCACCTACTATTTTACTATAGATTAAGTCACTTTGTATATCCCATTTTGGCCTGTTTTGTATAATATCCCACTTTTACCAGGAAAGAAATATGTAAAACTATAAAAGTTGGCAATTTATAATTTGTATAATTCCTCACTGAATCTCTCTGCCTGCCTTCTACTCTCTATTCACTAACTCTTTTACAACTATTACTGGCAATTTAGGCTTCTTTGCTACCTATGGAATGGTAATCAGTGGCAGCACTGATGTCAGAATTACAGTTTCTGCCAGGCTAACTGATAACTGTGTAGTCTGGGAATTTAGAAACATACATGAGGTAGTCAACATCCTCTCATTAAAAGCATTTGCTGCCCGATGTCTGTAGAAAAAATTTTAGAACTGCACTGAAAAGTATCTTCTGAGGGCTCTGGCTGAATGAGAGGGTTGTTTAAGATTTTTCCTCAGGATTTGCTGAGTATGGGAGTAGGCAACTGAAGCAATTCTCAGAAATAGTATACCCTTTCACATTTCTCTGTTCTTCTCAACTTTCTTGCCTATTTGGATGGCAGATTCTTTGGGCTGATGGCTGTTTCTTCCTAAGTGCTTGTACCGTGCTCTGCACACTGAGTTGCCAGTCCTTGCAGTGGCCTCCAGGCACAGTTCTCTTAGACATGCCAGTTAATTAACTCACAGCTCTCTCCCCTTATCTGCCACCCCCCCACCTAGTATTTTAAAATTTCATGTCACCTCCACTAGCAACAAGAGGCAGTTTATTTATCACTATTTCCACAGGGAAGGAAGTCTGAAATATACAGTATGCCATATAGACATTTTCCAAATTTAGCTACATATTCAGGAGATTTGTCTCCTTAAACTGTTTGTGTTTTTAATGGCTACTGCTTCAGATCTCCATTGAAGAGAGACTGTCTCCCTCCATGAACTCTCAGGTACCAAAATTTAGGCAGCATGGATGCACCTCAGGATTTCCATTTCTATCCTTCTGCAAAAAAACCCCATGCTTGAAACCCTGTCTCTGCTGGGGATGGCCAAGAGAAACTTATTTGCATGTTGCTTGAGAGAGTCCTCTGGGGACTGGGGTTTCATACAAATCTGCTGGGCAATGGGGAACCTTCTCACACTTTGCTGAAAGTTTGCCTGAACCTTGCATGCTGACGTGCAGACTTCTCAGAGACATTCATAAATCTCAGAGTTGCCTGAAATCTCACAACTCCAGTTTTCTGTGATACAAGGTTCCCTTATAAATGTTTCACAGAGCTCTCTTCTTCAAATTTCGAAAAAGAGGCACTGCATAGTTTATGGGATGTACTGTTCAACATCTAATCCCTGTGAAAAAGCCCTGTAGTTTAGGTAGGACTTCATATAATAAAGCAAGTTCACCAAACACAAAAGAGAAAGGAGTTATAATAGACTCTTTGTACCATCAAGGCTTGGGAGATATGAGCTTACTGGCGGGAAGCTTTTAAAAGCCCGAGGTACATAAAGATTGGTGTCAAAGGAAGCATGTGTAGTAGGTATGGAGTGGAGTTGGTATTACATATAAATAAGGGGCAAGTGTATACTAGTGCAAAAGGGCACACTGAGCAGTTCTAGTAAGAGAAAAAGTGGGGGGGCGTGGGGGGGAAGCCCAAACGTTTCACTGGCACAGAGCAGGACTGAGGATGCCTGGAGAGATTCCAGGTAACTTCAATTAGGTGCAGCAGGAGTGCTGGCGTCCATTAGGGTGACTGTCTTTACAAAGCTGAGCTGCCTGTCATGGGATCACCTGAACCCTTTATGGATTACAGACTTTAAATGCTCATCTGCTTGCTATTTATTTTCTATTTGAATATCAGTTATTACTGAAACCAGTTTGTTTACCTTGAGCAGTCAGTAATTTATAGTCACTCCTCAGCTGCTTATAAACACTACCTACAATACTGACTGGTATTAAGCGTTTCTGATATCTCTTCAGTTATCTGCCTCTTCAACTGCCATTGCCTATCTTATGCCTAGATTTCAAGCTCATGGAGAGTGAATTTCTGTACTGCTGAATTCTATATATTAAAGCTTTTTGCAGAATGAGTTTCTGTATTATGTTCTCTATTTTCTACCCCATCTATCACAGTGGTGTCCGCGACTGAGAATACCAGGAAATACAGTAATGTGAATACTAAGAAAGACTGATAGAAAATAATTAATGCATCAAAAAAAACACTAAAAAAAAAAAAGTGTTTAATTTTGTCCACTGAGGTCATTTCATACAAAAGGATGTTGTAAGACCAGTGGTTTAATCACTTTGCATAAGCCTCTTAGAAACAGTTCAGTAAACAGACTTGAAAAATTCATCATTATTATCAGCTCCTGTGCTATATAGGGGTAAATATTTCTTACATCAGAAAGATCTGTCCATCAACCCATTATTAATTTACAAAAATAAAATAAAAACTTCTTTGAGGAAACATATGCTTTTAGGTTAGGTTGTCTTCTACAGTCTTATAGAACAAATACAGAGATATTTCTGTTAATGTAGAAAAGTTGTATTTTCACTTATTTAATGAATGGTGGTACCAATTAATGTAAAACCAAGGCAGAATTACTATGCTAGTAACCAGGACAGTGTATATAAATCTATATTAATTGTGAATTAATTATGAGAGCGGTAGATTGATCACCAGAATACAAAGAAAAATGTTCAGATTTTGCTTGAATAAAAAAAGAAGAAATGGATATAGAGATAAATCATTAATTTCCTTTCTTATCCAGACTGCCTTATCTTTCTTTCCATCTCTCCTGTCCCCTTCACTTCCCCAAGTGATGTTGACAGGACTCAGGCCACGAAATTTTCCGACTGTGGTGCATTGCAGAAGTAGCCTGAGAACAATTGCTGAATGAATGGATTTTAAATCCATCAGTGGTATCACTACTGAAGGATATACAGAACAGACAGCTTATAGAACAGAGCCTTACTTAGAAAAGCCCTGCAAGGCTGTAATTACTTGGACACCTGTATATACTGAGGTGTTCCCACATGAGCTTTTAAACTCATGAAATGTCAAAACAAAATTTTTATTTGTGTCAGTGTCATTAAAAATTTTCCTGATATGTTCACCCAGAATTTTCCTGGAGGGTCTGAAAAGCTTGGAGCCTGTTGTACTATCATTTTTGTTCCTGTTACTCAGATATATTTTCCCTGTGAAGCCCATTACAGCTCTGGAGTGCCCAGTCCTGTGAAAGGTAAATCAGTCAGAGGTACATAAGTCAAAAGCTTCAAAACAGAAGTCACAAGGAAATCTAGTAGAAGGGAATGTACTGACACTACAGAACAGTTGCTGTAAATATGTAGATGCCTTTTCTTTATAACTTGTTATTTTAATATGCTCGTCATCTTTTGAAACAGGGCTGAATTCTCCATTCTTTATCTCACTTCCAGATTTGCTGAATCTAATTTTTCAGTTAATATTTCAGTAAGTTTGAATGGATACTATGTATCATTAATAAAAAAGAAAGACACTATTAAAACTTGTTGAAACTTCTTATTCTAAGCTGAATACAGCTGAATACAAGAGGCCAAAAACTTAAATTTTAAAAATGGTCCATGTATACCTAAATTTGAAAGTACCCATTGTCAAATAAGCCACATATTAGCATTTGAAAATAAGTTACCCTTCACACTGAGCTGAAAATTCCTTTTTTTAACCTTTGAGACACAGATTTTTTCCTACGACTATGTAATATTGCAGCACTTTGCCTAAAATATTTCTGCAGTTTTATTCAAGCATTCACTGATGTTTGGATCTTGAAGCAAACTACAGAACAGCATAATGTAACGACTTCTGACTTATGGACTTATCAATGTCACAGGTTAAGGGATTTAACTGAGAATCTGTAAAATGTCAAAACAGAGAAACAGTAGTAGACAATATAATTAGACTGCATCACAAGGTGTTTGCAGAAAGGAGGGAAAAGAGTCCATTCAACTTTAACTTTCATATTCCTGACTTCTAAGCCTCATCTAGGAGAGGCCAAACATAGAACTCATATGGAATTGTGCAGCAAGATCCCCAAATTATACAAGTAATAAACTTTAAAAGCTTTTTTTAATAAAGGTTTAAGAGTAATGAGGCAACAAGGATTCACTGTAAGACAACGTTTCATTATGAAACTCAGTTACACAGCAAAACTATCAGTTTTCCCTTGTTGCCTTCCAAGAAAATGCTGTGACTTTCCAAAAGACATTATGCTCAATTAATTCCTGCTGCCATCGATGCATGCTAGCTGTGTGCTTCTCCACCAGATGCATTCTACATATAACAAAGATGGCAGGAAAATTAGCATAGATACCCACCAGCAGGGATGTTAGTATTAGACTGAGTATAATCCCAAACTCTACCTTGAACCTTCCTTCTCTCTGGAGTAACCTCACAACCTTCCCTGTATGTGCTCCTGAGCCACTTGTTTACATGCAAAATCAGATGACATTACTAACTTTCCCTGCTCTTAAGCCCATTTTCTTCCCCTCAAGATTCACTTTTTGCTTTTTTCTCTTTGACATTTGCAAAATCTACTGCAAAGGAAGGGTAACTAGTCCTCCCTGAGCCTGTGTTCCTCGGTCTAGGTTATCAAGATGCCTAACTAAAAACTGGCTCTAGTATCTCCATGCTATGTGCACTCACTTCTGTCTTCTGACCGCAATAAATTTAACTCAAGAACACTTTGGAGGAGAAGGCTGTCTTTTCATTACATGCTTAATATCCATTACAATGGAACCTGGCTTCTAGTTCAGGGCCTGAAGGCATTTCACAATGAAAATAATAGACAATAATGATAATAAAAAGAAAATTGTCATCACAAGGAACTTGATTAGTTGTCTGCATCCTGGGTAAGAGTGTCTACATCTGTATAAAGTTTTACAATTTTTGTTTTGTTTAAATACAGTGCCAGTTAAGACTAATACCGTATTTCCCCTGATTTCCACACAGATAGATTTATGTCTCCATATTCCAGTGAGTTCCTTTAGTTGTTTGAAATGCATGTCTAAAATTCGTGTATCATTCCAAATTTAAGCTTATGGAATCTTCACAGCAGCAATTGTATCTGGGTAACAGATTGTTTGTTAAATGGAAATGGAAATTATCAACTACATGAATTATTTCTTGTGTTATTCTCACACCACAGTGCTTTGAGTCACGTGCTGCTAGACACTTACTGTGACGTGCAGCACTGTTTTTGATATACCTACAGCTCCCAAAGGTCTCACCATGAGACTTAGAGGTCTCAGCAGTTTCTCAATAGGTTAGGATTTAAAGCAATGTATACACATTATTTTTTTCTTTGACCATTACCCCAACAGCATATCCAGCTATATTGTCTTTTTTTTCACCACTCATACAGAGATAAGAAGAACCTACAAGACAAGCAATCAACTTGTGGTAGACAATCCGTTGAAGAACGGATTATTCAATCACTTGGATGTCTGCTCTGAATCAGTAGTATCAATTCTATAGTGACTGCACATGAGCAGGAATAGGTTTTCTTTTGGGTTAATTTGCAGAAAATTTTCTACATGCCATGGTAGCCCAAATTAATGATATAGGCTTTTATTTTAGTATTGTCATTACTAATTTGGTTCAAGTCCTTTTTCAGACCCTATTATGCAGTAAAGATAACTATTCTAGTAAAAAAACAATTTAAGAAAAATCAATAGGAGAGACTTTTGTGGCAAAATAATTGTCCATACACACATAAACAAAAACATAGCAAGAATGTGGATTAGTACCAATTTAATCACTTTTTCATAAGTCTATAGACAGATCTGTCCTAGCCAAATTAAATTTTAAGAATAGTTTTATAAGATTTGTGTTGTTTCACTTTTTGCAGTAAATAATTCTGTAGGAACTGATTCTCCATTCAGTAACAGTCAGAGATATTGCTTCCACAATTTTATGTAGACTGTTTACTTGGAGTTTCCTAAAATTTTTTTAGAGGTAGCTCATGTTTATGGAGGTTACAGCATTTGGACCATTCTCTATTGCTTGTAACCCAGTGCTTCTTGCTCTCTTGAGGATAAGGCAGAATGTGGTTCAGTTTGGGATGAATATGGTGAGAAAGTACCATCAAAACAAGGAGATCTGTGTTGGGGCCCTCCCCCTGCCATGTGGTCCTGGGAGAGGGGCCCTGAGGGCACAGGCACGGGGTTTCCCTGCCCCTGCTCAGCCTCGTTCCCATGGGTTGGTTTGTGTTCCCTGCGCGGGCAGAAGGACCCTCGGGTGCCGTGACTGGAACAGTTCCTGGGCAGAGCCCCGGCCATGCGGCTGGAGAAATAAACATCTCTGAAACATCTAGCAAGAATCTGTCCATAGATATTTCTTTTCCACGGGCCTCGTTGTTTGATATGCGTGTTACAGTATCCGCACTGTAACAAATGGTAGAGAAATGCTGGCAAGACATTGATCCCTAAGGACAGAAAATTCATGAGTAAAAACCACTCTAGATCTCTCTCTTCTCGCCTTGGTTTGGATATTCTCTCTAAATTATGGAGGAACCCTGGAAAAACTCTTGGCTCTCAGAGCCGCATATGGATATTTATCTTAAACTTGAAAAGATTCTTGAACTATTTGTAAATTTTAGCTTAATTCAAGCTCAAAAAGAACTGAAACACTTCCTGGCATGGTTGTTTAAGAACTTTTTCTACCTTTCTTGGGATTTAATTCTTACCAATAACTTTTGGAAGACCGTTTGGACACAGTTAATTTTTGAGTCAAAATATATGCCGATGGAAGAATATTTTCGTGAATATTATTTAGTTACCGAGACTGTTGAGCAATGTCAGCTGTGTCCTGGCGAAGGGAAGCCTGGCGCAGGGACCGTGCGGCCCAGGCCCCGTGCACCGAGCGCTCTGCGAGCAGCAGCGAGGCAGTTCCCGCGTGCGGGCGGAGCCACGCGAGCCGCAGTGTCGGTGGCGGAGCGAGGCGCGGCGGGAGCGGCGGGACCCGGCGGTGCCCTCATGGCCCCGCACAGCGCGTGGTGGAGCGAGCCCCGGGAACGCCCGACCGAGAGGGGCGGCGTGCGGGTGGGGGCCAGCGGCGATGGCAACGCGGGGCAGCGCAGAGCCCAGACACGCACCGGAGCAGCGCCGCTCGGAGGGCACGGAGCAGCCACAACACAGGGGCCCAGCCGAGACATTGGAGTCAGCGAGGCAGCAGCCATGCGGGACAAGCAGCCGCAACAAACACGCAAGCACGTGATAGGAGAAGTTGTAGCAATGAAAATCACAGAAATTGTGAAATGGTACAATGTCAAAAACAACTATGGATTTATAACACGAGATAATACAGGGGAAGATCTATTCATCCATAGAACTTCCATTAAAAGGAATAACCCTAAAAATTACCTGCAAAGTGTAGGAGATGGGAAAGCTGTACAATTTGATATAGTGCAAGGAAAGAAGGGTTTACAAGCAGCAGATGTTACTGGGCCTGGAGGTATTCCAGTCAAAGGCAGCCGTTATGCACAGAATTATAAACAATATCCATCCCAGCAGCTTCCCTACCCGCAACCTACTTTCCCCTTTTACCCTATACCCAATATGAACCCTTTCCTAAATTTACCCCATCCCCAGTTTATTCCTAATCTGTTTTTCACCCCATGGCTTCCCTATATGATTCCTTTTCCCTACAACTCCTCTGCAATGCTGAGGGGGGGATGAAAAGGGGGAGGGAAGAAATTAAACCCTCTCCTGTCTCAGTTTCCCCACAAAGCATGCCTGGAGAGTCCTGTCTCCCTTCTGTCAGCCTTAAGATGTTCCAGGGAATCTGTTTGGACATTTAAAGACTCAGGAAGGTGGCTTGTTTTGTTTTGAAACTGTCCTTGTTATCTCATGTTTATCCAGTTGTTTTTAATGTTAAGTTCTAAATCTCTTTTTGTTAAAAATAAATGGGTGAAATGTTTGGGCCCTCCCCCTGCCATGTGGTCCTGGGAGAGGGGCCCTGGGGGACAGACACGGGGTTTCCCTGGCCCTGGTCAGCCTCGTTCCCCAGTGATTGCTTTGTGTTCCCCTGCACGGGCAGAAGGACCCTCAGGTCCCGTGATTGCCTCAGTTCCTCGGCAGAGCCCCGGCCATGCAGCTGGAGAAATAAATATCTCTGAAACATCTACCAAGAATCGGTCCATACATATTTCTTTTCCACGGGCCTCATTGTTTGATACGCGTGTTACAGTATCTGCACTGTAACTGATCTGATATTCATAAACCACTGCAAAAGCATTAATTTATCTACTATCACCTTAGTGGAAAATTAAACCTGTCTTTCTTTCTACTTCATTTGTATGTAGCATCTTCAAGGTGCTGATAACAGTCAGCCTGGACTTTTCGTATTATAGACAAGTCTTTCATCAGAAGAGGGAGAATTCTTCACCTTCTCTGAGTTTCCCAGCCTTCATCCCCACCATCCTCCCAAAGATAGTATTTTTTTTTTCATTTCCACCTCTTCTCATGTGAACTTGCCCATCTGTTTCCATTTACTACCAGGTTCCCCTCTCCTATCCTCTCCATACAGCTGATGAACCACACAGTACTCTCCTCCTTCTTCTTCTTCCCCCAGCAGTTAGCTCATGGCAGCTCTCTCCCTCCTCTTTCTGAGGACCTGCTTGCCTGAGCAAGAGGGCAGCTCACACTGGGGTCACTGTCCCTGGGGCTTGTGCAGCATCCTGCCTCTGTCTAGGAGAGATTCCCAACCGACCTTGCAGCTTTGCCAAGTCCCTGTCACTCCCTGCAACCCACAGGCTACTCGGTGGGAACCACAGGACACAGAGGCAACAGCACTGCACGCCAGTGTGTCTGTGCCGGGGCTATCGACAGAGGTGGTGTAAAAGTGATACTGCTTCTCTGGAGGACATCCCACTTTGAGGCATTCATCCACACATGTGCCTGCCATGTTTCCAGCACAACAACTGCTTGATGAGGGCACTGCTTCTTGCTCCCTCACCCCTTGTTGTGCTGGCTGCTATGCAGGACTTGGCATTCAGACACTGCAAAACCAATGAGGCTACACAGCGATAAAAATGCTAGCAACAAATAATGAATGGGAGACTTCAGAAATAAAGGAAAGAAACAAAATCGCAGCTGACATGCTAAGTATTTACAAAATAATAGTAGGGGTCAATCAGAAATTTTCACCCTTGCTCTCCTGTCATTACATGAGGGTAAGGAAATACTGCCTGAAAGAAGAAGCTGATCTTTGGAAACTCATGAAAAGAAAATATTTTCCCTCTCCACTCACAGTATATAATCAGCTCATGGTAATAATTGTCCTTGTGTGTCACTGAGGCCAAGTACTCTGTAAGATACAGTAGTAAAAAATACTTGTAGTTACCTATTTTGTAAGAGGGATACTAATGACAAGCTTCAGGCTTTAGGTCAGTCTCTGTTAAAGACAAGGAGGAGACTTGATACACTGGCTCTTTCAGAGAAATTGAATATTAGACCACAGAGACTTATTGTCTGATTCTGTACGGCAATTTCTACTGTAAAGAGAGCAAAGAGGATGCAGAAGGCTCGAGGATCAAGAGGAAACAAGTAAGGAGTGGGAGAAAAGATCTATTATAATAAAATGAGAATAAAATAACGGTAAAGAAAAAGCTTGAGCTGATGTTTAGGTAAACTCTCTTTTACTTTGTTTCTGTTTAATGCTTCTGGGGCTCTCCAGAGGTTTTATTAGAGACTATATATTTACCTTTCTTTTATAGAAACATGCTTTTGAGGATCTTATTATTTGACTTGGAAGCTACCTCCAGTGTTTACCTAGATGATTATCAATATGCAGTAAGTCTGACTTTGATCTCAGTTCCATTTACAGTTATATTGATTTATTACTACAATCTAATTAGTCCTAGAAAGGAATATCCAGCAATTAGAAGTTTGTGAAGACCAGATACCATGTGCTGTTATGGGTAGAGAAAGTACATATTATGAAGTGCAGTACTTGTGCATCAGCTGTAAAAAAAGAAAATTTTTTAATTTTTAAAAAAACCTGATTGGATAAGTATGACTCAAAGGTATTAAATTAATGGATAAAATGGGAGACATGGTACAAGGTTGACTGACCATTCTGGACATCAAGTTAAACATTTGCTGGGGTTTGAATACTTTTCTTTGATTTTGATGCTTGTGTCTTTCACGGTTCCATTACCTCTGCCAGCCATCCTCCAAGAAAGAAAAAAACAGATTTAACCCAAAATACTAAGGCAAAGTTAATATTCTATGTATTACTGACCAATCTGAAATTGTAGCTGATGGTAGTTTTGCCTGAAAATCTGAACAAAGTGTCACAACATGTCACAAAGTGGATCAGTGTAATTGCACAGTATGCATTTGAAGCAGAGCTATTCTGATCCATGTGTTAAAGTTACTCCTTTCCAGTATTTTCTGGACTGTCCTTAGACCAAGGAAACTTGATGTCTTTCAAAAATTGCTCCTTTAAAAAAATGCAGGCTGGAAACAGAGTACCTCCCCAGGAATCAAAAGTATTGACTGTAGGAACAGTATGTCCACTCATCAAAGTAGTGCTCCACTTTTCAGCTTAGCTGGTAGCTCATTGTTGCTTTGAGACGGGAGTGCTAGTGAAACCTTAAAACATAGAAAACCTAGTCTGGGAGAGAAATATACTATACTATGCTCACATCCATCTCATTGAGTTACTTTAGTGTTTCCAAGTTTTGTCAGTGATAATGCAAGACAGCAATTGCAATAAAACAAGAGCAAATGTATCTTTATTTGGGTTACTCAGCTTTCTATCCTACTGTTTTCTCTTTCATATTAGCCCCTATTCCATGCCCCAGGGCTCCTTACCAGCTCCTCATTAAGGCATGCACCTTCTTGTGGCTCCCTATCAGCCTCCTGCACTGCAGCAATTAACCCATTATAGTACCAAGTACATGACTGTTGCAGCTTTTATTCAGATTCATAATGCATTCTCATTGCATGCCAGGTTTTAAAATTAATTTTGAAGGAAACAAGAGATGTGTTGAAACATGTCAGACTTTTCCAAAAATGGATCATGCCATAAATAATGAGGTTTTTCTAAAGAAAGGAAATACAATGGATCTCGCTCCTCTGGTGTCCGTAAATCATATTATCATTGTTGAAGGGGGAAGGGTATTGTTTAAACTGGAGAAAGTGGAGATCAGTTGGAAGAGCTGAGAGGAACTGATTGGAGAAGAGGTGACTGCAGGTTGTACTGAAAACAGACATACTGGGATGGGCAGAGATCAGTAGTCGAGTCCTACACGGGTTGCTCTTATTATCAATTATTTTGTAGGGTCCTATTTTCGTTAATACCCACACTGCAGAAAAGGGAGTATATGCAAGTGAAATTTTCTGCTTACACAAAGCTAGGAAAAAATTCCAATAGTGTCTTGCAGTGCAAGCAGAGAAAAGGGAAGAAAAGGAATGGGATGGGACACCGTGAAATCCGGGAGTGAAGCCTCAAGATGGTGCACTTCAGGAGATAAATAATGAAGCAGTGGGTTTAGGCACATATTTTGGGTGGGTAGCATGGCTTCAGCATCTGGCTAAAAGAAGTACAGTTGGATACTTAAAAAATTTGGATTACACTCCTTGCTAATAAAAGGTGATCATGAGCCTTAGGTAAGTTGTGCCTGTATAAAAAAAAAAAAAAAAAAGATTGATGAGGGAGAGTGGGAATGGAAGCGGTGGAGTTTTTTCCTAATTTTCATTGGTTGACTTTGCTCTGACAGAGTACAGCCAGGCAGTGCACAACTTGGGTCACCCATTTTATTGCACCCATGTGCAACACGATTAATTCAAACTGGGACAAGTACCAGGAAGGTGCACTGGTAGGAGGAGGTAGGGCTATCTAATACAGCAAACTAAAAGGGCTTCACTTGTTTACGCAAACAAAACAAAGGCTGAAAGGAAACATAACTGTTGTCTATAAATACAGAAGAGCTATTTAAAGGATGATGTTGACATAAGAACAAATGGTTATAAAATGGCCATGAATAAACTCCAACAGGAAATTAGGAGGAAGCACTGGAATGATATCCTGGAGCAGCCCTCCAACGGGAGCAGGGGAAGCAAGAAACTTCACTGGTTACAGCATGAAACTTGAGCACTTCATGAAACCAATTATGGGATGTGCAGCTGACAGCAAAAGCTGGGGTTTGAACTTGATGCAGGAGGTCCTTTTAAATCCTATTTCCTATGTTTCCAGGGGAAGCTGATTTAAATCTTCAGCAAGAGATGTCTTAGATGCTGATAACAGTAATTAATACCTTACACTCCAGTAGTACCCTTCCATCTAAAGACCACAAAGAACATTGAACACACGTGGGAATTACACATCTAAATATCCACCTGTGTTTTTTCTGTTACTTTGCAGCCAGGAAATTGTGATGCCCTGAGCAACTCTTTTGGATCGCTTGCAAAAAATCTGCAAAAATGAAGAATAGACCTAACAGATCTCCTGGTTTTAAGAATAAACCTGTAGTTTTTAAAATTTCATCATGTTTCCAAGGCTTTTTAATTCCAGAAAATCTATGAATTGTATAGAATTGCTGGTACAAAGCTATAAGCCATATGCTGTTTAGCTTAAAATGTCAATGAGTGAGTCAGCAACAACAAGAAAATGAAGGTGTTTGTAAATGTTGCATTTAAAAAGCATTTAGAAAAATGAGAGCGGTCCTCCAAAGATGTGCGCATCTTCAAAATCAGAACAATGCAGTATTTCACAGCCATTAAATAACGTGTCACGTAGCTACAAACAAGAATCATATAGCCTGAAAAAATGTTGTTTTCCTCTTGGGGAGTTGGAACAGAACCAGTTCCGTGTGTGTTAATCCCCACTCTGACTTCCACTGGGAAAGGTGCCAGGGGTGGCAAGGGATAGAGAGCAGTCGTTCCCTGGCTCTGCTCCCTGCCCTGAAACCTTTCCCTCCCAAACCTGCAGAACCCCAGCTGCACTTGCATGCATTCAAACAGGCACACAGAACAGACTAAACACACTGGTTTGGCTCTTCTCTGAGGACTTAAAATCAGTACCCTTCCACTTCCATCACATCGGAATAAGTCCTTAAGTCCATCTGATTTCTTGCCTTCACTACGCTGATCTCTAAAGAGTGAAGCGCTGAGTACAGAGATGCATTCAGAGAAAGATCTCATCTACACAATTCCCACCTACCAATGTTCTCCTGCTTCTTACACTGTCATGTCAGATGCCAGGTTTGGTCCCCAAAAAGAGCAGTAAGACCACTGCCCTCTGCTCCTTCAAATTCCTCCACTCTGCATCTTCTGCTGGGGCCTTTACAAGCCCCAGGCAAAGGTGAGCCAGGCGGGCTTCCATGTCTGTGTAGAGCCATACCCCAAAAGAACTGGCTCTGCCCAGAAAAATATATACTCTAAGTCAAAGGAAGCTGCGTGTGTAGCTGAGCACAGAATCTGTCAGCAGTGGTGCATAGACCCTGTTAAAAGCAGGCGCTTGAAACAAGATGGAGTGTGTTCCCAGGGTAAACCAGCTCTGAGGATAAGGACTCAATAAACGTGGCACGGGAAGCAGTGTTGTGCTGGGTGCAGGGATGGAAGGGGAAGGCACACACAGAGAATTTGTCAGGCATCTGAAAGCATCCATTTCAAGAAAGCCAATTATTTTCTAGGTGACTAAAATTTACATACTCTTATCTGTAATTGGGAAAGATATGACCATGTAGAGGACTGAGAGTTAGACTGCCCCCACCCTTCCCATGCTGCTGGTTCTTCTGGGCCATAATCTCTTCCGTGGATAGAGTACAGAGCCTTGTTTTCCCAAAGCTCAAAACAATGAGGCCATGATCATTATAATAACATACAAATAATAAAAGTAGTAGGAATTCCTATACATAAAAAATCCAGATTCTGCCCACAAAAGTATATGCTCTCTTTAAGTCAAAGAAAATTGCATGTGTGTAGCTGAGCACAGAAGCTGGCAAGGAGCCCACTTGTAACTAAGTCATGAATGTGAGGACAGAATAGATCCCATTGTCTCTTGAGAGCTTTTTAATTTTTCTTTGTTTTTCTCTAGGACATGAATTACCTAAACTGAGAACCAGAATTTTTATCCAATGTAATGTGTCTCTGAGAGGCAACTTTTAAATACTTTTCTTTCTTTTTAGATCAGTTACCACTTTAAAGACTGCTGAGAGAAAAATGTATGTCTATTATCTCTTCCTATAGACCTACCCAAAGAAAGTTTAATCTGCTGTGGATGATGCCTAGAGAAGTCTCTGGTCAAGATTTGCCATGATTCAATTCATCCAAGAGAAGGGGTAAAGGGTTTCCTCCTTTGAGCTCCCCTACAGCCTTTTCAAGGCCACACTTTTCCACATAGGGACTAGAAGATAGAGTGAAAAAGTAATACTGTCCCTGCCTGGCTCTGTGGGGCATACACCTGCACCCACAGAAGCACGGGTGGGTTCAGTGTTACAGTCGGTAGCAAAGAGTCCAGAAGGGCATTTGCGTATGTTCTGCCAGGAGCATTTATTGCTACACTGCTGAAGGTTGCAGAGGCAAATACGAACATGATCCCAAAGCTCACAGTTTTATCCGGGGACGGGGAAAAGGCAGGACTGGGGAACAGGGACCAATGGGGAAGCGCTGGGGGAGGGACGAGGGGTAGAGGCTGACAGCCAGCTGGGGAATCCAAACTGGGATAGATTGACATTACAGAACAAGCATCCTGGGAGAAGCCTTTCTGGTCACCCTAACATGACGTGGTTCTTGTGGTATTAGGGACTTGTCTTACTGAAAACTCTCTGTCCCTTGTAATGGATGTTCACTGGCCACCACAGAAAAGTGTCTTTTCTGATTTTCCTCAGGGTACAGTACAGTTTTACTGAACTTCCCTTGGTTTCTGCCATTGCCCCTGTTTAAGGGCCTTCTAAAGAGCAAAGTGAAATATAAAAATTAATATGGTTTCCAAACACATGATCTTTCAAGCAGTTTTTCTGCCAAGTTTTAGAACTGCAGTGCCAATTTCTTCCTATTCCTCCCTTTTTACTTCCAGAATTTTCTACCTGTCTTCACAGAAGATCTTTGCAAAAGCTCGTAGAGAAGCAACAGGAAGTTTTTTTCCCTACTTCACTGGACAAAGATGATAGCCTGAAAAGGATATTTAGCCTAAAATCTCTTGTGGCTGCTGTTTCTGACCGGGAACACACTGAGATTACATCTCAGATCAGCATTTTTAGCAAGATCTGTACACATTTTTTATTTGAGAATTTGCCTTGGTTCCAGATAGGGCTCCTAATATCTAAAGAGGAGAAGACTAGAAATCTTGAGGAGTCCCCCTGGCTGAAGCAACCAAACAAATTCAACAGCCAGTCTTCTAGTCCCTATCCTCATTTCCTTCTCTCCCAGCTTCACTGTCCACCCAGGAGGGCTCCATTGAACAGGTAAAACTGTGCCACAGGAAATAATTCTCAATTTGTGCTAACAATCTTTATCTGTCCACTCTCTCACATCTAAAATCCCAATATGAAAAGCAGAGGTGTCTTTGTTTTGATTTCAAAGTAGCTCAGGTAGAGGAGAAGACAAAAACTTGATAAAATGACCAGAAACTTGACAAAAATCCACAGAAATAGAAAGACTGATGGTAAGCTGATAATGTATGACTTAAAGCTATTTTACCAGTATCTAATCATACTGTGGAGAGAAGGAAGCATTGTAAGAGCAGTTGTTTACTTATTATTTTCAACTTCGGCATTCATTTGATACATGTTAGAGGGCTCAAATTCAACCACCTTAGTGTTCAGGTGGTGTATTTCACTGTGAGCTTGTGGGAAGTCTTCAGCTTGAAGACACTGGAATATTTTGCTTTGAAATGGTCTATGGGGGTTTTTTTTGGGTTTTTTTTAAGAGTTATAGGATTTAATTGAGTTGGTGGTCTGCTGTCTTTTTCAGTAAGAAGTTACACATAAGCTGTCTCCTGTTTTCCTCTCTCTTCCTCTCTCTCCTTTTCCCTCACAGATTTTGCTAAGCATGTACATCCATTTCAGAATCTAATCATAGACAACTTAAATCTTTCCAACGTTACCCACATTAGTAATTGCAAAATAATAAACATGACAAAATTCAGATTAATAGGGCATCCTGCACAACTTGGATGGCGGGGAGAGCCCTCTGGAATTCTAAGAGTAATAGGTCTGTGTTTATTTCTCAACCAACGGCATAATGTGACTGATTTACAAGAGTTTAACTCAAGTGTTAATCTGACAGTGACGAAGAGCTTCTCAGTGGCAGAATCACTTACACTATCATATTAGTTGCCTCCTCTATTAAAGCAGTATGGTCGATAATTGGAATGCTTTTATGTCTAGTGGTTCTGACAAGGCTCTCTTTAGGTCACATATGGGCGGTCTGGCTTGCTGCACAGCTGAACAGTGGCAAATGATTTAAACTGAGAAAGTATTGTTCTCCTCGTATTATGGAGCAAGGGCAGTTCAAGGAAAGTAAGGCTCTGCACCGGCTACCTGCTGGTGTGTAGTAAAATAAGATGGACATGATACTGGGTTGGGAGTACAATTAAATCTATTTTGCACCAATGTGTTGGTGGACAGATGAGTTTCCACATGGCAGAGCTTTATGATCTTTAAGGTAGACTGAACTAATAGATTGGTGTGGAGCGCACTGAAGTTACTAAGGATGAGAAAGCAAGCAGCAGTACATTTGAACTACAGGTTTCTCATATGCTCCACGTCATGCTGAGTTTTTATAGCTCCTGGCTTTCAAAAAGCCTGTTTCAAAGAGGTTTGCGCTAGACTGGGCATGCAGTTTTGCTCTGCAGATATTGTCGCTACCGATTTAGTGGAATGCAATTAGGAAGCCTAAATTAAGTGGTAATGGAGAACCAGCTCTTGAAACTGGGGTTTCCACGGCAACCACTGCTTACAATACAGCCTTCAGTTAGTTTTCCCACTTTATCTGCAAAATGCACAATTGAGCTTTAAAACAGCTTTGTGCTGAAAAGCGCACTGTAAACAACTGTTTGCAATGAGAGTTTTACACTGTCTTTAAATACAACAAGCTATCAAATAAAATTTATTTGTCCACACTAATAAAAAAAATAAGAAATCCACACAGTACAGAAAGCACTAAAGGGTCCAGAAACTTATTATTCATTCTGGAAATGTATATATAATAAAAACTTCAAGATCTTGTGGGTCCTCAATTTGTCTTTTAAGTCTTATCATTATTCCTCAATTTTAAGACACATAATCCCATATCTCTCAGTAGTGAGAAGAACTGAGCATTTTGGTACAAATACTGCATTTATCGCAATAACAACACTATATAGTTATAAAGCGCTTTTTGTCTAATATGAACTAATAAATGTGCATTTTCATCAGACTTCCTTTAACATCTAGCAATCTTTTACAGATTATTTTTTTTCCCTTTATAATACAATATTATATCCTTCACAAATGTTCTTATTTTATGACAAAGTAATGCTATGCCATTTCTGAAATGCTTAACATTCTTGATGGCTTTAGGATCATAGCCCAACTTTTGCATCTTTTCAGAGGCAACCACAGGTGACTAAATATGCACAAAATGCAGGAAAATGGAAAGAATGATGTTAAGGTCATAGGTGTAAAATGTTCTGACCACCCTTTTCATGATAACCCCATCAAAATGAATCTGTAAACTGAAATTATGAATTTGCAACCAATCATTTTTCTCTGTTGTACAATCTCAAGTCTTGGACTAGTACTGTCAGGAGATTGGTAAGAGTTGAGAGCTTGGCAGTTTTTTTCTTTTTTTTTTCACCCCTTCTTATACTTCTTTGTTTTAATTAAGATACAAATCTCAGAGAAAACATTGTGCAAACTTCCCTGAGATAATTTCAGAAGAGATATCATGTAATTTTGATTTTTGGCCTATCAGCTGATAAGTACTCTCTTAAGGAAGCATTTTTTGGAAAAGGAGAGAAAACACACCAGCAAAGGATCCCCACAGCAAATCAAAACGGACCTAATTTGTGTCTCAGCTGAAGTACAGCAACCCAAGCATCTTGCAGCCTTTCAAGGCTGGTGCACTTTGTGTGTGTGTGTTTTAGCAACCACACCAGGTCGATGCAAAGAGAGAAAAAGGGTGTGGGGGTAAAGGTGGAGGGAAGGGAAGAGAAGGGGGAGGTTTGGGTGCCTTTCCTCAGGAGCCTGTTGGTCAGAGGACTGCATCTTGACATCCACAGTCATGTATAAATCTGGATTTGATATAGTCTCTGCAAACTTTGAACATGCCAGGCAGGGAAGCCTGCCCTTCACAGTACGGGTGCACCTTCAGATTGGGCTCTGACTATTCTGATCTGCTTGAAACAGACTTTTCAGCACTAACCAAAAACAGAGTGAGGATAGCAAGCCTGATTGCAAAGTTCACATCTCCTCTGCTGTGTGCCGGTGCTAATGGGAGTTTCTCCTGTGATGGGTAGATCATAAAACACACAGCTGCAGAGACTGTGCAGGGTGAACAAATCAAAGAACTCAGTAATAAAAATGATGTGTGTGCCAATATTATTTAATATTAACTTGTGAAAACTGTTGAAGAAACACATCTTTGTCATATATCAGAATTGGCTCTAAAGCTGAATCAACAGATTAATAGGGTTATTTGTAATGATATTGTCCTCATAAAGGCTTTATTATTTAGGAATCAGAGTTGGAAATTGTAATTTCTGTAATGATTTTTCATCACATAAATTAGCCTGCCTCAACTTCTCCGTCTAGAAGGCAAGAGGAGAGGTTGAGCTGGTCCTCTTCCTCATTCTTACACAAAATCTGCTCATTTGGATGGATCCCAAATTTTAAAGAAACAAGTTCCTGGAAGAAATGCAGAATGCCAGTGCTCACAAGACTTTCACAGGGCATCTTGTTTCAACACCGACTGCCTGCATTTTATCAGAGTACTAAAGGACACATTGAAATTATTTTGTTCTGGCACTGGCATGCGTTGTGATGTGTATGCATTCAATTGCACTTGACAAATCTTTGGGGCAAACAAAATGGTCTAATGTAAGGAAATATCTTAACATATTCCAAAATGACATTTTTAGACCAAACATGTGTTCGATTGATTTGCCTTCTCCAGAGATCACTTTTGAATGCATGCCAGCGATAAGCAGGGGGGGCAGGCTCTCGCTGAAGGCCAGGCGGGTCAGCCGTGCTTCCGCTGGTATTTCCTGCGCTGCAGAGTCCCGTACCTAACTGTACAAATAGCTCCACATGGCATCCTGAGAGCGTGCCAGGGAATTTTATGATCACACGCCAAGTATGGTTGTCAGGTTCCACTCCACTGCTGTGTGTGTATGTGTGTGCTCATATGTGTGTGTGGCTGAAGCTAACTTCAGACTGAGTAATTACCATAATCCAAACAGGGCCTTTACCATCTTATTTGCATTCAGCCAGCAGTGCTGTTTTTATCAGCACCACTACTGAATTGTTGCAAAGTTTTAATTATCTTGACAACTCTCCTTTTTTTTTTTTTTCATTCCTTTTTTTTTTTCTCTCCCCTCTTGGGTTGTGTTTGGATTTCAGCAGTCATCCCCCTATGGCAGCGATCACATTTCTGCAATGGGAAGTTTTCTCACTTTTTCTTCTAGTAGTTATAAGCAGCCACAAAGGCTGCTTAGAATGGGGCAGAAATGGAGGGAAGTTGTATCTATTAGTTAATGCCTAATATTTTTTTCAGCAAAAGTCACTCCAGATGCCTCTTTTTGAATTGTGCTTGAAGCCCTGGCATAACTTTACGCATGTGTAAGCTTGCAGAATTGAAAGAAAACCATTTCCTATGCAGACAGATACCCCCTTGCATAAATGTTTGCCAAAATAGAGCTTTAGTTGTCATGTTTTCAATATTTCCATAATCTTTTGATTTAGGATTAGTATAAAGTGTATCATGTCACTTATATTTGCTCTCTCTCAAACACCCTGCATTTTCAGTATTTGAATGCTGTTAGACAAATTCAACCTTGAAATAAGACACCGTCTCCTAGCAGTAAGGGTAATTAAACATTGGAAGAGCTTACCCAGGGAGGAGGTGGACTCACCATAGCTTGGAGTCTTTAAAATGAGATTAGACATCTTTCTGAAAGGCATTGTTTAATCTAGTTTCTTGGGAAAGATTCTAGTGCATATATACAGGGGGTCAGACAAGATGATCACCAAAGTCCCTTTTGACTTCTCAGCCTGTTGATCTAGAAATCTGTGTTCAGATATGGTTTGGTTCACGTTTAAAGATCAATTATAACATCTACATACAAAAATCGGTTTTTGGGAATATTAAGACTAAATAGGTTTCAAAACTTTGTTGTCCACTGCAGACAATGATGTTCTGCCTGCTGGGTTCTGCACTACATTTTGTTTTCCTTTTATAAGTAGTTACATATTACAAAGGTTAATGCAGAATAAAATAATCCAGTATGAGATTGCTAGGGAGGAATAGAAGGCTTTAAAGCCTAAAGATTCACAAGAAGAACAAATGCAAAAATGATTTCTAGCCTGTTGACATCTCAGGTACAATAGATGTTTTAAAAATAAGCCAAATTAATGTCTTTTTCTAACCACAGAATATTATAACTGTATTTAGCATCTCACCACTTATGAAGTTTATGCATTAGATTACATATAATTGCCATCAAACAGTGTGGCAGTATTCTGTTCATCTGCAAGATAAACAAACTCTGTTTAACAGTCCTTAGGCATTTCTTTTGCTGCAGTTTGGCCTTATGAACACCTTATCCTTGTTTTCCCTTTAAAAGGAAAAAAATTAAAGGTAAAAACCATTAGGGATTTCTCTTTAAATCCAGCAATCTATGCATACTACTAAGAATCAATGCTCTGTAAGCTGCCTGGTGTTCTGCAATAAATTCTAGCTTTTATAGACTTTTTCTGGGCCAGGTAGCTGTTAATGCCATAGAAATTGATTATTTGTGGTGTTCTTATCACTGCTTAAAATATCTAATTGCTTTTTCTCCACAGATTTGGATTTGGCTTGCTTGATGCTGGACGATTAATGAAGGAAGCCCTAACTGGACAAATGTTGGTCCCCTGAGACAATGTGTTGTTGATAACAGGTCTGATTTGAGCAAGTCTAGTCAAATTCAATTTTAATAGTATTTAAAGGCACACACAGGACACATATAGCTGAGCTTTCAGCTGGTTTGTCTGATTTTTACATCTGTTGTGTTACCAAAGCTTATTCCCATTAAGTATTAAACTTTGCAAGGCAGTAAAGACACATACCTGTCAGCTGCAGAAACACAAATTTTGCCTCAGTATAGCAGGTTTTGTTCAAAATTTGCCTTTATTCTTTCACACTTATGCAGATTAGAATATGTAATTCACCACTGCATGACTGTTCCTGTGGAGGAATTATTGCACTCTGATTATTTTGAACCCTAAAAATTATTGATTGAGGTAAAGAAGAGACAAGAAGGTATTGCAATCAGTTCTCAATCTAGTGAGGGCAACCTTTTTAAAGGCAGCTAATCCTTAGCCTAAAAGCGGTATGCAGTTGCTACCGCTGCTACAGGACTTTTCACATCAATGTGCCATGTGAAGTTAAGTACAAAATGTTTTCTACTGCACTACCAAATCAAGATAACCACCAAACATCAAGGCACTATCTTATTAGATTGCTGCGTTGAGGGTGAAATTCAGCTCACAGCTCAGTCACTGCTCCAGCTGAGGAGGAAAAGGTCTCACATGCCACCAGAATACTGGACTTCAGGGTGTCTCCCTTCCCATGAAGTTGAAGCAATGACATCTAAAGTCAGTAGGGTCTAGAGTACTTTCCTCCTTCCAGGACTTCCTGTTTTCTAGAGAGAGGTAAACCAAGGGAAGTGGAACTTGCATCTGTGCACCTTGCACCCCTTGTAACCAGTCTCGCTTTCTTTGTCCCCGAAGAGGGTTATCAAAAGAAACTCTAATGGCCAGCTCCCTGCAGGTCTAGGTATGGCACTGCACATTGTTTTAAGCACCATTTTGCAGAAGTGACTGTGTTTTCTTCTGTGGTGTTTGTTGTCTTTTGTATTCTCTGGAGGGAAAGGCAGAAATTTCAGAGGGGGAAGAAAAATGGATGGACATGGAAAGTATTGAACACAAGGTTCATGCTCCAGCTCAGCACTTATCTGTAATCATAGCCCTTTTCAGCAAAGTGGCCCCTAGCCAGTTTGGGACCTGGGGTCCTCTCCTCTGGCTGATGCTAACAATATTTGATTCAAATAAATCAATAACCCTGTTCGTGTCTTTTGCAGCATTATCATAGTCACAGCAGTGATGCTGTAAACTAATGTTTTACTTAACAGCCTAATAACAGTTTAGGCAGTGTTTCATGTATGAGGATAACCCAGGTCTGTCTCCTGACAGAAGAGTCAGGCTTGTCACTGTCACCTTGAAGAGACCACCTTAGACACAATGCTCTGAATCAGGGTGTTCCCTCTCTGTGAAGGCATGCCATACTTTTGGAAAGAATTTAAGATTTATTCTTCAGGAAAAAATGAGAAACATATGATAATTTTTTTTTTTCATGCTGTGCAGGTACAGAGCAGTTACCTACTATGAGCTCATCCCACAAGCCGTGGCGTGGTTTTGTTTATCCATTTCAGCCAGATTAATATTAAGATAGACTGGGTGCAAACAGCTGGTTTTGTGCACCTATGTGTCAGTGACTTCTGCATGCTTTTCAATCATTTCTACAGAAAAGACAGCAATGCACTAGAAATGTGTAGTCTTGTGAGGTGGTTGCCTCCCAAAGATGTTTCGCTGTTCAGTCCTGCAGCAATTCTCCAGCATAGCAATGGCTGAGAGTTACACCCCTGAGGGACAGAAGTACTCTCCCTTTTCTCTGGATCAATGTTATATGTAAAAGGCACAGCAAGGAAGTCTGTTTCTCAATATTGTACCTACTTGAGGCTCCTGAAGGTGTGATTAATTAGGAGTGATTAATTAAACCATGAGTCATGACCTCCTTTTTTTCCTGTCACATTACTTATGAACAAGAGGGCCGTCAGTGTAGTTAAATAGTATAAGACAGTAAATTTAGAGGAAATAAAAAGAAATCAGTTGTGTTGCATGTGGTCAACCTATGGGATTTTCTGCTACAGGTGACCATCTGATGAATAGGGTTCCTTGACTGAAAAGAATAGTTGTTAATACTATTACCATAACAGGTGGAACCATTGCTGTATTTCTGTGACTTCTGGGTGTACTGGGAAGGCAGAAGTGAGTCCTGCTTGACTAATAAAGTAAGAGCAAATGCTCCATGTGCTGGGAAGTCAGGCAGGAATGCTCCATGGACAGCAGCGCTGCACTATTAGCTTGATCTATGACTTGCCATTTCATGGTTTGCTTGGTTGTTTATTTGTCTGTCTTTTTAATTCCTCTGGAAAATACTGTACTGGCTCTCTCTGTTGACTGAATGACCAGGCTTGGGCAGAAGACATAGCATTCTTCTTCTCTGACCTTTATATCAAAATTGATTAACAATAATTCTTTTGCAGAAAAGGATTGACAATAAGATGTGGATGTTCATCTTTAATGAACTCTAGTCATCAAGTGGAAACCCGCTAACTTTGAAGATGCAGTTGAGCACCTTCTCAGCAATAGCCGAATACTTACTCCTCAAAATGGTAAAGTAATGCTCTATTCATAGATAATATGAAAAACTACCTGTTGCTCTAGTTGGATTTTTTGTGTCTTTCATATAATTACTTGGGACCTGTCTCATTAGTGGCAAAAGCAGGAATTGCTGGCTAGTATTTATGCAGTTAGAAATTGTATAAATAAGATTTAGAGGCTGTGTAATCCTGTAAAATATTCAGAATTTTGTTTATGTATTTTAATCTATAACAAGTCCACTCATAACCTAATTGGTTTTTTTGTTATCGTGTTTGGCATTTTAGAGAAGAGTTCACTGGAAGGTGTCTGTTTTATATTATTGTCACTTTCTAATACAAGACTCTTATTTAAAAGACTCTTTGTTTTCAATTATGAAAATACTTTCCTGATCTCATTAAGCCAAAAAAAGATGAAGTGCTATTTTTCCTTTTTATTTGTGACAATACAAATTAAACACACCTATGGCAAAGCAATTACTGTGTTTATTCTTTTTATACAGAGCAAGCCTGTTAACTGTGGATGTGAAGAGATGAAGCAAGCAAAACAAGAAAACGTGTGAAGAGCTTTGCTGCCATATCATCACTGTATCAGATAGTTTTAGGATCGATGAGTGAATAGGTATGTAAGAGAGACTGTTATTCTACAGAGAAGTGTTATTTCAAAGAAGTAAAGGGGGAAAAAATTAAAAGGCACATCAGTACATTGTCATTATATTAGAGAAAGAACTTCATTTGTCTTCTTTTAATTTTGGATCTTTACAGTGGAACAGTACTACAGAGAAATCTAGATAATAATGTCTTTGATCTTATCGAGTGTTGCCACAGTTTTGTTGTTTTCTTGTTGGAGTTACTCATGTAAGAGAAACCACCCTGCTGTATAAGTTAAAAGCTCAAATTCTGTCCTTCATTTTTTGCACTTTACATTATAAGACACTTTGTTTACTGTAGAGGTAATAGATATCATCACCTTTGTTTAACCATAAAGCGTTGATTTTCAAATTACTTGAAGTTTTAATTATTATTATTATAACTTATACTGCTACAATGACATTTCACATGCAGAAGTTATATCAGTGTAAATCACTTGGGCAACAGGCAGAAATTAAAAGTTTTTTCTCTGAATATTCATAGTACACTGGAAATTGGTAGGTCAGGACTTCTCACAGATAAGACCATCCATTGCTGTGTTTCCTCCATGGACATACATGCTACATTCCCTTCCTCCCTTATATACCAGAGCAACAAAAACGTGAGAATCCCTCACTAGCAGGGATTCAGTGGTCTTCTTTGCCAGGCACTAGTTTTGGTGGTTTTGGTGCTGCACAAGACTGCTACCTTGCAGAAGATGTGGGGGATGTCTGGATTGCCAGCATCAAGTGCTTACTTTAAATGCCAGAGGTGGAGGAGTTCTGGAAAGAACTGAAAAAATACGGGTAGATTAATTTGCACTTCACAGGAGTTTCTGTTAGAATAGAGACAGAAAGGGACTGAGTGAGGAAGAGAAGCAAACAGAGGCAAAGTAATGGCAAAAATTAAACATTAAATATTTCCTTTAATTGCAGTCAGAGGTGGGGATTATATTTCACCAAACAACCAAATCCTCCACCATAAGTCAGGACTAAGGCTTACTCCATTTTTTTATTTCAATACTTTCAATAGAAGGGACCCAGTCAGTTATTCTCTGTGTGCTAAATAGTGTACTAGCAACACTAAGAGACCAAGCAGATGGTTTTGTTCTATTGTCTGAGTGGTGTAACATTTTACTGTAAATATAAATAGGATACTCACCTTATTCAAGTTCCCAATGTACTTTACAATAAACCAAGTAATTTTGACAGAAAAATGTTGACCAACCCTAGCCTAACAGCATTCACATAATGAGCTGAATACTGTCACAAATCCCATCCATAAAAAAAGTCAGTGGTATTACATTTACTTTTGCAATTTGAAGGATGAAGACAGAAATACAAGAG
Organism: Coloeus monedula; assembly: GCF_965178545.1. Taxonomy (NCBI): domain Eukaryota; kingdom Metazoa; phylum Chordata; class Aves; order Passeriformes; family Corvidae; genus Coloeus; species Coloeus monedula. The sequence continues at coordinate 90,950,449 of NC_138783.1, forward strand.
ATGGAGTAATAAAAGCCATGTAGTCCCTGCTCTTCAAGGATCTCATTCAGGATCTACTAAGGTAATATACATACTTTTTTTGATTTTAATAAGCTTTACATAAGTCAAAAATCATTGAAAATTAATAAAAGGAAAAAGAATCACTCTGTTCATATTTGTTGGATTATATCCACAATAAACTTGTAAAAAATGAAAACAGTAGAAAACATTAAAACAGATCCAAATACTAAATTTATTCTAGACTTCAAGATTACCTCATTTTCTGCTCCAACAGAAGTGTGTGATATCATGAACATCAGACTTTTCCAAAGCCTTTATTGAAAACATTTCTATTCCCATCATGGAATACCGGATCTTGCTTTCTTCTTGCAGCTCTTCCTTCTAGAGACATGAATCTTTGGACAAGCAGTTACGAATATCAGAGGGTACTCTGGAGTGTACCACCACCTGGGACACCAAATGATTACAGATTGCTCTCATGGGAACTGCTGGGAGAGGGGTGGTGATGGGTCAGAAAAGCATCCAGCTAAAGCAGAGTGCCCACGAGTGCCCCAGGGATCAGAAGCAAGACCAAACATCACTCTTCCAAACACAGATTTCTGAGCTAACCTGTATTTTCAGATAGAACAGATAGATGTTATTCTTACAGTGGATTTTTATCTGAAAATAAAATAAAGCAAGCAGAAGAGCTATAGGATTAGATCCTCATTCTGCATTTCACCAAAGGAGAACTGAGGAAAAGACAGATGGAGTGATTTTCCAGGGCGAGTTGAGCCCTAGGTCGAATTGGATCTCCTGTGTTGTTCAGAGGCTGCCCTTTCCTGACTGTGATGTGGAAGAAACACAGCCATTAGCAGGCACCTGCAAAAATGCTCCACCTGTTTTTGCTCAAAGTGACAAAGCCCAGAGGACGATGTCTGTGTTCCCTGCCCGTCTGTAGGGAGCATGATGTAGCTGATGCAATTCCCGGCTCCAGCACACCTGCAAGGTCTCATTGATCTGCTGTTCAGTGCTCTGAAAACTCAGAAATCTATTATCAGTGTGAGCATGTGCTTATTGATCAGATTACCTGCTTCTGCTCCCGGTGTGCACCTAATAGTACTGGAGTATGCACACACACACACAGAGGTAAATATTCACACACGTGTGTATGGATACAGGCACACACACCTGGGTTAGGGGCATGTGTGTATGATAAAGGCTTTGCTTTTTTTTTTCTTAGCTTTACAAAACTGCACATAAATAAAAAGAATGGACCTTCCCCGTGAAACGTGAGCGCAGAAACACTCACAAGTGGCCAAGAGCTGCTAAATAATTAATCAATAGAGCAGTGTGGCAGTTTGAAATGTAAATGTGATGGATGAAGGTGTGATGCTTGTCATCAAGCAGAAAATGATGTGACTGGAATGGATAACCCACAGTACCTGCAAACTGGCAAAAGCTTGGACACAAAGATAAAGTAAAGCCATCAGAAAGCAGACCTGGCAACCCCTAATTCTTGCCTTTGACCCACAATTCACTTTCATGTCTCTGTCCCAGAAGAGATGTTTAAAAAAATGATGAAGAGAGATCTTGGGGTGGGAAAGGGGTGAGAAAAAAACCATCTGAAGAAATGCTACCTGACAAGGCTGCAGGCTACGTTCTTGAGAACACCTTTCTTTTCTTTATGTTCTCCTTCTCCTGTTAAATAAAAATGCGGCTCCTTTTTTCCCTTTCCTTTCTTCCAAAACTCTCCCGAGCCATTCCTGCAAGTGGTTCTGTGACTCGGGAGCTGACAACAGCCGCATGCAAAGGAACAAAGAATGAGAGTGACAATTCAGAGTGCACGCAGGTGAGAAAGACACCTTTTACTTATCAAACTAGGCTGCAAAAAATGCTCTTTTTACTCAGCGAGCTAGAAATAGCGGTGATCTAACAAGGCACTGATCCAAATTCTTTATTTATGCTGAGATGTAATGCTAACAGGATTTTTAGGTTGACTAGTAGTCTGTGGCCCCTCTGTTCAAGTAAGGAAGAATTCCTCTGATTTGGAAAGAGGAAAATCCATATAATTACCGTATATTATGTGACAGGAAAATGTATGCTGTGATGGCAAAGGGTGACAGAAAATGTCCATCAAAGAAATTTGTTTTCAGCTACTTCCTATGCCAGTCATTGCATTCTCTCTGCGGGGAAACACAACATGATAGAACTCAGTTCTCAAAATTAAAGAGAAATTAACTTTTGTAAAAAATGGGATTTTTTTGATCCTTTTTTTCCCCCCATAAAATTGTAAGTCTGCAAGTAGGATTTAAAAGTTTGATGCTTCCTTCTCCCTGGAAAAGAGAAACCTATTTCTTAGTAAGTACCATTTAGCAGGTTGGGGTTTTTTTTCCTCTTTTGTTATCAAAAGCCCACTCTTTACAGAAAGTGAAAAATACTACAGTTAAACATTAGATTTTCAAAGTCCCCAAAATATACATTAGCAGATAACACCCACTTAAAGTGAAAGCTAAATATAGATACATAATAGTGCTTTAGCACATAAAATACATGTTCTGCCATTTCTTAGACATTAAATATACATACAAGTATTCTCTTAAAATCTTTTTGTGTTTTTTAAGACCTCTACACACATGAAACAGCCTGCAGAAGCAGCAGATCTCCAGGTGAACTGGCAGTATTTCCATATTTTCTCAAATGATTTTTTTTACCTGTTTTTTGTTGGGATCAGGTTTTTAATCTTTTTGGTACCTTTATAAGAGAGTCATCAAGAAAACACATATGTATTTCTACACAAAAAAATAGATGCCAAAATTAATTTTAGAAGTTGATAATTAGAGCTACATTAAAGTAGTTGGCCCAGCTCCATAGTAAAAAACTTACATTTTGTCTGGGACAGATTGCTGATGTAAATCCATTGAAGGGAAATCTTTCCTGTAACTTGGCTACCTGGATAAGCTTTGAGCAGAGTGCCAATTATCTATGTATAGAGGGAATCACCATGTTCCAAAGAAATATTTCCCATTTAGAATGACAAAACTGTGTTCTGATTGGTAATTCAGCTTGAATTTCATTTCTGGAGCATTTCAAGTCATGTTTTCAAATTTGTCCTTTTGGAGTTTTCATCTAGCTCATGCCAGAGCCACTTAGCTGTATATCTTTACCTACATGGCTGGCACATTCATATTAATTTTTAGTGGTTTTGCACAGCTTCACAAATGCACTATCATCATAAGCAGGAATCAGACCTGAGAATTTGGAACAATATGGATACACTAGTCTGTGGGACAGTGGAATGATCCCACACTTTACATCTGTTATGTTTTTAACAGGATATGTTCATAGATTTTGTAGTGTTAAAAAAGAATTTGGTTTAATGGTTCACAAAGATTGATGCTGAGTATAAGCAATTGCTGTATCGCAGTAATGTAGTGATATTTATCACTAGTAGGACTTCTATTCCCTCATAAACTTCTGTAGAAGTGGAAAAGAGACATTTCAGCACTCTGTTGCCACTAAACTCACAGGAGTCCATTTCTGCACCTCTAGTCTGTCTCAGCTACAGAGGGTCTTGCAACAGAGAAGTGACAGATTGGGCTGTAAATGTGCATCAGTCGTCCCCAGCCTCTGGGAAGGAGAGGCACCTACTCAGGCTAGAGAGAGCTGTGCTGCGCCCTGTCCTTGTGCCCAGTCTGGAGGACCAGCTCACTGCTGTAGAGGTGCCTACCGGCCTAGCAATAGGAGCAGTGGTTCACTGTGTTAGGGACTGTACAGATACACCAGCAATTAGCCACTAGCTTCAAATATCATAGAAATAGAGGCACCAGCAGGTGCTCCACTTTCATCCCCCTTTAAGTTTGCTAGGTACATAGAGGAAAAGGACGTAAAAATTAACCTGACAAAGGCAGAGCTAAAAAACAGAGCTGTGCCTTAAACTCCAATGGTGGCCACTGGCAGCTGCCTTCTGAAGAGGAGAAGCTGGTAACCTCATAGCAGAGTGTCCCAGATCACTCTTTCAGCCTCCAGCAATTTGAAGCTTGGACTCTTCCCAAGGTAGGAAATTTTGCCTACCTTGCTGAAGTGATGATTGGTTAAATGCAGAGCGATGACGCGCCCATACCAGCAGGCTTTGTTTCACCCCAAGTGTTATGCCAAACTAGTTGTATATCATCATGAAGAATAGCTGCATTTCCCCAGAGCTGATTTCCTATGGCACATTTTACTTAGATACTTTCTCAACACCCTCGCAAATATGTCATAGATCTAAAGCACAATCTCCTTTTCAAAATGAATGGGTCTGATTACTGGCATATTCATTTTGTAAAAGGTACAAAAGGATACAAATGTGCCTTTCCATCTCCTATAATGTCAAAGTAAGACCCTCTTGCCCTTTTATTTCAATCCCCGCAATTTGAAAATAAAAAAAATGACTTGATTATATGTTTTTTACCATTAAGTGTATAATTGCTTTTGTGTTTTGACATTTAATTCCTCTTACCAAAATACATGGTAGGAATTAGAAGTCAAATCTTTTATGTATTTGATGTACAGAACCTTCCATGTATTTCAGTAAGAGAGATAGAACAGTGAAACCTTACGGCAGGTACAGTCAAGCCATCTGAAAATAAGTCACTTTTTATACTGGAAATCTGACTGTGGCCCCAGTTCTGCCCTCCCTTATCTAGGTCAGCAGCTTTTGAAATCACTGGAAGGTCTGAATGAGTCAAAACCAAGCAAAACCTACAGGACTTGACCTTTAAAATAGAGCTGGGATTATACCGTGCCCTGTCGGGCAGATTTTGAGATTAGAGTCCAGTCTGAAAATTAGTTTTGAAAGCCATAAGACAGGAGTTGGCCAGGAACTCGAGTGTATTGACTTGGTATGGGATGGCAGTAGTGAGAAACATAGGTCCCAGTAGGGTGGACCAGGAGCAGCCAGGGCAGCAGTGGGGGGTATCTCAGCTGGCCCAAGGCCAGCAGGAGGACTCTAATGTTCAGAGAGAAAGTGAACTCTGGGCTGGTGAAAAGGTGTAGCTACACACAGTACATTGCTTGTGTGTGTTTCACGTGGGTTTTATCCTCCCTTTGTCTCAACTTTCCCCATAAAGTTTTTCCCACTTCATGTGCTGTCCTTCCCTCTACTGCATTCTTCCCTCTCTTTCTCACTGTTTTCATATTTCTGCTTTCCTTCTGTTCTTCTATCTCCCTTTCACTCCTTGTGCCCTTTACTTGAATTCTCTCACTCCTTTCTTCCCTACACTCCATGCCAAATTCTCCATCTTTGCCTTTATTTCTGCTCATACTCCTTCAGAACCTACAGGCTGAGATTTCTTCTAACTGTATTTCCTTCCACTGGTCACTCCACTGTGATTTATCCCCATTTACTCAAGTCCCAAAGTGACTTGACCCTGCAGCCGTAGCTGGGATTAGTGCCCTGAGATTCAGATTTATGGAGTCTAGTGCTGTCTGAAAAAGTTTTCTGCAATCTGGGAAGCTGATTCTGTCTGGGACATCAGATGAATTGAAGGACCTTTCCCGCTTCATCTGGGGAATGGGACTGGATGAGCCAGGAATGTTTATGGTAGGCAGTAATCGCAAACGAGCTCAACAATGCTCTTCCCAGTGTTGGTATTCTCACTCACAAATTCTGTCATGCCTTCATGATGTTCTAACAAAAACTGCTTTCCCAGGAGAATATGATCTTGCAGTCAGATTTGTGCTTTCTCCTTTTCCCAAAACCAGGGACACAGTTTTCTTTCTTTCATCTCAGGAAAGATGCCATCAACAAAGGTAAAGGACAATATGTGAGGTATACAGGAAGAGAAGTAAAAGGAGAAGGAAATAGTTGCATCCGGAAGAAGCAAGTCAGAGAGAGAGGGAGAGGAGGGGGGAGAGAGAGAGAGAGAGAGGGAGCTGAGAGTATCTCCCCACAACAGTTCTAAGTGTCACCATATCTCGTGGAGACACACTTAGCTCATAATGAAAGCAACTTGCATTGCATGGGTGCCAACCACACGAATGCTGGAAGTTGCCTCCCTTTGGCCGTCATGTGCTTGCGCTTTGCAGGGGTAATGAGAGAGCTTGGGGCAGTTCCAGCCCAGCCACTGCTTTCAGGGGCCTCCCTTCCATGCACTCTACTGCTGACAGGACTGTGAGCGTGAAGCGCTTTTCAGATGTGTGTTAAGGGTGCATTTAGACATACACACGTATACATGCACGTGCACTTGCACATTTTTTCTCATCATTGTTTGCACAGGCAAAAATTTCAATTTAAAAATTTAGAAGGGAATGGAAAGCCCACAACAAGTAAATCACATAACTGGCCCAAGCCCGTACATTCAGGAAGGCAGACGATTTACAGCAAAGAGCAGACTTACTACAAAGAAATGGATCTCATGACATTTTTGTTAAATGAGTAACTGCAAGTAATAAAAGTCATTGATTTATACCTGTATCATCCAGTCTTTGAAGAAGTCTCTTGATTAAAGTTTAAGATCAGACATTCTCAATATCTTGTCTTTGTTCATGTGAGTAGCTATTTTACCCACAATTGGGTGTCATTTGAAAATTCTGTATCTTTGAAAATCTGTATTTTCTCAAGTGACCTGCTTCTCAGTAGCCATCAACTCAAGGGGATGCTTCAAAGTTAACAACTTTTTTTCTTTTATGATCATGCAATTCTGAAATTGGGAGGTGCAAGACAGGTGCAAATTGCTACTTTCTTGCAGCTCTTACAGGGTGACCAAAGTCTTCAATAGGTCACCTTGCATGCTACAGTATTTCAGAACACACTTGCATACAAACAAGAATATTAACTCATGCTACTCATAAGGGATTCTCTGTTCACACCAGTCACCAAATGGCTTTGGGGTCATTCACTATGACCTTTTAAGTATCTTTTTTATGGCAATAATGTCAAACAACCACAGAATTTACTGCTGCTTAGCCTGAAAGGGAGCTGTTTCTCAGAATGGGGAACTTGGGGAAGATGTTTTCACTCAGCTGGAAGCTTTATGGGGCAGATTTCATCCCTAGTCCAGAAGTAAATGTCATCTCCCTAGAGATTTTGAAACTCAATGAATGTTCAGGCCAAGAAATCAGGTGATGAACCAGAACTTCAGACTCTCAGAAACCAAACACTTTGTGCTTCAGAGAGATTTGGTTTGGTTTCATTTTTTCTCCATTTTTTTGTCCTTTTTCCTTAATTTTGATGGATGATGTTTTGTTCTGCAGTGAGTTTTAATGCATGTAGCTGTGGAACATTTTCAATTGTCGCAAACAACAACAACAAAAAGCAATATTTCAATATTTCTCAAGAAAAAGCTTCAAAGGTTTCAGATCTTTTTAAAATGTTTCTGCTTTATTTTGACATGGCATAAAAGTTTTGTATGCAGTCTCGCATCCGCTATTGTGACAGCTGTATTTAATGAGTGCAAAATGATCAGAAAAACATCCTTTACGGTGGGTTGCCATTGCCAGCAGATGACAGGAGAGAGGCAGTACTGTAATAACAGAAGCGATGAAGTAGTTCATATTACTACTGATGAGGTATTTCTAGCTCAAACGCCTAGGTATGCCTTTTGAAAATAATGCATTGGTCACATTACCTGATCGTTTCATCAGATTTTGTTTCCGAGCGCGTTTTGAAATAAAATTGTGCATTCTTAGCCTCAGGTCATGAAGTGGTTGGTTGCGACATATTTTTTGGGGATAACACAGTCAGTTTCCATAAGATGAAGAGGGAAAGGTCCTAGTCTTGTCTATAAATACCGGCCTTTCCATCAAACTAATGCTAAGCATGAAATGCAGATCCACAGATATGCTAGAAATGAAACATTGCACAATACGTTTGATTTCTATTTTATATGCATATTTAATATCAGAGTATTTTAGTCCAAATTGGAGAGAGTATAAAAATAAATCTAAATGGATTTGAAAGGCAGGGTATTTCTTTTTTCAAAGCTTCGTCGTTCCTGACTTCCTCTGGTGACTGTTAGCTTATCATGCCTTTGTACAGGAGATCTGAGTATTTCATTCTCTCTTGTGTCTCCATATGGTACCATTTCGCAGATAGTCTTCCTTTGGTCACAAGATGACAGTGAGAATGGATTGTCAAACTGGACCACTATGACAATTTACTCTGGGGGACAAAATCCTGTGGGTGTTTAGAAGCTTTACTGTAAGTTATATTTGATTAACTTATCCTACTACTGACAAATAATTAGGTCAGCAATTAATTTCAAAATGCAAATGTGCTACAGGCCTTCATATTTTAAGAAACTCCCTTTGTCTTTAATTTCTACTTGTGTTAAACTAGTAATGGATTTAGCTGAGTGAAGAAACAAAATTATGTTTTCTAATGCTTTATTCACTTGGTTGACTTGGACTTTTTCAGCAAATATTGACAGTAAATGTTTGTTTATAAATGATCGTGTGGGATGGAATATAATGGAGTAAGAAAACAGAAGAGAAATGATGAACCACTCATTTAAAAAATATATATATATATTCACATTTCTGCTGCAAAATATTTATCTACCTTCATGAAATAGGAACAGAAAGAAAAACCAGAAGGTCAGGAGGAGATCATTGTGGAAAAGTCAGTAGTACCTGCTTAAGCAGTCTAAGAAACCAGGGTATATCAGAAAAAAGCCCATACTTAATATTGCTACAAGTGTGGCTCAAAGAAACCTATCTACCAGCCTATCTCAGGGACTTTATTATTAAACAAACACAGATTAAAGGCTCAACCCTTCCCAAGAGAAGCTCAAGGGAGTTTTCTGTTGACTTTAAGGGAGTGAGGCACCTAAGTCTACATTTGCTGTGATTAAAATCATGCACTTTTTTAGAAAATATTCAAAAATATGCAGCTATAAACAAAACCAACCAGCTATCCTGATGTAAAATCTGAATGAATTTACATGGGTGGCAGAATTATATTAGAATTTCCTATGAGTTATTTTGCTCAGTTGTTTCAAGTCAAGAAGAACAATCATGCAAAAATTAGATGAGGGTTTTTTACAAAATTTTTACTGACCTGAAGATGAAAAAAACCAACTTTTTTTTAATGCTTAACAATGCAAGCCACTTTCTTTTAGAAGAAATAATGGTTTTAAAAAGTCAAGTTTTGGTTTTTCTGGGGTTTTTTTAGTTAAAAATGGTATTTTACATCACATTCACTTAAATTAGTAATGCAAATAATTTCATGAGAAAAAACAGAAAAAAAATAAATCTAAACATTGCATTTTTAGAGGATTTTCATTTTGGAAGGAAAACAGGGAGAGAAAGAGGAGAATTTCATGAGGTCAAATGTGTCTCATGTACACAAAAAAAGCTTGGTTTCCATTCTCCTCTGAAGGATAACATCCAGGACCCTCTTTCCCTCTTAAGCAGCTCCTGAAGGACTTTGAAGGTTCCACTAGGTAGGAGCAGGCAACACAAGACTGAAGCTTGATTTTGAATGAGGGAGAATCTCTCTCTCTCTCTCTCTCCCCCAAGAGCTGAAAATCAGAATTATATTGGGGTAGGAGAGGGCTGAGCTGTTGGGAGCTGAGCAGACAGAAGATTTCTTGTGAGATAAGGCAGTGATCATGCTGCTCAGCTGTACACTGGCAGGGACCCCAATTGAAGAACCACTTTTCAAAAAAGATACAGCTGCCTTCAAAAGTGTCCAAAGGAGAGGAATGGGAATGATCAGAAATTTGGGAAATGTCACCTGCAAGGAAATCTGAACGGGGGTCATTTCATCTGGAAAAGAAAATGAGTGGACATAAAAACCAAAGGCTTCAAATGTTAAAAGCCTTCTGGGAAGAGGCAGGGAAGAGTTTGTATTTCAAGACTACAGCCAGATGACAGAAAGTGACAGTATTACATTGAAACAAAGGAGAGTCAGGTCAAATGTTGGCAAAATTTTTCTCACAGTGAAGACATAGAAGCTGTGAAAATTATTGTTTATGGAGAGTCTGGAGTCCCCTGCGCTGAAGACCTCTGAGAACAGGCTGCACAAACTACTTTCCGAAGTAATGTGAATATAGTTTTTAGCTGAAAGCAATTCCTTAGCAGTTATTACACTGATATTTTTAAATGATTTTAAGAAGTTGATGGAACTTTTGCTTTTGTGATAGTATAAAATAAACTTTTAAATTAATCTAGGGCAAGAAACATACTATGAATTCCCAGCACAGCTGCCATTATGAGTGAGAGCAATTGCAAATAGGACTTATTTGCTGAAGCAGAACAGATAGAATGGTTTGCATGACCAAAGGTGAGCTCAATAAAATAACAAAACAAAACAAAAAAGCTTTCAGTGATGAATAAACTGGCTTAAATACTGTGAAATAAAGCAAGTCAGTATGACATAGTTTTATCATTATATTTCAAGTATATTCAACAGCTTTTAGAAGCAGAGTCACTACAACTGTGACCAAACAGAGAAGTACAAGGCAAGGCAATCTCAAGCTCTGTTCCAATATTAATAACAATTTGATATAATAGCAATTTGGCAAAAATACACAGTATACAACCTGTATAATACAAGTCTGAGTGAGAATATTATTTCAGGTAGTATCCCTATATTTGACGAAAAAAATATCGTAGAACCACAGAGTCATAGAACATGCTGAGTTGGAAGAGACCCACAATGATCACTGAGTCCCACTCCTGTCCCTGCATAGCACCATCCCTAAGAGTCACACCTATATAACATTCACTTCACTCTTAAATTTTAAAAAAGAAAACAAATGTCTCATGTTATTTAAAACATAAATCTTTCAAATCAGAATGACCTCTGGAGTCACCCGCATACGTGTTAAAGTATGTAACAAGGTAAAAAGAATTTTGAAATATTGTCACACTCTAAAATTAGGATATTTCACATTATTTTATTAACACATTTATATCTGTTTACATTGAAGCATCATACTAAATATCCTAACCTTTCACAAAAGCCTTCTGCTGGCTTCCCTTCCCTTGGCTTCTCGTGTGCTAGTGTTTTCTCTTTGTCTCAAACAGGGAGCCGCACATCCCACCTCGCACGGTCTGTCTTTCTCTCTTTCTGTCATCCTTGAGAAAGAAGGGATTTTCCCTATCCTGTAAAATGGTGTCTGAGGATTGCCTTGTGGGGATCAGAGGGGCATTTCCCTTGGGATTGACAGGCAATGGCTGAGGCCCGATGAGTATTTGTTTCTCCTGTCATCCATTCTGAGGGGCATAATCCCAAGGAAATCAGTGGGGAGTTTTAATATGGACTTTGAAGACCGGATATGCCTAAGAACATAAAGGTGATTAAGAAATTATTCTACTGACGCTTTCCCAACAATCTGGGGCTGGGCTTTTTTTTGAAAAATAAACCAAAATAAAAATGTCTTCCTTTGTTTTGCATGAATATCAGATGACAAATCTTAGCCTATAAGAAAGCCTATAGCCTAAACCACATTTGGCATACAGCTGCAAACACAGTTTCCAACTTCAGGTAAACTTACTATGCTAAATCCTCCCAGTGGTGTCATTTGGATCCCGAGCATAGTTCTGAAGTTGGCCTGATTCTTTTCTTTTGTATTTCAACTCCAGTAAGGCTCGTTCATGTATATGAAAATAGTGGTACAACTGTCTTTTTTAAATAAGTGAAACTCACAAGATTTACCAAAAAATGCAAAGTTTAACTTGAAATTTTTAAAGAAACATCTTATCTAACTTTCTGCTTAGATAAAGTTTTCCCTCTGTAATATAGGATACATAGTATGGCACTGTAAAAGGCCTTTATTTTTTAAAACAAAGTAGAGTCGTACTCTAGACTGCCTGGTGTCATCTCAAAGCATGTGTCCCCTCTGCACCCTGCAGCTGCCCCTCAATCTGTCTTTGAGTGTCTCCCATCTGCTTGGGCCCCGGACATTTGGCATCCCTTTGTTTCAGGGGCCAAATCTTCAAACCAAGGAAGCAGATACAGACTCCAAAGGACCCACTGCCTCTCAGAACATGCTCTCAGCAGAGTGAGGAGTTTATTACTCTTGAAAAGCCTCTTCAGCACTCCAAAATCCCCACTTCAAGTGTCATAACCACTTGCTGGCATCAACATCCTGTAACAGCTACCACAGAAGATGTTGAAGAGTAACAGAAAGAAGAAAGATACCTTAAGCCAGATGGCACACTTTAATTTTTTGAGGAATAGTACAATCATACACAAGAGCCAACCAGCAAAGAAAAAAGCAGGGAAACAGAGCAGGATTCATTACCTGGAAATCACACACTGGTCTGGGAAAGGATGTTGGGGGAGCAGCTTCCTTTTCCTCAGAAAACACATATTGCAGCATCTTCATTCATTCTCATAAGAAAAAAATAAGTATGAAACCTTGAGAGTGATTACGTGTGCTGCTCTCTTCCTTACCACCCTAGTCAGCCACCCATGACAACAGAGCCAGTTAGAGAGTCCCAACCGGCAAAAGGATTAAAAAAGAAAAAAGTAAAGTGGAAAAACGCCTCAGGCCCCACACATGTGACTTCACAGCAAAACCTAGAGCCAGCCCTGAGGGGTCTGGTACAGAGAACGAAGTAATGTGACTGTGATTAGGATGTGTGGAAATTAGAAGCCCTCTTGTTTTAAGAAGGCAGGTTATCTACCAAGTCTGCTCTACACTTCTTTTAACTGTAATGTGGTGAACAAAGGCTGTCTGTAGAAGATGCTGTATTTCTCTGCTCAGCCTATGTCACTTAGAGCTTTTTATGCTAGACTCGTTTTAAAAACTTCAATTTAAACCTACATGAAAGGTCCTTAAACAGTAAATAGCATATTATATCAAAAACAAATAGATTAAAAAGTGAACAACCATAACCAGTATATCTCTTTCCAGAGGAGTTTCACTTTCCACACTAACTAAAACTCTAAGACTGGCAGATCTGGGCCAGGGGTTTGTAATGGGCCTTTTACTTTTTTTTTTTTCCTCCCTCTCCAGAGATAAATAATCAGTTTTAGAGAACTGATAAAAAGAGACAAGAATGAAAAGTGAGTATGACACGTTTATGAGAAGGATTTTTCATCTGTTTCTTAAATACAGCACCTTTATTTCAGATTGTATTAAAAAAAGAGACGGGAGAGCCAACCAATTTATGTCGTGCTGCAGTAGTGAATACATATGAATGTATGGAGCACAGTGTGAGAGAGATAGAAAATTCACCCAAAATTTCCTGACAAGTTAAAAAAAGTTATGTTATCATTCAAGAATCATTTATTCGAACAATAAAAATAAAAAACAGGCTGCATGGCTAGAGGCAGCAGAGAATAAAAACACATTGTTTCCAGACAAATCCCCATCAAAGACATATGACTCTGGACTCTGAAGTCAGAACATCTTCATATTTTAAATTTCCATGAGCATTTTCAAGAAAAGCTGGAGTTCTGCTATAGGATTTGCTACACACTTTTCACTACTGATTGATAACCAGAAGCGGCATTAGCAGTATTTTTCCCCCATCGTTCCTCTAAAGCTAATGGAGTTGAGGATTCGTTACTTGATCTAATGGCAATAGCTTTCCAATAGACATGCACAGAATCATTGATTAGTTTGTCCTCTTCTTGTTTGCATTGGAACACTGTTCAATTTACACCAATTAAAGAATGCTTGGTTTGTGTATTGAAGAATAATTAAGGGATGGAATTCCCTATAGGCTACTAAAAATGACATCTGACTAGAATGGTGATTACAGCATGAAGACAGCATTAGTATTTAAATAGTTTGACTGCTATATAAAATCATTATACCACCTCACCATGAAAAAGAGCATTAGTTAATTTTGCCTATAACAAAATTGGTTGTATGTATTTGCCTGGTCACTTTAAGTAAATTTGACAAGACTAATCTTAAAGCAAGCGATCCAGGTTTGGTTGAAGGAGCAGACAGAGCACTGTCTAAAGCAATCATCTTGATAGATGTGTATATAACCTTCAACCAAAATACAAATACACACAAATGAATAGCAAGAGCTTTGTCAGAGATGCTCAAACCAAATGTAAACATTAAAAACAGATCAGTTGCTAAACCTGAAAATCCAAGCGTAACTGGCATGTTAATTATACAACAATCAAGGTTTCACAAACTGTAAACACACAAGAAATCCTTATTTTGTCTGCCACTGTGGTTGTCAAACCTATGCTATCCTTTCTAGGACTGCATGGTACAAAGAATCATGGGAAGCAAACAGGCACCATGGAAGGACTCACCCTTGCTAGAAGGACTGACCTGCAAAATATTCCAAATGATTAAAACTATTGGAGTGGCCTAGCCCATCCATGTAATGTCTCTTTAGATAAGTTTGTTTTTACTTTGGATTACAAGGTGGAGGTGAGGTTCATTCTTAAAAATACTGTTGAGGAAAGAGGGCTTTTGATCCTCTGTTTAAATTTCACCATGCATATTAAGTTCTATCTCCTAGCCTTAGATTATAGTATCTACAGTAATGATCTATCCAAAATGTGACAGCAACATTACTGTAACGTAAAGTGCTTGGGACCAGTCCTGAAGCATATTTACATTTCCATAGCCTACTTAAATATAGTGTGTTTGTTTTACTAAACTTAGATACTGTAGTATATTTTATAAGGTCATCCGCCTGCCTCAAGACCTCACATTGCAGCTACTATCCTTCCTATGAGAATTTATGCAGTTTCGATTGAAGGTTGTCAACACCCTCTTTAACTCAGCAAAGGGTTCTCTGTGAAGGAACATAAGACTTTTCCATTTAAGCCTCTAAGGGCATGTAGGCATGCTTACTAGCATGTCTATATTGTGCAATGCATAACTGTGTCAAAGATGCCCAAGTTCCAAGTTCCATATGAGGTGATACATCTGCACAGTACAATATACCCTTATGGGTATACCCTGTGGCCAATCTGCAGTGCCTCTTTGCAGATCAAATTAGTCTTTGGCTCCATGCAGTTCTTGTGAACATGCCTGGTTCTACAGGTCACTTATGGATATTTTCTCTGCACCATATTCCACTGGATGGATCTGCCCTAGAATTAGGTTTGGGACAGTACATTTCATCACATAGTATACCCACTGACTTTCCATGGGGTTTTGTTCCAACATTTAAAAAGTCGTATGTTCCGGTTTTCGTTTTCATGTTGGACAAGTAGTTCTCGCTTCTGTACCAGACCTCCTGTTGCGATCTCCCGCTATAATCTGCCTGACTAGACCTTGGGCTTTCAGGAGTGAGACTAACGCTTCTTTTCAATGAATAATATTCTTTTGCAACAGGGCTGATATAAAGGTATATTCTTCCTTCCACCCAAGAGAAGAAAGTCCATTAATTTCAATAGAAACTCTCCATGCAGAAAAGGGAGAACTGTGCCCCAGGGAACATTCATGGAAGATTAATGGTGAGGAGAGAAAAGTGATACAGTACAAGCAGAACAAAATCAGAACCCACCACACAAATAAAACTGGACAAGGGTTCATTTTTTAAAAGTCAGTCAGAAACGGCAGGAAGGCTTTGAAAAAAAAATCAGGGCTGTTTCAGTGCACTTTTGCATACATTGGCTTTCAGGAGACATGAATAGAAACCTAACAGTAACTCTTTTTTCGTACCTCCTTTCACAGGTCTCACTGGCAAAGAAGGATTTAGCACTTAATTCCTGTACTTTTATGTGGCAAATTAGGAATTTTCACCTTAAAAAGAAATTGCTTTTCAAACTCCCATAAATTCTGGATTTTATTTTTTTAAATGGTGGAAAACATTCCCTACGTTCATCCCAACACATAATAAATAGCAGTCTCCATTACTGCTCCTCAGAAAGGTGTAGGAAATTGGACCTGGCCAAAGAGAGGTGTTTATCATTCCTCCTGAGGAGACGCTAAGGGTCTGGACCCTGTCCTTAACCCTTTTTTCTCCTCAGTCCTTTTTAGTTTAGACTAGCGCATTTGCTCTCTTTCTCAAAATCAAGTATCCGTTGAGGAAAGCATTTAACTTGAGACTTGGTTACTTGATGAAGTAGGGCCTGCTGGCACTGAAGTGTCGAGACCAAAACTGGAATAACAGAGTTGTAATATGTTTTATTTTTCAGTTTACCATTGGCTAAAAGTAAAACCCCTACACCATTTTTTGCATCACTTTAGATAACAACTGCTTGGTTTGCAACTGCACCAAAACAGAAGGAAGGTGGTGAAGGAGACTGACACAGCATGAGATCCTGCAGCAGACAGTGGTTGGTGACTCTCTGTCAGGAAGCACTGAAATGTGGATGGTAACTCTGACCCCAACACAAAATCCCATGTCCGTGGGGCTTCACAACTGAAGTGGTGCCCACCAGAGTGGGACAGAGGACATGATCAGAGAACCTCTGAAGATCTTTTCTTCATGAGGGCAAGACAAGACTGAAAGACAAGGAAGTGCAGCCTAGTGAAGAAGTCTTCTCTCACAATGTGGCACTACACTGGCAACTGTGGCTGTCAGCAAAGCACCTTCCATTCTGACTGTCGACACTAAAGTGAAGATAAGCTTTCAGAAAGATTAGTACACACCCTGACTTGGTTTATTTTTGAGTCATTTTTGAGTCATTTATGGCCTAGTTTCTTTGTCTCTGCCACTTCCTAGCATGACAAGAGACCAGAGGCAGGTGTTGGGATGGCACCAGTTTTTCTCATTTAATTTGTGAAGCACCATAAAAAACAATCAATGAGCATGGAGCATGCTCTGGATTTGTCTAAGTGTAAGTGGCTCAAACACTAACATGTGAATTTAGTAAAGTTAAAGTCTGTGGAATGGAGATAAATTACAGCAGCAATTGAAGTTGAATGTGATATAGAAATCCAACTAACAGAAGACTGTCTGGAAACAATTATTCAGAAAGCTGCTGACCCTCTATTTCTTTAAAGAGTTAAACATTTGGATCAGTTAACTGGCAGCTGCAATAATAGGCATATGCTCTAATCTTTGATCCGTAGCTGAATTTGCAACTCTTTGTATGAGAAGCAGATCACATAGATTTGCATATTTTTAAGGATCTATAGGGAGAAAAAGAAGAACAAAACCTGCTTTTCCAAGACGCCACTTTGAGATCACACAGAGTGTCATGGGTCCCCTCAAGTACACTAATGTTCAGAGCCAGTCGCAAGACTCACAAATTTTCTAAATGGCCCTAAACTGTGACATTCACATCTGAAGACTAATCAAAATTCCTCCTAGAACAGACTCTTGCAAGCCAAGGTTGCATCATAACTCTTCAGAGAGTTATGTACGTCTATCATTAAGATACCGTTTCCGCATCCAAACTTGTATCAGAACTTTCCTGAAATATTAAAGAGTTCAGAAGTAATAGATAAATTAAAAAATGCTTTGTAACCAAATGAGAAACTGTTGACTAGACTCAAATACATGAGCGAGTTACAGATTTATGCCAAGGTCTTGACATCTTCTTAGATTTGGCAAAATTTTTCAGTGCTGATGAAAATTCTGCAGAGATAAGGCAACCAATTCTTTTGTGTTTAAAGTTCATTTCTTGCTCATCTCTGTTTTCAACACCAACTGAAAGATGTTTACTTATCACTCATTTTGGATCAACAGTCATGCTTATGGCACAGAAGATTTCCTCCACTTGGTAGTATTTCCTCAGAAAGTAGGTCCTACTGAAAGAAGTGAACAATATACTGAGTACTGTGAAGAAGTAATCATCCCTGCAAATGTGCTCAATTGTGTGGGATGTTTCAACATAGTCTTTACTCAATTCACACTTTACAATAGGCTTTCTCTCCGGGTTCACCTACACAACACTCTTTGACATCAATGAAGATGATGAGAGCAGCTATTTGTTATTTGTCTATGGATACTTCCTATCATCCCAAACAAAAGTGCAGACTACTGCATGGGACTATGCAGAGATGTGTGAGGAAGACAATGCAAAGAAATCACTCTTTGAAAAATATTCTGTGTAGCTTTGTCATAGCTCCCCACAGTAAGCCATATGGAGGCATGAAGGATTTGTAGCAGCCTGACTGACACAGGAGGCAGCACTTCCAGGCACTATCTGCCTTGTCCTGTGGATAGGCAAGACTTTGTAAAGTCCTGGCAAAAATCCCATGAAGAGGAGAGGAAGGTGTTGCACATTCCTGGGTAAGGTGTAGTAAGGGGATGGAGTGATGCAATGGTGAGTGTGATCAGACCACTGGCAGGTGAACCAGAACTTGAGCCATGAGCAACAATTTCAGTATCTTAGAGAGGGAGAGAATAGAGATAAAGAATAGCATACAAGTTTTAATGAGAAAAATTGATTGCTGATGCAGAGGTTTTGAGAAGGGACCAGCACGTGCCTTAACAGCACACACGTTCCACACCATAAGCAGAATCCAAAGTAACCCAAAAGCCAAAACAAAGGTTTGCTGCTTTTTGTACCTTTCCAACAGCATTAGTTGGTACTCTTCTGTCACCAGCAGGGCCATGTAACAGACTTTTCAAATTCTGGAAGCATTATTAAAATAAAGGGCCAAGTCTTGCGTTGCTTCTTTATTAGGAAGAGCTATAGGTCTCTATAGGACTATTCTTTGTTGTTGTTTTGTATACCTTTGGGTGCCTCTTCCTAATGGCCTCTGAAAGATTTCTGATCTCCTAGAACCTTATTTTTTAGGGCATTGTGTAACCTGCTTGCTTTGTGAGAAGGCAGAGTGCAAAAATGGAGAAATAGAAATTGCCTTATGTGCTGTATAGTATGATTTCAATTACTTCACTTAGTTATTGCTAACCATATTTTATAAATATCAACACATTATATTTGTTCCGGCCACTGAAATGATGCTTTCGAAGCAATTAAAATATGTATTCTGATATATTTTGTCAATATTACCATTGTACAAAATTGTAACATCTTAAGAATTGCCTCCCTACAATTTATTCTCCATATCTTAACTTTGTACAGCACTACAAGATCATTTTTCTCATGTGCTAAGTGGGATTCTAGTATATCACTACATTCAGTCAAAATTTTGCAAGTTAAAATAAGAACACCTGTAGATTACGAAAATGAGACCAAGAAAGTAGCCTTTCTCTTTACATAAAGCAGAAAAACTGGCAGGAAAATTCAGTAAAAGCAGATTAGAAAAGGGGTGTTTGGGAGACATTTCATTATTGTGGACTACAGTAAAACCAAAGCATACCTCAAATTAGAATTACTTCCCTTAAATTAAAAATGTTAATAAGCCAAGACATTAACAAGGAGATTATATCGCCTTAGTGGTTTGGTCTAAGGCAATTGCCTAAACTCCCTCTGTATTTGAGAGAGAAAGAGAGACCCCACCAGTAACAGACACTGATTTTAACATGGCCATGTGAGGTACCATCCTAAAATGGCCATATGAAATGGTTGAACAGAGATCTGGAGGTGCCACCCATGACAGGGAAAGAAAAGTTACCTGAAACTAGATACCTAATTCTAAGACAATCACAGCAAATTATAAAGAATCCTGCTCTGACATGAATTCCCAAATTTTAGAAAATGAAAATCCCAATTAATTTATAAGGTATTTTCATTTATTATAAACAGATGTGCTAGGGATGAACATGCCTGTTTGTATCTTGACATAGATTTCATAGTCTGTACTTCAAATGACAGCTCTGGAGTTATGAATCTTGAGATATATTTTACTTCAATTTAGGAAGTTCTAGGAAGCTCAGGCTCATTTATCTATTCACGAAAGCCTATGATTAATAGAGCTGTTTGGTGTCAGATTTTAACTCTTCATTTGAAATAAGAAAGTTAGTGAAATAAGGATACTCACAATAGGCATTCTACAGCCTTTCCTTTCAGAAAGCAAGGACAAACTCAACAGCATAAGCGCTTTTCTCTTTGACAGATGAAGTCATGGAACTGATTTCAGATATAGTTTCCATATCTGGGCCTTAGGCAATTAGAGTGAGCATCAATCTCATATCCATACCATATCAAAGGGATGTTTGTCTGTGTCTCAAATCAGACTTATGAATCTTTAGTGAATGCAGTACAAATTAAGCTAATTTCTTGGGTTCGACTCTACAAACAGACCAAGTAATGGTCATCAAAGTTCACTGAAATAAGTTTTGTCACAAAGCTTAGTAGTGTTTGTGAGCATGCGTTTTCATAAAACTGACCTTCTTTTGAAATATGTGGATTGAAGGCCAATCTACACTGGCCAGAGTACAAAACAGGACATGGAGAGTATTTGCCCCATTTCTGATGTTCTAGTTCTGTCCTTCAAAATAATTAAAGACTGGATTTGCCATACGGCAGTTTTCGCCTTTCTCAAAACAGAAAGGGAGTGGGAAGAAACAGAAATAAAAATATATAAAAGAAAGAGCAGAAAAGAGAAAGGATTGCTCCAGCCCTCCAACTTCCCTTTATCAAAGGCAAAAGACCAAAGGGCTTTCACTTGTCTGAAGACTAGACCACGGGCTAGGATACAAACCCTGGTCCCCTTGGGTTGTGATGCTGAGCACTCATCCTACCCCTTTGCTGTGGCATGTCAGAGGGTGGATTGCCACAGCACTAGGGAAGGGTATCGTGCAGGACCAGCTCCTCACCTGACCCTCTGCCTAGGGACAGTGCCAGTTTGCATCAGTGAGAATTTAACCCACCTGTGACAGATGTAGTGCAGATGAATGACATTGGGCTCAATAAACCAGTCAAATAAGATGTGCTGAGAGTGGCTGTAGTAACATACAGAAATATCCTTCAGTGAAACAGCAAAAGAGTACCAGTTGAGAGACAAGCCTCACCGGTTGATGAGTATTAAACTTAGGCTGGACTTTGCACAACAGCATTACAGAGATCCCCACAAATCCATACACAATGGGTCAGGAGAAGAGTGCAACAAGCTAGCAGAGGAGTTAAATTAATCTCTTGCATCGTGTCTGCTGCTGAGAGTAGTGTAGAAATTCCTGTGCCAAAGGCACTTTGCAAAGAAAATCAGAGTGTGGCCTTTATACAGATTGAAGTCTCTAAGGAGGAAGTTGTAGAGTAACTTGAGAAACTCAAGTGCAGTAAATCACCACAACCGGATGGTGTTCATCTGGGAGTTCTGAGGGGAAATAAAGTGAGAAAAAGCCAAGATACTGACAAGAGGATGCCTTCTTCCCTTGAAAAATGCATCAGCACAAGAAGGCTGGGAAGCCCTATTATGTTGCCTGTCTTCCAAAGGAGATGGGGAAAATCCTGGGAATAGAAGAGCTTTGAAGTTTGCCACAGTTTTAGGGAACTCAAAAAACCAGCTCTGAATAACAGCTCAAGAGAGAGTTTGCTGGATAAGAAGACCCCATGAAGATGATCTTCAGTCTCCCAAACCACTAAGGCTGTTACAAAGGGGGAAAGTGCACTGGGTTACCTTGAAAAACCAGTGGAGAAGCCTTCAGAGGAAGAGTGGACTGACAGGGAAAAGGTGACCAAATGATCCAAATATTCTAAAGGTTTTACAGGGGTCACTTTTAAGCAATTGTCACAAAGAATATTAAGAAACAAAACTGAGAATAATACTTGATGATGATTTGACGCTGGAATGAACTATAAATCAGTCTGGAAGAAGTGAATATGGAAGCATTTCTCTTTCTATTGAGGCAAGTAAAGGTGAACACCCAGTAGTAGGTATCAGGACTAGTGTCATAACAAAGAAATGAGTCTGAATTCCAAATCCTAATGCATTCAAATTAGTGTATCCAGAATCCACCCAAGATCTGGATTCAAGTCACACATGTGGTTCCCATCTTAAAAGGGGACAAACCAATTCCTGAGTTGAAACTCCTGAGGTTTGTGCTCTGAGGTTTGAATACTCCATATTCAAAGACTCCAGCTTACATGACAGTTACGTATGAAATATGGGGGGCGGGAGGAGTGCATGCGTACACATAGCATGCAAAGGAAGCAATTAAATGTAAACCCAAAACAATTTAAAAAGTGATTCATGGAAAAAAGTGCTCTGATGCAGAGACTGTAAGTGTTTGTTCTTTACATTAACTTGCTGCAGCTAGCTGAAAGGGCAGAAGATTACAAGTAATAGGACAGTGGAAATTTTGCTGGGTTTGGTGAGCCCACTTACAATCAAACATTTTAAATTATCTGGATTTACATGGCTTTGTACCCTTTCATTTTCTCTCCTCGTTTTTTTCTGTTCCTGTAGGCCCAGTGTACTGAAGGCAAAGCTTCTTCAGTTTTAATTCACTTTGTCTTTTGAATTCATTAGATTTTGAAAGCTTTCAAAAGAAGTCACAGGTAGGCATTAGAGAAAATATAGAAAGTGGGACACTTCTGACTGGCTTGTATGTTTCCAGTGTCTAAAAAGAAAGGGTTTTTTTAAACCAAACTGTAGGAGGGTTCATAAAAATAGATATTTACATTTACATACTGGGACAGATTCTCAGCTGCCATGGAGCAGCATTACTCCATCTTCTTGAACAGAGCTAATCCTATTCAGCACAGCAGGCTCTCACACATGTGTATATATGTGTGGAATATGTTCAGGATTCTTTATATTTCCAAATATAAAGAAAGCTGCTTCTCCCTCCAGGTGCTTTTGCCTGTGCACTAAATAGTGGGAGTTTTAACTGAGGGTGGTGTCTTCAGGGAGGCAGGGTGCGAAGAAATGTTGAAGTGTAAGGAGAGGGATGCATGAACAAAGGAACTGGCATGAACATAGAAACCCAGAGAAGAAGGTGAGGGAAAAAGGAAGGAAAATGGTATCCCACATAGCCATGCTGTGCCAAGCAACATCTGCATTCACAGCAACAGGGAGTTAAACTATGCTTGTGCAGCAACCATGTCTTTTGGAAAACACCTCAGGTGTTTACAGCTAGGTAGCAGGAATAGCATGAGACCTGCTAATGATAGCAAGGTGGAGAAAAAGGAGCTCTGCGCTCAGCTGTGCTGTTGCAGGAGTCACGTAACACAGGACAGAGAGTAGGTGTCATATCAGATAGTGCTAATAGGTACCAATAGCCACCTTCACCCCTTTCCCCTCAGTCTCTCCCTACGCCAGAGTCAAGTGAATATCAATGTGAAACAACTGTGTATGACCGTGTTCTTCTGCCCACACAGTGGGACCCTGGTAGTGATTCAGACTGTACTGGACTCTGGACACATAATGTACACTGAATACCCATAATAAATAATAATTACCACAGTAGGGGGCAGCAGCCAGCTGTGGAGGAAGAGTAGGGCCAGCTGCTGGAAGAAATGTAGGCACTGGCTGAGCATGCAAGCTGGGCACTGGGGAGGGCGAGAGGGCCATGGCTGGGAGCCAGTGGCAGCTTACTGCCAAGAAGAGGGAGATAAAAGCACAAAAGAGTTTCACCAGAGGGAGCTGCTCCTGGCCACCCCTCAGCAATCGGTAGCGGCCCTGATCCAGGAGGGAAGGCCGATGGCAAACAGGAGCATCGCCAGCCTGAGTGCGTGGCCAACACTGCTCACACGTACCATGCTGGAGCTAGCAGGATGGGTGTCTGTAAGCCAAGCAAGCCTGCTGCGGGGAAACAGCCCTGCACAGACCTGCTTGCAGGAGACCCACACCTCCTCCAGAAATGAGGACAGACCCATCCTGTTCCCCTCAACATCTCCCCAGATGCACCTCCAGCAAAAGCAGGGTCAATACTCCAGAAATGAGTGCAGCTCCAAAAGAGACTGATAGGCACATGGCCAATGCTTTACTGAACCCCCTGATGGTCAGATCTCCTTAATTTCATTTACAGAGAAATGTTCTGGCAGCTCTGAAGATCCCCAAACAGAACGCTATTACTTGTCTGAATTTCTCGGAAGGCCTGATGCTTAGCGCTTGGGTTCCCCAGGTCTTATGGTAAACAAAAAACTGCTTTTGAACACACTGCACACACTCAGCAGCCCAGTCATCCAGTACAACTAAAATTTATCATAGATTTAAAATATTTTTCTAACCGCTCTGAAAAGTAATTTCTAAGACCAAATCAGCTTTCCAGTCTCATTTTCCCAAGGCCGTTCGTAGCATGATCCTCACACACTGGCTTCTAAACAAGAGTCAACAGCATCACAGGATCAGCTCCCCTATTTGCCCCATATGGAATACTTAACTCTTTCACCAGCACAGCATAACAATTAATTAGCACGTTCTCTTTAATAATTTTAACAATGTGGCACTTTTCCCTTGAATTTAGCTTAGTGAAATTTATCTTTACTTATATTCATGTCTTACCTTCAAGCGTGCTTTCTGCGCCTGGTTATTTTTCACTGAGTTCAATTTCAAATAGATAAAACCTGTTTGCGTTTCTCTCCCAAGAAGGAGCATGTGTATTTCCAGATTCTATTCGCATCCACCAGGAAAAGTCACACTCAACAAATGAAGCTTGGTTGGCTTTTTTTGCTGTGTTCCTGGTTGGTTGAGCACAGGGGGTGTGATATGGGTGATGTTAAAGGAAAGCTGCTTTTCCTCCATTTTTCAACATAGAGGCTGACGCATTTTTCAGTCCCAATGTAAAGAAAGAGCTACCATCTGAATCTCAGTTTATGTAGCCCACAAGAGAGTGAAGAAATTGATAGAGGACATCCCAGGCAAATAGGGTATGGTATCAGGGAGAAACATCCATCGCTTTTGCGGGTAGTAGACAAGCATAATCCATGTGTGAGCTCAAATGCAAATTCATGGGCAACAAAAAGCCTGTATGTTGAACATATACACAGTTCAAACATAAAGAACCAGATTCTTTCTGAATAACTTATATCTGAACATCTGACCTTAAGAACCAGCCTCAGCTAAGTGCTGGCAAACACCAACATTTGGAAGGAAGTTAGGGGTGTTGCACTATTTTGAAAGCTCTGTTTTGAACCAGCTGTCATTGCGAATGTCTGCTGGTACCCTGTCTTAGCATACAGACTGTCACGGTTGAGCATAATGAGAATGAGCCAATGGAGTATATTGAGCTATGCTTTCTTGCATGTCCTTGTAGCCCAAATTATCCCTTCACACAGCCATAACAGGTAAGCTTTGAATCTATTTATGCCACATTCTAATTGGTTCCATTTAATTTGTGTATATGTCTCTCTATGTGTGTTTGTATATACATATATGCATATTTATATGCACATATGTATGTTTGGACATCATTATTAAAAGTAAATATGCATATTGTCACAGATTATTGCTATGTACATAACAGATTCTTAGAGCAGTTGGCTTTATTATACAATAAAACCATAGAAATTTATTGTCTTCTTTAGAATAAATAAGGAACACAAGACTCATTGTACCATATACATTTAATAGTTTGGACATCTCAGTGCCCACATAAAAACAAGGAAACATATATTGCAATAGGCAGTATAATTATTTCAGCGAGGAACATCCATCCCACACTCCTAGAAATATGAGATTCAGCATCACAAGATTCTAGGATTATGTCATCAGCTGCACGAGTTTCACAGCTTATCTTTATGATTTTATGTTACAGAAGTAAACTCCAACAAAAATGTATAACACTGCCAATCTAACAGCACATTCATGTTAATACTAGCTGTAAAGATTTCAAAAAGGTGAATAGCATCAGCATTTCTATACATATGTGTGCACTTAAGTATATATATACATGTATACACACACATTCACGCATAAATGCACACATATAGGTATGTGCTATGTATATAACCTGTCTTTAGATATGCCATTATTTTAAAAGGTTGGTTCCAAGTACACTAAACTTGACAACAATGTTCTATACAGCTGGCCAACTTAAAGAAATCCCTGCTGGTGCACAGAAGATCGAGCTAGCTGGGATCATTAAGCATCATCGGATGAGGCTGCAGGTAGCTGAAACGTTCCTTAATGAAAATTTAAAGAGAGCAGATTAAAATTATATTCCTCCAATCCAACAGAACACAAAGGTAAAGACAGTCAATTACAACCAAGATCTCATTTAGCACTAAAGGAGTGTTGTAGTTTGTAGATCAGAATTTATTGCCTGAAGTGAGCATCTAGGCTTGTGACTATGTATATAATTACTTTCTACAATGTACTCTCCTAGCACTCAGATGTAGTTATGGAAGATTATGTCTTCCATAATTTTAGTCTGTTACGTTCATGACCAAGAGTTAGAAAATCTCAACAACTGCAACAAAGTTTTTTTATCTGTGCTATTCTGTCTTTTTACATTATGAGAAAAAAAAGAAATGCAAAATGCCATGTATTTGTTTTTTTAACTCCTAGGTTAACTGTTTTAATAGTGTTTCGTTGGTCAATAAAGTGGCACCAAAGAAGTGGTTCAAGCAGGATACTCTACCTGTGTGCCTGTTCAGAATGCTTGCAGCCATCCCCTGGACACATCAGGAGGGAGTTTCGGTGACAAGACACCAAGGGTGCTCAGCTCTGTACCAGGTCTATTGTTAGATCAGAGAAATGCATCGCAACTTTAAAAACTCATAACTAAAAAAGATACTGACAGGCAGCTTTGTGACTAGAAGAGATGAAGAACAAGGCTGAAAGGACTGCTACAGTAGGAAGATTAAGTAAGTTAAATATCTATGGGCTGCCTTAATGCTAACTAAACACAACATCACACTAGTTAAAAGAGATCAAAGAAGGGAAAGAAGGAAATTTGCAAAGTGATATAAAAAGAAGAAATATGATGATGTTAAGAAAGGAAAAAACTGACAACAAGATACTCTAGGCAACACAACCTCTCCCTTGAGACATGGCATCACTTAGGAAATTTAATCTAGGCAAAAAAAAAAACCACAAAAATATTCCATAAGAAACAATTTCATTGTGTCAGGGAGATGTACTGGATGACCCAAAAGATACATTGCTAATTGGTGTGCAACCCTTATCTGCAATTTTCCTTGCTTGTATGGCCAACTCATCATTACTTGTCTGTATTTGGTTTCTCTGGGTCCCATCCAACTCATGCTGCACTCAACACAAGTTTCCAACAGGAGCAATAGGACCTCAATGTGTGCTCCAAGTCTTTGTGGTTCTAAAAAGAAGAGGGGGAAAAAAGCTCACACTACTCTGCAAGAACTTAATTCATCTGGTGTATGAACATATATGCAACTAAACCAGATTGGTCCCTTAATACTTTTTGGATATTTAAACCTGTGTTTATCCTTAGAGATATCTGAGGAAATGTGCATTTGCTTTCACTTGGTGCAGCTAAAATTTTTGCTAGGGAGGAAACTTACAGTTCATCTAAAAATATCTTCTATTGAAAAACTGCTTTGGTCATGGAAGAGTGAAGAAAATGCTCTACACCAAACTAAAAAAATTATATATATTACACAGAAATGGCAGAGATCTTTCTACTGCTAAAGCAATAATGCAACCAATGAAAAAAAAACTGACCATGAATTCTGAACTCAAGACCATAGTTTTCAAATCCTTTTACCGAATGTCTTCATATATATAATCAAATAGTGCTTAAAATGCAGCTTGCTTGCAGGTAGGGAATCACTATTTTGTGGCAGTTCAGTGCTGGCCCCCAGAGAGGCACAAATTTCTGTGTAAGTGAGGCTGAATGTTCAGGGGTCAGGGCTGTGTGTTGGTGTTGTCCATATATCTAGAGGCTGGTATTGTAAATCTTTAGAGCAACGTTTCTTGAAAATACTAAACAGACATTTTGGTAGCCAGTATTGAGCCTGTGGCTATAATGCTTCAGGCTGTGATCTTGTCAGCTTTTACAAGATAAGTAGGGTCAGGCAGGGTCACCACTTGGATTGGTAATTCTAAAGAAAGGCAGGAGCTGCAGGAAGTGTCTCAGGCGATAGAATAGCTGTAACCGTTTTTCCTGAGTCTTTTCTAATACCCTGATGAAGGCATAATGCCAAGCTGTGACACAAGAGCAAGACCCTCAACCTCTGCAGCCATCAAGTGCATCATTTTCAAAGGGGTCTTTCCCTGGCCTGGCATGGAGGTGTGAGGTACAGTATGTGGGAGATGGCAAAATTTAGGTGCTGCTGGCACACATGGTCCTGGATGAATAGAATGTAAATTTGTGGCTCCAGCATTTTTCATCAGGAAGGGGATACAGGGGTGAATGCCCTTTCTGACATCTTTGGGGATGCTGGCAGCTCCAAATTAGGTTTTGTCCATGTCTATAAAGCAAAAGACAAGCCTACTGAGCGAAGACCTTGTACACTAACTTTCAGCCTCACACACTTCTACAGAAAGTACAGAAGGGCTGATAATGAAATCCTTGCCCAATGGTCTACATTGCCAAGAATTTTAAATTGTAGGTTAACCAATTTCTCCTCTAAAGTTCAAACAATAAATAAAATTCTATGTGAAAAATGGAGCCTTTTATTCCTTTGTTATAATCTGATCAGAGTAAACTACAGATGTTAAAAGGCACTGTAGTTCAAAGAATTAAAAGAATCTTACAGGGTTTGTACAAAGAAAAGAGTTTTAGAGAATGATATGGAAAATATTATAATGGTTTTATATAAATCAGTGGCACATCCTCACTTTGAATACTGTCTTCAAATTTGGTCACCTCATCCCTGAAAAAAGAAAGTAGAAATAGAACAAGTCCAGGGAATGGTAATAAAAATGATAAAAGTCAAAAGGATGGGAAATGTCTTGAGGAAAGATAAAGAACATAAGCACCAGCTTGTCTCTCAGGAAAGATTTATCCTCATGGGACATTCATAGATATGGCGCTTAGGGACATCATTTAGTGGTGGACTTGGCAGTGTTAGGTTAATGGTTGGACTCAATGACCTTAGAGGCCTTTAATGAATCTATGATTCTATGATTCAAATCATACTGAACTGAACAAACCCTCTCCATAAACTAAGAATACTTGCTGTTGTCTCAGACAATCTACAAGATGTCTTTGGACCCCAGCAATTTTGGAACGGTCTGGGCCCTTGCATGAATCAGTCATTGCAGGTATTTTCCTCAGTGCACCCTGTTCTCCTAGAGAACTTTCATCCACTGGAGGCCAATCTGACTCATGGACAGTGGGCAGGACACAGAGCTACATATAAGAAACACTTGTTTTCCTTTGTTAAATCATAGGATCATAGAGTGATTAGGGTTGAAATGGACCTTAACGACCATTTAGTTCCAACCCCACCACCATGAGTAGGGATACCTTCCATTAGAGCAGGTTACTCAGAGCCCCATATAACCTGGCCTTGAACATTTCCAGGGGTGGGGTGTCCAATATCTCTGGGCAACCCCTTCCAGTGCCTTATTGCTTTTGTAGTAAAGAGTTTCTTCCTAATACCTAATCTAAATCTATTCAGCTTAAGGCCATTGCCCCTTGTCCTGTCACTGCATGCACTTGTGAACAGTCCTTTTCCAGGAACTTGACTATATTCCTAACTAATTTTTTGGGTCTAACTTTTAGAAACTTCACTTTTCTCTACCTTTCTTTCTAACTTGTGAAAGTCATAGGTGATTGAGAGGTATGAATCCATTGACTTGACTGGCAACCTTTTCAGCTAAATCACTCATCTTCCTCAAAAATGTGCCATGTGTCTATTAAAATAGTCTCAGTCCCGAAAGGCTTGCACAATCTCCCTCACTTTGTGTGATGAGATCCCCAGTCTTGGTCAGAGTTCTACTTAAGCATGACTATAATATAAATAACATTTTATCCTCAAGATCTTCAAACTTAATTAGCAGCAAAGGAAAAAAAACCTCTTTCCTATCCTGCAAGGTGAAACAAAAAGGTATTGAGCTGCAAATGGATGAAAGGTATTGCTCTTCCAAACAATGTACAGCTAATTAAAGGAACTTGCTACTGCATGGTTAGTACTGAGACAAACAGCATCATATTTGTAAATGAGGAGTCATTTTTATGCATAAAAGCAAATCGTCACACAAAGTTCAGGTTGGGTTAAATTCAGTTACATGCATTATGCAGAGGATCAGATTAGATGATAATAACGGTTGCTTCTAGCCTTAAAAAATCTGAGTTTTATGAGCTGCTACCATGCAATGATATCTAATCCTCCCAGTGGTTCATGGCATGTGCCAGTCAACAGGCAGTGTCAGGATGGCACCTTCACTCATGGTAAACCATCATACTGGGCCTTCAGAGGATCAGGAAAGTCTAGGAGGTTTTTCAAACTGGTGGCTGTCACATCTCTTTCTAGAGCAGGACAATTCCTTTCTCCTCCAGCCCTGTATGGGAACCCTGGAGGCACCAGTCATATTCATGCTAGCATGGTGTGTCTTCAGCTCTGTCTGCAGATCAGGAAAAAGCAGTCAAAGTTCAACAAGGTCTTGGGCAGAAAGGTTTGGAGGAAAGTGAGGAAATCAAAAGGTCAATGGCTGAAGTTAGCTGTATCTTTTGACCTACGTGACAGCACACACTGGAGTCCCAGTGCCCCATTACCCAGACCAGCATCCCTTCCATCCCTGTCTAAACCCAGAACCACCCACAGGAACATGTGGAGGCAGAAGGTCCATCCTCAGCTGCCCATGGGTGATTTGTATAACTGCACCTTGGAAGCAGGACAACATTCCCCATGGACAGGTATGTTCTGTGAGGTTCCTGGCACTCTTTTCTACTTTAGATATCCTAAGGTGAGGGCAGAAGCCAGGAGAGCTCATTTGTCCTTATTGCCTTATCTCATGTTACCTTACTGTGGTGGGGCATGATAGATACCTGATTCATCTCTGAACTGTTAAGAATATGTTAATGCTAAAAAGACACCAAGAGAATAGAGGCAGTCTTTGCCATGATTGAACTTACCTACAACTTCAGTCATCTTACAGGCCCCCCAAGAAATCAAGGGGGATGTCTTCTAGTGAATAGCTGTGCTGGAGTCATTTCAGTTAAGGAAAGTTGTTTCAGCCTTGTGGGTTGAAAATGTTATCTACTGGGGGGGAAAAGAAAAAAAAATTAAAAAGGGCAAATCAGCTCCTTACACTAGTGGTTTTATACCACCAAGGTGTACTTTTATATAAAGTCACAGAATACACATAAAGTAAGCACAAAATGCTCATGCAGTTGCTATCCCAGGATGTTTGTAATGGCAAGTTAGATTGTAAATTATTTCTTTAGAGGGCAGAAAGCACAGTGGAAATAATGTATATTATTCATAAAAATGATTGTCCTGTTCACTTGTATACTTCTGCAATTTATTCTGTAACAGCTTTTTACTTCAAAGAAATCACTAGCTAATGACATCTCAAACTTAAAAAATCCACTTATTCACAACCCTGTCCCCGAGGGAATTCCTGCGTGTTATCAGAAATTTTTCCAAAGATCATTAACAGATATTACAAACCAATTGAAACTGAGTATTTTCTTTGCAAATTACTTTTAACTTTAGAGCTATTGAAAAAAGACATTGAGTGATTTAATTTACTTAATCTGTCTACAGATTGCAGCTCTGTGCATATCCTGTGATTGCATTTCCAACAAAAAGCATATATAACTATCCCTAATAGGGATATTTTTCTAAATTATCTTACAAGATCAGTAAGATCTCTGCAGATATTAATGTTTACTTTTTCATTTAGAAAATTGCACTCAAAAAAGAAATGGGCATCTTTATTCTGTTGTTATTTTAGAAATAATAGCACACTATAATACTTATTTTACCTGCTATTTTAATTAAAACTCCAATAATCATCATATCCTTTGAGGATATGTTCTACTGATTTTCTGAAAAATCACTGTATTTTCATTAGGCTGTGAAGACAATGTTTTAGAAACACCTTACAAAGCAATGAGTATACCAAAAGAGATCCTCTATCTTGCACCAATCCAAAACAGCAAGCTAATTCAGCAGTGGAGGGCTGGAGATTGTATCTGATTCTGTACCTCATTGCCTTAAATTCCAGAGAACCTTACATGTGTCAGCACCACTTCTCCAGGAAGTAGGAAAAATCTCTTCCCCCATGAATATTTAGCTTGCAGCTTCCTAGCTAAGGTTCCTGTTCTCTTTGCAGATAAGAGAAAAGGGCTTGAAGCCCCTGAAGGTTGGGTAGACTTTGAAGATATTGGCTTTGAATGAAAGTGAACACAGCTGCTGTACTTGCGTACAGTCCTGATCATGTGTTACATGTGCTTTACCAGGACACTCTTGGTAGACGTGGGCAAAGCAGTGGATAGTTTGAGGATGAGAATCAGGATTAACTGCTGGGAAGTTCAGCGTAGCTGAGCTGGTGACTGGCCAAGAGGCATGAGCAGATAAAAGGTTTTAGATGTCTTAAAAACTTTCTTATCAAAAATGCAGGTGATGAACTTAGTGGGTATGTAGATTGGGAGCCTGGACTTGGACATCTATATGCCACATGAGCCTCAGTCATCCATCCCCTTTTGTGGCCTTGGGCCCAAAGACAGCTATTCAGAGAAGGACCCAGATTTTTCACAGCAAATAGGTGCATAAACATCTTTTCTTATCTTGCTTTGAGTGGTGGGAGAAATGTGCAGGAAGGGTGACAAAGAATTTGCAGGTGGTAGCACCTTCCTTGGATACTCTGCATCTTCCTGTCAGCTGGGTCAGAAGTCTGCGACCAGTCTAAAAACTTCTCCATTCCCAGTACTATTGAACTCTCACTCTCTTGCTGTTTTTCCTTTCCTGTGTTACAACAGAAAGATTTCCCAATTAAAAGATTTCTTTTTTTCCCAGTACATCAAAATACATGGGGTCAGTTAAGTTCAGGAAATTTCCAAACTCTGTCAAGAGCTGAAAAAATTACTGCCTGAGCTATGTGGTGTCCAGTTTTGTCCTGTAAATATCAAGAGACCATAAATTTTTACAAAGGTCCCATGCCATTAACTTGGCAATTTGTTCCCGCCACCATCCTGTGGAGGTAGGTAGGCATGAGGAAGAAGAGGAACTGGCTGCTACTGAGCAATTAATATCTGCACAGGTTACTGGCTTGGTTTTAACCCACGCTACACTCAGATAAGTGCAAAGGGAGGATAGCATGCCCTTTTTCCCTGATAAAGTTGAAGCCTCATTCCTGCTCTTCATTCACCCCCATGATCTCCTCAAGACACTTGTCTAGTCATGGTCCAAGCCCCTAGTCTACAGCCATAATAGCACTGAGACTGTCAGTAGATGTCTCTGTGAAATCCAACTACTTTTCAGGATTCCCTCATTTTAGATGTGTTTCCCTCACCCTTCTGCCACACACTCGCAACTGGCATTACAGTGTCAGATCAGATGGCACACATGGAAAGCCAGAGCCAGTGGCTCAGAGCTAGTGGAAAGCCACATTTGCTAATGGCTTTTGCTTCTGTTAGCAGTGCAATCTCTTGTGCATATCCAGCTCCAGGGACAAGTCAGTTCAGCGCTCCATCCTCCCACTCTTCCCTCCCTGCCTTTCCCCTCCCAGGAGCCTCGTGTTGTTTGAGCTTTACTACAACCATCCGCCCGGTGCTCTGGGCTCCTTCTGCAGCTCCTTCTACTTGGAGACTGGCGGCAGAAGCCACCACCGTGCCTCCATCAGAGGAGACCTGGACTTTCCACCTGCCAGCGTGAGGTGTGGTGCCATCAGCTGCCAAACTGGCACAGCTCCACCGGCTGCAGCAGCTGAGTGCTTCTGTTGTCACTCAACCCAGGACGTCTCCATGGAGTCTGATAACACATCTGCTAATTAATGCCAGTTGTGATCACTGGTCAGATCCTCAACTGGGTTAAATTGAAACGGGCCCATTTAAGCCTGTGACCATTAGCAGCAGCTTAGAGCTGACCCGACAGTTTTCGCTATAACATAAATGTATGTCTTGTTCAAAGTGAGTAAAACCCACCAACAAATTGCATAGAAACTACCAAATTATCAGAAAATTAAACAAGTGCTAGTAACTCCCAGCCAAGGCCAAATTACAATGGTGGCAAAGAAGTGATAGGCCCAGGTACATTAGCAACTCTCTGAGCTATCCAAGCTTCTTATAATAAAAATAATTGATTAATTATATGTGTGCTTCTGGGCACATTCACCTTTCTGTAAAGAAAGCCTAATGAGTCAGTCCTTTAGAAAATAAAACTATCAGAAAATTTAAGTGTGATTCTTTTAACTTGTAAGCATAGTGGTTTACATTTTAACAATAGAAAAGATCAAATCTATTCTTGAATTCAGTTTTTAAGACTTATAAGCGACATCAGTAAGTGAAAAGGAACAGTTCAAGAATTTTCTTTGTATTTTTTTCTGTCCTTTGTCAAAATTTTATTTCGGTCAGTACTTCCACCCTGATTGTTTGTATCACCAGTCCTCTCAAACATAACAAGGAGAGTTGTAGAAAGTATTAAATCTTAAACAGAGGTAAAAAAGGTACTCTGGCAATAAAG
This sequence comes from Coloeus monedula, assembly GCF_965178545.1. Classification (NCBI taxonomy): domain Eukaryota; kingdom Metazoa; phylum Chordata; class Aves; order Passeriformes; family Corvidae; genus Coloeus; species Coloeus monedula. The sequence goes on from NC_138783.1 coordinate 90,984,644, forward strand.
CAAAAGTTTGATCGGTTGTGTCAAAAGGAACTGCTGTTATTATTATAATTTATTATTTGTTAAGCACTGACAATATACTCAGTTCTGCTGATTAAGTTTTTCTGAGCAAGTTCTACTGATTGTCTTCTGAGGACAACACACTGTACTACAAAGAAGATATGTGACAGCTATCAAGACTTTTGCTTTCAAGACTCACTTAGCAAAACAATTACATGCCAGTTATGCAGGTTTTATGGAAAAAAAGAGAGAAAATGCATAAACTGAGTAAATATCATGACTTTTGTGTTCACTAATTTTCCTACTCCAGATCTCTCACTTCAGTACTGTCTGACAACCTCAAAGTTACAGTGAGTTTTGAGGAAGATCTAAAGCCTCATCCCTGCTTATATTCAGTTATAAGCATCATGCTATATCAGAGGCAAGCACACAGGCTGTATTGTTAGAATCTGTCTTTGGATCTGGGACTCACTCCCCAGCAAGGGCAGAGATGGCTGAATAGGGTCAGCCTGAGACAGACAAAAATCAGAACAACTCCAGACTCACACATAAATTTCCTTCATGACACAATGCAGAGTTAGCCAGTGCTCTACTCATACTTACAAAGACATTTGGGGGTGCAGGTGCCACAAGGGAGCCTTCCTATCCTTGCTAGGCTGTCAGGGCTGTTTCTCTAACAGGCCTCTTGTTAAGTTTCTCCACCCTGAGCTATAGGCACATTTTTGCAGGGCATCTAGGAGTCAGGGATGTGGGTTTCTGCTGGTCTAGAGGCACTGCAGATATTCTATTCCTGAAAGTCCGTCTGAACTTTGTGCCTGGTTTATATCTACTTTAGCATGTAAAGAAATCACAGTTTTTTCCTCCACCTTTGCCCTTAGATAATTTATGTATAGTTTACCTCCAGGGTGGAAGATTCCCCAAAACAGGCATTTGATGGCAAAATAATGTCCATGCATCTGTGTGTACACAGCAAGGGACGTGGCTGAGGACTGCTCTAAGAATCTCTGGCCAAATTTGCGTGTCAGGAGGGTGCCAAACAGACATTGTCCCTTGCCCCAGCCAGGCAACACCTAGGCTTTCAAACCACAGCGCTGCCAGAGTTCCAGCTGTGAAGATGTTCTTAGAAGAAAAACTCCCTTTTGTCTGCTTCTATCCTTTAGCCCGCACACTTCCCTAAATCCTGCCAGCATGCTTTTTTTTTTTTTGTAACTGACAGAGAGAAGTGAGTTCTTATATAAATCTTTTGTGTGAAGATCAAACTGCGTGCATGTAGAACTATTATTTTTTTTAAGGGAAAATCTGCCCTAAAATAATCATTCCATGTTATCCTCACAGAGTGTCTGCTCTGCCTTTTAAAATGCATCCAAGGCCACCCTCAAGACCAGACTCAGTGCTGGCAGGCGGCGGGCTGCAGCTGAAGTCACTGTGCATGCAGGGAGGGCAGAGCATGGGCAGCCCAGGGCAGGATTGGGGTCAGGGGCAATGCAGCTGGAAGGTACCGTAATCTGAGTTGCTCCTTGTAGACAATGTCAGCCTTTGTACTGGTAGAAACTTGTGGGGCAACTCGGGAGCTGGGCTGAGTCATATGAAAAAGGTGTTTCTTTACCTAGCCAGCTTGCACTCCTCAAGCATCCAGCTGGCAGACCCTGAGGTTTCAGTCAAATCTTGTAAGTTAACATTAGTTTACTAATAGACTGAGGAGTAGAGGATTTGGTTGAGAAAACATAGCCTTTCATTCATAAACTCAGAAACCCTTGTAATGGAGAGGAGAATCAGCAAAAATGATCATCTGATAACAGTACTACTGGGAAATTCTTTTTAAAAAAAGAAAATACTAAAGAAGATAGCCCCAAATGGCAGTACAACTGCAGTTTTAGGGTCAATTTCAGTGCTGCTTTGTGTTTCACTATTTATAATTTACTTACCAGCTAGAAAAATGATCAGGTATTAAGTATAGTGAAGCCCCCATGTGGGACACCAAGCAGTAGCACAACTCACTGTAGCAGCTTATCTTTGGGAAGCCTCCCTCTCTCCCTTTTTCACTATTTCCCTTCTTCTTGCTTCCTTCTTATGCTCCCAATTTCCTTGAATACAATATAGTCAGAGTTTTACATCCAGCTCTAATTTTCCCAGAAGGGACAGCTCTTAAAAATCAGCACAAGTTCTTTTACTCAGGACCTTAAAAATGGACTTGCACTCCAGTGCAACCATCTAATAGACAGATGAACCAATTCCATTAATATAAAAATATTCTACCTGTGCCCATCCCCCAGCAAAGCTTTTGCCAAAGCTGGAACAAAACCCTAATCTAGACTTTATTAAAGTGGAGAAAAATCAACTTCCTTTCACTCCCCCATTCATTCTCCACCACTGTGATTTTCTGAATTTCAGGCAAGCCTGTCACCAAGAGCTGCAGGGCCAAAAGTGGCTGGATGTGCCGTATTCCTGGCCCAAATGGAAGCAGAAAATACTAAACATCTTGCATGGAAGCCTGTTCTCATCAGGTTTGTAGCCCAGCTTTTTTCATCAAAAACAGTGAGGATAGTACACAGTTCAGAAATGCATCCAAGCATATGGGAGTCTCTCTACACTAATCCTCCTTTTGAGCTTCATCCAGCACTAAATCAGAGCCACACCAGAGAGAGAAATAATGCAATAACTTGTGGAAAATACACGACTCCTCTCTATTAGGGTATGGAAAATCAAACATGACTCACTTTTCTCCTTAAAAATTGTTGGAGGAATATTAACAGCATAAAGCATGGCAGGAACTGGAAAAAAAAGTCAGGTACTGCTTTAATTTGCCTGCCCTGGGACTATACATCCCCATGCACCACAGGCTACATGTGCAGGGCAGTCTTTGCTAGGACAGCACCAACAACCTTGGAAGAGTAACATGATAACAGCACAGGTGACAAAAATCATCTGAGAGGCTAAGAAAATACCTTTTTGCAGAGTTGACCTGCACAATGCTCACAGCCTTGTGACTGCAGCCACCACTTTGAGAGGTCCCCTGAGAGCATCACTGCTGGAATTACAGGGAAGAAGGGTTGCACAGTCGTATTTTCCCAGACAGAATACAGAGGTCTCTGTCTGAGGGAGAGAAAGGGCTTTGCTGAGCTCATCCAAGAACAAGAGGGCCCTATGGCTGCCCTGAGGACCAGAGAGTGTGCCATCAGCACTGCCTTGGACGTGGCAGCAGAACAGGCAGAGTGGTGACATCCCACTCCCCACCACAGTCTCTGGCCTCACCTACTGAAAGCAAAAGCAACAGAAAAAGCAGCAAGAGGAGATCTACACCAACTTCTTGAGATGCTGTAGCAGGGAAGCACAGGCTAACCAGGACTTGAGCCCTTCATTGCTTTTTCCATATGTCAAAAGAAAAAAAAAATTCAAAGTGCAACCCTTATCCACAGGCTCCAAACACCACTCTCTGGACCTCAGACAGGTGACAGAAAGAAAGGTTTCCAACATAGCTTGCTTCAGGTGTGCTGATGTGTTAGGGAGCTGAAAAAGAACTGTCAGCTGACAAAATTACGGGGGTAGTTGAGGATACAAGTTAGGAGAGGGATTGGCTATGTAATTAGCAACAGGAAAAATAAATGCAGCTCCAAGCACATAAGCAGGTACACGTGCAGAGCCAACTTAGAACTTGTAAACAGCCTATTGTTTCCATACATAAGGACTTGCAAACAGCCTGTTGTTTCCACATATTAACATCTTCGAACTAGAATTTTATTGATCACATTTATTGCCTTTTCCTGATTAAAACTGAGAGAAATCCATTTTTGTTTGTTTGTTTTCTAAAAGAAAGAAATCGGTATATGAATCTAGTTCTCGAAAATTATTGACCAGAACCTCGTTTGGTATAACTCAGCCTCACTATCATAGAATCATAGTTATCACAGAATCATAGGATCACAGAATTGTTTGGGTTGAAAGGGACATCAAAGACCATCTGGCCCAACCCCTCTGCCATGGGCAGGGACACCTTCCACTAGACCAGGTTGCTCAAAGTCCCATTCAATCTGGCCTTGAACACTACCAGGGATGGGGCATCCTCACCTTCTCTGGACAACCTGTTCCAGTGTCTCACCAGCTTCTTAGTGAAGAAATTCTTCCTAATATCTAATACAAACTTACAAACTCTTTCAGTTTAAAACTACATTGCCATCTACAAAGCAGAGCATCTTTACCCCAGCTTAAGATTTTCTCCCATATGCTGTTTCTTTAGAACAACTTCTCTTCCCCTTTTTCTTTTTTTTTTTCTTTTTTTTTTCACAGTATGCATCTGGTTTAAGGTGACTTTTTCTTTCCCAGCATATGGAGCTGAATGATTATGATGATTTAGATTTATTTTAAATCACAGCCTATTAAATGGAAAAATAAATGCTAATATGTTGATATGGTTTACTTCTGGATGAATTATTGATATGAATGAGTAGTTGCTCCTATCATAATTACTCTTTATTAAATAAATATATTTTGAATTAGAGATCCTTGATTAAGAAATCACATTTTTGTCTTAAAATTGTTTCCCAGCTGCTAGTATAAGAAATACCTTACATTTCCTCTATGGAGGAAAAAAAAAAAAGCCAGTGAAATGGTTCTATTTTTTATCTTTTCCTTTGCTCTGTGAACTTGGCAGTGCTTTGTGCATATTCCCTTTCACTGCTTCTCTTCTCTAATCAGTTAAGTGAGGCTCTTTCCCCTCTGTTGTTTGTGTGGATCTGTCACATAGCACCTAGAGACAGAAAAAAACCATTTTAAATAGGAAAATGCAAAACACAAAAACTAAAGGATTGAGTATCAGGTACCTGAAACTCCTCTCAACATTTTCTTTTAAGCTGAGCACATTTCAGATTAATAGTGACTCTTTAACATAAATAATGATCTAATGAAATAAATATGAAATCGAAAGAATCATAAAAAGAATTTTACATTTAAGAATGCCATCTGTGTAACACTTAGCCTAACAATGAAATCATTTCAGTGCCAAAACAGCTCACTCCGCTTCCAGCACAAGTTACAGGAGAGGGTAATGGCTTTGCAAAATGGCATAAAAGTCTGAGTTCAATCACAGAAGGAACACCTGGGTTCAAACTCCCTCTGCTTCACACAGACAATGGATCTCACACATGAGTTCCGAACTCACCCCTTCTAATGTTTCCACCTTGAGTCATCAAGAATTTTCCACAAAGTGGACAATTTTTATTTCAAGGAAATTTAGATATCAGAGGAGAAGATTTTGTGGGTCAGTGTGAGGGGATCTAGCAAGAACTATTACACTGATTCTCTGTTTTCCAGCTGTGGAATCCAGAGTCAGTATCATCTGACTGAAGTGCACAGGACTCAGAAACAAGACCCTGTTTAAGCATATCTGTAGCAAGAAACATTCTCTCATAAAGCACTTAGGACTTAACACCAGACAAATTATCAGGTTTTGGGATCAGTGTCCTAAGCCACAGGTCCGTCTGGGCATACACGGGGAAGCTCCATGTAGCAGGATGGAGATGCTGTTTTGTGAAGAGGGAAGCCAAGCCCTTTCCATGTGCAAGGCGGCGCAGCAGAGCCATGCAGAATACAATGGAGATTGTTTGTTTATACCAGCCGAAGAGAAGGGAACATATTTGTTTTGAGTGAGCTGTGTTAGAATACATATTGTTGTATATGCCCAGGCCTCATTACACCATGCTAGTCTTCAATATGGATCAGATCCTAAAACTGCTCGACATACTGAAATAAATGTGAGTTCTACCCACAGAACATCTCCAGACTTAGGCCTCATGTCTGTCAATGTCATCTCAAAAAAACAAATGTTCAAAGAAGAAAAACAACAAAAGTATCTTAGAGACTGTGGAGGATGCTCACGTGTGGTAGATGCCATTCAAGGGGATGCTAAGGAATTACTTGGAGAGAGAGAAATCCGCTTACCAAGACTGGAGAAAAGAGTGGGCCTGAAAAGAAGGAGAGAGAATAAAGTTTCACTGAAAGAAATATTTCTTGTTTGTATTTTAGAAGTTACTCTGAAAACAAGAGGAAATTCTTCCTTCACATCAGCAATGAGGCCACATTAACATCTCTTCAGGCAAAGGTGGCCACAGCTCATATTTTGCTTAAAGATATAATTGTGAGGGCATTCACAGATGAAGAGTTAAAGTGCTGTTCAATAAACAACCTGAAGTGCTGTATGCTGCATTCATATAAGGAACGCTATGAGCCAACAGAGAGAGATGTTCAGCTGCAATCAAAGAGGATCTAAGCCTAACTGAGCGCTCACATGACAGTTGGGATCATTTCGGATCCCTTCCAATGAAGATAAAATAGCATCAAAAGCAGGGCATTTTTTTTCTTTCTTTTAAGGATGAAAACACAACATCATTAGTCAAATTTACTCTGAACTTCCACCTCCTCATGTTGATTTGTACTCAGGTTCAGTAAACATATCTTTCCATCAAGGTAAATAAATGTAAAAGCCCATCAGTAACTTAATTGCTTAACGAGAGATGCAGTGTGGGGTGTAACACTGTTTCTGACTATACTGTTGAAGTTAACGACCTCTCAAAAACACCTATTATACAGCTTGGCAGTAAAAAAAAATCTGTTCCTTCTTGAAAATCTGCTTATAAAATTTCATCCATTTTTTCCTGTTGTTGGGGAGGGGGTGGAAACCTCTCAGGACAATTTTTCAGATGGACTGATGTAAAATGGAGTTTATTCATTTGAGACGCCATCCTTTGGGGGCCTGCATGACCCAGGGAAATTTAGGCTTGAGAGAAGTGGGGAGTCCACAGTGAGGGCGAAAGTTACACAGCCTGGGGAAAATATCTCCAAATTAAAATGCCCGTGGTTCTGAGTGGGACCATTTGCTACCAGGGGTGGAGGGCTCAGTCCGCAGATGTCAGGCAGAAGCCTGATCTTGCATGCGTAGCACACACCTAGGGACATCCAGGAATGTGCCTCCTCCTCTGTCCTTGCACGCCTAGAGCCCTGGATTGAGGATCCATGGGAGAAAGCAGTTGTTCCCATTAAAACCAGGCCGTTTAACAGAGGCGAAGGCAAAATCATCTCTCCAGTGAGAGAACAGTGAGGGAGGAGGGTACGCCAAGCATCTGAGAGTGAAATCTGGCTCACGGTGGGCAGGCAGGCACAGTGCAGAGGCACAGCTGCCAGCCTGACATGATGGATCAGAAAAGCTACTAAGGAGCTGCAAGAGTCCAGGCAATTGAAACAAAGCAAAACATGAAAAGGCAATAGGTCAGACCTTCTTTGCAATCTATCAGTTAAACTAGTATCCACTTCCAAAGGAATATGATGTCCTAAGCAGCAGACATCCCAGCACGTGATTGCTACTGCGATGGAGGGACAGGCTTACCAAAAGGAATTAATAATAATAATTACTAGTAGTGCTAATAATTTAGTTGAAGTTGTTCTGTAGTCAACCCCTCTGAGGAAATAACATGGTTGGGCATTTTGGCTTAATTCTATAGTCCCGTACCAGCTTTACTCAGCCCATTGGAAAACAAAGGTGTGTTCAAATCTGTCCATTACGTGGGAGGCTTCAGCCAAATTCTTGCCTTCCTTCAGTTAGGCAACAGTGATGACTGCCACGGAGTCGATTTCAGCTGCTTTCTCCAAAACCCTGAAGCTTTCAGAAACATTCATTTCTGCTGGCATCACTCAACAGCTCATTGTTAGAATTTGTTCTCATTGGCATGCATGAACTGAGACTGATGTACGGGGTGATCCAGAGTGACAGCCTTCAGCCCCAAAAGTGGATACCTGCTTCCCTTAGAGTCCAGGGACTCACACTTGACTCAGAAGGATATATGCAAAAATTATCTTTCCTCTTTAATTTGTGTGTGTTAAAGCTAAGTGTGTTCAGCCAAATTAGCAATCAGGCAAACTGTGCATGCAGAAATCTGCACTTGTACAAACTGCATTTTTTTTTGTAACATTCCAGGATTAAATATCTTGACAAAAGATGAAAACCCTTTAACAAATCTGCCCCTAGAGAAAAGTAACATTTTTTTATTCCATTTACTGTCAAATGACATACAGTTGAACACAGTCCTATAGGTTGATTTGTTGCTTTAAATAATGTCACTAACATCCAGGTATCAATGTGACGGTGCAGAAAAAAGAGTTCACATTGAGCTAGATTCAATTGCAGACCTAGAAATTGAAATTAAGTCTGATGCTACATGCTTAATTCATGTTTGTGTGACTGAGAAAGGGAGTATCTGGTTTACCTTGAATTTCCTGCCTTAGTGTGGTGAAAACATGACCCATCACATTAATTAAAAAATAGTTTTCAAATGTAACTTAAGTGGTATTGCACTGGCAGGAGGAGACAAACACCTTTTTGTCCTTGACATGTTATGTGATATAAAGGAAGCTGTTCAATAGCTTTTTCCTTGATTCCAAGGTAGGTCTTACAATTCTCACTGAAGAACAGGGAAAAGGTATGATGACATCTCACAATGAGAAGCCAAAGATTCTGCTTTGCCAAAAAAAAAAATTTAAGCATTTGTCCCTCAAAACCCATAACCCTCTTCTGACCACATTGTTTAAACAGGTGCCTTTACGTAGTTATCACATATGTTATGCAGGTCTATATTTATGTCATTTGAGTGTTGTACCCAGGTTGGTATGTTCAAGTTTAATACCCCGAAATACTATGTCATAGCAATGGACTTTCAACCAGCACACATTTGACTACTGATTTCACATATGCGGCTGGGACTAACTTTTCTCCTAATATGGTGATGGCACAGGCACTATTTAAATGATTCCTGAGTCTTGTAAATATACACCAGATGTATCTTTTGTAAATGTTACATTTTTCAACATCTCAGCATTTGTGAATAGTTGAAAGCGATGCCAGCCATGCTTTAATGGGGCACAGAAGCGTACTGCATTCAAAGAAATGGCACACCATTGCAATAGTCAAAATTACAAGTGCTGTCAAAAAGCTACATTTGTGCTTTATTGATTAGCACCAGGTAACACAGTGCTTCACAACGTGCCTTCATATGTGCCTCTTTCAGCTGACAATGTTTCCCTGCACATGGGTAACACAGAGGGGGAAGTGGAACTTCCAGGGCTGCCCTGGGGAAGAAGAAGGGTAGAGAGGCCTGGGGAGTCACATGGGCCCCCTCAACCACTATGATGGTCAGAGGTGAAGACAGAGGTGAAGACATGGTCACAACCCACTGCCACAGGGATGTGCCCACCATCCCAGAGCTGGGGAGGGAACGAAGCTCACCTTTCCCACGGGTACGGATGCAATTTGAAGCTATGATAAATTTTCCTGCAATGCAGGCTCCTGTTGCTTGGCCCTCCCTTGTTGCAGAGGTAACTCAGCACCAGGGAGAGGTATCTCCCATTAGGAGCCTCTCCTGGAGCACAAGGAGAATTCAGTTGTGAGGAGAAGCCACCTCCTGGGCTTTTCCAGACCTCTCTTTTTTCTAAGCTTTTCCTGACTTTCCTGTGTCATTGTAGAAATCTCACAGAAGACCCAGGAGCACATGTGTAACAGGTTATGGAAAATGTGCTCTCTCCACCTTCTACCTCCTGGCACTTGCCCTCCCCGTCACCACCACATCCAGACTGCCCCCATGGTCTCCCTGTTAGCACCAGGCAGTAAAAGGAGCTGTCAGAAATCAGCCACCACATTTGCCTAAAAATGCACATTTTTGCAAGATTTGTCCCCCAACTGTCCCACAGATAAGAGGAAAGACCTTTATAATATTGCACAATTACTATTATTTGCAAGGCAGAGTGCTTTTGCTCAGTGAATTTTGTGCTGGAATTGCACCATGAGACTCAGTTCAGCAAATCAGCTAAAATCAGAGCTAGGTGGCACAGGACAATAAACTTAGAGGGAATGGACTAGACATAATGCCCCGCTACAAGTATTATTTCCAAGTTCACAGGCTTGCAAATTAAAATGTCCCTGGATCACTGCCATAAAAAAAGAACATTAAAAATCAGGGGAAGAGGTCTGGGCATCTGTTAGAAGCATCTAATATATACCAAATGTGTATGCTGAGCTTCTTAGATATACGCATTGCTGAAATATAGCCTATGATTAATGTAAAAGCAGAAGTATTTTAATTGTATTTTTCCATTTGATATTCAAATGAAAAAAAATATATCTTATTAAACACAACACTTGGCTTTGCTATTTTAATAAAAAATAAGTTGTTGAGGAAAAGAAAAGCAAAACTACTGATTCCTTTCCTTATGATGATCAAATGAGCCTTTCATGTTTGTATCTTATACTTCACTTTTTAGCATTTTGAGGCAAATAGCAGATATCAAAACTTAGTAAATAATCAAAGACTTATTCAGTTTTCCAAACTGTCATGCTGCTTATCTTGTAATAACTGATCTCTTAGGTAGCATAAGCTATTTAATTGCTACTGAAGATTATTTGAATGAAAAAAGAGACGACATTCTCCCTTACCCCTCAAAAAGACAAAACTATATTCTTCAAAAAGACACATGCCAACAGATAGATTCTGATCTCTTCTACACATGCACAAGTGCAGTAGCTAATTTTACAAGATTTGATAGGAGCTGCGTATCTGAGATTACACCCTGTCCTCCAGACTGCGCATTCCACATGGAAAATGACTTAATTTGGAAATAAATTTTGTTGCTGATAAATCCAGACTCGCAAGTCTCTGGGCATCCAAAGAACGAAACCTATTAAATTATTTTAAAAAACAGCTACTGCATTTTAAAGGGACTTTTTACAGTGTTGGCAAAGTGCGTATTCATGTATCCCCCCGACATGATAGACTGTAATGGCTCCAGTCTGTCATGTCAACCATCTGCATATTAAACAGTCCCTAAGTACACATTGACACAGCAGACCCTAATAGCTCTGAAGCCGTAACAATCTATTGAGTCAATAATATGCATGTTAAAGAGCATCTCCTGTACTTCCATCAATATCTTTTATCTTTTCCTTAATTTGTATCTTCTTTTTATATGTATATTCAGAGTTAAAGTTTTAGGAACCTTTATCCTTTAATGTGCTGCCACAGATGTGAAACATGTGGCACAGAGAGGCGCATACAGTAGCAAAATCCTTCCCTAGTATTGGAGCCAGACCTTAAAATAAGAACTGTAATATTTTTACACTGACAGTGCACATTCTTCCAGATAAGGTGGAAATAGCCCCTCTTGTCTGCTGGGCTGGACCCAGTGTGGTGAAAAGCCCGGGAAAGGTTCCTGATGATTTCACGGGCTTTGGATGGAGCCCAGTGTGATGATACTCATTTCCTATCATACATTTCCTTCTAATTAAATGAAATAGGTCACAGGGGGAAAATGAAACAAAAGACAAATGTATTTACTTACAGTAATATCAACCCCCCAAAAACAGCAATCAAAAACAAGAGAAAAGATAATACAAAACATACTGTCTCTTCATTAATGTGAAATTATGTCTGTTACCAGAGTCTTAATTCATTCCTGGGTGATCTTGGGATTTTTTTATACCATGGAAGAGGGAGACTGTTATTTAAACATAAGAAAATGGAGGCTTAACTTCTTTTGTCTAAATAACTGGCAGGAAAAATTCTAATTTTCTTTTGCTCAACTTCACATCACCATACCATGCTGCAATCCTCTCGCACCCTGATCACAGGACTTTCCCATCTTCTTCCAATCTCCTTGCTCTCTGAAAGCATCACAATTTGGCTCACACTTTTAAAAGTGAAACCAAAGTGCAATTTGTGTTTCCAAAATGTAGACCCGAGGACAGGGAGGTCACTTGACCCTATCAGCAGATCTTAGCTGTCCTAAATTCCCTTCTCCTTTCCATTAATTTGATACTGATGTATCTTTGATGCACGTAGGGATTTATTCCAGCATATTCTTGATTAACTTTCACCCCAGTGAGGGCAGAATCATGGTACTCTCCCTATTGCTTACCAGGAGTGTGCAATTCATTCTACCCTTGCCTTGCATCATTCCATGTCCCCAGGCGCACCAGACCAGATCATCTACTTCTGTGCCTCATTCGGTACAGCATCCCCTAACTTCATGACAAGAACTGAAGGCACCTGTCTTCTATTAAGTCCTTGGTAACATCTCGTAACCAGCAGGATTTCTTCCCAATGAAATGGAAGTGGATCAGATGCCCACATGAATGCCCAGGGATTTGCCCAGCCATGAGGCAGGTCCTCAAAACCTCAGACTAGTGCATAAACTTCATCTTATGTGTGTTGTCTACTGTGTGTGTTATCAGGACAGGACTTTCTAAACTACGGATAACACAGTACTCACAAAGCCACAGTAGCCACTATTTGACCTTTTTCACTGACAATCTAGCAAGTAGATTTAGTTTTGGGCAGGATATGTTTTTCTTTCTAAATGAAAAAAAGCTATTGAAAAAACCTAAGCAAATGAACAAAACCTACAGAATAGGTCCCATTAAAACAAAACCCAAAACAAAACAAAAAAAAAGGCAAAAGTCACTGAAAGTCCTGCTATGTTGCCTGTATTTCCTTTAGCTGAGGGAGACAGCCTCAGTGTAGCCCTGGAAGGGCTTGTTCCTGACAGAGATGGTTCATTATAGATGAAACATATTCCTCTCTCTACAATATTATGGGTAGAGCCACATCCATTTGAGGAAAATAGGTCCTCTCTGGACCTCTTGCAGGAGCTCTCTTTTGCTATTCACTCTGGTGCTTGCTGTGTAGCAACCCAACAGCCCCAACCAGTCCAGCCCTGGTGAAGGTAGGAACATCCCACAGCAGCCACACAGCAGCTCTGGATCATTTATAACTTCCCTTGCTCCTCTGGCACTTCTGTTTGGGCCTGATGAGCCTTGCAGGCTTCCCAGAACTTAACAGAATTACCAGGCAATGCCAAAGAAAGACAGGAGAAGGGCTGCTGGCCACACAGCCAGAGTCCTTTAACACAAATCCTCTGCACAAAGGATTACTGGGTTGGGTCACACTCACTCTGGATGGCTAGTGCTTCTGGGAGTTGTTCCACTGATTTAAGTGGATAGGTCATCCAGTCCAGCTTCATGGACTTAGAGCAACCGATACCTGCCACCAAGCAAAAGAAGAGCCACCAGCCTTGGCCCATAAATGAGATATGCAAGGGCGATGAAGGGAGGGCAAGTGAAAGAAACACAATGCTGTAGGTGAAGTGCTCCTTGTTCCCCCAGCAACCCTCTTGTGTGTGCTGCAAATGCAAGGTGGGCTCGCCTCCTGCTGCCTTGTCCCCCTTCTGCACAGCCTGTTCCATGCCCAGCTGCAGCTGAGCCTATCCCAGGCTGGCCTAACCCTGAATGGAAAAATTCCCAATTACTTCAGTGAAGGGGGCTCTGTATCCTCAGGCAAATGTGGGAGAGCAAATTTTGGTAGGGCTATGATTTCACTGCCTGTGTGCATAGGACGTCTCCTTTCCTACACAGAGGAACGCTGGCCACCCTTCCCACTTTTTTGGTTCTCAGTGTTCATCACTGCACCTGGAGTTATCTCCCATTTACCAAGGAGTTGATTTAAGTGTCTGACTCAGTCACATATGTTTGGCTCCCTTATTCAGAGTAAGATTTGGCCTACTAGCTGTGAAAACAGCTTATATCACATGTGCTGCAAAGCCTAGCCAGAACAGGCTGAATAAAGGATGAAGTTTAATCATGGAAATGTTGACCTACAAATAGAGAACAAAATGTTAAACCACATGGTATAGGGTGCTGCACGCCCCAAATATCAAGGAGAGGGAAGAAGAATTGAACACATTTGGAAAGTAAAGCTTACTGTTTGGGGTTTGTTTTGTTTTTTTTTTTTACTTCTTCTTTCTGCATATTCGGAGAGTCAGACCCACACTGTTCCCGCTCGCAATGACACCCTGGCATCTGAAGAACAACATGACACCCACCACAAAATGCTGCTGTTGGCTGGCGCCGTCTAAAGCAGCGAGGTTTGGTGAGGGAGGTGAGACTGCCAAAGGCAGGCGAGTGAGGGTGTCACAGAGTGGGACCCGGCCGCCTGTGTGACTCCGGTCTACGGGACCTGTACACACTGGGGGGAGGATTAAGACCCCTTTCATCTTCTGTCCTTGAAAACTAGTCCTGGGTTGCCTCTTACAGATGGGGGGCAGGGGAATGTCAACACTATTTACACATCATCTTTCAGCTGGGACATCCTCACCTTTGTGGGTTTCACACAAAGAAGGACAGTGTTTTTGGCAGAAAATCCATTTCCATTTTTAATCGCAGCCATCACACAAATGGTTCATCTCACAGGATGGGAAAACTTTCTCATAGGCTTTATTTAACATAATTTTGGATGTTGCAAAGGACAAAGAATAAATATTTTAATCAATCAGCTTGCTTTCAATGACTTGTCAGCTTTGTCTTTAGGTACACTACATTTTATACAAACTTAGGTAACAGCAACCGGCCAGGCCTTACTGACTGACAACTGTTCTTTACAGGATTTCTATGTGCCAAGGAGCTGGACAGTAATATCCATTTGGTATTCATGGAAAGTACTTGCAGAACAATAATGACAATAATTGCTTCTGATTCTTGTGTTTACAACACTGCCAAAGTATCATTAGAGCCTTATTTATAGATAATAATGCTTATTAATCACACATATTCGAATTTTGGAATGTATTAGATTAATATTCTTTTGTAACTTGGTTCTGTACTAATGCTATGAAAAGCACTTTCTGAATGCAGCCCACTGGGAAGTGCTTGCCTCGGTAAAGTAAAAGCATCCAAGCCATCTGCAGGTGAGGGACAAAGGGCGTACCTCTTCCTCAGCAGGCAAACACCAAAGCCGGACACACCCGTTCCAAAAGCAGCTCCTTTGGATTAAAATCAGGGGCAGACTCCTGAAAAAAAATACTGCGAAAGGTGTGATAGAAGTGTTGCTCTTGAGCTTGCTTTTTGATGTTCTGTGAAAAGGTTTGCTTTCTACTGCTTTATAAAGAAACTGGGTTTGGAAGGTGAGGAATAGATCCATCCATCATCTCACTCTTTAACAGCGTGTTTTACCCCATGGGTGAGTTTAGCAAGGACCTCGGGATTCCTTATCAGTCAAGAGGTTGGTAATGAGAAATATAAGAAATATACAACAAAAAACACGCCTAATTTTTGTTATTAAATAATTCCAGCTTTTCTATATCAACATCTTCTACAATTCAATAGCATGATAGAAGGAAAATAGATTTTTAAAAACGACATTTACAACAAATGAAAGCGCCACCCAAATCTAAATACCAACTGCCCTATATTCATATCCTCCTTTGTTTCCCTGTAGCCCATTACAATGCTGAAAAACACACCAAAGCAACTGCAGTACCAAACTCTCCAATTTTTAGTGTGTGACCAACTCCATAAATTTTTATTTAAATAAATAAAGTCCAGAACAGTATAGAATGTTTTATTATTCATATTATTATTATGTTCTTTGAGAGAGTTCTTCAAGCAAATTTACAGAGACTCTGTCAGTTTAGAGATGACATTTCCATCTGTTTGGTTGGGTTTTTTCCTTTTTACCCACTAGCCGATGTAATGTAACTATTCTAACACCAGAAAGTAGAGAAACTGGGAGGTGGAGGAGTGGGTGTTGTATTTTGTGTGTCCATTTTGTGGTTTTTATAGCACTCCCTGCACGCTGAGGATAACCTGTTACTAAGTGTCACAGCCCCATTGTCTCCAGGGATCCTTTACAGTAGCAGGAAAAAAAAAAAGAAAAAAAGAAAAAAAAAGAAAGGAATAAAACACAGAAGCTTTAAATTGTGAAGAACACTTGTGGCTTTAGTGCAACTCCCCCAAGCTGCCCCTAGCCAGTATGTTTTAACACACAAAATTACAAAGTGATTTTGCCCCTTTAAAATGTGTTTCACCTATTAATATTCCAGTGTGCTTTGCTTATTGTGTTTAGAAAATGCCAGTATTGAGGTTTCCCAGGACTTTCAAACCTATCAAGACAGCCAGTGCTGAGCACAGCCCAATCATTTCTAGATGAATCCAGAATTCAAAATTAAAAAAACCCTAATAGAGAGATTAGAGATGAAACCAAAGCACAAAGTTGGTGTCGGGATGCAGAGGGAAGCCCCATCTTTATGGATTCCACACAATAAAGCGGTGCACCCCTCCCATCCCAGAGACCACAGCTCCTGCTGGGGGCCATGGGGCCAGCTTGTCCTGGGCATTGCTGGGAGGAGGCTCATGGCTTCAACCACCACTTGCAGACAAAGGAATTATTCCCCGAGCGTGGGCACAAGGGGTGCACAGAACTTTGGATTGGGCTCCTTTCCCACTTGCAGCTCAACACCATCCAGCCAAAACTGATCCCAAAACTTGACAGTGCTGCGCTGAGGGGACTTTTATCAATAACTAGTCATGGGTTTTGGTTCTTCTGCTACTCCTCTTCTGAAAAGAAAACCCGTAGCCTCAGGTGCACACACCTGCTACAACATTCACTGGCACACACGTGTCTACGGATACTCTCCTCTCCCCAGCCTTTGGTGGCTCCTCAAAATGTTTGCTATATTTTCCTTAGGTTTCAGAGTGTCACAGTGCAAAAAGCTGTCCCTCTAACAGGTGTTAGAGATCTGCATCTTATTCTTTCCTAACAGTAGTAAAATAGCTGAAAGAGTTCTGTACAAGGATCCTAATTTCAGAAAGGCAAATCAGCAGCATATAAAATCATAATTCACTCTATGCAGATTAGATTTCTTATTTTCTTAACTGAGTAGTGAAAAAAATTTCTATTGTTTCTGTCTGGTTTTTTTCAGGGCAGTAGTAGTTTAATAATTGCTTCTACCTCTTAGAAGAAAAAGGCAAAGCAAACAGTTACCACATGAGGAAAGGTATGTTTGCCTTTTATATTCGTATGGCTGATGCTAAACCCACACAAAGATAAAAACAGACAGTTCCAGCTATAGAATTTTACCATTTTTTATGGCCAGAGATACACAAGTCAGATTTCCGTGTCGACATTTGACTTTCTAAAGAAAAATGGGCACTTTTTTTAATACTGAGTTTTCACAGTTCTCACTGAAGTCAAATGAAGGGGTGAATACCCAATGCCCTTGAAAAATAGTTGCTTTCCCACAGTATCCCTTTTCTGTACCTATAGGAATCCCCAGTCGGAAAAAGCTGTCCCTCTTGCACAAAGTAAGTAGATGACCCTACAAATACGGCTCATATCCACCATAAATTTCAGCATGAGTCAGAGTATGCAAAATAAAGTCTCAAGGAAAAACCATCCAAACAAGCAGCAAAATCACCCCCCTAACATCAAATGGAGTTGCTGCAAGTTGCATTTTTGAATTTGTCGATATGGAATAGGAAAATCAAGACAGAAGAGTTTTGACTGGCTTGTTCACTAACCATAACTCAGTGGTCACAAAAGATTAAAAAAGAAAATTCAACTGGAAAAGTTCTAAACATAGAGGAAGTTTCAAAAGTGTCTTTTTGTAGTATCATTTTATTTGTTATATTTCTCAATAGGACAATATTACTCTGCTTGTATTTAATATTGGGTTTATTGTCAAATAATTATTCTTTCTGCTATTGGATTGCATGATTATTGTGTATTTATCCTTCCAGATATGTATCATGAACATTTTTCTTCCTTAGTTTTATATCATATACAACTACTAAAGTCTGGAATTTGTAGTTTCCTATAGTCTTCATAGAACTGTAAGACACAAGCAGGAATAAAAATAAAACCATACCTTTTCATCAAGTAGTCTGCTAACCAAAAGGAAAAAAAATAAGCTTTGTCTATTTCTAAATAGTCCTCTAGGAGTCTTGTACTACGTGCTATATATCGTGTGGTTTCTTCCCCTGTTATGACATGTCTGATTACTTTAAAAAAACTCTCAAAAATGTTGAGGCACAAACCTTTGTATGGAATACTTTTAGTATGCTTTTTATTCTGACAAGATTAATAATTATCCTATAAGCATGACACAGTGTTTTAAAATGTTTTTTTCTGCTATGAGTTAGGATTGTGCACATAAATGTGGAAAGAAAGGTTATTTCACAGCAGAGAAATGTATATTTAAACAAACTGTGATTAAATGGTAAAATCGCTTTAAAAAGAAAAGCATGGGTTTTTTCTCATCACAGTTCTTCTGAATTTAAAATATCCATAGTGAGTTTCCAAAGGACACTGGGCATTTGTAATGAAAACACAAACTACTGAAATTAATGGGAGATAATTGAGAGAACCATAGCAAATGTCCCAGAGCTTTAGCCAAAACTGGACAGAAAAAGATCCGCTTGCATAGCAAGTGACAACTGTGTCCTCTCCCCACCATCACCACCATGTCTTCTTCTGTGGCACCTGCAACTAGCTCACAGTGGGAGCAAGTGGCTATGTGGAAACCAATCTACAGACTAACCAGACTTTTTCTGTCCTTCAATGAGACACTTCACAAGTGCTTACAGTCCTCATGGCAGCCTTAGTCTTTCCCAGAACACAGAGCTGCCCTTTCCACTAAACTCACAACCAGCACTTCCCATTGATGCAAAGACAAGGGCATGGGGTTTATTTTGATCATTCAAAATACCCAGTAATACGTGTCCTACATATTAGTATGTAGCGACCACAATTATTGCTGGCCTGATTCACTAGAGTCAAAGTGTATAGGATTTACCCCTTAGATGGCTGAGGCATAAGAGCAAGGTCAGTGTGGCCCTCAGACCTAACTCCATTCACATCAAATAAATGCAAAAATAATCTCTCCATTTATATTAAGGTCTAATGGAAATACCTCAGGGAGCAGAATGAGAGCTAGATCCTGCTCATTCCAATCAATCAAAACTCCAGGTGGTTTCAATGAATGGGACAAGCAAGATTTGGCCCATCTGGAGCAGCACAGGTTTGGCTTCCAGAGGCTGAGCTGTACCTGCTCGTTGGAGAAGGACAGTGAAATATTTGAGCCAATAAACTTCAGACTAAGGAGACGACCAAGGATAACACTTTGTCTGCGCTTGAATGGATGGCAAGGCAAGCAGTGGCACCCAATTTGCCCCTAAGCTTTAGTGTTGGGCTTCAACCATGGTACAGTCTTTCTACTAACTTTACTTGTAGGGGTAATTTTAAACTAACTTAATGCCAAGTGCCAGAGGGCTCACTTTTTCACAACATTAAACTGAATCATATCAACCCCCATTCTAAATATAAAATATTATTGCATTATTCGACTTCATACTTTTTATAAAGGTCCCATTGTGGTGGGGTTTCACAAGGCATAAAAACCCATGCTGGTATTATGGGCTATATCAGTCCATTTCATCTAATTAATCATCTGTTTTAAAATGTTTTTCTTGTATCGCAGTAGAAAAAATAAAATAAGTGTTCTTTTTTATCATTTCCAAAATTAAATTCATATTCCATAATGACCACATTTCATGTGCAAAATAACAAGTTATGCTTACATACCTGACTTCCCTTCTTTAGTGAGTTGCTTCATTTGTAAAACATTGCGTATAAGATTGGAACCTAAAATGAATTACTTGGTTTTTCTTGATATGAAATCTTGTTTAAGTTCACAGCAATTTTAAATATGATACATTTAAAATATTAATATTTCCCATATATTATTCACTGACTTTCAGGTTTCATCTCAAGTTAGTGGCACTTCATATTTCAAAGGAAGAACTGTTTCTTTTTTTCGTACTAATGTTCTATTAATTCACTTTGTAATATCATTCTGGTTCAGACAAATAAAATTGCACTAAATTGCTTATGCCAAGAATCGTGCTAAAGTTGTTGGCGCTATATAAAATTCCATAATCCATTACTATTTTATAAGTTTTTTATATCAGTGGCATCTCTTTAGGCATAATTCATAGTCCCATTTAGTTAGTTCTAGGAGGACAAATACATGCAGAGGGATTTTTATGCTGAGATGAGGGTGTATGTATAGGTATTTACAGTAAAGTCTGTAATTTAAGTGACTTTTGCAATGCACCCGATCCAAACTCCAAGTGAACTACCTTAACAGCTTTTCCTTTATGAATATTTTTTATTTTGGGCAGTTTTCTCTTCCAGCATGTTTTTCATCACACACATGTATAAACACATACGTATGCACACACATACATTTGTGAAAAATAAATTTGTGTGCATACAGAAATACTTAAAAATGCCTCATATGCATATTATGCAACATATGCCATTCATGTAACCGCTACATACAAAAAGAAAATTCATTTTATAGATACAAATAAAATATGTGAAAGAAGTCCTTAAAAGACCCATAAAGGCCTGAACATAGATAGAGTCTTCACCATATCCAAAGAACTGAAAGAACCATGGACATAAACAAATCTTTTTATATGTCCATGTATATTTTATATACTTTCCATAAAGTCCACATGGCCACATAGCTATTTCCAGAGATGTGGATGAAAGTTATACCTGGATAAGATGAAAACTCTTTAATGAGTAAAGCAGTATCTAATCCTATGAAATGCCTTGCTGAAGTGAAATAATTGCAAAGTGCTGGAGCAAGAGTAGCAAACAGCAGTAAAATCACTTGTAAATAGATGTGAGGAGCTATAAATACACCTTAGTATTTGTATAGTCGACTTTCTCTGACTGTCATCAAAATCAGATGTTCAGGAGGCAGAAAGCAAACTCCAAGGAATGCAGATTAATACATATATAAGAATATATAGTCTGTGGCTAAGTTTGCAACATTGTTAATAATATATGCTCCTTTTTTAATGCCTAGTATTTGCTCCCTTAGCAATTTTAAAAATAAGAAAATTTGATCTGACTCTTATAAAAAATAAATTGCAAAATAACTGATGAAAATCCCTGTCACTTGTGAACACAATAAAATTATACAGAAAGAAGCAAATGCTGGAGAGGCTCCTTCTCAAAAATAGAAATGAATGCCCTGTTCCTATACGGTCCTCAAATGGCAGGATTTTGAAACATGAATTAGACCTCGAATGCAAATTAACTTCGGAAGGCAGGGAGAGGAAAAAAAAAAAAAAATCAGAGACATACCAAGTCAAACGCTCCTTTTCCTGCCTATCTCGTCCGCAATGGTAAAATAGGCTAAACAAAACAAGTGCACATCAAGATAGAGCCAATTAAGGAACAGAGAGCGGGGGGAGAGGGTGGAGAGGAAGGCACCTCACTGAGCACATGGGGAGTGGGAGAGCAGCATCCCACCATACCTACCTTATGAGTGTTCAAAGGAAGACTACTGGGGTAAATTGGAGCCAGCTTTGATTTTTGCCATCCGGTTGCACCCGGGATGCGGGGAAATGGGGTGGGGCAGAAGGGTCGGTCTGGGCGGAGGTAGACGGGCGATCAAAAAAGTGGGGATAAATACTGAGCGAGGGTGACAAACCCTATGCAAATAATTGGGCTTTTTTTTTTGAGGGGGGGGGGGGTTGGTATGAGAAAAGGCACCGTGAGTGGCGAGGTGAGTGGGTCCCCGCACACGCGTGGGGGAGGGCGAGGGGAGTCGTGCGGGGCGCGGCGGGAGCGCCGGCGCGGGGCAGCGCAGCCCACGGAGGGGCGCGGGGCCGGGGCCGGCGGGGCGCGGGGGCTGCACCTTCCCGGGAGCAGTAGCTGCTCCAGATGGGGGGAGAGGGGGTGCGGACCCCCCCCCTCCCTCCGTCAGCCATCGCCTCCCTAACCCCCCGACCGCTCCCCCCCGTCACGGCTGGCTCACCGCTCCCGGTGGCTCCCCGCTTAGAAATGGAGACCGGCAACTCTCACCAGAGCTCACCAGCATCCCACGGTCCTGAGGAAGGAGTTTGGGGCGGCGGGGGGAAGCGGGCGCGAGGCGTGGGGAGGGGGGGTTGTTTGAGAGTGACGGTGAGGCGAGGAGGAGGAGGAAGGAGGAAGGCTGGGAAGAAGGGGGTGGGGGGAGACGGCTTCTGAAATGGAGCCAGCCCAAACGGGAGACGATGCTGGAACAGGGGCTGCGTCATTTCGGGGCTGGGAGAGGGCTCAGCTCCCCTGCGCCGCTTCCCTGTCTGCAGGCAGAGGGGGCAGATACCAGCAGGCCAGGGCAGGGTGCGGGGCGCTGTGGGGTCGGGACCACCTCCGCCCCCCCTTTTCCGCAAGATCCCGGGGCCGGGACGGGGCAGGAAAACCCCACGCTAGGAAAAGGGATAAGGCTCCTTCGGTCGGCCTAGCGATGCCAGAAAAGACAGGGGCAGGGAGAGGAGTACGGGACACGTCGGCCACAAGGCAGTGGGCAGGACCGGTCGTGAACGGGGGCCCGAGGCAGAGCCAAGTCCCGCGGGGGTAACCGGGTCCCGGGACGGCGAGGGTAGGAGGAATGATCGGCATTTATAACGTCGGGGGAGGCTCACAGCCTTTCAAAGAGTTTCAGCTGGGTGAGTGGAAATGCCTTCTGCCCCTTTCACATATGGAAGCACAGCTATCTTTGAGGGGGAGGAGGGAAAGCAATTTTTTTTTTTTTTCTGCTGGACAGTGGATCTCTTTGAGCCTATTGTCATGTCCTGTGGCTGCAATTATAAATAAACTTTCTTTCTGCAGAGAGGACGTAGCTGAGACTGAGGGTCTGAAGCTAGCAAATGGCCAGCAGCTACCCTGATCTTTGCTGGCCCATGCCAGAGAGGTGGTGGCCTGGCCCTGTACTGAGAGACTGTAGGCACAGCATGCTGCATGCTTAATAACTGGCCTGGGAACATCTTCCCTTCTTTCAACTATTCCTACCCAGTCCAAGCCAGTTTCCTTCTGAAGCTCATCCCCTCAAAGGCTTTCTAAATTCAACTTCAAATACTCATGTTCATATATTTTTAATTTTTTTTTAATTATTTCCCTACTACGCCTGTGGTCCCATGTTTAAAAAGCAAAGCTGCTCAGTGGGCTGAGATCACAGGTACCATCATGGAGGCCCATGGTGAGTGTCAGTAAAAAGCAAGAGAGAATTGAGTCCCAGGCGAGATTACTGTGCTGGTACACAACCATGTACGGCCTTTTCCAAGCCTTCTACAGCACCTGCCACGGCAAAGGTGTTGCATGTAAAGGCCTGAAAATATTGACCATAGTCATTATTGTCATGTGCATAAATATTTTTGCTTATTTTATGGCTCTGCGCATGTGTGTGTGTGTGCAATACATGTATGCATGCACACACAAACACATTTATATCTACGTATATATTCAATAGTGATGGGCCTGTTAAACTGAGCAGTGATTTCTCTCCTACAGATAGTTGTATAATACACACATAGTGATGATACCTAAGGTGTTTGGGGGTGGGGATGCATAATATCTTATAAATTTGAAGTTTTTATCAGGCAGAGCAGATTACTTTAAGCGTTCAATTTCTCAGCGATCCAATTTTATTAGGATTTACTATCATTTGTGCTGCGCATCCCTGGGGAAATAATGCTTTGATTAATGTAATCCTGGGCTGGGATCCGCCACATGCCCCTCTCCCAAGAGAAGGGCCCTGTTTGACAAACAAAAATAGAGCAGCAACTATTGCAATCTGCACTCACCTTTCGTAAGCACATAGACCCACACGTGCACACACACGCACACACACACAAAATATAACCCTCTCCTCCCCCCAACCCCAAATACAATAGAAGCATCTCAAAACAATGTGCACTTATTCATTTACACACAATGACTCTGATTCAATGTGGGCTGTACAGTCCAGCCCTCCAATGCACAGAGACGGCCCAAAAAGGATTCTGCTCTGTCCCCTGCTGAGAAGCTGAAGCATCTCTGGGAAGCTCAATGCTTCTCTGTATTTCAGGCTCTCCTTGGGCTCCCAACATTTCTGCCTCTTTGTTTCCCAATGCAGGCCTTGCAACAAACCGATTTCAAGCCTTCTCCTTCAGGCCCGGGGGCTCGAGAAGGTGTCCCTCCGAGGCTCCCTGGCACCCACCCTGGGGGGGACATGTACCTCTCTGAACGGGCCCTGGTAAGTGAATCACAGCCAGGCACTCTGCTCAGCTCACAAGGAGAGTGGGGGGATGCAGAAAACAACGTCAAACAGAAAGACTTGTCACACAAATTTTTAAAGGGGGGGGGGGGGGGGGGAAGGAAGTATTCCTCTGCCTTTGGGGGTTGCTGGGGTTTGAGCAGCTTTGTTCCAGCCACCACCACCCCCCCCCCCCCCCCCCCGCTTCCCCCCACTCCCACCCGCTCCTTCTGTTTATGTCAAAGGCTGGCAGGAACAATAGCGTTTAAACAGAAGTAAACATGCCCAGATCAGAGCTCAACCCCAGAGAAAGGGAAAGCTTTCTTTACATCCCTAGGTGAACGGGCCCGTGCTTCCCCCTTTCCTCCTTCTCCCCTCACGCCCACAAAACAACGCCCATACCCGGCAGCCTAAATAGCGGTTTAATGTTGAATTTCTTCCCTCCACCCCGCCGGAACAAAGCGGGTGCCACTGCGTCTGAGGAAGATATGCAGTCTCAAAAAAGGGCTCTGGCCACACTTGGGCCACTCTTCCCCAAGTCCGGAGTAATAAATCCAGGGGAAGAAGGAGGGGAGGGATCTCCAGGCTGGAGATGAGGAGGGATGCGGTTTGCGCCGGGGTTTTCAATAAGCTGCTGCTCTCTCCTTCGTGTTTACCCACTGACCCCCAATACGGTGACTCAGCGATTACCGAGCACTGGGTGTCTATGTGTGTAAGGGTGGGGGGGGGGGGGGGGGGCGGGGGGATTTCCTCCCCCTTTTCTCTTTCTTTTCTTTCCTGATGTAAAACGTTGCAATTACATTTCTGCATGCTGATCTGAGAGTTCAGGTAACAAGCCTTAAACGCGTTATCAGGCGCTTGTTAAAGAGGGGAGAGAGAAGTGAAGGGGGCAACAAATCCAGACTTACATGCCTGGATGTATGTATACCTATATATGTGCACACTTATATATGCGTATAGATACATATTTAAGTAACAGACTGCTACAAGAAGAGACGGGGTGTTGTTCGGCCCGAGTGCCTTCACCCTGGCAGATGAGGGAAGATACTCAATTTAAAACATCAACCAAACTAGAGAAGAAAGAGCAAGATGCGCAAATCACTCCAGGGAAAAGTTATTTAGACGCAATCTCTAGATTTTCCCAGTGCAAACTGACTCTCTACCAGGTTTGATCCAGTTTTTCTGCTCCCCTTCCCCCTCCCACCCCGGGGGGAACCATCCTATTTCGCGTTTTCCTTCCCAGAAGCGGCTTCCTCGGGCCCGCCCGCCCCGCCCTGGGGGGCGTTTGCCGGGACCTCGGCGTGGCCGCGGCCCGTTCCGCGCCCGCGGAAAGGCCGGCGGAGCGAGGACCGCCCCCGGGGACGCGGGGTGGCAGCGGGCGTTCAGGTTCCAGCCTTCGCCCCCCACACTGCTACCCCCCTAACTCTTGGCAGGCGGCAAGAAATTGTTTCAGAAGTCGGATGGCGGGGCTGAATTTAGAGAGGGGAGGAGGGAATAAATGCAAGGAGATGATGAATAACGTTAACTTTTGACTGTAGGAGTCATGATGGAGTTGAGCGAAGCTGCGGGGAAATATGTCACTTAATCCCAGGGCTACTGAAGTCCCTTTTATCAAACGTCGTGATGCTGGAATTATATTGATGTAAAGGCGACTGAGTACTTAAAAGTATCCAACATCAGGCAAATATATAGATTTGGAGGAATGGGTGTAAAATGACGGCACGTACAAACTAATCACACGACCGTGAAAACCCCAAGTGGATTAGATAAATATAAATAGATGTGCATTAAAAAGAAAAAAAAAAAAAAAAAAAGGCATGATAAAACTGTAGCTGCTGCATTCACACAAGGAGAACAGACAGCGTGTGCATGTTTGTGTGCAATGCCAAAAAGAGCAGCCTTAAGGTTGACCTACTGCAATCTGCACTGAGCTCCTCAGACAATAGACAAGTTCAAATGTCAAAAAATCTAATAATAATAACCAGAGCTGCCAAACTGCACGAACTGTTTTCTGGTGTATCACAATTATTCACCCTCTTATCCACTAAAAGACTGCCAGTCCTTATGCGTGTAAAAGAAAATCTATGTAATGCATATGGATTTTTTTTTTTTTTTATCACATGTGAAACGCCATTGAGATGGCAAGCACGCAAATCGGAATGATATCATGTCTAATAAAAGAAGGGCTAAGGTTTTCACTGTCTCTTTTAAAAGACTCCAACTTGTAAATCCCCTTTTAATGTCGCTACATGCACAATTATTCTTATTAATAAAAATCTACATGTTCAAGGGTCTGGATTGAAACTACGTATCCCTCTGATTTTAACATCGGTGGGAGCATTAGGTTTCCATCATATGTAAGGTGTCCACGTTGAGCTCAAGTCAACTGATAGATTGTTCCATTCATTTGGCAACTCTCATTACAGTCCGTGTGAGGTGAACCCTGAGCAAGACACGTTGGGTAATATCAAAATTATGCAGCTGGGAAATAAAGGAATCTTGCTTTGCATGTGCAGCTCTGTATTATTGTTCTAATTTATTACAGAACCCGAAATGTTTTGTTATGCTCAAAACAATAAATAAGGTTCCGAGCGAAGCCTTCAGACTAAAAGGTATGGATAAATGATCCACCTGCCTATTGTGTTTATCGTTAGTATCTCAGCCTTTAAAATTAATCTGTGTATTTTCCTATTTTCTCCAGATTGGTTAGTGTAATATCCCTAGTGCTGCTATCAACGTGGTCATAAGAACTATGAACTACAGCATGGGTAAGCTTGAAAAACCCAGAGCAGATCGCATTAGCCAAGAACACTACATATCTGGAAGCCAGTCAACTTCACGTTTGCAGCTGACTGCTGTATTATGCACGAATGTGTTTTACATATAGCAGACTGTATACGGAATATGTCTTTATGTTTAACATTTTAATTTGTAAATGCTAATTAGGCAGTTGGTCTCCACGGTTATATTAGTACATACCTAATCATTTCCCACTATAAGTAAATGAATACTAAATACGGTAAACACTTTCTTTTCACTATTTCCACGACAGTATCTCTTCTACATCCATTTTCCAAAGGCGTCCATTCGGACAAAATAGGCATGTATTTTAAAAAGGGAGAGAAAAAAATGCACTCTGTAGCACTGTTACAGCTGGAGTGCCACGGCAGGCATGGAGCCGGCAATCCTGGCCGGACCGGACTCTTCCAAAGTCAGCCAGAAAAGTTTAGTTTTGCCGAATTAACTTGTTGCTCGTTTTAGCGTTAGTTTTTCTCTTTGCTTGCGGTACCCAGAAGCCTGCTGCTGCTAACTGGTGCAGGCATACAGCAGAGGAGCCGCACTTCCAAATCCTGTTTTGTTTAAAATATAACGCAGGTTACACTTGGAGGACTGGGGGAAAGGGGGGCAGAGGAAAGCTGGGGGAAATCGTTCAATCCCGACCCCGGGATGATGAATTTTGCTGGGGTCTTTCAACTCCAAAACCCGCCCGCTTCACAGGCGAGGGAAATGTTCACTAAACTACTGCATATCTCAGGCAAGCAACCACGTTTCTGACGAGAATTGCGCTCTGGAAATGTGTTTTAGTAGTCTGGAATATTGCTAGTTCTTATTGCGCCAAACGCGGTAGGTGGAAAGTTTTGTTCATGTCAATATCTCAACCATTTTACCTCACGTTCAATACACATGGAGACTTGACTCCGTTTACCAAATGAAGACTCACGAACACTGAACACTTTAAATGAAAAGTGTAATTTCTTGTAGGTCGTTTTCTGTCTTTGATTACTTTTCTCTCTCTCTCTCTTTTTTTTTTTTTTCCCCCTATGTATCTGTTAGGTTTTTAGACGGAGAGTTCATCTTGCCAGGTTCTATCATATTTATGGGCTGTGTGATTTCCAGAGTTTCAGTTGGTCTTTCCTTTATGGAGCCAAGAAATAAAACTTTCCTAGTAGCACGGAAACTGCTGGGGCTCCACCACGGGGGAACAAAGTGGCTTCAAGCTCCCGCCCCTGTGCCCACCGCTCCCCACCCGTCCCGGGGCTGCAGGTGCGTTGCAGGATGCTGCAGCCATGCAGGTCCGCCCATGCCCAGGATCCTGCCAGCGGACGGGGGCGCGGGGGGTGAGAAGCAGCCGGTTTTGGGCAGGAATATCACCAAAAAAAAAAAAAAAAAAACACCAAACCAACCCCCCTCCCCCCATAAAAAACCACCCCGAAAACTGAAAGCCACCAACTACATTTCTCAGTTCTGTCCCCTCTTGCAATCCGTTAGGGAGGGAAGCAGAGAAAAGAAGTAAGGGGCTGAAGAGTAGGCGTGCTCGGGAAGGGACAGAGACCCGAGCTGTGTCGAGCTAAGTTGCGGCAGCTGTCGGTGTTGTTTTTAGCTGAGGTTAACCTGCGAGTGTCCCGGACGGCGAAAACTTGTGCCGGGTGCGCGGCCGGTGCGGGCAGAGCGGGAGGCGGGGGGAGTCCGGCGTTACCTCTGTCGCTGGCTCCCGCAGACAGATAAGTCAGGAAGGGATAGGGGGAGGAGTGGCCAGCTTGAGGGGGTAGGAAGGAAAAATGAAAAAAAAAAAAAAAAAGAAAAGAAAACTAGCCACTTTTCCAGGTTTAATACCCCGATTAAGTATTAAATGATGTAAAAAAACCCAGTCGTTTTATTGCATATCCAGAGGCTTAAGCGCCTTATTTAGACAGAGAAAAAAAAAAAAAAACAAAAAAAAAACAAAAAAAAAAAAAAAAAAAAAAACCCGCGCGGCACCCCAGGTTGCCCCGAGCTGCGGTGCCCGTGCCTGTGTTTAATTACCGCTCTCACTCCCTCGCAGGCCTCGGGTCCGTTGCAGGCACCGCACCGCCTGGGACACTTTCGGGCGGCCCCTGAACCGGCAGCCCCCGCCACCGCCCCCCTGCCCGCCGGCCTCGGGAGTTGCGGGGCGCTGTCCCCGAGCGGGGTGTCCCGGTGCGGGGTGTCCCGGTGCGGGGTGTCCCGGCGGCGGGCAGTGCCGGGGGTGCCGGTGGCGGGCCCGGCCCCGCGCAGCCCCCGCCGCCCTCAGCCCGCGCCGGGAGGGCCGGGCCGGGCCGGGCACGCGGGGCGGGGGTGTCGCGGGGCGCCCCCTGGCGGCCGGCCGGCGCCAGACGGAGCGCGCCCAAAGTTGATTTTGTTCAGCAAGCCGTATCGTATAAAATTAACGACAGCCAATAAAATTAGCTTACATGTTTCAACCGTAAAAGTCCAAAACAAAATAAAGCTAGTTTTAGTGAAGCTAAGAAGCTCTGCTTTGGCCCCGTTCTCTCTGGCTTGAACTGGGGTCCTTTTATCTAAAGCCCAGTGCACAAACATATAGCTTAATGTGACTAGTGTTCTTCCTTTTATTTCTTTCTCTATGGCAACCAATATGTTCTGCTCAGAAATGTTCCCCCATCAAGGAAACAAATGATCTTGAGGGAGCAGCTCTATACGGCATCTGTTCCGATGGAGCACACAGAGTTAACCCCAGTCAAAAGAGACGCTGGGCACGTCAACAAGAAGTGGAAAATGAGCGATTCTTCTCCCCCCCCAAATTGAAACCTATACCTCCCTAGTTTTACAAGCCATTTTATTGATTTGGCTATCGACCGTTTCCAAAGAAGTAACTAATTCTAGGAAATTACAATGATCACCATCTATTGTGTATCCAAAAGAGCAGCAACAGAGGTGGCAAGGGAAAAAAAATGCAAATAACACGGTAAAATTAAAATAAATTAAAGTCAAATAGTGGGATATTTAAGCTTCGATAAAGTTTTCAGGAGTGGTATCTGGCCTGTTAATTTAATCCTACATTATTTATCGCACTGACCCAAACGCTACAGAAGAGTTTCAGATCATTAGACTACACCTCTCAATTGGACGGGATTCGGGGTAAGCGGAGACACAGGCAAGACTGTCAGGAGAGAGAAACAAAGTGAAATCTGGTCTCTAATCCTCCAGCCCCAATCTCCTTGGAGAATAAAATGAAGGGATGTCCTGGTTAGTTTTGATTGATTATACTCTTTCTGATGGACTTTCACTACAGAGCTCTAGATGTTGTGCTTAACCGTCTGTTCCCTAGTTACAATATTAACCCTCTGCGTGCACCGCCACTCCGCACCTTCCCGTGCCTCCCCCCGCGCCCGTCCCTCCGCCGGCAGGTGCTCGGGTCACCCGCGCCCCGGCTCGGCCCCGGCCCCTCTCCCGCCCGCTGCACCGGCCGGGCCCCCTCCCCGCCCGCCGGGCGACCCCCCCGCCCCCCCGCAAAGCAGCGCTTGAAAACAGCCCTCATCTCTGCCTCGCCTCCCCTTTACAAATCTGCAATATTTTCGAGAGCTTTCCTCGCCCCCCTCCCCCCCCCACCCCGGCCCAGCCTACCCGAGTCTTGGTGTTACAATAATTAACAGTGCCCAGAAAAGTGAAGTAGTAACCAGAAAGACTTTCCAGCGCTGAAGAATTGCTTTGCTGCCTTGAGCTTTGGAAAAAATCCATGCTTTTTATGTAATATTTCACTAAGGTGCTTTTTGTTGCTGGTGGGATTTTTTTTCCCTTTCCCTTTCCCTTTTTTTTCCAGCCTGATTCCTTCAAAGCAGTTGCCATGGGTTTCCCTGTCTTGTCCTAAGCTTTTGAAAATATATATTCAGAAGACTTTAAAGAAAACAAAAGTAGATAAAAAAAAGTAAAACACTTACCGATCAAACTTCCAGGATTTAGAGAATTTTTTTTTAATTTTTGATTTTAATAAGGTGACAGGGGGAAAAAAGCATGTTCTCAACTCCAGCGAAACGATCCATGTTAAGATTTTCCTTTGCACTGACTCCACTAAGCCCCGCTCTCCACTAGTCTATTATTTTCACCAAAATATATGAAAATTTATGCAAATGAAAATCAGCACTAACTGTTCTCCCCTTGTTATACTTTGGATTTTTTTCCAGACAAAACAATCTCACTCTGCAAGGGAGGGGGTGGGAAGAGTTGGGGAACGAAGTTGGTTGTTTGTTTTTTGTTGGGATATTTTTTAAAATAAAAGACCTTACTCCAGCTTGAGCTTTATTTTTTGTTGTCGCTGTTACGAGGTTGTACGGTGGTTTTTTTTATTTTGAGGGGACTTCTCCACCCCCCCCAAACACACCTTCCTTTTTTATTAAGAAAGTAGATCTGTTTGCAGAGGCGCTATCACGTTTCATCAGGCCACCTGAGACGGCTTTTGAAAGCGTGTACTGTGAAATTCATAGCAGTAATTTAGACAAAATCCTCACTGTATATTAATGAAAGACGGCCCCATGGCACCGTTCCTATCCTCCCCATTCAGTGTAAACAAAACCACGAGACTCACTCGGTTTTTGAGCCTGATCCAAGCAAAATCGGCTGGAAAGGAAAACATGGGGTTCTGGCACTGACTATTCAAACGTCTGCACCTGGAGATCTCAGATTTATTCAATGAAATCTGTGTTGGATCTTTTATATATAAAAAAAGAAACCTTTGGACGACGCATGGGAACAAATATATATACCTCTATATATACATATATATATATATATATATATATACACGCATATATAAAATGATTATGTTTGGTGTTAGTTACCAGCGCCCTTAAGATCCGTATGCTTCACTTGAATGGTTTTTCTAACCCGACCTGCCACGGTATTTCGTGCCGTGCCAGCCGGGGGCTGGAGGGAGCCCCGAGCACCGGCTGCCGAGCGCCGCGGGAGCGGGACGGCATGGAGCGCGCTGCCAGCGGGACGCAGCTCGCCGCCTCCCAGGGCCGAGGAGGCGTGCGGAGGAGGGGAGCGGAGCGGGCAGGGCCAGGCGGGGGGCGACGCTGCCCATTCCCATGCCCGCACCGCGCGTGTTTTCTTCGCGAGGCCCCCGCCACCTGGGGAGCGCGCGTGGGACGGCGCTGCGCGGCGAGGCGGTCACCGGCAGCGTCGTGTCCCCTCCGTGTCCGAGCGGTGTTATGGCACCGGCAGTCCCCGAGGAGCGTTCAATTTGCCCTTGTTTTTGTTGCCACTTTCTCTTTCTCCGTGGTTCACTGAGGTTGCCTGCGCGCAGTGTTTCCGCTCGGTCGCATCTCTCCCCCGCGCCCCCCGCCTTCCCCCGCCCCCCTTAACTCTTTCCGCTGGACGAGAAATAATACAGCGTTTCATGCCGCGGGGCTGGCTCCCTGCGAGTAGACCGCGGCGCGGAGGGCAAGCCCGGACGCCGGCTCCCCTTGCCGCCTCCCCCGCCGACGGGGCGGCCCTTCTCCAGCACTGCCGGACCAGCCCCCCGGCGTGACGGCTGCGGGCGGGCTGCCGGGGTCCGGGGCGCACCCCGGGGTGCAGGGGCGGACAAAGGGAGGAGGGGGCGGACGGGGGGCGGGCGCCTCCGGGGCCAAGCGCTGGGGGGGGCAGCTCCGAATGCCGGTACGGGCACTGCCGGCTGGAGGGAGGCGGGTGCGTGTGCCGGGCGGGGACACCTCTGCACAAACGCCTTTCCGAATCCCGCCCGGTTCTGGCGTCGTTATTATTGTCGTTATTACTGTTGTTATTAATTATTACCGCCCGCGCTCGCCCCTGCCCGAGCGGCGACGGCGGGAGAGCTCCGAGGTGCGTGTGTCCGCCGGGCAGGAAGAGTTAAGAGGCGGAGGGAGGGAGGGATGGAGGGAGGAGGAAGGAGGAAGGGGAGAGGGAGGAGGAATGGAGGGAAGCGGGGGGGCAACTTCCATCTCCGACGCCACTTTGCCTAAATTAAAAAGCAGCCAATCGGAACGGCCGGAAGGGGGGCCGCGCGGCCGGCGGCGCGCTGTCCGTCACGGGGCGCGCAGCCAATCGGTGGGGGCGGCGGCGGCCGCTTCCTCGCGGCGGGGCCGGGCGGTGGCGGCGCGGGCGGCGGCGGCGGCGGCGGCGGCGGGAGGGAGGGAGGAGAGGGAGGGACGGACGGGAGGGGGGAGGGAGGAGGGAGGGAAGGAGGGAGGGAGGGCGCGGGCGCGGGCACGGCCCGGGAGAGGGAGGCGGGGAGAAACGAGCGGCGGGACTCCGGCACCGCCAGTGCGCGCTGCCAGCCCGGCAGCCAACTTCCCCGCTGGAGTTAGTGTATAAAGGATACCATATATGCACACACACATACACACACCTCTCCACCAAGGCGCTCCTCCTCCGCCTCCTCCCTCGACCAACTGCTGGAATTAAAATAAAAAGCAAAACAAACACAACCAAAAAAAAAAAAAAAGACAACAAACCAAGCGAGAGAGAGAGCGGGAGAGGGAAAGAAACAATTCGCGAGGTAACGAGAAATTTCAACTTTTAAAATTTCTTTTTTACTTCTTTTTTTTTTTTTTTTTTTCTTCCGACCGCCTAAAGGAAAGGTAGAGAGAAAAAAATGTCTTATCCAGAGCGTGACTCTAGCAAGAAGGCTCCGGCAGGACTCTTGTTTCAAAGGGGACAAAGTGCTCCAGCAACAGCACAACTTTGAGAAATGCATCATCACCACCATCACCACCATCATCATCACAGGAAGTTTTCTTAGGACACCAACAAAACTTGCAAATAACAGAGCAAAAGGAGATCGAGAAACCGAGGAGAGAAAGACAGAGAGAGAGCCAGAAAAAAAGGAAAATATACCCACACACAAAGCCTTAAAGGAAGAAGAAAAGGAAAAGTTTCACTCTGAGAGGGGAAGGCTGAGAGGAGGAGATGTACTCCTAGGGGAGCGGAGGGGAGAAAGCACGGGGGCTTTTTGACTCCCCCCCCCCTTTTTCGCTTTTTAGCCTTTGTTTGGTTTCCTCCCTGAGAGCAGCAAACCCGGGCGAGAAGAAGGCGGAGGAAAACTACATGTACAGCTAAATATTTCTCTTTTTTTGGAAAAAAAAAAAAAAAGAAAGGCTAAAAAATATAAAAGGCGAAGCGAGAGCCGGCGACCGCAACGAGCGCGCCGCGGAGCGGAGGCAGGACGGCCGGCGGACGGGCGGAGGAGAGCGCGCCGCGGAGCGCTAGCAGGTGAACCCCGCGCCCCGGCGCCCCGGCGAGGCTGGGAAGGCGGCGGCGGCGGCGGCGGCGCGGGCGGCGGCCCCGGCAGCGGCCCCGGCAGCCCCGGGCAAGGGCGCTCGCGGCGGGCGCCCGGCAGCCGGCGGCGGCGGCGCAGCGGCGGCTGCGGCGCGGCGGGGGCGAGCGGCGGGCGGCGGGCGCGGGATGGCCGCGGCCACCTCTAACCCCTACCTCCCCGGCAACGGCATCCTGGCGGCCGGCTCCATCGTCCACGCGGACTCGGGCGGCGGCGGCGGCGGCGGCGGCGGCGGCATGCAGCCGGGGAGCGTGGCCGTCACCTCGGTGGCGGGCGGCTACCGCGGCGACCCGGCGGCCAAGATGGTCCAGAGCGACTTCATGCCGGGCGCCATGGCCGCCAGCAACGGCGGCCATATGCTGAGCCATGCCCACCAGTGGGTGACAGCCCTGCCCCACGCCGCCGCCGCCGCCGCCGCCGCCGCCGCCGCTGCCGCCGAAGCGGGCTCGCCCTGGTCCGGCAGCCCCGTGGGCATGACGGGCAGCCCCCAGCAGCCGCCGCCGCCGCCCGACGTCAAGGGCAGCGGCGGACGCGACGACCTGCACTCGGGCGCGGCGCTGCACCACCGGCCGCCCCACCTGGGCCCCCCGCACCAGGGGCACCCGGCGGCCTGGGGGGCGGCGGCGGCCGCCCACCTACCCTCCATGGCCGGCGGGCAGCAGCAGCAGCAGTCGCTCCTCTACTCGCAGCCCGGGGGTTTCACGGTGAACGGCATGTTGAGCCCCCCCCCCGGCGGTCAGAGCCTGGTGCACCCGGGGCTCGTGCGCGGCGAGACGCCGGAGCTGGGCGAGCACCCCGGGCATCACCACCACCACCACCACCAGCACCCCGGGCACCACCCGCCGCACCACGGCGGCGTCAACAGCCACGACCCGCACTCGGACGAGGACACGCCGACCTCCGACGACCTGGAGCAGTTCGCCAAGCAGTTCAAGCAGCGGCGGATAAAGCTGGGCTTCACCCAGGCCGACGTGGGGCTGGCGCTGGGCACCCTCTACGGCAACGTCTTCTCGCAGACCACCATCTGCCGCTTCGAGGCCCTGCAGCTCAGCTTCAAGAACATGTGCAAGCTGAAGCCTTTGTTGAACAAGTGGCTGGAGGAAGCCGACTCTTCCACGGGCAGTCCCACCAGCATCGACAAGATCGCCGCCCAGGGCAGGAAGAGGAAGAAGCGGACCTCCATCGAGGTGAGTGTCAAGGGGGCCTTGGAGAGCCACTTTCTGAAATGCCCCAAGCCCTCCGCCCAGGAGATTACGAACCTAGCGGACAGCCTGCAGCTGGAGAAGGAGGTGGTCAGGGTTTGGTTTTGCAATCGGAGGCAGAAAGAGAAACGGATGACCCCCCCGGGGATCCAGCAGCAGACCCCCGACGATGTCTACTCCCAGGTCGGCACCGTCAACTCCGACACGCCGCCCCCTCACCACGGACTGCAGACCAGCGTGCAGTGAGGGGCACCGCGGGCGGGCCGGGCAGCGCGGGGGCAGCGCGGGCCAGGCCGGGCCGGGCACCGCCGCCGGCACCGCCACCGGCTCCGGCACCGCCGCGCAAGCCGCACGCTCACACAGACACACGCGCGCACACACACACGATCCAGGCTCGTTCAGACTGCTTGTGTTTATATATATATGGATATATGCGTGCATCTATATATATATAAGATCGATACCAATAGGGAGCGGTGGAGAAGGTCGATCCGAGCGAGAGCGTTTAGACCGCGTTGGGAAAACGGGGTGGAGATGCATAATGCACCAAAACTGCAGATGTGCCGGGGGGTTGGTTGGTTGGTTGTGGGGAAAGGGCTTGGGGGGTGGGCTTGGGCTTTTTAAATTTTATTTTTATTTTTATTTTTCTCCAAATTATCCCCTTCTCGCAGTAAGGAACATCACTGTCTGCGCTTCTTCTCTCCCCTCCTCCCCCCCCCCCCCCCGCACTCTTCCCCCTATCCCCAAAAGGGCTCTCTTCTATGAATCACAGAAACTTTTTTTCTCCTTTCTCTCTCGCTCTTTTTATTTCTTTTTTTTTTTCAATGGGAGCAATCAAAAAAAGGGAAGCAGAAGAAAAATAATCTGGTTAATCAGAGGGTGCCTGCTGCATTCCAGCACCCTGTTTTTCTTGGCCAAACCGTAGAATTTTGGTGCAAGACAGACATCCACTCTGAAAACATATATATCTATATAGCTATATATTCTGCAAAATGAAAGGGTCCACTTTTTCCAGGAAAAAAAATATGCACACAGCACTAAAAACAAGCAGGCTGAATAGGGAAGCAAATACATATATATATATTTATCTATATATATAGGTATAGCTATAGAACAAAAATATGGAAATAAATGCCCGCACGCGGAGAAAACTGACCCTGAAGAGAAAGGGGGGAGGGACAGACGCCAGGGGGAGGGTGAGAGAAGGAGAGGTTGTTGGTCCCTAAAGTTCGAGCTCTGTAGAAGGACTTTGCATGAATTAAGGGAACCAGAGAGAGAAAGGGAAATAATTTAGGGCTGTCAAAGTCCTGCTCCTGACGGCTGCCAATCATCATGGAAGAGTCATAAAAAAAATCCACTGCTAATATTTTTTTTATTAATATTTTTATTTTTTATTTCTGGACTGATTCAGATAAAGGGATTTAGAAGGACTGAGCATCTGCAGCTGCACTTATCTGAACTTCTCCTCTCCTAAATCCGTTGCCAACTTTGATTGAATGGGTGCTGTGGATGTGATTATATAATACTGCCATTTCCAAGCAGTGTTTTTGGTAGGTTTTAATAAACAGACTTTTCAAAAAGACGGCAATATAGAATTGTTAGATCCGTTGTTGATCTAAAAAAAAAATTTGCTTTATATTTTCATTAAATGACTTCTTTTAATATTTTATTCAGAATACCTATGAACTGCTGCAAAACGGTAATTTATTTTTTCCCCAGATCTTGTATTACGTGTTTTTTTCAGACGAGCACAAATCAAAATGAAATGAAAATATGGACAGTTGTTAGGTAATAAGGGTATCTTTTGATGTGATAATTTGATTGTAATTTAATTTGAGTAGTGATTCCGTAAGAGCTGATTGAGAAAATAAATTTGTTAGAATGAAATAGTCTGTGTCTGATGCATAAACACTGTGTCGAAAAACAACAACAAAAAAAGTTCTCTGAAGGGACATACTGCTAAAGTGAGAGAAATACCGAGGGTCCGACCTGCCGGCTGCACGGCCCGTGCTCCCCGGCAGTGCCCCCGCCTCACCCCTGCTGCTGCTTGCCCGGCGCGGGGCTCTCCCCCTGCCCGCCTCTCGGCCGAGCCCGTGTCCGCGGCCCCTTCCATCAACCCCGAGAACCCTGTGTCACCGGGAAGGACGGCGAGATTAGAGCTCACCAAATGCCACCTTCTCCCAGAAAGGGCTGTGGCGGCTCGGTTTAGGCTGGCACTCGGGCGATACCTGAGCGCGTCCTCTGGTCCCGCGTGGCCGGTGCTAAGAGGGATGTTTCCAAAAGTTCAGTCTTGTTTCCTCTCTTTCCAAACTGAGGCTAGATGGGGGGGAGGTGCGGGGGGGGGGTGGGGGGGGGGCCAAGAGGGAGAAGGGGGGCTGAGCTATAATTTATTTTGACTCATTTTATGTATGTATTAATATTTGTATTTATTTTATCTTTATAATTTAAAGAAAAGGTACGTTTATTTTTTTTTCTGATCGAATATATAGAATAATACTTTCAGCATCCTACGTGCGGTCTGCCTAGTTCACCGTTTCTGTTGTTGCTGTTGCTGTGGCTGTTGTTGTTGTTTTAAGGTTTTTCTATGGGGTGTGAAGTGGTGTAGTCTAGTTTTGTCCTCCACTTTGCCACAGCGCTGCCATGCCTTCTTTGCAAACACACGCGCGTGTCAGTAGCGTTGGAGATGCCAATAGATGCACTAGCTGACCTGTCATATTTATCCTCCGGAATTTATTGCAATGTAGGGACAAGTGAATGACCGTCTCAACTCTCTTAATTTTGCATCGGGGAGGTTGTGGGAAGTAGAGAGCTGCATCTAACGCATCCACCCGCCCCCATTGATAGTCTGCTAGAGAATAAGGTTTTCTTTTATGATCCAGCTCGTCTGTGGCTCCTTCCTCACCTTCCTCTTCCTCCCCTTCTCCGCGCCCTCTCCCTCCTGCCTTGCTTCTCTACGTGCTATTGAGGCAGGGGTTAAACCCCCAGAAAACTGCTGTAGGAACAACAAGCATTTCTTCCTTTCAGATAGGCCTTGTGTCAGTCCATAAATCAAAGCCAACCTGAGAGCCGCGCACCGGGATGCATTATTTTAACACCAGCTCGTAGTAAATATCACCGTCGGTTTGATTTGTGAAATCCGAAAGGCCCTACTGACACGGAGGAAATAAGAGGCGGGGGTGGGGGAAGAAGCCAACCCAACAAAGGGAAAGAGAACCCGAAAGGGTAAAGGACGCTATTTCTTTTGTTCGTTTCAGCAGAAGCTGCTGGCTGATTTTGCAGCTGGGGAGGGAAGAAGGGCCGGGCGGGAGCCGGCGTGCAGGCGGCCCGGCCGGGCTCTGCTCCGGGGGCCGGGTACCACTGACACGTGAGGTGGGATCCTGTTTTCACACACGAAGGGGAGCAGTTGTATTAGCCGCGGAGAAAGTCTATTTAAATTTCGGAGCGGTATTTGGTTACTCGATTTGGATGGCAACAAAGAGCTAACGTTAGGCTTCACGCTGGTTTCTATTAAAAGGCAACCTTTGCGGGTTGCTGCCTCCGAAAAGCTGGGGGTTAGGCTGGAGGAGTAACGTGTGGTCGGAGGGACCGGCAAAATGTGCCCGTTCCGTGGACTTGTTATGCACAAAAAGTAAGGCCATGGGCGCTCCCCCCTCCGCCCCTCCGCCCCCTCCCCCGCCCCCGAGAAACTGAATCCTTTGAATGTATTTAGGAATTTCAGGGTTGTGAGTCTCTGAGATAGCAAGAGGTAGATAATAAGTGAGAGGGTTTGCGCTTAAGGGTTATATTGTTACACGTGTAAATAATGAAAATATTGTTATATATCTCCAGATCTCTTAATGAATTTAGTAATTGTATTCATTTATAATATCAGTGTTCTGTGCTTGGTAACGGAGTCGGCATCATTTTCCTCTTTTTTTTTTTCTCTTTTTTTTTTTTTTTCCCCTGCCTAAAGGAAAGCCAAATGTTTCACAAAGTTATGTTTGATCAGCCTGGGTAATCCCGAGATGTGATTATTTATAGTTTACATTTTCATATCCTGCAGTCCTCTACTATGCCCCAGTCTTCTCACTCACATCCCATCCTTCCCCCGTCGAGTCTGTACACAATAAATCATTTTCAGGTGTATTTAAAATAGTCATGCCACTGCTGTTGGTCTGCGTATTTTCCGAAATTTAGCAGAGAGCTCTACTTTGGTTTAAAAACGCAGCAGTTCTTATCGGAAAGTGATCTTTACAGAATCCTTATGCTTTAATATAGTGACTTGTGTTTGCACATTACAATGCTCATAACTTGTTTTGTATGAATGGTTTTAAATGGAACGTTTAGAGAATAATTGGTTCTAATATGAAATGCAGTATATACTATTGATAATTTTATCAATAAGTGTACTATTTTAAATAACTTTAACAATTAAATTTGGGTTTTTTTAAATTATATATTTGTAAAATATTTATCCTGTTGAAAGCAACAATACATTGTTGTATTTATTCGTTTATTTTTGTAATAAATGATCAACATCTTCAAGCTACAGCAAAATCGATACTTCTATATATTTGTACAGGGACACCTTTCTAAAGCGCAGAGATGCTCGTACCCATTTGGAAGCGAGTGTAAAGATTACCTCTGTAACTGGCAAGCTGCAGGACCAAACTGTAGGCGTGAGCTTCTTCGCCACATGTACTTTAGTTTGCTTAAGTTCCAGGGTAATTAATCAAACTCTAAAAGGGATGCAACAAGTCCCGACCTCGGAGGCAGGCGTGGGGCGAGCGCTTGAGGACAGGGACTCATTTTGTTAATGCCAGAGTTGGCGAGGAGCTTGGTCGCCTATGGCGAGAGGGATGGGTGGCTGGATGGAGCGATCGGAGGAGATGCAGGGAGGTGGTTATTGCCCCATCGGTGTTTTCAGTTGCAGTTTGGCACAATGGAGCGGGCGCAACCTTCAATAGGCAGCGGGAGCGAGGGGAGAGGAGGGCGGCGAGCGGCCCCGCAGTGTCAATGACACAGCAGTAGGGAGTTCTTTGGTTGAGAGGCTTTGGCAACACAAAAAGCTAAAGGGTGAAGACCGAAAGGGGGAAGGCTCGCCGCCCATCCCGTCCTGCCCGACACCAAAGGAGCAGCCTGGTCCGCGGCGGTGCCCACGGGGCCTCGCCCTCGGGGCTGCGATGGGACCGGCCTCCCCCTCCCCCCTCCCCAGCCGGGGCGGCTGCGGCGGGGCCGGGCCGCGCCACGCGCGGGGGAACCGTGGTGCCGCGTCCCCCACTCGCGGAAGGCCGGGCCGGGGAGCGCCGACGGGGCGGCCGCCGCTGCCCGTCTGCCCTCCGTCCCCGGCGGGCCGTCCCGGGGCGGCGGGCGGCCCGGGGGACCCGGCGGGCGGGCGGCGCGGTGCCGCGGCGGCAGCTGCCGCGGGTCCCACAAGTTGTTTTCCTCGTGGCGACCATTCAGCAAAACGCAGGATCCTTTCTCCAAGATTTAAATTTCGCGGATGAATTACCATACAGCGGTTGCTTAGCAACTAAATTCAAGCCGGGCTAAGAATATGCAAGCTTTTTGTATTCTCATTAATAAAAATGCCACTCTGACACAGCAACCTGACTTTGGATCACTGCAACTTCTGTAAAAGCCATAGGAGAATACAAACCGGCTCCTCCATTTAATTACAGATCAGAGTGGCTTGAAATGTGATGTTTTGTTAATCTATCTTCCTAAAAGCGATGTAAAAAATAACGGCTTTTCAAGAGCAGTGGAAAACTACTTTTTTAATGGAGCTGTCTCCTGGTGCTACTGATAGCTGCAAAGCAAAACCCTTTTTTTTCGAGTCACACTTTCAAGGAGCATCCCCCCCTTCCGTTTTGAGTTTCCTGAAATTAAAAAAAAAAAAAAAATTAAGACATTTGGAGCCCCAGGGGAAAAAAAATAAAAATAAATAAGCTGCAGTCGATTAGCGCATTAGAGAGGAGAGCTAGGGAAAAGGAAGAGGGGATTAAAAATGTCAAGGTGCAGCCTTTGCCAGGCACAGACCCACGATGCGGGGTGCAGTCTGTCCTTGCTCTGAAGCAGAAGTCTCTTGCGCAGAAATGGCTCTCTTTGGCATAAAGTGCGTGGGCACATCGGCTGGGGAGGGCGGGGGAAAAGCCTTCAGGGACACCTTGTTGAATGTTTCTCTCCAAAATTTATTTCCCCTTCTGCTAACATTTACTTTATATTGCTTTTAGATCGGCAGAGATAAGATCTTGGCCTTAGATTCTGGCATCTTACACCCAATCTCATATATATGGGAGAATGACCTCATCAGAGGAGGACTGTGTGTATAGATAGAATAATTTAAACATAGACTAGACACCTACATATAAATCTATATATAAAGACGTGTGTGTATGAGATATATATATATATACGCACATATATATGTGTGTGTATGTGTGCCTTGAGCAGTACCAAAAAACTTCCCTGCCAGCCCCGCAGACCCCAGGCAGGGCTGCCTTCCCCGCAGTGTTCGGAGGAAGGGCGGCCCCCCGGCGGGGCAGCGAGGGGAGCCCCGGGGCGCGGCTGCAAGCAGGGCGCTGGCAGCCAGGGCTGGGGCTGCCTCTCCGTGCCAGCCATCGCCGTTGTGTGGCGGGAGGGTCGCCTCGGGACCGGGCACCGGCTGCCGGGGACGCTGGTCGCTTTTGCTGATGGCTGGGGGGGTTGGTTGTGGTGATTTTTAGAGACAAAGAGTTAAATCCAAACTTTCTTCTCCCTTCTCCCCCACTGTCCCCAACCCCGAGATTGTTAAACTTGAGCCTGAATTGTATAAACCCCAAGCCACGTTAAAAGTTCAGGCATGTGAGTTTTTTCCTCCATCGGAGCTTGTCTGCAGGAGGCAAAGGGGATCTTGAAGGTCTGTCCGAGCTGTGCAGGTCATTGAGGAATCAGGGGTTCTCCCCCTCCCCTCCACCCCGGCTTCTTTCTTTCTCTTTTAAGGTTTTCTTTTCTCCCCTGAAAGGGGGATGATGACTTGAAGGGGGGCAGTCGAAGTGGGTAGGCACTTTCCAAACGTGAGCTTGTGATGGAGGGAGCTCTCTCTCTCAGCAGGATTGAGTCTGTACTCACTTTAAAACGTAGAACAGCAGACCAAAAAAAAAAAAAAATCCCCATATAACATATATTAAGGGAAGAAAGGCAGCAAAGTGAGAACCTGTGAAGACTAGAGTCCCCCTGAAACTCAGGCTCACCCAAAGCTTCAGCAGAGTGTTTTGCTTCTCTCCCCAACAGTTATAGGATGAGCATCACAAGGCTATAGCACAAATAATCAGGTTCCATTCCATTTTGCTTCTCTAACAGAGTTGAGATTAAAAGCCAAAATTCGAGCACAGCCCTTACAGAGCTGTTGAATAGTGCCAGTACATATGTTTCCCGCTCACATGTTGAAAACTGTACCTTCAAACATAGGCTTGTTTCTGATAGCTTGCATTTTTTCAACTACAAGGAGAAAAAAAACTAAACAGACCTTTTCTGAATTGTTCCTATTGCGCCCATCCTTGGGTGAAAAAACAGCATTACATTGGCTCTGTACCTTCAACATAAACAGGGAAGGTTTAGCAAGACAAGCTCACTGGCATACCACAATGGAGATCTTTATTTTAGATCCGGGGCAGTTCAAACCAGTTTGACACCAGTATTGAGCACCACAAAGTATGTGGTTTGGAACAAACTTTCCTTCGCATAGTGTGAAGTGGATTGTTGTGCTTGATGCCAGATGCTTGGCTACTCCAAGGTCCTCTCGCTGACTTTCTTGCAAGGCGCACGATACAGAGGAGGGTTTCCGCCCGCAGGGACAGTGCTTTCATATCAGACCACTGTGCCATGCCCTCCAAAGTCCAGGCATGGGGTCTCAGCAGAACTATTTCTTCCTCAAAAGGAGTCTAAGATGAGAAGGGGGAAAATGGATTAGAAAGGGGGAACCAGCTGGGGACTGTTACCCTCCCTGGTAGTAGGTCTGCTCTTAAAACACAATGTCAAGGCACTGCGATACGCATGTGAAATGACAAAGACAGATGCTATTTCTTCCTGAGGTCCACACTGAGTGGAGAAAGTCAAAGGGTTGTTGACTGTCTTTGGTATGGGGCCATTCTTTCAAATTGAAATGAATTGATTCTAAAAAGCAGGGACTGGCTAATGGGAAACCGGGTATGTCTGCTGTATTTATATGCATCAAACCGAAATTTAAACAACTTGAGGGAACGTGGGCTGTACCAACATTTTATATATAGTAACCTTTTTGTTATTAGTTTTGGAAATACTTGGTGCTACTTCCCTGCCACCACTCCATTACAGCTGCGTAGACAGCATTCAGTCCACACTACAGTCAGACAGGAACTGTTTGCTCAACAACTCCAGGTTCCATTTTCAACTGGAGTGCTAATGTACACCCTGAGCTGGTCACACAAACCCAGATGGCCTGATGTATGTAGACCATTTCACCAAGCAGTCAGATAAAATACAAAAAGTAACTGCATGACTGTAGAGTTTTGAGCTGAAGGGTCTGCTGAAAAGGTTGGCTTGGTTGTTTGGATTTTCCCTCCTTCTGTGTGAGTGCTCATGAGGATCGTCTAAAGCTGAGATTGGACTCATCTCTTCACCTCCCCTCCACATTCAAAACATTACAAATATTTACCAAGTACAAAAGATATGAGAAGTGCTGGGCATTGATCATTATTATATCCCTTCCCTGACAGAAAATGGGCCCAGGATAGGAGAGATGAAATTAATCTTTCTGGAGGGGAAAAAAAAAAATAAAAAAAAAGAGTTGATAAAGAATTGTTCAGGAGTAATATATATTTCTTTCATCTCCTGGAGCTCTCATTCAATGCAGGGGTCTGTCTGCCTGAGTGGGACATTTTTCAGAGAAATCTAATAGATATTTGTTTCAGAGTCCACACTAAAGCTACAGATCAAATGTAAGGTGCAAATTT
Organism: Coloeus monedula; assembly: GCF_965178545.1. NCBI lineage: Eukaryota > Metazoa > Chordata > Aves > Passeriformes > Corvidae > Coloeus > Coloeus monedula. Next base: position 91,028,779 of record NC_138783.1, read on the forward strand.
CTCCATTTGTTTCTCACTCTCTCTCACAAGTATGCATACACACACATGAAAACATACACTCCCTTCTCTTCTTAAAATAATGAAACCTCCTCTCCCCAGTTCTCTGGCCTTCTCTATTTTATGCAGATCCATACTCAGATGTGTACCAAAATTTTTATCTCAGTTTGCTGAAATTGCCTAGATTGTCGAGGAAATTAAACTAAACAAGGAGATGTGTGAAATGTTGAACTTTAAATACCATCCACTACCTCGAGAAGAAGAAAATTAGTCAATAAATGCTCAGGTTTCTGCTACTTTTAGATTATCATAATTAAAATAATAATTTTATTAGTTTCTTTAATTTTTAAATGATTATGAGAATTCCCTCATGCTAATATGTGGGTATTTGAAAATAATGCCCTTTCCCTTTTGATTTTTTACTGAAGGACAGGGTTACGGTGTCTCCCCTACATGTTAATGCTGTATAGGGACGTGTTTAATTTTAAGAATGGTGTGTGTGTTCCTGTGAATACGAGGCAAGATTACTATATCATTCTCAGTAGCCCAGAAGAGGCATGTTTTACCTGAAGAACTGGGCTTGGACTGGATGCTGCTGTTGTTCTGGGTTTGGTTTTTAATTGCCCTGCCTATTCTCTCAAGTCAATATTAATGCCATACAGCACGGCTGAGGCCAGGGCTGAGTGAGCCCCGTCATTAACAATAGCATAAACAAAGGAAGGGGACCAGTTACCTTGACATTCGATGCCCGCTTTGTTCCCAAGCTCCCAACTGCATCCTGAAGCCCATACAGGGAAGTATTGCCTACGGGAATGAATAATCCACTCCAGCTATTGTCCCAATCTCCTGCAAAACAAAACAACACAACCAAAACAAAGATGACAACACACTCTCGCTCCGCACGGAGTCTGCGAATGGTTTCATCCCTTCCTGCCTTTCCCTGCGCTTTTCCTGGCCACTCGTGTTACTGACCCGCTCCCCACAAGCGCTGCCCGCTGTAGCCCACAGGCGCATCCGAATTTGCGCAAGCACTCCAGCCTCCTATTCCCCAGTTTTCTGGGGGCGTGGGGCTGGAGACACCCCCTCCTCCTATGCCTGCGCAGCCCGGCCGGATCCCTTCCGCGGCCGGGCCGCGCTCGAGGAACTCGGCGTTAGACGGGGCGGCCCGGCGGGGTGGGCTGCCCTCCAGCCGCCCCGGCCGTGCCCGCCCCCGGCCCGTCAGCACGCAGGGGTTCCCCCCTGAGGCGGCATGGCCTGGCCAAGGGGCAGCGCGACACCTCCACGCACCGCTGTGGGGATGCGGGGGGCGAACGTGACCCTCCGTGTGTCTGCGTGTATCCCCATTGTCCTTCCAGCTTCGCCCTCCCGGGGCGGTTTTCCAACCGCCCGGCCTCGCCCTCCCCGCCTGGGAGCTCCCGCTCCGTAGCGCCCTGTGTTTGGCAGAATAGCCCGGAGCAGCCTCCTCTGCTCACGCCCAGTCGAAGGAGCCTGCATGGAGTGGGAATATCTCTTTCCTCTGACAAATAATTAAGTTCCCCGAAGTCAGTTTTTCTTCCCCTTCTCCTACAGTCCCGTGCTGGCCGTCGGAGCAGAGGGATGGGCAGAAGTCCCCCCAAGCTTGCGAATGGCTGGTTTGACCCCGTCCTTCTCCTCACGGAGGCAGAGACGGGCCAGACCACGGCAGCGCTGCCATGGGGCTCGTCCCCGAGCCGGCCCCGCTTTGGAGGCAGGTTTTGCTCCCGCTGTGCTCGGAGGGGAGCCAGTTCAAGCCCCAGGAGCCCTGCGCCTTCAGCGGGCTCTCCGGGAGAAGATGAAGGAGACCTAGTAGCGTAACCCGAGGTAGAGCGAGGCCTGAGGAGACATTTACATCGATCCCATGCAGCCAAATCCATCCTCGCATCGTGTCTCTGTGTGGGGAGGGGAGAAGCATACAGCGGGTAGCGAAGGAGGTAGTTTGAACCTAAAGCCCTTGCTTCAAAGGTTAATAGCTCCCTCATCAAACGCTGCCAAACGCTACTGGGACGAAGAGAGGGGAGAAGAGGGGGGAAAAAAGAACATCAACATTACTGTGAATCTCAAAGCACTGAAAATAGCTCTGAGAGATCCCGAGGATCCGCCACCGGTCCTTTTTTTTTCCCCAGGACATAGGCATTAGGGAAAGCTTTTCTCGGATGTGCTTGTGAGCAAGGCCAGTGGGAGCTGCGGCTGCCTTTGGGGGCGAGCCGGGTGGCGGGGAAGGGGGGCTGCGGGCCGACACCGCCCCCGCCTCCCCCCCATCCCCCGCACCTGCAGCCTCTGGCTGCGCTGGGGACCCTGCTGCTGTCGGCTCTGTAACCATCCCCCCGGGCCGTGTCGGGAGCAAACCCACTCCCAAATCCTCCCCCCACCCCCGGCCCCCGGGCCGTGTTCCCACTGGGAGCCGCGGCGGCCGGGCAGGGGCCGGCCCCGGCAGCCCTTTATGCGCAGCGGTCAGCAGCCGGGTTGTGGGTTTGCAGCTGCATGCAAATAAATCCCCGGCAATAATCTAATGCCGGTGCTGCCCCGACGACAAAGTGCCGACACAAACGCAAGTGCTTTTGTTTGGTTTTGACCACCTAGGTCCCGCATCCAAAGAAAATAAATAAAACTAGGGAGGGAGAGGGAGAAAGTTGGTTAATATGGGTGTTTCATCCAGCGAAGCCTGCTTTTGTGATATACGAGAGCCGAAGATTTGTATCCTGCACTTCCTCGAGACCTGCACCACTACCCGTCCCAGCTGGAGAAAACGATTCCACGCGTGATGAGCAGGAACGAGGTGTCTTGCCTAGCCGACCGACCTTAGCTATTACGTTCACACGTGGAAAACGCATCTCTTCCCTCAATTTTCAATTAATTACAGCTGTATTCGATATAGGAGGGGGTGGGGTGGGGTGGCTAATTGGTGCACTACCTTCTGTTGCAGGTAAAAGGTTTTATGTTTGTTTTACTTTTCTCCAAGAAAGGTCTGTTTGCATGTATATGGTAGGGTGGTTTGGTTTTTTCCTTGCTCATCTCAAGCAAAATCTGAGCAGAGTCAACGGGATGAAGTGGAATTAAAAAAAAAAAAAAAAAAAGAGAGAGAGAGAGGGAGGAAGGGGAGAGTCTTTGAGAAAGAACTGGAGTGAGAGAAGGAAAAAAAAAAATCAAACCGCAAAAAAATCCCAGCAACACAATTCCAGAGAGTTTGGGAGGGAATAGAATTTCCCAATTGCCTTTCTGTGGACTGGCATAAAAAAAAGTCACACTGAAGGCTGGGGCGGGGGAGAGCTTTACTTTTGCTAAGTGTAAACCTCTAAGGACAAGTAATACTTGATGATGCCTGGTGCCCCCCGGGACAGGCTCACCCCAAGGATTGGCCGGAGGCCAAGGGGCAGGCAGGGCAAGGGTGAGGCGCCCAGCCTGGGGAGAACCGCCAGTTCTCCCTCTCTCCCGCCCCTAACTTTTGTGAAGAGAGGTCGTTATCGTTGTGGAAAATCCCGTTTCCCTGGCAAAAGAGAGGAAGCTCGTCTCCAGCCCCTCCCCGTCACCAGTTCCCACTGGGGGTGCGGGCAGCCAGTGCGCGGCCCCTCCAGGTCGACTCCAGCTGTCACCCTTTCCACTTGAGCCAGTGCCCACTCCGCTTTCGCCTTCTACCGCTCTTGGAGGGGATGCTCCCCTGCAGCCACCGTGCTGGGCACACACGGGCCGCCCTGTGAGCAGCTGGCCAAACGGCAGCCCTCGGGCCTCCCCTCTGCACATCAACACTGAGGGCTTTCCCAGGCTTTGTCCGGCTGTCTCTACTCTCCCTGGCCTTGCTCATCCCCAGCTTCCCCCGGCACCCCTAGCACCCAGGTCCTGCCAGCAGATGGGCGGCCGGGGAGCGGCACGGCAGAGAATAACCCTCCCCTTGGCGTCTCGGCTGCCTCTCTGGGCAACCCGGCTTTTCCTGCCCTCAGCCCTGCGGCCGCCCCTCTGGCCTCCCTGGCATTCACAAAGCCCGGCCCAGCTGTCGCTTGTCCCCTCGGGGAGCTGTTTTCTTCTCTTCCCTCTCCCCAGATCCTCCTGAACGTGGGATGCAGTCTCCCCCCCCCCCCCCCCCCGAGAGGACTCTGTGGACCCCTTCAGCCTCGCTGCCCACCGCTGCCTCCTTGTCTCCGCCGCCAACACAAAAGCCCTGACCAAAGCGGCCAAGCAGACACGGCACAGCAAAGCCTACGCCCGCTGCCCTCCCCGTAATGCGAACTCCGGAGGGAAGTCTCCCTGCGGGGCTGCGCTCCTAAGTCCCAGACTCTCTTAATCTTTGCAGCTTTTGGTAGGAGAAAGAGGAGTTTGTTACCTAAGTTGCCCCTCGCACCTTTGTGTGACCTCACACGGGCACCGGGACATTATGCCGGTTTCTGCCACCCAAGAGGAAATCTCTGAGCAAGAGGGCCGTGGGCTGGGAAGAGTCTCTGGATCATCCCCTTCCCTACACCCCATGCACAGCCTTCTCCCCTTCGTCTTTGAAACTGTGTTTGAAACAGCAGCTGAAACACAATTAATTGTAACTGATTAACATGGATCAGTTTTGCCTCCGAAGCAGTTTAAGTCATTTCAGCAGCCATAATAATAATTAATTCATTAATAAGTACTATTGGTGTTTCGTCACTAACGCCAAGAAAAGTTTCCCTGAGAAGTACAGGTGGCAGGGAGTGTTAAAATGAAAACATTTGCATGCAACTTTTTAACCAGAAGGGAAAGCACTTTGGTTATATTTGGAGACATGTGTCTCACACATTTCCCCCTTTTTTTGTAAACTATGTAAGAATAAACATTACAGCTCTGGGCTTTTAATTTCTCCAGATGGAATCATAAAGTACCTAGTAGATTTTTTTTAATATACATACTATACAATTGAGGAAACATGTCTGCTTTTCCCGATGAGGACCGAGAAGCAACTTAATTTGAAGGCATAACTACTGAACCACATTTTGAATAACACACTCGGACAAGTTCACTTTAAAAGGCAGGAAACCACTAAGAGCAGAGCACTGAAAGTTGCTCCTTCCATTTGAGCTGCAGTGGAAGCTCACCAGCCTGACCTTCACATACACTTTGTCGTTTCGCACACACGTACAGAAGTACACACGCGCGGAGGTGGCAGGGTGCCTAGCTGCGCAGGGGGCTTTTCCAAGGCACTCGCATGCCCGGAAGGCTCCCCCCGCTCTCAGCAGGATGAAGAGACTGCTCGGGATTCCACCCCCGGCGCGACGGAGGAGTCCTCTGATCCGCGGGTGACGTGAGAGATCTCCTCCTGCCCCCCGGCTGAAGCAAGGGGTTCACTTACCCTCCCGGCGCTCCTCGCGTGCGCACCCAGCAAAGCGCTCTCGTGCAGGGCAAAAGGAGAGAGGACGTCTCGAAACCCCACCGATCTTAGGGATCCAGGCGTGCTGAGGGGGGCAGGAGCTCCTAGGCTGGGCGAAAAATAATAATAATAAAAATTGTTATAAACTGTTTTTAAAAATCCAAGGACAAGTTTTTTTGCTTTGGGGGGGGGGGGGAGAGGGGGACGGGGGGGACGGGAGACGGCGAGAGGGGGTGTTGGTGATGGAAATTACCAAAATACCCTACTCGTCTCCCTAAATACTCAGTCTCCCCCTTCCTTCTCCCCAGCTCCCCCCCCCCCCCCCCCCCCCCCCTTTCTGACTTACATGTGTTTAGAGTAATGGCAAGGAGCTCCCCACTGGAGCCCTGGCAGAGGGTGCGTTTAAAGTGGGGATGATTTACTCCCCCCGAGCTCGGGTCCCGCGTGTGAGCCTCCAGCCCCGTGTCAGCTGGGCACTGCAGACAAACAGCCTTAAATATGCATAAGGAACAGTTCGCTTTCTTAAAGGAGAACTTACCCCACCGGAAAGTTCACAGCCCGACAGCAGGCATGGGATGGGGGTGCGGCGGTGGTCTTTGCGCCGGGACAGCCCTAACCCCCTCTTCAGGTGATTGCCTACACCCTCAGCGACAGGGCTAGCGACACCCGGCCGCCTTTCGGCTGGGGACCGGGCGGGGAAGTGTTGACGAGTAGGTCATGGACTCAGTGAGTTGAGGACAGCAGTTTCATACACCGTCCTATCCCTCCTGTCCTTGGCCGGGATGGGCGACGGACAGAGTCACGCACCTAGAGCAGTCCTGCTCCGGCGGACCCCCGTGGCAGCCACTGACCGGCTGCCCGAAAACTTGGGGGGTTCCTTCCACACAGAGGGGAAACGCGGAACTACAAACAAACAAACAAACAAACAAAAAAGCGTTCGGGGGAAAGTGGGTCTAATTAAACACCCAGCCATCAGAGCCCAGACAAGCTGTGGACATTGCATGAGTAGCTTTTTGGAAAAGAGAAGTATAGCAGGGGAGGGACGAGAGAGTGCCCGTGGGTTTCGCCCAGCTCCCCGGTTGGGAACCGGCCGGCGCCTCCTCCCCGTTCCTGACAGGATGTTCTCCCGGTAGGAAGGACGGCTACGCCGGGCCCCCGCTCGCCCACTTGCCCCCGACTTTGCCCTGGCGGTTCCCGAGGGCCAAGCCACGGCGGTGCGGGCAACCCCGGGCGCTCCCCGCGGGAAAGGGGGTATGCCGCCACCGGGCGCCGCTTCCCCCGGGCCCTCCGCGGGGCCGACTCGCCGCGTTTCGGACAATAAGAGGGTTATTTCTTTTATTATTGTTATTCTTTTTTCCCCTCGCCGCTATACACGTGGTTGTAAAGTCTGTAGCGCCATCTAACGGGAGGCGGAGGCCGGGCCGCTCCGCGCCGCCCAGCGCAGGGGGAGAGGGGCTGGGGTGGGCAGCGCTCTCGGGAGCGAGGAGGTGCTCCTGGCATGAGGAAGGGCGCATATCCTGTGCATAAAACCTGCCCGAAAGGTCCTTTGTAACCCGGCTGGGGGTTATCCTCCAGGAGCTTCCCCCAGCTCCTGCGGTTTTATTATGCTGTTGTAGTTGCAAAGAGCTGGTAGAGCTACCTTTATTTTGGGGGGTGGGGGACTAGGGAGGATGAATGAATAAATTCCAGCAGACTCTTACAGAGTTGAGGGTGGAAGCAGAGGACCTCTCAACCCAGCACGTTTGACTTCTTTCCCTTTATAGGGAGGTCAGGGAGGGCCCCAACCAGCTGCTGTGTCTTACAAGTGAACGGGGCCCTCATTCTGCTGCTTTAGTATCTTTAGTATCCCAGGAAGCTTTTTGTTTCCAAAATTTTTGAGCACATGCTAATTTTTTACGGTTAAATTATGATGCTGCCCTTTTGACAGGGCATTTCAGCCATGCCTCTGTCCACATCCAGATGGGAGGCATTTAACTTGGTCACCCCAGTTCCGCTAAGTCACTGCATTAGTTGCTCAGATTAGGAGACTGTGCACCCCAGGCCCATGGCATGAGCAGCAAAAAGAAACAGAGACTCTCCACAGTGTTTGGGCTCATTTAAGATCACATCCAGTCTACAGGTGACTGCCTCACTTCAGCTCTTGCAATCTCTGAGGCTTCAAGTTAGAATTAGAGAATGCAGGTATTTTTGCTGAACAGGATGTAAGTTTTTCTTTAGGTTTGAAGTTTTCCTTATTTCTGCTTCTGCATTTCTGTTAGAGGTACAGAATGTGAGCTAAGTATTCAAATACTCATGCCGGTTTTACTGTGTTTACTTAGATCTTCTGTACATGCATGTTGGCAGGGAGTCCCAAAGAAGCACAGAAATCTTTCTGTCCATACCTCAGGTGATAAAATGGTACTGTAGCCTTTGACTAGCAACAACTATATTTGCATGAGCCACTCAAACTGTATTTGTTTTTCAGCCCAGGTTGTACAATGTCTTTGGATGCCACTTCTGCATGTGGCAAATCCTATGTGACTCAGAAGGCCAGGCTAAATTTGCCAAAGTGATTTTGGCGGATCTGAGTGTCACTGACATTGATTGACTCTGAACTGCCACTACTAAGGGCCAGCCCAAAAAGAGAGGTTTTAGGCTACCAAGTCCTGTGTGAGATTCTGACTTCCTCCAGACACCAGTGGGGAGATAAAGGCTTAAACTGGAGTTACCAATCTAAATTTTTGGTGTATATTTCAGACCTCAGTCTTAAAACTCATACTGAAATATTTACTCTTTATTTTGGCGTAACATCTGAAACACCTTTGATGGCACTTGCATCATTTGGAAATCAGATTCATCCACCTACATTGCCTATGCCTTCTGAACAGAAGAACAACTAACTGTTTTGAAAAACCTAGACCTTAAAATTCAACTCTGAAGTGCCCTGATGGCCAGAAACCAACATTTAGGTGCTCTTTCCTGCTTTATTGTAGGGAACAAAAACTTCCTACACACCAGAAGGAATTTGAAGTGCAAGGTGACCAGGACTTTATCCTTTCTAATTGTGCTGTACCATAGGCCACTACATAAACTAGACAATTAAGCAACAGTAACAACTGCTTGATCAATACTCCACTGCTTGGTCAAATTTTATCGGGTTTTGCATTTTCAGAGGTGAAAGTGTGATTCATAATTCCTGTCGCATGTCATTTTCTGACACCTTATGAGCATCAACAATTAAAAATAACACAAGTTCATTCCAGTATCAAAATAAGTTTCGTAAATAAAAACTAAACTTTACATGAGAAAAATGAAATAGCATACTATCACTGAACTGGCTTTACAGACAAGAAAAGATAATGTGTATGTCAACAGATAGGAATAGATTTTCATTCTTGACTCTGGGAATGCTCCTCTTCTTTAATGATTGGGAGGAAGGGCAATTTCTATCTATGCTGAATAGAAAATGCATTTTTGGGTTTATGGGCAATAGACAGCCCCTAACAGTCAAGCTAGAATATCTCAGAGTAGGCATGAAAAATGAGACACATTCCAGTTCATTAGCCACCTAGGAAGAGTTAGGCTAGAGAGGTTTATTGCTAGTTCCACTGAAGGATTTACATGTCTTAAAAGTTAGTTGTCTCAGTACTTAACTTTCACGTGCCTTTCCCTAAGACTGGCATCCTTGATGTTGTGTTTGGCATCAAGGGCTCACTAGACTGTGAATTGAGAAGGTGTGTACAGACAAATCTTTTGTGCCTTATCGAAAGCCATATTGTCCAGCAAAGGACAGGAACAGCAAAGAAGCCCAGGATTGTGGTTACATTGGGAAATAGCAATTACTGGTTTCAGCTGAGAGAATTTTTTAAACTAAGAAAGGAAAAGTTTTCCTTCCACTTCTACATGAACAGCAATGGAAGAATAGCTACCCAATGTCTTTCAGATGGAGGATTCCTCATGCTTGTTTACTTCACAAGGACTGCAAATCCAGAAGAATAGCACACGTCACATTTTGCTGTCACAACTTCCAGCTTAGGAAAGGTCTTCCTGATATTGGTGGTGGGGACCTACTTTGAGCTCTACAGTAGCAGATGTTAATTTGTGTCTGTTGGGATGGGACATAAAGATTGTAATTCAACGTCAAATATGACACCTATTTTCTCTTGCTATATAATCTAGAATAACTTGTGGGTTTCTTTATTACTCAAAGGAGTTAATCTTTGGTTTTTAAATTACTTCAGTGTTGTGAGTTTTCTCATACTTGAAAAATATGAACAGTTCCTTGAGCTGATTTAACACAATGCATTTCCCAAGTCAGTCCCAGGAGGGCCACAGGCAGGATTGTGAAGAGGCAGAATCTGTGGCATGTCAGAGGTACCTTTCACTGTGCAACGAATGGGGCTGAGCCCATGATAAGCTTTTGAGCTCAAATTTTCTGAGGTTGTGGCGGCAGGTTTCTGTTCCTCCAAAGTCCTTTTGATCAGTCATTGGCGACTTATGTGATGGACCTCTGTTTTTTGGTGGTTTAGCTTGTTTGTTTGGTTGGTTTTGTGTTGTTTTCTGGGGGGTTAGTTCTGATTCAACCAAAAAGACTCCTCTATCAGAACCAAAGGCTTCTCTCATTGTTCTTTCCATTCCAGTGTAGAAAGACAAGGGGCCAAACCCTTTTGGAGTTCTAGTAAAGCAAGGAGCATACATTTTCCTTTGTACAAAATTGAAGCAACTTCATCCACATGAAGGTATTTAATTAAAACTGGAGTCTTTTTCAGAAGTGCTAGGGAATAAGTAGACTCAGTGGGTGCTCAGTCCCTCTGTAATTCACAGTACTTCATGTAGATGCCAATGTTTTGACTTGGCTGACTATCTTTAATATTTGGGTTTAAAACTTTTGGCCCATGTGTTCTGTTTCCTCAGGGCCCTCTAATCTTTAACTTTTACCATAGAAAAATCTTAATGTTTTCAAGGTTCCACCTTGCTAGCAATATGGTTTGAATCAGATACACTGCACAGAGACTATTTTGATTTTTAAAAAGAACAACCTTATGGTTTTATTTCTGCAGGTATGAATAAAAGTCTGATAGATCTTGTGTTTAGAGCTTGCCTTTTCTTGATAGCAGACAGCATGAGGACTGTGATATGGATCAGCGATACAACATGTTTTTCTTCATTAGAAACACAACCCCGACATTAAAAACAGCCTGCTGAAGAATCATATTCATTTAGTAATCATGTAATTTCACAATCAAGGGGTTACTATCCCTCCCCCCACCCTGGCCTCCCTTTAGAACTGCCCATTTTTGGACAACATCTGATACCAATAAGTTCATGATACCTATTTCTAAAAGCAATGCCTGCATTTCAAATGGGGCTTTAGCAGCTGAGTTATCAGATCCATCACTAACTGCAGATGCTATTTATCTTCACTAACTTTAGCCATATACCAGTTAATGTGCAGGCCAAGTCTCGGCTCCCTCGATATCCAACGGAGAAAGACGAAGGGCAATTCGTGCCAGCTAGCTTAGGCACCTACTAAAGGGAGGGATGAGTCACCTTTTGAAGCTGCCTGCACGGCTCAGTCAATTATAGCAGGCAGACAGGCAGTTAGCTTAGTTCTAGCATACCTGACCAGATGGCTGAAGTTAGGGTAGATGGGTCCTGTTCGACCTATCTCTAGGCAGTGCAGATAAGGACATGCTGCATTCATCACTGGCTCAGGGTTCAGGACTAGTCAAGAGGTGCTGTTATTCCTGAGTGTCAGTGTGTTTTGCCTATAACAAACAATATCTCTCAGACAGGTTCAGGAAAAATGACCCCAGGCTATAGCGCATTTGACCAATTTACAGTGATGCCAACTGAAATGCGGTTTTATTTTGGCACCCTTTATTTGAAATCCAGGCTGGAGTGACTCTTAGATGCAGGTCTTATAGATTTTCGTGACAGGGAGAATTGAACCCTTCAATTTTGTTCAAACATTTTCTGCATAAAAACATGAATCTAGGAGCCAGGCATTAAACAAAACAAAGACCTCAAAAACCCAAACCAAACCCAGGAAGAAATGAATATAGGAACACCTTTTCACGTGGTTGCAATGGATTGAAATATAACCCTTTGCCCTCGTCTGGCACACAGAACTTGTATAGAGTTAAATCTACACCATAATAAACTCAATTTTTTCTCTCATTTTCCAGTTAGGGAGACCCCATTAAACAGGAGGTATGAAGGCAAGCGAGATGCTGGACTGGGAAGTGGTAGAAGAAACATACATACACCAAAGAATTTTGTGTGTGTTACATGGCTCATGCAGCAGCTGGAGCCGGTGGTGGTGGGATCAGTCACATTTAGCTTGGGAGGGCATCAGGCTGAGTCAGTCCACACCACAGGGCTGGAAACAAGCAAATTGCCACAGTTATGGTGCAAGCTGGAGACCAGACAGGTGAGTCTCAAGAGTAGAGCATGACACAGAGAATGGCTGACTAACAGTGGCAGAAGAATAGCCAAGCACCTTCAGAATAATATATCTGAGGGGAAGAGGAGGGGAGCTGTTGCTATTATTGAAAATTTCACTCCAAGGACCTCTCTGGAGAAACGGCAGAAGCAGATGGACCCTGTGGGTAGAGAAGACAATACCTACCTGCTCAGCTGTAAGTACTCCATATATATGATCCCAGTTAAGCCAAGGGGTAATTTCCTATGGCCTCTTGCAAGAGGAAGAACAAGTCTTTAGCTCTGCAAGTAGGTTTAGCTTCAAACTGGCAAAGAGCAGCACTGCATACACATGAAATGGAAATAGACAAATATCCTAGACAACTTTATTTTCACTTTTGATTATGTTTGACTAGCAGGTAGGTAGTGAATGGGGCTTTTTCTCTATCTAGGACATAGCCAGTCTGAATATTTCAGACGGTAAAGTTCAGCTGAGTAGTCAGACAAGCCTGAGAAAGATGTTTTAAATTTTCCATGAAAACCCACGTTCTTCCTCTTACATGACTTAAGCTTCAGAATATGGCTCCAGCTTGAAATTAGAAGTTTTTTCAAGATTTGTGTCTTTCAGTTTATGTTCGGCAAACTAGCAATAGTTTGGAATTGAAAAGCTGAGAAAATATTTACTAAACACTGAAGGAGACCTGCAGTCTTCTTTCATAATACAAATTCCTCCCTTTAATCTCTCCCTCAGATATTCAGCCACAGTTGAGCCCACACACCTAACTTGGACTAGCAAGACCTCTTCTTGTCACAAACACATAGATTTGCTTTCAACAATGAGTCAAGTTCAGTCTTAAATGCCATTAGGTGCTCACTGTCCACCACAGCAAGACTGATGACTCTAACAGCTAGAAAATATTTTCTGCTTTTGCCGATTTCTTGTGGTTGGCTTGTATCTTTCTTCTTTTCTTTTTTCCTCCAGTTTGACAAGCCAAGTTATTCAGATCTCTTCCTGTTTCCTACTGGTCAAGTTGGATGTTAAGGAAAGGTTTTTCACTCAGAAGGTGGTTGGACACTGGAAGAGGCTCTCCAGGGAAGTGGTCACATCATCAAGCCTGCCAGAGTTCAAGAAGCATTTGTACAACACTCTGAGGCACATGGTGTGATTCTTGGGATTGTCCTGTGCAAGGCCAGGAATTGGACTTCAGTGGTCCTTGTGAGTCCCTTCCAACTCAGGATATCCTGTGACAATCCTATGATTCTAAATTATGTCATTCACAGAATATTCCGAGTTGCAAGAGACCCACAAGGATCATTGAATCCAACTTTTAAGTGAATGGTCTGTACAGGGACCAAGTGGGCAACCTTAGTGTAGTTGTGCTTCTGCACAGCTGAAATTGAGCTTTCCTGAGCATGGGTGCTCAGAGCAGCACACAAGGTCTCCTCAGATTTTATGCTAAAGCATTAACACTTTCTGATATCTGTCTCACTGGGTTTTAGTTGCCTGTTTTGTTGTCTGGGTCATACTGTAGCACAAGAATCACTTTGCATAGCATGACTAGGTATTTCTGTTTACTTACAAGGTTGGAGCACCTAGGGGATATTGTACCGCTGGCAGTAACTTTGCATTTAAATTTTTTGTTTAATCTTTACTGGTTTTCAAAGTCTTGATATGCTTTTTATTTAATTAATGATACCTCTAAATGCTGCATCTTTAAAAGTTTTGAAGTCTGTACTAGTATCATGATTGTTTATGAAAATATGAAACAAGATTTGTCCCTACACTTAGTTTGATGTGCCTTCCTAATTGCTTCTGTCCAGTCTTGCGATGCTTTTCTTTTCAGCGGTGTCTGTATGCTGTGAGCCAGATCCTTATTACACTCACAGTTTTACTGCAGAGCTCCAGCGAACAAATAACATCTTCTGTGCTGCTGTGCCAAAATCTGTAGTGAAACACAAGAGAAGAGTATTACACTGTTCTCCCTGTGTAGGATTATCATCCAAGAAAGCTTAGCAAGACTTTGGTGTCATCGTTTCTGTCACATTTAAGTCCATTCCTTGCCTACGACCTGGTCTTTCTTTTAAAAGACATAACCTAATGTACTAGCACATCTCTTGGAATGGTTACACAATCAGGCTTTCTTTTTTTGTCTGGTACATAGATTCCCAAAACTTTTGGCCGCTCAGACCTGTAGGAGCACCAGGTCTCTTTCACATTTTATTGCCCACACTCTGCAATCTATTTGACTTTATTAATCAATTCCAAAAGTTTACCAAACTTTGCCCTTTTAAAATGTAAAATCTTATTAGCAGAGTCACTTATTTGTTCCATTTAATTAGGAAGTCTCAGTCCCTGATCACTTGAGCCAAGGTCCTTTTTTTTGTTGTAGTCATCAATTACCAAAACCAACTCTCAATCAACATTATTTTTTAATCATTCTGTGAAAATTTTATTAAGACATTTGCAGATTATTACATCCATAAATATCTGGATTCTGTCATTTTTAGTGGTGGTTGCTCTTGATCCATATTTGGGGAGGTAAAAATTTCCCTGCATGATACAAACTCAATAGAACTTGTCTCTCTAATGGCATCACTGATCCCTTTACACATAACTAGAGGAAAACCAGGGAGCTTGCACTGTCCGGGTACTCTCCTTTACCAGCTTTCCCCAAAATTATTTTAGCTGGAACAAACTCTGCTTTTTGCATGCTATCACTTCTGTGTATCCTTCTTCGCAGTATTTCATATTATTAATGCACAGTTCTCTGCCACCACCTTCACCTTTATCTCTGCTTTCCTGAATAATGCACGTGCTTTGAGACCAGTGTTCCAGCTGTGATTGCTATTCTGTTCTGTTACGAGTGTATACCTGTCCTACCTAGTGCCCTGCCAGCATAGTTTATGTTCTTCCCTTTTTGGTACCTATATTGTTGTTAAATATTTCTCTACCCCATAACCACAGTTTTGTCAAGACCTGCACCTGACACTCACTGTATTGCCACCTTGGAAGCAGTTCTATTCACAGTTTGCACTTTATTTCTTCTTATTTCCTGCCATTCTGATCACTTAAATTTCTTTATTCTTTGGCATACCCTTGTGAACCTACACTTTCTCCTCTGGTGTACTATGGGCATGTGGAGATTATTCAAGTCTTTGACACTGTACCCTTCATTTCTCAGTTCAAAGCTCTGCTTATCAGTTCTGCCAGACTTGCTTCTAGAAGGCTGTTTCCACAGTTGCTTAGGCAGAGTCTGTCCTTCAAGAAGGGTCTTCCTTCAGTAAATACATCCCAATGGTCAAACATTGCCAGTCCTTTGGCTATCTGTTGATCTTTTTAAAAGCACTCTTATTTTTGGCCTGGTTTTTATTTCTTATAGTACCAGTAAATGCTAGACCCTAGTGCTCTCTTTAAATAAGCAACATTAAGAAGGGAAAATTAAATATAATGGCATCAACCCAAAATCTCCAGTAATCTTCAGTTTTAAAAGCAAACTCCCTCATGCAATAAGCCAGTCCAGAGAGATAACTGAGCAGCAACCACAACCAGCAGTGAATATTCTGTTCCACACCCCTCAGGATTTCTTGTCTATGTAGAAAGTTTTGCCATCCTTGCCATGTCTGTCAGAAGCATGAAAACGATTGCCTGAGGTAGACAGAAAAATATCAGGGCAAAAAAAGTCTTTTTGCTGGTTTATTATTTTGTTCATCAAAACAGTTCCACTGAGGTGGTTCTGTTGACATTATATCAGTGTAGGTTTGCTGGAAAACCCTTTCACATGTAATAGACGGGGTCTAATGGAATAGCAGAGAGCAGGGACTACTCCATGTCTGTTCTGTTTTGGAGGGTGATTCAGCAGGAGTGGCTTTAGAACCACATCAGTTTTGGGTAGAAATGAATGTGATGTGATAAAGGGCAGAAATAGCCCCCATAGACTTGAAAAAGGTTGCAGAGGATGCCCTCATGGATATTCTCTGCTCACAGAACTTCATCTGGTATCAGCATTCTTGAGCCGCAGGCTCAACAAGCTCAGCAGCCACTTCTGACAAGCTAACATTTTGCGCATGTTAGACTTTAAAAAAAACTACTTAGAATATGAGTGACTTTTCATAACAATGGCAAACAGGTAAGGAATCAATAAATGTAATTGTAAGGGAGCCTGAAGAAGTAAGGTAGTCACTCGACTTGGGCAGATAAAACACGTTCAAGGTTTGCTTTCCCTTTTCATTCCTCCCTCCCTTCCTCCTTCACTTCCGCATTTTTCCTCTCCTCTCCTCTCCTCTCCTCTCCTCTCCTCTCCTCTCCTCTCCTCTCCTCTCCTCTCCTCTCCTCTCCTCTCCTCTCCTCTCCTCTCCTCTCCTCTCCTCTCCTCTCCTCTCCTCTCCTCTCCTCTCCTCTCCTCTCCTCTCCTCTCCTCTCCTCTCCTCTCCTCTCCTCTCCTCTCCTCTCCTCTCCTCTCCTCTCCTCTCCTCTCCTCTCCTCTCCTCTCCTCTCCTCTCCTCTCCTCTCCTCTCCTCTCCTCTCCTCTCCTCTCCTCTCCTCTCCTCTCCTCTCCTCTCCTCTTCTCTCCTCTCGCCTCGCCTCGCCTCGCCTCTCTCCTAAAAGACTCATATTTCTGTGGAATATGAGATGACATGGTTGATCTAAACTCACAGTAAAATTTGATTGAATGAAGTACAAAAATGTATTGGCACTATAAGCAGCTTTGTATTGTAATGAATTCAGAGCTGATGTGTGAATTTAGAAAAAAGCTATGGTATTTCTGGAAATGCTAGCCTTTTTTTTTTTTTTTAATGCAACAATTCCTGTTAGTTAAAATACCACTTAAAGAGTCAAAACAATGTAATTTTGTACATGATCACCATAAGACGCATATGCTATAAATATTGAACAAAATTCTGTGAGGAAACAGCCCACTTGGTATACAGATCTCTGAGTTATGCCTCTAGGTTTAACAGTAAATTAGGTGAAAGGAAGTGCTGGCTAGCCATTGAAAACAGAGTGCTAGGAGTGAGTAGTTTCTACATCTGGTCCAGTTCACTCTAAACTTCAGAAAAGTGATTTCAACTCTCAGTATCTGTAAAATCAGAAATGTGCTAATATTTTCTGTCCTCCTGGGCCCACAGAGGGTTCTTTGAGAAATCCACAACACACTGATGTACATGCAAATCACAGCTGTTGAATAACTGTGATCAACATAGAAACAGACCTGTGAAGACTAGAAGTAAGTTGGCCATTAACCACATTTCTGTCAGCTATCTCTGTCTACTCAGAGACCACTCTGCTTAAAGGGGTTTGAAGAGCATGTTTCAACCAGGGTGTTGGCTCCCAGGGCTGCAGCTGAAGTATGGTCAGCCAGGTGATGTGCTGGCCTTGTCTCTTCCAGCCCATCTGAAAGGAGGCTCTGGACAGCTGTGGTCAGCTTCAACCCCTGGCCCCCACCCTGTTTTCCCCCCTGCTTTTGGCTGCCAAACAACTGTATGATTAAGCTGAAGAGTGAACATCAGAAGTTCAGAGAGGCTGAGACTCTTTAACTTTAGCTTAGACATACTACTGCAGCTTGATGAAGTTTATTTCCTACAGACGGCTCCAAAATTTCCACCTGCAGGATTTCCCTCTCAGCATTTTTCCCTAGACAGAACATAACCTACCTATTTTTACCTTTAGAGGCCGAGGAGGAACAACTAAGCAGAAAAAAAATCCATCCATCCATCCATCCATCCATCCATCCATCCATCCATCCATCCATCCATATTAACTACAAAGATACCAATTCTGGCTCAGCTTGTTCTCTGGCTGCTAATCACTAGAAGCTATGAGAGTGTATCAGAGAACAACGGCTGCATTTTTTGGCTTTGTAATTTTTCCTAAACATCTGCTATTAGTCACCATCAGAGGCAAGAGTCTAGAGGGATGTTGGTATTATCCAGTACGAGCATTCTTACATTTTGGTATTATGTTCTGATAATTTGGCCTTACACAGCCTCAGGAAGACCAGACATGGTAATATCTGGGCAAAAGGGCATGAATCAAACATTGCTGTCAAGGCCTATTCTCTAATATTTTGGAATAAGCACATAATAAAAATGATGAAGAATCCACCCTTCAGCTTGGCTGTTTGCAGCAAATATTATAAGGGTATTAAACTAAACAATGGCTTGTACTCATCTGGCTCTCCAGATGTTTTCTATGACTCTTATTTTCTATCAATCAGTTAACCACGGTTTTTGCTTTCCTTAGCAACGTATTTCCAAATCACAATCAAAGAAACTAACGGCAAATAATAAGGGCTAGATTGTATTTGATTGCTGCTAGTTGCTCATGGGAAAGGAAACTGCAAGAAACACTGCCAATCCTTCACACTGGCAGACCAGCCAGGAACACTTCCAGCCCCCCTGACTGCCCCCGCAGTGCGCTCCGTGCCAAAGGGGCTGTGCGGCGGTCGCGTCTCATGGGGAGACCCTATGGCTAGCAGCGGAGGGAGACGTGCCTGATTGCTGTATGGGACAGGAGATACAGAATAATTTATTTCTCTTTCCACTCAGCCCTTTATTACAGCCTGCCCAACTCACTCAGAGACACAGCAGGCTTCAGTCATTTAGAGTTTATCAGTGGGTGTTTTTAGCCTGGCTCCATGAGGAAGCACAGCTCATATAATTGCTCAGTGTATGTGTGCGCGTGTGTGTGCACAGTCGTCTAAAAACTTTTGTACTTTTGTACCCATTGGGTAATTTTAGCTGAACCTGGCAGAAAGGTAGAGGTTTCAGAGATAATCAAGGTGGTAAGTTTTTGCGAATATAGAAAACTGAAGTTTTTCTACTGATGGAAAGGCTGCAGCCCACGCTTGGTTCTCATTTGACACAGAGAGAATCCACCTGGGAAAGAGGCTGGATGTATGTGAAGGAAAGCTTCAGTCAGAGCTTATACCTTATTAGATATAAGGGAATCCACTCTGCAGCCAAGGCTTCTCTCCCCTACGGATTCTCCAGTGTCTGATAAGGGCAGAATTCACAGTGCAGCAATAGTATAATTCATTTAAAATGTCAGTCAGCCATGAAACACTAACTCCATTGGAAACTAGGCTTCCGGAATAATTCTGGTATTCATGGAAATACTTGTTCCCTCACATACTGCAAAGTTCCAGGAGGAATTATGGGTGTTTCTCCATTGCTTCCAGTCTCCAAGCTAGTTCTCTCAGAACTGTCTCTGCCCAACAGTAAGCTGGGTCTCTCTAGCGCCCACAGCCTCTGGAGGCTTCAGAGAGGAAAGTTGTACTTCACTTCTTCCCTCAGAGCCAGGCTCATCAGGCATAACTTCTCTGAAGAACCTTATTCACAAAAGAGCTCCCCGTTCCCTTTCAGGCATAGAAGGGTAAAAAAAAAAAAAAAAAAAAAAAAGGCCAGCTTTCTCAATGGCTTCCTGGCCAGAAAGAATTGCTGGCTGCTGAGCGCTTGTGGAAAAATGCTCTATTGAGAAGTGTAAATGAGAATGGAATCTTTCTGAAAATCTGGATCCAACAGGGGACTACTGGCACTTGAAAGTTTGGCCCTCATTTCTTTTGAAATATGTAGCTCTTAAATGAGCAAAATCAGAAGTGACTTTTCAAAAGTCTCCTGCCTTCATTTCCCCTTATTCCCAGGTAACACTGAAAATACTTGTGGTGTTGATGTCACATATTATGGTCAAACCAGGAAAAAAAGAAAAGGACACATTTCAGTTGTCTGAGTGCTCAGGTTTCCTCAAGATACTGTTTTAATAACAGACTCATTAGGAAATTCCCCAATTATTTGTATTGTCTTCCCATGTTAAAAGACAGAATGTGATTTTTTAATTTCAATATTATTATTAAATAGGGATAGATATTCCCTGCAGAATGAATGGATTATTCCAAACCACTCAGGGATCAGCATTATTTCTGGCTGCTACATTTCCCTGGGAATGCATACTAATATCATGATCGGTATTTGACAGTGGTATTAAAAAAGTAAGAAAGGAGAGAGAGACTTATCAAGTAATTCGAGTAGTGATAAAGAGCATGCGGGAGATCAGCACCTGGACACACATGCAAGTTCTCCCATCAGAGAGAATCCCATGTAAAAGGTAACAATTCTGAATCCTGATCTTGGTGGAATGTAAGTCAGTGCTGATTTGTCACAGATCTGCACGGGAGCAGGGCTTCAATGACAAAGAAAGCAAAATTTATTTTCCATATAGCTACATGGTGCTGTTTGACTTCAATAGGTGTTGCAAATATGTGCTGGGAGTTAGACTCTGGCTCTGCTAAAAGTCAGGGTTGCAGGAGATTGCACTGAGATTGTAGGCAGGACAGATCAGATATTACACAAACAAGAAGGAAATACAAACCTCGCAGAATTAACATATATTGTCACATTCTATTAAGGTTTTCTGTAGCGCTAGATCAGATTAAATGCATTGAATCACAGTCATCTTACAGCATATGAAAATATTTCCATGGATAGAATTTTTCATTAGTGAATAAAATGCAGAATAATGAACAGTAGACAAAAAAGAGAGAAGATGTAAAGCCAATCAAAGGAAGGGCAGATGTTTAAAAAGTCTTTTGCTATTCAGGATTGTGATCCAACAAAAGCAATTATGTTTCTGCTTTCTCAATTTCAAAACAGCAGAAAAGAGCTTTGAGGTTTTTCCAGTGCTTATGGCCTATCTCCACACCGTTAACTGAACAGAAGGTAACATAATACCAAACATAGCCAAAGGCAACTGATTCCATGCAAAGCTTATAATTTGGGACATCCAGTGAGTTAAAGGGGATCATAATCAAGAAGGAGATAGATATATATATCCAAAAATTGCCAAAGAAATCTATAAGAAGCCTAATTAAATTCTCTTACAAATCTGGAAGAGGAATCATAAAAAAGAAACTAAATCAGTGCCTACAGGTGGAAATTTCACTTAGTAACTGTCCTCTGAACTCATGAGAAAGATAATGTGTGGAATTTTGTTGAGGAATGGCTGGCATGTGACTGCAGAAAAATAATAGACTCTCTTGTCAAAATACTGAATATTATTTTTGCTCAAAATTTTATTGTCTTATTTTTGAATGGATAAATATATGAGCTGTAATTTTAAATACTGTCCACCATACTTCTTCTCCAGTATCCCTAGCCATGCACCTAAACAAAAGTAAGTGAGGCTGAATATGGGAATCTTCACTGAATGAAGCAATAGAACAGAGAGGAACATGACAGAATATCAAGGGTAAAGATTCAATGCCAGTCATTCTACATTGTGAGAGAAAAACTTTCTTAAGAATACAATACTCTTCCTGTATTACCTGATGCTGGTCTGATGTAAAGAGATGCTGCTTGCTAGTCAGAGTACCACCCTAGTAAAAATGGTGAAGGTGGCATTCCACCCTTTGCAGTAGTCATACAACTTATTAAGATTGTGCCATTGAAAGGGGTCTGTGGTGAGACACAAGCGCAGGCGGCCATAGAATAGAAAGTTGTTGAAGTCCGTGGACTTTTTGCCAGGGACTTCAGTGGGGCTGAGATTTTTTCCACACAGTTTGTCTTCTCCTTCTCTGACTCTTGTTCTGCTGTGCTATTCAAACAACACAGAATACTTCCCTCTTCCTTGTCTCCCTCACCAAGGGAGGAGGAGGAAGAGGCATAAAATCTCCTTTTTTCAGGTAAGTGGGTAGAACCTCTTCAAGGCACCATAAGATGAACCTGGGCACAATCCCAAACAGTCTCTCACATGCCTAAAATACAACTTAGGCAAAATGCAGGTGCATACTGAAGGTGACACAGAAAATCCTGCCAATCTTGATTAGGTGTCTCCCAGACATGTATATTGCTGGGTGTCACTTCCTTAGGTGCCCAGTGCCGTCCTACTGCATGTGTCCAGCCACTCCCACTCACAGCCAGATCAAGTAAAAAGGAGTGTAACCCTCCTGCAGGCAGAGGAGTTGGGGGCCTGCTTTCCTATGTAGCAGAAAGTGCTAAGATACAGTGAAAGCAAAGACAAGGCCTGGAGCAGGACCTGAGGGTTCAGGAGAATAAGACTCTCAGTCTTGCCAGAAAAATAAAGAATGAGAGGCACCAATTGCTGCCCCAAGACACAGACTTCTGCCTCATTTTCCTGGTCTCTGTCTGAAGCAAAGTAGTGCTATCTTGTTTTTGTTTGATTTGGGTTGGGTTTAGGGGGTTTTTTTGCAACATGTGGCAGGAAAAGCAACAGCCTGCTTGTTTTGCATTTTGAACTGGCCCTACTACAGGGTTACATAGTTGAAGCATTCCTATTTCCTTCCACAAGCTGGGCCTCCCTACCTTATACCCTTTTGGTGTAAGAACCTGTTATATTGTTGGGTCAGAACCAATGAGATTTGCCCTGAAGGTCCACAAGACCATTACGTAGGGCTACTCCGGCTTTTGACAGCAATTGAGAGCCCTCCTGCTTGTTTTCTGGGGCACATGGTGCTAACTAGAAGCTTTTGATCATGAAGGGGTGTAGTTTCATTACTCAGGATCAGATTACAGTAAAGCAGTTCCCCATCTGGCTTGGAAAAAGGACAAAACAGGCTCACCTCCATCTGCAAAAGACCATGTCAGCATAGTCTCATACACTCTTGGTCTCAGTGCTCTCAGCCACTTCCTTTCAAACACGACAACCACTGTCTGCACTTTGTGCAATTTCCTGGCAGGTTGTATGCTTTGGGAAACAGAAGTTTTCAGTTCTCTTGGTTTCAAAGGTCCCTTAAGGAGACTCTCATTGAGAAAAAAGAGGTAGCAGGGAAGAGGACCACAACCTACTTTGCACTGAAGTGAGCTGAAGTGCAATCAAGGAGTCTGTAGTTGCAGAGCTAAATACAGCAAAGGTGAGGCACTGTTTTTACATTGTGTGTAGAAAGGGATGGGCCAAACTTCAAGGTTCAGAGCTTCTCATTCTCAGTGGGAATACTTATTACCTGCACCACTCATGGCACTCCCTTCTGCTACCTCTGGCTCTATGCTCTGTGCTGTCTGCTGCACAGTGACCCAGATAGCAGAGTAAACAGAAGCACTCTCTCTTCTCTATTCCCATTCTCACCTATATCCTTCCGATGAAACTACCATCTCTACATTATTGTAGAGTCTGCTGAGATAGGACTCAAGTCCCACTTCTGGGGCTCATATTCAACTGGCTATTAGCTAAAAGCCGTATCACCATGAACCTCATCCCAAAGGAGAGGAGAGACAAGACACCTACCTTCAAATGTGCAACTAAGGTAGCTAAACACAGGACAGCTTGGTTCAGAAGCAAAGGCACGCTTAACTGCAGTTCTGATGTGGAGCAAAACTCCCCTTACTGGGACTTCTTATTGGCTTCAGTGACATACTTAGATTGCTGTGCCCAAGCTTAGGGTATATTTACATTGGTGAGTATAGACAGACATGTCTGCTCCACCTGTGATCCAGGCCAATGAGTATATGGCATTATAGTCCAGGAGAGCAGTCTTGTGAGCTTAGGTCCAGAACAGTAGCTGTATGGGTACCACCAGGAGCAGGCAGAGGTCTCACTGTACCCATCTTCAAATGGTTACTTTTTAAATGCTAGATTTCCCCAGCCAGTGTCAAGGGAATTTAAGCTTTATCTCCTTACACGTTGCCTGTACCTTAGTCCATGCTTATGACATAACCCAGGAATTTACTCACTGCTGATATCTAAAGCCAGAATGCCACTCCCTGGGCTGGATCTTCAAACTGTTGGGTCGGTGGAGACCCTGTGTGGGCAGCCTGTGTGGACACATTTGACTTCTGTTGAGGGGTAGCTGTAAGCACAAGCAGAGTGAGAGCAGTGGCTTGGTCTGACCTCTGCCCAGGTTAGAAGGGGCTATTATAATAGCCATTTAACCTGTGTCCTATGTCCTTGAAAGACAGGCTGTGTGATGACATGAAGTGAGAGGTCAGAGTATGCATCAAGGAACCTGCAGCTTCTCCAAGGATCAGCAGTCATCCCCCCAGTTAACCACTGACAGCAGCATCCAAGTATCTCCCAGTATGTTTTACTTCTTCCCCTCCCCTCTTATAGCTTGAAAAGCCCTGGGAACCTGATCTTCTTTCTCTTCCTTGAGGCAACAAAACTGGATTCTGGGACACTGCAAGGCACCTTGGTTTGTCCCATGCATCGTGTGGTATGCTGTCACACTCCAAATGTTCCAGCTGCTCAGAAGCTTGGGCTGAGAGACAGAAGAAAATACTGAATGGTTGTGGTAAAAAAAAAAATACAAAGAAACAGCATGCCAAGGCTCCCCCTCAGCACATAGCCTCCACCTCAGTGTTGTGATAGGCTGACTCTGTTCTTGTTTCGCTCCAGGAAAGGCAGGACCCTGCTTCCTCACCAGCCTGCCTGATGGCTTGCTGAGGACATGCTCCTACTGACAGTGCAGCAAGGGTTACCAGTTGAGAAGTAGTTTAAAAAGCCATCCCTTACTACCTCTCAGATAATAGTTGGTGCTTTCAAGCAGAGAAACCTGTCAGAGTATGTGCCATTTGGATCACAGTGTCAGGAGAGTCACAAAGCTCATTGGGACAAATCCATAGGTAAACATCCAGTGTGCACAGAGCTTTAAGGGTCTTGCTCAGCACTGTGAATTTTGATTCAAGGGCTAAGCACCCCCTTCCAGGCATCACATAGCTGGCTGAGGACTGCTATTAGATGAGCTCTTCTGCTGATCATGGTAAAGAGGTGGATGCACTCAGCTGTGTCCAGAAGTTTGTCCCCTTTCCCCTTTTCCCCCTTTCCCCACATGTTACAGCAAGATCAGTTTTGCAGTTTAACTCTTTGATGGCTTCTTGACTTCCAGAAAGTGACTCAGTTAAAAGAGAAGAGCCTTCAGAGCTGGTCTTGTGTGCATGGCTTCTTGGATTATCCCAGGCAAATTGCACTGGGTAAAGCTCAGAGGACCAGCTAGAGAACTCATTTTAGCTTTCTGTTTCTGGGATTCATGTTGCACTGGAACAGGTTAGCTATTGCCTCCATGAGGGTCTTGAAAAGGGAGAGGAAAATACAGAAATACCTCAATTGCACCCCTGGTCTGCCCCCACTAGGCTCTTCTAAATGGTTTCTGCAGGAACAGATGGCATAGGAATTGGCTCTGTCAGCTTTGTATGAGATAGGAACTCCCTTGCGCCAAGGGAATCCTTGAATAGGGAGATTCGGCAGCTCCCCAACTCTTCCGAAGTGGGTCAAAATGATTTAAGAATCTGGCCTGTTGCAGCCTCATTTCCTCTGCAAATCATACCAAACTGAGGGGATGATGGGGTGGTGAGAAGATAGAGAATAAAATTTCAAAGAGGATCAAAATATGCCATTTTAGCTTTTGTATGTATAAACACGCATAATATGACATTTTGTTTAGACAGTTATTTAAAAAGAAACTTACAATCTTTTTAATTAACACAAATGCAAAGGAATAGGCTATAAATATGAACACAGGAAGGTAGGAGTTGACAGCACACAGCCTTCCAGACAATCTTTTTTTCAGTTGTTACAGGGTATAATAAAATTTTGTTTTCCTTTGCAAATTTTCCATAATGTTTATGTTTGTTTTAGGTAACAAATTAACTGTAGGTGACATTTATTTTTTTTCCATGTATCATGTCATGTGTCAGAAGCCCTCACCTTACAGCTAGAGTGGGAACAGTGAATGAGATTAAAGGATGAAAGAGAAAGAGAAAGCAAGATCGCCATATGGGCAGACCATACCTGAATGGTGGATGTGATATACCATCTAATTTATGCTGCTGCCACTACTAAAACATCTCTGGCTCCAAGACTCATTACCTTACCTTACCTTACCTTACCTCTGCCATTCCACTGCTGCCCACTTCGCTTTACCTCTGCTGCCTGTCTGCCTGACTCGTGAAATGCTAAACAATTTTGATATTTACCTGTTTATGATTAAATTGCAAAATGATCTGTTTAGTTCTGTTTTAAATTAAGGTCTGCATTAAATGTCATAGCATTTATCTTTCATAAAATGAGACAGCAAGGACACTAATTTCCCAGGCACTCAATCACTGCACGGTGCCACCAGAGAGAGTGGCTGTGGAGGCGCATGCCCGCCATTCACTGCCGGCTTGACAGCGCCCAGGCGGAATCATAAAAGTCAATTAATCATTAAAAGCTGTTACCAGCCTGTATTGAACTGCTGTGGCACAAAATGTTAATCAGCTCCACATCAATACCATAAATTCCTGCAAATTGGAGCGGTCAATAACGCCGAGGCCCGGCAGGTCGATGGGAGGGCGCAAGGCCTCTCCGCCAACATGGTGGCTGGGCAGCCGCCCTGTCCTGTGCTGGCCCGCTGGGGCTGAGCAGGTGCCGATGCATCACTGCCCCTGATGGGTCTGTCAATAACAGCGAGCAGGGGAGGGCAGCCCTCACAATTTAATCGCTCGAGGCTCTGTGTGTCGCTGCATACGTGGCAGCTTAAAAGCAGGGCCAGGTCAGTTGCTGCCCAGGGACAGGATGGGGCGGCTGGCGCCGTGTGCCATTAACCCGGGCGCTGCTGCAGGAGGAGTCACCTGGAGCTCCCTGGCTTAAGAAACTGTTCCCTGCTGAGTTATAATGTTACTCATGAACGGTCGTGAAGTTGTTCATTAACCCTCTCTGGGCCCCAGGACAGTGTTTTCCTACAGCCTCTGGTGCACTGCTGCCAGGCACCATGAAATGGGGCACATGGAGGTGTGGGCAAAAGGGGAAAGTCGCTTCTGCCTTGGCACCTGCCTAACACTTTTCCCCACATAACTATTGCTGTCGTGGAAGTATGAGCAGTACATGCAAGCTGCCCCTGCAGAAGAGAGCTGCCCCTGTGGAGAAGCCACTTTGGGCCTCTCCTTCTCAAAGCAACCCTGTCTTTCAGTGTTGGCTGTGCCAAGACCTCAGGTGGCTTCCTTGCCACCCTCATCCTCAGGGCCAAGGAGGACTCCTGGCCTTCCCACCAGACATGCAGAACAGACTGGGACAAGTGTAAGAGCCTCTAGAAGAGAAGTGAGTACCATGGGAAGGACTACATCCCAAGGGAGAAGGACTCAGTTCCCTAAGGCCATCCCAGCAATGCTGCTGCTGCCTTCTGCTGCTGCTTCTCCTGGAAGGGAAGAGACCCCTGCCTAACATCCACAAGGCTGCCAAAGACTCAGCCGAGCCCAATCCATTTATCTCCTCTTACTGTTATTAAATCTGACCTGCAGTGGAGGGAAAATAGCATTTTTAGGATTGCAGGATATTAAGAAACTTCTTTAGAGATGAAAGAAATGCCCGATACCGTTACTCTAGGGGAGGATTGTGTTCCACTGGTTTAATTGTCATTTAACGTAGAACATAAAGGTTAATGCTGAATAAAATAATACCCATGTTGATTATTTTAATAGTCTCAAAGTATAACTTTTTCCCTGGACTGCAGTTATCTAATCCATGTGCTGTACATGCACCAGCAGTATTTTGTACTTTTCCATGGCACAGATATGATGGTTCCATTAAGTTCAGTGCTGAGAAGCTATTGTGAGTCTCTAATACAATCATTCCATACTCTATGGAAAATGGAAAATATACATATCTACAGACATGCTAATTCCAAAGATTTGTACATTTTTAAAGATTAATAAAAAAGTCCATCTTATTATTATCCGAGTTATAGGAAACATCAAAATAAATTAGGAATCCTACTGTAAAGAAATCCCCTATTCAACATATTGAGACAGCATGATGTTATGAGTACTCAGACAAAGGTAATACAGTCCCTCTATTTAATTTCCCTGACACCTTGCTCAGTTCCTCCAGCTATACTCTGAGAGCTAAAAAACCCTTCTCATTGTTATTAATTGTATTCCTTTTTAAATGTAAAGTCATATTGCTGTGGACTGAGCTAATGAAACATTCCTATATTACCAAAATAGGTATATTTCTTTTTGTACAACACATTCTATCAAAACTGTCTGCTAAAGACATTGTGTTAAAGACCTTTCATAGAGCTTTATGAAGAATATCTCAGCTACTCCAACATTTCTATTACATGATCATTAAAATGCCCAAGAGAACTAAACAATATAGTGTGGATCCAGTTATCATATAAGACTTTAGAAATATTGTTAATTCCTGCCACTGATTTATGTTAATACTAATGCTAGATTATATACTATGGCTACTAAACACCCACTGAATACCAATTCACACAAAGACAGTCCCCATCCTCTCTATGAAATCTGCACTCTTCTGTTATAATGAGAACCTGAATTATTTATCTCTCTTTATCCTACAGTAGTTCACTTGACCACAATCACTTTTTTCCCCCTGTTTCTACCACAAATAAATGCATGTAAACACGACATAATAACAACTACTATCTTTGCTTATTCCGGTCACATGAGATCAGTCAGAGATGGAAGCAAAAGTATTGCCCAGTGCTGAGCAGGAGCAGGGTATGAGGTTGCCTAAAACAACACCCCTCCCTGAGTGGTCTTCAGTATTTTTAATGCAGGTCCAGTGTAAATCACAAACTGAGCAATACAGAAGACTTTCTTGCTGATGGTTTCCACTGCTGGCAGCTTGTCTCAGGTGCCCACTGCTTTTCACATCTCTAGCTGGGTGTGAATAGCTCCTCCGCAGCACGTGCACAGGCTCTGCTCTTTCTGAATGAGACTCCAGGCAAAGCAAGCAGCGTAGGCAGGATCAACTACTGGTCCATTTTTGATGTTCATGCAAGAAATCAATCACAAAATATTCTGAATCACAGAATATTCTGGGTTGGACAGCACCCACGAAGACCATCGAGTCCAGCTCTTAAGCAGATGGCCCATACTGAGATCAAACCCACAACTGTGGCATTATTAGCACCATGCTCTAGCCAACTGAGCTAATCTCATCTTCTTCCTAATCAAGAACAGAGACGTGGCCAAAGCTCTTCTACATGAGGGGTGACTACTGCATCCACAATGTTACTGAGCTGTCCGTGGCATTTCTGTGGGAGTACTTTTAATCTGCCTGCAACACCTGCTGCTCTCCAGTCTTTAGTGCTGGGTCTACGTGGTTTTTGTCAGAACGCATTTTGCTCCCTTCATACAGGGCACATATAAGTTGAACTCCATCTGTGATGATTGTATGCTGCAGCCCCACTACCTGATGTCTCACTCCGCACTTTGACTGGGCTTGGCTCTTCCAGAGGGTAGGAATCCAGTTCTGCTGAATTAGTTCTGAGGATCTTCCTGGAGAGTTCTTTGGGAAGGGTCTGTTTTTCTGTTTCCAAAATAAAGAAGCTCACACTGCAACTAGGACATTATTTCAGCATTAGGGCACCAACACATCTCACCAGTTCTTCCATGTCTTTTGCAAGCAGCAGTGAAAAGGATATTCTTGGTCACGGCAGCCACCCTAAAAGTGTCAATATAGAGGCATACAGATTCCCATTGTGCACTTACTGTTCTGTGACCCAGGCTCTAAACAGAGTTCACAACTATATGTTTCTTGACATAAGGAGTTACAGAATGCTGTTTTACCTGGTGACAGGATAGGCTGGAACTTGATCTGAGCTGCTAAGGACCCATAGTGGCAAGAGAATAGCATGATGTAAATGGAGGATGATCAGCTACAGAAAGAGAAAAAAAAAAAACCGTTCATGGAAATTTGAACCACATCTCAGCTGGTGAGGAAGATGACTATTGTTATTCTCAGGAAATGCCAAGGAAGGGGTTGAAAAGAGAAATGTACTACTCAAATTACTTTTGCTAGACAGCTTGAAATGTAAATAATGGAAAACAGAAAGATCGTTCACAAGGTGCCATGTGCCATTTGGAAGACTCTGGTACTCTGCTACCTGTAGGTATCGGATGCACAAAGCTTGGACTCTATCAGCACTGTTAGAGGACCTATACCACAATTTTCTGTATTCTTGACCTCTCAGTTACAAATTAGCTGAGAGGTGTATTTTCAGCTGTCGTTCACTGCACTGTTTCACTGCCAGTGCCACTCAGCTAATAGGACATCCCATGCTGGGTTTTTCCACAGCCCTTTCTTGTCCAAGGCTCTGCAAGTACCGCAGTTGTCCTGGCAGGTAAACCTATCAAGGTCAACAGAACCATCATATTAACCACTATCCATCTTAGTGGCTCTTTCACTGCCAATTTCAGCCACCATCTAGAGCGTTAAGTTTTTCACCAGAAAAAAACCATGGAGCAGAAATAGAAAGGTGAGATTTTTATCAACAGTCCTTCCCCCCATTTCATTTAAAGAGGTTGATTAGGCAGAATCATTTGTGAGTAAGTATGACTGTGTAGATTAGATGTTTGAAACCGCCGAAGCAGGTATATGTGTGTTATTAAAAACCAGGGTCAATGTAAGGACTTGAATCTGAACAAGAACTCCTGTGGTGAGCTCTGAAATACATCCTTCACTGGGAGGATGTGAACAGGGCCTTTGCTGTTGGGCCACAGGAGAGGGGACCTTGGAGTCCAACTGTGGAATCTGAAGATGGAGACTCTATTTGGCTATGCTGCTGACCCACACTAGCTCTATCTTCCCTTCTTCATGCATCTGGTTTACTTTGCACACATTTTCTTGGTAAGCTAGTGGTATCTGCTGGCTAATGACCTGCAGGCTCCTGAGACTGAAAGGGAGGGGAGCAGGACATCACTGACAGGTGTGCAGAAATGAGTGAGAAGGCAGGAGCAGAAGTGGCCCAAAAACAGTATGGGGTCTCGGGCCTGTGTGCGTGGGGAGACTTCAGAAGCAATGCTGACCATATACTGTGAACCAACTCCCTTTTTTAACCAAGGAAGCCTAGCCCTGCGCTATTCAGTGATGTCATTGATATGGTGCCTCAGAGGTGGACACTGAATTCCAATTAGTTGTAATAATTAGTAAAGTTCAGTACCCCAAAGATGGTATTTTAATTTAGGAAAACAGAAGGTCAGATTTTATGTGTTATAAATTAATCTAACTCCAAACCCTTCAGTACTATGGTATAATTTCTATTATCTGACATACTGGTTTTGGTTGCAGTGGTTACCATGACAAACCATTTTTCTTTTGGGGAGGAGAGGTGTAGAGGTAGACTTTAACCTTTTATGGCAGTCTAAACCTAGAGTAATTCTATTGAATTTGAAGGATTTACACCAGATCGACAGTGTAAGAAATGAGGTCAGAATCAAGACAGTAAAGCAGGGCCATTTAACACCTATCAGAGCTGTTGAGGGCTTACCTTGTAATATTTAAAACCATGGGTATTTTAGTCAGATAGGGAAATGCACTTTCAGAGTCCAATTTAACAAAGTCTAATTTCAAAAACTGAAGCCCTGTTCTCCTAATCTGAGTGACTTTAGATACATATGGGAATATCAAAACATGATTGCCCTGAAACTCAATCTTCTTCTTTTTAATTAAAGAAAGAATCCTATCTTAGTCACCTGAGAATCTGAAAGATATTCTAAGTATTTGACACTCAGAAAAACTTTTAACAGATAAATTATGATGACAAGAGACAAAAACTATCAACAGTAAAATCAAATTTAAAATAAAACTAAAGATGTTCTAAAAATTTAGAGAAAAAACCCTAATCAATCCCAGTCTTCAAATTCTTCCTTCAAGCCAAAATAAATGTGTTGCAGGAATTAATTTAAGTTATAAAAAGTCATGACTAGATCTCAACTGTTGTAAATCAGCAAAGCTCCACTGATTTCAATGGAACTGCACTAAGATAGGTTAGATAAGAATCTGACTCTCAATTGCTTTGCAATTTTTCCCTAATCAACAAACAAAATGCTCTTTTTAAGTTAATGTAGAATCATAGAGTTCTAGAATGGTTTGGGTTGGACAGGACCCTTGAAGGTCATCTAGTACAACCTCTCTGCAATGAGAAGGCATCCTCAATTAGCTCAGGTCACCCAGAGCCCTGTTCAACCTGACCTTGAATGTTTTCAGGCATGGGGCATCTATAAATCTGTTCCAGTGTTTCACCACCTTCCTCATACAAAAATGTCTTTCTTATGTCTACTCTGAATCTACCCTCCTTGTGGTTAAAACCATTATCCCTTGCCCTATTGCAACAGGCCCTGCTAAAAAGTATGTTCTCATCTTTCTTATACATCCCCTTTAAGTACAGAAAGGCTGCAATAAGATCTCCCTGGAGCCTTCTCTTCACCAGGCTGCTCTACCTCAGTCCTCTCAGTCTTTCCTCATAGCAGAGGTGCTCCAGCCCTCTGATCATTTTGTGGGGCACAGTCTCATCACAGTGGAGTAGAGAGGGAGAATCACCTCCCTTGATCTGCTGGCCACACTTCTTTCAATGCAGCCCAGGACATCATGGGCTTTCTGCTTTGCAAGCACACCTTGCCAGCTCATGTCCAGCTTTTCATCCACGAAACATCTGTCTTAAGCCCTTGCTGTTCCTCAGTCATAATCTGGTGTTTCTTTTGTACCAGTTCTCTCAGTTTCTCTGTTTTAACAGTTTTAGAAGTAAGAAAAATCTTTGAGAAAACACGTTATTTAAATCAAGTTCTGCAACCTTGACAAAGTATGTGTCTTTTACAACACACAGCACCACCTTATCTTGACTTTGAAGGAAGAACTAGGTAATGCTAAAGGATTAATCTCCTGGCATAATTTTTCTGGTGTCATTCAGGCTAACACACATAGGAGTGCACATTCAGTCACATACCCTATATTGGTTGACAGGCTTTTGTTGGAAAAGTTTAACTGGGCATATCCTGCTTTTCCATTTTTAAAGTGTGCTCATCCCTAAGAATGCTGTATTGAAAAAATAGAAATGGAACACAGCTGAGATAAGTAGATCACACTAATACTAACACTCCTCTGATCCCTGCAGGCAAAAGCTGAAAAAGCATTTCAGGCTCTGGGCTGATGTTGTGAGTACTGTGCAGAGACCTGTGCTTCCACGGAGCAATGACTGGTGCAGACCGCGGCTCCTCAAGTGGTCCTTCAGTGCCAGGACTGCCTCCACAGCCAAAACTGCCTCCACAGCCAAACAGTGAACAAGGTGTGGATGCAAGATCTGCTTTTCCCACCAGATGAATTCCCTGAACTGCTGTATTTCGTGGCCACATAAACACCTGGCTAAGGAAAGCATTGCAGTGACGTGGAGCTGGAAATGAGTAGTCGAGGGGCTGGAGGGTCAAGAGCTACCCAAGGCCATCTAAATAACACCAAATTTGTCACCAAATAAGAAGCCACACAATCTGCTACACAATCTGCCACACCATACCACACTAACTTTCAAGAGCCGTTCCACAGCCTGAATTACAGACGAGAAGCAAACAGGAAGTGTAGACAAATGGTGGAGCTCTGGCATCCTATGCCAAACCAATTAAGCAGTCAGGCCCATCGGTAAAATTGTCTGGAAAGAAAACAGCTTTGTGCCCTTCCTGAGTACAGCACAAAGAGAACTGGGAATATTGCAGGGCTGGAAGGAGACCCAAGCCAACCAGCAAATTGCAGTGTGGTGGCTACACTGAGTTCTGTCCCCTCAGTCCCCTTGGTTTTACAGGTGTAGAAGTCCCCAAATGACTTCCTAATAACTTTTCACTGAATGTAATGAAAATGAAAGCCATGTAGTTTTTCTCTTGTTGACAGTGAAGCTTTTAAAACTTGGGCATATAGATATGCAATCCTATTTTGTGCTGTATTCTTTTCCATTTGCAAGTCTGGTTTATGGTCATAGCAATGGTAGGAGAAGGATAGAATGCCCCTTATCTTTTAACCACGAGGTTGCCATTGTGAGCATTAAATAGCATCCTGACTGCTTCAAAATAAAAAGCACCAGCAAATATTTAATGCTATACAAAAATTAGAAAAGTCTGGAATTGTCTCTCATTCGTTAACCTTAATCATATCAACCTGCTCGCATATACGAGTGTATCAAATGCCAAAAGCCTGCTGGGAACCCATCCCTTTGCCAGCTGGTATGCACTGTATTTGATCAGGACTCTTTTTTGTATGGGAAGCAATGAAAGAGCATCCACAGCCGTTTGACAAAAAAAGATGAAAACCAGCAAACACAACTGGAATTTTCTGAGAACAAGCACACACCCTATGTGTTCATTTATTTTCCCACAAACAGGGAGATAGACAAGAGGATGCAGCCTGTGAAAGCCATGCTTATCTAGGAGAATATCACTGGGGCATAATATATTATTGCAGAGAAAGCACATGTACTTCCAGTTTTCACCAGCTAACAGTTTGAGTATGCGGAGCAAGCCACATAGATTGACAAGGAATTTTGTTACCAAATGTTCATCACCCCTTGAGGTTATGTGCTTTGCTGCACAGTGGTATCATTTTTTTCCCCACAGAAAGTGGAAAGAAATTCAGTACAGTGGAGGAGCAGATGAGCAAGCAAGGGGCCCAGAGTTATGCCTACAAATGTCCTCTGCAGCCCTTGAGATGGGAGAGGGAAAGGGGGCCTGTTATTTCTGCCTGGCTCATTATACGTGCTCTGGGCCATCCTGTTGAATGCTTTTCCTTCCTGAAGCTGGATCACTTTTTGAATGAAAAAGGAGTAAATTTTACACTAGAAATTTTCTCTTAAAATACAACATTGGTGAAAGACAAGTGGGACGACACGTTATTATTAGTCTTTTAGACTAAGACTGAATTTAAACACATAGGCTTAAATTTTCTTCTCACTTTACTGGTCTTACCACTTTTAGCCTTGCCTGCTGGTTTTGTTCCTGACCATTATACCAGCAGCTATTTCCCTTCTATTGCTGCTTTTCTCCACATAGGTAAAGTGAGGTCTCTCTTAGCACTGAATTCTGCACTAAATAAAATTCTGCCTTTTTAATAATGAATCCTTCCCATTGTCTCAGGGGCCACACACACAATTAAGAACAATATGAAACTTAATTAACACAGGATAATTATAAGGGTATGAACGTCACAGGGAACTCTGAATACAGACCCCCCATAGCAAATGATTTGGGAACTGGAGTGAAAGCCAGCTGCTGACACACAGGTCTCAGATACCCAAGCGGCATTTCAACACCTGACCTCAAATATCAAAGTACTGGAAGGAAAGAAAAGATGACTGCCAAGCAATTAGAACCCAAGTGCTACAGATCTGTATAGGGTAATGCTGTAACAGGGAGCTATACCCACAGGTGGTGATGGAGGGACTGCAGCCTGCCCAAGGCACCGCCTGCGGGGGCACCACAGGTCACATCGCAGGGACATTTCTCAAAGGGCACTCCTATGCTAGTCACTGTGATGGTCACACGCCTGTCCTTTGAACTGGAAAACCACTTCTGGTCACATAAGGTGTTACCTGTTTTGCCACGTGTGTCTACATCCAGGGTGTATTGTGCGGTCCTGGATCACCTTCAGACCTTGTTTGGGAGCACCAAAGAATACACTTTAAGTAGCATCACAAGTACAATTTCTACTGCCAAACCAAAAAGACTACTACCAGATAAAAGGGTAGTGGGCAGAGAAAGGAAAGAAACAACTGCTGCAGACAGCATTTCCATTAAGGGAAAACACTCACTTGCTAAGATTTAGATAAATCATCATTACAAAATCCAAGCACAAAGGTAGACATCTGAAGTGTGGTTAAAGTATTTCCATCCTCTTGCTTCTCCTGTCTTTTCCCTCTCCCCAAGGAGCCAACACAGCTCTGGCAGTGCACACTGGCTGAGAAATGGGCTTCCATTCCTTAGACTGCAGTCATGTGCATGTGTCTTCTCATTTAAGCTCTTCCATTCTGTTTCTTTCAGAGGCTGAGAAATCTGCTTTTGGGGAGAAGAAAAAAAAAAGAAGTGGGGAAGCTCATTAGCAATTTGTTTAGAATTTGAATGTCAGCATAGTCACTTATGTCTAAGTGACTAAAAAATGTATGCGAGTACTCTGACTTTCAGCAAGAGATACAGCGTTCTAACATCAGAATGAACAATATAATTACTGTGTGTATGAAGACATATTGGTCTCCGTATAATGAGGTATTCAAATCTGCTCCACTTGAATCAGATCACAGAGATATATTAAACACACATGGCGAAAGAATTCAGTGTAAGGGTAACCATGTGTTCTGCCAAGTCTTTCTATGCATGAATGGGCTGCCAGGGCACCATAGGCTACAGACAAAGTACAGGAGAGCTGTGTTCAGAGGTCGGGAAGTGAGGTTGCAAAGGTATTTCCTCTTCATTCCCTCGAACATGTGAGTGTCTCCCATTTCCCTTCCTCTTTCACAGGCTGGTGCACCTCAAAAGCAATTCCACCAAAATTTACTGTAACATTACTGTATCATGGTTCCTTGGTATGGTTTATTACTGTGTATTTACAGCACCCAAGAGTGAGCTGGCTGCCTGAGAGGGATAGCAATTGCAAAGGCTATTCTCAGTTTTCGTTGCAGAATTGTTTTCACAAGTTTGCGACATTCTGGAAAACATGCCTCCTTTTCCAGCGTCACTGCAGCTATTTTCAAGCGGAGGTGCTTGAACTTGCTGGCTGGCTGCAGACTGTGTGTGCCTGATAGGTGCTGAGGGTTGATTGACACATTGGGAAACCAAGGCTTGGGCCCCTTGCTGCGCCTGAGATCATGTATTACTGAGTACGATCAGGAGCAACCATTGTCAAAGCATAGAATGTCAATTTTTTGGCAGTGTTATTTCAACATCTAGATACTATGAAAAACATGGTAAGATGAAAACAGTAGCTGTTTTGCTTACTTGTAGAATTGTTTAAGCATGGATACCATAGCAGATTGAGTTACACCCAGCTGCCAAAACAGACACGGAGAATGTTTCTGTGGGTCATGGAAAAGACTGAGCATGCCGTTCCTTGGGTGGCTGAGCTACTGCAGAGACCCCAGTGTGACAGATCTGAAAAACACAAATTAATCAAGGCCATGATTTCCATCTCTGCCACTCACAAGTGAACCTGTGGTTAGACGGACAAGTTTCTCTGCTCAGAGTGTTGACTGATTTTAAAGGAAATTTTGTCTTGCTTTTTGTTCCCAGGGCATGTGTGATATTTATGATGTATAAAAAATGCTTTTCTTTGGGTACAGCTGCTCATATGTCTGTTGGGTACATGCGCATTATCAGAGGATGCTTCTCTTTTCCATATGTTGATGGAGGTAGAATTTCAGGGTGGCAGGAGCAAGCTGGGAAGGCAGAGGAGTCCTTGCTCCTCTCTTGGCAGACACTGTGTCAGCATTCTGCAGAGCACTTACCAAGATGAGGATGGCAACTGATACAGAACATAGGTTCTGGGGAGAAAACACCAGTTCATGTGGCCGCCAGTGATACAAACAAAATAAGAGATTTATCAGGAGAAGCGTGTCCATTTTTAGGAAGTGAAAACTTGCTGTTTTGAAGCAGAAAAGAGAGTGAGACCTGTCTATCTCTTCAGGGAACCACAGGTGCCAGAAAGAAAGGCATCAGATGTGGTTACCAAACCCAATTTTTTAGAGGCTTCAGTGGTATCTAGGGAAGGAGAAGAGTTGAAAAGATTTAATAGGAATAGCATATGTACAACATCTCTTAGAATAAAGCTCAGGCCTTGTACTTTTTGCCACTTAAAGATGTATTGCAGAGTTTATTTGTGCAGAACTGGTGAGGTAAAGCTGCAGTTTCAGAAAAGCCAGATTTTGGATGGTTCCTATCCTCTTTTGTTTCATGCAACTCTTTGAAGCCTATGCAATGTTTCAAATACTAAACTGGCATTCAGATTCCAAGGTCAGTTTTTAATGCATATTTGAATTAATAGCTCAAATATGTAGAGCTAGACTACTGAAAACCTTTTCTCACAGCAATATTCTAATACTGAGATCAGCTATTACCCTATACTGCAACTCCATGGAAAAGAAAACCTACACTGCGCTTTAGTCTGAAGAAAAGACACAATCTTGCTTTATAAAAGCAAATGTAGTAATATTTATGTAGCACAGTGGTAGATTTCTTCTTTCCAGGGCATAAAGCCTTTTAGTTTCACCAATTGCATCTGAAGGGTGTGGAAAATCAAAAAGAGACGAATAAGCAGATAGCTAAGCTGGGTGGATAGACTGACTTCATCAGACAATGTTTGTCTAGCTAAAAACTCCCTTTCATCGTTAGAAGAGTCAACTCATATCCTCACCCTGTGGAAGTGGTTAGCTTTTAATTCATTCAAGAGATGCTATCAAAAAAGAAGGAGGTATTTTTTACAATCCCAACCCCAAAATAATACTGCTAAACAATACATAATTCATATCTCTTCAGAATTCTGAATGTGGTCAGAAATAAATAGCAGCACAGGCATTTAAGAGCTATTCTCATTGAAAAATGTAATTAATTGGTGTTATGCACAAAATATTTCTTTGAGGGGGGGGCAATGTTGCTTTAATTACAAGTAATTGTTCTCAAAATCATGCAGCTCATAAGTTTTGCAGGCTAGACAGTGATTATGCATCAATACACTAATCTATCACCTTCATTATTTTAGTCATCTGGGTGTGATCATCAAACTTTGGAATGCAACCCAGACAAGAAACTAGACATAGCTCATGCTTATGTTCTTTCCAAATCGGTTTGTTTTAGAAGCAGTTTGCACTGGTCATGCAAATTTCAATGCTTTTGTTTCAAATAAAGACGGTAAATTAAATTAAATTCCCCTTTGTATATTATTAGATGGTGACAATGGAAAGGATATTCTTGTGACTGCACAATGGCCTGGAGGGCATTCAGGACACCCCAATATTTCTACATTTTGCCACACACTGTCTTTGTAGACGGGAGATTCCGCTTTATTAATTTTGTTCAGGATATTCCACTTTATTAATTTTTTTCAAACTGCCCAATGAACATACAGGGAATCAGCTACTGGAGAAACAAGCAGGCTGATCAGCTCATTGCTCTCCTTATCTTAGACACCATAGTGGTGTGACCCCCACACTGTCCATCTCCAGGTGCTCTGTCACGCTGGGAGAATGACCCAAACCTCTTCCCAACTCAGGAATGGAGGGAGTCTTAAATCATTAGTGTTTGTACAGCTTTCTATTTGATCTATTTAAATGAAAGTAGCTACCTAGCCACAAATTATTGTTGTTACCATTATTGCTATTAAATTACTAGATGAATGCAGAGCTGAATCTGTTATTAATTGAGGCAGGGCTCATCCCAGCCTTTAGTCATCCCTACCTGAGCTACGACATAAGCACCCATGTAAATCAAAGTTAAGCAGAAGAATAAGTGCTGTCCTGCATAAAGATGGTTTAAGTACATGTTTCCCAAATCAGGGCATAAGTTGTTATTTTACTACTGTCTCTGCAGTACTGCTTTTTCTACCTCATTAGAATGAGAGGATGCTTGCATAAATTCCTCATATTGACACACAAGACTATGCCTGTCTCCCTGAGAATTTGGAGATTTCTTTCCCTTTCCCCCAAATTAATAAGTGCTGTCACCTGCATCGCTAAACACCAATTTGCTGCTTACCGCTAACAAGACCTCCACGTAATGTAGCTAAAGGTAGTATTTCAAAAATAGAGCTCTCCTGTTCCCAGCATGTCTGACAAGAATACATTAGAGGCACCTGTCCCTGGCACCAATATTTTGTTTTCTCTTTATCTACATGGGAAGAAAGGAGTCTAAAGCACTGAAATTTGCCTTGAAAACAAATCAAATGTGAGCACAGGAATCTGTTTTCCTGTCCTGCATCCCCTGTTTCAGTTCTCCCCACCGGTATGGAGATTTTCAAGTGTAAGTAAACACTAAAAACATATCCATTTGAGTGAAAAATGAATATTATCTCTTTCTTAATAATTTTCATCTGAAAACAATCAGGGAGCAGGAAATCTTTTAATTATGTTTGAAACTATGAGACTGGCTCTGTGCTCACCAAGTCAAAGACATAAATACTGCATTATACTGCAAATATACTGAAAATATCACCAAGCTTAAAACAAGTCCATCATACCCATTATTTATCTGGGTCAAGACCAGTAACAATGGTACAATAGAAACTCAGAACTTTAAAATCTAGATATTCCTCACCCCAAAGGATATGAAATGACACAATATGCTTCTATATGCTTTTGTATTGCAAGAGTAGTTCTTGTCCTGGTTTAAACTTGGAGAGAGTTAACTTCCTTCCTAGTAGCTGTTATGATAGACTGTGGGATAAGTTCCTTCAGCCCTTAGCTTCAGACATTTGTCCTGTATACTTTTACACCTGAGGGAGATTCCTTAGATCCCTCCGATATCAGTAGAGAGAAATCGGTGTTTTGAAACTTGATTCATCTAGTCATATGAAAATGTCAGCCCTAGGAGATGCTGAGTAGGTACCTCCTAAAAATGCCTGTTTCTATGTATTTACTTCAAAAGGAGCCTTAAGTGATGTAAACATCTGGACGTAAACAACTACATTTAGTCCGATGAATCCCAGAATTCTGGGAGATCAGATGAATCCTCAGACTTCACATCTGCTCAGCTGCTTTTACTAGGCTCTACCTTTGTCCATTGGCATTAGTTTTATTTGGATGACTTCTCTTAGAAAACAACTGATTTGTGCTTTTATCCCTGTGACAATGGCACTGTAAGTTGACAAAGTACTTTTATGATATGAATGTCTGTCCTATCTAGGATGGTTTGTGAATCCCTTTCAGCTTTTCTTAGCAGTGAGCAGCAGATTTGAATAATCTTAGACCTGGATTTAATGTTAGATCTGACTCAGTGGGGTTCCCATTAAAAATATCTAAAATATGTCTATTGACCAACAAGGAAACTGTGTTGGGTCTCTTAAGTGCGCTGTCACAAAGACAGCCAAGGCAGGCTGTAAATCAATAACATTCATTACAATGAAATCCATTGACAGTAGCTGGGAATACAGATGTAAAACTGTTTCCTTTCTTATTCATCTGAGAAATTTTACATGCTAAAGGAAAGAAGGGAGTACTCAAACAATACATTTGAGGGGGGGTTATCCTATGATTTCTTGGTGTTGCTTTCATGTGAAAAGTCATTCTCCTCATTCTCCTTATGATTTATAAGGTGTTTCAAGTAGGATCTCTTGTTTAATGTTCACTCTTATCCCACCCTGATGTTCGAATAATGACCATTTTTAGAAAGAAGCAGTGAAATATATTGACTAATCAAATCTTCCAAAAAGATTGTTTAACACTTGTTGCAATTAATTGCTATTTCATTATACATGTCTCTGCTCAGCTTTCTAGAAGAATTTTCAGACATGTGGTTTTCATGAACCTGGCAGTCCTAAGACACTGCACAAACTTTGCAGAAGTAGCTCCGATAAATCTTGGTAAGGTAAATATGTAGCAGAATGACCTCAGACTGAAGTTTCCTTCTTGCCTGTTTTCTTGAGTAAGGATCTAAGTTTGAAAAAGCTGCCTTGTTTAAATGAGGAGTTCACTTTATAAATAATAAGGTTGTATCCATTTTCTTTTACCAAGTTAGTAATCTTTTGACTATTTCATCTGCTCCTAGATCATGTAGCAATAAGGAATAAAGACACTTTATGGACCTAATTTTTCAAACACTTACCTCACTGTACGCCAGAAGCAACTCCCTTGTAGTCATTAGGTCTGATTTCTTTCATACTTCAGTCCTGCCTGGCTTCCAAAAACCATGGGACATGGGAAGGGGCTGGGGAGATCTTCTGTTCCTCTCCTTTTCAGGCTGCTTTAAGTTGTGGCTTACAACAGTATAGCCATCCTCTAGGCTCACACAGGTGGAATAAGGCACCGAGCATAAGGAGCCCCAAGACTTGGAGAGTCCCTTTTTAATATTACACACGTTTTACAGTTACTTTGAGTCTCATTGTGAAGAAAACAATCCCACACGTTGAAATTGGCCCTGTTTCTCTCCACAATCTTTTATGTTCACAGTTGTTAAAGAAAACAGGTTGAGTCTTCCCAAAAATTTTAGTTTTCTGTGAAAAAAAAAGCTGCAGTAAAGTGACACTTTGATCATAATTAAAAAATTTCAGTTGATTTAACAGTTCACTTTAGGCATTTTTTGAGCTGTGGAAACAGCAGTGCTTTTAAGATAATGAACATTGTATGATCACTAATGAAATCCACATATGCATACATATATATATATACATGATATATATCTATATATATACACACACTATATATATATAAAAGATATATAAAAAAAAATATATGAAGTCTTTATGCTATACATTTATCTGTCTACTACATAGATATATGGTCCTCTTAAGTTTACTTAAAAAGGAATCAAATGGGAGGGAAAGCACATTTTTCAAATGTGGCTCTAATTGTCTTTTGTGAATGTTCTATAGATCATTACTGATTGTTTACAAACCTTGTGTGGAATGGCTTTATGGCAATAGAGGGGGTAACATACCTTCATTGTTTATAAAATGACAGCTCCTAATGGACCATATTAGCTTTAACACAAACTATTAAATCCTTTTCATTAAATTATTCTGCACTCTATTTTGGAATCTTGTTAGCTCTGGGAAGTAGGTGCAAACTCCTAAGGAAACATGAGCACACATTGAGACTATTATAGATAATGTTTATTAAATAAGCCTCTGAGGATGTTTTTCTTGGGTTGCTCTCAAGCATTTTGAAGGAGTCGTGTTCCATGTTTGAGGTCCCATGTTTCTTCCTCTTAAACTATGAGCAGCTGTAGCACATGACCTACTTCTGTAGAACCCTGTAATGATTTCCTTCCTTCAGTGGCTTCAGGAGTCCCTCTTCTGCCCTGTGAAAAAAAGGGACAAATATTTTAATCCAAGCAAAATGCTAAAGCGGGTTTTGTTGGTTTCAGGGAAGAAACTCAATACAGCTACATCACCGAGCGTAGGCCTCAAATTGGAACCATCTGGCCTGCAGAAGCACCATGAGATCGTTGGGAAAGGCATGGATATTTTTGCCTTGGGCTGTAACACATACACCTGCAGAATGGGTAGACATGTTGGCAGACAAGCTGGACTCATGTAGCAATACAAGCCTTCCCTCACAGTGCTGTGGCAGTGCCGGAGTTTGGAAATTACCCTGACATATTTAATAAATGCAATCACTGTACTGCATGCTCTCCAGATAGCAAGTATGCATCTGCGCTTGCCATTAAGTTAATTCAGACAGGTCTGTACTTCAAGGCCCGTATCTATTCGCCCTTCTTGCACAAATAGCTTCTTTGAAGACAAAATAAGGACAAGGGAAGGAAGATGGTAAGCACAAAATCGTGCACTACGTCTTAAGGCTGCCTCTTGCAGGAGGTAGCAATTCATGTGATATTCATGTGAACTGGGTTAGATTGAGAAGAGATTCTTGTTGGTAAATATTACAGCTCTTGGAGAGCACAAAAGAATGCAGGAGTCAGTGTAATCCGTCCCCCTTGGTAGGAGATTTGTAAAATCTCTAGGCTGGATGCAGAAGGAACAAGAAGCCACACACAGACTCTAAAGGTCATGACTCCAGAAACTGTCAGAAAGAGACAGTGTCCAAGCCCACCCAAAAAATGAAAATGCATATCACAGAAGCAGAAGGACATGTATCCTTTGACTGGAATGTCATTAAACAATTAGGATCACAGGTGTTACCAGAGCTCTACACAGTGCCCCGTTTTCTGCCTGCAGGCTGGCGGATGGCAGAGCAAAAGACCAGAACGTGGCATTTGCACCTTTGTGATCTGTAGCTGCAAATACTACTTTGCACCTGCAGATTTGTACCCTGCCCCTACAGGCACTCGTCAGACAAAACTCCAAGCAGTCCCTTGGGGCTAAAAGGTTAAGGCCTGTAATAGCTGGACATTAATACCGTGTTATTCTTCTTTCAGCAATATAATGTATACAGCATCCAAGGCAGAATATCTGCTGCTGGGTTAGAGAGCGTGGCTGCTCACATTATGCAGTAAATACACTGAAGGGAAACAGGTTCCCCCAGCTTTCTCTCACTCCACCTAGAAATCACGCTATCAAACTTTCAGCGGGGAAAGTTTACACCCTGAATCTCAATCTGTACTTTCCCATACTCCTGAAGAAGTCCAAAGAGAACATTTTGGCCCAGCTCTGCTTTCAATGTTCTCTATATTGCTAGCATCTGGAGTCATGTACGTGGGCTATCCCAGCCCTGAGCCAGGGAATAAAACAGACAGAATGTGCGTAAGATTGCAGTCTAGTCCTTTGCAACGCAGAATTCTGAGCACTGCTAGTTCCATAGTCTTCTCTTTAGGAGGTGCTGAAGTGTTTTCAGAGATAAATCCTCAAGGTGACTTTTTAATTGCTTCACTGAGAGTTAAATGGGGAAGAGATAAATGAAGACTATGTCCAGTGTGTAAATATCAAGTGTGAAATCTCTAGCTCTCCTCTCCTTCACTCCTCTGTAAATGCGAAGCAGCTCTGCAAAAACCTACAGAACAGTGCCAGGGTAAAACAGATGATGCAGAAAGCAAAATGTTTTTTCTGAAATCTATGGAGACATTACAGAGATTTTGTGGACAGTCAAATATAACAGGAATAGGGGTGGAGCTATCTCAAAGGATAGTCCTCTGAAATGGCTTCCTCAGTTTCCAGGTCCTGATTTTGGAAACGAAATCTGATGTTCTGTATCGACACATAAGAAAGATGGGATACAATATGTATTGCTGTAGACAAACTTCCTTCTGGACTCATATTTGATTTCCTCTTGCTTTTCGCTGTACCTTGGTTCACCTCACCTCGCAGCAGCTTCTCACTGCTGAGCACGCAAGCCAAGGCAGCTTTGCCTAATACACACCTCCAACAGTTTCCAGTGCTGTTTCAGGAACAAGATGAGAGTTAATGAGGCTCAACACACTTCCTACCATACTTTATGGGGAAAACCCCTTGAGTGAGAGCAGGAAATCCATCTTGTAAGAATTACAATGTGGTCTCAGTTCCTCAGCTAGAAGCTGAAGAGAATATTGATATTTTTCAAAACACCAAATACTAAGCTATGGGGGTTCCCCCACTAATACCATGGGGGTTCCCCTGCCAAATATCCCTTTGGTTCAACAGGGCAATTTTTCACTTCAGTGTCATTTAGATTTCTGAAATAATTTATTATATGCTTGAAGAATATTGAAAATTTCCCTAAACTGGATTCTACTACCTCTATTTACGCTGTGCAAAGGCAATCCCACTGCTGACAGGAAAAAAAGGTGCTGTTTGCTATGAGGGAGGGAGGGCAGAATCAGACCCTTCTTAAAAGCCTTCTGAAAGATGGGGAAAAGCAAGAGGGCCCAGGTTTCACCAAGCGCATTTTGA
Organism: Coloeus monedula; assembly: GCF_965178545.1. Taxonomy (NCBI): domain Eukaryota; kingdom Metazoa; phylum Chordata; class Aves; order Passeriformes; family Corvidae; genus Coloeus; species Coloeus monedula. Next base: position 91,073,745 of record NC_138783.1, read on the forward strand.
CAAATCACTAAACTCCCTTGTGATCTCAACCAGTAAACCAGGGAGGATTACTACAGTGTTGCTGAATGCCTTTAACAAACAGAAATTCCTCCATCACATTCTGGGAATAACAACAACAAAAAAGAAATCTTTATGAGAGGAAAGCAAATGCAGCTGTGATCTTGGGGGCCAGGTAAAACGATTTGCAAGAATATAAAGAGAAAAGTACTTTCTCTTAGCAAGTTTTTTCAGCCATCTGGCTCTTCCCGCTCTTCCCTCCCCAGTCCTGGGGGTGATGGTCCTTGCAGCACACTTTTCCAGACACACACCAAACATGACACATGGGCTGCAGCCGCAAGCCAAATGTCTGTTTCCAGATGTGCCTGCTGGCCCCAGTGGAGCTGCTCCCCTGTCACACAGCTCGTGACCCCAGGTTGGCAGCTAAACTTTCCCGGGGTACCGAACAAATAAGTGACTGCCCAAATCCTGATCCTTCCTTAGCTCTGCCCCTGCTCTCGTTTCAAAAAAAAACATGGGAGAGGTGTTCCCTGCTTGCCTCCATCATGTTTCACAGCACTGGCTGTCCCCTTCCTGTCCAGACAGAGGCGTTTTCTTCCTGCGGAAACCACAGCACAAGACAGGAGGAGGAGGATCCATCTAAACACAGGTGTCATCCCTGCACACAGCCAGATGCTGCCAGAATGTGCATCTGAATCCAGAAGCTGGTGAGCACTTGCAGCCCCATGATTTAGAAGCAGTTCGAGTGCTTCTAGAACAGTCATGTATATGCAGTTTACAGAAATGGAGCTTTTTTATGAGACACTTTTCCCTTTCCATCAGTAAGGCAATAGAGAGCTCTTTCTCCTCTGGAGTTTCAGGCCTTGGAGTTCATTTTGAAATGCTCACAGTCTTTTGAGATTGACAGAGTTCCAGCTATTGATTTTCTTGACTTGTTCATAAGTTAATATTTACCACAAATATCTTGTTGAGAAAATGAAAAGAAAAAACACATTTTTCAAAACAGCAGAAGCTGGTGAGATAATGAACCAGACACAACTTTAAACAAGATATTTTTTAAAACATTAAAACTTCCTTCCCTTTTTTAAATTAGTGGCAAAAAGAAAAAATGAAAAACAAGTGCCCCCAAACCAGAAGGGTGATAAGCAGTTTTTATTGCTGAGTTCATTACTGTGGTTATTTTGAGAGAGAAGACATTTTTCTCTTAATTCATGAGCCAGACATGAGCTCTTTGGAGGCTGTAGTAAAAAGATCTCCTTAAAAATGACTGCAAAAGGATGACTTTGCTAGAAAATTCCAGCTGGTTCAACCATATCCAGATGCCTGAGAAGTTTGATTATAGCTTGACTAACTCTCTCCTATCCTCATCAATGGACGGCCAAGATCAGGATTTCCTAGGAGCAAGCATCAGCCCACTAGCAGCAGAGCAGCAAGTGAAGCATGTGATGGGCTGGAGCACTGTAAGCAAAGGCAATGGCTTCGGCTGTGGTGAAAGGTTGTGTCGCTGCAGCCCAGCTGGTTGTTAACACAGGGCCCTGGTTTGCTCCCCTCCAACCTGCAGAAACTGGACCTCAGCTTGTAGCCCCAGTGTGGACTTTGCTAGTCTGCTGGTCTGGGATCCCACACTAGCTTGTCACCATCTGCTCTGGAAATGGCAGCAAACCTCAGTCACCCCCTTCCCCTTTCCCCAGCCCCTTGCTGGGGAGAGCTGCCGACAAACTCACCGACAGGGAGGGCAATGCATGAAAGAAAACACAGAGCCGACAGAAAAACGAAACGCACATGGCAGGGAATAATATTTCATTTGTGCAGTAGCGGCCCTGCTGAAGCAGTGTAAATAAAGCAGGTTACTGAGATGTGAATATACCACTGTTTATAAATACTAGCCCTTCTGCCCGGAGACGTGCGTGAGGAGAGCTGGACACTCATGAGGTCACCCCACCACATTTTATGATTTACATAAATCATGTCAACACCGTGAGCAGGAACGGCGGGCGAATGGGGCTGCATGAAGCGAACCATTCAGCCTCCTGTCACAGGTCTTAAAACAGGTAGAAGCTGTTAACGGGCCCACCAAATCTCTTAAAATGCAGAGGGGATGAGGGATAATCCAGCCAAGGAAACAAGGCATTCACCCACCCCATGTACCTCAGCTGTCAGAGACCTTCCTAAGCTCAGAGGAACAGAAAGCCAGCCAAAAATGGTGCTAGCAAAGCCCACAAGCTAAACTCGTGATTTATATCCCCCTTCACAGAGGGTAGTGTGTCCCACCAAGCAACCATTCTAATGAAGAAAATGCCTGCGCACCTGGCAAAGGTGAAGAAAACGCCCCAGGTTTTGCTGCGTGCGGGACACTTCTTCCCCTTATTTATCAAGCACATTGAAAATGTGATTTTTCTGGCAGACAAATCAATATTCTGGGACTAAACGGAAGCCCCTCTGTAGGTTTGCCTTGCATCCAAGTACCTGTGGTTTGGGGGCCAGAGACTAAGGCAGTGGGGACAAATGCAGGAAAGCAGTGTGCAGCTTCCCCTGAATTTTGTTCAACTCCCTATGAGCGCTGTGTCTAACTGGGATCACACGATACAAGGCCAAAACTGCAGCTAAGGATAAAAGCAGCAGCGACAAACAATCTTCTTTTCCTTGCCACTTCACAGTCATGTATCTCTCTGGGGCTGTTCTAATTTCGGTGGACAGTAGTCCCTTTTGGTCCAATTTGCCTGTCTCAGGAGACAGATGATGCCATCAGGGTGGGTGCCTGAAACACTGAGGATCTGGCTTGCAGTCTTTAACTCTGCCCAAATTTCAGCTCTAATAACATGTAATTATGTAAAATAATTGTAAAAATTACAATCACACATGAATCGCGTATAATTATGCAAAAGAAATGTAAAAAATGTAAAAGCGGTACAAAATCCTTATGATACATTGCTGGTATATGGACATGTGCTATTCACTACTCTTAAATACAAGTTGATTTAAAAATATTATTTTGACCATAAATCAACCGTGTTCTATGCGATTCCTGTTGATCTACAGCTGTGACACATTCTCAGAGAAGAACAGATGTAAATATTAGGCAGAATTGGGAAGGGTTTTGCGAAGTGTTTTTCCCTGGAAGATGTGGATTTGTCAAAATCAAAGCCTTAGGGAAGAGATGGGATTTTAAAAATGAAAATGCTATATTCAAATACAATTGGAAAACATTTTTAAAAATTATCAGAATATCCTCTTTTTATAACTTTCAAAAGAAAAGATGTAATTTTCAGACTGAAATTAAGTTTCTGTTTTGAAATCTAAGTAAGATTAGATCAAAAACATCAGGAAAAAATACTTAATTCAAAACACTTCAAGGCTTACCAAAAATCATCATTGCAGAATTTTTTATCTGATCTAAATTTTTGCAGTTTACTCTTTAAATTCAAATTTTTTTCAAGATTTGCACTTCTGCACATGCAAAAAGTGGTAAGTGCATAAACCCTTTCTTTTTCACCTCTGCAGTTCTATAAAAAAATGTGTTTTCAGCACACAAGCTTCAGTATCTTTTCCAGAGAAGCTTCACCCATCCAGAAGGCAGGGTGGGGTAATCTCAATCCCTCAGCCCTGGGGGGTTAGGAAATAATCTCTACTCTGCTTCCCCAGTCTCATTCTGGACCTCAGAAAAAGCTTTTTTTCTCAAAGGAGAAATGCGGAGATGCTTTGCAGCTGGTGCCCTCCCCCTGTACATAGAGGTGGCACCGTGGTGGGGTCCTTTCTTGCACAGGTGAGTGACCACTGTGTTCTAGTCTGGTCAAGGTCACAGCTTGGAGAACCAGGTACCTGCTGCCTGAAATGAAGCCCTGAATGAAAACTAAAAGATTTGGGTTTTGATACTGTGCCTTTCTGACAGTGACATCTTTTCAGGGGCAATTAAATGCTAAGCATTGGTCTGTTAAATTTAGTGGCAATTTCAGTTGTAGGCAGCATCAAGTCAAGGACAATTTCAGTTTCAGGGCAGCTTTTATTTCATGTTTTGAAACTGACAGTGCTTTTTATTCAAGAGCAGCTTTTGTTTGAAATAATATAGCCTAGCTGTTTCTCTGTGGTCCTGATCCTGCACCTCAGAAAGGACCTCGCTCACAGCCAGAATCCTTCCGATAATCGGGTATTTTCAGCAGGGAGACTGAAGTGCCCTGAGCACAGGCTGGAGCCTGCTGTGCATGTCTGTCTTAGTGTGGGGAGGCTTTTTAAGATCCAGGGGTTTTCTTCCTCTAAGGCCCCCAACCCACCTGTTGGCAAGACTCTCTGGGAGAAGAGTCACCTGCAGGATTCGACTTCAGATACAGACCCAGATCAGAGGTTTGCAAAGGCATTTGGTTCTGGCATGTCATTGGGTTCCCTGGGGGACTGGGTGTGTGTACCCACTCATTTCTGTCTGCATAGCCATACTTCATCTGTCTACAGGCAACAGCTTCCCTGAGTTGCCTTCCTTAAGACTCAGGTTTTATATTACCAGGTAAATTTCCTTTCAGTTTTATTTGCATGGAGCAAGAGTGACATTCTGTGGCCAGTTAGATTTATGGCAGCATTTCCTCACTCTTCTTCCCCTCCCATAAATACCTCAGGGTATAAACCACTCTCTGATAGCCTTTTGTTTTGTTTGTGGCTTCTATCATAGTTCGTGAGAAATAAATATAGAGGAATTCTCAAACACATTTCTGTGGCATGTAATCCTTAGGGACTGCTTTACCATGAATTCCCAACAAATTCAGACATCTATGTACTGATTACTATTTTATGAGAGCAATGCCTGATTATAATGAAAGTAACCAGAAGCATGAAGAGACTGTGACATGTTCCTCAGGCTCCACTCTAGCTGGCTCAGCCTGTTGTACTTGGAAGGGATGAGGAAACCATGTTCCAAAACCCCATAAAAAAATAAAGCGGAGTGCTGTTTAAAACAAAGCAGTGGGCTTTTTAGGCACTTATGTGCACTGGATAATACACCAATGACACTAAATTGAACTCATTTAGCTGTAAACATGATATTACATTTGACAGCTTCCAGTGGTAAAATACCAGACCGTTCATGCTGAGGAGAAAAGAAACAATATGGAAGGAGCAAAACTCATCAAAAAAGGAGCCACAAAAGGGCCAACAGGGGAAAAAAATAACCAACAAAACCCCAGCATTTTTCAGTGGTTACAGTCATAACTCAGCACAGGCACGCATAGTACCAAAAGCAACCTGCCCAGTTTAAACAGCGGAGAGCAGGCGCTGGAGTTTATGTTGTTCCCCTGTTTATTAAAAACGGATGGGAGCACTTGACAGAAAAATCAAACTTCTGGTCATGGCTCATTAATCTCTGTTGTATCTGTCAGATATGTGTGTCTAGAGTTTCAACAAGGCTCTAGAATCAAGATTACTGCTGAGCTCTGTTATTTTCTCTAATTTTGAATGAGGGGAAATGCTGCCAATCACCCTAGGCAAGAGGCGAGTGCAGGGCCACGGCTGCAACCCTTTGCAGCCAGCATGTCCCTGCCCAGTGGTTTGGATCTGATTTCAGAGGCAGCAACCCCTCTTTCCCCTCCTTACCACAGCCAGTTTTGGCTGGCTGCCTCCTCTCCCTTTCCCCTGAAAACCAGACTCATTGCCCACCACCAAAGAACATGCCTGTCAATGCTAAGGTGATGACAAGGTTGATCTGAGGAAGTGGTGGATGCTCCTTCATCGCTGAATTCTGCTCTCATACACAAAAGTGTTAATTGCATTAATCCACTGAAGACAGTGGAGCTCCTCCTGTGTAAAAGCAGGGTAAGTGATGGGCTCAGCAGGCCTAGAGTGGGCTCAGCAGGCCTGAGATGAATATGGTATGAAACAATTAGCTGCAGATGGTATAGGAATCTCGTTTTCTGGAAATACAGATTTTGCCTGGAGATCTTTCTATATATATTGGATTTGTCAAACTGATAATGACTTGAACATTTGGAGAGAGAGGATAACCCACCGCAGGGCCAGATGCAGCTGTGATGGGGAGGATGGAGGATGTATATTAGCCTCAAAATGTGTCTGTCTCCCCATCACATTTCTATGCCAATCTATAGCGGTAGGAGGATGGATGAGGCCCTGAGTAGAGCAGGGCAGAGGAGCTCACCCGCTGCCTCCCCTTATGCCATTACTTTCCTTACTTGCTTTGGACATTGCTCATTTCTTCACTTATTCTTTTCTTTCCCCTTTCTTCCTTTTTTAAATTGTCAGTGATGTTGTTTCCAGAGACAGAAAAACTGATGGGCACTTAGAGGATGAGGCACAAGATTTAGCTGTTGCTTCGCTTAAGTGCAAAACACAGGCAGTTGTGAGAGGAGGTTTCCAGCTCTGTCTGTCAGAGGACAGGCTGGGGATTCCTTTCAATCCTGATACCGCAAGCACAGTTCTTCAGGCGGGAACAGTGGACTCACACAACACAAATATAGACACAGGCAGAAAAATAGCAAAGAAAATATGATGTTTTATGACTGCAGGTACACCACAAGCAGGCAGCCTGACCCTCACTGCTCACCCACTGCAAATGGCAAGAGCAAGACTGTGTAAAAGCCGTGCTTGCCAGCTCCCTTCTCAATGAAACACATGGAGGTTCCCTCCAGGGGATGTCTCTCCTGCCTGCCAAAGTCTGCCCTCAAGATCAGCCCTGCCTGCTGCGCCAGCTGCAGGATTGCAGGCACGGCTGCCGCATGGTGTTTCATATCATATGGAAAGCCATATTCCTCGGGATGTTCAGACATGCCAGAGAGCCTGTCTGCGTGGCAGTCAGTTGGACTGTGAGTGGGCAGTAGGCAAATGACAAAGAGCAGCACTTACCCTCCTCCGTGCTGCAGCTCGCCATTTCTGAGAAGCACAGGCATAGACAGCCCTGTGCTTCAGCCTTAGCAGAGCTTGCCCATGCAGAACATTTCCCAACACCATTTTGAACCCCAGGCTTATAAAGCTAGAGCTATTAAGAAACAGAATGTTTTACTACATCTTAACAAACAGGGTGATTCCAATTGCCTGCTAATCTGCCTGCAATGTGGTGGACCCTTCTAATCCCAAGAGTAAATTCCCATTGTTTTAATGTTAGCTCCTCTCACTTAAAATATTTTTCCAGTGGGTTTTTAAGAATCTATGTTATTGGACCAAGGAATCTGGACTTCCTGATCTGTTTATTCTAACAGACATGTGAGTGGCTACACTAGTTGGTATAACTTGCTGCTGCTCAGAGAAGACTGTGCCTATCTCTCCCTCTCTCTCTCTCTCTCTCTCTCTCTATATATATATATATATTTGCAGCATTTCTGAAGCTTCTCTGTATTTAACAGTTAATTTTTTTCAATAAAGCATAAATGACGTAGGAGCCATTTTCAACAGCCACATCAGCACTTAAGCCTGGATCCTTTAAGCTATTCAAGTACTTAGATATATATACCTCAGTGGAAGTGTTTCAGACATCTCAGCGGGTTAGATGAGTAGCTTCCACTGAAATCTGCCCCCAGTTCCAGCTTCCCCTCAGTTGCTTAAGTTGTTCTTTTGGGATTTAGATACTGAGATGACAGGTACCTAAAATATGCAATAGCTGGATGACGTGCATAAGGTAAAGAAGGGTGTTTGAACACTGTAGGATGTAGGATCATCTTTAGCTGAGGGGCAGCACAGGAAAAGGCCACGAGGCCCTCCTAGGTATCTCCAATAGCCCTAGAGTAAAATTGTCAGGCAGTAAATGCTGTCAGGTATCTTGTTACATGCCTGGGTATGCAAAATTTCTTGTGCAGATACAGAAGGCATGACACAGAGAAAATCTCCTTGCTAGCCAGCTTACTGGGAGCCAAGTCATAGTAGTGAGCCTCTCTATCCAGAGCAGTGCAGGTCAGCTCAGGTGTAACTGAGAGAAGAGAACCACACATCAATCTGGCAGAAATAAGGGTTTGTTTCATTGAAATAGTGGAGGCATTTTTAATGGCAACCTGTCAGGAAGCTGAGCTGTATTCTTCAAAAAGCGGATGCAACTGCTGTCAGGTAGGCAATAGCTGAGTGAGCTTGCTGGGCTGTACTGCTTCCTGACTTCGTGCATTGGTCAAACGAAGTCACACTAACTATGAACCCAGGATTTGTTATGTTCTTCCATCCTTTTGAGTGCTAGTTGTTTTTCTAGGAGACATAAAGAGACCTGAGGTAACAGATGTGCTCCAACTCTACTCCTAGCTCCAGGATATAGATGATACAGGAGTCCTTAGTGTCCTTTACTGCATGGTGTGGCAGCAGCACTCCTTTTATTCTCAAAAAGACTTTGTATCTCGTTGGAGAGAATCACAGAACCATAGAAGGATTTGGTTGCAAAGGACCTTAAAAGGTCATCTAGTTCAACCCCCTGCAATGAGAAGTCAGAAGGCTCCCTTGGGTGACGTAATTTGATACTACTGTGTATCAAGAATAACATTTTTAAGCAGTCACCATGTCCTTTGCCTTCGCAGTTTCCTTTCTGCTCTCTACTGCTGGTAATATTTTTGCATGCATCTGTTATTTGAACAAAATAAAATGTTTTCAAGTGAGTAAGTATATAAAATCAAGTTACTTGTAGTTTGCTGGGAAGGCAATTACAAATGTTTTTATGCTTAGCAAAATATAGCTGAAGATGTTATTTGCTTTGAACTGCAAAACCAGAAAGTGCAAACCCTTTTGTTACTTGAGACAATGTGTCACTAAATAAAGAATCTTTTTATGAAGGGAAAGCTAAAAACCCAATGATATTATATTCAGTTACTCTGAAAATGCAACCTTCCCCTTTGCATCTCTGTTTCTACCATCAGCCATAAAAAGCCCTTCTTCTTACCACAGAATATATCAACTGCAGGTCTCCAGTTAACTCATGTGTGAAATGTGCTTGATACCAAATGAATGGATGATCATAAAAACAGCGTTCCTTTTTCCTGGAAACAAAAAGCAGTGGTGATACATATTGCTTCTGTTTTCAGCCAAAGACTATAGTACCAGATGGCTAACACAACCATAACAGCTAGCTGTATCTGCATTAAAAAGTTTGAAGGGTGTGATCTAATCTTTAAAAAATGCCAGATAACTTCAGCCTCTTTAAATCACGCTACTGCTCACACCATCCTAGGACTGCTCAAACATGCCTTAGTCATGTTCATTAAGCATCATTAGACTGAACAAAAGGCTAGTCAAGTCAGCGGTCATCTTTTGGGATATGATTCAAGACCCACTGAAGGCAAGGGAAGATGTCTCACTGATTTTTGTGGCCTTGAGTAGGTTATTTCTCCTTGTCCACATTGATTATGGCTGCAGATGAAGCTTATATCAGTCAAGGTTCTTTTCCTTTCCAACTTGTTTCATAAAAGCAAAATGTTTGGGCAACAATGTTTGTAATCTGAATACTGATCCACCAGAGAAGAAATATATATTTTTGCTCTATATGATTATGAGGTACCTGAAACAATAACTTGTAGGGAGGCCCTGGGCTTAGCTACAGGTACTTGCATTGCACCTGTCAGGTACCATTTCAAATGACCTTTATTTCAATATCTTTCATAATCAGCTAGAAATTAAAGTCATACACTGTTGGACAGGAGAGTTATTGGCAATGGCTTTTTATTTTGTAAACAGCAAGGCCAAAATGTGTGGAAGATGGACTAGACATACAAAGCCATGTTCTTTTTTTCCAGAGACTGTGCCAGGCTACCAAACAAGGTTCTGAGTGCTAGTCCTTGGGTTGGTTTTTCTTTTCTTCCCTCTCCCATTTTCTTTCCTGTACTGGTAGCAGCATACCTTAAAATTCCACAATTTCCCACCCTAATCTTTGCTGTATTGTCAGACACTCAATGAGAAGAGTTTCACGGTGTTAAAATGTCATAGCCATTCAAGTATTTTTTCATGTGAGAACATCTAAAAAATTCGTGACTCACACTACCAGGACAGAGAAAGAGAACAGACTTGCAATACATTATGCCATTTCTCAAATGTTGGCTATCTTAATGGGGTCGGCACTGACATTTGTCTTGAAAGCCATCCAGTAATAGAGGGAAGTTCTCACACAGTCTTCCTCACAGATGGTGAGACCTACCAGCAGTTTTATGGCTCAGCAGTGAATGGCTCTGCAGCTCTACGGGCATACCTGCTGGAAGGCTGCCCGAGTGATACAGAAACACGTGCGGCAAAAAACCTCAGCGCCGCTGGTGGCTTCCTTTGTTTAATCTTCCTCCAGCAAACAAAAAGTGACGTGACTTCAAAACAATGGGAAGGAGGGAGAAAAATAAGGGGAGAGGGTGCTACTGAAAGATTTAGTTAAAGCCTATTCTTCTCTGGTATTTCTTAGAGTAGGGGTCAATGGTTTAAGTACAACAGGCTTGATTCACTGCCTGGATGAAGCAGATGGGGCAGATCGCCAGGCAGAGGCTTCCAAATAAAAGCTGTGGAAGGCAGCTTTAACTTTCCTTGCAGACCAAAGGGCCATTATAACAGTGAGAAAATGGGACCTGACCTAACTCAGCCTTCACTTCCATCTGCTCTGGAGAATCCTTTGTACAGCAGTTTGGGTCAGAAGGACCACCTGAACTATCCCTTTCCTACTCTACCAGCATCCTGAATATACAGTAGAGGAATTGACAGACAATGTGCACAGGGGAATACAGTGATTGCCTAAGACAATCAGCCCCAGTGTGTTGGTTTATATTCTTACCTGGAGCCCACATTTTACTGCAAGAAAAGGTGCTGCACCAGCAACTCACAAAAGGTCTTCCTGCCTGAAAGAAGAGACAGTCTAAGTATGAAACTAGAGACAGAACTGAGAACAAGGACACTTGGAGAGAAACACAAAGAAAGAGAGAGCTGACATTGTTCAGCATCATGACCAGCAGCCTGACTGTTGCTATATGTGTTGCAGGCTTTGAGATGCTTTTAAAGCAGGGAATGAGGTAAGTTTACAGACATCTGCTGGGAGTTCTTCCCAAGAGAAAGATGAGCAAATGGGTGAAAGTACTTATTTGGAAGCGCAAAAAGTGGGTAATAACTGTGGTTTCATGGGACAAGGATGCAAAATTCAAAACAGTACTAGGCAGTGGAAACTGGAAACAAGCGGTTTATATCAGGAACCAAGATGGCAACCAAAAGAGAGAAGAGAAAACATTACGTCAATATGAAGTCTAGAGGAATTATTTTTTCAGTAGAAGTCAAAATATAGTTTTGTGGCACTCAGCTTTCCATGATTTGGCTATGATGCTTATAGCCATTATCCAAGACTCCTTTCCCTTCTCAAACCTGGAACAGACCCTAAGAAATCCCTCAGTGACCTGATAGACGAGTACCTGGAATTGACACACACGGACAGCTACTTCTTGTTGAAGTTTTTAGCATTGGTGGTCTGAGCATCACCATCAGTATACAGAGGAGTCTCCATTTTATACCATTTCTAGATTTTTAGAGACCCTGACTTTGAGCTACTAGCACTCCCAAGCTACTAGCTTCCCAAGCTTTTGCAAAGCTTGAGTTATGACTGTGCATGGTGATACACAGCTCTGATGAAAGGGTATTGTACAGATTCCTATCCCATGTATGGAAATGTGTGGATAAATTTTTCCATGTCTCTTTGGGCTCATGTATTATTAGCAGATAGTCTGAAAGACAAATAGACAAAAAAAAAATAATTCAACATATTGTATGTCCAGAATATTCTACTGTCAGTAAAGTAATGCATATTCCTATAATATTTTCTTTATTCGCTGATTCATAATTTTTTCAGTTCTTTCACACCAGCTCAATTATGCTCTGCTTGTTTCTCAAGTCTCTGAACAAGCACAGCATAATTGGCTTTCATATGTCCAACATCAACCACTGCCTTTGCTTTCAGCCACAAAGTTTCCTAGACACCAAAACAAAGCATTCTTCAGTACATGCTCAAGAGCTTTGCTCTCATACATCACTAGCTGGGCATTTAGTTCCCACATAGTTCAGTGCTCTACTAATCCTGAAGAAAACTACACTTACCCAGCTCCAAAAGGATTTTAATTTGGAATTCCTGTTTTCCATGGGAGTTATGTATGGACCAGGCTACAGATATTCAGCCATAATGTATGAAAAATGTGCAAACTACATCTACAGGAGAAGAGAACAATGATGGAGGAGTTTCATTCCATGGTTCTGGGACAACAGGAATACTAGATTTAGGTAAAGTCATCATTTCTGCCTTCTATCCTGTCCCTGCACCTTATCATCAGCATGTAATTCTTCAATTACCCCTATATTGCAGTTATGAAACCTTGACTATTTTGACTTCAATGGATTTTGAAGAACTGGGTCAGAATGCATGTATGACAGATAATAAGCCTTAACTATAAAAGCAATAAAAATGCAGAAGGTGCTATCTATGTAATATAGTCCCATTAACATATCACACTAGAAATCTTAATTTTGGAATTTCCTGAGGTAATTTTAACTATGCAATTTCCACATTACATTACAAGTCCTCCTTGTATAACACCCAGGGTGGCACAGCAAGTGTAGCAGGAACTGAAACGTGGGTTTCTGAGCTTAGTGACTTTAACCTCTGCTGCCTGAGCTTAAAGATGGCAGTCAGGAGAGACACAGAGTGCCAGCGTGGGTTACAGCAGCATATTCTTTAGTTTTCTGCTACTCGCACCCTTGTTTTCACAGCAAAAAAAGGAAGATCAACAGGCCTGAAGGAAATTGGATGGAAGTGTTCCTGGACTCAAAATAAAATAGTAAGATTTATTTTGAGTATTAAGACACATATGCATATATGGGGGTTGGGAGTGAGGAAAAGAAAAATACTCAGCATGGGTGTTAAGGAGAGAAAAACAGTGTCTGCTTTGACAGTTAGTATTTGGTGCCCTCTTCTGCACCCATCCGTACTTCTAAAGTTCTTTAGAATGAGGAGAAGAGCATCTGTCTGTCGTCCATTTCTACATAGCAGTGCTTTGCTGTGAGGGGCAGCGGGTCATCCTAGCAGATGTCAGCCATCGTGGTGATGGGAAAAGTAGAATTTTTTTTAGGTGAGAGGAATGAGTGTGTTAATAGAGAATAAAAGGCTGTGACTAGAAATTAAAAAATATTTAACTGAGATTTCAGTTATGACATCTAAATTATTATATTAATAAAAGTAGGTTGTATTTTGATTGTGACTGAAAAAGAAGCATACCATGTATATAAGATATATAATCAGTTTAATCATATGCTGATCCCAGGACAATCTCATCCTAACATTTTATGAAATTACAAATAATATATAGCACACACAATTCTTCATAGTAATTTAAATGTCACTTTGCTAAATGAACTTGAAGACAGATTTGCACTTATTGAATGCAGAACAATTTCAATATTAATTTCTATTTTTTCCATTACTGAAGGATAATTTTATGCTAGAATTTCAAATACTTAAAACCAAAAGGTTCACTAATTCTGATCTCAGCTTTTGAGCTTCAGTTTGAGTTTCAAGTTCAATTGGAAAGTTTCCTAACTACCTTCTTCCCTCTACCTTCAACTTCATTTTATCTGTAGATGCACAAAGCATTGCAAACATCTTACAGCAGTTCTCTACCCGTCTGCCACAGCCCGGGCAGCTCTTGTTTCCTGCAAGATTATTCATTTATTTTGAAAAGGAACGATATGGAGGTTATAATTGTGCCAGCTCACAGCTCCTCCACTGAGAACTGAAGAGAGCAGTATCTAAATCATAGATGTTGTTATGAAAATGACAAGCCTCAGGTTCCTGAACAACAGTCCACCTGAGCCCCTGACCCCGGGCAAGGTCTCTCAGAAACATCATCCGAGCAAGGCATAGAAAACTGAGGTCTGGTTTTACCCTTCCAGGTATATTTCTGTTCCTGTTTATTGCTGGTTGACTTCATGAGAAGAAATCCATTTGACATTTTAAGATTTTCTTTCTTGGATACATAGGTTTGAGCAGCTGCTGCTAACCTCCCCTACAGTTTTGAAGCCAGTTTGTTTTCAGTCAAGTTAAACCTTAGAGCCAAAACTGTCAAACTTGGGTGACTAAATTCCACAGAGAGACAGGAAAGCAATTGGCCAGATTTTTGAGGATGGAAAACATTCTGAGTTTGGATCAACTTAGCAGCTCTAAAAGTCAGGCCATTCATTTAAGTAATCTAAAATGGATTTTGATTCCCAAACATAGATATTTTATTTGGAATATCTGGCTAATATTTTCAATTTTCCTCAACAGTGAACTGCCATTCTCAGTAACCTGTCCTGAAAACTGTTACCTTCTTTCTTATTTTCTAACTTTGGAGTAGAGACGATACATCTTTAGTGTAATGACTAAGTTTTATACATACATCAGAGGATAGATAGAATGGGGTATATCACAGAAAAAGGCTCAGGAAAATATGCAGACTACCACTCTGAGCAGGCACACGACCTCAAAAGCAGGGGCAGACACCGTGCACCCAGGCAAGCTCATCCTGAATCTGACATATTATTGCCACTAGCAGATCTGAGCAATATAAGGAAACCTTGCTATGCTAGATCTGCATCTTACTGTGCAGGAGTGCAAATCCCAAATACAAGAACATCTCTGCAAAGCTAACTTGAGCCTAAATGTTGCCCAAGTTTAACCAGGATCCCAGCTTCAGTGTGGTGAAGCCTGTGGCACTAACTGGCTGGCCCACTAATGGATGCAGTCTAACAATTGATCTCCCTGTAGCAGGGACATATGTTTGCTCCATGGGAAAACTTCAAGGGTATACAGTCCTTCAGTGCTTTCTGCTCATCTAAAGAGGTCAGCCTTTTCTTATAAACAATTAACTGGGGATGTTTTGTTTTGTTTTGTTTTGCAGCTTGCTCCAGTAAAGAAATCCATAGGATGCCCATCCACAACTGTTAGTATTACATACAAGCATAGCGTGGACAAAACAAACTCTAGTGTTATTTCACAGTGTGGTTGCTTTCATGCAAACAGAGCTTATACAAACAGAGTAATTCAAGCACGGATAATTCATGTTAACTCTTCACTGAAGACACATCCATCAGTGGTGCATAGGAAGTGACTTTACCCTTGCTTTGTTTTCACTTAGGTTGCTAATTAAGAGAAGTTAATCTAAACAGCTTGAACTGGATTCAAAGTGTCTGGGATCTTTTTCTAGTTTACATAGATTAAATAAAACTAATTGATGTAAACTTTTGGAACTTTTCTACTCAGGACAAGATCCCGTGTAATAGAAAATATGAACACAGACTGCAAAAATAGATTCCAGAGTTTACAGCACCTTTTTTTGTGATGTCTTATACTTTTACATCATATGACCATCTGCACCTAAGTGGAGCTGGCCATTCAACAGAGGGACTAGTCAGGTCACTGAAATATGGAGTTGCCCTTTGCTTGTATTTGGATAACTCTGATGGATAAAACATTGCTGAACATTATTCAGAAATGACATCAAACATTTTGTCTCTGTACACAAAAAAATTGCAGTCTAGACTGAGAGGAGGCTTTCAGCATTCTTATTTTCTACTCAACTTTGCAAAAAAAAAATCTTTTTGAATTAATTATTAAATTAAGGTATTTAAAAATCTCAAACAAGGATGAAGTACCTGTGGAAAGAGGAAGGACATTTTCCTCTTTTTGCCATGGTACCTACAGTTTTTGAAGGTGATTAGCTATTGAATGCTCTAATATTAAAAGGTTTTTTTAAAGGCATTTTATTGTGAGAATTCCTGATTTAAAGAGGTGCTTCAGGAAGTAATCAGCTGTTTTACTATCCTGTTGAGATAGCTATCTCTGACACTGTAAGCTCAAGTAGTATTCATATCAATGTAAGCAATGTTATGACACACAATCTCAGATTAAACTGTGTGGAAAGCAGCTTCTAACATTGCATCATCTACATAGTAAAAATATATGCCATTAACAGAATGTACTTACAAAGACAACAAACAAATATCATAGGTAGGCTGCTTAGGAGAAACAGGCTTCACCACTATGTCATCATCATATTCCTCTAATCTAACAAAACAAAAATAATTTTGATGAGTCAGTTAAGAACATGATTTCAGAATAAAACCACCTGGGTTTTCTTTTTCAATGTCAGTCTGTGCACATCAGATCAACTTCCTTGGCATTTAAACTGCTTGCCTCGTGTCACACTGCATCAGCCAAAACAGGCAGAGGGACTTGTGCTAGAAGTCTCTTCTTTAAAAGGCAGAAGCCTAGAAGGGGCTAAATTTCAGAGGAGTTACCCTGATTTTGGAAACCATTCCCTGTACCAACTGGTCTATCTAGGCTATTTTCATTTGAGTCTGTCCTTATAGACTTCAGAAGCTGGTTGTTCTACTAGACCTGACAACAAGGCTCTGAAAAACCCCCTTTTTAACTCAAAGCATCACCTAGTACATTCAGAATCTAAAAGCTAGAGAAATATTCTCAGCCCAAAGCTCATGAGGGAAACACTCTGACCTGCTACCTAAGGAGATTCAGCATTGATCAAAAAACATAGGTACCTGAGGAGAAACAGCTTAATTGATCTAATTCTAAATCTATAATATTCTGCTTACATATACGGATAAAAGGATTGAGCCCAAGATTAAAAGTGTGTGGTAGCTGCACACTGAGAAATTAGCTTGGATCTCACCTGAATAGGGTGAGCTCTGGAAATGTGTGTTGTCACACAGCTCCCCACAGCTCAGGGCAAATGTCACCTAATTTAATGTTAACCACCTCAGCTCTTCAAGGGAGACTGTCATCTCCTTCTAAGCCCAGGTCACCCAGCCTGCAGCATGTGGAAAATACCTCCAAGCAGAGGCAATACCTGTGCACAGGGACCTCAGTGTCATCGTGAATCTTAAAATCAGTAGAGGTTTTCTCCTGAATGTCCTGAAGCCAGGGCATAGAAATCAGACTCCTTGGCCTATGCCTATGTGAATCTTGGTACTCTCTTGCTGATCCAATCTCTAGGGTTATATACTCCTAAGTTTAACAGTGTCAGGCAAAGTTCAAAGTGTTCTCAAAGTTCTATATTGTAAAATTAGAGTTAGAATAATTTAGAATAATTGGAATAGTTACAAGTACAGCTTTGGTCTGCACCATATAGGACTTCGCCAGCCATAGTTCAAGAATTAGTACGGCCCTGGCACCACTTCCAACAGGTGGTGTGGGTGTGGATGCCCTTTGCTGAAGGGTAAGACTTTATTAGTGCAGTTGCAAGCCACTCTGTGACAGCTGGCCTTAGTGCCAGAACAGGGCCCCAGAATGCTTTGCTTACCACCAAACGTAGTTTAAACACTTGCCAGCTGAAGACATACTTGCCCCCTTTACAAATTCAGGACCAGATGTGAGGCATTCTCCAAAGGTTTGGAGACTCTGAGAGAGTGGATAAGGAATTGGATCACTTCATTCACCCTCAGAACTCCACGGCAGTCTCTGACACACCTGTGAAGAGCAATACCTTGTCCATGTGTGCTGCTGCTAGCCTGAGTTACATTTGTTGATGAGGAAACTGAGGCAAGTATTGCTTTTCATGGCTATCAGAAATGGAAATGGAAGCACCACAAAGCATGGGTTTGCTACTGTTACAGGCAATACACATCTTCCCACCTAGGTGTTCATTTCCATAGTTACAATTTTCAGATGAAAGGGTATGTCCTGTTGCAGTCTTAACTTCCAGTAAACAGAGATATGGTTTTTAATAAATGCATACTGTGGCCCATAGAAAGTACAAATCATGTTCCTTGTACTATGCAATAAACCTTCTGGATACCTTTTATTTAATTAATCTATGCATAGTGAGATTTTTATTTTAACATCAAGTCACTCCTTAACTATTAGAGCTCACTCCCTGGAGAGAAATGTCCCCAATTATCATAATTATCATATAGTTCAGCTCCTGAAAATTTTATATTATGCATTTAACTTCTGGCATCATAAAATGTGAAGTGCAAAGTACACATGAAGTACCTTCCTTCACAACTTAACAGTAGCATTACCTACTTCCTAAATCTGTACACTTTTTGTACTTTTGACATGGAATTACATTAACATTAGCCATTCTTCTCTCTTACTAAAGTAAGAGAAAGCATTTCTTTGCTTCAAAACTACTTGTTATAAACCATTCCTCCATTAGAGCAACCATTCCAAAACTGTATACTCAATTTTTAGAAAGATTCCTGGACAAATATCTGAAATCATCATAATGGGCTAGTCTGTAAATTTTCTTTTGGAGATTACATGTATAAAAATTTCTCAAACTAGTCTCCTGTCTATAGAGACATTCATTCAACTTGTCTGACTTTCTCATCACTTATCTTTAAGATGTAGGAGCTGTCTCTGTTACAATGGCACTGACATACCAGGGCTACTCCCAGCAACAGTGATGCATTAAATGCTTTCCAAGAAAGAATGCTTTCTCTCCAGTGGTAGCCTACGTACCCCATAAGTTATCCCATAAATTCACTATGTGAATATACTTATTCTTCTGGGGATTCTTCAGAAGTTTTTCTAGATATTTACTTGAGGAAAGATCAGGATAAACCATAGTTGGAAATTTTAAGATAATCTTGCCACTTGAAATGTTGAGTTGCATTTTTTAACTAAAACCAAGTCATCTGTATTTGGTACTTTTTATATTAGATGCTTTGAACCCTTGATTAAGCAACCTAAGGATGTATTTAAGAATTTTTTCCTGTGCATTTAAGAATAAGGACTTTTATTCTCAGTCTTGTTTATTTTGATATTTTGGACACATACTGTAGCTTCCTTCCTGCCACAGGGTTCTGTCCCATCACCATCATCCATTTATTTTTACTTCTAAATGAACATTTGGAATTGTCACTTAAGAGAAAGCATATTTTGTCAACGTCCTTCTCTGTTCTACTTTACTCAGTTCTGTTTATTTTCTTTCCATATCTTCACTTCCATTTCTTTAAATATTGACTTAGATATTCTTTAAATCTTAACTAAGAAAAAAGACAGACTTCTTTTTTGGTTTGTGTTAGAATTACTCATAAGGTAATATATATGCCCATGCAATAAAATAATTTTTAAAAAACAGATTTTGTTCTAAATCAAGAAAAGCTACCACAAATAGAACCATAACAGCTTGTTAGCAGACAGTGAGAATATTGCTGTGGCATAAAGGTTTCTAGATTTTTCCAAAGACAAGTAAAACAATGAGACGGTGGTGTGAAAAGGAAGAATCTTCAGACATGGATTATGGAAGAAGCCTTAAGAATGTAGATTCACTTGGAGCTACTAAAAATATTATCATATGCCAACAGTAATGTTTTTATAGATTAAAATCAAAAGGACAACTGGCATTCTAAGGAAAAGTTATTTCAAAAAGATGAACCATCTTATTATAAAATTAGTTTTGATTCTTTGAAAACATTTGGCTTCCATCTGCTACAAATTATAAAGCAAACACAGAATAGGTACAAAAGAGAGACTATTAATTACTCTTTTTATTATTTTCTTTGATTTATGGATATGATCTTGTTTTAGCATAAACAAACATGACATATTTTGGTTTAAGCAGCATATTTTTAAGCAAAAAGAAGATATTTCCCTGCCCACTCCCTTTTACAGCTCCTCTTTTGGGTCAGCTTGTTCAGACATCTTCAACAGGGTTTAAAAAGGCTGCAAGCTGCATGTACATAACTTCATATTGTAACTCAACTATTTATTGGCCAGCACCCACAAAAGGTAGGTAGGATTTAACGTTTAATCACTAGTGTGCTTGCCATCCTGACAAAGCACCTGATGACTCTGCTAGCAAGGCAGGCATCAGACACAGGGGAAAGGGCCAGTCTCCAGGGCTCCTGAGGATGGTCCCTCAGCATGGCAGAGCTGCCATCTTCTACCTCAAGCTGAAAGTCCCAGGCCTGAAAAAATTCCATTAATTGATCATGGAAATTCTTAGGACCTGGTTTTGAAATTCCTTCTTGTGGTGCACGGCATTGAATAGTGTGCCATTGATGGCAACAGCTTTGTTCACCAGGTAGAAAGTTCTTTAGAGACATATGGCAGCACAACCACCTTGGCTCAGTTTTAAATGAATTTCAAGACAATGGAATCCTCCCATTTCTGCAAATATGTCCAGGTTCAAAAAATGCAGCGCTATTTACATTCAATTTTTATATAATCTTCCCCTCTATATTCTACTGACCTTGACTTCTGAAGATTTCTAAATTTTACATTTTTCTGGATACCATGTTCCTGACCAGTAACAGCACTGCCACTACTCAGTGATAGTGATAAGCTGTTGTATGAATTCTATCAGCTAAAACACACCATCATCTAAAATTAAACCTTAACTGAGAGATTAACTGAATATTGCATAGAAAGTTTGAGAATTTGTGAAAGTCTCCTAATATTTGAAAGAAGACTAATTCAGATATGTTGATTTATTTTGCTAGATTTGTTCTAATACTGGAATAAAGATGCAAAACATTTATCATCTAATTTCCAGCATGAACATGAGAAGATAAAAATTTGATTTTTCTCAAGAATTTCAAACTATTCAAATTTTGTACATCAAATATTTGCATTAATTTGAGAAAAAATATGAAGACCAGCACCTGTTTGCAAACATTCTCAAAATAATTCGAAGCCACTTAACAATCATATGCCCTTAGAGTGGAAAAACCTCTTTCAATAAACCTAAATATGAAATTTAAAGTAATAATTAAACTATGCATCATTTGTAGAAAATTTAAACCAGAAAAAGGCAAAGCAAATTTTGTTTCCCCAAGCCTGTTCCTCATTGCAACAGCAATTATTTGCAGGCTCCAATAAGGTGTTTAAAATGCGATCTGAGCACTATCCTGAATGTACTTAACCAAATAATTCCACATTTAATTTCATGCAACAAAAGAGTTACATGTAGTTGACTCATCTCCCCTTTTATTTTTAGTGTTTGAAACTGTATTTTTTACTTTGAATAATATCACGTTTTCCCTGACAACTTCACTCTGAAATAGACTTTTTTCTGAAGGCTTCTTGCATTTAAAAAACTATATTTGCTCAGAACCTCTATATTCCAACAGAAACTCTTACTGAAATTCCAGTATGATTAACTTTTTTTAATGCATTCAGAAGAGTGGAAAACTAGCAGTCATATCCCAGGGGACAGGAAAGTCCTTTCCCAAGAGATATTTAACAAGCTTATTCATTTTGCTGTGCTTTTAAAAATTTGTTTTTTAAGTAAACAGAAATAATGTCATCTGATTAAATCATATTGTATCTATAAGTACAGATTGACCTTTCCAGGTAACTTTATAAATGACTGAGAAGGCTTGGCCAAAGAGACAAAATGTCTGGCATCTTTAAAATATGCTGGAGCCTACCTACCTCTGCAAGGTTCAGGATAATTTGCTGCCAGCCAACCATGTCCGGCTGGATTGTGGCAGCACATTATAAATGACAAATGACTTATGTCATCAATACGTAAATAAATCAGTCAGCTTGTGACACAGAAGTTGGAGCTTCCTTCTCTTTTCCTCCTCAAAATCTGCAAACTTTCTCTCCCCTGTTTCACCCCCCATTTAGAAACAGAGCTATCATAATATAAGAAATACAGTTGCTTGCTGCAGATGTTCAGATTTAGGCTGACATGCAGTATTAGATTCTCACATGTAAGGAGGTGATGATTCATACAGTTTCTACTGATACTTATAATAATCTCAATTATGTGTGCAACTTCATGAATGAGCTCCAGACTGTATCATTTACCCTCTTAAGTGCTTTCTTTGACGGTTGAAGATGGCAGAGCAAGAGTTGGAACTTGGCTCAAAGTGGTCAGTATCTGACAGGTTCTCCAGGCAAGCATAAAACACCTGTAAGTAAAACTACTTTCCAGGTGACAGATTAGTTCTCCAAGAGCAGAGCACTATTTCTGCATTTAGTTACCTCTTGCACTGATGTGTGAATGCTAAAGAAGCTTTCCATCCTTACTTCCCTCTCCAGCCATACCCACACAAGATTATTGTGGATTAAGATCTTGTGCAGCAGAACAACTTCCAGGTGTCATGTTGACTGGGTTTTCAGTACTGGTACCCACAGAGTAGACTGTAGGTAGTGCCTTGTTGCTGCAGTAAGAAAGAAGCCAAAAATGATCAGTTCTTTACTCAGAACATCTGGGTAAGACATCTGCAATATGTTAGATAGGTGGTTTTGCTGGACACTTTATGGCCTTGACATGGATTCAATACAGGTGCATGATTTGCTTGTTTCTGTACAGTTTTACAGCAGACAACTGCTGTAAAAAAAAAAAAAAAATTGTTTTCTCTGTTATTTGCATATAATGGTCAGAAAGTAAGAGCAGTGACAGATGCTTTTTTTTTTTTCCTAAATCCAGATTCAATTTGTCATTCTCTTTCCTTGTTATTTCTGGTAAAGATGCATTGTATGTATTTCTTTAGAGTTTTCTGTGGAAGCCCTGATGACTCAGAAGCTTCTGCTGCTACAGCTGTTTTAAAACCTAAATAATTTCAGTCATAATTTCTTGTACTTCATTATTTCAGAGACCGGTTCAAAGCCTATTAAAGTAAAGTTAAAGCTTCCTTTTCAGCTCTGAATTGGATGGTAGTTTGGTCATTAGTTTCATTTTGAGGGGAGAAGAAATTTAGTTTTGAATAACCACTTGGTCCTCTTTAGAACATCTCCAAGAAGCATGGGGAAGTGCAAGGTGCTGGATCTGCCATTTCCTGAACTCCAGAGACACTGAGAGGACCACTTCTATTCTCTTAACTTTTCAGCTCCCACCCAGTTCTCAGAAGGTGAATGCAATCTTCTGTTAGACTAGCGTGTGGCTAAGGTGACCACATCTTCCACAACCTGGTCTGCTCAGCAGGATTAATTTAGCATCTGGAACCACTGCACTCTATGAAACAGTGCTTGGTCATTGACCATCACGCACCTGCACGAATTTTAATCCAGCAGGAAAGACTTGAGGCCACAGGAAGACACATGCCAGCCTTCAAAACAAAAGAGAGCCTGCAGTGGGACAAAGATACAGATGGAGTTCATAACCTCCAGCAGCATCCATAAACTGTAGAATGGCCAATCCCTCAGGTTGTCCCAGGGGGGCATGCTCTGAGATGTATTTTCTGGTTATCTGGTGAGGCAGACAGGACTTACAGTGGCTTCCCCCTGCCTACAAATGAATCTTGGGAAGCATACACAATCTGAAAAACTACCGTTTTACTTATTTATTCTGAATATATGTTTGCATCCAGACCCTAAAAGAATCAATAATGAAAAGTTTATAAATCTGAACAGGTTCAGTAATGGAAATAGCAATATATTTCCTTCTGTGTGATGAAGGGATAAAACTACTACTGCTCTGTGTCTAGATGAGGGAGATTATTTGTATTTCTAGTTCTGTTTTGGGGTCTTCCAAGCAGCTGTGTTATACAGGGAAGGAGGCCCTAATCAATGCTGATGTGAATTGATTGAGGTCACTTTGTCTCGAGGTCAGTCCTTAAGCCTCTTTTATTTAGAAGCATAGGCACAGCTTCTGGATATAATGTCAGCCCTGACTCAAAGATGCTGCTAGGATCAGCAATGACATTAGTCTAACAGAGACAAAAAAGTCTGATGCAAACCCTAGTTTAAAGAACAGCTCCAAATGATTCTATTATTGAAATACTGAATCAGCAATAGCAACAGTGATAAACATATGGAGGCAAAGTTTATGGTAGACAAATGACAAAGACACATTACATAGTCTAAAAGCACTTGCCAACTAAAAATAGGCCTAGACACTGCATTTAGATCTCTTTGGGCTGACTCTGGCATTCGTGTGGGATAAAACTATCTTCAGATGCCTCCAAATTACATCCATATAAGTTCTCTTTCTTTCTGGGAACTGTTTGTAAATTCAGTGGGGTACTCAAGCACATAAATTATGGCAGAGCTGGAACATAATACTGCAGAAAAGAATGTTCCCCCAAATGCCTTGCAGTGCTCAATGATACCCATAAACTGTGGGGGAAAAAATAAAACCAACCAGCAACCCTTAGACTGTGAAGAAAAGATGAAACAGATGTGGGGCTGTGATCCAAAGTGCAGTGAAAATCTGGGTAACACCTCCTTTCATGGGGAAGGAAAGCTGTGGTAAGGAACAAAACAGGGGACACTGATTTACAAGTAGAGATCTCTAGCTACTTTTGATTTATCTTTACTAATTCTATGCTCAATCCAAATCACTTTCCCTATAAAATGAAATATGATGCCTCTGTATTTGGTGTTGTCATGTAAATTTTCTTTATTTTTGTATTTGATAGTGTTGGAATAAAGATTCTTGAAATCTCTCTCCCTACAGACTTGACTGACAGCCCCCTAAGTGCTCTGCCTTTTATAGCGTAACATAATTGACAACCCTCAGGTAGCTGGCATATGCAGTCTATGAAATGAAGTGTGTTCGTTCCACACTTGAAGAAAAGTAGGTGCAATGAAATAGTTGCTATTATTAGCCTTTTAAAATAGAATTTATGTGTTTGCACTAAAGAAAGCATGACTTCTGGATATATCAGCCGCAACCCTTTCAATAGTGATGAAGAAGATCAATGCAAAACAATTTCTGTGTCAAAAAGCACACACATGTCATAAAATATCTGGAAATTACTTAACTGGAACAGAGTTAAAATACTGCTGAATTGTCTGCATTTTTAACATGCATTTTGTTTTTTCAAACACATACTGATCAGCTTCTAAAACACAATGCTGTCTGTCAAGCCACTCTTCTCCAGTGCTCTCCCTAGCCAAAAACTCCAGTTTTTTGTTCAATGCTGGACCTGGGTGTTCCTAAACTTCCCTGGGTCTAAAGACAACCCAGAAAGGGCTCCTGGTTAGGCTCTGAAAAATGCTCTTGGCATGTGGATACTGTAACATCCTGAGATCCTGTCATGCAATCAGCCCCTGGATGAGCACTGTTGATTGCTGTCCCTTTTGGCACATGTGCCCCAGAACTTCAGCCAAAGTACTTACAGCTTAAGGAAAAAAGGCACAGGGGAAAGAGAACAGAAAAAGCTTCATAAAAAGAGTAACTTTAGTTCAGAATTCCAAAACAAATCTACTCTTTTATTTCTGTTTAGGGAAAATGCAAAAATTTAGGTGTATCTTCAGAAATGGACTTGGATTACAGCATCCTGCAAAGTTTGAACTCTCCTACAACTATTTCCTTTGTCTTCTGATAGATGGAGTTCCCCACCTCTGCTGCAGATTAGCTTCTTCTGTTGCAAAGCAGCAGATCCTGCTACATCCTTCATCAAGTTCTGACCTCTTCTCCTGCATGAGTTTTTCTCTCATATCTAAGCTTAAGATACAGTCTTCAGCTCATTACCGATGAGACTTTTTCTCTGTATATCTACCCTGTCTTTATAACTCATCACAGTCTACAACTTCCTTGTGAGGGGACAAGGAGGTGCAGGCACTGATCTCCTCTCTGTGGTGCCCAGTGACAAGCTGGGAGGGAACAGCCTCAAGTCGTGCCAGGGGAGGGTTAGGTTGGATATTAGGAAAAGGTTTTTGACACAGAGGGTGGTTGGGCACTGGGACAGGTTCCTCAGGGTAGTGGTCACAGCGCCAAGCCTGTCTAAGTTCAAGAAACATTTGGACAACGCTCTCAGGCACATGGTGTGACTCTTGGTGATGGTCCTGTAGAGGACCAGGAGTTGGACTTGATGATCCTTGTGGGTCCCTTCCAACTCCACTATTCTGTGATTCTGTAAGCATGTATCACTAGTAGAGTGAAGCCATCAGGCTCAATGGACCTTTGGGCTTTCCCAGATCCTTGCCAATTTTCAGACTGCATCTATGAGGCCGTGAGCTATAAATCTCCAGCACTGCCACCAGGATACCTGTTCCTAAAGCAACTGGTTTTCACACTACCCATACTAGTAACCTGAACTCATTCTATCTACAAACCCCATCTCTGATCACAAAAGAACACCCCAAATCTCACTTCAGGACTGTCTGCATGTAGGTTGATAACATAAGTAATCAGCAACTTTGGACCGAAGCTCAGCCTTAGGTTTGCGCTTAAGAATTTGCATATACTACAGATGTGCCCCTCAGGCTGTCCCCTGACCCACACATGTGACAGGCTCAGCCTGGTTTCCTTATTTTGCTTTCAGTGATTTATCACTTCAAAAACCTCAAGCCCCACACAGAAGCACCCTTTTCCTTATGTCAGGCCATCCTCAAAGACAGCACTCCAAAGCTTTGAATAGTCCCAAATTATATGCTTACCCCTCATTATCTAAGTCTGAAAACAAAAGCAGGTAATATGCTGCAGGCAACAGTCCCCAGTTTTGTGATTGCACAGAGCATGAATAGCAGGTTACATGAGGATATGGGTAATCAGGCTCACAATTGAAACAGGTCCCCAGAGCTGAACATTGCCCAGCTGGGCTCAAAAAGGACATCCCTGCTGCACAAGTGACTAAAGTTCCTCAGAGGGCTTAGCGAAGCATTGGGGTAGCTTGCATGGATTAGGTAAGCATCTACAGTCTGTCAACTAAACACAGAGACAGAAAGAGAAGCCCTTTAATCTTGGGATAAGTAGATTAAACATGGTTTTCTTGCATTTCCCTCCACCTCTATCTTAACAAATTTTGACAGAGGGACGGGGTGCAGGTGGTTGAGCATGTAAATAACCTCTGCTCACTTTTATCCTACCTTCATTTGTGCTAAAAACTGATTTTGAACTGGCAAACCCAGACTCCTGCCATTCAAGCAGAAGTGGCAATCTTTCCACTAAAAGGAATCTTTCTGGAACATGATAGCCGTGGCTACCACAGAAGTACACTTCCTTCAAAGCATCCCAAGTAATAACTACATGCACTTCTGATCAGTCTAGAAAATGATCACTCAGGGATCTCTGTACAAGTGTCTTCCAGGGGCAAGCATGCACAGGTAAACTCCTTGGCAGCAGCAAGATGGTTGGGAAATATACCTGAAATTTGCGCAAAAATCTTCCGCCTTGAAGGGGCAGCCATCAGTTTCTAATGGCTGACAGCTCTAGTGATCCAAGAGAAACACAACAGAGCCCTTCATTGCTGGACTCCACATACACCATGCTCTCTACTCAGCAATATGCAAGAACAATTCTGTAACCTCCAACTGAAACCATGGGCTGTATGAAGCCCGATGTCTTTGAAATCATACTCCAGATTGCAAATGCATTTAGGATTTTTTCACAGTGAGCACAGGAGCAGAAAAACGTAGGAAATCATGGCAGCTGTATTCACATCAACTAGTTCCCAAGGATAAGTGGGCAATATTTTATAGGTGGCCTGCTCCTCAAGCCTAATTGATGATTAATTATATGTGGGGAATAAAACCCGTTCACTCCAGCGGCGCTTTGTTTCTGTAGAGCTGACAGGGGTGAGAAGTAACAATTGCTCAGCACAGTGAGGACTGAAGAGCTCCTCTGCTACTGAACAAAGCCAAGCTGTGGGGCGACAGATGGCAGATGAGATTCACCATAGGCCGTGAAGAGGCCATACCCATCGCTGGCATTCTCCACCCCTTCAGCTCTGCTGGCTGCTCCAGAAGGTGGGTCAGTGGGACTGTGACCCTAAGCCAACCCCCTTTTTCTCATTTGGAGAAACAGCTAGTAACTAAATGCCATCCCAACATACCCTGTGTGTGCATGGATGCAGTTCCCAGTGCTTGGCCAGATGTGCACAGGAGAGACACTTCACTGCTCTCCTTCAGTGCAGTGATCATAGCAATCATTTGCACGTATCCATGTCAGTAAAACTGCTGATGTCTTCATTTTCACAGCTGGCAATTGCAAAAATAAATGCACCTTTCCAGGCAGCTTCTCCTTGACTTCTCCACATGGATGACTTCCTTTGCCCATGGCCAGTCTCCTTATAACCTCTTTTACAACCCGGAGAGGAAATCATACTTACACCTGCATGGCGGGGGGGGGGGGGGGGGGGGGGGGGGAAGCAAGGGTCACCCATGAAAAACTTAAGAAAAATAAACCTGGAAAAGCAGAGATTCATTTCCAGAATTTCCTCTCAAATAGTAACTCCTCTTAAAAAGAAGGTCCCAGTAAGTCTAAAGAAAAGCTTCTCAAAATTCAGTTTTTAATTAATTTCCACTTTTCCCAACGTAGAAAAAACAACTGACAAAATCTAATCACCTGTAAGGGTATATCCTATGTAACTCAGAGAAACTAGGAACACTCTCAAGCTCCCAAGGTTCAGCATCCAGACTAATATCACCTTGGGAGGTGCCAGGAATAACACCAGCCTCCCCTCAGAAAGAGACGACTCCTGTGTGTCTAAAGTATGTCATCCAGAGAAGGGCAATGAAGCTGGTGAAAGGTCTGGAGCACGAGTCCTGTGAGAAACAGCAAAGGGAGCTGGGGTTGTTTAGCCTGGAGAAAAGGAGGCTCGGGGGAAACCTTACCACTCTCTACAACCACCTGAAAGGAGCCTGCAGCCAGGTGGGGCTCGGCCTCTTCTCCCAGGGAACCAGCGAAAGGACAAGAGGAGATGAACTTAAACTGCACCAGGGGAGGTTTAGATTGGACATTAGGAAGAATTTCTTCACAGAAAGGGTGATTAGACATTGGAATGGGCTGTCCGCGGTGGTGTTGGAGGCACCGTGCCTAGGGGCGTTCAGGACCGGCTGGATGCGGCACTGAGCACCATGGTCTCGCTGACACGGTGACTGCCACAGGCTGGACCCGATCATCTCAGAGGTCTTTCCAATATAGTTGATTCTGCGATTCCTTTTTTTTTTTTTTCCATGGGAAAAAAACCCACAACCCAGTGCTAGGGTGAAACCTGTTTTTTGCTACAAATCTCCAGAGCAGTGCTGCTGCAGCAGACACGCTGCAAGTCCCAGCGCTGCGTACTCAAACAGGAGTCCTGCTTTCAGCGCGCTCCTTCGGAGGCAGGAGGCCAGCCCGGGGGTCTCCTGCTGACCTGGTGGCCACTGTGGCCGTAAGTCCAGGTATAACCCACCACCTTCCCGACGCGGCTGGATTTCAGGAACGCCGAGGCGCCGCTGAGCGCGAACCGGCACCGACCCCGGCCCGCGGCCACGGGCTGAGCCGGCGGAGCAGCGCGCAGGCGCTGCCCTGGCCCCGCCCCCCGCCCCGCCCGCCAATGGGAGGGCGGAGCGCCGCGGTCATGGCGGCGGCCGTGGGGCGCGTGGGGCGGCTGTGCCGCCGGTGGGGTGCGGGGCCGCGCGCGCAGGTGAGAGCCGGGCGGGCGGTGGCGGGGTCGGGGGTTCGCGTCCCGCCGGGAATGGCCCTGCCGGGAATGGCCCTGCCGGGTGTCCCCAAGGGGCGACATTGCCTGGGAGGCCCCGGTGTGGTGCTCACCCTGCTCCTGGGCCGGCGGGGCTGAGGCAGCCCTGCGTGGGGAGTGTCGGCGGCTGGAGTCGCGTTCAAGTCGCCTCTTTCGTGAGCTGCGTTTGTTTCCCTTGATGTGAAGCAGAAGAAGCCTGGTTAAGCCTAGAATTGACAGAGCGGTATATAGGGCAAAGCCCGCGCAAAATATGGCAGTTTTCAGGTTGATAATTCTGAATGACAAAACTCAAGAAGTTCCACCTCAACACGAGGAAGAACTTCTTTACGTTGCTGCTGGCAGGGACTGGAGTCTCCTTCCCTGGAGACCTTCCAAACCCAGCTGGACGCGTTCCTGTGCAACCTGCTCCAGGTGACAGTGCCTTGGCAGGGGGGTTGGACTGGATGATCTCCAGAGGTCTCTTCCAACCCTGACAATGCTGTGATTTTGTGAATAGTATTTGGTCAGCAGGTGAGTAGATCATGAATCATAGAATCACAGAAAGATTTGGGTTGGAAAGGACCTTAAAGATCATCTAGTTCCAACCCCCCTGCCATGGCCAGGAGCACATCCCACTAGACCAGGTTTCTCTGGGCAAGTCTCTGAATACCTACAGTGGAGAGAGAAATGTGCACCACAAGTAAGGTAACTTCTGATTAAACAGAATAATTTCATTTTGAGAGGTAGGGGTGTTCAGCTGATTGCCATTTAATTAAGGAGCTTAGCTGCTGTCAGTATTGTTTGTGCTGTGATATTTGATACACCTGTACAGATATTTAATCAGTGACCAGCAAGTGGATAAAAAGGCCTGCTGGTAACACTTTCAAGTTACAAAGTAATTTAGGATAATAAGGTTTGAAGAACTGTTGGTGACTGAACTAAACCAAACCATGGGGTAACAGAAGAAAGATGCAGTAAGGAAATGAAATGTAATACCGGAAGGAGCAATTTGAGCTATTTATATTGTTTACATCTAGATTATCTTTACCCATTAGGGATAAAGATCTGGTGCCCATGTGGGTAGCTCTTTATGCAGCAGTCAGGAATACATGGTCTTACGGTGCACAAGGAATGACAAAGAGAAAAAGGCTGAAAAGATTCTAATACTTGATTTTATTCTCAGTTGGAATAGTTTGTGTTACTTTGGCTATCTTGTGTCAAAGGTATGTTCATGAAAGTAACTTGGTTTTCCTGGCCAGGCACATCCTTGAGTTTTAGCTGAAAATGATTTGTATTGTAAATGATGGAATGTTCTCAAAGGAGGAGTCACAGAGGAAGGTAGGACTGGAAGGGGCCTTGAGGGATCATTTGTCTATTCCTCTCACCCCCAGAGATGGGATCAGTACCTAATCCTGTAGCTATATACAAATTGTCTAGCTGTCTGTGAACCAAAGGATATGAAGAGAACTAATGGGAGACAAGGCCCAGAAACCTTATAGACTCTTCTTTCCATTAGCTGTAGTTAACTTGTGCAACTGAGAATGAGGTGAGAATGTTCAGGATGGTAGGCATTTATGTGAATACAAAAAGCAAGTTCAGAAACTTGGAAGAAAATTCCCCTGAGGACCATTAAAAACAAGATATCAACATGTCTGAACTGCGGATAGCTGGAAACCGGGCAAGTGTCCTGGGAAAATTATCACTACCTGTTTGTCCTGTCCTTGTGCCTCTGATACAGGCTGTGTTTGAGAACAGGGTATAACTTGATGTATCCATGTTCTGACCTGCCATAACAATTTCTTACATCAAGCGCTTACTTGTCCTGACTGTTTGGAAATTATTTTATTATGCTTGTCCTAAAAACCCCTTGCAGTAGATTAGTTCATTACTTCTTGTCTGTCTTAGTGGAGGAAGAAGTTTAATTTCTTAACTTTAAAGTTTGTTGCACTGAGAGACAAAATGGGAACTTTGTAATTCAGTTCCCTTAGCAGTGACTGAGCAACAGGTCTAGTTTCCTGTTCTTCCAATAAGCAAATGGCAGAGATTTAGTGCTATTTATAAAGAAAAAAGGATTTATCTTAGGTACTATCCGTCATTCACTCTGATGTGATTGAATAGATGTTCTCAGCAGAAGAGTTCAGAGTTCCTATTTAATTTGATTGGGTTGAGTACTTTATCTAAATCACAGTGGTTGTTATATGTACCGATATCAGAAAGAGATGATGGTACTTTGGTGACAGTCTTTCAGAACTACATAGTTGAAATGTAAGAGAAGCCTTTTTTGCAGTTGTTAACTAAGCTGCAATTGAAAAGCCTGTTAGTACTTGAAAACTTGGGCCTAAAAACAACCAAATCTGAATTCTGTTCCCTGTTATACACATCTGACTTTTGCCATGTATTGATACATATAGAGCTATCTTTTACTTCCCCACTGTAAGCAAAACTTAATATGTAGGGTTGGTCAAACACGCACAGAAAGTAGGTTTTCTGAGCAGGTGAGATACAGTTCTATGGTTGCCTGCCAAGGGACTTAATTTTGGAAAAAAAATTTTCTTCTGATTAAATACGTCGTGAAGTCAGGTATAAAAAATAACATCAAATCACTTATGCATATTTGCTATCATCTTGTCATACTTTCTGATGTGTTTTGCAAAATGCTTCTGAGACATAAGTCTGATACTGGTTCACATAATTAGTCTGTAGGCCAAGTGAAATCTGAAATTATATCAGTGCTGTTTTAAGTAAATCCGTTAAAACACATTTTTGTGAAACCGCACGCTAGAAATCCAAAACTCACTTATTGAGCAAAAAGCAGTTCTTTAGAAACTGGGATGGCTGTGAGCATCTATATTCTGTATAATTGCTGTGTAAAAAATGTTTTGTCTTGTGCAACAAGTGAACAGAGGACTGTCTTGCATGTCTACTGGGTTCAGTAGCAGCAGCTGTGCCAGTAGCTGGAATACTGGACACTGGGCAGCTTTAGTCCTGCATTCTGATGTGGTTATACAGCCCCAGTTCCACATCTCTTAGTGAAGTCCTATCCCAGAAATAACTTCTTAGTTCAAATTTGTTTGCGCACTGCATGGTTTTTGAAAAGGAGGTGGTTGAAGTCTGCCAGATAAGAGCATGGAAGAATCATGAAAATGGTGCAACAGTGTGTGTGCTATGTCATTTGGGTGTTTTGTTGTAGAACGGACAACTTTTGGGCTTGAATTTAAATCTCCTGACTCCAATCCACCTTTCCTCCCATTCCAAAAGTATGGGAAACTTGACTTCTCTCTTAGTTGATTTGGTTTGTATCTATGTAACTCCAGTGAAGCAAAATGAACAGGATGAATAAACAGACAGTCCTAGTTACTTCTCTTCTTGAAAGAAAATAGGCCAGAGAAGTTGAAGTTGTCTGAAAATGCTAATTTTTTTTCTAAGGCAAATTTAACATAAGCTGATTTTCTGTAAGTTTATGGTCTCCCTGTAAAATCAGGATTTGCCAATTTTAATTCTAGGTTGCTCAGAAAGGAGTTGGGAAGGAAGGGTTAATCACAATGTGTTGTGTCCAGAAGTAAAGGCTTTCCCTTCTCCCAAGTTCTGGTGGAAGAGCATATTATTACATGAGCATTTTTAATAATGTTAATAAGCGTTACTATTATTAAAAAAATTGTGAGGCTGCTGTCTTCAGTAATGCTTTATGAAATATGTGAGAAGTGAATGCAAACCTCTGGTTCCCTCTACAAAGCAGAGGAGCATGCTTTCTTGTTTGACTGAAATGCCAGAAGCATTTAGCTGTGCTTTGCAGTTTCTGCCTGTGCCACCCATGAAATAGTGCACTTATCCCAGAAGAGGTACCCAATACAGTAGGTATTAATTTGCATAAGAGGCTGTTTTCTAATTATGAATAGTTTGTGTGTCCAGGGACTTTTGATTAGTGACGAATTGAAACTAGGGAAGAATATGAATAGCTTGAGGGAAGAAGGACAAAAATGAGAAAATTACAATAGAAATTGACAGGAATAAGATGAAAGGAATCTTTTTTAAAATATTCTTTTTAAAGCATACCAGAGAGAAAGCTATTTTGGGCCAAGTAATAAGGAGTCATATTTTCATTAACAGGAATTACAAATAATTAGTTACTATTAAGACAGGTTAGACAGAAGATGAATTGAATTCTGTCCTGAGGAGTGACTAGGAGAGAATGGGGAATATGTGGATATACCTTTGCTTACCTCACTGCTTTATAAGGAAATCACCAGTGCCTTGCCTGTGGAAAATGTGTGCATTTAAATTTTTGATTATTTTTCTTTTAATTCTGTGTATGTCAGTGTTTCCTCATGGGAAACATGAATATTAAAAAAGGAAGAGACAAACCAGGATTAGCACTGCATGCAATACATATAAGCTGTGGAGAAAACGAAGCAGCAACAGGCTCTTCAGCACCAAGTTCTACCTTTGACATGTTTTTAAATCTTCTAGCAGAGGTATATGTTACTTTCCTGAGGATCATACCCTGAGGGGCAAATCTTTGTCTGTCAGGTAAAAGCATAGAGGGTTAGTCCTTTCTGACTCATGTGATCTTATTCAGAGATTACTTTACCTTCTATAGCAAGCCTGATTGAATTCATAGGACCTATTTTGCAGCCCAGGCATGGGCTATACAGAGGTTTAATGCAGCATATTGTAGTCTTTATTTCAAGTTGAAATTTCAAGTGGAGTTGTTACATTTTGTATATTGAAGACTGACATAGGTATGGATGGGTAAATTGGTCATGAATAACTTTACATATGTGCAACAAATCTAATGAGTTGGATCAGTCCATCCTGGACGGCCAGATGTCCAAAATACCAGCTGGGCTGTATGAAAGTACAAGGAAAAGCTGTGTTTCATTTCCTGTTGAAGTAGGACTTTACCATGTAATGCAGGACACCAAAAGCTTCTTTTCACAGGAGAAGTTCTTGTAAGCTAACTGACGTTACTAACAGAAGGTACAAGTATGATCTGCTTTTGTGTTTGCCTTGTAAATACATTTATGTAATCTTGTTTTGATGAGTCGTGTTTATATTGTTGTAGTTATAACTGGGTTTTGAGATTAATGTTGTATTTGTGTAACTTACAGGAAGGTAGCAAGTGTTTTATTTTTTTTATATTAGCTGAACTCAGAAGGGTGAAATCTGTCAAAATGTTCACCATGTCTAAATTGTGCTTGGAAGAAGACAATTCTCATGACTTGGAGAATATTAAATAATTTCAAATACTACCTTTGTTCTGTTCCTTGTAATCAGGAGCAGAACTAGTTCACATTGCTGCATGTGTTTGTTTTTAATGTTTTGCTAAAGGTAGACTGAGGCTGCAGCTCCCAGAGCAGCAGGACAATTTAATAATTTGCTCAAGGAAATGAAGGTAAAGAAAGGACTCCCCCTCTACTTTATTCCTCCCATTTATGTGTTTCAGCCACCTTCTTGTTCCAGCTTTGGCAATTCTCAAAGTGATCTCTGAACTTCTCAGACATACCAGCTTGGCTGAGAATTGCCCACTTGTTGAGATGAAGCAGAAGTTAGTGTTCTGCCACATGTAGGGAGCTGAGTTGGCTTGCAGAGTTGTTCTGTGCCAGAGCTGGCATAGGGCGAGTAAAGGGAGTGGAGGAAAGAATGCTGGCAGGGGTGGACTATGAGATGGGCAGTGTCTGCCTTGTGAAGCTGCGCTGTCTGCTCACAAAGCCTAGCCGTGGCATGTTGAAGGGATGGGGGTGAAGTCTTTCAGAGTACTATGTGATGAACAAAACTTGGCATTTTTCTCAATCAGAAGTGATTCTTTTTCTGTCTTTGCTTTTCTGTCTCACATCGCTTTTTCTTGTGATTCCCTTCCTCCCCCCACCCACAGAAGACCACACAAATAATCAGTTCTCATTCAGTCTGTAGAATAATTAAGCTGCAGAGAACTTTAATACTAATGTTGGAGAGCCAAAATAGTGCATAATATTGGCACTAGGCCAGAACTGAGACATTGCAGCTCTGTCAGTGAAGCTCCTGTTGTCTGGCAGAGAGCATCACTGAAATTAGTCATCTTAAAAACTGTCTGTCTTGATGGAAGTAAGACCAAACCTGTGTGCCACAAAGACTGGAAGGTAACTGCCCCCTGAGTTATGACCTGAGCTGGTACAGTGCTCAGTAGTATTTGCTGCTGGACTACACTATTAGTTTTCTGCTTGGTCGACTTGAGACACTGAAGTAGCTTAAGAACCATTTTGGCACACAAACAAGGAAGGAGCACTTCATAGCCTTTCCAGAGCCTTTAGCAGTATTTGGTCAGTGGCTTCTGAAAAGCCACTTGGTAGCTGCCCTGCATATTCTTACCATACTTTGTTGTGGGATACCTTCTAGGTGAAGGCAAAACCTTCTTATTTGCTGATAGATTTTTGTTTTCTTTTATGATGGGATCTGTTGATCAGTGCTGTCCTTTGCTTTTGCTGGATGTTCCTGATATAGGATATACTATGTTTCTTTCCATCAAAAAAATCTAAATTAATTGTAATGTGTGAAAATGCGAAGCTTTTAGAATGTGTTTATCTGTTTATGGACATTCAACCATTGGAAGAAAATGGTTTAATGAGTAATAATGCTTTTCCTGACTTATTCCTGTAATGTGTTGAATCTTGTTATGGGTATGAATAGCTTGCTATACTATTCATGTATTCATTTTATTTAGAGCTCACTATTCCAGAAGTGTAAAATCTCTCACTTTTTTTTTTTTTTTTTTTGTTAGATGTTAAGGCTGATCTGTGCCACTACAGCAGTGCAGAGGAAAAATGTAGGAGCCTCAGGACCTGAAAAGTACACAGAGGCATTTATTAAAAAACAGATTGAAGAGTTCAACCTAGGAAAGAGACATTTAGCCAACATGATGGGAGAAGATCCAGAAACTTTTACCCAAGAGGATATTGATGTAAGTACAGTTGCTCTGTTGGAGAAGTAATTTACTGTAGAGTTTCAGATATTGAAAGCACTTTACTTCAGCATGAGCCCCTCAGCTCTCTGTGAATTTTAATCAAACTGTCAGAATAAGGAAGAATGCTACTATGCATTGCAAACATTGCAACTGTGACTGTGAATAGAGATTGTACCTCTGCTACCATGTGAGGTCAGACATCACAGTATAGAGCTGTATGCTATATCTTGCTAAAGCACAGTAGGTTCTTTTTAAAAGTACTAATGGATAATCCCCTTGATCTGAGGTTGTAAGAGGCATTGTAGTGGTTTATGTAGCATTTCAAAATGTTTACTCACAATTTGACCTGCTGTGTATATTTAGGGTTTTCTTGTGTGATGCTGTAGTTGCTGGTAATGGATATTAAATTTTATAGGATATTTTATAACCAATGCTGTGGATTAGCTTGAGAATTTAATGTGGATGTGATTTTAAGCTCATATCAGTATCTACAAACATATTGTTTTACTGTCATTCCCTCTCATGACTGGCAGACGGGTGGCCTCCTCTTTCTCTGTCATTTAGGCTCATATAGAGATAAGCTCAATTTCACTCAGAAAAATGTTTTGTTGCATGGATTTTTCTTTTTTTTTTACATCTCACCTAGCCTTCACTTCTGTCATTTCTATCTTATTTTATCGTACATCAGAGGTAGGAAGGAGAAATGTCATTAGGTGACATTCACTCTTAGGTGGAGTCTCATGGCTGAAGTTTTCTTTGCACAACAGCAACGCTACTGCTGTAGCCAAGGCAGCCCAGTGTGCCAGCAGGGCCCTTAGGATAGAGGAAGTGATGTGGTAAGTGCAAAGCAAGAGGTGTCCGTGGTTTAGTGTTTTTCAAAGCAAGATTTGTTTGTTGCCTCTCTCAGTGGCAAAATTCCATCTGCATGGCTGTGTCCATTGGAGAGGTCTTGACAGTGTGGTTACACCCAGAAATAATCTGTAGGTTGTGATACAGGCTGATTTCAAACATGTTTGACAGGCTTCAAAACTAAGTTCTGAAACCAGGCAGCAAGGTAGAGAGATCCGGAGTAATGGCCTGTTGAGAAAAAGGCTGAAATGAGACTTGAGTTTTATCAGGTGTCAGAAAATCCATAAAGGCAGCTTGAGTTCAGGTAGGAAATCAAGCTTTGTGAGTACAAAGCTATGCACTGATACTGCATCTACTTTCATGCAGAGATGTGGGTATCACTCTGCCCTTCTACAGACAAGTGCCAGTGCAGAGACCCTGCCAGTCTCAGTGTAAGTAGGTAAAGTCGACAGTGAAAGTGTTCATTGAAGTCAGCAGTAATACCAGGCTGTTTCTTTACACTGGCTATTTTATTTCTCTGCAGACTATAACATTTCCTTTTCATGTATTTTCCAGGGGTTTTTTTTCTTACCTTTAATGATCTTTATTTTTTTGAGTTACTTTCTTGTAAAGCAAGCATGCACCAATCTACCACCAGAATATGTCCCATGTTAATACAGTACAATGATGATGCTGATGGTTCAGTTTGCCTGAAAGGTTAATGGTAGGAGAATGCATTAATCTGTAGTCTGGCTTCCTTCCTTCCTTGATAGGGCCTAAGGTGAAGGCTTCTAGAAAGCAAGACTGCAAGAAATGCAAAATGACCCTATTTACGTAGTGGTTTCTTCTTTATAAATCCATAGCGCTACGGTCATTTGCACAACATTAACTAAACTCCACCATTAGTAAAAGCAGGTTCATTCTGGAAATCAGCTTTTACAAATGCAGTGCAGGTGACAATTATGGGACTGCTTTGCAGACTGTTTCTGAAAAGATGGAGAAGTAGAGCCTAAAGAGTAGTGTTTTGTTTGGTGATACCAAGGATCTGCAGTACATGTTTGATTTCTTCATATTCCATCAGGTGTTGGGAAATAATTAGAGTGTGTAATAGTGTCTGCTATGCATAATTAAATTTCTGTTATAAAAATATAAAAGCTCCTTAAGCACTGGCAGGAGAATTACCAAGCTTTACATTTTGAACAGCAATAATTCTTTCTGATGAGTGCTTATATACCTCCATGTCTTCTGCTGTTAATCAGTCTTTGCAGTGTATTTCAAAAGTAGACATCCTAGGATTCTGTGCTTCACTGGAGTTTAGGTAGAGTTTCATAAAAGCTAAACCTTGTGAAGTTTTAAAACAGGAAAAATAAGTTGACTTACTTGCTAATCCTCGGATGTTGTGGAACCAGAATTGCCTCTTACTGATGCTTTTATTTAGGAATGAAAAGTTAAGCTGTGCATTACAACAGTATTTCTGCAGGAGAAAAAAAAAATCCAGCAAATTGATATATAACTCTGCACAAGTCTACCAATTGCTTTTTAATTGGTATTATAGACCTTACTCTGAAGCTAGGATGTTTTATTCTCCTATGTGTGAATATGTGCTATGAAATTTTTCTAATTGATTTGCTTTGCCCATTCCATTTGATGTATCATTTTTCACAATATTTCATAATTTGTGCTCATTTCTAATGAACAGAGTCGTTAGGACAGGCATGTCTAAGTACAACTGACAGCTAACATTAGGTGCCAGATGCAGTTTATAAAGCTATGTAGAACTGCAGAGAACAGTTTAAATAAATTAGCACCTGTACATTAGTCTCACTTGCTGGTAATTTATAAGCGAATCAGTAGAGATGACATTTAGGTAAGTCATTGATCAAGTTAACAGCTGCATACCCACTGCCCAGCTGGGATACCTAATTAATAGAGATTGCAGTCCTGACCTAGTGCTTTTCCCCGTTTGAGTCTGTAATCCTTTTATTTTGTGATTTAACTTTTAACTTGCAGTTGTAGTAAACAGCCCACAATCATTTTCCACTGTCAGTTCTGTGATATTCCACTTTAAAGCCCAGAAATCTAAGTAAGATTAATACAAGAGGAGCATCTTAAGTTTCATGACCTATTTATATGCTGGTATTTTTATTATTCATTTTTATGCAGTCACTAAATGCTCTCCCAGATACAAGCTCATCATAAAGTAATACTCTTTCCCCGTAAGAGTTAGTAAAACTCAAAAGCTAAAGGTCTGCGTTCATTTTTGCTTTTTGTCTGTCTTATGATCTAATAGATTGTTGTCAAGCAGATGGAATAATTTGAATATAAAATACATGCTTTACTAGTATGTATACTGTTGGAAAAGTACCAGTAAGATTGTTAACTGTGAAAAGGTTAAATGTTGAAAAACCTAATTCCTCATAAGGTTTCTTTCAAAAAATTAAGGCTTCTTTCATGAAAAACTGCTTGTATTCAGTTACTTTTAGAGGTGACTCGGCACATCTCATTTCTAAATAGTGTTCAAATTTTAGCAACACAGAGTGTTAGAAATGAGTGAATATTGGCAAATGCGAAATGTCACAAATGTTATTCAGAACAAAATGTGTTTCTGAACTGCCTGTTGTCTGCAAGAAGAGTGTCTTGTCCAGCATTGTCCTTACAAGAAATAATGGATTTTGGATTTATTTAAATAGTTGAAGCTAGAATGCTTTTTTCAACTCTTCTTAATTTTTTTTCACAATGGAAGCAAACTCTGCATCAGTATTTTTTTATTTCTGCATCAATCTGAGCTGATGACTGCTGCATTTTTTTTTACCCTTTCTAATACTGTTCCTCATTTTGAAAAAATGAAATGAAGATAGAAATAACAACTGTTTCTTTCAACAGATTTTTTGGGGCTTTTTTTGCTCTGCAAGCTCATGACAGGACATTAATTTTCATTTTGAAAGTGATTACATAGTATAAATATAATGTAATATTAAAAGAAGGCGGGGTTTTTCATATAATGCCAGTGGATTGTTCTGCTTGTTTTGGTTTTTTTTCAAGTGATAGAATTAAAATGTTATGTCACTTTGAACTTGAAACTTCTTTCTGTACAAGCTAGAATTCAGCTTTAGATGAACAGTGATGGGGGTGGTTTCAATAAATTTTACTAGTTAGTTGTTAGAGGAGGGGTTTGTTTTGCAATATGAACTTAGTTGTGTCACTGATTTTTTTGTGGGCATTTTTGGTGTTTTTTTTTGTTTTGTTCTTAACCTTTTCTGTCTTGTTAAATAAATTTTAAAAAATATTTCAGAGTTAACATTTTGTGCCCCATTTTTATTTCATTCATTCCTGGGTTTACCCCAGGTATTCTGGATTTTGGATGCTGAAAACTGTTAAAGAATACTGCTAGTGTGGTTAGCAGGAAAACAGCTGTTCCAGAAAACATCTCGGTCTGAGAGGTGATGAAGTACAGTGACTAAATGATGTGATTCAAGAGGCACAGTTTAAGAAGGGAAGTGGCTCTCGTGTGATCAAGTTGAGGAGTAGAAGCTGAAACAGCTTTTGCTCAGGTGTTTCATTAAAATGTTATGGCATAAAGTGTCACTTTCTCACTTCAGTGTTTTGATGATTAAAATTTCGTATATATTTAAAAAGGAATGAGCTGGATTCTTGAGCCCGCTGCCAAAAAGGGTGCTGCTGCAAAGGGTAGAGCTGGTGTTTGTTTGGGTTTTTTAAATTTTTTTCCTTTCTTCTTTCCTTTTCCATAAAATATCTTTCCTCAGTGGATGTTACTTAGATAACTATTTTTGCACATGTTTTGCAAATGGGAATTAGTGGAATGTTTTGTGCTCAAGCTTCAATAAAGATGTGGAAAGACACTTGGGCAAGATCAATTTAAGACCTGAACTGTTGAAGTCTCCTATCCCAAAATGACTCTGTCAACTCTCTTTGAATTAAAGTATTGAATTCTTAGTTTCTCAAGACATTAGGAAATAAAACCAAAAGTAACTCTTACTGACCCAGCTGAATTTGTTTGATTCAGACTTAGTCTCTGACATGTGAGCAAACAAAACTTCTTTGCTTGTAGGGGGATGGTAGGAAGGGAAGGAGGATAAGAGGTCCGGATGTGCAACACCCACAGGGAAGAGGAAAGGTTGAGGGTGTGGCAGGTACTCTGAATTAGCGCAACATAGCACATGCAGTGCTGGACAGATTATATAATTAATTGGTTTGCATGTTTGAAGGACTGCCAGATAGGTTTTTTGGATTTCTCTGGTTTTGGGGTTTTTTTTCTTAATAGGGATGGAAGGTTGTACTCATTATTCCAACTGGCTTGAATTCAAACTTAGAGCTGCAAGTGAAAGACATTTTGGTCCTGTGGGCAGTGTATTGACTCTTCTGGTCCCTCAAAAAGTGATGATATAACAGGATTTCTTTTAGTTTGATACAGGAAAGTTAAGTTTACCAACTGTGCAGTTTAAGAAATGTCAGATGTAAACTATCTTGTTACTGACATGTTCATTATGATCTGCTGTTTTTAAAGATGTGACTACTGGGTATTTTCTTTATCTCTGTGTGGATCAACAGTGAATTTTAAAAACAAAGAGTTTCAAATCCTTAAAAGATATGACTAAATTTTTTTTTAGTAACTCATAGCAGAAGCAGACTGTACCCATTCCACCTTTTTCAAGTAATTTATGTAATTATTTTTGGAAACACTGTTGTGTTATTAGGTACCAGGATTTTTAATTCTGATTCTGCTGAAAATAATTACGGATGTTTCGTTTTTAGAAAGTTGTGGTTTGTTTCCAAAGACAATGGCAACAGTGTGATTTAACAAATAGAATGTGAAACGGCAACCTGTGGAGTCTAGAGTGGAGTGCATGTATCTTATATAGCTGACATGATGACAGGGAGAAAGTAGTTCTTCTTATTCAGCACCGCAGTTTCTTTAATCTGGAGTTCAAGTCCAAACAAGCACCAAAAAAAGGGTATGGGCCAGGACCCTTGAGGTGAAAACCACTTCTGGAATGGGAAACTGCAGTTAAAACTAAAAGGTTTCTTGGGAACTTTACTGCTAGCATTTACACCTTGATTATAAAGTTTTAAGAGAGACATTCACCTGCTTTTTCTGTTCAGGAAAATGCAGAATGTGCAGTTAATTCTCTATGGAATTTTAGTCTGAGACCTGGAGATTCCTGAAAGGAAACCTGTGTTCCATATCTGAAGACATTTTAAAAAGATTTGAAGAAAACAATTTCATGGTTATGTGCTTCAGCTGCACTTTGGAGGGACTAATTCTGATGTAATTCCTCAGATTGATCCACCATCTTTTAATATTGCTAGTACAGGGGTTTTTTTAAATATTTCTTTTCTACAAAAATGAAGCATTTGCATAGACAAAATCAGCTTCTGTAGATGAAGCTCCCAGGAGGCTGTCTGACTTGCTATGTAGTTGGTAAAAAAGTACAG
The DNA here is from genome assembly GCF_965178545.1 of Coloeus monedula. Taxonomy (NCBI): domain Eukaryota; kingdom Metazoa; phylum Chordata; class Aves; order Passeriformes; family Corvidae; genus Coloeus; species Coloeus monedula. The sequence continues at coordinate 91,116,208 of NC_138783.1, forward strand.
CCTGAGGACCTAGCTGTGTAAAATTAAGAAGAAAGTTCTGTATAAAGTTGAACTGGAGTCTGTTGCATTCCAGGATAGTTCATCCTTAATTACATTTCCATAAAAAGAGAGAAGTCAGGAAGACTATTTCTTTCCATTTTGTAACAACAAAAAGATAAGCCTATAAAATGAACCATTCTTATTTGGTTAGTTATTGTGTGGAGATCTGAGAATAGATGTTAGGATTTCTTAATACAGGATGTGTTCGTATTGTAGTGTGAAAGGCATGAGTATACCTTTAGCAATAAAATAAACTTTCCAAGAAGTAGAAGGTCTCAGATGGCAGCTACTTTTTTCATTGTAAATGTTAAATCGTTATATTTGGCATTTATTAAGGTGCCATAGTTACAGTAGCTGTTTTGGCTGAGATTCTGGAAATGCTTGTATAAAGATTATGTCTTAAGTACACACACAGTCAGTCTCAGGATCCTGTAATAACTTCTTTTAATATATTATATAAGGTGTTGGTTTAACATCATTTGGTTCACAGCAGATTTCTCTCTTGTCATCATAATTAATCCCCATTTGTTCATAAATAGGTGTTCACCTACTGTGCGTATGCATAAAATGCCCATTGACTAACAAATGGGAATACAGTAGTCACTAAGAGAAACAAAATTACCATTTTATAAAATCAAGTTGAGGCTTTTGTTTGCTGCAGAATTCTGAAAATTTCTGTTCAGAATGCCAGTAGGGGATTAATGAAAGTAATAGGTTAGGTCTTTTTACACTCCATATGTATTAAATCCATTGAAGCACTGACAAACCGCTCCAAGTTATGGAAAAAATTATCAGCGAGTAATAGTCCTAAGGTAGCCTAAGTAACAAAGAACCATTCTTCTTGAGAGAAGATTTTAAACTCAGATTTTGTTGTAATTCTACTTTTCTGTACTGTCTAATAGAAATATAAATGAGGCCACTGCCAGAGAGGTTTATTTGGTTGGTCCGTTTTACTGTACAAGCATAAGATTTCTGTCTGAAGTTGGCTACCCTTGCCAGACTCCTACACCTGGGAGCTTTTGGTGGCTAGCTTTTTCTGTTGTTTTGTTGTTGTTGTTGTTTTTTAACAAATGAAAATAAATAGCTCTGACAAATGTATGCTTTTGCATTATTAAATGCAGAGGGAGAGTAGGATGATGTGTAACAGAAATGTGTGTCATAGGGTTTAGCTTTGTAAGGTGCTTTGCCTTACATTTTGCCAGAATGATGTGGAATATTGGTACACAAACTTTGTTGGAGGCAAATAATGCTTGTTTAATACATCACATAAATATTGGTAAATATTGGTTAAGAAAAGGTAAAGTATGTACCTCGTACTTAGTGAAAACAGTGGTAAACAATGAGTGTGTAATGAATGTCATGCATTCTTCTAAAGTATTTTAGCAAGCCTTTAGGTATCCAAGGGAAAAAAAAAAAAAGTTGTCACTTGAGTCTTTCTTCTCTGAGCAGTTCTTTCAAGTTCAGCAAAGATTTTAGTGATTCACAGTTGTTTCCAAATGCAATGATCAGTGAAATGCTTATTTAGGCTATGTAAAGTATCTATTACTGCCGCAACAAACATGGCTTTTTAGACTTGAGGAAACTATGTCTGGAAATTGTAGGAAGTGGGATTCCAAATGTTTAAAATTTGGCTTTTTCCTGTTGCTTTAAATAAAATTTCTGTGCTTGGTCTGTCAGTAGGCACTGTTAACAAGCACTGATATTTTCAGAAAGATAAATAGGTTAGTGTTGTGATTTCCTCTAGAAGTCACAGCACTTGAAATTTTACTGGAAAATCACTGTGTATAAAGGTGGTCTTTGCACTGGAGTAGTTCTGGTAAGTTGTGATAAATGCATTCTATAAAAACTAAACCTGGCAGCAGAAAGTTCACTCATTCTGATGCAGCAGAGTACAGCCTTCAGAATGAGTTTTTGCTTCTTCTGAGGATGCCAGAGGAAATCGTCTGCTTTTCTTTGCAGCACATCACATATGTTTTATATTTTCTTACTGATTTGCTTGCTTACTGTACAAAAGTTCTGCTATTTTTTGTTTGTAAGAAACATTTTGATGATGCTTTTGTGGGAAAAAAAGTAACAAGATCTTTCTTCTTGTTTTCAGAGAGCTATTGCCTATCTCTTTCCTTCTGGCTTATTCGACAAACAAGCCAGACCTATGATGAAGGTAGGATTTCTTGTTACATTTCTGAATAACTGTAGCATGATATTTTGAGTAAGTTTTTCCTTTTGCTGATATTTGTTTATTTATTTACAGCATCCTACTGAAGTTTTTCCAGAGCAGAGAAGTAAGTGTTCTTAGATACTTAGTTTATTATTTCTAAGTATTAGAATTGTTACATATGGAGAATTTCTTATTTTTATGGATTGGCTTTTTTCTCTATGTTCCTAATGACTTCTAAGACATGAGCAGTAAAAGTCTATTCTGATACTTTGTGTTTTAGGATAAAAATTATTGGTCTATTCCGGAATACCACTGATCTTCTCAGAAACTGCATTAACTGACTAAGATAAATGTTTTTCATTGTTTAAAAATAAGCAATAAGTAGAATGATGTGTAGAATCTCTTGAAGTAATGGGAAAACCTTTTGTTAAATTCAGTAGTTTTTTGTCAGAGCTGTCTGTCACCTCCATAAAATACTCATTAATATTATTTTAAACCAAAAGTTTTCTTTGTAACTTTATTGCTCTAGACAATTAGAAATTACAGTTTTGAATTTGTTGAAAGAATAGGCAGAGTAGAAGCTCTCCTAATCAGCTCTTTGACGTGAAAAGTCCTAACTCTGTACGTCTGTCCATACTGTCTTTGGTTTTGCTCCTGAGACAAGTCCCTGTCAGTGATATGCCAGTACGTTGGTCAGTTCACTAAAATCAGCAATTTAATTTTACATAGGACATTTGAAAAATAATGTCAAAACCTGTTGTCCATTTTTTGCTAGCATTTGGTATGAACTAGTAGCATGGGTGTGAAATTCTACATTCACTGAGCTGTCAAGTCCCAGATGAACACTTCTGATTATCATTAAAATCTTGACATTTTCCTTCCTTTTTCTTGCTGCTGGAATGAATGATACTTGTTTTTTCAGGAACTTTGTGTCTTTTGGAAAGCTGTCTAAACTATCTGAAATCTTGAAATTTCAGCTTTCAAATGGTATCATGCCTTATTTTTTAACTTCCCTGTATTGTAAGGTAAAAAAGTAGAAACTGAAAGGTTAGGAGAGAATTAATCATTAAGCAGTTTTAAAATCCAAAGGCTGTTTTATGGAAGAACTAAGCTACTATTCTATATGCTTTCAGGACTAAAGAATTCTTTGAAATGCTAGCTATATCCTGAGGACTGTAAGAACAAATTAGTATAAATGTGTAGTTTTGTATTTACATCTAAAAATAACATTTTCAATAAGTATCTCTTAAGGCAGCTTTGTCCTGTCTATGTATTGCGTCTTTGATAACTTTGAAGTACAAAAACTTAAATTTATACTTTAGAATGTTCCCTGAACAGTAATTTCAACAAAATATGCTTTCACAGCTGCATACATGGAAAATCACGCAGTCCACTCGTAGTATATGTGGGTAAAAGTCCCTTGTATTCTTTCTCTTCTGCTAAGTTTTGCATCTTTACATTCAACTTCTGCTCTATTATATCTTGATGTTCCACTCCACTATATATAGTGCTTATCAGACAGGTTTTTGGAGTCTTATCTTTGCCTTTAGTTTATAGATAGCTTTAGTTGAACTTCACTGGATAAAATGGCTGGGACTTTCTCTACAGTTCAATTTGTAAAATGCTCTCAGGTTTTTATTTTTGTAATTTTTCTTTATTTGGAAGAGATCTTTGTCATGTTATATAAAGTTTGCTTTTTTTTTTTTTCTCCAAAGTTGAAATTTATTGTCCTTAAATAACATTTTGTAATGAATAAAATACACTGGATGTGCTGAATTAATATGGAACATTTGTTTTCTTGCTGAACTAATTATGTAAACTATAGGGTAGCTCTTTGCATTTAAATATGCCAAATGTAATAACATGAACAAGTTCTAAAATCACCCAAGTTCAGAATATGGTTGTTGCCACAAAAGGCAATTGTACACATACCTAATTTAGCTTAAATGTATTATGGTAAGAAAAACCTTCTTTTTTGTAGCACTGTTTTCCAGAGCTGCTAATCTTTCATCTTTCATTTTTCAATGTAGATTTCAGTTGTCTCTTACTTTGTACTTCTTTTTGCTCTAAAATGTATGCTTTTATTTAGAATACCACCTATACAGTCTTTTAAAGTTTAAGATGTACATGAGGGATTTCCTCATGTAAAATGATATTTACAACTATAATGGTAAATATTTGATTATAATTGCAGATGGTGATAAGCTTTTAAAAATATTGTCTAAATCATTAAGATTTCCAGGCAGATTGAACACCTGTGAAATGTCTTTAAATATAATATTTAAATTTAATATTTAAATTTTAAATTTAATATTTAAAAAGACAATCAGTATTATGAAAGAGATTTATAACTGCAGTTAAATACAAGGGATTTGTTTTCTAGTGATTGTATATTGCTTGCTTGTCTAATCTTGCCTTCCTGTAGAAATCCAGTGGGGAGAAGATGGCCGACCATTTCACTTCCTTTTTTATACTGGCAAGCAGTCATATTATTCATTAATGCATGTAAGTATGTTATCTGTAATAAATAATGTCAGCTCCCAGTCAAGTGCGTGTTATTCTAGAGGTGCCACTCAGGAGCTCCTGAGTTTAGTTAGTCTTCACAGTAGGCCATAATATCACCACTGAAGTTAAATGCAATGTATATTTTTGTGACACAATATTCATTATTATGAGCATTTTTATGTCACATTTAAGAGAACACACTACATAATAGTTCTCCCTTTAATTTTTGGTTCATTTAACAGGTTTGGCCATGGACTGGTTTTGAATAGTGTGAACACTTTCTTGTAAGCTCTATCTAGTTGGTAGCAAAAGATTAGTAGTGGAGAATGCACATCCAACAAAAATGGCTAGTTCTAGCAAAGTTCACTGTAGAATAAAAACTAGGGTTTTTTTCCTCTGTGAAGGGCAAAGCTATAGGAAATGTTATTTGTGCTGACATTTAGTGTGAAGAAAATTTGCATTTAAACTGCTTAATTGATTTTTCTAAGATGGTTCCATTCATGCAAACTTAAGGCTTTTCCTGATTAATATGGTTCCAGGAGTAAAGGATCTGCATCTTTTACCTTTATGAAAAAAGCTGTATCTAATAGAACATCACTAGACCCTGAGTCTTAACATGGGTTATGAACAGACCTTTCGTATCTGTGACCATCGGTGGCAAAAGCATTATCTTCATCTTTAGAAGAGTCTATGGAAAGACATTCCTGTTTCTTACATGTACTTATAAAAGACAAAAGCATTAATAATGTATAATGTAATAATGCAGAAATATTTAATTGGATATTCATGTCAGATTTTGTTTCCTCATTAGATAGTCTTAAGAAGTTAGTTTTGTGGTTAGTCAGTTGTCAGAAAAACAAACTTTATGATCACAATTTCAGTGCACAGCTTTACTGAGTATAGTGTTTTTATTAGAATGATCTGATATTTATTTGCGTTCTGTGTACCCAAAGGACAAAATCCCCTCTTGTCAGGTACATTTATTTCTTTAGGAGAATAAAAAACACCCCCACTTTTTTTTTCTTTTTTTTTTCTTTTTTCTTTTCTTTTTTTTTTTTTTTTTTTTTTTTTGTTGTTGTTGACCTTGGGCAAATGAGCTTCTTGCCCTGGCAGAAATGAAATGAATGATAAATGTAGAGAGTGTCTTTGCTGAGTAATGGAGCTGCAGCATAGGCTTTCCACAGAGGTTTTCTCCTGCACAGCCCGAGGCAGCCCGAGGACCCCTGCTGTTCATTTAAATAGGTATGTCAAATCTGCCTCGAAACGCCGCTGGTTTGATCTGTGGTAATATTTGTGAAGGTTCCATATGGACTTGAGCCCCCTGCAGTGCTAAGAAATAATGTACAACGCTTCATGGTGCAGACGCAAATTTTCTCTGAAAAGGGATGCAATGCTGCGTTTTAGCTGTCGGAGAGGATGATGGAGCTGACGCGCTAGGCCTGTCAACTTGTTACACGGATGGGTTGCACGCAGCAAGGCTGTGGAAAATCTGTGCCTTTTAACTTTTCTACTTAATCACGGTTGTAGCATTGCCTTTAGACTGTATGCTACATTAATTCTCTTCCTGCCTTCTGCCTTTCATCCCAAGTTTCACGGAAAAAAGTAAAGCATGCAGGTCTTGTAGAGGAGCCTTATCAAACAGCTGTCATCTGACAAGCCATTTGCATTTGTTTTGGCTGAAACAGAGCAACCCAAGGGCAAGATGTTTTGTTGCATTCCATCATAATGAAGAAATTACAAATTTTACAAGGAGCACAAGTTTATTTTTAGCTCTACCTAGCAGTTAGAGTATGCAAGCTTGCCTTGGAAATCTCTGAAAGTATAGTGCGCATTTTGTTTCTGAGAGTGTGGCAACCACCTTCAAACAAATGGCCTTGACGATTGCATTTTTCATTAGTATAGGATACTTGAGTGTTCTTCAAGTGTTTCTGAATATTTTCATTAAATAGGCTTCTATAAATGTAAATCCATTAAGTGAGATTTAACAGGGGTTTTTTAAGTCAGCCAAATAAAAGCCAAAATCTGCATGAAATTCCCAGCATTGTTTTAACCACTTATTAAACTAATGTGTATTTAACAAAATGTATTCTTAAGTCTCAAAGCTAATTAATTTGTCCAGAAAAGAGTTGTATGTTAATACAGCTTAGTGTAAGTAATCAATCTCATTTGAGGATGTCTTTTAAATTGCTCCATTAAATCTAATAAACCAGATAAACATATTATTTAGCGTAAACTTGTATGCCATTAATTGCTACATAGGCTTGTGTGGAACTTGAATTTTATTATTGTTTAGTCATATAACTGGGCATAGTATTATTGTTTAGTTAGTGCTAATAAATAGTATTATCCACTTACTGAAAAGAAACTATCTTTGAATGCATTATAATTGCCACTATACATGTTTGGCTTTCAATATGAAATGAACTATCATGCAAGATATTTGTTACATGCATTATTGTCTTTGTTCTGCTTGTTGAATAAAGTTTAGCTGTAGGGAAAAGGACAATTTATTTTTCTTCTGATACACAAAAGAATGTTTATTGCATGAAACACCGTTTCACAAATGCTTGATAGTACATTTGATCATCATTTAACTTAAAAGTTTTTTAGAATAATATCATTTTTGTAATGTGCAGAGCAAGACAAAATGGTATCTTCATACCATTTTGTATAGAAAAATAGTAATTTCATATAATCATGCTTCTTGTAATTTTTTAGAAATATCAGGGCTTGCTGATTGAGGTAAATGCTCTAACAATTGAGCATTTTAACTCTTAAAAATACTCCAAAACTTAAAACCCATCAAAGTGTATGCTGACCTCAAAACAGAAGAAACAAAGTAAAGTGCAAATTGAGGTAAAATGTGGGCTCTGCAGCATATTTTAACTGTAATGTTAATAGAGGTTTTTTCCCCATAAAAATCTCTTTTAGGGTTTCATTTGCTGATTTCTTCCCTATTTTTTTAATGCAGAGTAAAATAATTTTTAATTGTTTTAAGTGTCCTTGTAGAGATCTGAAATTTGATCTTTCTATTAGAAATGTAAGCATTTCAGTACGTAGTCAATCTTGTAAAATCAGCTATTTTGATTGTGTAATAGCTGAGTTTACAAGACACACAGATGTGTACAGTCATGAATTGGACTATTGAATCCTCAAGTGATTAGTAAAATCTTCACCTGCCAGCTTTGAAAAAGCAAGTGTGTCTTCTGAAGCTTTCTTTAGCCGTTGGGGAGTGAAGATTTGTCAGATAAATTATTGGGCATTACATGTGATTCCTGATTTTGCAAAGGCTCATCCACACACTTTACTTCACACGTGAGTGGTTCTTTCAGTCTGTTGGCTTCATTTCTATACAGAGATTAGATACATGCATCAATTTTTTTTTTTTTTTGGTACTTCAGACCAAAATTTTATAAGAGTTGCATGTCCACTTTCATTGCCAGAAATATGTAGGAAATTATATTTAACATTTCTCTTACACTTGGAATTACTTTAAAATGCTACTTTTTAGTGTTGTTTGACTTCATCTCCTGCGTAAAGGGTTCTTTGTCTGAATAGACGTGATTGCTGTAATTTAACCAGAACAGTTTAGAGAGATCATTTAATTCTTAAAAGTGCACATTCTTAGAACTTAAACGGGCTGTGGAGTGTTGGTGTTCTTTGAGAATACCTAGGGAGGGTCTCAAGGAAAATCTTACTGTTGCAGCTGTTCTAAAGCTTTTTGTCATTGTAACTGACAATTAATTTCTGAGTCTAAAAAGTGGTGGATGGTAACCCATATCTTGTTTTATTTGCCTGTGTTTATCAATAGTTTCCAAATATGATAAAATCCTTAAGTCTTCTTTTAACTTGTGTCATATTACCTGAAAATACTTCAGTTGCTGTTTAGAAGCGATTCTGACTGTAGTCAGTCTGTTTACCTCCCTGTGTCCTTTTTTAAGGAACTGTGATGTAACTGTGTTTTTGTTGAGCTCCTGTTCATGTATTTTTGCTGGCCATACCAATACATAAATATGTATTCCAGAATGTATTGGAGAAGGATGGGTGTTAGTGAGGAGGCAGACAGGGGACTGCTTTTGCAAGTAGGATAGTGATACCCTCTGCCTTCTGAAGGCAAGAGTTAAGTCAAGAGTAGCAGTAAGGTGAAAAATCTCCTTTCACATTTATAAGACTTAATAACCCAGTACCTCTTCTAATCATCTGACTCCAAAATATCATCTTTGTGCCTGATTTGACTTCTTCCAAATGCAGAAACTCATGGAGCTCATCAGAATCAATCTCTTAAGACTGTTCCAGCTGAGCTCTCCGCAGCTTGCCGAGGGACAGCCACAGCCCTCCTTCCCCTTCTCTTCCCTCACTCTGCAGTCCCAAGCAGAAGCTTCCATACTCATTATTTTCCATGTCTTAACTCCAGATGCCTAAAAATTGCTTTGTGCAGGTACATCTCATGCTCTCTAACCCCACCTATGTATGTGCCTTTAATGTAGAGGCAAAAATTTTTGAAGCCTAATAGTCAGCTCTGGATGGAGTTGTTAAGGTTACAAGAGTGATGTGACATAAATCTTGCCCACAGTAGTGATGCCATATCTTGTTTTCTTAGAGGTGTAGAGTTATATTTGTGAGGTTTGGAAATACTTGAAAATAGGATTTCTTCTCTTGTATGTGAATGTTTCCTGTGTTTGAGGATAAATAAACTTTTCTTACGTTGAAAGTTTTTCCTAGTTCCTGTCTGATACAATTATCTCAAAAAAATTAAGGATTTCTGAAAGGCTTACTACTATAACATATGAGTTCTCATGCTGTCTCACAAGTCAATGATTTTGTATTTCAAGATTTTTAATGAATTGTTTAAAAGTATTTTTTCCACTGTGCCATTAAAAATGTCATCAGTGACCTGCATCAGAGACTTCAGTGAATTGTCCCTATTTAAGTGCTTTGAGTGCAGCTCAGATAACAATCTGTTCTTTGTTCATATATTTTAAGTACAAATATTTGTACTGTATGTGCAGGTGTATTTTATATTAGCGAAAAAATCAGCTTGAACAGTAGGTGTTTATAACTAAGCAAGGGGCTTCTATTTTGGGGCTATTTTTAGGCTGTTGCAGAAATGTCACTGCATCCTGTTATAAATCCCAGTTTTATGTTAAGAACTAGTATTTCATTAGTTAATATCTGACAATACAGAGCTGTCTCACATTTCTTCCTTTACTGTTTTTATGTAAGTAATACAAATAAAAAAAACCCCAAACCATTGTTTCTTGTCCCCACTAATTCTTACACCGTTGTTTTTCTCTAGTATTTGCTAAAATTCATATTACTACAGTATGGGAAAGTGACTATAAGTTTTCTATTTCACTTGTAAATTAAAGTAAATTATTTGGCATTTAAGTACTTGGTTGTAGTACAACTGTCCTGTTGTTTCAATATAATTTATATTATAATTATTTCTCCAAATACTGCTATTTAACTTTGCATTTGAATCACTGTTGTAATTCAGTGTTCGATATTATATTTTAGAACAAGTAGTCTCCATAAGTTTCTGAACTGAAAAAAAACCCTAAAAATACTTGATTTAAAATATGTTTGTTCTGTAATATTTTTACTGTGACTTGAGTGTTTTCTCCTTTTTTTTTTCTTTTTTCCTGAAGTACTAAATCACTGTCACACCATTGTTTGAAAATAATAACATAGCTAAGAATTTTGAGAAAACTATTTAAAAATACTGAAAATTGAGAGTAAGCGTATCTGTACGGTTAAAAGAACAGAAGTTCTGACAATGGTAAATGTGCAACTTTTTGTCCATGTAGACATGCCAGGGTAAGAAGTTCTGACTGATACAGGCCACCAGTAAATCTGACACTTCTACATGTACGAAAATCCTTACCAAATGAAATTAAATAAGTCTTAAACCTTGTCAGTATTTTGAGGAAGTCAAACCAAAATTTGAATGCAATTATTTTGAATGAAATTATTGTGCAGTATGTTTTGGAGTTGCATTCATTATACAAATGTAGTTGTCTTTCTGTATACAGTTGATAACTTCTTTTTTTTTACAAACATATGTAAGAAGGCAAAAAACACTGTTGGAGAATTCAAAATCAATTATTTTGAACTGCACGTGAATTTTTTTTTTTTTTGTCAGAGCTCTGCTTGTCTTCTGACTCTGCATTTTAAGTGTTTGAAGAGTAGAACCACATAAACCTTTGTTTTAAATAGAAAAATTTAAAGGTTAAATTTAAAAATCCATTTAAATACTTTTTCCATATACATTTAAGGAAACATATGAAAAATTTCTGAATGCTCAGAAACACCAAGACCAACTGGTAGCTGAAGACCGTCCCCTTCAGAAGGAAAAAAGGTAAGCTTCCAATTAGAATGAATATTGGTAGTAGTTTTCTTAATGTACTTTCATATCCTGTTTTGGCACTTCTGGTAGTTCCCCACCCCACCTGCCTTCTATTCCACAAATGTATTTTCAGACTTTTGCTCCATTCCTTGTGTAATATTTGTATGGTAATTTCAGGTTGAAAAGTCTTACGAGGTATGTGTGGAATGCTCACTTCTCACTGCTAGAGTAGGGAAAGCCCACCTATTTCTCTTATTCTTTAATCTCTCTCTGCTCCTTTCAGTATTCTTTGCTTTATAAAACTTCCAAAGTGTGATTTGAAAATAAACAGAAAATATCCAGAATTTTATGTTTCTGTATGAAACATATATATACTCATATATATGAATGGTTTATATATATATATAAAACATATATTCTGTATGAGTTTTTCTAATTATGTCTTTTATTAAAGCATTTTGAAAAAAGGAGGTAAACTTTTTATAAGAAAACAAGGGCTTTTAAAGTACCAACTGCACTGTTCCTGATGAGAAAATCCTAAGACCTAAGGCTGGGCTATTTAAGAGTCTTTAATTACAGTTCTTGAATATTTTAACATACCAATATTTAAGTTGAAGAGTATCAAAATACTTAATTTCACAAATTTTTTTTCTAATGTCTTTGAACAGAAATCATCAAAACCTAGTAATTTTAGAAAAGCTCATTTGGCTGGAATTCTTGAGTTATCACCACTATTAGTAATTCAATTTAGTTTCTCTTTTTCCCATTCAGCTTCTCTGGTATGCACAGCAAGCTCTTCAGCTAGTTAGCCACTGGACAGAAAAGGTCCATGTCAACCAGAAGCTATGGAAGATCTACAGTTGTTGGTTTCTTAGTGCATACAGTCAGAATATGCTTTTCAGTGTTGTTTGTTCCTCTTGGACTACTCTTGATTTTTTTATTTTGAGATTTCTTGCAAGGATTTTCTATTAGAACATTAAATTAAGCAAGTGTTTAAAAGAAATGGATACAGCTAGGAGGTTTTGGTTTTGGCATTTACTGCTTTTCTGTATAGTTACTTTTTTCACAGTCCCAAGTTGTTTTTGTCTTTGTTTTTGCTGTGTATTTTCTAGCCAGATTTATGCATTGCTCCAGGAGCACATCGTGTTGGTTTGTCACTTCTTCATTTCAGCCATTTGTTATTTATTTGTTATTTATGTTAGGAAGAGAAAGGATTAATTTGCTGAGATTATTTCAATTTCTTAAATAACAGAAGTTCATGTTTCTTCATGATATAAATAGCATCCTGTGACCCACAGAATGTTTTATTACAGATTCATGTTAGTTTCTGAGCAGACAAGAGAACAAATGAATTTAGTTTCTTGATGTATGCTACTGAAAAATAACCTGACTCCTTACAGAGCTCAGCCAGTGGATTTACTGATGTGAAAAACGACCTAAAGCTAGTCAGAGATGAAAGGTTTTTTTCTGTGTTAGGTTTGTAAAGCTCAGAGAATTTAAAGGATTTTTGAGACTTACTTTCCACACTGGATATGGTACTTCCTCTGAGATTAGTTTGGATAGGATAATTTATCTCCTAAGTGTAGGTAGAGGGTTGATAGGAAGGACTGTTGTTTTGGTGTGAGGGGCATGGGGTTTGTTGGGGTTTGGTTTGGGTTTTTTTCCCAGAAAATAATCTATTGTGAATACATTCTGTAATATTAACTGCAGGATTAGGACCTGCTCTGAACTACTTTAAGTTTATAGGTTTTCACATGTAAGAAATTTTATCCAGTTTCATTAGAAGTAGCAAGTAACAGTGTGTAAATGTAAGTATCTACTTCAGTCTGTCAGGATTGGAATACTTTTAAAATCATAGTTAAAATCTGTTTGGTTTCTAAATAATCGTTTCTCATGTCCCGGCTCAGAAAAGCACTAAAATACATGCTTGAGAAGTAGTACTCCTTAAAAACACCTTCAGGAGTGTTTTGCTGAATCACAGCTTCCTTAATGCTGCTGAAAACACCGTTTCTAAAAAACCTGAGGAGTTAAGAAGCTAGTTACATCTTTGCCTTAAAATTACCTGATAATGTTGGTGTGTATATTTATGGTGATGTTCTCTTTAGTTGGTCACTTCATATCATATATATTTCAAAGATTTATTTCAAGCATTGGTTTTTCTTTGTGTTAGCATTCCTGTACAAGGCTGTTTTCTTAGAAATTTCGGCTTTTTCTATCATCAGAGCAGTTTCTGTGCTGAGCAGCTCAAGATTACACAGTAGATAGAGTACAGGGCGTCACTGCCACGTTAGTACTTTGACTATGCTTGCTGCTAGTGCAGTTTTTTATATTGATCAGAAAAGTAAAGACCAGAGGCAAAATAATTTGATTTTAACATTCTGCCTTTGATTTTGCTCTTTGCTGCTAGTAAACCAAATTTTTCCTGGCAGCAGGCTTTTAAAAGTAAGTCCTTAGTTGGAGGGAAGATCACTTCCTATTACAGTATTACTCTAATTCAATCTCAGACTTCAATAATATGAATAATGCATAACTGATACTCATAATGCTCATGTGGTTAATTCAGTACATGAAGTTACCATACCTTTCAAAAGGCAGATCTTTTAAAAATCAACATAGGCCTTCACATGTTTACTATAGAAATGTGATCTGCATTCATTTGTAATGGAAAACGTATTTCTGAACGAAGACTGACTGTATGTGTGGTCTTTTGTGATGTAACTCTAATTGCATGGTTAATTAAAGGAAGAATATATGTGATATTTTAAACAGAAACCTGGCTGGCAGCAGATGGCTGACTAAGATTGAATTGGAAGAAATGTTGTTAGAAAAACTGTCAGATGATGATGTAAGTAATTAATCTTTCGAATCTTAAGGAGGCTTGTGTCTTAAAAATATGGACTCTGGGTGCGTTTTTGGGTACTGGAAAGGTACTATGCAGAAGCAAGTGCTCTTCAAAAGAGTTTTCTATCTTCTGATGAAGTCTGTATATGTTGACAGCACTGTCACATTCATGTTGTTTTGAAGTGACTTGTGTTGATATTTTTTATCTAGCACAATACAGAACTCTTAAGAACTTCCCATTGTTATTAACATAATTTAGTTTTTCTCCTGATAACATTGTGAGACCTAGAGCACTCGTTCCTTGTTATCTAATTATGTGGTCAGGAATGGGGTGTAATAACAATTTATTTTAGAAAGAGTCATTTATTGTAGTTACAGATGAAAAATGGACAGGGCTAGAACCTCTGTTACTAATTGTAGAGAAGGGGTAAATATTCAAGATGGGGAAATGCTATGGATTTGTACAATAGTAAACCTGCACAGAGTTATTGAATCCTTAGGATGACATGGTAATGATAGAAAAATCACAGAAGGCTTATTAGAAATAAGGAGTCCTTTTTCTTAGTGATTGGCTACAGGATCAAATATGAGAAACAAGACACAAAGCTGTATAGATCTGTGGTTTGATACAGATACCTCCTGTTATGTTCTCCTTGTTATGAATATGGTGGGAGAGAGGAGGGTGTTGCAGTTTCCCCAGTGTCTGCAAACTGTATCACTGTAGGTTTGGAGTTGTCCTTTATACCTATCTCTGGGGATAAGACTATTCATCCTAAGAGTCATACACTTCTTTCTCACTCAGAGCTTTTCCCTACAGTCCTCTGAAGAGCATTAGATTTTGTAAGAGCAGGTTCAGTCTTTGTGGCCAGCTTTTGGAAGCTTGAATATGACAGTACCAGAGAACGTAACTCTTTTGTCTGAACATACCAAGTGTTTTCTCACATAGAAGCAGTGTTCTTCAATCTTGTCTGTTCTGTGGACAACAGCTTTGCAAAAATAGCATGCAGCAGCAAACATGCCCTTTACTCACTTGTCATGTGGAACAGTAGCATGTGATGGCTTCCTTGTCTGTGGGGGATGTGAAAAGGTCTCGAGCAGATTGTGGTCCGTAAGCATAAGTTAGAAGTAGTTGTTGTAAATTCTCCATCTGGTAATATCCAGAAGACTTTATCTTGTTCACAGTAGAAGCCATTATGACTTCAGTGCTTTCAGTAGCTCCTGCATTTGGAATGGCAGTTTTTCCTCGCCGAGTGCCAGGTCTACTTGTACAACCAGTTTGGTGTTCTTCACTGTTTGGTTTTAGTACATTCTACATCTGTAAAAGTACATTACAATAAACTTAAAAAAACCCCAACCAACCAAAAACCAACACCAAACTCTTCTACATACTGGCCTCTCCCATGTAAGACCACAAAGCCTCAGCCTATAGTAAAGAACATTGTTTAAATATATTTGAAATGTCTCGGTATAAGCTGCCAGTCTTACCTTCTCAGACTCTTATCTTTTGCCACTGCAACAAAATTTTCAGTGGTGTTTACATTATTAAACAAAATCAGAGCTATTGGGTTTTTTTCCCTTTGCCACTCTCCAAGTGAAAACTTTGGAAGCCTTCTACTTCTATCATCCCTATAATTTCTACATTTTTGTATTTTCATATTTCTGATCTTCAAAGGCTTTACCACATGTCTGTGTCATATTGTTAGGTAGAAGTAGTTTTCAAGTGATGTCGGAGTTCAGGGACTATGATTAAGTTACAAGACAAGTAGTAATTTTGTGCTAGAGAAGACTCTGGTAACAGAGAGAAGAACAAATACTTTCAATAACTGCTTGTAAGTAAAAAAACCTTCAAAAATCAGGTTATGATATCTATATGAAAAATCCATTTTTGATGGTATGATACCTTTATATCTGGTGACAACTGTCTGGGGCTCCTGGCAGTTAACACTTGGTAACAGGACATCCCAGCTTTTGGCACAAATGGGTTAACACAGTGGTGGGTACTCTTTAATCACATGTTGAAGAACTTTGGAGGGAGATATAAGGGGGAAGGAGAACCACACAGTAGCGAAGGATAATTTATTTCAAGAGGTTGCCCTTTAAGTCAAGTATCTCTTGAATTTTTAAATGCCTTGATTGTTCAGTTTTAAAGGAAATCATAAACATTAAAGTAACTCAGCTTGAACAGCCAAAGATAGATAAGCATTTTCTGTATATGTTACGAAATATAATCATTTATGAGATTCAGTTCAGTGAAATAAAATTATTTCCAAATCAGTGAATATGCTGACTTACTAAAAATCAGGTGCAAATCTTTTCCTTTTCCTATTTTGATAATAATAAAATAATTAAGACATCTCCCCCCCCAGTGTTTTCTTTTTAAAAGTGAGATGAACTTCATTCTAATACAATAATCCTTTATTAAAAAGGGGTTGGTTATGCTTTGAAGTAAAGTTTCACTGTTTTGCGAAGAAAGAACTAGGTGTCTTTAGTCACACAGAAAATGGTGCAACTTCATGCTGTTCTTAAATCAGCATGTAGGTGCAAAAGTGTAATCTTGTCAGAAATCATCAATAAAAGTGAAGTAGGAAAGATCCATTAAATAAAAATAGAAAGTTTTCGCAAATGCAATTACACTTGTATCCTTTAATGAAGTCTTGTTGTCTTACAGTATTCGAGATTTATTCAACTCTTACAAAAATTGGTAGCATTGCCTTGTGCTGACATCGAGGAGAATTATATACAGAAGTTTTCCAAAGAAGTTCCTGTGCAGTTGCAGAAGGTGGTGATTGAGCCCTTGCAATATGATGAGCGGGGAGTGGCCTTCAGCACTGGGGAAGGTAATAATTTCAAGTTGATTGGTAATGATGCAGACTTTTTTTCTCTTTGCACTGCTTTCTTTATAGTATGTACAACACTGCTAAAGTGTCACTGCTTCATTTTGTATGCTGCATGTGTAGCTGTTAGTGATGTTATGGAGCACCAAGTTAAGACATGGTCTGGTCAGAAAGTACAAGTTTTTGGCCCAGACTCTTATCAGCTGTTTTTATATGTATTTCTATACAGTGGTACCTCTGTAGAGAGGACCCCGTTGTGTTACAGGTTGTAGGATACAAAAGGACTTTCATTTTTGGCCAGAGCTGATTGCTGAACATAAAGAGTGGAGGACTGCAGGAGCACAAACATGTATGAAGAATTCCATGGATATAACAGTGTTGTTGCTTAGTATAACAATGGCATGCTTAGGCTACTGGGTAACCTTTATCATGACTTTTGTAGGCAGTCCAGCAAAGGGGAACTTGGAAGATGCAAAGAATAAATAGCCAGGCATTTGGATATTTACAAACAGCCTAGGAAAATGTGAAGAGGAAATTCCTAAATATTATGGGACAGAGGTCTATAATGGGATATTGACCATTCATACTGAGATGGAGGGAATGTTAGAGAAAAGCCATGAAGGTCTCTGTATCTTCTAAACACAGGCTGTTACATTTTCATTGGAGGGACACAGTTGAAAAACAATATGATACAGGATATGAGTGATTGCACAGAAAAAATAATTTGGCAACAACATATATAGGAAAGACTGATGACTTTCTGGACAAAGCATGTGTGCACACTCACTTTATGCTGTACATTTAAGAGGAATCTTAGAGATGATGGGTATTATGCAGCAGGCAGCTGATGGCAATAAGAACAAAGGTCACAGAGAATTTGAGGGGCAAAATGGCTAGAGAGCTCTGCCTTACCTGGGTGGTCTTCAAGATTGCATGACAACAAAGATGTGAGAGCACCAAACCGTGATTTAATTTGCAGTGGTTTTCAGTAGTATCTTCAGAACAGTAGTTAATGAAGTTTGATGAGCATGCAACCCATGTGATTTAAGAAAAGCCACCAAGTTTAATAAGTTCAAAACCAGTCTTGTTTGTGCCCCATCACCCCCAAAATGAAGAAGAATGTCTTATTTGTTTCATAATTCCTTTATCAGAATGATTGCTTCCTTTGTGCTGAAGGAGATTGGTCTCCCAACCCACACTTCTCCCCCACTTAATAGACATCGATGAAAATATATTGAAAGATAGTTGTTCTTTGTTTGCTTTTTTTTTTTTTTTTTTTGGTTACCTCTGCCTGTAAAACCAAAGAGCTGGCGCTGTATGAATGTGTTGAGATTTGTTTAACTACTTGGGCACTTGGAAATTCTATATAGTATTGAAACCTCATAAAAATTTAGTTTAATTCCTTTAAGGTAAAAGAAAAACTGCAAGAGCTACTGCAGTAGTTTATGACAATGGGACTGGAAAAATTACAGTGAATGGAACAGACATTTTACATTACTTCCCAGTGCTGCAGGACAGGTGAGAGCACTATGAAACGCTGTATTTTTACTGTACTTAAATTATTCCAGCAAAAGTAATGCCATACAATTATATGTTGGTGCTGCGTTCCACACTGTTGATTCTGTGTTCTTGTCTCTGTATAATTATCTGTTTTATAAAAATGTCTTGCATTTCCTCCTAATTTTCAGGAGTTCACTGATAGGCAAGCCTTGCTCTGTACTCCTTGCCTCACCTTTTCTGAAGGGATGCAAAAACCAAGAGCACAGACTGTTTGAATAGTTCAGATTTTAGTCCGCTTAGAAAGGACTTGAAATTTATTTTAAAAATAAATAATAAATATTATATTTAAGTGTTTCCCAAGAGATTTGCAAATTGTATGCATGTGTATTTACTCGCTGGCATTCAGTAACGTAGTGGAAGCAAACAAGGTGAGGCACTTCATGTAAAGCTTCAGATTTTGGAGGATATGCACAGTCTGGTATAGAGAAGACTTCTCATAAGGCTAACATAAAGTTTGTTTTCCTAATGTGTTTTTTATTTTTATTTTATATTGTGATTTTTAAGCTCAAGAATAGAGGGAGAGGTTGCTCAGTTTCAGTATCCAGAGCTGATGGATCTTGGCATCTGTAGTAGAGAAGTAGTGGAATAAAAGTAGTTGTAAAACTGAACTTAAAGTATTTACCCCTGGCAGTTGGAATATGCTCCTAGCTGCTAATTTCCTATTGATTTGAATGAGATATGAACGCCTTTCTGGATCTCTGCCCAAAAGTTAACTATGTTTTTGTATATACAATGATAAGAAATGTGCATTGCATGGAACTTTATGCACAGGAATCTTTTTAATTTTTTTTCCCCCCCCTTAGGGAGCAGTTGTTGTTCCCTTTCCAGTTTCTTGGCAGAATTGGAAAACATGACATGGTTTGCACAGTCTCTGGTGGAGGAAGATCTGCACAGGCTGGAGCAATACGTTTAGCCTCTGCAAAAGCCTTAAGGAGTTTTGTGACAGAAAAGGAGGTGGAATTCATGAGGCAAGGTAGGAATTGAAATTATTTCAATGTTTCTTAATGTGTTTCTGGTAATTAACAGAATTAATACAAGGATCATTAAGGATCAGATTTGAGTAAATAATCCCAGTGAAACCTTGTATATTGTATGAAAGGGATCTGCATTTATTTATAGATTGTTTTTACTTGTTTCCTAGCATCCTTTGTGTACATTTTGGATGACTTCTCAAGCATTTTTCCATCTGTTCATGACCTCTTTTAGGTCTATTAACCAGCTTATATTGCCTCAACATAGAATCACAAAACATGAATGTGTATTCACTATTAAATAAATCTGGATCAGACATTAGTGAGCTGTAAGGTACTGAGATTGTGGTTTGTTTTACTTGGCTGGTCGCGTCTTGTTCACGTTCTAAAAAGTTTTATTCTCGAACACAGATGCTGGAGGGTTGGCTTTGAAGAGAGAGTAATGAGCATAAGTGCACTCCATGCAACTACCCAAACTGAGGGAGCTGCTTTCCTCTCTTGCATTATTTAGTGTTTACAAGTTACTTAGAATAAGAGAGAATTTATTTAGATAACTGCAGGATTTGATGCTTCTCAGTGATGAGATGCCCATACTGTTTCAGCAAATGCAGAGTTATGAATGGTGAGCTTTTAACCAACTGTGCTCTTTCTGGACTAGCAGCAAGCATACCTGCCTGTTTTAAAGGCAGAACAGCTGTGATTTTTTTTCACTTTACTGCCAGCCATGAAACCAAAGCTGTCTTCGTGCTTTGCAATAATTTTCTTTGACTGTACCTTTTCAGCACTGGCAAGTATGACTTGCTAGGAAAACCTTTGTAAATAGACATTGTAGTGAGTTTGGTACCTGTCCTGAGATCAGCATAATTCTGAACATGTTTGGGACGTTGCTAAATATACTTTTAAGTATATTTATATATAAATATACCACAAAGCAGTGGTTTCCAGAGTGGGAAATATGCAACTGATCCATTAGGATTCAGTAAGAATGTGCTGTATATAATTTATAAACAAATAAATACATACATTTGGGAGTACATGCTCAAAAATACTGTTAGGACTGCATGATCAAAAAAGTTTGGATACCACTGCTCTAAGGGCTTAAGCAATATGGATAGATAAAAAACAATGTGTGGGTTTTTTTAGTGGTTTGTAAAGGAAAGTACGAATGCAGTTCAGGTACTAAAGAGAAGTTAAAATGTTAGAAGATTTGATGACACTCCTTTCAGTGTTTTGTGGTTCTGAACCTTTAGCCCTCTAGATGTTACAAATCATATTGTTAGTGAAAGTCAAAGTTACTGGCTCAGAGATAGTATACCTGTAATATTAACTAGTAGCAGTAAATAAATGGGTGCTTTTCTGTGTTTTGTAGCTGGATTACTAACAGTTGACCCACGCGTGAAGGAACGAAAAAAGCCTGGTCAAGAGGGACCCAGACGGAAATTCACCTGGAAAAAGCGATAAGTCTTGAGCATTAAAAGAACAAGAAAGTGCTACCAGAATTTCAAAACATACTGATTTATGATTTAAAATTGTTGTATGAATATATTTAGTAATAAAGACTTTTTTTCCCTTTATACTTATTATGTCTTCTGTTTAAAAAACAACAAACAACTCTAAAAAATTGTGGAAAATCATGGTACAATTTGATAGAATGCTAAATCTAAAATAGTTGCCCCAGTTCCAGCTTTGCATCTTAGCTCTAGTGAAATCACTAATGATTTATGAAAGTCTTGGTAGATTATAACTTCTGAAAATCAGTCTATTTGTTTAATGATTTGGCAATTTAAATTCTGAAATTAGGCAGCTCCTAACCAGGTATTTGGACATCTTCAGTGTGCCTCCCTCTCTGCCTCACAGGTATCTGAGGATAAGCAACAACTTCCTACCTAAACTGTGGTGGAGTTGAGAAGCCAGTGAGAATAGTACTGACAATTGAGGGGATATTGAGAGAGAAACTGTCACAGAGGATAACCTTTGCCTGTGGATTCAGTTGTCTCCAGGATGCTTCCCCAGGTTAAGTAGGGAGTGATTCAGAGCAAGTACCTAAATTTAGGTTCTCTGAATCATCCTCTGGAGGAGTCAGTTTTTCTGTTCTTCCCCCAAATGCAGAAAGAGCTGGAGGGATTAAGCTGAAATTGTCTTTTAGAACACTTTTCTCCACCCCTTAAATCTCAAGGGGCCTGTTCAAGGAGGCGTGTTCTGAATATGGCTAATGCACAAAGATAGCATTGGACTCTTTGCCAAATACAGTCATAACTTTTCTGTTTTAAAATCAGAAGCAGGAGGTGATGACAGTGCTGCCCACCTCCTGTCTATAACTGTAGCCTTCCAAAATAGATTAGTGGTTACAGCACTCACCCAAAAGCTTAAGGTTTTGCTTTATTGCCAACTTCCTTCCTGGGACAGAGGTCAAATACTTTCAAGGAAGAGCATATCCTTCATCTGTCCTGTAGGAAGTGGGCCACAGCAAAAAAGAAGATAAAGTTCATCTCACCAGGAAAAGCAGAAAAATACAACTCCGTTTTAACAACAGGGCACTTTCCAGCTTTCTTTTAATTTAGAACACTTCAGTACTTCAAATTCTTTCTCGCCAGACGATTTTTTAAGCGCTAGAGTACCTGCTCTGCTTCTTATTTGCTGTAGACCATGCCAAAAACTACACCTCAGAGGTCACAAAGGGTGCCAGCAGGTCATTGCAGGTGATAAGCAGCTATAAGTGATGTGTACAGGTCATTATTTTCCCAAGCAGCATTCGGGGGTGAGGGGGGCAGCAAGTTAATAGACCTCATCAGCTGAGTAAAACAGAGGTCAGACACTGGGTATGCATCCTTGAGTGATGTGTTTGTGATTCCTCTCTCCAAAGCCTGTGCTTCTTTTTAACTCTTGTTCCATGAGAATACTCTGTAAACTCGGGCAGGATTTCTCATTGCCAAGGTAGTTCATCTCAATCAGAATACGTGACTCTAGAATTACCTGAAAGGATGTTGTAGTAAGGTGGGTGTTGTTGGCCTCTTTTAGCCAACAAAAAGTAGCAAGTGATAGAATGAGAGAAAACAGCCTAAAATTGTGCCAGAGGAGGTTTAGATTGGATATTAGGAAACATTTCTTCACCTAAAGGGTTGTTGAGCACTGGATGAGGCCGTCAAGGGAAGTGGTGGAGTCTCCATCTCTGAAGGTATTTATAAGACGTGTAGATGTGGCACTGGGGGACATGGTTTAGTGGTGGACTTGGCACTGCTGGGTGAATGGTCAGACTCTGAATTTAGAGGACTTTTCCAACACAGAACATTCTGTGGCTGGTTAAATTGAATTCAACAGCTGAGGCAATTCACCTGTGCCTTTGAAAAACAAATGGGGATTTTACATGAGATATTTTACACTAAGGCAAATACAGAAAGGCTTAACTAGCATTTCTGTTACTTTAAATCTGAATTGCTTGTGTGTAGCAAAATATGTATCAGTAGAAGTTGTGATTTGTAATAAAAACATTAATCCATACTGGGACAGGTACCTAAGGATTCTTTTGACATGCTCACTTAATGAAATGAACATGAGCACATGGTCTTGAAAGTGCTAGCTGAAGGAGATTCTGGAGAAGATAAAATAGAATTTTTATCTTAGTATCTTCTCAAATGAGAATGATCAGCTTGGTCACATTACTGGCCATACTGATTGCCTTATTACTGGGCAAGAATCTAAAAGTGCAACAGAAAGAATATCAGCAGTTACAACATGCAAAGTCTTCTATCATGTTTTAAAGGAATTATTGTTTTACCTTCCAAAAAAGTATGGCTATGGCCTTTGATGCTTGAACTGAGTAAAAAAAATTGAGGTAAATTTTCAGAACCACAGCTTTTTAGGAAAGTCACTAGAAATACTGGTTAGTGCTGTGCAGCCAGGTCACTTGCTTCATAGCTACTGGATCAGGCTTCCAACTAAATCTGAAGGTGAGCCAAAAGACAAAAACATTTTTAAAAGAGAATAAAAACCAACCAGAATTGTACAGTTTGAGGTTTTTTCATTTTTCATTTGTATGAAGTTCCTCTCAATCATCTGCAACATGTGTCAACATTTAGGGGTTAGGAATTTAAATAATGTACGAAGATTATGTCTGTAGTGTTAAAGCTGATGAAAAGGTGAAACTACAGGTTTTTTTACTCATTTTTGCAAACATCAGAACAACTATCATGTGGGAGAACAAAATAAGGAAATTATCAGGGTTGTTAATCATCATTTGTGACAGCAGCACAGTAGTAGAATCAGTTCATCAGTTTGAATAATCTCCATTAACTTCCCATTCCTCCTACTCCATTGCATTTCCAAGGTTATTGAGAGAAGCAGCCCTGAACACCTGCCTTCTGTGTGCAAGCCGGGCTTCTTAGGTCTCACTTTTGAACACTCGCAGTGTGGACCAACTTAGCTTGCCAACAAGATTTCATGATTTAGTGTCCTGTGACAGGTGCTTACACGCTAAACATTAAAATATTTTCTGAGTGTGGGCGTAAAGAAATAAGCCCTCTGTGCTTTCTGGGCAATGTATGTTGTGATTCATCCACGCTCTTTCTCCCCCCCCCCCCCCCCCCCCCATCCACCAAATTGCTGTTTTTGCTGTAAGATCCCGCAATTGCCTGGGGGGCAAATGGAACGTGTGCATGCCGCCGGGATGTGATGCTCGTCCCGCTGCTCCGGTCAGCCGGGAAGCGCGGGGCGGTCCCGGGGCGCTCAGTGCTGCCGCGGGGCCACGAGGTGGCGCAGCTCGCATCCGAATGCGGAGAGCGGCGCCGGGAGCGGGATGCGGATCCTTGGGAAAGAAATGAGGAATCTTCCTCATGAGCAGTGCTTCGGTAACAACAGGTTAATACGAGAATAGGTGCGTTGGGTTTCAAAAGGGTGTTAATCGAATTGTGTTTCCAGGACTTCTTTTTCACTCGTGACAAGGGAAAAGGTTTTAGTGAGAAATAATAAATGTCAGTTAATACTAGATCTCGGCAATCTAATTTCAGTGTATAAGTAATACCTTCAAATTAATAGTACATTATGCTAAGAAATGCCAGCTGCTCTTTGCATCTTGGCAATGGTATTGTAACATTGTGCCAGTCATTAAAAAATCACGGAATGGTTTAGAAGGGACTTTCGAAGATCATCTAGCTCCACTCTCCCTGCCATGGGCAGGGACACCTTCCACTGCACATAATTGCTCAAAGCCCCACCCAACCTAGCCCTGAACACTTCCAGAGATAGGGAGCCATAGCTTTTTGGAGCAACCTGTTCTAGTGTCTCTCCATTGTAAAGAATTTCTGCCTTCTGTCCAACCTAAACCTATCCTTAGAAATCTCATACCAAACCTAGACATAACATAATAAATACAATTATTTTTAAAAAATGCCAGAAATCAGTGTTGGCTAAGGTGAGGGAGATTTGTTTTTGAAACTGGATTTTACCTGTACAGTTTCATAAAATCTCTGTAAATATTGAAATTAGTTTTCCCAGTATTCAGTGAGAGTTTATATGGATAAAATTTCATGGGATGGAATTGAAAGCAAATGTGTTTCTTATGCTGTGCTAGCACACGGTGGATATAGGTTTGGGTATCTTACTGAGTGTCCAGACAAACAT
This sequence comes from Coloeus monedula, assembly GCF_965178545.1. Taxonomy (NCBI): domain Eukaryota; kingdom Metazoa; phylum Chordata; class Aves; order Passeriformes; family Corvidae; genus Coloeus; species Coloeus monedula. The sequence continues at coordinate 91,141,078 of NC_138783.1, forward strand.
GTAAACATAAATCACTGCCTGTGTTCCTGCCCACGTAAACAGTGTGGGAGCAGAATAAAACAAGCAAACAAATGGGCAGTAATGGGTTTAGACTCATGGTGCTTAGCATCTGCCCCCAGCCACTGGGTCAGAAATCACCTTCACTGTTAGTTTTCAGTGTTAAATACCTGAATGTTGAAGTCTTCCTGATCGACTTCTAGTCCACCTGCCATTTCTCTCCTAGTTACCAGCCACATGGATACTCTGCTGCTCTGCTGGGGACTTGCTCAGTTTGAAGGAAGAAAACCTTGAGTGCTCCACTCACAGCACCATGTTTTTCAGCACATTAAATCTTTAAGATATTCAAGGTGTATCCTGACTATTTCTTCATCATTTTAATAAATGTCATATTCAGATGCTGATGATAGTGGCATAATAAAAAATGTAAGCAGAGTAGTGTGTGCTTGTCACATGTCCTGAGCAGACTAGTACATCACAGAAGCAATCTGAGACTGAGAGATAATTAGCAGGAGATACAAGATGGTTAAATCTTTTTGAAAATGCTGATTTGCCTCTGAGGTCAACAAAAGCAAACTCTCCTTGGTTTCAGAACTGGTCCTGGCACTTTCCTCCTGGTCTGGTTACACTTTGCCTTAGTAACTGTTGCTGCTGACATAATGCTAAGAAAAAATTGATTGCACTAACAGTACCAGGGCAGAAATTATTTTTTAAAATCACAACATGTCTTGGTACAGTCCTTATATCAAATCCCAGAGCAGCCCTGCAGGATTTGGATTGGTGGTACCACTACATCTTTGGCCATGTATACCTAATTCCTTGAGTGCTGGATCACATATGGGCAGTGGCAGCTGTAATGTTTTTGTGGTGGTGGAGATATCAGCAGGATATTTTTATTTGTTTAAACTTGTATTCATATAACATTAACTGAGGTTTTAGAGGAAAATATTTCACCAAGCAACAATGAGTGTAGATTATCCACTGTCAACGATAAAATGATAAGAATATTGTTATAGGCTGCATAACAGACAAAGAAGATGTCATTGGTTTGTAAAGGACCTCATGTCTCTGTCTTATAAAATGCTTTTCATACTTGGTCTGAGCACAGCATGCCCATCTCTGCAAGTGTGAGGTGAGCCAGCAAAATCATCACTGAGGGCTCTTAGGCAGGAACAGCAATGCCTGAGAAGGCTGTGACATGAATAGTGACAGTGCTGTGTGAGACAAAACATCTGCTTCTTCAACTTCGTTGCAAAAGGAGAACACAAGCTCATGGTTGCACAATATCCTCCTCACTCAGCTCACAAATAAAATCATAGGGCAGCTGGGCTGTCAGGATCTTACACCTTTCTGCTACATGTCACCTGTCGTGCTCAACCCGAGCTGGACACCCCCAGTAACAACCTTTGGGAACAGCTGAGGAGAGCCCCAGGCAGCTGCTGCAGTGTGTGTTGCAGTTCCAGGCACACTGTTGGTGTGTTTGCTGTCTGGGGTTGCTGTGAGAGGCTCAGAAAGATCTCACTGAAGGTGTAGTGTTCTGGTGGGGAGGGACCCCAGCAATGCTGAAGCAAGGGCTGCCCCTGCTCATATAATAGACATCTAGGATCTGTTCTTTAGTAATAAAGTTCACCCACAGATTACATCACCTGCAAGGCAGCGAGGAATTTGCTTTTCTCCTTGCTCAGCTGCTGTTAAATTCTTAGGAATTAAAAAGTGTGTTCTTTAGTGAGACCTTGACATGCATGCTGACATCTCTTGGATGTTTTTGAGCCAAGGCCACAGGTGTCCCTCCTGCATCTTTCATCTGAGGTATCTCTGGTAGCTATTGCTTCTGCTAGGAGAGCTGACAAGACACACAGGTTTAACAGTCAGCTTCCCTCAAAGAGTTTCCTTCCCCATGAGAAAGTCACTTTGAGATCTATTCTAATTCCTCCCTCTGTATTACCTCTGAACTCTGTTTAATTTCAGAGTTAAGCAAACAGGCAGATTATTTTTTTCTCTAAGTCGTGCTTCCAAGGCTGAAAGACTCATTTGTGATTCAAGTTGCGAAGATCCCTTAATGATTTTATTTGACTAAGGCAAAATGAGAAAGGAAAACGATATTTAGAAAATTTCATTAGAAAAACATTTGCTTATTTGTTTCTCTTACAGCCAGATTTCTGGGTGATCTCTGCCTTATTTCATCAGGGATAGCTGGTTGCATCAGGTGTGCTGATGGAGCTGATATTGATGGGCTGAGTGCACAAAGCATACACATTACCCTCTGGAAGACTCGTACCTCAGACCAGGAATGAGCAAAACAGCTGCCCCATGAAGATACTGCAAAGTATGAAAAAAAAACTGGGCAGGGGGCAGAACAGCTCAGAGCAGCTATGGAGAGTCAGGGGCAACTGAACTTCCAAAGCACCCTGCCAGGTGCTGAAGTCGGTCAAAGCCCTAGGAGAAGAGCCACCTCAGGTGGTGAATTGGTGTTCAGTGTGGAAGCTGTGGCACTGACTGATGCAGTGATGGTGTCTAGTGCTTCAACAGTTTGGGGTATCATCCTTCATTCATGAAGGATGGGGTTCCAGATCTCCCCCACCTGGCAGCTGGGCTGCTGTCAGGTTGGCAGGACAAGTTTGGGAAGGGTTTCACGATGGGAAGGAGGAACTGCTGGCTGGAACTCTCACACTGTGCGTGGGCAGAGGATGTACCCTTTCCCTACAGCAGTGCAGCTGATTTTATTTGCCAGTAAAAAGGGGACACTGGCTGTGTTTCATGATCCACTGTGAGCTTATTTTTATGTTAAGGAACTTCTCATTTAATATAGCATGTTATGTTAGCATAAAGTTTATCAGATGTTTAACATCAAAAGTCAAGACTTCATCCACTGCCTGAATTTGGCATAAATCTGATTGGTTTCTTTTGTAGAAAGCCAATTTAGGAATCAATTATATATTGTGATGGCTATGAAAACAGCTCTTCTTTGGTCATTGTAGTAGATTGCAGCTTGTAGTCTGACATCACTTAACTGCATAGCAAATTGTTTGAAAATGAAAACTCCGATTAGGACACTTACAAAATTTCTGTTTCAAAATGACTACTTAACAACCATTAAAGCGTCTTTATAGAAATGTCACTACCCTCGTTACATCTGTACCTTTGGTTAGTTTCTTTCCCCCTTTCTAATTTTCTCCCAGCATCTTGCAGCTTGCCTATTATTTGGATGTATAATTAGAAATCTATTATTATGTTTTATGGAGATGTAAAGAGTAGGAAGAAAGCTGCATAACTACTTTTTACATACAGCATGCAAATTATCCACCTTGTGTATTTTGGCTCTGAATGTTCCGCAGATGTAGTTTCATTTCTCTTGGATCTCTGTTTACCCATTTTTATTGCTAGTCATCAAGTATAGAAGCAGAAAAATCAAAATAGGAGGGGAGGAGGGACCTTCCCAAAGAAGCAGCTTCGCATGCCCCCATCACAGAGCAGTATGAAAATTAATGTGCTTCACCTACACAGTTCTGTGCATGGCCATTATTTATAATAGATGGTCATGGAAATGGTAGGGGTAATCAACATCTCATGAGGAAATGGTCACTGCCAAAGCTGAATAGCTGGGAAAGTGCTTTGAAGGATACAGTTTAAAATGTTCAATCCAGATGCTATGTGTACTGAGAAAGGACACAGGACAGGGCTTTGGATGTACCCCACAGCTCAGGATGTGCAACACCTCTTTCCTCAGCCTGGCTCTTCCAGGTGACAGTTGTTGTGGACTTGCCTAAGGATAATATCGCAGTGTGTGCTACACTCAGGACCTGATCTGAAGTCAGTGGAAACCTTTACATCAGGTTCTTATGTTTTTAAGGATTTAAGATCCCTCTGGTGAACTCCTGTCAATGCCTATGGCACAGTGTGGTTTATGGGCTGCACTCCTTCAGATTTTCCAGTTCACTGGAGATTGAATGAGGTGGAGGTTTGTCCTTTCTCCTTCTGCATCCCAAGCCAAGAGGCTCCTCTGTGCTCTGCAGCTGTTGATCAGAAAAGTCTGGCGAGGCTCTGAAAGCTGGCAAAGCCTCTGAAGCTGTGACCACCCATTTGGATGTGGCATCGAGTACTGGATGCCTTGAGAGAGCTGCAAGCTTTGCTGTGCATTTTGGGGTCCCTTGCTGGATCCCTAACAGTGTTTCCTCAGGTGGGAGGATGCCTCTAAGGCAGGGAGGCTTCAGTGCAATGGCTTTAAAGCAAAGATTACTTTAAACTGGCATTGGACATTGGGTCTGATACCAGTGCATGAACGTGGCTCCTGGAGAGGGTATAAAAACACAGGATCTTTCTTTTTTGGGGGAAGGAGGAGGATGCCAGTATTTGAGAAGGAGCCCCCTTCACGAGAGAAGGAGCCTCCTTAATGAGGGTCTGTCAGAGACCTGTGATGTGTGAATTAAGATTACACATAGCCTTGATGTTGTATGCTTTAGTGGCTCAGTGTAACTTTTGAATATTAAATAAAAAAAAAAAGGGGCAAAGTGCACCTAGTAGGTATGCAGTTTAAGAAATATATTTTGTTTTATTGAATATCATCTAGTTCATTTAGTCACGGGCTGGACAAAATGAGATATAACATCTTTACAATATACAGATTTTTCCCTCTTTTGAATAGCTGCTGGTGTTGCTTAGCTTTTAATTTGATATAACTGGCAAAATAATACATTGCCCAAGAGTATCAATCTCTTTAGTCGCAGTAAAAGCAGGAAAGAGATTGTGGCCAGCCAGATATTAACACCTAATAATAAAGTAGTGTTTGATCAGTGTATTATATGCATGTATACACAAACACATTTGCATCCAGGTGTTACACACTTGCATGTATTAGAACTAGGGAAGATACGTAATTCTTTCTGATTTAAATAAATAATTCATTGAGCTAATTTGGTAACTGTGCTGTAGTTATGACTTAGCTATAAAGACTGGAACAATTCAGAATAAATTGTCAGTTAGGAAGCTCTCATGATGCTGGGTGAGCACATAGTTCAGCTCCTGCTCCTTTCCAGAGCTGCTATGTGACTGTACAGAAATAGCTTACTGCCTGGCCATGATCTGCAGGAATCTGGTAATACTCGAACAGAGGCAATGGCACAGGAGGTCTGTTTAGCTCATTACGGTGTCCAAGCTTGCAGAAGAGAATCCAGATATGAGCATGCTAATGTCAGTCCCCTGGCTCTGTCTGTCCATCCTCATGGCTGCTCACAGGCAGCCTGCAGCTTCTGCTGCAGCCCTCGTGCTGTGGCCTAAGTCCTTGTGTCTGATGGCACCAGAGGTGCTGCTCTCAGAGAAGAGCAGCGCTACCTCCTTCCCTGCTCCAAGTCTGCCACAAGACCCCCGAGGGCTCAGTTCAACAGGCTTTTGGGACTTATTGAACCTAATATGGCTACACAGCTGTTAGCTGGTGCTCAAAACTGGCCTATGGCTTTTTGGAACTGTAGATGAAACAGAATTGTGTTTCTAGGATGAGAGACTGAGCTACAGAAAGGAGGAAAGGTGGGGCAGGAGGGCAGGTCAGACCTTTTGTTTCTGCTGCCGTTAGCAATACTGGAGATGCCATGAATGACCACTGCTTTGGGGTGGCAGTGTATCATCCCTCAGAACTGAATTATATCCTTTCTCTGTGTTTTCATCTCCTCCTTGATGTCAGCACTGGTGCCCAAGCTGGCTCTCGTGTGCATGAAAGAGGCACTGACACTGCGGCCAGTTTGTAGCAGCGAGAAGTTTCCTCCCACAGGTAAGGCTGTGCCTAAACCTCGGCTGTCCTGCTCCTCAGGCAGGAAAGATCAGCTTTGGCCAGCTGGAGGTCTGACACAGTTATTCCCAGGCATGACCAGAGAGCAACTGGGCTGCATTTGGGCAAACTTACATATGTTTTTCATTTTAGGGTTGCTGTAACATCCTTACTTGCAGGAGAGGATAGGAGTGTGACACATTGGGGCTGTTGCTTGCAGGGTCAGTGAAGTGATGAACCAGGTATGGACCAGGAAATCTCTGGCTCAATCCTGTCCCATTTATGGGTTGTGCCTTGCAGGTCCAACAGCTGTAGAAACTTTTTTAAATCACTAGTTTAAGAAGATATATCTCTGGATACACCCAGGGAGGAGATCTGTTGAGGAAGCAGGTGCCAGTTTTCCATAGTTACTTTTAAGAGCCAAATTGTGCCTTAGTGCTGATTTTTAGTTTTAAGGCAATATTGAGAATTTAAACACCCTTCTTTCTTTTTTATTATTTTTTATTTGATCCAGCTGGAGCTCATACTTCCTCTTTAACTTTTTCTTTTATTATTTAAAATCCTTAATTATCTGAGACAAAATTGGTAAGAAAATCTGCAGAATCTAGGGATTCCACAGAGCTCTCTCTATAAACACTCAGGCTATTCACTGTTGCCAAATAGACATGTGCCAACTCTGAAACACCCACCCACTCCCTCCTTCTGCCGCAGCAAACTAATAAGCACATTGATTACATTCATTTAAGGAAAAACACTGCTCTTTTAAACTTTACATCCCGCGTGCTTTAGATTTCTGATTACGAGAGATATCCTGTTTATCACACATCATGTGGTGAAAAAGCTACTTGACACACCTCAACGCATTAGATATTTTAAAAGAATATTTTATAGTGTACTAGCAAGTGGTAGTAGGAGATAATTATCATTTCCTGCAAGCTCTTGTACTATTTGCAAGATGAACGAGAGGTCTCTCAAATGTGATTTTTGTAAAGGTCCCTTAAATGCCTTCAATCCCCCCAAACAAAAATGTTCACATGCAGTTTCTCTCTTCCTTTCCTCTCCTCTCCCCCTTTACCCCCTCCCCAAATCTGGAAAAACTTTTTACAATTATATCAGGCATCGACTCAATGCCTATTTTGCTTCTCTGTAGGAATCAGACATGAATAATGACAATTCTATAGTTATGTATAGGTTCATATGTATACATTTATATAAAAAAGCAAATACAAAATCATATGCATGTGTTGTACATGTACTGATAAAATACATAGTGCATATTTTGCTGAAGTTGAAACCCAGCTTTTTGAGACTTGAGGACTAGCAGGATTGTCCCAAAGTAGATGAAAATCCGTTCCAAAAGTCCCGGGCAGCTCTATGTAGTTATGTACATAGACAAGCTTGCTTTCCTCCAGTGGACCCTTGTGGGAGTCCCCCACCAAGCCCCAGGGCCCTGGAACTGGCCAGCAGTGCTCCCTGGGTACAGCCCTGGCCAGGTTTCCTGAAAGTGTCAGTGCAGGGAAGGGAGACAGGTCCTCATTGGAGCAGCTGGTACTGGTTACCACGTCTGAGCAGCTCAGAAATGGGCAACAAGCTCATTGCAAAGCTGTGGAAAACCTTGCTTGGAATCCTCCTCTGGTCCTGTTTGAGTTTACTGTGGTGAATTTTTGTCATGAGTGAGAGATTTGGCCGCTTAAAGAAACACTGTCAAGGGTACTGGCAAAAGCAGGTTTAATATGAATTTGTGAAAATACAGAGTTTGATGGAAAGGTTTGCTCTATTACTTGCTAAATAACTTAAAGCATCGATAGGATGATAAAGTTAGAAACAATTTGGAATAATTTACATGAAAGCTAGGAATGCAAAAGGGCTAAGAGTGCCGGGGATATGGATGCAAAGGTAAGGATGCAAAAGGGGTTAGCAGCACTTAATCATTGAGTACCTGAACATTTACAAAGCAATTCAATGCAGTTTGCTACAAATATAACAATGACTTAACTATAGATCTGAGATAGTACCATTTATACCATAATCAATTCACACATACACAGGGTGTTGGTTTATTAAATAGGGAAAATACCCAGACCCTAAGTAATAACCAGAATTCTGATTCATTCTCCTCACTTGAAATACCCTGAATGAGGAGGGTCAATGATAGGGCACCAGCCACACTGGCTGACCAGCAACATCCCACAGCGGTGGGACAGTGCTCTGCTGTGATAGCGCTGTGTTCAATTTCCCAGCCTCAGTGTTTCATACCCTTGAAGCTCCTGCCCAGGCTGGCAGTGCCCCCATGAGAGTTTCCAAGGGATTAATGATGCAGAGGAATGGGGTTTGTGGATTCCCTGGCATCCAACCCTGTAGTACCTCTCCAAGCAAGAACCATCTTGTGCTGGCTCTGACAGTACAGCTTTGCTTTTCTTTCTCCAGAAAGGAGAGGTTATCTGCAGGTAGTAGAGAAATCTGCTGGGATCCAATTTTTCTTTGCTACTGAACTTCAGTATTTGTGATTCTGAATTCAACGCCAGGTGCTATGGTAATAGGGAACAGAGACTTGTGCATCTGTAAAACGAGTGAACATAACCCAAATAACCACTGCATGAGGCAATGTGAGTTTTTAAAATTCACTGTGCTCATTTGTAACCTCGAGTAAAACATTTGTCTCAGGCCCTGTTTCCAGACCACACAATGGCTATGACTGGAGTTGGATTGATGTTTCCACAGCTTCTCATTATCAGGCTGGGGCCTGCTCATACTCCTCAGTGTAAGCATGTATCCTCAGTTACAGTTTCATTTTTCTAGTTACCTTTAACCCTGTATATTATTGTCCAAATCCATAAATATTTCTAAAAAATATACCTTTTCCTGTTTGCCTACACAGTACTAATGTAGATTGAATCTTTCAGTCAAACCCAGGTACTGTTGGGTTTTGTTTTTTTTTTCATTCCATATGTGTGCAATCTCCATATCTATTCTAGTAGACTTTTAAAGGCGTCATTTACTAAGAATTCTTCCTAATATTTTGACTGCTAACCACGGATTTTTTCCCCTTAGAATAGCTTTTCTAATGGAACAATTCAGAAAAAGCGCTATCATCATATCATAATGTACTGTGACAAGAACTGTTCAGCTTTATGTTTTGGCATTCAGTGTATTCTCAGTTTTTCACTGTCTGGCAAGATATTATAGAGAAGTAGTTGAGAAAAACCTTTGTAGTAACAAATACAGGACAAATTGTAGCAGGTCTCTTGCTGTTTTTCAGTTGTTTTTAACGTGCATGTTTCTGTCTGACCTCTTCCAGCAGAAGGACAAGACACCAGCTGAAAACTTCTATGGCTTGTAACTGCAAAGTTTCTGTAGACTTTCCAAGATTCAGTGGAGCTTGTTTCTGTCCTTGGAAAGAAGGGAGCAAGTAACTCACACAGAAACCCTAAATATACAGAAATCATGGCTCACAGTAGAGGGGTTTAGTAGTAAAACTTAGTTCACTTCCAGGAACTTAACTGAGTTGTTTGAATAAGAATTACTTTGTTATGGGTTTGGATATATGTCACAAAAAAGGAACTTGTAAAGTTGAAGAATCCTCCGTATTTTCAAGTCCTGATGAGAAGCCTTCTATAGAGGGATCAGTAGAAATTGTAAAAACATTTCTCTGACTCTAAAGTCTTGGAAATAATTGAAAATATAAATTTATGCTGTAGAAGCTTGTTCCTCTTGCTACATATTTTTGTCGCTGTTCCTGTTGAGACTCTGCTGTAGTGATGCTTACAGGGAGGATTCCCAGGAGGCCTGAAACCTTTCAGATCTTATTGCTTATATGTTTTCTTTTCTTGACAGAACAATATGAAATATCTGACCTTGCCCAGAGCAATATCATTAAAGCTAAACAAGATGACACTTGTACTGTGTCTTGGTCAGGAGCTGTCTAAAGCATTTTCTGAGTTCTTGTGGAACAAGAAGGAAAATTTCAGGCAGTTGAAACACATGTGATGACAGACAACTAATATTTCTTATTTTAACACAAGTTATACTAGTAGTAGTAGTAGTAGTAGTAGTAGTACTACTACAACTACTAAAAATAATGAAATATATATTAATACACATGTTTAAAACAAAGAAATGGGGTGTTTTATAGCCCAGAAGCTCATCTTGAAATTTTTTTATCATGCAGTAAATGAAATTCAGACCTAGGTATTTTGAAGAACTTTCGTTTGAGGACCTACTAATGCGCTTTGGGCTAACATCAGGTGACAGCAGAGCTCTGTCAGGATGGTTTTTTTTACCTCATATCAAGCATAGGAGAACATATGGAGCCCAGCTGACACTATCTATGAACTGGCAACTGCACGTCAGTCAAGGTGACTGGGGAGCCAGGAAGGGCTGAGGAAGTGAAAGCCGGTGGGTCAGGGGTACACAGCAATTTTCTGCATTGAACACAAGAGGACAAAGATTAATTTTTGACACGCAGTAAATCTAGTTTTCCTTTTTCCCTTCACTTGGGGAGGAACTCAAAACACTTTATGTGTAGGTCCCATTCATGCAGCCTTTGTGTCCTTAACTGGGAAAATATTTTAAAGTCGTCATTCTCTTCCCCTTTTGTTCCCCAGCTTCAGGGGAAGTCAGTGCTTCAGGGGCACATCATACCACTGATGCTTGTGCCATCCAGTGACCTGGGGAATGGCAACTGCCAGTTTAAGGAGTGATATGATGCAGCCTGTTGGTGAAGCCCTGGGGAGAGCACGGGCAATGCCCTGCTTTGGGCAGAGCTTTCCTTGCTTGCCCAGGAGCTACATGGAGTACATGGAGCTCCTTTTTTTCAGTTCTCCTTTGTGCTTGCACAGGATCAGTAGCACTGAGGAGGATGAATAACCTCATAAAGAGGATTATTCTCCTGTCTGGATCACCTTTTCCCCTGCTATACTGGCTGTTGTGTACTTTTTCCCCATACCAGAGTTTTACTAGGCTGGAGTGCCATTCACAGCACACTTCCCATCCTGGAGATTGTAGTCGACACAGATGGCTCTTTGTGGCTGAGTATATGTGAGAGCTAAATTGAATGTGAGCTCTTGTCTAATATTTAACAAAGCACATATTGAGTTAATGACTAATGTGTCATTATTGCAGGAAGCTTTTAGTTCCAAAAGGTTAAGTGGTTCATTTGAATATTGCCCAAGTATCTTTGCCCTGTCAGGGTGTTTTTTCCCCTAAAGTTAATTTGCTATTGTTGTGATCATGTCTGACAAGTGGTGGGTAAAAGCAAAGGCAGGTTATGGGGGTCTGTTTCCACGATATTATTTTACTGGTTGGATTTATTTAGCTGAGCATCTCATTTGCATGGGCCCTTATTCAGGGATGAAAAGCCAGCTTTGAGCATAGGGCATCTTCCACTGGGAATTATTTGCATCAGAGGCAAAGGACTTGGGGAGGAGTGATAGAAGAGTAGGCAAAGTTAATGGATCTAGAAGAGGTTACCAGAGCTACAAGAAGAGACTTACTGTGCACTCATAGGTAGAGGAGTAGGCTTAGGGATTATTTTAAATAAAAAATTGTTGTGGTTGTGTACTAGTAAAGCACCATAGAAACAAGTTCCTGCTACACTGATATTAATCATATGAACTGTTTATGACATATGGTCATGAAAATGCAAAAAATACTTCTCCATGTTGCTTTGCTTATGTTAAGCTCTCCATTATTTGAATGAATTTTTCAGTGAAGAGCAGATTCCTCTTAAATTGATTCAGCACACATTTTTGTGTTAGTTTGTTGAGAAGGGGAGCACACATCAAACCACTCTGTCCTACTTTGCTGCTTCCCAGCACAGGACCAGTGTGTGAAGCTGTCCTCTGAAACTTTCAGGAAAACCCCAGCTCTTGCAGTTAATCAGCTGTTTTTCACCATGGTCACTGTAGGGACTTTGCCACCCTACAGCAGAGTGGAGCCCCAAAGGATCACCCTTGGCTTTGTAACACTGGCGTTTTTAGCATAGCTGCTTCACAGGTCTGTATGCTGCAGCTGTGTTTTGAATAGATTATGGAGATTTTTTTTTCTGAATCTTCAATTCAAAATATTTTTAAGCTATTAATTAATGATAACCTCCTATGGCTCCACCTCTCTGGAAAGGAAAGCCCCCTTAATACAGCATTGCTAACACAGAAGAAAAAACAATCTTGCTTTCAAGGTTGTGAGAGTTTTTTTTTTTTATTGGTTCATTTATTAGAGCTTCTACATCAACTCCTTAAATTAGGCAGCTTCTTTGTTCTAAATCATCTAAACATTTTTTTTCTGAATCATTTTTCTAAAGCCATCTGAATTAAGATGGCTGTTTAATTAAGACTTGCTTGCAACTGAACATGAAATGTGGATAAATTGAGGTACCTCCTGGTAAGATAGAAATGAAGCTTCTTTTCAGCTTTCAATTCAATAATAAGATCTGCCTTAAGCATTGGTAGGGAGAATATCCAGGAGCTAGACTGAGAACAAATATGTCTGTGTGCTAGTAGAGGGATCTAAATTAGCAGTCATCAATTAATTTGACACATTTGCAGGCTTCTCAGTACAAATACCAAAAAACTTGGAGTTTAAAGTATCTTTTTAAAAGTATCTTTAAAACTTTTAAAGAGACTTCTGTGGGCCTTTGAGTAGCCTGGTAGGTGTTCTTGCAGTGGAGTGGTTCTTCTGTCCCAGAGCATGTCTCTGCAGTGTTCGAGTTAAGGGACAACTACTAAATTCCTTCTTCCTCAAGAAACAAACCCATTTTCTCTCTGTTTACTTTATAGTCTAAGCTGAAAATGTTTCTTCAAATGGTTCTCAATGGCTTCCTGTGCATATTTTCAGCCCAATAACTAGCATGAAAATCAGCATCACATTTTTCTTGTTTCAAGAGTCCAGAAAATTTGACATAAAAAAAAATTTATTCTGTATTGCTTAAACTACTAGAAGGAACTATTTTCTGCAGGAATAAAAACCTTGCCAAAGTGTGTTTTTGTGCCAAAGACCTTCACTTTCCAAGTCCAGATCTTTACCTCCCTTAGAGCAAAATCTCCATGACGGTTATCAAAGCACTGTAAAATCATGTTGCTTTTCCATGTAAGCAAGCTTTGCTAAGCCAGGTTTCTCTGTGCATCTCAGCATCACAATTCTATGAAAGGATCAGCCTTCTTACTGAGTTTGAACCAAAATTAGGTATGAGGAAGTATTTTTGTAAATGTGTTCTAATTCATTCTCTAAGACCTAGTGAGCAGTTATGGGACTGACCTGATTTCAGTCCTTGCTCAATATCATCCTTTTTTTCTTTTTGGTACCATTTTTTCCTGCCCTTTTGCATCAATAGATCCCTATTGTGGTGGTATCTCATCCCTTTTGATATCCAAAAGTGAAACCCATGATCTGCAAACCTCCTCAGAGCAAGTGTTTTGCAGTGGGTTGGGCAAAGCACCTGAACACAAAGCAAAGTGAGAGTCCCAGCCATTCCACACCCTGGGCCAAGACATGGAGTTATTCAAATGACCAGGGAACAAATGTTCCTTCACAGCCTCAGGACCACTTCAGGAGAGGCACCAGGGAAGGGTGACCGAAATGTATACTCACACTAGAACACACAACTCCTCTCCTTCAGAGCAGAGTAAGATGAAGAGGCTCATTTCAGTAAAGTGCTTCAACAGATGCACAGCCCTGGAGGTCATCGCTCAGGGATGCGGCAATGCGGGTGCCAGGGCAGCAGCTGTTCCCAGATGTGGGAAGGGAGGTGTGGGGGAGCTTCTCTTTTGTGCCCATCCCTGCCTGTGCTGTGGGGCCAGACGATGCTGTGCTGAGGCATGAAGCAGCGTGGAGTCTGTTTTACCTCACAGATGTGAAAATGTTTGCTCATTGGCACCGTTCTGCACAAGGTGTCAGGGGTCATTAATGGGTTTTACACACCTAAACCCCAAATGTATCCAAAGGAAATGCAGCAAGCCGCTAAGCTCAGTGAAAAGACAACACCCTTCTTTTTCATGCATGTCAGTGACCTGAAAGTTGTTTTTACAAGAAGGAAGCTGAAAAAGGTGAGTGGCAAAGTGAAGCTGCCATGTCCGTGGTTAAAGGCTGGCTAACACTCCTTTGCCTACCGCTTTCTCCATTGCATCACGCTTGGTTTTCCACTGGCATCTGTCCAGCCGCAGCCTGCTGAGTTTTGCCTCTTACCATATGCTTCTCCCCTGTACGCGCAGCGTTTCCCACAGGAGCCGCTTCTCGTGGCTGCTCCTAATTACTGCGTTTCTTCCCTGCCAGCAGGCGATGGTCCCGGCCGCTGCAGGCGAAGGTGCCTCCCGGCGCTCCCGGAGCGGGGCTGGCTGCGCCCGCTGCTGCCGGGCACCGCCCCCGCTGCTCCGCAGCCCGACCTGCATCCTGCTCGCTCCGTCGCTTCGGCAGATGTGCATGATTAATGGATTGTTTACCTTTTACTGCCTGATTATTATTTTTCTGCCTCTAACCTTTTCATTTTTACAAATATATTTTGACTTTGAAATTCTGGGGATTCCGCTTATAACCTTTATGTTTATTGGTGAAGTAGCTATTATTAGACTGTTTTTCCCCTTCTTCCTAATTCTGGAGTTTAATTATATTTTTCCTTCTGCCTTTTAGTACAGGTGCTGTAATTAAATGGCATTAAATCTGTTTCACAATCATTAAGTAGGCTTGTTATTGTCCTTTTTGTATATATTTTAAAGTTGTAAATAAGCCACCTTTCTATTGAATCTGTTTGGTATAACTTTGCCATTTCACTGAGGTAGTGACACTATGGTTGTACAAAAAAACGTCATGAGACAGGTAGAGTCCCTGTCCCTTCCCAGCCACCAGCACAGAGAGGTCAGAGTGACAAGAGGGCCACTGTGTTTGAGAGTACAGCCCAAGACTTGTATGTGGGATGAGCCAAGGGGAAGAGAGGAGACAAAAAGGGGAGAGATTTCACTTGGCTCTTAGGACCATCATTCTCAATGCCCCAGTGGCAGATGTGGGTGCCGCCAGCCAGGAATGGAGTCCTAAAAGCTGAGTGGGCACTGAGGGAATCTTATTTGTCCTCTGCCTTTTCTTTTATTTCTCTTGTTCTGTTGTGGCTGTTCTCCTGCATTCTCTCTGTAAAAAAACCAACCTGAATTGTGCTAAACCTTAAACAATAAATGTAACTACTTAAAGCACTGACACTGTTCAGGTACAAATTTGTTTTTAAACTCAGGCTTGTAAGCTCAGAGCACTTGGACAAGACCCCTGACATTTTCTGTGGGCATAGGGTTTTTTTCAGAGTTTCTAAAGTACTATTGATGGGAGAATGTAGTGTGACCCTTTTTAAAACACTATTTAAGGGGTGAAACACTAGATATATTGATGCAGTGTGCATAATTTAAGAAAGAGTGAATTAATCAGCTTTATGTGTTGGCTGTGCAAGAATGGAACTTGCATTATTACGGACCACACACTTTAATATATGGTACTGGAGGACAGCAAATGGAATAGAAATGTCCCAAAAGTGACTAGGGCAAGGAGCAGGGAGGAAGAAGAGGTGCTTCTTGGTAGCATAATTCCACAGTGTTAGAGCTCTTTTCCAGCTAAGGCTGGAAATTTATTCTCCATGATTACATGAGAAGAGAAATGTACTCATCTTTTGGGGCACATACTCAGGTTTTAAAATTTTCTGGTAAGAATCCACATAGAGTGACAAGCATGACCTGAATAAACATCACCTCTGCATAGTATTTACCTCCTTATGCCATGAAAGATAAAGCTGCCAGTCTTTTTTATTGTGTGGATTTGTTCGGTGACCTTCACTGGTGCCACCAGCACATGTTGCTCCTGAGGCCAGGTTGGGTAATTTGGTGGAAGAAAACAGCTCAAGTGCAAGAGTGGTTGTCTGGGGCATCACCAAGTTGGCTGAATGCTGTGAGTCAATCTTTCTCTCTTTTATATAATATTGTTATTGCTCTGCTGTAGGGTGTGTGGGACTGAAGCTGGTACCCCTCTTTGATGCCTCTCTTTGTCGCTTCACTTTAGGAAGAGCAGTACTGAACAAGTCTCCTCTTGGCTGCCCAGCCTCCCACCTGCTGCTGGGCCTGGCTCAAAGAAAGTCTCTGTCAAAAAGGCCAAGTGAAGGACAGCCTTGGCACCAGCAGGTTTTGCTGCACAGCTGAGCATGTGGTACATTTGCCTCTGACTTTTGTGTTCCACAGTGCTGGAGCTGCTTCTCTCTCTCCACAACATGGGGCATCTGCAGGGAGCAGAGTTATACTGGAGAGGACTGGTTATACTGGAGAGGACGGGTTACACTGGAGAGGACGGGTTACACTGGTGAGAGCACACATGTTCTGGTGCTGCCTGCTTTCTTTACATTGTGGTTATATCACCTGCTGGAAAGTACAGTCAGCAAGAGCACAGTTTGAGAACCACCACTGTCACTTCACAAGTAAGGCATGACAATATTCCAGGAGAAATGAGGTCATTTTCTACCTGGGTACAGCTTTCTTCCCCTTAAATGTTACAAAGAACAGGAAAAAAGCTCTTTATACGTCAGAGCATTCCCAGTGCTCTGACAGCAGGAGGACAGTTGTGTAAAACTGCAGCAGGTAATGATGCATAAAATAAGCATATCAAAGCTGCTAGGTTTTCTATGATTTTCATTGCTGGGACTAGCAGAACAAGGCATTTTATGAGTTTTCTGGGATGGGTCTGACCCGATGCTGCAGGTAGCACACTACACTTAGGTGCTGGGTTACACAGCACTCAAGTATCTAGATAAGACATGATGGATAAATATGGATAGGGCTTATCTTTTCCTCCACATCCCCCAGCTTACCCCCACCAGAGATACTTGCTATTTATTGTATGATGCAAGTCAACAGGCAGCAGGGCTGTGTCCTTGGCTTCCTCAGATCTCTGCAGAGCTGGACAGAATGTGATAGGACTGCTTACAAATGCCTTCAGACTCCTTTTGGTATTAAAACACTAAGTCGATACATTAGATATTGCTTCCTTAGTAAAATCATTAAAGACAACGTTTCACCATAGAGACTTCATTAAAGTAGTGGGTGTATGAAAACATTTCAACACAAAAAGATATTGCTACCAAGTAAAGAGACCATGAATTGTTGTGTTAGAGCACAGCTTTGCTTTTATTTAATGCAACATTGTTTAATGAAGTCAGGAATCTCTGTTTAGTTTTACTTCATTTTTATCTTCTAGCATTTTACTAAAGTTTAATGTCAAACTGCATGAAGTTGATAGAAGACCAGAGGGAAAAAGTCATCAAACCCAGGCAAGGGAGCCCCTGAGGCAGGGCCCAGCCTGCACTGGTCCAAAAGCCACAAAGCTCTGCAGCCAGGGAGACATAGAAGAACAAGGTGTGGCCAAGTAAGGGAAGGTGGCCGGGGACCAACAGAAGCCTGGGGACAGAGCAGACTGGCAGCCCCTGAGAGCTGGAGGAGCATGGTTCATTCCCAAGGGGGTGAGAAGCAGGTGAGTGGACTGAGCTCTGCAACTTAGGAAGTCATTGAAGTTTGTTCTGCTTTGACAGAAGTGAAAACCTGACTTGATAAGACACAAGGTGGGGAATTTGCTTGCAAACCCCTAAAACTTTCTCCCTACTCAACTCCTGAGCTTTTTCCACTTCAAAATTGTTCTGGCTCATGATTTCATTAGGCCTGACTTTTGCATTCAGAGCCCTCTTGGTACTTTTAAGGGCACCTGTGTTGGAAAAAAGGCCCTGTCATCTTTTTGGCTGCTTTCAAATTTTGTCATGGCATGGCTTCAATTAAGAAAATCTTCCCCTTTTCCCTTCCACAGGGAGGAAAGTTATCAGCACAAGTGATTATTTGTACGAAACCCTACACACTCTTGTGATTTGATATCAGGCAGATAGGAAAACTAAAAGTGTAGGGTATTGAGGCATTGATAATTAACAGCAGCTTAACAAGAGACTCCTCCCTCCTCTGGGACTGAGATTTCTTTGGTTTGTAGTTTTTAGTTTTGACCATCTGTTCTGGTTTTGGATGTGATAGAGTTAATTTTCTTCAGAGTGGCTGGTATGGGGCTGTGGTTTGGATTTGTGCTGAACACAGGGTTGATAATACAGAGATGTTTTTGTTATTAGTGAGCAGGGCTTACACAGGGCTGTGTGGGTCTTGGCTGCTGGCTGGGGTTAAACCATGACACCAGCACAGTTGTATGGCCATTCACATTACAGAGTGAGCAATTGTGAGGAGAGGTACTGCTGACACACTGACTGGAGTATCTGGGGGGGATGTACTGAGTGGCTGCTATCCAGAACAAGAGACTTCAGGAAGGTTTTGAAGCAGGAACACTAAAACTTCTGCTTGACAAATCAGCATGTCACAAAAGGCCATAGAGATGCTTTGAAATGAGATATGACAAGTTAAAACCTAAAGATGGATCAAAACCGTATAGAAATGAAAACCTCCTTTCGCTTCGCAAATATAAATCCCCAGTGAATGACACCTTTTAAAAAAGCAGATACAAATCCATCCTGTACTCCTCCCTCCCCATCTTCAACTGCTTGTGATTCAAGTAGAAAAACCCCTACTTCTGTCACACTCTGAGATCTTTCTGGCATGGCACTGCAGAGTAACCCTGTATGTTAGAGGGACTAAAGGGATTGAAACATCTTTGCATGCTGTCTGTGACCTTCAAACAGATATCAAGAATTTGCATTTTGTTTGAATATACTTCTCCAGGTTAGAGAGGCACCAAGTGCATAATCTTGAATCTGTCACCAGTAACTTGCTAGTTTTTAGAAATTCCCTGTTTATTTAGTCTTTCTGTAATATTTGAAAAAAAATAAAAACCAAAACAACAAAAACCCAAACCACAAAACAAACTGAACTATTTATTCAAAACAAATGTACCTTTTAGCCTTTTACCTTTCTTTACCAGAGAGTATTTTGGATGTTTAAGCAATATATTCCTCTGGCAAAGACATGACAAGAAGACACTTGGACCCTTCCCAATTTGGTTTCAAGCTTGTCAGCACTGGTCTAAAACAAGAGAAATAACCCGATACAGGGTGACCCTGCATCAAGTTGGGCTTGGACAACACCACCTCTGAAGAACTCAGCCAGCCTAGATTTTTCTAGGATTTTAACATGCATTGGGATGATCAGACCCCGCTCAATGCAAATACCATGTTGACAAGGTGGTTACGGGACAATATCTTCAGGGGGTTATTGGCAATTACAGGCACTGGTAATGATGTTCATGACTGCTATTGGATTTTTAGGCACTATAATCAGCCTTGTTATCTAATGAAAACCTGCCATGTGTTCAGCCATCAGCTTTCTGCTGGCAGCCCTGGCCTCTGACCCTATGCTGTCCTGCAGCTACAGTTGTTGCAGTGAACTGGACCTTTGGGACTCATTTCTGCCTAAACTCAGCTATACTCTATTGATTACTTGTCTTGGAAGGAGTTGCCATCTGGATGATTTGCATGGACCATCTTCTAACCACTGTCTAGAGGCAAAACCAGCTGAAATCCCACTGTGCTGGAGTCACAACTGGGTTTTGGGCTTTTTTTAATGCTTTCTGCATTACCTTTCGATGGATGGATGGATGGATGGATGGATGGATGGATGGATGGATGGGGAAAAGCAAACCGGGCCTCTCCAGGGTGTATTTCCTGCTGGCTGAGCTAATAAAGTCATGCTTGTAGCAGTAGTTTTTCATTCCTTTCAGCATCATGCTGCACTAAGCATCTGCATCCCAAACACCCTCTGTAAGAGCATCCTGAGGACCCACCAATGTTCCCCCTGCCTTCGCTTCAGCCAAAGGAACAAACTTCACCTCATAGGCTGTAGAAACCTTGTCAAGTGACCACAGACCTGAACTTCACAACAAGAGCCCTTCCCTCTAGCTCCCACTGTGTTGGATTTTTGCCCCTCTGGATCCCCAGTTATGCTGTGCACACAACCCATCCTCAGCATCCAGGAGATGCCTGCAGCACTGCCAGTGCCTGCACTGCCTGGCAGAGTGGGGCTGGACTGGAGAGCAGCTGAATTAGGTCACACCTGCATGTCCTAAGCACTCCTTTAGCACTTCTCCTTTGCATTCCTCTGTCCCTCCCCTTGGAGATCACACGGGTTTCCTTGGCTTACCACAGACTCTTTACCAGCCCTTACCACCCTTCCTTTCCTGGCGTTTCCTTACCAGCAGGTCCTACAGTGCCACTGTGGTGGCTCCTGCCCCTCTTGCTGGAACAGGAGGACACTTGGTCCTTTGGCCCTGAAGCCAGGGCCATCAGTCCTAAGTGGTGAGGAGGAAGATAAGGAACACTGCTGCCTTCTGCAGGGTATGTAAGCACCAGCCTCACTTCCACATGTCAGGGATCTGACTCCTCTGTCAGTCACCCTGATGAATCCTCTATTTATCAGTAGATAATCTTTTTCCTTCACTTGGACATTCACATTCCAGGGTTTATTTATCTATGAATCCATGACAAATTTAATTAAAAGATTTTTTTTATTAAAAATCAATATATTTATACATTTGTACATTCCACATACTGCTGTGTATGTTCACCAATATAACCACTAAGTCCAAAAGCCTTAACAGAACAGACTTCCATCTGAACAAATTTACTGCAGGGGAACTTCAGTTTTGAAATCAATCATACATTACAGAATGTTATTAACTTTTCTTCTTTTCCCTTAAAAAGTAGCAGCACATTTAATTACCAGTGTTCACAAGGCATAAGCCCCAAAGTGTTGTACAGCAAAATTAATTAGCAAATACAAGCAATAGGAAGAGAGCTCACAATGAAAACGTATTAGTTGCTGCCTGTTATGAACAGCAGGATGTTAATAAAACACTTAGAGCCACGCTGAATAAGACTGCAGCAAACCGAGAAGAGTTATAAAATAAAAAATTCCTTCTTGATAGAACTGTATAAAACAAAATATTTTTAATAGGATTCAGGATAGGAGTCCTGTGAAGAACAGATGTTGTTATAAAGACTCAGCAGTCAGGATAATGCTTGTGTGTTTAAACATGTAATAAAGTTCTCAGAAAACATACACATATTCCATCCCTACCACCACCTTTCCACAGCTCACATTAGTAGGGATTCATGTGGCTGAGTAATAAAGCGACATTTTACTGAAAACAGATGTGCTCCTGAGTCCCTCAGACCTCTCAAGATTTGTACCCATGTCACTTAAGTGCTAGAAGAGTGACATTAATCAAGTAACAACGGCTGGAAATTTTCTGGAGATTGGGAGCAAGGGAACAAAGAGAGAAGTTCTCATTGTATGCTGGAATCTTGTGCACACCTGAGCCACCTCAGTACGGGCTGCCTGAACAAGTCAGTTCATAGGTACCTGTGGTGTGCTCTGTGTAACAAATCCCAAATGCTTATTTCCCCCTGGCTTAGACAATATTACAAGAATACTGATCTCAATGTGACAATGTATCCATTTACACAAAAAACAGGAAGATGTAGCAGAATCCTTTCTCATGAATATACAGCCATGATTCTTATTTTGAGCTGAATGCCAGATTCTGAGCAATTTTTTTATTAGGGTTTTTCCGCTTTTTGACTTAAAGAGGCAAAACCTGCATATGATGATGTACACACATCATAGGGAATTTTTATGTGAGGAAGCGTGGAGATATGAAAGTGTAGAAGAAGGTTAAACAAGTCCTTTCTGTATGTACCGTCATGTGTTGCAGTGGATTACTAAAAAAAAAAAAAGTCAGAGCCGCAGTATTTCGGTGACTGGAGGCTACGTTAGACAAATGTGTCTTGGTATCTGCAGAGACATCAGTGTAAGAGACTAATCTCATTTATTATGACCTGAATCACAGACATGGTGTCACATTAAAAAATAATCTGCACTTCTGTTTTGGTTTTCACACATACAAAGCTGGAGGAGACTCATTGGAAAAAGTGAGAGAGATGAATTACAAATAATTTAGCAACAGCTAAATTAAGGAGAAATATTCTGGCAGAATCTCCAGTCTCCAAGGGCAGGTCTAAGACACCACATTCCCTAACTGGAGATAAAAAGATCACATCAAGCTTAAACTTCCAGAAAGCATTTAATTTCCAAACTAGAAGAATGCTCAAAGAAATATTCCTCTTTCCTGCCTCTCCTCCTTCACAAATGCAGTCATGCAATTAATAACCAAATCTGGTTCCTTCCCTGTTCATTCCCTCCGTGCTGCTGCAGCCATACCAGAACTTACCACAGTAGCAATGCTGGCCCAGGATTGCAGGGACATAAACCAAGAATGATCAAACTGACAGTGCCAAAACAAAAGAAGGAATGAGCTCAGGTTCCCCAGAATGAAGCTCTCTTACCCAAGAGGTGTTCAGTTGTCCCACCTAAGGAAATCTGAATGCAGACCTTTCATAAATTTCCTGGTGACAAAGCACAGAACACCACACAACCACTCTGATGTGGGCCGACATCTCCTCTGGTTGAGAATTATCCCAGTTGCTCACGTACTGGACACACACGGGAAGAGCATCGTCCACCTGCCTGCTGAGCTTTTGCTCAGCCTCAGCCTCACACTGGTTTCCTTTGCTTTTTCCTTTAATTACCATGGGATTTCCATATAAATTATTCAAATGAGTTCTAGTATAAAACTTAACAAAGCAACATATGAATACAATATCAAGTTTTCCAGTCCACGCTTTGGGGGAACTGGGCTTAAAAGAACTAGACGCCCCCAACTTAAATATTAATCACACTTTTGATAGCAAAAATGCTACCTTGCATTATTCTGATTTCTGTATTTGTTCTGTACATACAATTATTGGTTTTGCTGCATTTTAGCCGAAGTACATATCTGCAAAAAGATATTGACTATTAATAAGGAATTGTTTAATCTTTTATGGACATATCTTTTCATGCAATAGCATGCATGAAATGGAATGATATGATCTTTATTCCATTGCAGCAGTAGTTCAACAGTGGCTAGAATTACTCTAAATCATGGAGAGGGGTCTTTGTTTTAGTACCTCCTTACTAAATAGAAAAAAAAGAGAATACTGAGGATGCTGGCAGCAAAAGAAAGTATTTCTTATGAAATGCAAGCTAGTGTACACAAAAGGTTTATAGGGTCTTTTTAAAAATTACTTCCACTCTTATCAGCAAGTATTTTGAGGACAGGGGACTACAGATTTTTCTACATCATCACTGTCAGTTGTATACACAATGTTCAAAACCCATGACTACGAGACAGTGAATCTGCTTATACCAGTGTCACAGCAGAATCACTCATGCCAGAATTGAGTCAGAAATGCCCACACTTGACTTCTTTCTAAGTGCCTCTCACTAAACTTGGCTTACACGTCTTAGTACAAAGCACTACAAAATTCCTTAGTCAGGCTTTTAAAAATAAAAAAAATTCAACACAACAGTTATACTTTCCTAATTTCAAAATCAGGAAAAAGAAAGACGCAAAGGTCTTTTGCTTTAAAGCAAAGTACTCCCCACCTTGAGTACAGCTCTGCAACCCACAAGAAGGATGTTGAGCTGTTGGAATGAGTTGAGAGTAAGGCCACAATGATGATCACAGGGCTGGAGCACCTCTCCTGTGATGACAGGCTGAGAGAGCTGGGGCTGTTCAGCCTGGAGAGAAGGCTCTGGGAAGACCTTACAGCACCTTCCAGAACCTGAAGAGAGCCAGCAAGGGAGCTGGAGAGGGACTTTGTACAGATGCATGCAGTGATAGGGCAAAGGGGAATGGCATTAAGCTGAAGGAGGGCAGGTTTAGATCAGCTGTCAGGAAGAAATTCTTTACTGTGAGGGTGGTGAGGCACAGGCACAGGTTGCTCAGGGAAGTTGTGGACACCCCATCCTGAAGTGTTCAAGGCCAGGTTGGATGAGGCTTTGAAGAACACGGTCAAGTGGAAGGTGCCTATGGAAGGGGGGTTGGAATAGATGATCCTTAAGGTCCCTTTCATCCCAAACCATTGTATGTTTCTGTGAAAGAGATGGATTTCTTTTTCCCCTGGATGAGGTCTGGTTGCCCCCCCTTGGAGGCAGCACTACACTTAGAAGGCAGCTTTCTAAGCCAGCCTTTCCGTACAAGGAGGCTGCATATGGACAACACTGAGCCCCATGTGGGGTGTCCTGTGTGGGGCCAGGAGCTGGACTCAATGATCCTGATGCATCCCTTCCAACTCAGCTTATTCTGTGAATCTGGAAAGGACAATGCAGACACTCTATTCTGCTGAAAGCCTCCACTGATTTGGAATTCTGAAATGGGGAACAGCAGTACTAACTCAACTGCATGCTGGTCAGTAAGCCTGGTATTTATTAGAGCTTTACAGAATTAAAAGAAATGCTTTCACTTTGCAATACTTAACTTTTATTTAAAGTTGTCATTTTTTTAACCTCTCTTGGGGGAAGCTGTATCTTTTAAATTAACTGTTTTAAAATAGTTAAATAGCAATGTGAACACATATGAGGGCAGTTAAGTAAGGGGTTTGTGTTATTTGAAAAACTTTAGTTTACAGAGTATTTAGTAGACTGTAACAAATCCAGTATCCCTGTAGTGCATTTTTGTAGATTTCTTAAAATTTTATACCTTCTTTCTGTAGTTTTGATTGCACAAAGTCATCCATAAGCACTAAAACCTATTTTTGTGGAGTTCCAACCTGCCTAAGTTATGTTATAGCAAACACTTCGCACATAATCTGTACACTTATGTATCAGCTACATCTTAATCCTCCAAAGAAATGCTAGAATGATAAGATCAATTTATTCAACTGTATGTACAGCATATTTGCATATTAATAAATAAATCAATATAAAGGTAGGATCTCTTCCCCCATATAAAAGTGACTACAGTCTGACCAGACAATCTTTCTTTTTTTTTTTTTTCTTCCAAGCTCACCTGTGTGTTTGAGGCTACTGGTTTCCACTCAGTATGTTACAGTAACTGCAGGAGCAGAAACCTAACAGAGCAGTGCTTACATTTAAATTTCATATAGCAGGTGGATGGGAGGGAGGTACTAAAAAGTGCATCAAAAGCCACCATTTTGTAGAGCAAAAAAAATCAAGTTTATAATGTGATCCTGGGGAAGAGAATCCAGCCCAAAAGAAGACATGCTGCAGCAAACACTATAATCGATGCACGTTTCTGTCTTCGTAGCAAGCTGCACGATGCTGATCTTGTCCCATCACTCTTCAAGAATTCCAACTCTAATAGATGCCATCTTCCCCTCCACAAATTTACCAACACCACAGTCAGTGCAAAGTGACAATTCTTAAAATAACTGTTTGCCTTCACTCTGTAACATTCATCCTCACTGTGAAGAAAAGGCTCCTTTTCTCGTAAGTGTTGATTCCTATTCACAGAAGAGCCCATATTTGCACCTCTCCATGTCTGGTAGTGAATTTTCTTTTCTATCTACATTCATTAGAAATCAAAAGGGTAAGTAGCAGTATTTCATATTTACTGGAAGTCTTCCCATTAACCCAAAAACTAGCTGTCCATCTTGATTTATACTTAAAGTAGCTGCACTTTTGTCTTTCCAGACCACTTTCAATGGGGTATAAGTCATGGGAACTGTGGGAATATTTCAAGTCTGATTGCTGGAGCTGGGAGAGTGAGGAGTCACATTGGAATT
The DNA here is from genome assembly GCF_965178545.1 of Coloeus monedula. Classification (NCBI taxonomy): domain Eukaryota; kingdom Metazoa; phylum Chordata; class Aves; order Passeriformes; family Corvidae; genus Coloeus; species Coloeus monedula. The sequence continues at coordinate 91,166,448 of NC_138783.1, forward strand.
GAGATGTCTGTTTGCAGCACAGTGTGTGTGGGCCATACTCCCATTCGGGTATCTTACAAACACAGGCTCGCAGAAAGGATTTTGGCACACCTGACACACCTTCTTGTCTGAAAGATGAATCGGGGATCCTTTTTGTTTAACCTAAAGAAAGGGGGAAAAAAAATCTAAATGTGAATCTAACCAGAAAGGAAGGGAAATGATGGAGCATAATTGCCACTGTACCAAATAGATAAAACAAAAACAATTTTAAGAATCTGCTGTGAACTCTAAGCAATATTGCCCTAGCTAGGAATAGAAGACAGCTTCACAACTGAATTTACCATTAACAAAATCTACTAGCAAGCTTCAATTAATACGAAGTGCTGGATAATTTTTTTAACAAATTTTGACAGGTGACATTGTAAAAAAACTGAATTGGAAATTCTGACACTCCCTCCTAGTGAACAAAATGCTAACTCACATTTGTTAAAGTTTCTGCAAGAACTTTGTTAATCTGCAAATCCCAGATTCACTTCATATTCAGCCCAGAAGCTCACCAAGGTTATTCCTATTTCAAGGCCCACATTTTCCCTTTTGTTTTACAGAGAAAACATACAATTAATTTTGAATCTAGTAGTCATGGCAAAAAACCCCTAATAAATGCCAAAGACATGAAGACAACTTTTGTACTAATTCTTCAAACTTCTTTTGATGACTGTATATCAAAGGACTTCACTGTAAAGCTTCAAAATGCTTTTATTTTAAAACACCCCAGTAACCTACCTTCTCATGCTTGTAGATTAAGTTTTCAGCTTGTGCTAACCCAAGTGCCACCTGAGTCATTCTTTTTGTGTGAATGCTTTGTCTCACTGCTCCAGCCAGGAATGGGGAGAGGAGCTGCACTGACCAGCTGTCAGGCACCACCTGCAGAACTAGACCTGCATCAAATTCCGCAGCATGGTTATTCAAGAGATCCACAGCAGCCATGACGAGTGCACAATCTGAAGTGCCTGGAGTTAAATACACTGACAGCAGCATATGGAAAAGCCTCTGTCTGTACTGCACATCTCTCTTCTCAGAGTTCCATATACAGTATTCTTCAGCAGCATGGAAGTCCTTCAACTCATGGACAAGGATATGCAAAGCCTTCTCGTGTTCCTCTAATTTCCCATATAAAATTGCACTTTCCATATGAAGGTCTGTGCCCTGGATTTTTTCTGTAAAATGAGAAACAAGGCAATATTTGCTCAGTGGAGTAGACAACTGCTCCCTCTCCCAGTCAGTGCAACTGTAGAGAAGACAGATGCTTGTAAGTACAGGAATGCCCAGATGTATGGAAACACATAAAATCAGAGCACCACAAAATATGGGACAAAGAAATTACTAAATAATAATGATGAACCAGTGTCACTGACATCTTTTAAATTCTAGCAGACACTGCTACCATGTATAATGAGCTGTGAGATGAAGCTGCAATATTTTTAATCTCTGCTTCTCCCAATATAGGAGGTCACAGAATAAACTCCATAAAAGACAATAAAAATCAAATAGTACATCTCTTTAAGAAAAGGGCACTACGAACCCTTAATCCAGTTTAAAGTTTAAGTGTCAGCAACAGGCAGATAGAGTGGCAAGTTAATCTGACATTTCAAAATTAAGTAGAAAATCATCTAATTATTGTAAAGGTGATAAAGATTTGGCATAGGCCTATGTAAAATGCACGGAAATACCAGGTTTTTCTCACCAAAATGTTTTGGTTATCAGGGAGGAACACACTAGCTTGCACTGATCTCACTTTTATGTAATGTAAGAATTGTCAGGTAAGAAATCCTTTATTTTGGAGTACATGGATTTCAAGTAATCCATTTTGTAACTCTTGCCCTGAAGAATTTGCTTAAAAACTAACTAAAAGATGAAAAAGAACAAGAGTTTCAATGACTGTGCCTCAGTGACTTGTACATTACACATCATATAACATTTTGCTGCCTGGAAAGGCAAGGAAACATTAAGCATTGGTAAATTATTTTAGTCACTACTCAACTATTTTGATTTCCAAATACACTGGATTTTTTCCACTGAATTTCAAAAAATCATTTCACATCTTTCAGTTCAATAACAAGTCACTTCCCTTTCATCCACTATTCCATCATTCTTCAGCCATAATCCTCCATACCAGAGAGGATTTAATTTAAACACCTGGCTTGCTTAATTGCACTGTATGTTTGCATTCCAGTGGATAAAACATTAAAAATTAACCAAGATAAGCACTGACCAAGGAAAATATTTAGCTGAACTGTTGTTTGCCTTTTACCAACAGTAATATGTATGTCACACTTCTCACCTAAGAAGATGCTGATATTTTTATTTAACATGAACCCCAGAGTGAGTTTCAGGGTTATGGATAACAAACAAGTCCTTGGCAATTAGATTCCTCAAAGTTTCCCTTCCATTCACTAGAAACAGGCTGCTAAATAAATAGACTTGTAGGTCTTTCATTTGCAAAAGGTTGTTACAAGTTACATGCTCATCATTAAACAGAAGGTGACTATTAAGGAAATTATATTTGTTCTGGCCAACTGGTATTCTGTCTCTGGTGCAGTGGCAAACACACCAGTGGAGCTATGGAGACCAAGGACAACACCAACAGATATTCTTTCTAAATTAACCTGTGTCTGTTAGAAATACAGCCTATCAAACAAACACACATAGAAACCCTAGATCTTTCAGTTTTCTATGCTTGCAAGGACTATTATTTTGTGTCCAGCTGGAAATGACATACAGCATTTACAACAGACAACATGCAACCTACCTAAAATAAAACGAATTCTATAAAGATCAGATTTCTGAAGCAGACTGCGAAGTTTCAACAGCAGTTCAGTTGTTTCTGTACAATTATCTGTGGTCACAGATTTTAGCTGAAGTATTGCCTCCAAGTACAAGACAGCTAGATGAGTATGGTACTTTTCTTTCTACAGATGAATAGAACAATGTTAGCTCAGTTTACAAAGACAATCTCTTGTCCCCAGCAATAACACTGATGAATATTTACTTAATTACATAGAAATGTGGTTTAAGTTATTTAATTTGAATTAATCACAAAGTATTTTGTCCCTATAGATAGATAACTTATTTCAGAGCAGCCTCACAAACTACATTGTAAATATGGGATCCCTCATATTCAGGTTTGTTCTTTGACCTTTTCTATTTCTGCAATAAAATCTGACAAAGCCACCCGAGGTAGAAAAGCACTCTGAAGGCACAGTGCTTTCTTTTGTTATCCACTATCAAATATTCATCAAAACAAGCTAATGATTTGACTGTTTTAAACATTCTCACTAAAACATTCACAATAATCTAGTAATTTTTAAAGACCAAATTAATTTATAACCCAGCCTTTACTAGCAGATAGATCTAATTGTAAAATATTTTCACAAATATTCTACAAGGCACCGTGTTTAACTCAAAAAGTTTGTTGGGAAATATCCACAACATCAGAGACTAATACATTCATCAGTCATGGTATAACACACTTGCAATACCAATAAGGGGAAATCACTGATCCGATATGTATTTGAAGAACGTGAATTAGTCACTGACCATCAGTTCTGCAGAGTTCTTTCACTGTTCATTTCCTTGCTTTATTTCCAGGTTAAAAAACTTCTGTGCTTAAAATGTCTCATAACCAAATACATAATTTGGCTGCTTTTGTATTGAGCTAAAACCCCCAAAGGTGTAATACACTGTCACTTAGGACTTGTGAATGCATCTTTTGGGCATTCAACATCAAGAGTGGTTTGGAATTCTAGTGAAGGGTGCATGGTTTAATTTGACTGCTAATTGTTCAAATCTCTCCAGAAAGACAGAATGAAACATTCTCACTTGTAAAACACTGAACTAGCAATTTTAATATATTGCTGCCACAGTGCAATAGGATCAGCAGCTGCTCAACCTTTTGTTGATCATTTTCCATGATCTTACCAGAAGGAGGTTTGAGCCCCATCAGTGAAATAGAAAATTATGCAATGACCATATGTAAAAAACGCCCTAAGTCTGAGGGGACACAAGCAACTGTCTTGCTATCACAAGCATTGAAAAATTCAAAATAATAAAGGTATCCATGCCTCACCTTCTAGTTTAATCTTAAAAACACTCCTAGCCTACTCTGAGTACATTTGAAAGACTTCATATTATGCCTATTTCTTCCAGACATTGCCTATTTTCAGGCTTGTTGATTATAATCTGCATTCTGAATCCTATGCCTACTTTTAGCATTCTCACAGAACTCACCTCTACTTTTCTTTCCAGTACTAGATGTTCTAGATATTTGACACGTGCTTTAGGGTATTTGTTAAGGCAACTGACTATATCATCTGGATTAATGTTGTTTTTCTCCTGTTCTTCCAAAGGTCTTTTAGTGAAAATCTGTACGCCAACCTAGAAAGAGTTAATTGCATTTAGGAACTCAATGGCAACCATTTTATTAAATAAATACTTAAAATGAAAAAGGAATAGCATTTGTTAATACATTGTTCAGGAAGATAAACAAAACCCTGCCCAACACCAGAGAATTACACTACTCTGTGCTTATCATGGTCTCACTCACTCCTATCTGCACTACCTCAATTTGTAGACTATACATTGTCCAGCTGATAAACTTTGGCTTGGGCACAACTTCCACAAAAAATATCGAATGGATTTGCACAACAGAGAGACCAGAATGTTCTAAGCCTCTTCACATGTGATGACATAGACGGAGCAAGAGACTTTTGTAATTAAACCAAATCAAAAGCTTAGAAACCTGCCACTGCACAAAGTAACTAAGCTTAAAATTAATAAAAATCAGGCAGCAACAAGTTCCAACAGCACAGACTGTCTGATACAGCATCAAACATCCCCACTTAGCAGCACACATGCTGATGGATGTTACAATTATTTTGGTTTTTAATTTTGGCAGATTAATTTAATTCTTTTAGCAATGAAGTTTCATCTTGAATGGGGGCTATTTAGTCCATGTCCTGGTGTACACAGATACCACCCATCCCCTTTAAAATAAGAAGCAGCAGCAACAGCTAACCTGTCAGGTGATTTATTTATTTATTTAAAGATTTGAAAATTATCTCAATAATGAATATCTCAATATGAAGAAAAAAGATGACATGCTGTATTTTTCCTACCCTAAACTTTGATTTCAGAATAAAAAGAGGCAATTTTCACTAGCACTTGCTAATAGAGGGACTTGGAAGAATTGAGAAACCTGCAAGTTTTCTTCTGCTGATCACTGTTTGACTGGCATTAAGTATGCTGCAAAAGGTCCAATCAGCTATCAAGAAAAACCAATATTAAGGGAAAGCCAAACACCACTGCAGGGAAATACTGATGTTCTGTGATAAGTGTATCACTCACAAACCTCTTCATTTTTTTGTAGAATCCATTCAGAGTACTTCCACACTAGGTCCTGGTCCGAGCAGAATGTAAGGAAGTCTACTATGTACTCATAGAGATCTGAACGTGTAGAATCTTGAATATCTCCATCAACTATTTTCACCCATAACTGCAACAAAAACACACAGATTAAAGTGATTAAAACATATACTAGCTCTTCCACCTCAAAATTTATGTGAGCTACTGAAAGACTTAGTACAAGACTTGTGGAATTAGAAAGAGTTGACAGGAACACAAATTGCAAGGAACATCGCTGGTCACTCGCTTTTGCCATCACACCCTTTTGCACCTGCCATATTCACCCAATTCAGACCCCATATCATGTGGGCTGTCATTGTGAGAGCGACTAAAGGAGGTACACTAATCACAAAGAAAGCTTTTATCAAAAGTCCGTTTCTCCAATGCATAGTATACTTTTCATGTGTTCTGTGTGTGCAAGATTAAAAGCAAATTATACAAGCAATTTGGAAGAAAAACTGGTTTCTGCTTTTCTTTCATTTTGGCTGAAGAACTGCAAGTTCCATGTGATATTGTTTTCATGTACATTATAATTGGAATTAAAATGTGCCACACCTACCTGACCAGTTTAGCAATAAACCTTGTTTTTTCCAGCATCAAGATTCTTCCAAGATTTCTTACACATGACAAATGTACATACTGTTTTTGTTGCCCTTATTGGTTTTCTGCCCAGGTTATTATTACTATTTATATAACTGACCTGAATGCATCTGATGGGGTTACTGTGATTAATGTGTTCAAGAAGCCACACAGTAAGGCAAACTTAAAATACTGGATATGGTCTGAGACACATACTATGCACTCATCAAGAATATACTGATTTCTCCAGATGAAGTTTTGCAGACAGGAACAACAGAATTATTTAGTCTGCAGTGTACAGGCCACTGCTAGTATTAGTGACATCAGTTGGAAGATCCCCAAAGGGATTACTAATCCATCTAAAACCCATAGATCTTGCAGAATGTGTTCACTCTTCATCACCAGATAAGGGAGTAAACTCTCAGTTGCTGTCAGTGTCTGCCATTAGGTTACAATGCTGTTTTGCTGTGTGTATACAGATCAGTCAGCACAGGGCATGCTCCTGGAGTCCCATAAATATCTTTTAAAGTGAGTGCTTGATTATTTTAGCACTTCTGTCCATCTTTTAGGAGTATAAACATATGTTCTGGTATGTACAGTTTTGCTTTAAAAATATGATACAAGCATCTAAATAACTGCCAACTTCAGTAAGCTCTTCAGACTTTTCACATCTAGCATATTATTTTATTCAAGGAAGTCTTAACATAAGTTTCAAGTTATAATATATTTTTCATATACACACACACATATATACATACACATCACAACTTTTCAAACAGATAAACTAAGACCTCAGATTTTTTTATCTCAGACCTAAAACAGTATTTTGGAATGGTTTACAGATTACACTAAAAGCTTTATTCTAACCTGCAGTGCTGCAGCATCCTGACCATTGTAGTGATACAGGAGACCAAGTGCAAAATACCTGTAAAGAAAGAAAAAATTAATATTAAAATTGCTAGAACTTTCCCACTAATTTCATTATGGACTGATTAGCACAGAGTACAACAAATAATGGCTTACAATGACATGCACATGGCCATGTCTGTACTTGAACAAGTCTCTGTAGGCTGTTTTTATGAATCAAAGGAGAGAAGTTCTGCCCTAAAAGTGTGTCTCCGTCACTCCTGTAACTAGAACCTGTCTTGGGGACTAGAGCCAACTTACACCAAGTATATGCCCAATTAGAGATATTTCCCACACCATTCGGTCAATTTTATGTACAGACTTAACACCTACCTCCAAGCAACTATTCCTCCAATAGTTCATCAGCTGTCATTAAATCAAATTTTATTATGTGTTTATTTAAAACTCTCTTTTACTACCAGAAACTTTTTTCTTTACTGTGGCAGGGAGTCAAGTCAGGCAAAGAAGAGCTTTGTATGGTGCTATTACAGAGTGGGCTTTGTGTACTCTAAGAAAAATACAGCCAAATTCTGTAATGGCTGTCCTCACAGAACAATGTTCTAACATTCATTCAATTCAAAAGTTTGCCATGCAAACCACACTTACCGAAAGGTTTTAACAAAACACCTAAAATAAATGAAATTACCCTAAATATAACCACAATGAAAGACTCTGCCTCACCACTATAGCTGCTACTACTGCACCAGACAGTTTAAAGCTAAAGAAAGGAAAACCAAGATAGACATACTACCTATGGCTGGAGTTTGTATTTTACACATTTACTACCTAATGTTTCCTGCTTAATGAGAGTCAATTCTCTGCCCACTGGCATTTCTGGTTTGAAGTAATTTGCAGTCATCTTAAGGAACCTCTTTTTGGTCAATCAGTGGAACACAAGGTTCGCAATTCGGAACTAAGAGCTCCTTCCTTGAATAAGCAACTACAATTTCAAAGCCACTAACTGGTTAATAGCTTTTACCCAAGGTAGTGCACGCTTTAAGGCATCTTTTCATTCTGTGTACAACTGCTGCAGCCATTCAACTCCCCCATTATCACAAGGGCAAACAATTAACTTTTCCCTCCCAAGCTTGTACCAATTCTTTATTTTTGTACTGGATACAGAAACTTCCATGGAGAACTCTGCATTTCATTTACCAGGATAAGACAGAATGCATTTCCTTTACCTCAGACTGTCAATTAATAGCTTTTCACCAATATTTTTAAATGCTAACAATGTTAATTCAGACTGAGTCGTCTTTTGGACAAGTGTAAGCACAGAAACTACAAGTACTCAAACACATTGTTCTAGAAGCCAAGAGCATCTAACACAATTTTTCCTCTGGTCCAGAAGGCGCCATAATGAAAAAATCCACTCACTTTTTGTGTTTTTCCAGCCAAGCAGCACTATCTGTTAGAAGACAGAAGTTCTCTGAAACTAGGAGATCCAGCAGGCTTTCATGATTTGCCTCTGCATACAGCTTGAGTAAAGCTGTGTCGATATCCTCCTTGTAGCCATTTGCAACCTCAGTGCTGCGGACTTCATTCAAATAACTCATGAGGAATCGTTTGCATTTTGTCATCTTCTCCTGGTCCCCTTGGGTCAGCTGGTTCAGGTCCGCGTACTCGTGCAGAGGGGGATGAGACCGGATAAATGAAGAGGAAGTAGGCAACAGGAAGGGGTAGAGAGAGATCAGCTCCCGGACATCAAGCTGGCCGCTTCTGCAATTACAGTGTCAAACTAGATGAAGCAAAAAGAAAGAAAAAGTATACATAGGCACAAAAAAAATGTGTGCTCACATATGCTTAGAGTCAGGACACTAACATGTAGTCAGTTTCTGGAGTATTTTTTGCTGTATCTTTATTTATTTGTTTATCATTGCTCTTACTCCTCTAGACATTGGCCAGTCTCCAAATTCTCAGAGCTTTCAGCCCTTTGCTTTTGACCTTCCACAGCTCCTCTCTAGCATGTACAAAAATCAGCTGAACAGCCCTATAGCAGTCCTAGGACTGTCCTAGACTTCATCCATACATTGTGGGAGCTAGTCTTCTGATGGCAGCAAAAAAAATATAAATGGAGAAAGTGAACCCTTTCAGACAAGCCACAAAAGACTGTCAGTGTAATTCTGAAGAAAACAGCAACTTCCTGTACAAAACCGAAGCTTTCAGAACATGTGTTTGGATAATGAAAACATCTCCCCAGCCCTGAAATGCACCAGATTCCTCATTTGGCTCTCTTCCTACAGAGGTTCTGTAAACAAAGCACAGATACCGATTATGCACTTTAACCAATAAGTCTGTTGTACAGGCAGAGGCCTTGGGTGCACATCTATGGAGGCTCCTCTGGAGTGGCTTTTCCACTTCAGGTGTGAAGGACACCCTATACTTTTATTCTGCAGCAAGTTGTGACATAGATACACCACAAAAAACATTTTTCTTTCAGCCTAGACTGAAATTCCTCAAGCTTTTAAAGAATGCATGTTTTGACAGAGTAATTTTTTTTTTTTTACACATGGTAAATAATCCCTAATTTTCACAGCTAGAGTGAACCCTCTTTCCAGGCCTTACTTTAGAAGAACAGCAAGACATCAGAATTTATATTTTATAGTATTTTATTTCACTGTCAATGTTTTTATTCAGAATTCACCTTTAAAAATTAATGTTCCTGAAATGCAGGAAATACTGTCGCTGAAAAAAAAAAAAATCAACATTAACTTGACATTAATCTTTCTCTAAAAGAAACCCTGTTTAGTTATTTTGTTGCAAATAACTTTTTAAAAATAATTTTTATCTATCTGGTGATCAGCAAACTCAAAGACTTTCTCTTCACAACTTTGATTGGAATGAATTCCAGGAAGAAATAAATGAAAACGCAGAAGTAGAAAAGCAGCAGATTTCTACAGGCAATAAAGTGTGAAAGATCATCATAAACAGGCTCATCCCTTCACTATGGGCACGCCCTGCATCGTTCACTTCTTGCTAGAGACACAATTCCAAAACAATCCAGGAAATATGAACTAGTAGGAACCATCACCATGACAATCCCTATTTAGAACTTTTCTTTCAAGTTAATATAGTCCTTTGGCTCCAAAAATCTATACCAGAAGAAGGAAATTCTGGGAGACAGCAGCAACAGCAAATTTAAAAGCTGCATCCTCTCCTCCAGAACCTAGTGACTTCAAAGCACAAGAGTAGCAACATAGCCAATAAAGAACCACAACAGACAAAAATGGGAAGCCTTCCCATGAGGAGAGGTTTGAACAGCAGGTTTTCCCAATTCATACACAGGAATCCTACTGCCTAAAACCTACCTCCACAGCAGAAAGGCCTACCTCTAACCAAGGGTAAAGCATTCAGGTCTACTTCACAGATTTCTGCAGTTCAAATTTCTTTTAATCCCTCTTTTCGCATTTGGCTTTGAAATTCTTCGATCTACATTATGGTAAGAGACAGAATAACCAAGCAAGTTCTGTCAGTGTCATGACCTGATGGTTTCAAGAATATTTGAGTTTTCAGTATGAACTTAATACAGTAACTTAACTGCAGTTTTAGCTACTGCAACTACTCTGAAATTTCAAGTCCTGAGGACCACCAGATTAAATATGAGACACATCACACTGGAAAATTAACCCTATTTGAAGAAAGAAGAGATTTTTTTCTCCCTCCAATCCAAATGAATCTTCTCTGATTTGTTTTAGAACAAAAGCTAAACCGTAACTTGAATAACATCCACAGGCTGCTCAAAATTTGTGCAGAAACAAGGAGTCTTAATAAATCTGGAGAAATTCAGATACAAACATTGGTTCCCTTGCTGGTTATGCTGTCAAGTATTTGGAGATGGCCTAAGATTGAGTTGGAGACTATGACCATGGAGATGGATGAAGTTAAAAAAATGCTGTATTTAATATGCCACTTTTAATACATTTTAAAACATTTTTTAACTTCTACAGTAGCTTCTGAGTCCTTTCGTCTTCTCATCCAAGTTTTCCTAGATGATGAAGTAGTCAGCTACTTTACCTCTGACTTCACAGATTCTGGCCTCAATGATAATCTGTTTCCAAAAGGAGAATGAGCTTTCAACCTGGGCTAGTCTAAAGCCAGGGCTGTGAATCATCTGTGGTTTTCTCAGCAGGTCTAACTCGAGCTCAGCTGTACAATTTTGTTCCCCTCACAGCAGTGGTAAGCAGCAATCAAGCAGCCTCCTAAAAGCACCACATCATCCACAAGCTTCTTCCGAAAAATACTAGATACTAAACAATGACCCCACCTGCATGAATGGCTAACATTCAACTCAAGACTTATGGCTCCTGGGATTTGTGGATGTCTTGTGGATCTTTCCATCACATCTGTACAAGACCCTTTTAGAGCAGCTACAAAGGATCTCATCTCTTTTGAAAAACATGTCTGAGCCTTCAGCTTCTTGCACCTCAGGCTCAGCAAAATACAGACAGGAACTTATCTCACAGCAGAAAACAAACTCCTAAATTGAGACATCAGTGTTGTGAGGCAACTTCCCTTTGAGCAATTCTGCATTAGTTCTCTTTGGGCTTCATATATATAGACAATGCAACAGGCAGAATCTACAAGTTTTCAGGAAATTTAGGTCTAAATTCAGAACCCCATATCTACAGATATCAGAGATGCCAAAGAAGCCGACAGTGTTAGCTGTTTTGCCTAAATTGATTGTATTGGAAGCTTATATTCTTGAATCACATTTAAGATGCAAATTCCACATCATTCCTACTTCTTATTTCTCCAGGTGTAAGTACCGGCAATTTTTTTAACCTCTTCAGTGTAGGAGAGACCTATACCTAAAGTCTCTCTATAGGCTTTCCAAGGTGAGAAATACTGTGTAAAGAGTTAACATTTTTATTTGTTAAAAACAGCAAAGTTCAGAAAAGTTCCAGTATCCAGTGTGTCAGAAGGCAAGCAATATCTAACCAGTAAACACCGAAGAGAACTGGTTTCCCTGTGACAACTGCCAAACATCTTGGTAAGGCATGTAAAATTCAGCAAATGGCCTCCTAAAAAGCACTGTTTGGTATAGCTCTAATGATAGCAATGTGAAATAGTATAAATCACAACTACATAACACAAACACAATTTTGTTACTGCTAATAACAGATTTTTTCAGACCAAAGAAGCTCTACTGTTACTTCTCACTCAGTTTTAAGGTTAATGGATCTAGCTGAAGAAAATTATGCTCCTTTTGTTGAACTATTTGAGTTTCAATAAAGCTACCACTTTCTTCCTTTTTGTCAACCTTCTTCAGTATTCAGAAGCATCAGCATTAACCACAAGGAACTTGGCAAATTATTCCTCTTAGAAGTTCCAGTCTTTAAGAACTATGAATTCAAGCATAAGATATAACAGTTTCTTGACAAGGTTATCCAAGATGGGTAATAATGCAAGAAAATGAAGACCTTTAGTCCAGTATAATTCCCCCTGCTAACCTGTAACTGTCAGATATTTTCCAAGTAGTGAGATAATCTCACCTCATATTTAGACAGAAGCAGGCCCACATACCACACCAAGAACTCTGAGGTACTGCTGCTACCCTGTTTCACTGCTTAAATCTGTCTTTTCTCAGGTACCGAATTTCCCTTTGACATTAAGATTGAAGTTATTTCTAAGACAAGGTTGAAACATCTGCAGAGCAACACACCGGGATGGGAGCAAGTGCTTTCACAGACTGCCACTCTCTTTCCCATTTTTCCTCTGAGCATCAGTAAGTTTAAAATGAACAAGATTGATTGAGACTGTCTCAGGGCACACGGCACACCCAGCTATTACTCTAGCTCGGTGTGCCCACCAGGGCTAAACATCGAGGAACATGAACTCCATAACAAGTTTTTTCAGAGTCACCAAAATACTCTGCTTAGCTGATGTATGGCTGGACAGAAGAAAAGCACAGAAACTTACTCTGGCTTTCTTCCCTGAGCAGACACCAGCAATTCACAAACCGTTGCTCTGCTTTGGAGTTGCAGCTTTTAGAGGAAGGGAACACCCTGCGATGCTGATTCAACTACAAAATTTGTGGCTGGACAGCACATTTTCTCATGAAGCACATTTGTTACTACAGAGGAGCTCCCACAATCCTATTCATTAAAGCTTGTTTGTCAGATGGACTGAGAGTGGGATGGAGGATGCGTAACAAATCTGGGCTCCTTCCACCTGTGGTAGACCTCCCCACAGGATACATTTCTCTCTTTCCACTGTTCTTAAAATAGTCTTAACTATGTACAGCTTGTACTTCTGCTTCAGATACACAACCCACGGGTCAGATACACAAGTGTCTGAAAGTTCATAAGGGTGGAGAAAGACTGCAAGTTGCTCACTAATGACAGAAATTACTAGGTGATAAAAAAACTGGTTGTGGCCAGAACAAATTGTCATTAAATGCTGTTCAGGCCTTTCCTGTCATTCCCTCATCTTTCCTCAGTGTACACTGCTCATCCAAGCCCAGTGTCTCCCATTATGAGCAGAAGGAAAAATGGCAAAGTCCCTCACGAGTAGCAACATTCCTCAAAGCTTTACTTTCCTCAACGCATTTCCATAAACCCAAGGACAACTTTTTTCCTACACTGTAAATATGCTTACGATATACTGAAAATCGTCTAACCTTAATCCTATTCCATAGACTCTAAACTGATTTAAAGTGAATTTCAGCAGATAACAAGGAGAGTTATTTTATGTGGTCAGCATGCATTCCACTAACTACAGAGGGTGCCACATCACAGAATGAGACATGGCTAGCAGAAATGAAATTATCAGGTAGAATAAAGATAACGAGCAGCATTTTCTGAATGAAAGTGGAATATCAAGGTCAATTTATAAACAAGTGACTGCTGAAATGGCTAAATCGGCAAGGTTAGTACGGACTTCAAGAACAAATCTGTCTTCTGGAAAAGGTCTAGCAGAACAAGTGTTAAAGCAAATTCAATATCAGCATCCTCATAAAAATTAGTGCAATTGTGTCAATAATATTTAAATTGTAACTAATAGGTAAATTATACCTTTAGTTAAAAGTATTAAAAAAGAAAAAAGGAACAAAGCAATATTCATGCTGTAAATCACAGCACAGACTCAATAATAAAGCCTTGACCTTCATGGGATAAATTTTAAAAATTGCCAAACATACAACACTCAAACTCTTAATGCTACTATATGTTAGCATCGCCAAAAAAAAAAAACCAAACCAGTTGCATTAACTCGTCAGCTATAAAGTTGTTTCAATGCTATTCTGTTCTTAACCCCAACAAAACCATTTTATCACAGTGAACTCACATCGACATCAAAAAACATTCAAGCAACTAAGTTTTTCAAACCAAGAACACTAACTCCTTATTTAAAGAAGGTAAATTATTAAATTTCTTGTCACACAATTACCTGAAGAGTTCTTTTGCTTCAAGGAACTGAAGCTGTGCAAACTGTATAAAACCTGCTTGCTGCAGGATTCGTTTGTACATTACCTATAAAAAAGAAGGAGGGGGAGAAAAAGATGTATTATACTTGTATTTATGCAGTGCTAGTTACTACTGCAATAGCTGCCTGCCAAAAAAAACCAAACACATGATCTTCATCCACACCTGACAAGTCACAAGCAAAATAAACCTTGATCCTCTACATTTTAGTTTATGTACCTGAATATATTGAATCTGCTGCCCAGACTCAGTTTCTTACACAAATGTGTGTGAACACAACACTGCTCATGAATACTTAGTAAAAGCAAAGTCAACAAACAGCAAGTTTAAGTTTTCTTGTTCAAATAATGACTTATGTGACATCATGCTGACTTGCCTCAAGTTTTTTCTTGGGTTATTTGCAAACATAAAAGCCAATGGTTATCTTTGAAGTTCCCCACAATTCAGTAAGTGCAAGAAGTGAAGATGGTCCCGCTTGACCACACACAGCCACTTCCTTCCTGTCTCATCTCTCTGGTGCAGCAACCTTGCTGGCAATTTTCATAATCTCATCTCCAGCTGATGGCCATATTTCTGACTTTCTGCCAGTTTTGTTATTTTGATTTTTTTTTTAAATAAAAAATTCTTTCAAAGCAGTTCAACCTATCCAGTATGTAGTACATTATGCAATGTACCATAAAAATATGGTTAAAAACCAAGTAAACCATATGGAAAGTTATTTGTTACGAAGCTTTATTGTTAATGTCACACCTAGACAGAAAATGTTTAAATGAAGCTCAATAGAAAGAGAACACAAAAACTACTTTAAATGATAGGTAGTTATTAAATCTGAATGGTCAATCAACTACCAATTACAAGATTAAATTAAATCCTTGTGCTCAGAGTATTTCCAACAGGAAAAGAGAAGTACTAAAAGCCAGGAACCTAAACCGTGCTCTGCAGAGCATTCCCATTTATGACAATGCTGGAATTTTGGCAAATACACCCAGCTACCTTCACATGTCCTCAGTTTGTCTCTTCAACTTGCTCATGAATACACAGCTTTCTAATGTTTCACACTGTACATGAAAGCTGTTACTAATATTAGACTTTAAAAAACAATTTTCAATAAAAATATCCAGAGAAACGACAATACAATAGGAACATATTCCAGACAGGAATTGCTGAAGAGCACTAAGCCTCAAGTACAGTGGACTGACTCTAATTGATGATTTTTCACCTTGATTAAAGGTTATAGATTTGCCAACAGAAAAGCTTGGCTTCAGTCCATTTAGTCTGTGAATGCTTTACTAATGGTTTGTCTTAAGGGAATACTTAATCTCTGTTGTTAGCAAGTCTCTAAAACGCTTTGTAAGTTTGTGGGACTTTTCTTGCGTCCCCAGTGCATAGGAGAAAAGGGTAACAGAGAAATGTTACCAGGCACATTTTTTCAGACAAATATAACAATATAAAATTAAATCAACAATACTTCATGACATCTTTATATTAACCAATGCTTTACATTCAAGTGTAATAATTAAAAATAGAGTTAACTAAAGCTAATAGAGAATTTAATTACAGTTACAAAGTAAAACTTCTTTAGGGGATTAACTCACAAAATAGCCAAAATATTTTTGATTTCTGACAGTGTTATTACATCAATACACAGTAATGTGTGAACTGATGAATACCCACTTGGTCATCTTCCTAAGGACACTGCTGAAGGATTTCAATCTGCAAATATTTGCATCTCATGGCAGCAGAAAAATGTTAAAATCCAGCCTGACTTTCCAGGGAAAGACTTCTCACCCTGCTGACTAGTATCAGAAGTAGATAGGCTGGATTCCCACCCCCAACCCAACCTGTTTTCAATTTTTGCAATGGAGTGATCACTAAAATTTATATATTTAGTCAATTATGATATTGTAACAAAATTTGAAATAATCTCACTGAAAGCATTGCTTTAATTGCAGAGCTTAGTCTGTACAGCATTTTTTTAACAAAAACTTGAAAAGAGCTCGTTGATAGTGTAACTATAGGCTGAAGGAACCAGTTTTAAATTTGAACTGGTAAAGTAGTATTCACTGTCATTTAAATGTTGACATATCTTCGATTTTCCTTTAAAGACATGAAACAAAAAGTTGTGGAATATCTATAGACAGACACTTTCAGAACTATTTAAAGATGTAATGATGAGATAAGCAGTATCCAGGTAGATTTTTAGCTGACAGTATAAATACTAGATATTAAGATGCCCTGGGGTAAAGAGTATGGAAGAAAATAGACCAGACTGTGGAAAATCCAGTATTCCCCTTCTGACAGATTTTTAAGAATGGGCTAGACCTACATGTCAAACACACACAGTTAACTTCTGTTTATGACAGAAAAAACACCTTCTGTTCTTCCAGATCCGTTTGTCAGATCTGGAACAGGCTTCTTTTCGAAAGGTTCTAAGCCACACCCAGTCAAAATTCAACACGTTGTTTAGTCCTTTATAATTTCTGAAGAACCACCATAGGACTTGCAATTCTTTAGGCAAATTCTGCACTGTTGACTGAATTCACAGGAAAGAAAATAGTAGCTATAAAAATATGACAAAAGTTTTGTATTAATTCACATCTGAAAAAGCAACAGGAAAAAGAAAGGTGACTACTGAAGCTGTGATTGCTGTAGTGAAGTCTTAATTCTCTCAACTACTAAAAAAGTCTTTTCTAAAATAGTCAGAATTACCAACTATATTGTCCAAAAGAATTTTTCTAGAATGCCACTTTGTCTTTTGGTCAGATTTGGGTGCAGTTAATATGTTTTTTGAAACTAAAAAGAATTAGGAAGAAAAAAAAAAAATAAAAGAGAGATACCTATGCAAGATGTGTGTCAATCTAACCAAGGTCTTCACTACCATCAACCATGATTTCTGCAAACGTCAGCTGTCCTGAAAAATTAATAAGTAGTATTCAGTCATTTCATGGTGGCATGGTAGAAAGGCCTTTGTATTCTTCTATCAAAAATGATATCCAGCAGAGTCATCTCCTTGGAACACTTTTGCTTGGCATTTTTCACCTAGCAGGAATTCCTGATGCTCAAAAACAAAGAAATTTTCCTCCGATATGGCGGAGCTAAATTTGCAGTCTGCAGGGACCACAAGTTAAATAACAGGTTAGAACTACTATGGCATGACCTGCTACTTTCCAATAACTAAATACTGACTGTACAAATAATTCTGAGAGTACAGGACTTCACTGCTGCTATTCCACCATCATTCTGCATTACCAGCATATATTTATATATATTTATGCTGATATACAGAGGGAGAGCATGCACCCATGTATGCATGCAATGACAAAGTTTTGAACTGTAGGGGGAAAAAAACCCCATGTCCTCAAGATCTGCCCTGCAGCACCCTGAGTTCAAGTCACTCATTAGATGGCATCAGCCATTGCAAACTGCAGAATTAAAGCATCATGTGACAAAGGGAACACTACACGTCATGAAACAGACAATAATAATCACTATTACGTATGGATAGATTACAGTGCCTGGATCAAGTGCCTTAATGCCAACCCTATGCACTCCTTCCTACTGCTTGTACAAAATGGCAAAATAAGGCCTTTAAAGTGTCAGCAGCTCAGGATTCAGTAATGCTTTCAAAATAGATACCTGAAGATACCTATTAGAAGATACCTATTATCTAATAGATATCTATTATCTGAGGATAGCTCTCAGAAAGGAGTTAGAAATGAGTGACTGTGTGATTAAAGTATGCCAAAGAAATGTTTCAAAAACATATGTAAGGCATTTAATTTGTTGAGCTCCATCAGATTTGTATTACGTAAGACTACAGTAAAGAAAGTCTGACGTGCCTGTAACAAACCTGTAACGACAACACCAGGTACCAGCGTCACCACAGAAAACATGTCACATTTCCAGCCACAGATAAGCTCTGAAAAACTGGAGTAATGTCTCAACAACTAAGCCAAGTTGAGCCATTTTAATACCAGTCAGTGGGAGACTCCATCAATTCAAGTTGGTTAATATCAGTTTGCAAATACACTCCAGAAACAGAACAGGCTATTTTGCTCGCAAGTACTACGTTTTCTGGTTTTCAGCTGTAGCATTGACTTAAAGCAACTGCACACCCTTAAAAGCACACTAAGTTAGAAAGAGCTTATAATATTCTAGGAAACAGAATAATTTCAGGAAGACCAACACTGTGCACTTAAGACATTTGTGAAAAGAAAGTAACTTATTTTAGAGACTGAAAAATTCTAAACACAAGAAAACTAAGATGGAATGAGATTCTACATCATGTATTTTAGATAATGAATTGTGGTTCATCCTGTGGCAAAACACAGAAAGTCATCTCCTACACTAAATCCACGTAAACTGTAAAGAAATAATTGGAAAACTATAGTTCATCACACATAGAAGACATTGCTTAGATTATGCATCCTGCCCCCACAGCAAGAGTTTTGTTTGCTTCTTTAAACAGATTGGAAGGGAAAAGTTGGAAGTGAAGATGCAAAGCAAAACACGCTGGAAACTGAACTCCATATTTTTCTAAGTACTTTTCAGCTTCAAGTACTTTCAGGTAGTTGGACTTTCACAAAACAATGGGAAGACTTTTCTCAAAAACTTTTTTGGTTCCAGCAATCACCTAGCTGCTCATTTAAGAGAGGAGTTACAGATCAAAATGAAAGCTGATACAAGTTTCATTTAATTTAATGATTGCCTTTCAAGTGCCTTGACTGAAACTGAAAAGGAATTAGAACCTTCTTGAAATTAAAAAAAAAAAAAAAAAACAACCTGACAGTCTGAATAACTTTGAACCATTGCAATCCTGTAACTTCCACATGTTCCAAACTTTACACCTTTCTAAACAAACCAGAAGTAACACAACTGTTTTAATGGCAAAAAAATGCTCCAAAGTATATTAAAAAAAAAAAAAAGAAAAACACAGATTTTTCTGCAGGTCACAGATCAAATTTTTCTTTTACAATAGCAAAGAAACCAAGCCAAATATTTATTCACCTACTCTATGAGTAGAGATGTCATGCTGCTTTTTACAATTCTCTAAATAGGAGCAAATACAGAGGAACATGTATTGCAATATAAATCACAGGTAGAAGGGAGTGAGTACAAATCCCTAATCAACACTCTAATCAGAGAGTTTGTAAGACACTTTGCCACACAAAAACCTTTGAGTTACACAGCAGTACAAGTGCTACTTGTAAGAGCTTGGAAGTAGGATTTATTTGCTTAAGATTTCCCATCACTTAACTTCGAAGGTAGGTGCTACTGTGGAGCTTAGAATACGATGAGAATCTTCAATAAAAAATGACACAATTCTAATTTGAAATAAAGTATACATTTTTAAACAGCAATAGCAAATAATAACAATCTAGTATTAAGGAAGAATCCCACTGGATTTTCTCTCAATAGGTTTTTTTGTTTTGCTCTGTTTTCAATTCTCTCAAGTCACACACTTGAAAAAATTCAACAAAACCCTAGAAGAACAACAGCATTCAACCCTGCCAATGTCACAGCCTCTACAAGTACAAAGCAATTTAGCAGAATACCTATTTCCTCAGGCTGAAATCATAACAGGTATTACAACTTCTCTACAACGTAAATCCCTCCCCCACCCTCTCCAATCACTTGACCAATGGAATACATGACCCCACTGTGAAATTAACATTTTCATGAAAATTAAAGGAAGGACAGACCTGAAATTTCTCTTTTGGAATATTCCTTCGAGCTCCTTTTGCTAGAACAAGGGCTTCTTCCACTCTGTGGCTAGCTAGAAGATCCTGAATCTGTTTTTCCAAAGGTAGTGGAACCAAGATATACACACCCTTGTTAGTAGCAACAATCACCTTTCCTGGACAGAACAAACAGATATATTCAATTTACAGCCTCTACAGAAAAAAAAAAAAAAAAAATTCAGAAACAGGCTTTAAGATACACAATTTAAGATACAAGAACCTAAACAGTGTTAAAGTCCCAAAAGTGACCTTTGCTGCTTACCACATTTACTACATAGTACAGTTTGCCTATAAATTCCAGCTCAGAAATACAGAGATAATGGTAAATTCATTTAGTTACAGCAGATTTTGTTCTACTCTAAGAGAAATTGGCTAGAATCACTCATGATGAACTAACCTGGTAAGGTCACTGAAATTAACGCCAGATTCCAGAAAGTAGGAACTTTTAACTAACAGGTACTTCCCCAGACTTACATTTGAAAATTTTAAGCTGTACACCAAATCTAGCAAGTAACATACAGTTCACAGTGCTAGAGTTTGTAGCTTTTCTGGAAAAAAAAATATAGTAGCATAGTATATTCCACACTTAAGAGTTCTCAATTGAAGAACGGATCAATAGAAATTTTTGTACTTTTTTGTTTAATAATTCTATGTGAAAGATCCAATTTTAAACCTCTTACACAGATATTTTAGAATTTATTATTCTTTTGTATTCCTTTTTAATAAGTTAGAAATTTGTCAAGATAGTCAATGGACAAATACCTGTAGGTCACAATTATTGAGTTGTAGCATTAAATTAACATTGCTCCTTTGAAAGAAACAATCAAGTTACAAGATACAGCTCTAACTCCATAGACTCCTACCCAACAATTAACTTGACAATTACAGCACATTTAATGAGCATAGATTTTGTTAGAAGTGTGGAATTTTGGATTACTGAAGTCTGCAAGGAATCTAACCAGGAAAGCACTTGCAATAAAAGTTTCAACAGTAAACATACTTGTTGGATACTTTGTTTAAAAAACAAACCCAAGTGACTGCAGCTGTTGTTCCAGAATTACTGATGCGACAAAGCGTCCTTTTTAATACCTTCAAAGTCCTGTAGAATGTGACCTTCTTTAAAAGGCAGGGTTTGCTTTTGCTGCTGGTCCAGCATGCTGTGCACCGTAATGAACTCATCATCGAGAGCAACCACGTAAGGAAAGCACAAAGCTGCCCCAATCACATTCTCTGACCAGTGCACTGGGGCACGCTGCGAAATCCCATCTACAGTAGCAAACATGCCTACAAAAAGGGAAAAACAAAGCCTGAGGCTCATGCTAGTTGAAGACTGTTGTTTTCCCAACAGAAAGCATGGGTACCAAGGTGCAGCAATGGAAAGTCTCAGAGCAGATGCAGTATCAGGCAGCATGATAACAACACATCACACCTCCCTGGACCTGAACTGATATGTTGGTTAATTCAGTTCAATTTTTTTTTTCATCCTCTGTCAGCACAGGAACAGACAATGCCAAAAACTGAGGAGAGATGAATACTGAAACAAACTAGCAAGAATTATTCAAGTTTAGTAAGTTTAAGAGCTTTCTTATAGGAATTATGCAATGTAGTTCGAATTCATTTCAGAACAGTAACACTTATTGAGATCCAGCTTCCAAACAATCTTGCCTTAGCAGGAGCTGTAGACCTGCACCACCTGACCAATCCAGCAATGCAGATGTGTTTGTTCTTGTAGTGTCAAGTGTCTAAAGAGCATTTTAGTGGACACAATTGTTTACCACACTTCTTCACTTTTGCTACAGCCAACATTTTCCGAGAACAAGGGCCCATCTCCTTGGGATGAGTCACTTCCTGTGAAGCATCTGTGTTTTCAATCATTTGAAAAAATGCAGAGGCTGTGTATAAAGCAGCACAGAGTAAAGACTTTCTATTATCCCAGTGATAACTCCTATGCTGTCTTCAGAATAACCAGATTCAAACTTCAGTTAATTTGCAGGGTGGCTTTTTGTCACTACCTTTCTTCATATCTATTCTGTCCTCCATTCTTCTCCTACCTTAACAGACTTTTAAATTGCTTTGGGACCACATGCCACTGGTTCGATTCATGCTACTTGATACTTCCCAATTCTGAGACATTAATTGAAGAAAAATTTCAGTTACAATTTTCAGGCCTAGTTCAGTAATCATTTACCAGTTGAGCCATACTGAAGCACAGTGTAAACTTCTGTTCAAAATATGAATTCACACCTCTTAAAACAAGTATTCTCATGCCATTAAAAAGACATGCCCATGAAAATTGATCTTTGGCAGCAGTGAGCCACTTGACAGCTGGCAGAATAAGTCTGAGCTCTAAAGAACAGAAGAGATTAAAAGATTATGTTATTCAATTTACAAAATCTCTTCCAAACAGAGGATAATGAGGCAAGGCGAGCTGAGTACAAGGACCTCCTTGGAATGAAAAAAAAAATAAAAAAAAAGGAAAAACAGAGAAAACAAAACAGAAGGTTGTAGATTTGTACAGAACTACAGTGTAGACACTAAGCTTCTGGATCCCTTACAGCAGCTTTCAAATGATCAGACCTTTCCCCTTGACTAAGGGTTCTTTTTCACTACAATGATCAGCTTTTCAACCAGAGCACCTTACAGAAAATACTTTCTGGGTCATAATACATAATTCCTAATTTACTCTCTAGATCTTGATATTCTTATGACTCAGAAGTAAAGTTTTATGTTAGGCAAAATGTACTGTCCAGTTTTAAAGGCTTTCAGTTGTTATTCCATGATACAATCCCATTTCAAAACATGGGAGAAAACCTGTACTAACTATATACTAACCAGGAGTAAACTTAGGGCTTATTCTATTTGAAAGACTAATTCTTAGGCTTTTCTATTTTTATGATGTTCTAACACAAATAATTATAAACTCCATACTCTTTTTAAATGAAAAAGCTCTTTTTCAAGTAATTTTAAAAATCCTTATGGAAGTGAAAGGGTATGCATTCAAGTCAATGTCTCTCTACATCCCTCTGCATTCAATAGCTAGGGCTTCTGTAGCAGAATGATGCATTTTCTGTCTCCATCCAGCTTTCACCTAAGGATAACAATAAACATAACTACATTCAGAAACCACAACCTTTTTATAGTACAGGAATGCATTTGATGAAACTTGAGATGAGGCCAGAAATCAATTCCGTATTAATAATTGCAAAGGCTACACAAGGATTACAAGAGTTACCCAAAACAAAGCTACACTGCTTTCAGCACCAAGAGATACAGAAATGTTTTGTATCATCTGCAAACTTGTTGAAAGTGTGCTCTTCCCTACCAGCCAGTTGTTGAAATTATGTTAATATTGACCGCGCATTGGCCCCCTAGGGTACAAGACTGGTCTCCAGCTGCACTCTGACTCCACTCTGCACCGCTGACGATGAATCTTCCAGCCAAGCTTTCAATCCACCTCAACTGTTTCTCCAGCTCATTCTTCATCCATTTGTCTACAAAGGATGTCATGGCAGAGAGCATCAAAGCCTTGCTAACTTCACAGGATCACTGCTGTCCCCTCATTTGCCAAGCCAGCATGTGATCACAGAAGATGCTCAGTCTGGTCAGGCCATTTCGCCTTTTTAAATCTACATGGATTACTTCAAATAACATTCTTGCCTTTTGTATATTTGGAAATAGCTTCCAGGATTTTCCCAAATCACCTTCCTGAGGATGAGGGTACAGCTGGCTGAAATTCCCTGGTTCTTCTCTCGATCACCTAAGGCAGGAGTGAAAACATTTGTTTTCTTCCAGTCCTGAGGAACATCCTCTGATCTTCACAACCTTTCAAATATAATAAAGATTGGCCTCACAATGACATTGACCATCATCCTCAAGCACTCATGGGAACATCCCATCAGGTCCCATGGATTTGTCTGCCCAGTTTATTTAAATGTTCCATAACCTGATACTTCTCTGCCAAGGGCAGGTTTTTGTTGCTCCAGATTTTCCCACTGTTCCTAAGGACTGATGATTCCTGAAAGAAGGTCATACCAGTAGACTGACGTAAAGAAGGCATTAAGCACCTCAGCCTTTTCCATGCCCTTTGGCATCAGGTCCTCCGCCCCACTTACCAGTGGGCTTCCAGTAGACTTCCTGTGCTGCTTATATGCTTGAAGCTCTTTTTGTTGCCCTTCATGGTGCTCAGCAGAGTCAATGCCAGATGGACATTGGCCTCTGCCCTGGTTTTGGATAGAGTTCATTTTCTTCTTAGCAGCTGGTGTTTTGGATTCAGTATGAGAACAATGTCGATAACACACTAATGTTCAACAGAGCACACCCCTTCATCAGCTCCTCTGCCACCATCAATGCACTCCAGAAAACTCGTGGACTGCTTGTCTTTGCTGTGCGGCCCCTTTAGCAGGTACTGGAGTGGTTCAAGTTTACCTTAAAAATCAGGGCCTGCAAACGTAGATCTCTTCCTGTTACCCAAAGGTCTTACCTACACCTTCTTCCTGATGAAGTGGTCTGTTCCAGGCACTCACCACAATGTCAACTATGTTAGTTTGCTCTCTAACCCAAATCCATAAACTCTCATCTGCCTCCTCCTTTGTTCCAAGGCACCCCACCACATCTTCCTATTGCTCCCATGTAAAGGGTAACCCCCATTTCAGCTCTTAACACGTACCTGTGCTGATTTCTCAGAAAAAGTGAGAGTTTCCACTACCATGATGTTTTGTAAAGACTTCTTTCTCTGCATATGCCTGAAACAGAACTTCTTCAGCTCTGTTTACTGCTCATGAAGTCCTTAATCACACTATCTTGCACTGATTTGCTTGCCAACACAGTCTACCACCATCATGCCTAATCTAAATCCAACTCACCATGTTGTTCAGACAAGTCGGCAAAAACGCTTTTGCCTCACTTGACCTGGGGGATCCCATCTCTTCCTTAAAGAGGAATCCATAGTCCTAAAAGACAAACCCCATTACCACAAGTTGTACAATTGGTTGGTGATCTGCACAATCCACATACTCCTCCTCAAGATGTTCTTCCCTACCAGCTGGCTGGATGAGAAAACCCCCATCTCCAGTATGAGGGAATCTCCCACTACTATTACTTGCTAATTCCTCTGGTGCTCCTGCATTGTTCAGGCTCAGATGATTTGTTGGACAGAACTTCTGCTTTTCATCTGCTACTGTAAGCACTGAGCATATTATATAGCTGTAAATCAGCAAGCAGAGAAGGAGAATTCTTCCAATTATGAGAAGTCATGAGTTTCCAGTGTCAGCCATCACAGAACAGCAGAGACAGCCTGTCCTTCCTCTCTGTACAGATGGAGGTTGAAGGCTCATGCCTGGGTCCTGGAGAAGACTCAATTTCCTTTTTGCCATCTCTGGTGTCATGTATTCTGCTGACCTCCTACTGCATCTCGTTTACTTGGCAACAGAAATCCTCAATCAAGTACACATCTCCCATGGGCAAGGACAACATTTTTCCTTGGTCCAGTCTCAGGAAGAGGTATGAGGCGCTCTGTTCAGCTCAAGGTGTGAGGAGCTGCACCCTCCATTGGGAGCTCAGCCTGAGCCAACACCTCTGATACATACAATACATACTTTTGGGGCAGTTGCTCCAGCTGGTGATGGGAAGCATATCCTGTGCCAATATCAAGACATGTCTGCTGTAATTTTAAACACTTAAAGCCTCTCTAGAGCACGAAATCTGATTAAAAACATGCAACAAGAGCTTCACCAACTCGAAAACTGAATTTTGGTTTGCAGTTTCATACATATCAGATAGAATTGATTTTCAATTGTAAATTAACTAATTACTGGACAGAATGAAGAAGCACCAAAAATGAAGCTCCTCCTCCTTTTGAAAGAACAAGCTAAATACTAACTGCAAGTAAAGACAACAAAATACCAAATGGCCAATGATTTGCTATGAACAATTCTAACAATCAGCTTAAAATCCAGAGTCCAGAGAAAGAAAAAGGTTACATACATAATAAACTCAGAGATGTTTTACTTTATCATTTTGAGCACTTGCTTTTTGCCAATCTAAATTCCAGTCAATTCAAAAAGCAAATTAATATAAATAAATGTCACTTCAAACACTCTAAAGCCAAATATATTAATGCAGAATATATCCACCTCTGTAAAAGAGGCTGAACTTAGCATAGATGCTCTACCAAGTGCCAAACCAGCATGCCCTAATCAATGAGACATATGAAAGCAAATCAAAATCAGAACTGAAGATTTACATCAAGCCTTTTCAAGTCCATTCACTTTACAGCAGAGGCCCACCTGAGATATCAAGATGCACAACGCTTATCTACTATAAAGGTGCCCAACCATGTTCATAACTTCAAAGAGACAAGTGTTAAAGACACTAGGAATTCTACCAAGGAGGAACAGTAAGATGGATAATACTTAGTCAAAACATCAGTGGGAAGGCAATAGAGAACAGGAGACAAAAAAAGATTAATTAAGCAAGGAAAAACTACTGTTGACAGCAAACACCCTATAAGGTCTCTAAGGCAGTACAAGAAAGAGTTTGCCTGTATCATGAAGAAAAGAGTAGTTTATAGCATGTTTACAGCAGCAGAAGTGCACTTGCTTAAGATCTCCCGTACTGGACATTCTAACCCCAGGACGTTCTACTTACACAAGGATGTTGGACTTTGTAAGTAACCTTTTTTCATGTAACATTTTTCATGTTACAGGACACCAGACAAAAGCAAAAGTCAGACTAAATAAAATTCTGATTTCTAGCTAAATACAATTATGCTTTTGAAATTATATTCTTAAAGGAAAAAAAAAAAAAGGAAAGAAAAGAAAAGATAAATTACTTAAACAGAATCTGGTTTGACATATCTAAACAATTTTTAAAAATGAAAATAAGAATGGAATCTTCTTAGAAAATCAGCTAATTCACAAATTTTAACTTCCCTAGCACTGCTAAAAAGTTGATGTCCACAAATACATGTCTACATTTAAAACAACTAAGAGCTTTAATAGGACATGGGCAGCCAAAATGACTTAGAAAAGTTCTGTATGCAAAAAAAACCAAAAACCCAAGTTCATCTTGGAACATCTTTAACTCATATAAACTCAAATTCTACTGAGAGTCTACTTCTTTAAAGAAAAGCTGGTGAGTTGATGTACATCTTGCATTCCGGTCACAAAGCAAAACTTCAATATAAGCAACTGATTTTCTTTGGAATTTATATTGGACACTTGATTCTCTTTGAAATTTATATTAAAAAGCCAGAACTCGAATTAAGAACCTAAATAGCTGTGAACTTTGTGTCATGCTATTCCTAATGTTTCAGGGAAAATACATAAACCACATCTCCTGAAAGGAGAATCATATGGCAAACAGCATGAAAGCCCTCTGCCTGTGGTCTGTCAGCTCTGGGATACTGCAGCTTTTCCAAAAAAAGCTCAAGATTACCGACCTCACAGCATATTGTTGATTTAGACAGATTACAGTAGTCCTTACAGTCATCTCTTAGACAAGAGCATGATTTCACATGATCTAACTTTAGTTTTGCAATACTTAAACTATCTGTAACACAGAGCTGAGAAATACTATTAAAAAACTAAGCAAATGGGAGCATTAAAACCAGTAATATCTAATAACATCTACAGTTAGGACAGCATTTACTATTATAGGAGTTAGGATGCAACTTACTTCCACTAAAATTTCTTACTAACACTGTAGTACAACATACCTACTTGTGAATCTGTTAAAAGCTATAAAATACACTTCATATTGATGCCTTTTCCTGGTCTTAAAATCAAGAGTCAAACACATTTAGAAGGGGAAAAGGGATTTTACCTTGGTATTTCTTTTAGGACCCTTAGGTGCACTACATCCAGGTCGAATGCACCCCAAAGCACACTGCAATGCCCACACCCACAACAGATCTGCTATAACATTATAGGTCTTATTAATCAGCATATCTATCAAAGATTCCCCAATGAGAGGCTCAAGTGAGCCCCCCTCCCCAAGGAGCCTTCCCCTGGATGGTTCTATCTTGGTTTACAGAATGTGTTCTGGAGAGGACCTTGGGGTCTGGGGCACACTGATCCCTAACTACGAAGCTTCTAAAATGTTTAGTCTCTCAGCTTGACAAGTAAGTCCAAGAATGCAGGCAAAAAGCACTAAGAATACAGAAGTTGTAAAAAGGTATAAAAGAAAAGGCAAAAAAATCATCATGGCATCAATATGAGCTCCTCTGAATAGCAACTGAGGAAAAAATTAACTCATTTACACTAATGTAACAATTTTGTAGCAACATGGGACTCCACATACCAAGACCCACTAGTCACTACAGACTGTGTATCAATCTCTGAAGTTTCACTTGGTACCCAACAATTTTTTTACTACGGGCTGCAAGATACAATGAAATGAAGCTTTCTACACACATGATGAAAATAAAAATAATAATAGATTTTTGTGCATTAAAAAAACACTTAGTGTGGTTTTTTTTATAGTTATAATAGTATTATAGAGTTATAATAGTACTAAGTACCAAAAATTTACCATCTCCCTTTTTATCTCAACATTCCAATATAGACCTGTGAAGGAAAGCATCATTATTATGCATAACACTTTATTAGTAAATCTTTGCCTCAGAAATTCAGAGAAATTAAGAGAAGTTAAAAAAAAAAAAAGCAAAAAAATTAAAATCCTTAGTCTCACCTAGGCCTCCAGGGCCAGCCAACAGAAACTCTTGTCTGCCTATCCTTTTCACAATTGGCCGTTTCTCGTCACTGCAATATGGAAATAGGTCCTGGGAGACACCAGTATTATAATTCAAAATTATATATTGTGTAGTAAGGGCAAGGCATAAGTAGTAACCATCTACAGCCACAGCACAGGGTTGTTCTGGAGTAAACACTTCCTTCACTATCTGGACTCTGTCTTCAAACACCATGAACATTTGAATGGTCCGACGTTTGACCGAGATAATGCAAACTTCAACGCAGAAAGGATCCCCACTCACAGGGTTTTCATTCAGTGTGAACGTCACAGCTCCTTTGATCCTAGCACCAGTGGGGACAGGTTCCAAGTTGATCATGTTCACTAGTGTTATCGTGTTGTCACAAAGCACAAGCAGTCTGGTGAGGGCAGAGGCTGCTTTCAACTCGCTCACAGGCTTCTTCAAGCCCAGGTATTTGTGTAGTTGCTTGGTGGCAGCAAAAGTTATTTTTCCAGCTGTCGATACCTTTTCATCCAACAGAAAGTGATAGATAAAGCAGTCATTGGTTCCAATATAGAGGTTCTTCCCACAACACTCAATGCACTCGATGTTGATGTAATTTTTGTCTCCCATTAACATCTCCCGCTCAACAGCAGAAACGAGCTTGAAAGCTTTAACGCTCATTGTGTCTTCTGGGTGATCTAATTAAAGAGAAAAAAACACTACTGTTTACCTCTGCACTTCGAATCAAGTATCAGAGGTAGCAATTTAACATTCACCAATACAAAAACTTTAACAAGTGCATTTTTTAATAGCCTATACTCTATTTCCAACCCAACTACACAAGCCGGTGCAAGCACATTAATAACCACAGAAATTAATCAAATGGTATGCTTCCACTTCTAACCTATTCTGAAACAGATTCACAACAGCACCCAGCTATTCTGAAGTGATGCTTTCTCCACAAGTAACCAGCATGTTACTGGCTCTCTCAGACACTCTGGTACTACAAGGGGTTATTGCCAGTACTTAGTGACTTATAAACCTGTCATGCACAGGTTTCTATCACCTGTACACAAAAACAGACAAGCTTCAGGTCTTAGATTTCCTAAGAGGCTGCAAGGCATTTAGCGCTACTAGTTAACATCTCATGTTGCTTTACACTCCATTGTAGGCCTCTTAATACACAGTCTTTTCACAAAATATCACAGGTGTATTCCATTTTAGCATATATTTTACATTCCTTACTCTCCAGCAATCAGAAATACATACTTTCCAAGCCAATTAAATAATAACTTATACAAGGTATCATCCAACTCATAGTAAAAGTTGTTGGTTTCCGGTTGTAGCTTGTTTGGTTTTTTTTTTTTAAATATCTGCAGAGTGCACAGCCCATAAAGCATTCATTAAGCTCAAGATGCAGTATCACAGAAATTCAGAGTGTTTCTGTTCTCCACTATCACAGTCATTCCAAAAGTCTGTCTTTAAGTGCTAAGCAGCACATCTAATATTTATTCTACAAACTATACCTACCCTTCTGCAATCAAGCACCGTCAAGGGAGAGATGCAATTTATGAAGCAGATAATAGTGTTTTAAAAGCAGTCCATGCAATGTTACTATACTCCAGATATATATAACTAATGTTATAAGAAACCAGCAGACAACTGTGCTCAACACTCTAAAAAAGAGCAGATGAGAAAATGCTGACCTTGTAACAGTCACTTAGCCAACACAGGGGAAGACACAACACCAAACATCTGGAACATACACAACTACTTCTAGTCCACAGTACAATGGTGATATAAAACATCAAAAGAATCTCTGTGGACCAACAGAGAAACCAACATCAACAAAACACTCCTGTGAACAAAACTGAAACTAAACACAGTCAAAACAAATTTAGTTTCCAATTATTACGTCTAACAAAACTTGGTTTTGCAAGAGAACACTAAAAACCATGGTAAAAAAAGTTCATAATCGAGTGATAAAAGGTAAGGTACACAACTTGCAGGTAGCCATGAAACAAAATTATATAAAACTAAGATTATGGCTAGAAGCAAACCATATTACCAAGATACAGCATTAATGCCAAATACTTCCGAATTAGTTTTTTGGGTTTTTTTCAGAAATCAAAAAGATTTTAGTTCGGGTTTCCAGGACATTTTCAAGTTCCATCCTTACCTGGAGTGTGAATTACTGTGATGACCTTCAACAAAAGAAACCCAACCAAACAAACCCAGGAAGCACTAGAGAAATAGCCAAAGGTAAAATGATAATGCAAGTCTGGCAACACAGCCATGTATCCTCCAACATGAGCAAAAGAAGAACAGCATTTTAAGTTAGAGAGATCTGTCCAAATGTTGACTGCCAAAACAACCCCAACAGTTCTTAAGAGGCCATGTGTAGCCTGAAGTGATACACTACTGTCTGCAGAGGTCAGGCAGCTTTCATACCTGAAGTTGCCAAGGACTTAATTAATGTTCCTGAAGCCCAAAGTAAGAATATTAATGTGTGCCACTGAGAGAAATGCAGAATTTTGCTCCTGACCAAGATGTGTTAAAAAGTCCACACTAATTTCCCACATGAAAGTAGATGAAAAGTAAAAGTATGAAAGAACTCTTAACAGATACATGACTCCTGAACAGAAAAAACAAAAAAATCCATAGTGCTACATAAGTCTGGCAACAAAGAAATAAATACATCCATTCTAGGAAAAAAAAAAAAAAAGCCATGAGAAAAAGCTTTTAGGAACAAACAATGCCAGCACTCATGACCCGGCTGTAACTTCTTTTTTAGCATTTATCTTGTTCTTATTTATGAAACCTTAGGGGCCTGTGAGCACTGTAAAGGAACAGGTCCTACAGAACATGCTGTTCCTTTGAAGTGGAAGAGGCCACCCCATAGTTACAGATAGCACTTTTTATAGTACATTTGTATGTTCAGAATTCCGGAAAACAAGACAATGGGAATGTTTTGCTGTCAAAGAAAAATAAAGCAATAATCAAGTAAATTATCAGTCTAGTAGACACTGATCTGTAAGCGCAATAACAACCCCACACGCACTCATTTCCTGCAAGAAGTGGGAAGCAGCTCTCCCCCGCTCCAGTTAAGCAATAACCTTGCATTACACTGCGCTGGCCCCTGCCTTGGAGAGCAACACCCTGCCTCCCTCACCCTGCACGCACTCCTACACCCTGTGCGGGCTCTAATTAACCTGTGGACACGATTCTCCCGAGCCGAGGAGCCCCCGGGAGGACAGGGACGCGCTGCCCGTCCCCCCACACACACCGCGCGCAACCAGGCCCGCCACCGGCCGGCCCCGCCGCGCCCGCCTCCACCCGACCCGACACGGAGCCTCTCCCGCCGCCCGCCCTCCCGCAGCACCTGCCGCGCACAGCGGGAGCCGGGCCCGCCGCTCCGAGGCCTCGCGGTGCGGTGGCGGCGGCCGGGGCCGCCTCGGGGAGCGCTGGGATCCGCCGGCGGCGGGCGGGGGGCAAGCGCCGCTTCCGGTGCGGAGCCGGCCCCGCCCCGAGCCCGCGTCACCGGGACGGGGAGCGGGGGAGGCCGCGTCCGGTCACGTGCGGGAGAGGCCGCCTTCGCAGGCCGGGAAGCGCCCAAAGTGCTCCGCAGGCAGCTCTACAACCTCGCATCCAAGAGAAGAGACTAATATAGATATATAATATATTTATAATAGAGACATAAGAGAGTCCAAAGCTTTGGGATTGTTGGACTTAATAACAGCGATAGTCTAAGTCTCAGATCTATTGTAAAAGATTTACAATAACGCTATTTGTATATAGTATATGTGTCATATATTATAAGAGATTTATACCGTTCCTATTATTTATATGTATATATAACTCTCAAGTATTATATGTTAAAAAGATAAATTACTTGTCGGTAGAATTGCCTTGTTAAAGTTTAGAGCTTGACATGCCTCAGTGACCTAGGAGGAGGTTAACAAAGCTTAGAGAGAAGGCTGAGCTACTGATAGTGGACACAAAGAATGCAGACTTTATGTGCCACAAATATATTTGGCAGAATTCCCAAGATAAGGAAGAAACTAACAAAGCCTGCTCAACAACTCCGCTGAAATCAGCTCCGACTGGGTAAAAGGTAATTCCAGCAAGGGGGAGAGCTATGATCACTGACTCACGGCCACTGACCCAAGAAATTCACTGGCTCAAGCAAAAAGAACGACTGAGCGTGCAGGCTAATTAGCCTGAGAAGTGAGGGAATCATTAACCAATAGAAGACTAATTAATAAAAGAACTATGTAATTTGTAGCCAGTGAACATTAATGCCTTTGTTTGCTAAAGTATATAAATAATGAGAAGCTTTGATGGTCGTCATGCTAGCTTTGCAGATTTGCTACCCAGCAGGCCTTTCTGCACAGAACTCTAAATAATTCAAATATCTCAGTTCTCTGTGTGGATTGGCCTCTTGCACACTGGGTGAAAGAAGCTATTTTGGGAAAACACATATAGCTGCTGAACACATACAGCTAAAGAGGAATGTATTGGAATGATGTAAAGCATTCTTTTTCTAATTTTAATATCTCTAAAAGAAAAATAATGGGAAATGGTACCTGGTATCATTTATTTAAAATTACCCTATTGCAGTTACAAAAAAATACCCAAAAAATCTCTGCTATGAAATGCAATAGGAACACTCAACAAATCTATGAAAATAATATTGCTTATTAAAATTCTATTATTTTTACAGCGATTGGAAAAGAAACATTACATTTTTATCAGACTGTTTACGTTTCATCCCTATCAGAACTTTATTGTGAGAGGACGTTCTTTGGTTAACCAAAGAGGAAGTGTAATTTTGGGTACAAATGCCTACAAAGTAAATAATAACATAAGAAAATCACAGGGTAAAAATCTTGATCAGCACAACTAATTTGGTTAGCAAGGATATGTTTCTGTGAGGACAGAACTTATGAAGTACTTTAGGAAGAGGGAGATGATCCATGTAATTTAGAAGAAAGTAATTTCATTCATTGAAATAAGTGCCAAAATACAGGCTGAACACTCACCCTAGAAGCTATATTCATTTACAAGATTACTTGAGTGCAGTTGATTTTGTGACATAATTGGCTGAAGTGAGAAATGAACGAGAAGATGAAAGTAGAACTAGTCTATAGTTGTGTGCCTACTAGGCACAGAACTATAGTTAGGGCTTTGGGCAGTTGGCAGCACTGGCACCCAGCCTGCGCTTCCCCTCGGATGCAGCTTCCCTGAAGAGGAAAAGCACAAGGGAACAAAGTGTATATACTGCCAGAAGACACTTTTGAGGAAGCCATATGACATAATGTTACTACTTACTTGTACACTTAAATGATTTTTAAATATTGAAAATTTGAAATTATGCCCTTTGAAGTGCTGCATCTATGTAGCTATAATGTGACTTGCATAGTCATGTATCTGCAACCCCTTCCACGTGGATGTACTTTTATTGTGTTACATTGTTGCCTGTGCCTTGTAATTCTGTAAAATGCGTCAAGTACTTCAAATTATCTTGTAATTTTATGTTGTAACAACTACATGGTTATTTACTCATGTAACCATTTGTAATTCCCTACTCTTCTTTTGAACATGTGAGCGGGTGACAAACTCCAATGGGCAGGCAGTTATTGTACTTTCGAATTACAAAGCAACTTTTGTTACTGCATATCAAGTGGCGTTAACCAGTGGGTGTCGCAACTATGGGCAGGACGGAGATCCTGTTTAATTCCGTAGCAAAGTTCCGGCATGCAGCAGCACAAAGGCTTCATACTCTTGTATGCTGACAGAGTGACAGTAAAATAGATGTTCTCCCGGTTCTGTGCTATCACCTGGGGGTTGACGTCATCTTATCAGCAACACCTAACTCCCTCAAGGGCAGAGAAGCCTTGCAGAGAAACCCAGACAAATTAGAGAGCTGTGCAATCACCAGCTGTATGAAGTTTAACAAGGGCAAGTGCTGGATTCTGCACCTGGGATGGGACAACCCTGGATGTACAGACTGGGGAACAAGAGGCTGGAGAGCAGCGCCATGGAAAGGGACCTGGAGATCCTGGTGGATGACAAGCTGAACATGAGTCAGCAGTGCCCTGGCAGCCAGGAGGGCCAAGCGTGTCCTGAGAGGCATCAGGCACAGCATCGCCAGCCGGGCAAGGGAGGGGATTGCCCTGCTCTGCTCTGCACTGGGGCAGCCTCACCTCGAGTGCTGGGGGCAGCTTTGGGTGCCACAATACAAAAAAGACATTAAGCTACTGGAAAGCATCCAAAGTAGGGCCACGAGGGTGGTGAACGGTTTTGAGGGGAAGCCGTGTGAGGAGAACCTGAGGTCACTTGGTCTGTTCAGCCTGGAGGAGACTGAGGGGAGACCGAATCGCAGTCTACAGCTTCCTCATGGGGGGCAGCGCAGGGGCAGGCACTGATCTCTTCTCTCGGGTGACCAGTGACAGGACCCAAGGGAATGGCATGAAACAGTGTCAGGGGAGACTTAGGTTGGATATTAGAAGAACGTTCTTCATCAAAGGATGGTCAGGCACTGGAACAGCCTCCCCAGGAAAGTGGTCACAGCACCAAGCCTGGCAGATTTCAAGAGGCATTTGGAAAACGCTCTCAGACATATGGTGTACTACTTGGGCTGTCCTGTGTAGGGCCAGGAGCTGGACTTCGATGATCCCTGCAGGTCCCTCCCAACTCAGGATATTCTGTGATTCTGTGGGATTCTCTGCATTTCTCCTGACCCGGCTGCCGCGCCTCGCGCCGCCCCGGGCCCCGCTCGCGCCGCCCCGGGCCCCGCTCGCGCCGCCCCGGGCCCCGCTCGCGCCGCCCCGGGCCCCGCTCGCGCCGCCCCGGGCCCCGCTCGCGCCGCCCCGGGCCCCGCTCGCGCCGCCCCGGGCCCCGCTCGCGCCGCCCCGGGCCCCGCTCGCGCCTGTGACGCCACTACGCCGCGCGGCTGCTCTGGAGACGCGTTTCCCTCCCCGCGCGGGATTGTGGGAGTCCGGGAAGGGGCTGCCGGGGGAAGAAGATGGCGGCGCAGGGAAGGGGCCGGCGGGGCGGCGGCGGCGGCGAGGAGGAGGAGGAGGAGGAGGAGTGGGGATCTGGGCGTTCGGAGTCAGAGCTGTTGCTGCACCCGGAGCTGCTCTCGGAAGAATTCCTGCGGCTCACCCTGGAGCAGGTGCGTCCGGGGAGCCGGGCCGGGTGGAGCGGCGGCTCCTGAGGTGGGGCGAGAAGAGTAACGGCGCACAGGGAAAAGCAGGCATCAGGTCGTGCTCTGGACACCACAGACTTGCAGAGAGGAGGCCCTGGCGCGGGAGATGTCTCCGTGTTCGCAAGGGGGCTGTGTTTAAACACCGAAGCTGCTAAAGAGCAATTTGCCTAAATCGAGACAATGTCTGTATATAGTAAAACTGGCGGTGAAAGGATGAGCTTTACATTAAAGTTGCCACGTCCATACCCAGTGTATCCTGCTCTAGATGATCCTGCCTTTGCAGGTCAGTTGGACTAGAAGATGTCCAGAGGTCCCTTCCAACCCTAATAATTCTGTGGTTCTGTGAATTAACGAAATGCAGCCTATGTAATCAGTCAACCTAATGCTTAAATATGTAAGCATTATGTTTATTAATACTTGATAATTGAAAAAAAAAAAAAAGAGTTTGAAAGTGAGTTATAAACAGTTTAGGACCATACAAAGCTTTAGTTGATGTTGTTTGGAATACTAGTTACTGCCTTGGCTGAAAATTTCGGGTGCATGAGACAATAGTAATCAAAGTTTCAGGGTTTTGTATAAATTCAAAGAATTTTCTTACGCTTTTGTCCATGGAGCCTATATGGACAGGTTTCAGGCCAATGTCGCAAGTCATGAAGTGTTGCCAGAACCAGTAGTGGCAGAGGCTTGACCTGCTCTTGGTGACCTCGATTTGTAGGATGTTAGTGGAGTTCTTTTCTCATTCCATAAATTTGGCATGCAGTACCATGAAGTGTTCACAGCCCAATACACGATTAGGAAGAAAACTGGTGTTCTAACTGATGGTTCCTAGAATCACAGAATAGTTAGGGTTGGAAGGGACCTCTTTAAATCATCTTGTCCAACTCCCCTGCCAAGGCAGGGTCAGCAAGAGCAGGTGACACAGGAACACATCCAGGTGGGTTTTGAATGTCTCCAGAGGGAGACTCCATGACCTCCCTGGGCAGCCTGTTCCAGTGCTCTGCCATCCTTAACATAAGGAAGTTCTTCCTCATGTTGGGATGAAGCTTATTTCCATTATTGTTTGGGAACTGGAGAAGAAAACACAGCTCTACATCTGTAAGTCTGACTTGCATTACATTCTAGTTGTCTGTCTAGTGTGAAGAAGAGCTCTGCTATTGTAGTTGGATTCAGGGAAGTGTGTTTAAGAGTGCGTGAAAACATCAGTCATCAACAGTATGTCTATCACAACTTTTCCCTTTTTTGGCTGCTATTTTCCTTGGGAAAACTTGGCAGAATTTTGGGTAGAGAGGGGCTGCAGAGCTGACCTGTGTGGGCAAAGGTGAATAACTGCTCAGTGCTGGTCACAGCTGGATCCATGTGTCTCTCACACTTGAAGAAAGCAGCCCATCACACCCCAGAATTTGAAGCAGAGCTGCTCCTGGCACCGGTGCTCAAATGCACTTAAAGAGCAGCAAACACTGGGGGCAGGACACTCCCAAGGACACACGGGAAGAGGCACATGAGGAGATGTGAAGAAATGCACTTGCAGGTGGTGGAAAAAGAAACCACTAAGCACTGACCAAAACATCCTGTGTTTCCCATTACCTCACTGAAGGGATAGACTGAGTGTAATCCACACAGAAAATGAAGGAAGTTGACAGCAGGAAGGTAGGAGACGAGGCTGTTGTTGGCACTGGGCAGTTTATGGCCTCTCCAAACTGATCACCCCAACCAGCCCTCCACTTCTGGAACCCTGTCCCAATACAGTACTTTACAGTGGATTTTGAAAGAAGGTGTTTGCCACTCAGATGGTTGAATATTGAATTTGCCATAAAAATAACAATTTTTTTTCTGTTCCCCACAGAAAAATATATTAGTCGAAAATGATGTAAAGATGGACAAAGATGGGCTCACTGATCTCTATATTCAACATGCCATTCCCCTGCCTCAGCGTGACTTGCCAAAAAGTAGATGGGGGAAAATGATGGAAAAGAAAAGACAGCAAAATGACTTGAAAAGTGAGAATAAAAGGTAATTTATCTTTATTGGGCCAGACTTGGACAATTTAGGACAAGGCATTTGGTTTAATCTTTGCCTGATTAATGAAGCTTGTACAGCTTTTGGACATTGTTACAGTTTACAGAGAATGCTGTGTTGGATTGCTTGTGTCAGAAGTGTTAGATTCTACTACTGCAAAAATGGGAAAAAGGGGAAGATATATTTTTTTTTCTTTTGTCATCTAAACGTTATTAATGCTATCTAGCTTATAGTGCTTCTTTTCACAGAACCATTGAATGGCTTGGGTTGGAAGGGACCTTTGATGGTCTCTAGTCCAACCCTCCTGCAGTGAGCAGGGACATCTTCAACTCTGTCAGGTTGTTCAGAGCCCTGTCCAATCTGATCTTGAGTGTTTCCAGGCATGGGAAATCTGCCACTTCTTTGGGCAACCTGTTCCAGTCTTTTGGCACCCTCCTTGTAAAAAACATTTTCTTTATATCTAATCTAAATGGACCCTCTTGTAGTTTCAAACTGTTACCCATTGTCCTATCACTACAGACCCATCTTTCTTATATGTCCCCTTTAAGTACTGAAAGGCTGCAGTAAGGTCTTCCTGGAGCCTTCTCTTCTCCAGGATGAGCAACCCCAACTGTCTCAAGCCTTTCCTTTTGATCATTTTTATGACCCTCCTCTGGAGCCACTCCAACAGGTCCATGCCTTTCCTGTGCTGAGGGCTCCAGATCTGGATGCAGCACTCCAGGTGGGGTCTCACCGGAGCAGAGCAGGGGGACAGAATCACTTCCCTTGACCTGCTGACCATGCTGCTTTGGACACGGTTGGCTTTCTGGGCTGCAAGCACATGTTGCTGGCTCATGTCCAGCCTCTCATCCACCAGTATCCCCAAGTCCTT
The DNA here is from genome assembly GCF_965178545.1 of Coloeus monedula. Classification (NCBI taxonomy): domain Eukaryota; kingdom Metazoa; phylum Chordata; class Aves; order Passeriformes; family Corvidae; genus Coloeus; species Coloeus monedula. The sequence continues at coordinate 91,205,323 of NC_138783.1, forward strand.
CTCAGCAGGGCTGCTCTCAATCCCTTCACCCCCAGTCTGTATTGATCCAGGGAATTGGCATTGTTTCTTCATACCCCCAGTGTGTGTCAATAATGAATTTTTGGTGCGTTTCAAGGTACTTTATAAGGAAGAGAAAGGAAATATTTTTTGTTTCACTGTATAATTGCTAATTAGTAATCCTGTTTGTAGTGTTTAAGGAAAGTATTAAGAGCATAGTTAACTATCCCTGCTCCTAGACAGGGGTGGCCTACTCTAGAGTGAGGGGTGCATGCTGCAGCAATTGTGTGTGTCTTTCAAAACTAACATTTGCTTTCTGAGAGAAATATTCTGCCTTGTTTTAAAAATCTTTCTGTTTGTATTTGCTCAGAAAGCAAAAGTTTGTTTTACTGAATCTCTTCACCCAACCTTCCCCCTGCCCAACACTTTGACTTTGCCATGTGATATGCATGAGTGGTGTTCTGATATGTTCAGCAGTAAGTCTGAAGGAAGGGTGGATGGAAATTCCTGTAGTGTTTCAGTATTACACCTTGTTGATGTCTTGAGTCTCTTTTAGCTTTACTGAGGTTTCTAGCTGTGAACAGCTAAACAAATTCTGTCAAGTGATTTGGGGTTTTTTTAGGTTTTTTTTAGTTTTTTTTTTTAATTGTAGCAGTGGCCAGAACACTGAGCTGTCTTATATCAGGTGTATTTTCCATGTGCATAAGAGGTTATAGTACCTCAGTTTGTTTACATCTGTGGACTTGAGGATGGAAGTGTGAGGTTAGTGTTTGGGTAGGAAACTGTTGGTATGCTGAAAGAGGTGCAAAAGACCTTTTTATCAAAGAAATACAGATGGCAGGCTGGACATTTTGGACAGAAAGAGGCAATTTTAATTTTTAGGTGGGAGGATGGCTTCATCCAGAGTTTATATGTACAGTAAGTTTAGGGGCTCTTATTTTGGTACACTAAAATGCAATAATGGTTAAACCTAGGCCATATTTTCTGGGAAAACAGTAAGTTTAAGGAGATGAGTTTAATCTACCAGTCTGCTTCTCTCTGCCAGTTGTTCTTTGTACTTAACATCTAGCACACTAGACTTAAGTCTTTTGCTCTGTTTTTAGACAGTCTTAAGATTTTGCAGCAGTTGCTGGTTTTGCTTTTATTACCTCTTTCATATTTAACAAATGCACTGGCAAAAACTGTCTAGAAAAATTAATCTTTTACTGCTAGTATTACTAACCCTAAAGAAATGAAGGAACTTGAGTTGTCTTTTTGGATATTAAGATACTACATTTTTCTTTGTAGTTGTGTGCACCACCTAAACAGAACTGACACAATGCCACTGCGCAGAGGAGGAAGTAGAAGTTGGTGTTCTTGTTTCTAAAAAGAAAACAAAATGCCTAGGTATTTTGAAGCTGTAAGTTATGTGCAAGCCAGGGATGGGAGCTCAGTGTGCTGTTAGTTCCGTTTAGAAATCAGAGAGACTGATGGATTGTATGAACAACAGGAGTTCTCTGATGAGTTTCTCTGTGGAAAGCACAGCTTTACAGCATGCACTGCAATTAGTATGAGGCTTGAAGACTTGATCGGCACAGCTCAGTGTGTGTTGGCTTGCCTCTAGTAGTTACAGATAGAAGATAAAAACACATTGAAATTTAAAAGTCAGTGTTGAATACTGCGTTTACTTTTACTGCTGGTAATTAATGTTGTGCTCTAGAACGCTTGCTGTATATCAGCTGAGTTGAAGTAACGTGTTATACCTCAGTAACAGAGCTAAATATCTGAGGTTACACGTGATGGTTTATGCATCTCATTACTGAATATCTGAGCTTGCAGGCAATCATACCAAATAAAAACAAGCACAGTCTCTCCAACTTCAGATATTGTTTGTGTGCAGGGATGGTTAATTTTGTAGATCCGCAAGATCATCTTGCCTACTGGAAGAAAGAGGAGAGTATGAGTCTCAGAGAGTATATGTAGTTTCTGAAGTGCCATCATATCTGAAGACTCACTGTAAATGCTCAGTCTCCAGGAGCACTGTGCTGTGCATGCTTAGAGTGTGGTCTTGCTTGGGCTCATTATTTCTGCACAGTCACCAAAGAGGCCACTTCAGTGTCCCCTGAGAATTGCTAATATGCTGATAATACTGAGTTCAGGGTAAAACATTGTACTTCTGACCAGTGTCAGATCTTCACAGTAAAGGTGAGCACCTGCCTGTTTTGGTAAGAGGCAAATATTTAGGATAATCAGGGTGTGGAGCTAAAGCTTACATTGCTCTTTGGTTTTAGGTTGCTACCTTAAGTTCTAGACTAAGATAGACAAAATTAGGAGCATTTTTCATTAAACTGTCATAATGATTGGGAGTTGCCCAGAGGCCATCTTGGCTGCATGAGTAATCATGTGAGTGGAAACATGTAATGAAGCTTTTGATTCCTCTAGTAAATCTTGTATTCTTTACCATGCACTACAAAGTAAACAGCAGGGTTACAGCATGCCCTCCATCCAGCCCAGTCCAAAGTGTGGATAGAACATTTCTCTAGGATGTAAATGTACACTGAAATACAGGTTTCGCAGAGGGTGTCCTGCAGAAAGGGACACAATCCCAAAATGGTTCATTTCGGCCCCAGTGTCCTGCCTCAGAAGAGTGCTGGCTAATATGAGTCCTACTCTGTAGCTCTTAAACTGCCTGTACTTGATATAAGCAAAGCAAACATCACACCCAAAGTCCTGTGTTGTTCTGTGAGACATGTATCTAAAAATTGAATGTGACAATTCTTGGTGGGACAGCATCCAAATTCTTCTGGAACTTTCCCAAAGTGTTTCTCTGGGAATGTTATTTGTATTGTGGCATGTGGTCATTTGTACAAGTGCTACAATTCTAAAATTCTGTTTAGCATAGATAACAATCCTAGAATTTTAGTTAGTTCCTAATTTGCCACTCTTCACCAGTCTGAATATATAAAAAAACCCCATCTTCATAGAAAAAGCAGACTGGTTTTGTTAAGGTAGGTGACTGAAAAAAAAGTCTGACTAAGGGCTGAACTTTTTATTGCTTTATGAGCTGTGACTAGTTTCATCTTTTTTAAGAACCCCCCGATTTTGATAGAAATTATGCAGGCAATTTCTTAATGTGTGAGGGTTATCAGCTGCTACTAATCTAATGTTGTTCCAGGTCCAACTGATTGAGTCTCTGCTTGTGGCTTAATTTAAAGTCTGTTGAGATACCTAACATCAATATTGTGAGATTCATTAACTGCAAATTAATGGATATATTAATTTGTTGCAAACAGTGTGTTCTACTTTTATTCATCTGTTTAGAATGAGATGGCTGAAGAGTCAGTGTATACTGAAAATTGAAGTTTCTAAACAGGCATATTATATACCTTGATGGTGGCTTGGGTTTTTTATTTGTTAAATCTGCACTTTCCAAATACTGTCTCTTTGTCATTCTTGAGCATTGCTTTTTTGAAACTCTGAATTCATATAGTGTGAGTTATGTTAGCTTTGTACTTTATTTTTTCTCAGTCAAGATGTTTTCTGATAATACTGTTTTGATATTAGCTTGATAGTATTCCTTTTCATGAATCAGTGGTTACTAAACTGGACAGCTCTGACTACACATAGGCTTAAAGGCACAAACTATTAAAAAAAGGCATTAAAACCACTTAGGGTTCCTATTTAAAGACAGCTTATTTTTAAAAGGTGTGCTTTTTTTGCTTAAAGTTTTTATTCCTTGACTAACAATCTTTTGGATTTACCGTAACATTATGATTTTGAATAAGATTGGAAACAGGGAAATTAAGAAGTAGCAGAATATGAGATGCTGTTCTTGTAGGTAAGGCAGCACACACTTTCTCAAATACTCATCTGTTGAAATACTTAGCACTTACTGTCTCTGTAGTTACTCTGAAATAGCTACAGTGGTATAAGCATAGAGCTTTTGGTTGTACAGCTGTAATTGTCTGCTTAGGCAGTTCCTCAGACAACTCTTTTTGCTGAGGAGCACTGGTCTTCACACAGTCCCCTGTGCCTTTATATTTTGGAAGTGACTTTTATTGCTTTTTATTTTTATTTAAGTATATGTAAGTGTATATAAATGTGTTTATTTTTATTTAAGTTTGGAGCCTCTCAGAGTTCAATATTAGTATTTTGGGATATATATTTACTTTAGACAAGGTAAAATTCATTTTCGCTTTTCATATCATGGATGTGCTATTTTTTGATCATCTAACCTATGTTTCTGAGAACTTTATGATTTGTGTTTTCAGTGTTACAACAGTGGAAGGTTTAAGGAAACGGCCATTAATTGTATTTGATGGCAATTCCACAAGTACAAGCATAAAGGTGAAGAAGACTGAGAACGGAGCTGCCGATCGCCTGAAGCCTCCTCCAGCTGGAAGCACCACCAACACAGTTAGAAGATTATCAGTTCCTTCAAATGCCTCAACATACATTTCAGCCTCCAGTTTGTCAGAGGACGCTAAGCTGGGAATAAGGAATAATGAGGCTAAGCAGAACAATATTTCAAAGACTGACAGCAGTGTGTTGACTAGTCTGAAGGTTTACCCTTTGTCTCCAATAGCAGGAACTACTGTTGTGAAGTTAAAGAGGTCTGTTCCAAAAGAGGAATCTGATTTGCCGGTATGTTTGTGCAGTATCTTGTTTTGCAGCTTTTTTTTTTTAAATTGAGATTTACAGGAACCAAAGTTAGGACGATTTTATTTTTGAGTAACAGTAGAGTATTTGGAAACAGACAAAAGTGGAGCTAGTTTGGGAAATGTCAGAAAGAAAGAAATTTGTACTTGCCCATAGGAAACTTCTGTGTGAGAGATGCAACTCTACAGAAAACATGCATGTAATTTTAAAATGAGTAAGTAAATAATACTTAAGGTGGTGCTGATAGCAGTTAAAACACAAACTAGTTCTACTGGTAGGTCTGAGAGAAAAAACAGGTATTGTAGAAGAATATGAAAACAGCCATGAAGGGAGGACAAGTGATTTGTTTTCTCTAGCAGGGAAGGAAAAATTAAATGATTTGTAGCAATCTCACTTGAATGGTTGAGTCGGACAGGCTTTCATTTGTCAAAGTAAAGGAAGCGATGTTTCAGGAACTGGAGTGAGATGCTGAGAGCCACAGAATATATCCTTAGAGGAGGAATGCCATCTGTTTTAAATGTCACACAGCAATTGGCAAGCTAGAGGCAGGAGCTGGCTGTGTAAATCTGGAGAGTGCCAATTGGTTGTGGGTCTGAATGAGAAGCCATTACAGCAAACCGTATCAGTCGAGGTGAGATGCCAAAGGTCAAGTGCTCTCTTTGAGACGTGCAGAATCCTAATCAGATACCTGGGCTTCTGAAAGTGAGAAAGATGTGCTGAGATCTTGGACGCAAAGGTGCTATTCTCACCTAGAAGTCTGATGAGTGAGTTGTTAACCATAGAGGTAAATAGTCACCTCATTTCTGCAAGTTGGATTTGGCTGCTTACAAATTTTCTGTGCATAAGAGAACTACACTACAGATGAGGGTAGAATGAAGGTGGTGAGCTTAAGTGATGAGTGTAGAGCTAAGGCAGGATCTATGAATTCGGCAAGGCATATCTCTGAAGGTGTAGGTAATAGTGCTGAATGTAGCTGCCAGATGGGAACAAAGAACAGTGGTCTGTTTTGATAGTGGTGTGACTAGGCTGAAAGGGCTTGTCAGTGAGCAAGGAGCAATGGGCCATCTCTTAAAAATATGCCACGATATAGGAATAGGTCTTAACACTTGTGTTGTGTTCATGATACATGATACAAATGAAGGAGTTTTCACATTTCCACTGGAATACAGTAATATCTGGAATGAGTCTGGGCTTCAAAGGAAGAAATAGAAATAGCTGTTGCCAGTTGAGCTGCAGGGGGAGCTTTAGAGATACAGCATGCAGTTACGTTGATTAGAATTTTCCCAAAACATGAGACTGAACTTCTGTTTTCTCAATATTGCCTCATGAAAGGCTTTTTAATAATATCTTTTTTAAAATCCTTTAATGAAAGAATGCAGGTAATATCCTGGTGTGTGGATTGGTACATTCCATCAGACTTCTGTTAAACATGAGTACTTAAACACGTGACTGTTCTGAAAGACAGCTTTAGCAACTTTTAAAAGAATCATGGCTGAGGCTCTGAATGGAATTTATGCTTGAGAGGTGTGTTTCCTACTACCTGTATTACTAACTTTTAGTATTTAGAGCTCTTCCAAGTATTGCTCAGATCTGAACCTACAGAGCTTTTGAAACTTGTTTAGTACACACCTATCAGCTTCTTTATATTTAATTTAAATGCTCTGTAGACACAGTGATGACATTTTTAAGAGCCAGTGTGTGACTGACACTCAGAAGCTGTGACCTCTGACCTTTGACTTTCTATGTTAGCCACAGTTTAGGTTGTTCCAGTTAATACCTGTAAGTTCAGTCGTGCCTTGGTTTGTGTTGGTCAGACACATGTGAAGTTAGACAAGTGTGCTCTATGGATGTTACTTTACCATCTGAAATTAAAGAATGTGCTATTGAATAGTAAGTGATGCAGTCAGGAAGAATCAGTGTACTTGGCAGATGGCTGTAAAGCCTGATCTATTTTTAGTGTAATGACAGTAAAGACAATTCTGTCTCCAAGCAAGTGACTGTTCCTTGACTTCCAAGAAAAACTTAATGAATAGCACAGAACTATCCCTATTATCTTTGGGTCTAATTCCCTTAAACCTTTCAGTAGTTGCAGTCTGCAGGATTCCTGTAAATAAATTAACGCTGAAAGTCTTTTAAAGAGAAGAGAGATCTCTAGATTGTGCTCCCTGAACCAGCGTGTTGCATTATGTTCTTGAAAACTCATATACTTGTCTTTGCTCTGCTTATGTGAACTATTAAAGCTCTAATTTCTCAGATTTTTTAAAAAAATATTATTTTAGATGATGAAAGGGAATTAAATATTTCACTGCTCCATCTGCCATTGCTTTTCTTTGGGCCTTCTTGATTTTACAGGTTTCTTGGGGCAGGGGGGCTTGAAAGATGAGTTCATCTGAGGCTTTGGCAATTATTTCTCTTCTTTTTATCCAGGTCATTACAAAGGCAGACCAAATTTTCTTTTTCTTTTTTTAATGTTTTTACTATTTGACAAAAGTAAATTGGTTTCCTAGTTGTGTATTTGGGGTTTTTTCCTTACATAATCCCATTTCAACAAGTATTTTAAGAAGACAACCTGAAAGAACTTTAGAAGTATGTTTTGAAACTCCAATACGTACCCGTTTCTAAGCTGCATAATTGAAATAAATTTTTTAATATGTAAGAATATTTAATTGTAGGTTGCTAAAAACCAAAACACGTGTGATTTGCAGGTAGTTAAATTCATTGGCTCTGTTTTTGTCTTCACCAGAGAAGTTCTGTGATATTTACCTTTCTCCACAAGATGGCAATAGAAAGCTGTTGTAGTAGCCTGTAGCAGAATACTGTACTAGAGCCAGATAGAAATATGTCAGATTAATGACTGACTCCTGTTTGCACAGTATCTCTAAGAATACTTGTATATTTTCTTGTGTTCCAGAATGACCTAAAGCCTTCGGAAGCAAAGAAGAAAATCCAGCATGTTACATGGCCATGAAGTAGCTAATGGTGCTTGAAACATAAATATTACTTCCATATTTTCAAATAGATAGGTCATATTTAAACAGTTTAAATAGAATTATTTTAAAACTTACAGAGATTCAGATTGCTGTAGAGTTGTTTAACAAAGTTTAACAGCTCCCTGTCGTAAAGCTGGAGTCACTATCACCAGTCACCTTAAAAGTATCCACTCTTGTACACCAAGTAGTTAATTACTTCTTTAAAAGGTGGTGATATTACACCATGCTAAACCCCCCACTCTTAGTTTTCAAGATTATTATAGTTCATCTCCTCCATGTCACTGTGATTCACACATTGTTTCACTACGATTCAGTTTTGCTCCATGTCTGTTTAAATAGTTAAAATAGCTTTTGAAATTTAGAGTGATTCCTAGAGCCTTCTTGGCTTTAAAAAGGTAATTAATTTAGGTGAGAAAACTGACCATTCTGCTGATAAGATAGTCTACAGCAAATTTGTTTCCTTTTTGTTGCACAGGGGTGTAGAATTTGCAGTTCAAGTTAGGTTGGTAATAAGAGATGAACTATTTTAACAGCATTACTTCAAATTGAAGTTTCTCTTGATATGTGAAATAAGGAATGCACAGATGGAAATACGTGATTAGACTGTTTGATATGAAACTTCGAGAGGAAGTAGTGAATGGATTAGTGCCATATTCTCTTAAGTACACAGGCATATTTTATACATGCATAAGTGTAAAAATGTGCCAATGTAGCAAATTTGGTTGTTTTCCTGGTTACAATCGTGCTTATAAAATATGGGGAAAACCAGCGGAATGTAGACCAGTGCTTTCTCAGCTTACAAACAGTTGGGAGAGGGATGTGGATAGGAAGACAGAAGTACCTAGAGAGCATTAACAGATGTAATTGCGCTCTAGAAAAAAACCCACAAAGCTGTTTTTCCTGCCTTTGATAATTTAAGATGGATTTTGGTTTTCTGTGAAACTTGGTGTTTCATCTGGATTATTGGTAGTGCCTTACAGGGCAACAATCCAATTAAGTTGATGGAAACATTTTTATTAAAAGTCAGTGGCTCAGGGTGAAGCCAATTTAGATAAGTTTTAGATATGGATGGTAAATAACAACAATGCTCCCAAACTTGGTAAAACAAAAAATCAACTTCTGAATCCACTTGGTTAAACCCAGTAAAAGAAGCTCAGTAGTGATCTGAAAGCTTGTTTACATTTTTAACACTGGTTTATATTGAAACCAAAACTGTAGCTTATTTCATTACTTTACAGAAGTTCTCCGTTTACTGTTATGATGTAAAAGGCACTTCTTGAATGCTGTAAAATGGTAAGAATGTGTGTTTTGAAATGGTGTGCTGTTTCCCTTTTACTAAACACTTGTGCAGTTTTTGTACTTGAGTACAGCAAACTTTAATGTAATGTACATTTTGTATGTAAAGACTTGTCTTTTAAGTAGCCTTATCCTATTTAAATAAATTAAATTTAAAGCAAACAAAACAGTGCTGACTTGTTTTTGTGATGTAATTAGGCTTGTTCAGTTTATACAGTTATATTTCAGTGGACTTGAAGTGATCAGCACTTAAAGCTTACAAGATAAAAGGGTCAGTAGCTGCTTCGCAGCTGTAGCAGCAGTTAGCATCAGGTGAAGTGCTGGGTTTTGCACTAGTGTCTGATGGGAATTCTGTTTTATGGCTGGCTTCTTGTCAGTGGTCTAGAGTCTAGGATGGATTTGGCATAGTTCCAGTTGCCAGGAGCACATGTGTGTTGGTGTGTGTTGAGCGGGGGTATGCAGAACTGCACTGGAATAATAGCATGGTGCTGCTGTTGCATGGTAGCAGTCCTCTTTCCAGGCTGGGATGCTTTCCAGCCTTGTCATTTTTCACCTACCTTTCCCCAAAGCTGGGGCCATTTTGCCATCTGTTGTAGCACTTGGGAGGCAGGGTGCAAGCTGTGCTGTTCCTACTGCCTTCTTAGAATCAACAAGGTTGGGAAAGACTTCCAAGATCATCAAGTCCAACCTTCAACTGAATTCCACATGCACACTGAGTTACATCACGAAGTGCCATGTCTACCCATTTTTTGAACACTTCCAGGGATGGTTGGTGACTCCACCATTCTCTGGGAGCCTGTTCCACTGCTTTACCATATCCAGTCTAGGAAATTTTCCTAATATCCAGCCTCAACTTCCCTTGTCAAAATTTGAGGCTGTTTCCCCTTGTCCTGTCACACGCTGCCTGAGAGAAGCGGCCAAGCCCCACCTTGCTATGATCTCCTTTCAGGCAGTTGTAGAGAGCAGTAAGATCTCACCTCAGCCTTCTTTTCTCCAGACTAAGCAACTGCCAGCTTCAGCCCCTTCCCCAGCACCTCTGCCCTTCTCTAGACGCACTCCAGCACCTCTGTCCTTGTAGTGAGGGGCCTGAAACTGAACACACAACTCAAGATGTGGCTGCTCATCAGTGCCAAGTACAGGGGCACTACCCCTTTGGCTCAAAGTAATCTCTTCTCTCAGCAAAGTACTAGAGCAGAGCTGCAGTGTGCTGGGGGATTGGCAGACCCCTGAGGAGAGAGTGTTTGCCCTCCTTTTGGATGTGTGTATATAAAAGTGATTTTTGTGGCTATTAGCCACAACTTTCATCATAGAATGAAATCACCAAGGGATAGAATTTATTCACTCAGTGAGTTCTGATTAGTGCAGTGTGCACTTTAAAAATGTCAGCCAGCCAGGTTCTTCAAATGGCATGCAAGAAACTAAATCTGATCTGATACATCTATTTAGCTTGTTGAATTAGTGAGAGGGGAATGACCTGTGAGCACTTTGCACTTGGTACAAAGAGACAAATTCAAGACTGGTGTCAGAAACTAGGAGCAAACTGTCCCTACCCAGTAACACACAGACTAAATATATTCCTAAATCTTAGTTTCACATCTGAAGATTCCTGTTGGAGAACAGGAACACCTGTTGGAGGTGTGACATATTTCTTTCCTCGTTTTTCTGGACACAAATGAATTCCATCTGGAAGGTGTAGTGGGGCTGTACATTGCGTAACATGGCTGTATTTCTTGCAGTTTGCTTTGGGAAAAGGTTTATCTTCCTTTGTATTGTTTCCTTTTGATGTTATTGTCCTGCCAGCATGCTGTTGCTGACAGTTGCCTCTGTGGCAAACATGTAGCAGACATTATGCTACAACAAAGGGTATTTATGTATCCCAATAGAGAACGAAATTAAAGCATGCCCTACTAATAGAAGTTAAACTTCTGACTTTTGCAAAGATAGATGTCTTTTGAGTTGTCTTAACTTCCTTTCTTGCTGAGAAGAAAAATATTTTGGGTTTGAGTTTAGAGCCTATGAACACATTTTTATCAGCTGCAGTCAGTTCAGTGTTTTCACACGCATGTTCATGTTTGCTGATAATTTTCCCACTGACTTCAATTAGTAAAAGACTATGTTGTAAAGCAGGCCCCTTCTCAGAATTGTCTAAGCTTCACACCTTCAAAAACTGCGTGCAAAAAGGGTTGTGTTTGTATGCATTGTGTTTCTTCAGAATGTGAAAACATTTTTGTAAATACTATGTAAATACAATTAAGCCACAATCACCGTTTTGTCTTAAATGATTTTATTTTGAAAAATACAATGTGCAGTGTGATGTCAACTAACTGTAATACTGACACTGTCGATCAGAACTTGTACTTCACACAACGATCAGCTAGTCATGCAATAAAATATGTACCTGTCATGAAGCACTCCCACTTCCACTGTTTCATCATTATCTCTTTATGGCATGTCACAAATCCATGTACATGGAAACACACTCTACTTTTGCAGCCCTTCTACAGACTTCACAGCACACACTAGTCACATAGCTCAAGAGCACTGGGGTGAGACCAGCCTTATTGGAATTGAACGGCCTTTGCCATTAATTTCAATGGGCTGAAGGCTTCACCGAGTATCCACCTATGAATGTATTGTGTGTGGCCATTGTAACCCTTGAGCTGTATCACTTGCTTGTAACAGGAATATTTTTTTAGGAAAAAAACACCTTAAAAATAGTATGTTATGTCAAAACCAGCCAAATAGTTTTATTTAATGGGTTTTGCATTAGTTTTCGTTACTGATAGAAATCTTAAACACCAACACTGCTATTACAGATTTTCAAGTTGTTTTCCCTCCTGATTTGGAGAGTATAAAGAAAAAGGTTAAGTAATGTTAATAGTACAGTGAGACACAGAGTGGCAAAGCTAGTTCTGAACATCCATGTGTTTCAGACTATATTGCAAGCACAGCTTTCCTCCCTTCTTCCTCACCTCTTAGTTTGAGTTTTAAATATCCTTCCCACATTCAGGGCAAAGGATGTCATCTCTTTCTGTGAGGAAGCCACGACCCACCAATGAAAGGGAGCACTTCTTACAGTTAAAGCAATCATTATGCCACTGCCGTTCTTCGAAAGAGATGTACTTGGTTCCTCCGAGTCCTGTTTGAAAAGCAAAATCGTTACGAGAAAAGAATAGTAGGTCAGCCATCAAGTGATGCAGACTGACATGGCGATCCCACATACAGCAGTTAAAAAATGCCATTGTGACAAATCTGTTTGTTGCTGTGCTAATTTTCCCACCCTTATTCTGTAGTGACTAATATTTTCATCCTCAAATACTTCTGTTGCTTTCAGCAAAGTTAATGAGCAGGGCTGTCATCCCTAGTGGTAATGGCAGAAATGAACTTCCAAGGGATGGCCCTGCAACATACAGCAGAAGAAAAGCAAAGCACCTGCCTCTGAATAGAATTCTGATAGTTTTTTACAGAATGTTTTATGGCATCTGAGTATGTTAATTTATGTTTTGTAGAAGTGCATTTAGATAATTAAAAAAAATTTGTCATGTATCATGACTTGATTCATAGCTCTGAAGGAAGAATGCCTCAGGAAAAGAAGCAGGTTAGTAAAAAAGCATTCCAGAGTTTGAGGCTATGGCAGTTATCATAAGGTGTATTGAAGTTGTACAAAAGAAAAAAAAAAAGGGAAAATATCTCTTAGGAGTAACTGTCTTTTGCTTAACCTCAAAAATGACTAGCCGGAGTTCTGTGAAAAGATTTAGTTGGGCATATCTTGTACCAGGTGAGACTTTTTGTTTAGTTTTGCCTTCAGTAGCAACTCAACACACAAAACTGCCACGAAATGTAAAGGCACCAGCCATGAGAAACCTACCACTGATTGGGTTTGTGCATCCAGCACACTTTTTGGCGTAGAGGTTGCAGAAGCAGCTCAAGCAGTATGCAAACTCATCCCGGGAGGTAAAGCGCTGTCCGGACAACTGCTTCTTGCATCCAGTACACACGAAGCACTCCTTATGCCATGGCTGCTCCCGGTAGGTAACTCCTCCTGTAGTGATAGCCTGTTTTAGGAAAAAAAGGACAAGAAAGTATTTTCTTAGGGGTGGCAGGTTCATATTTAGATTTGGTAAAGAGGAAAGGATGAGGTTTTAGTGGGTGGGAGGAGGGGAAGAAGGCTTAACAACAGCAAGATCATAATTTTGCTTGGAGTTGACCTTGAGAAAATCATGCAAGTGCTTTATTGTAATTTCCTAATTTATAAAAAGAAGCCCCATACTAAAAGTACTTTATTCTGCATATATTGTAAAATCTCAATTTCAATTGTACTCTGTTTTTCAAGGTACTCTTTGTATGTTGCTTTTCATATGCATATACTAGAGTTTGTCTCATTACTGTACCTTCCCCTGTCCCTTTCTTCATGGTGGAGGAATTACCTGATGTGTTTCAACTTCACTGTTACTTTCTTTGGGAAAGACTAGTTTATTTCATATTGAAGTATTTACTTTCTGCTTCTGCAGACTTTGTCAGGGAGTTTTCTCTTACCAGTAACCAGAACTGAAATTATATCATCTCTTAAAATCAGGTAATTCTGAATCTTTTTACACATACATAAATGAGACATTTTACCTACTTGGATAAAAAATGGGATGGAATTCAATCCCTTAGGTTTCAGGTAAGCAAAATAATAGCACTACCTTCTTGCACTGGACACATTGCATGGCAAACTGCTTTTCATAGCAGGGTACACAAAAGTTTTGATTGTCCTTAGGGATGAAGCTCTTTGTCCCAATAGGCTGTTGGCAGCGGTAGCAGATAAAGCAGGTCTCGTGCCAGCTGTTGCCCTTGTATTCCATCTTCCGAGTACCTGTAATGAGACCAGAGCATCAACTGAACTTCTGGATGAGATAGATGCAATTCGTAGCTCTTGTTTGCCTGGCAGCTGGCTGTCAGTCAAGAAGCATTGCAGCTATGAGCTAGAGGCTATTTAATGTTCCTAACAGCTTTGCATGACATTTGGTACCATTTTAGGTTTTTGGAGAGCAAGTGATTCTTCTCCTGCAAAGAGAAACATTTATTGCAAATAGCTATAGCCTAGAACAGCTTTTTGTGGTATTATTAGGCAAATAATGAATTCCAATGCACAGGAAGATTCAAGGGAATTGGAGAGACACCAATAAAAGCTGCTGTTAGTGCTGAGCAGAAGTAAGGCCATTCCTCATTAAAGATTGACATCATTCATTCCACAACTGTTTTGTTTCTTTTTCAAATAGCAGCAAGGTACGTGGTTAATTACAGACTCATAGAATTATTTGGGTTGGAAGAAACCTTAAAGATCATCTAGTTTTAAACTCCCTGCCATGGACAGGGACACCTCTCACTAGACCAGGTTTTTTCTCAGAGCCTGATCCAACCTGACTTTGAACACTGCCAGGGGTGGGGCATCCAATTCCTGGCAAGCATCTTACCTCCCTTTCCCAATGAAATATAGTCACTGTCTGAGACAAAGGATTATTTCATACCTGCTTGGGGGCCTTTTTCTTGTTCTCACTGAGGTGTACTATAAGTTTGCAATTGTTTCCAGCTGAGCAGCACCTATCCTAAAGGTCTTTCTGTCTCTTGAAACTTGCAGTAAGAAAGAAGCTTTCTCTCTGTTTTCAGTCGTATTGAAAATATGGGTGAAATGTGGCAGGGAGAAAAATCTTTAGACAGTCCTTTATTGAATAGCAGAAAAGTGGTATGGTAGTTAGTAAATTAATGCCTTCTCTAGAATGTGATTTTAGGGTTCAGATAGTGTGCTTTGCAGATTCAGTTTACTGTATGGCAGGTAGACTCTCAGCCCTTCCAGGAAACTGGAGATGCCCTATTATATGGATAAATTTCTTTGGACATGGTATGACTTACTATGTACCGGTTGGAGTCAGAATATTTAATACTGGCCAGAAGGATAAACAAACAAATGTTGTTTCTACAGTTCTGCATCACTCTTAGAGCCTGTAACAGCAAAAATAAAGTGAAATTCTTGGAAGACTGACAAGCTGGTTGAGTTGGCTGATGATGAAGAACCACACTAATGCCTTTGATGCCAATTCTCCCCGCCCCTATTACTGCAGGGTGAAGTTTTACCTTTTCTCCCCTTCTCAAGCATTAATTCATCTTTGTTTACTAGTTGCATATTTTTCTTCTTTTATGATCTCATTAAATTCTGCTGAGAGGCATAGTTCAGGATTTATTTGGTGTTGGTTTTTGTTTTAAATTCACTTGCATCAGTAGTAAGTGAACTGCTAATTATTTTTCTTTCTGATGCTTACATGCTTGAATATTTCTGTTCCATTTTATTAACAGACACCTTCTAAAAATTATGCCCTCTCTATGCTGGTAACTTCCTATATCATGCCAAGGAGCAAATAAATCAGTCCTTGAAAGAATAATATTCTGGAAAAAGGAGATGTAGATGATTTTTCTTGGTAGTCTAGAGTTTTATTTTCAAATTTTCAGCTGTGCTGTCTTTGGGATGGCGTTGTCACTGAAACTCAAAGCAGGCAGAGCCCTGTTTTTTAGCTGCTAGAGTGAAGTCAGCGTGAGTCATGTTTGCAGAAGGACTGAAAGACTAAGCTTGTAATCACTTAAATGGGCACATCATGACAAAGTTTCATTAAATCTACGTGGTACATTTAGTGGCTCAAAGCAAAGGGCAAATTTAGCATTAACAGTCTCCACAAAGGGTATCCAGTCACTTGCTGGTTCTTTCAAAAAGAGTATGCTTCCATTGGTCACCATGTTCCTCTGGTGTAGCTTCTGTACTACCGTGGTGTGCTGTGTAAGTAGGAAAAACACGCTGAGCTCTTCCAATATGGTGACATCTCAGCTATCTTGGGTAAACAGCTAAAGACCAGCAGGTAGTTGTAAAGCTTACAAAAATTAATTTCTTCTCTTTTGGGTTATAAGAGAAGAAGGGATTCTCTCTGTCACTGAATCCAGCCTCCATTACTACGTATCAATGTATAGCTGGCATAATAGACAAAAAGAGATCCATCCAGTAAATCACTGATAACGGCGATGAATCTGACAAACAGTATTAAAAATATATACACATAAAATTATAGAATCATACACTCACAGGATAGTTTGGGTTGAAAGGAACCTTTAAAGATCATTTAGTCCAAGCCCCCACAATAAGAAGGGACATCTTTAACTTGATCAGGTTGCTCAGAACCCCATCCAAACTGACCTTGAATTTTTCCAGGCATGGAGCATCCACCGCCTCTCTGGGCAACCTGTTCCAGTGTTTTACCTTACCACCCTCATTGTAGAAAACTTATTCCTTATATCTAATCTAAATCCACTCTCTTTTACTTTAAAACCACTATGCTTTGTTCTATTGCAACAGGCCCTGCTGAAAAGTTTGTCCCTGTCTATGTTATAGGTCCCCTTTCAGTACTGAAAGGCTGCAATCAGGTTTCCCCAGAGCCTTCTCTTCTTCAGGCTGAACAATCCCAACTCCCTCAGCTTGTCTTTATAAGAGAAGTACTCCAGCCCTCTTTGTGGCCCTCCTCTGGACCTCCTCCAACAGTTCCATGTTCTTTTTGTGTTGGGATCCCCAGAGCTTGATGCAGGTGAGGATCTCTCGAGAGCAAAGTTAAGGGGCAGAATCACCTCCCTTGTCCTGCTGCCCATGCTGCTTTGGTTGCAGCCCAGGATACAATTGGCTTTCTGGGATGTGAGTGACTTTCCGTGTCATATAGTTCCAGCTTTAAAACCAGCACTGGCTATTCCCAAGTATGTCCGTTTTTATTCCTGTGTCAGCAAAAGGGATGCACATGGAACAACAGGAGATGCCTAAACTCGGTCATGAATAGATAGGGTCATCTGCTTTTAAATATTGCAGTCCTATTTCATCATCAAACCTCATTTTTACACCCCAGGAATAAAATGTTTAAAAAATAAAGTGGTTTTCTCCTCTTATCTAAGATAACCAATGTCAGAACTAGCTGACAATGTAACTAGTAATCATTATGGAGTGTGGATGAGGATTCTACAAGTTGCCTTTTAATATTTTATTTCTGCACTGATAGCACTTTGACTTTAAAGCCCTCAAATCTCACGGAATGCTATAGTATTGACATGAGAAGATGAAATTTTAACAATCTATTACTATAACCTCATGTTTCATGTTGGAAAAAAAAAATAGCTCTTTCCTCGTTCTTCACATCTTTGTACTCAAGAAAGGCCTCAGAGGCACTTTGGCCAATTTTTCATTTGTCTGAGAGAAGCTAAATTTAGAGTAATCACACAAAAAGTTTCACATGAATGCAAGTTCTGCCATGAACCATTATGAATATTACATGTTCTGGTCATGGAAGTGGCCTAGAATGCACCATCACCAGTTTTTTATGCAGTTCACCATGACTAAGCAGAGATAGTCAAGAAAAAACATTTCTCACAAATATTGCTGAATTTGGGCTTGATATTTAGTCCAAAAAGTGAGCATCCTAACCTGGCATAATAGTCTTCTTGCACTCATTGCATTTGGAAGAGTATTCATTGGAGTAGCAGTCAGTACAAAGCAGATGTTCCTCTTTTGCAGCAAAAGGTTTGTCCACCAGTGAATTCTTGCACTGGAAGCAGTGGAAGCAGGTTTCATGCCAGTGGCGGTCCTTGTAAGACAGATCCTGTAGAAATCCAAAACCACAGAGTAAGTGGAATGAATAGTTTGCACAACTGGAAGCTCAGAGAATGCAAACACATCCAAATCTGAACAGCAGGGAGGAGCTGGGGCTAATTTGCACTGCTCAAGAAAACAAATGTTCCAACGAAGGTGAACTTTCGTTGCTGTGATAACCAAGAGCAGCTCATGACAACTATCAACCCTTTTTCAGCTCAGGGTAACCTTTCTTGTGACAGAGGAACAGCTAGTTTCATTTAGGTATTTCCTTTGGGAATAAAGCCCCACTTTTGAATCAGATTAAAGCCTGTTAACCTTACAGGTGTGATTGACTTCCCCTATTTGGCTTAACTATTGCTGATTTCTGGTTCATTCCATGGATATTTACTCCTGAACAGAAACCATTTTTTCCAATTGCCTTCTGGTATTTTTTCGACAGATTTATAC
Source organism: Coloeus monedula (assembly GCF_965178545.1). Taxonomy (NCBI): domain Eukaryota; kingdom Metazoa; phylum Chordata; class Aves; order Passeriformes; family Corvidae; genus Coloeus; species Coloeus monedula. The sequence goes on from NC_138783.1 coordinate 91,223,347, forward strand.
CAAGGGTGGAATGAGTCTGATCTCTTTGGGGTTTTTTTCACTGCAACAAATTTTTACTGACTCTTGTGTCCTGGTTTACCTATATTTCAGATGTGGATAGGTCTGAAAAATGCAAGACCACATTGTACCTGCATCCAGGGATCCAAAATACTGGCCAAGGGATTAGTGTGGGCATGTAAGTATTTAAAATACTCTCCACAGTAACTCCTTTTATTATTTAAAAGGAACAATCCTTCTCAAAATTGTGACCAAAATTGTGACTGTGCTTAAATTAAAATTTAAATTTAAATTTTAAGGTGGCCTAATCATGTAACAGTTAACAGTGTCTTTGGACTTCAAATAAAATAGAGCTTGGATGATTACAAGAAACAGTGTCTTCCCCAAAATATATAGGCTCTGGTTTGGGTTGGAAGTGTGCAAGGCTAGAATTGTCATGAATAGGGAGTATAAAAACTCAGCAGAAATAACTTCTCAGGTTCTAGCTCAAGATCTACTGTGTATTCATTGCAGGCACTAAACAAATTGGATTAACTGAAGGAAAAGAGTGAGTGGCAGAACATCAGATTTTTTAGTCATGTAAAGCATCTCAAAGGGTTTGTACCTGAACTGGCCTAAGCTGTGCTGTGTCAGTCAGTACAGTCACAGGTAACTCCAAATGGGCAATCTTAGCCCAGAGCAAACAAAAGATACCACGGATTTAGGCTGATATAAAATAACATTGTGTCTTTGGGAGCCTTGTTCCCATGAATAGCTATCAGGAAACACTGAAATAGTTTCATCTAGCCCAGCTGATATATGGTAGCATGTTAAACTTTACTAATTTCTGTCAGAATTTGACCATGCAATTAAGCATTTTTGTTTGGATATCTGTGCTACTCACCTAAATTTTTTTGAATCATTTTGAGTAACAGTTGATACCTAATGTATTTTTCATCTCTGAGATTGCATTCTGTGACAGAATATCTAAGACTTCTAATTTACAACTTTCCGACAGTTGTTTATTCAGCTCATCTAATAATTTCAGCTACTTCCTTTTGAAACAGCATGAATTTCTCACTGTAAAATTTTAATCTTTTCTAATAGCAAATTCAAACCAATCTTCTTTGGAAGTTATTTACAATCTATTTTTTCTCCTTAAGTGAAATTGAATAGCCTAAATCTGATCTCATATTATATTTTCAGCAGAAAAATACGATATACAGCCAACCGTGTTTTCCAAAATGTGAAATTTGCCTTCTAGAAAGTAGAACAACAGATCCAATTGTCTTTCTCTTGTAACGTGATGTATTCAAGTACTTTTCCTCACTTGCTGCCTTTTTCTGTTTTTGCAATTTTCAGCAAGCTATTTTTTTAATATCCAAAATTAATGCGCTGATGGCTGCTTATTTTATCAATGAAATTATACCCTGAAGAAGGTGCATGCCTTTTAGAAGAGGAGTAATGAAGACAAAGATTAGGGGTCAATGATGAAAGATTTGATTCCTGAGTCAGTTACGATGGCAAGATTTTACAAGCACTAGCTGGGTAGGTGACAGCAGCAGATATTTCATCATGATGAAGTGATGAAGCACAACTACAACAAAAAGTACCCAAGATAAAAAGTGGATTGAATAATCTTTAGCTACTCTGGATTACTACAACTACTATTGTCACTGAATGTAGAGAGAGTCTAAGATGTCTGGCTTTGTCAGTAGAATATTAGACTGATGAAATGGATATTGCTTTCTCTCTCTGAATCTGTCACATCTGAGAGCAAGGAAGTCCAAGGTACTGATTAAACCATTTATGCATCCTGAGTGTTCTTAGGTCACTGAAGAGGAGGTTTGGTCCACTTCAGCATGTTGTATATATTACTGGAGCCTTTGGCTTGTCCATAAGATGTGGATGTATTGGTCTGGAGCAGATTCTACACTGGAAAAACATGCAAAAACTGACTTAAAGCTTTCTGAATATCAGGCTGCTCCTCTGTTAAGCTGAAAGAACATCAGATTTAGTCTAGGCATGTGAATTCTAGTTTATGCTAGCTGACTGTAGCCCAAATAAATCTGTTCCAGCAGAAAGTACAAGTGATATACAGCTAATTGCTCTTGTATTTTCACTTATTTTCTTTATGTCACCCACAAAGAAAACTTTGACAAGATAACTGTTAACACTGGCGAGATCATGTTTTACAGCTTCTCCATAGTTCTGTATAGTTTTGCTCCAGCACTGTTTATTTGGCCTCTAGGGTGGGACTGCATGTCTCTTAGAAAAGTGTGGTTTTTTAAAAAAACCCAAAAGACTCCCTTAGACTAGGGGTATCAGGTAGCTTGGTTAAGCTTGGGCTCCTAATACCCTGCATTTATATTGTCTTCTCCTCAGGCTTTTTAAGTCTAAGCAAGCTGAAGCCATTATGCAGTACCATTTCTCTTGAATTGGGTTTCAACAGGAACCCAGTAGGAAGAAGGAGATGAGAGAGCTTCTTACCAGAACAGTAAATGTATATGTTGTTCATGAATGAAGACTACATTAGGCTTTTTTTGCCTGCCACAATGGTCTTTTCAGAAGGTTGAATGTAGGAAATGGGCTATGCCAACTAAATGCTGTGCAGATTTTAGCTACACACACCCTGTAACAAAACACTTAAGTATGTTAGACTGGAACATACCTATCAAAAGCATGTTGAGAAAAGGTAAAAACAAGCGATACTGTGCTGGACTCAACCCCTTATGTGTATGAGAGGATGTTAAGATAGCCACTTCTTTCACCATTTCACTTTACAACAATTAGTCTGAGATTCAGTAATGAGCTGAAAAAGTGTTGTGTGGCAGGTCAGAGTTTAAATATTAAAAATGAGAAAAACAATTACTTTAACCCTTTCCTGATCCTCCTTACTGGAGGTTTTATTTTTTTGTTTAGTTTATGTGTGAGACTGATCCTTTTGAGCAATTTTTGGCCTGCATGCTGACACAGTAGCTTTATGTCACAATCCACTTATAATTTAATTTTCACATTTCACAGAGAGAGTTTTCATCCCCTTCTGCCTGCCAAGGGCAACTTGTGAACTGCATTAAACACAGGATTACTGTAGGAATTTCCTGTATTTGGAATGGTTTCTATAGCATAGGATCTGCAAGGAAAGTATTAAAAAAGCCAAAGTCAACCAAAAGTAACCCTTCAGCAGTTAAGCAAATGGGTACATGATGGATGGATTTCCAGAAAGAAGCATGAAACTGTAGGTGTGGTGAGCAGTCACCAGCAACTTAGCCAATAAAATGCCAATTTTTCCTAGAAAAAGTAAATTTCTCCTATAACCCGTAGGCATATGGATAATGTGTAATAGGTGTGAGAGAAATGGCACCATGTTTTCATACTGCCTGCTGGTGCCTCCTACCACTCAGTATATGAAGCTTGGTCTGTGAAAGTTTCATGAACATCAGCCAGAATAGTTTACAGTTAATGAAATGGCCTGTGCCCAAAGGTGTAATTCAGACACACATTAACATTCCAGGATTTTTTTGGTGGAAGAGACTTGCTCTTTTAAAATAAAGAACAAATTAGTTACTACTCAGTTACAATCACAGTTACCCATAAACTACCTTAAAAACTAGAAAGATATTGAAAGACATTCTCCCCTGACTTGAATTCAAGGAATGTTTCTCCACAGCATTGTTGTCTTGTGGGGTCTCTGTGCTATAGCTAAAACACAATGTGAAAATCTGGCATCAATTTCATCCTCTCACAGTCCAGTGCTGTCAGAATTCGAGTATTTACCAGAGTTTGAGTAGGCTTAAGCTCAACTCAGGTAAACTGATGCTGTGCACCACTGCTGATGGGCTACAGTAGTGTCAGAGACAGAGAAATGGCTGTTCAGTTCTCAGCACCTGTGGTTTCACTTGGGTGTAACCCTGTCAGTGATAGAAGGGTTGATTGTAATTGGGAGGGTGGGAAAGAAGGAAATTAAGAGCATCTGGTTCTCAGGGCAGATTTTCTCAGTGTAGAGAAACAATGATGACCAAGAAAGTACTTGCAAAGGAAAATCTGATGTGAGAGCTACATGGAACTTCTCAGGTTGTAATGTGGATGTAAGCGTGGACACCACTGCCAGATGCAGAGGCCTGGATGTGACCTTTTCCCATGACACTGTCACTCCATTAGGTTTTTTCTTCCAAATGTTACATTTTTAGGTTATGTCGAGCACACAAACAAATTGGAGTCCGTTTCATACATGCAGTAGACACACTGGTCTCATTCCCAAACATAGTACAATTTATCTCCTTTGTTCAGGTGAAAAAGTAAATGCAACGTGTAAAAAGATTTATGTAAAAATACATACATATATGTATGTGTTCTATTTCTTATCTATTTATATAGCTATGTATCCGTACAGTTTAATGAGAAGAAACCTGATTTTTTGTGACGGTTTCATGGCAGAATTACACTCAGTCACACAGTGCACACTGCATTCGATACTCATCTGGTGTCTGAGGCACTTGTAAGGGCTCTCTCAAATGTGTCCTCTAGAGTCTATTACTGTCATTGAAAAACTGCTCTAGTTTTCATCTCAGAACATTCATAGGATCTCTTTTTCTACTAAGCATGGGGGTTTTTTTTCAAAAACTTGTAGGAATTTAGGTTTCAACTTTTATCCATCTGTCAGAATTTGCTTGAAATTGGTCAACAGCTTCAAAAGCTACAGCATAAAGTATGGACAGGCACAAATAGCAGTCACAGAAACAAAAAAGTACATGTTTGTTTCTGGCACACTTTATAGCACTTTAAGAAATCTTTGTTTACTGTCTCTTAGATGTGTTTTCCACATATAGTTCTGGTTCTTTACATATATAAAATATTCTTAGATTGCAGACAGTTGGGGATTTTTCTTTTTTTTCTATTTTTTCTATTTTTTCTGATATTAGAGTGTGTCTCACTTTAAAGTAAAGAAAAGCAGTATATCAGATAACACCCACACTCCCTAAATACATAAATCTGGGTTGAAAAGTTCAGCCTGATTAATTCCTGAATACTTTGACCGAGATTTGTTGAAGCTGGTCCAAGTTTTTAAATTCTTGACTATCAACACATGGAAATATCTTCTCAGGAGATTAGAAAGAGACCTTAAAACAAAAGCACATTCTGGAACGGGGCAAAAATATTTTGCTTTTTCAGGTCAGGCCAGGCCAGCTGTATCTCTTCTCTAACCTGAATATTTATGAGCTGTAGGAAAGCTGGCAATTTTAGACCTTCTTACAGATTATTGCCAGTTCCCTGTCTTAATGGTGAAACATTTTTACCTTTTTAAGGCTTCTGAAAGGGACTTTCCTACTGATTTGCCAATAGGGTGTTGTAGATTGATTTGGAAGGTGTGAGACATTTCTTCTTTCCAATCTGAGTAAGCATATATTTTTATATCTCTGAACTAGTAATTGAGTGGTAGTATCACTATTAGGAACTAATTGGTGCTTCTAGAGGTATGGATCAGCAGTGGGAAATCAAAAATCAGATCCCCTTGGGTCAGTGAAGAATCCTATGGCCATGCAATACAAATTACAGTTCTACCACAATTTCAGTGAAAATCTTGCCCAGCTTTGAACAAGTCAGTTTTGTGCAAGGGGGGTATAAATCAGATGAAGTCTGTTGGTAGCAGTCCAACAGACAATTCACTGGATGGCTCCCCTGTCTTCATCGGGCAGGATGAAACTGGCATGAACTCCAGTTGTTTTGATTAATTTAAAAGAAATGCACATGGTCACACCTGATCTGTACCAGGCAGGTGTTTCCATGTGTTGCAGCAGTGCATAACTCAAGCTAGCAAGGCGTCTGCTCTGTGATCCCATTCTTTAATTAGATTCCACTATCGTAATTCTGTACTTAAAAGGCGAATTTTTCTAACTCTATCTGATTTATTGCTTGGGTCAGCATTATCTAGATTTCTGTGATCTCCAGGTTGGCACCTTGTCTTGAGTGTGTCTTGTCTCTTAATGACAACAGAAGTGTGGTCACTGCAAAGCCAGCAGTGGCTTAGCTCCCTCTGACCCAAAGATAGGCAAAACCAGCTTCTGTCATCCTTCCAGATCCCAGCTGGCCCTGAGGACAGGCTCTCCCAATGAGTTGCAGAGAATTTCTTACATCAGAGCCTCAGATCTTTCTGTGCTTTACAGGAACATATTTCTATTACCATGTCTGGTAAAGAAGGGTTTGCCAAGTGAAACAATACCGAACAGATACAGGGGTCCAGAAAACATGCTCTCCCATCAAAAGAAACCCACGTGTAGCTGTTAGGCTGGATCCTTACAGATCTCAGAGCTCTGTATCCAGGCTGCTCTGTCAAGATTTCTATAACAAGACACAAATCTGACATACCTTGCAGTCAGCACCAATAGGTTTTTTGCATTCCTCGCAGGTGTTGGAATAAAGATTTTCATAGCATTTAACACAGTAGGGGCTGTCCTCCTTCAGGATGTACTTCTTACCAAACAGAGACTCTTTGCAGTAGTCGCAGTCAAAGCGTTCAGTCATGTTGGTGTCTGGAGTCCAGCTACAAGGACAGGAACAGGCACATGTCAGACTGAGCTACACTTGACCCAATCCCCCAGGAAAGGTTCATCAATTCTAATTTATCACTTTGTACCTCAGTTTTAATCCAACTTTCAGTCAAATAAATGAACACAATAGGAAGGAACAGGACTATAAATTTTGCGGTGCAGGGCAACGAAAATAGCCCATCTAATTCAGCCTTTTGCTGATCCATCTTTGGCCAGACCTAGTGTTAGAAATGAGGGGGAGGAGTAAACCCTGAGTCTGAAGAACTGCCATGGGATTTGTGAATGGAATTTGACCTATAGGTCTGAAAAAAGAAGGTGTCTGCCTAGGGGATGGAGGGAGTCAAGTCCATTAAGAGGATGAGCCAGCTAATCTTCAGAAGCAACATCTCCTGCATAAGGCAAGAGAAAGGTTTACATTGCTTGTAGCCTTCAGTCACAGGCAGCCTATCAGGCACCACAGTTATATGCTTCTGCACCTTCCTTCTCTGCATTCTCAGTAAGCCAGTGTCTAGCAATCATTCTCCCACAGGCAGACACTGACCCTCCATCTCTGCTCGTGCATGGGACTATGTGCACAGGAGGTGTAGGGTCAGTGACTCTGTGTCTGATTCTCCTCTGATGCAACCAGAAGAGTTATCTAACAGCTGTACTGTATTGGGACACAAATGGGAGCTAGGTGTCCTGGCTCAGACAAATGTCAAACAATGATTATGGAAGAGAAAAGGGAAGAAACTGTTTATGATGTTTCAGCTTGTCTGAATAAGGGACAATCACTGTTTGCTCCCCAGGTTTTGTTACGTCTCTCTCATTTTCTGGATGCACACACAAGCAGCGATGACACGAATGCCTTTGATAAACTGCATGAATATTTATTATTGCCTGGGACAATTTATTTTGGGTTTCATTAGAATCATCACCTTCTTTCTTAACCTGAGGCTTGCAGCATGTGTTACACCTAAAATTTGTTTGGAGGTTACAGCTGGAGCAGGGCATAGCTGCCTGCTTAGGAAAGGGAATTTCCCAAGCAGAAAGTACATGCCACCTGGACTGCATGATCTTCACTGCCTGCTAGGCTGCATCTCCTCTTTAAGCCACATCTGATCTATAAATCCTTAAATGTTTTGAGTACTAATAGCTTAAGTGACTACCTCTGTCTTTCATGCACAAGTGACATTCACAGCAGCTGCAGTCCTATTGCCAACTTCAGCTCTCAGTTTTAAACATAATGTTGTTACTTGCTTAGTGTTCCTGGCACAGGTCACTGGATTCTGGAGTTTGTCCTCTCCTTCTGGCGGCGGGAGCCACCCATAGGACATTCTGAAATCCTGAGTTCTCCTCCAGGATTTCAGTCTTTATTATTATCTTTCATTCTGTCTAGCTGGGATGTGATTAAGGTTTTAGGGCTGTCTGAATGGACAAACTTTATTCTGATGACTAGAAAGCATTTTGTTTTTTAAATGGTCAGTCAACTGCTGAATTTTGTGGTGACTAGCACAGACTGAGGGGTGAGTGCTTTTACATGTGTGAAGTAGGTAAGTGATGTCTCAACTGCTGGAAAGCCTTATGAATTCCAAGTAACTACTAAAGAAGAGAGACAAACTACCAAACTCCAGAATGTGCTTAGAGGAAGCACAATCCTGGCAGCTAGTCACGTATGCTACTGATAATCCAGGACTAGCAGTGCAACTACTTTGGCCTTAAAGATGGTCTAGGAACTAATTAACTTTCTTATCCCAGAGGGGAGCTGGGAGTATGTAGAGTGCACTTTGTCCTTAAGGAGTAGAGAGGATCACAGGACTGATAAGAAGACAGAAAGTAAGAAGACAGGCTGGAGAGAGAAGTGCAATGACTGCCCAAAGCTCCCCTCCAGCCCATTTCCAACAGCAGGAGCCAGCAATGGAAGTATAAAGCAGGAGAACAGGGACAATACAAAGGGTCATTTCTTCAGCAAGTTAGTCTTCTCTTGAAGTAGCGGTACAGGCTTTACCAGAACTTTTAAAAGATGATCATAGATTTTCCTCTCTCTTTTGAGCCTGTTTACACCCCTAACTTATATAATATGTTTGGACTTTCCCAGGAAAGAACTAGACAGGACTTAATTTCCTTCTGGAGTAATTTCAGCAAAATGAATGGAGTCAGACCAATGTCCACTGAGTTGTATGTGTAGATGTATGACTAAGTCTGAGAGGAGTGATAGCTTTTGTTCAAATAGTCTGTTTATGACAGAAATCTGTACTTTTACCAGGTTTTACTAGATATTTTTTCCAAATGATGGGATTTTGTTGCCCGTTTAATGTGCATTATTGTTAAGTTAAAGTGTGAGCAGAAACCTCTTATGACCTTGCATTTGTCACCCTTCCTCAGAATTAGTTCTTTATAGTCCTGAATTAAAAGTAGATGTGTAATACTGAAGAGTGAAAAATTTCTCTGCAATGATGATGTGTAAAAGAAAAGCTACAGACTGTGATTCCTTTGCAGGTTTATACCATTTCATCCAAGGCTGCTAAATGTAAAATATAGAAGTGCATTGTGACTGGAAGAAGGACGGTTCCCTTAGAGGTGGACATTCCTGTCTCTTGGTCACAGGACTTTTCATCTTCAGTGCTGTATTGTCTTCTGGGTACATTTCACAGGAGCAGAGGCAAGCATTATGTAATATATTTATTTCACAATTCATATAATAATGTAATAATTCAACAATTCAAAATAATTCAGCAATTATTTTACAGTTGCTGCCGCTATTTCAGAAAATTCCTGGGCACTGCCCTCCTATCCTGAAAGGGATCTAGTTAAATGTGCTCTAAGATTGTCACAGGGCATTGTCCCCCTCACCCTGAGCAGTGAGAGGCAGTCCTTATTTCCACAACTCAAATGGATTTAGGGATGAAGTCTGCTCTATGAAGACACTGCAGGGGCAGCTTTGGATGAGATTCAAGGAACAACTCTAGAGATTTGGGAAACTGAAAGAAAAGACAGGAATTTTTCCAAGATCTGCATTTTGGGTTTAGTTACGTTAATCTTTCGTTGGATCTGGGATCAATTTTGGATCAAATATCTCTTATAGATAGGAATTCAGGTTCATGTGGTTTCGTTCAGTAAGCTGGAATTCAGGGTGAAGCATACCTGTTTAAATCCAGGCCTTGGACTGGATCTCATGATCTACTATGTGGTATTTTGAGCATATTGTACAGGGTTTTTTCTGCTTCAGGGAGAATTAAATGTAAGGTAATAATGGGTCCTATGTACTAAATACTAGCAGGAATTTCAAACAAATAATTTCACTGTTGTCTTACAATCAAGAAATGTGAAATCATACTGAGCAATATTTTTGCCTGTTACTTTGTACACATGGTCCTTTACATCGCCAGTCCATTAATTCCTGTTATATAAAATCCCCTCATGTTTGGCTTTGTGCAGGCTTCATCCATTGTTTTGGGCTTTAAGGGAAAAAAACCAAAACAAAACAGGAGGCTTGCACAGTTGTGGATGGACACAAATTGCAATTCAACCTCCTTGCCATTGATCTATTTCTTTCCCTTGTGTTTGATGCTTGTTGACTGTAAAGTGTTGTGGGACAGAGCTCATCATTACTACACCTCTTTGTGGTAAAAGGTCTTCAGATTTTATCACTGTAGTCATTCTATATTTATGCTTTTTTCAGATTGCTCTCAACATAATCATGAAGGAGAAATTGATTTTTTCTGCCACTCAGTCTCCCTCCTACAGCATCAGACATAACAAGTACATCTCCAAAAGGCAAAGAGCTTTCTGTTGCGTGCCCAAAAGAGAAGCTACAGCTTATGGCAAATGTTAGTACTACCCACACTGTGTCTCCCAGGATGTAAGAATTGGCAGGAAAATTACCAAAAATTTAGCAGACTGATTTAAATTCTATGCTTATTTCCTCCTCTTCCCATGTTGGCTCAGTGTCATTTTACTAGCAGCAATTCCTAAAGGTATCATATTAACTCATAAATATTAGGTCTCATCATGTCATTAAGAAATTATCCAATGTTCTCCCATCCCATGACACTTTTGACTGCTGAAAAAACAGACCTTGCCTCCTTTTTCAGCCATGTCTGCAAGCCTAATAAATGATGTTGTGTGCATCTCTTATTTCAACTCTTCTTAGGGGTGTTGAGCGCTGAGAGGGGCAGGTGCACATGCACAAGAGAGAGAAGGAGGCCAAGGGAAAATATCTAAAACATGTAGGAGTTGTTTAGTTTATTCAGTGAAGTTCTGATCTCTTGTTGTAACAGTATTTGGAGACACAGAATTAATTAAGCCCCTGTAGATGCCAAAGGGGGACTTGCTGTTGACTTAATTAGGTCAATAGTGCTGGGGCTCTCTCTGCCTGTGCCCCTGGATCAGTATGTTGCGCTAGCCACCCGCACAGGAAACATAAGCTCTTCCTTCAAAATGTACACACATTTCTCCCACCTGACTATTTTTCCAGAAGAACAGTGTACATGGAGAATTTTCTATCTGTTTATTTCTCTTCCCCTGAGGAAGGAAGATTTGTGTCTGGCAACTCCAGTGACATGAGCCATGCAGGTCTAGAGCATTTGGAAACAATTTATGTTAATGCTCCAAAGGCTGAAATGCAAAGATTTATTTACAACCATGAACTGACGGTTCAAACTATGCTGGTCTTTCTGGCAAGAGGTGATTCTTTCCCTGTAACTTAGCTGCTCCTACCACATTCATTATCTATCATCTTGTTGCAGCAACAGGAAAACACTCCTGGAAGACCTAACCTTCTTTCCAAACCAGACCATAAGGCCATGCAAGGGGAAAAAGGGGAAATCTAATTTTATTTCTTTTTAATTTACTTTAGAAAAATAAGAGATGACCATTTTCATGTAGTACTGATGAGAGGTGGGGGAAAGTTATATATGGTTGGAATTCACCTGAACCCCAGCATGAGAAAGCTGGTGTAGATACACATCACCAATGTCCAAAGCACTCCTGTGTGTTTAGATTTACCAAACCACATTACAGGCTGGTAGCCCTCTTTGTTTGGCTGTCCAGGTGTATCTTATCCTCTTCATCATGGAATGAGTGCCTACAAACACTGTCATGATGGAGCAAAGGAAACCTGTGTGCTTGGAGGTCCTGCTGGCAATAGGACCCTGATGCTCTGAGTTGCTCGGAGCTGTGACCCTTTAGCAGCAGCTCCTGGCCATGGGGAGCCAAGCCAGCTGATGCACAAAAGGCAGGTCTCCCTCCACGGGCCACAGAAGGACATTTGCTGCCTTACACTAAGGCTGGCCAATGAAAAGGCTAGCCAGGCTGTGAGGGACAACTGATCTGGGTTAATGCTCAGCTTGTAGATGAGACAGGGATGCTTAGGCAGATGTAGCTGCACTCCTTCTCCTTTAAATTTTTAAACTGAGAAGAAAGCAGAAGCCTTTTTCTCTTGTTGCTGCTATGGAAGAGCAATCCTGAAGTAAGCACATCAAAAGAACTTGACACTCTGTCTTCAAGGAAACAAGACCCTTATGATATGTCATTTCTCTCCCAGAACAGCCCTGTTAACAAGCCCAGAGTGCTTACCAGTGTCCACATCAAGGTTAGGATATAAGTACTCAGTTACAGAGGTGTACATTGCTGTTTCTTAAGCTCAGAGTAGATATTCACAGATGTCTTAGAAGCTCTTCAGCAAAAGCCAGGAATATTTGCTTTAATGCTTGAAAATAATAGTAATAATAACAACAAAAAACCAATAAAAAATTGACCCCAAGTAAAATATCCCAGTCATGCCTTTAGATGCTAAATTTTAAAAGCTATTCAAAGAAAAAAAGTTTAATTTTTAATAAAGTTACCTTACAGTATTCTTCAAAATTAGATTTGGATTTTTCCAAGAACTCTCCTTCTTTGGAAATGGCTGACTTATGCGTATAACATTCTGATTTCTTTTTTAGAGTTTTTTTATCTCTTTAGAGCATTTTTCTGACCAGACAGACTGCATTAACATATGCAGGTAACCAAAGCACACCTGGTTCCTGTCTGGATTGCCCAGTCAGCCTATCATGAATTGGAAAGTGGATAGTGTGCTGGTTAAGATTGTATTCCTTTGCAGAATATAAATAATAAAAAAACCCAAACAGAAAATGTTTCTTGTGTGGCAAGGCTCCTCATGCATCTGGCTAAAGTAATCCCAGTTGTAGTAGTGGAGAAGGAGCACTCCACTTGTGGTTTCTGTGTGGTTTATTGCGTTTGGCAGTGTCTTGGGGTGACCTTTTGATGTGTATCCCATATTGCTGCCTATGCCCAGAAATTAAATAAAAAAAAATCTGCTCCAGTCTAGAGCCACACCAGCAGAGGTAGAGCAAGAACCGGTGGTAATACCTACAAATGCCACAGAAGAACTGAGCACTGACACTTTGAAATTGTACCCCACGGAGTTTACTCTATGGTGTTCTCAGGTTGATATTGAAATGACTGCAGGATATATGGTCTTACCAATATTCCTACACATATTTCAATTACAAAAGGACCCTATTGAAATAACATGCAGCATGACTTAAATCTGCCACAGCAAGGAAAAGCACAGTTCAAGTGGAAAGGCTTGCTCTTATTTTCTGTTTTAAAGCCTTTTGAAATTGCTGTCCTCCTTCTTTCTCTTGCAGAATAAGCAAATACTTGCTCAAAGGAAAGGTTGAGTACTTGATACTGCTTAAGCATAAAAATTCATATTTCTAATAAGAACATTTGAGCAGATAAGAGAAAATGATAGCGGAGAAAAATATTATAAGATTAATAAACCTTATTATTATTTCTGACACTATCCTGCAAAATTAGTGTATAAGCTAAATGTCTGCAGACACGAAACTACAACAAAGGTTTGTTTTTCCAGAAAAGGATTGCTTTCTCTTATTGACAGGAACACTGCTAATCTCAGAGAAATTAGACTTTAAGATAAAAATACCCAGAAATGCCATGTGCTACCATTCAGTCATGTTTCCAAATTTTTCTGTCTTTTTGAAATTCTGTGTACTACTACCCAGGGCACAAAACCAGAACAGTGTCCCAAATAGCCTGTGTTTCCTTCTTTATAGAAAGGATCAAAGAAAAGCTGGGACGACTCTGTGGAAGAAGAATGCTTTATTATTTGTTCTGGCCTCTAGCAGCGTAGCTCTGGTTCTGTTTGCCGAGGTAAGACCACAAAGCCCTCTTGTGTCTAAGATAATTGGCATGCGTGGTTTGGGGGATCAGTTAATGTATGTCTGCTGTGGCAGTGAATGCCTCAGGGCATTTGGAGCTATCCAAACTTCCCTGCTGCCATGCCCATGGCCTTCCAAAACATGACAAAGGAGGCTATGTAAACCTTGGGGGGCACCCATTCAGCTGGGCACATCTTAGAAAACCAGATTGATTGCACCTGGGTGGAACCAGTTTGGCCCAGTTTTTGGGGGGTTTGTGGCTGGAGACTGGACACAGAGAGCAGAGAGAACATCTACTAAGGTTGAGCCAAAGTACCTCTGGTGCGTGGGAGCTACAGAAGAGAGCACAGAAGGACATAGAGAGCCTGGTGACATGGACATAGGAAATCTTTTTGTGGGCAAGATTCTTTCTAACTGAAGAAGGAAGATGTTGAATCCACCATGGAGAGCTGCACGCTCTAAATCTCAAGGGTGCTTCAGAGCAAAGACAAAATGCATCTATGTGAAAGCTTACAGGTATTTAATGGCTTTATGCAATTTGCTGCTTTTATTATGCAAGATGAAGTGAAGAAGCAGTGGTGGGTTTTGAGCCCTTACACTTGTGCTTGCCAAGGGTCTAGAACTAACTCACGCCATCAGAGTGATACCTTAGACCTTTCTCTTGAGTGGTTGACATATTTGAAACTTCAATTTCAAACATTTAATGTAAAAGGGAGCATCGAATATGCTTATGTCAGTGTTATGCTCACCTGCATTCCTCTTGCAGCGTATTATTACATGTACAGTAACCATTCAACATCCTAGTTGATATAATCCAGTACAAAATAGAGGGGTATGTGAAAAGGAACAAAATTAACTTTTTCACCTGGCATGGGTATTTTGATGTTCATCCTTAGAAGAAGGCTCTAGTGGTTTACAATCAAATTCTGTCTATATATAGCTAATTAATATTGTTGAAAAGTTAATGCTTCAGTGGCTGTCAATGTATCCAAGATTTATTTTCATGAAACCTGTCATTACCCTGCCATTTCACACTCTCACTTGGGGTGAATCTGCATCACAAATAACTGTGCATATGTAAATGAAACATTAAAATTACACTATTAGAATTAATCAGTCTAAAAATGGAAATTATGAGATTCCCCCAGTCTCTGAAGCAGTACCCAAGTGAGGAAAGATGATTGCCTACAACACTACCCCATTCAGAGTTTGTCCAGAGATGCTCAAGACAGATTTATCCATCAGAGAAACATGAATGAGACTTAGACCTGAATGCCCCTGGTCCGTGGGGACCTTGAAAGAGCGTGAGCATGCTGGCCAGCAGCAACAGGCATTGCTTGTGGCTGATGGTCTTAACCTTCCCTTAACTCTGAATGTCCTGGCCCCTGTGAGATGAGGCAAGGCAGGGAGGTGAGGACATCAGCAGGTAACACACTTCTTGGCTCTGAGGCTCAGGGCTCAATGCCCCAGAGAACTGAGCCAGGAGTCCCTCTAAGGCCCTGGAGAACTGAGCCTTGTGCATATAGGTCTTTGCTGCCTGTCTCATCCCTTTCTTTTGGGATGAAAGCTTGTGTTTGCAGAGCAGTGCAGCAGAAACTGTCACTAACTCTTACAACTGTAGGACTTGTACTTTGCCACCAATGTTTTGGGTCTGCTTATTTTTTTTTGCTTCTGACATTCCAAGCATGATGGAATCCTGGCAGACTGTGTTGTGTGTGATCAAAGGAGTTGTCTGATCTCTTTTCTAATGGTGTGCCATCTGGGAGAGCTAATGTTTGTATGGACAGGAAAGATTTCAGGCAAAGTGCTATCCCTAGACTTCTCTAAGAAATGGGAAACAGATCATTATTTGTACCTGAGTACTTCAGTTAGGAATCACCATTACATGCTCTTCACGGTAGGAACTTCACATGGCCAAACAATATTTGACACGATATAGCAACTGCTGTGAGATAACAGTGATTTCACAAAAGCTAGTAATATTTTCCTGTAAATCCAAACCACCTGGAAGTGACTATTTGGTCCCTTGGGAGCACATTTGGCAGAATGGTGAGAACCAAAAGTAACTGTGTTTTATCCCAGCACTTTAGCCATCTTGGGCTTTTCCAAAAGACCACAAGAACTGGTCCATCCCCTAGCCTCAAGTGTGCTAGTTAGATGGAGATGTCATATGGGAACCCCAGGTAACTTTTACAATTTGATTTCTCAACAACATAATTTTGTCTTTTCAGCTGCCCCACTCACCTCAACCACATGTTGGTTCACAAGCCAGAGATCATTTTGCCCTGTGGCTAGGGTAAACTATAGTTTTATTGATGCTCTGGTCAGATTTTGATAGTAATGCTATTGGTGCATCAGAAACTGAGTTTTCAATATAGCAACTCAGATGTTTTTTAAAAAAAATTTTCTCCGTATGTGACCAAGAATTGGTCAGGTTCTATTTAAAAAAGCAATCTTTAGAATTCATCCTTTCCTAGGTATATCTACAGGTGCACAAAACAGACATAAATTTTTGTAAAATAAACAAATATGGACCTTTTTTTTTGCCTTCCACATCCAAATGCCTGAAGCAATCATTTTCAAAGTTTACTATCTGGCTGATATAAGGCACAGAAGATTTTGGCCAGAAAGCTGGGAGTCCCATAAATTATGAACTGATGAAAATAGGGTTCACAGCAGAAACCCAGAGACAACCTTAACTGTAGCATTCTTTCACATTTGGATGCATTTGTCTATCTAATAACACAGCCTTATGTTGGTCCCTTTTAGAACAATTCCTATTCAAGCCAACATATAAATACACATAGCCATCAATAAAGGTTACAGCTATTGACCCTGGCAATCTCAGTGTCAATTAGCAATCTCAGTTAATATACCTCCAGATTGGAGTCAGGGGAGTAGCAATCGCAGACCGACTGACTTGCTGCTATATATATTTTTGTAAGGTTTGCTGTCTCATGACTGTGTGTGTCTCTGAACACAGCAAAGCTGAAATATGCAGGTATCTGGTCAACCAAATAAAAGCCATATCCCTTGGGGGAAGCAGAAAGTTTGGAACAGCCATCAATGCAGACAATGAAAGTTAGTATTTCCTTTATTATGTACACAGAGAAATCCACCTTAGCATACAGTAAGGACTGGGTTATTGTGGCTGCACACATGCACACAGAGAGAAGCACAGAAAGAAGGAATGCAGAGCTATTAATTGGGATTTGTATTCTAATTTATTCTCTCCACATAAAAAGAAGAAATACGATGCTGATGGCTCCCCGTTTCTCCCATACACGATCTGTCCACACTGTTTGCCTGCAAAGAGGAAAGGCTACCTTTGTTTCATTTGCATCTGCTCTTGCTACAGTACAAAAACGCTCCTTTGTTGAGCTCTGCAGCAGGAGTGCACGGAGGTGTAAGGAATCTAAGACCCCATCTTCTACTTTTTATCACTTCCCCAGTGGATTACACACACAGCACAATACAGTCATTAAAAATAGTTACACATGAAAAGACCCAGCTCCTCATCAGCTCGCTGATGTGTCACTTTACTGACGGACATGCAGCAGTAATTGCTGTGATAAGAAATTTGTCGTTTTCTCCTCTTCACAGCCCTCCCCGAGCACTCAGGAGAAAGGGGAACCGGCCATCTCTCTCCTTGCACCCTTCCCCAACAACCCACTGGGGCATTAAACAACCCTCTCCTCCTCTCTGCACCCTTTGTTTAAAGCGACACCTCCATAGATATGTTCTGTGGGTAGTGGGAGGGAAGGGGAAAAAAGGGATATTTACTTACAGAGCAGCAGCGGGCAGTTAATGCCACCTCCTGGACCGGGGACAGGGGGTCACATCCATTAACAAATGTGCAAAGAGCACACTGGCCTGCTTGCAGCGGAGAGCTGTACGGCCAGCTGGGGCTTTTTGCTGCCTGCAAAGAGCGGCTCTGCCGATTCCAGCTCTGCAGTCAGTGTTGTGTGGAAAGAGGCTGCTGCCTTCCCCAGCCTAGTGAAACCCCTCGCTATCATTTTACCATATAAGGAGACAAAAGCATCGGAGACTCTCATTCTTTGAAGCGCTCTGCAGCTGGCATTCAACACTTTTCTCTATTCCAAGGGTGTCAATACTTCCCCCTCCTAAACATCTTGTCGTTCTTGGCCCCCTTCCTAAAATAAGGCTCCCTCTCCCCTCCTCCAGCCTTTGTTTCTCTAAACCCCTGATGCTTATTAATAACATGGCTTTGCTAAATCCAAGAGCTCACTCTTTACCAGAGAGGTTTTACAGCAACTCAAACCCAATCATTTGTAAGGCTCTTCACCTTGCTGAGAGAATAAAGTCCTTGCTTAAAATTGGTATGAGGTTTTATTTGTTTTGGTCATTTTTCCTGCTTAGTGTCTTGCCAAAGAAGAGTGAAACAACCTGTCTCTCTTCTCCTTTGTGGAGAGGTGCACATTTTTACAAAGACCAAGCGTGCGGGCATTCCTTTACAAGCATTCAGACCCCAGCCTAGTTTCTCTCCACCCTCATTTCTTGCCAAGCTCCCCCATAATCAGGAGGAAAACGAACAAAAGCAGGGGAAATCAATGAAACCAAAACCATCCATCTTTGTGCAAGAGAAAGCCAAAGGAACAGATTGTCTCAGCACATGCTCAGTATCCAGTCGAGAGCCCTGCCAGTGTGCACATGGTAGGAAGAGGGGGAACTATTAATCCCACTATAACCAGGAACTACTTTTTCTGATACAAAATCCAGTTTCATCTATCAACCATTCTAGCAGAAACAAATTCTGCTAATCAAAACAGTGAGGGTCCTGGGAAACCTCCCGGAGGGAAGAATTTGTATCAGAAGCTCATGGGAGATGTCTGCTCTCTGCAGCTTGAGGGGTAGACTGGGAAGGCATTTTGGGGTAATTCTTCAGTAATGACTGGTGTTTGCCAAAGGGAGGAGCTTTAGTATGAATGCTTTCAACCTTAAGGAAAACCAGAAGGATAAAAATGTAAAGCCCATTAGCCCGAGACAGTCTTGCTGTTGCTTTGCATCCAGAAGATGCCAGATGGTCCAGTTTTGGACACTGGGTTCTGGCATGTGCCTGAGCAGTGGTGTAGATGTGCACATGGGTTAGATAAGGGTTTCTCCTGCAAAACAAACTTATGCCTGAACCCTGACCTGTACTTGCTGTTCCTCTTATGCACCCAAATGTAGTCAGATTTGGAATGGGGCTGAAATGTGTTAGTTAGTCTCAGTGCTACTTCAAATATAGGAAAGCACAGAATAAAATGGTGGAAAAGGGCCATTCTTAGTTCTTCTATCAGAAGCTAAATTTCCTTTACAGATGTGAGTTATTCTGATGATCAGCAATGATCTGTTTGTCAGGTGATCCAGCCTTTGCTGTTGAGTTTTCAAAACACAGGCACCATGCCCTGGAGGACTGACAATGGGCATACAGGATTAAGGATGCCATGACAATTAAATCTTATTTAAATCAAAGCTGCTGCACTCCCCAGCCACATGGGGAGTCCCTGACTCTTCCCTTGTATTCTCAGTGGCACTGTAAAATGAATTAAACCAGAGAGTAAACAATTTTCACTGAACCCATGAGCTGCGTTGGAGCTGCACCTGTACCTTGGGAAAGCTACTGGTTGGATTTCCAGCCCCATCAGTGACTTGCTAGATGCTCTTGGATGAGACTTTTCACCTTTCTGTTCTTTAGCTTCACCATCTGTAAATATAAAGCTCAGGACAGCCAAACGCATGTGTAAGTTGTTAACAAATTTATAAAGGACTAGTTAGAGCATAAACATAATAGGAGTAATAGTTTCTTTCTTTTAGATTAAACTATTGCACAGTGGCAACAATGATAATTTATTTCCATCTTAGTTACTGTTCTTACCTCAGCTCTGATTTAGTAGTGCACACTAAAGAGAAAGAAGGCCTTGAAGGTGATTAGAATTGGGATATTTGATTCAGTTTATTTCCAAAGTTTTCTAAACAAACTAAATATTCTGAATGTGTTAATTGATTTTTTTCAATTTCCATGATATTTTTATTTCCCCATCTCTCCATTGACAGCTACTGCAGCAAGTCTGACAGAAATTTTTTGATGATCCCTGTGGTCATACAAGACAAGTGTGTTCCACAGTTACAAGTTTAAATATATACTGGCTCCATCTGAAGTGATTTAGTTTATCTGTTGCAGCTCTGGGTTGACTTAGGGGAGCCAAGGTAATTTTTGCCTAATTTAATATAACACCTCTGATTCCGTGAAGGCAGAAGAGCCTCTGCCAATTTATAACCCATTGATTTGTGGGCTCAGTATGGGACTTGACACTCAGCAGCTACATCAAGATTGTGTGGAGCTGTGGAAGGGGTGAGGAAGGTTACCAGACAGCTTCCCTCATCCCAAGATGAGGTGTATGCACTCCACCAAACACTGCTAGGGAAGGTACAGGGAACATCAGACCTCTTAGCCTCCTTCAGTACCACTTACTCCACATTTTAGCTGGCAAATAAATATTCATCAGTGATTGGCAGCAGCCCCCAGCCCCTTTCCCATCAGAATCAAATCCAACAGGTGTGGGTGGGTGGGAGAGCCCCAAATTTAATTAATTTTCAGAGAGATGGGGAGGAAAGGGCAGGGGTCCTTTCACTAACAAATTTATTATGTAACCCACTTCTTATTTTTCCATATATATATATATTATATTTTATTTTTACTGCATTGGTTCTCTGATGATCCCAGCAGAGATCAGGCATCTTCAAGGCTTCAGAGGAGTCAATGCAATGAAAAAAGGGGTAGTGCTTCCAGTAGGGGGCCTAAATTAAGAGTGGAAATGCAAGTACCATACAGTGATTTAGAAGCTTATCCTATGGTTTATATTCTCCTCATGTACATAGCATTTACATAGCATATATTGCTTGTTCTTCAGTGGTCTGTGTGTTTAACAGGTTAATTCTATGTGTAGAATGCTGTACCTCTATATGGGAAAAAAGGTGGAAATATTATCCTTTTCATAGCAGGACTTCTCACTGATTTTACTAAGCCTTCATAAGTCTCACTTCAGCTACTGGGCTGATGCTGGAATAACTATAATTTCAGCACTTATCTCCTTTTCTGTCTGAAAAGAACGAACTAAGAAAAGTGGTGGAAAGAGACAGCTGGAAGTGGAATATTTCTATTTCCCCCAGTCTGAGACACAGAGAAATATAATGTCTCTGAGAGAGCAGGGGAGAGGAAAATATACACTTTTAGGTTTGAAAATGGCTAAGCTACTGGTTGATTCCTTACTCCACCAATTTATCCTGGAAACTGTTAAGTTACTTTATCAGAATTGAACTAATCTCCTTTTTGATGCTTGAATCTGTATAATACAAGCTTCAATTGAATATGAGAGGGTGCATTTAGGAGAGCTGCTATTTTTGGCACTACCACTTAGGAAGTAGTGTAGACTAGTGCAGATGTTGCATTTTAGTTCATTAAACCTAAAATAACAGCCAGGCAATATTAAATCTTCCTGAAATTTCATTCTCATAAGATGGTCACACATATGTATTTTTCCCAAGATTATGATGAATATGCAAAGGATAAAAAGGTTTTTTCAGCATGCATTTTCTTTCCCAATTCAGTCTCCGAGTCACAAGGCTTTTTGAAATATTCTGACCTTCCTTTCATCCCCTAGGTGACTTGAACCTCAAGTAGAAAGACACATCAGGTAAGAAATACCAGGGTTTCATAGATTCTGATGAGGGAATTACAGACATCTTTGGACAATCCATTAAAATCACCCCAGCCAAGGCAGACAGAGAAAGTCTGGATGCTTTGGGATGATTCAAGACTTATATTATTGATGTTTAGCCTAAATCAATGTGGAAACATTAGTGGTTTAGAAACTCCAATCTAATCTGTAAAAAAGAATACTTCCATGTTTACTTTATTAATATGTTTGAAGAGTTTTCACGTACAGTGTTAAACAATTTTCTACAGTAATTTAGAGAAAGGTGACATGGTTCAGTAGCATCAAAGACCTTCTGTTTTTTAAAGGAAAAGCTATCTTTAGAAGGATAATATGATGATATGTGATAAGATAGATGATTGAGACTCAAATCCAAGTGTGTCTCTGCGACAGAAAGGTCTGGGATGGAGCCGAAAGCATTTTAGACCATTATGGTCAATTTGGACAAAGATTTCATTAATTTTTTAAAGTTAGTCAGGACTTTCAATCCAGTTAGTCCCAGTTTCATTCAGAGAAATCTATCTCCTAAAAGAGACGTCCCAAAGTGAATGTGGCAGTGAGACACTGGTCACCATGGGGTCTGTCACTTTCTGTGTAATTGCTACCATGACCTGCTCTCTGTGGAAAATTGAGATGTAAGATAGAGTTTGCAATGGATGACCCAGGCAGAAAGACAGCTGTGTCCCTTTTTCTGCTGCTTTCATCTCTCCCAGCTGAGTAGACAAACAGCTTTTATCACTGATGTGCAGAGGAACACAATTTGATCACAAAGGAGAAGCATAGTGGTGCTTGATGAAGAAGCAGACAGAATACCAGAAGAAACTTCAGGGATCAACCCAGCATTTAAAGGAATAGTATCTGCTAAGGAAAATCCCTCTTGTTGACGGCTGAGTTTTCAACAGCTTGGAAAGCTGAGGCACCATGTTACAGGACTGGCAGGTCCTTCACTGGACAAGCAACATTGTCAGACAATCCATCCCAGGACCTCATGGATTAAAAAAAAGCCATACAGGCCATTGCAGGATAAAGACAGCCCATCAAACAACTCCCTAAGCAGTAGCTGTCTGTACCAAGTGGGGCAGCCACTCTGAATAGCCCTCACCAGGCTGAGAACTGCATGAAGAAGAAATAATGAAGAGTTAAAACACAGAGTGTGAAAGACAACAATTCTTATGGAATACAGTCTTTCCCCCTACTTTCCCTAGCATCTTTTCTCCTTTTTTCCCCTTACTAAGGAACAGATAGTGCCTTTAATTTTAAGGAAACTAGAGTGAAACATTTTGGTCCTTGCCATCTTCACATTCCTTCTGATTCTAAGTGTTCACTAAACTCAGCTCCTTAATTTTTTCATCTGTAACCAAGGGTAGAGATGTTGGTGGCATGTCTTTGGAAGTGCTTTGAGATAGAGAGACGACCCCCAACAACAGGTAAGGGGTCTTCAGATGATTCTAAATGATGGTAGAGCAGAGACCTATGCATAGGTCTATGTTGCTTCTTTCCTCTGGAGTCAACTTGACTGCCAAGCTGGCCCTGAATGTGACAGACAGGAAGAGACTTTTGGGTTTCCTACTCCTGCAGATGGAATCTGGGATGTCAAATTACTACAGACGTTGCAGTAATTGCTGGTCTTCTGAGCTGGCAAATATTACCCCTTAATTTAAGATTTATTAATTTCAGTATAATCATGATTTATTATTCCATGTTCCAGACGCATGAAACAAACACACTGTGATTGTTCCAAGCAACGAATCACTCTGTGTTTCTGACAGCACCAGAGACTTGCTATTATGTAAAAAATAGCTCACATTCCCTGTGGTGTTCCCAGCAGCACACTTAAGCAGTTTTAGGCAAAATCCCCTTTCTATAGTCCTCTCCCTCTCACTGCCCCACTGCTCATAGCTTTTTCTCCAAAACCTTACTTCTGTGTGTATAATTTGCTTCTGCTCCTCTTAGCTCTTTTTCTGCCTGCATCCCTGATATCTCTTATGACCCTCTGGAAATAACCAACAGCAACATTTGAGACTACCATTTCACTTTATCCGACAACCAGAGGCCTCAGGAACTTCTGAGCAAAGAGAGGTTCGAAAAACGGAGTAGTTGGCAGACATCTTAAGAACTTATCTAATTTCCAAGGCAGAAGTAACAATGTCTAACTCATTCCTGGTAAATCTAATTTGCCCTTATGGATTAAAATTAGGACTCCACAACCTCCACAGATGAAGGAGGGAAGGGAGGAAGGGAGGAAGGTTGGTTCAGACTAAAGTTTTCAATCTAACATTCATGCCTACAAAGGATGAATAGTGTCAGGCAGAACTTGTCATTTGTAGCTATTCAGATCACACCACAGCAATATGAGAAACACTGAAGAAAGGGTTCCTCCAATTTGTTATGCTGCTCTTGGGAAGTGTCGTGGGAAGAAAGTGAGAAGAGAATGTAATGATATCTCTTCATAATACTCTCCCAGCCTCCAGCAACTTTTGGCTTGGGGGTTTCTCAACCTGGAGGCAGTATCCATACTGAGTATCACTTTCATTAACTTGCAGCTCCCTCCTGATTGCCTGAAAGAAAATTCACAGTTTCTAGTAACAGATAGCTCTACTCTGTGCTGCTGAAGAACTATCTTCCTTGTGTTAATTTTGAACATATTACCTACTAGTTTCATCTGAGGCCTCCTAGGTCTTACCTTTGGAGATATAATGAGCAACTGATCTTTATTCATGTGCTACAGGCTGTTCACATCTTTGTCAATCTTTATCATATCTCCCCTCAGCCATCTCTCCTAGGCCAGGGAGTCCCAGTCTACCTATTCAGTCTGTATGAAAGCTACTCCTCATGTCATATCATTCCTCCTCAAACTTTTTCAATACAACAATTTAGTTTTTCAGGTGATGTGGCCGAAACTTTAAATTCAGTTTACTTTTTTGGCTGCTTTTGACCAGTGTATGTTCTGTTGGTTTGGGGGTTTTTTTGTAAATCTATATAACCTCTAAATTTCACACCCTGGTAGACATCTCAGAACCATTACTTTATAGCTAAAGTTACATTTTTCCCCCACGTTCACTGTTTTATGCTCATCTACATTCACTTTAAGATGTTGTTCTAGTGCCCACTCATCCTATTGCCTAAGATCCTTTTCTCTTATCCTGTTTCTCAGTCTTAGAAGAATTTCCACTAATAATCTCCTATTAATCTCTTTAATGTAAAACCTGTCTATCTTTCAATTTATTTTATGCAATACATGAAAATATCTTCCCTCTTATCCTATTACTGCTTAAGTGTTTTTAAGAGTGTGTGGTGAGGGCCCTTACTGAAGACATGGAAAAGGACAAATAGGCAGATGCTGTCAACCAGAGATCTCCTGTATCTCCATGCTGTTTATTGTCTTACAGGAACCTGATGGATTTGTAGAACATTATCTCACCTTACCAAGCTGTATTGAATTTGTCCCAATGTGTCATATTTACCCAGCTTCTCTACCCTGCATAGTGATTTCTACTAAATTTGTCATTCTTACCAGGCTCTATTTCTCCCGTTTTCTTTTGGAAGCATTTAAAAAGGCTGATGCTGTATTGGATACATTCAGGTGCTCAGTTCTAAGTCTGTTTTAAATAAGAGGCCACAGACTATTATTATTTCAGCTAATTCATCCTTCAGTTCCTTTAGATCTGTTGGATGAACACCATCTGGTTTTAACATTTTCTTCCTATTCATTTTCTTTATTTGCTCCACACCTCTTCTACAGACACCAGCTTGAACTAGATCCTCTGACGACACCCATAAGGAAGCATTCTGCTGCAGGAAGCTCTCCAAGTTCCTCACAATGAACACAGGAGCAAAAAAAGGAGATCATTTAGCCTTTTCTGTTACAGCCATTTCTTCCTCAAGGACTGGTTATCTGTTGGCCCTATCATTCCCCAAACCCTTTAACTTGCCTAATATTCAAAAGAAGCATACAGCTGCAAATCACTTCCCAGATTACTTCAGACTCATAATATTTTGATGTAAGTAGAAACAGTCACCCTCTCCAATCTGACCATGACTGGAGATATCCTATTTTGCAGAAAGACCCTTCTGTATGGCAACAATTATTTTTCTTCCCAACTACTGTTTGTATATACTACAGATAAAATGAGAGAGTCTGAGATGTAGGCTCAGACATATATTATGATTGAGTATATGAGCTTAGATTGTGCACTTTGAAGTAGAGTCCTTGCTGTTGATCCTCTTAGGCCTGTGCTTACTTTGAACCCTATAAATGCTCAGGCCCTTTAAATAATAGGATTAAAGTAATCATTTGGTTGCTGATGTGAATATGGTATCTAAAACTTCACATAGAGCTGAAAAAATATACCATCCATTGTCAGCCTGATAGGCATATGGATTGTGTTTGCCTCTGCCAAGTTTATATTCACATGGCTGTCTAGTGGAGTTGCTGTCTTAATGTAAATGAAATTCAAACGTTGTGAGTAAAATGAAGGAAGGACTTGCAACAATGGCTTGTCTTGAAGATAAAGTGTCTCTTGCTGGAAGATAAGTAATTTTTATGAATCATTAAAGAGGAGTCAGAACTCACATTATGAAGCAGTGCTAGTCCTTTTACTTATCCCTAATGTCTAAAAGTCCAGTGAGTCCCAGCTGGGTTGCTACAATGCAAATGCTTTACGTGACTGAGCACTGCCCATCTGTCTGTCCCTGAAGAGCCTGTCCACAATGATGTTGACTCTTCCTTATATCCTGAAGGATTTCCAGGAACTCCTCATTTGCAAGGAAGAGTTTCTAACACTTGGATATCCAGAAAAAAATGTGGAGAAGGGACTGGCTTGTCTGGCAGCAAACACAGCACTGGCAGACAGTGGGAACTTCACTTGCAGGAGAGGGCAGAGGAAGACCTCTGAGGAAGGAAGCTGCTCTGCCTGAGTGCCTACAGCACTTCCACAGCCATGTTCACACTGCTTCTTCTGCTGGCTTTCTCTGTGAGCATGCCCTGGACCCAGAGCTGTTTGCTCTTTCCTTTAGCGATCTGCAAATCCACCCTACATTTGCATTGGTGAACACAGGGTGAAAAGGCAGAAAGGAACCATGGCTGCCTCAGATCTGGCCCTTAGAAGGCCCTTACTTCTCTTTTCTGAATTAGGAAAAAGTGCTATTTTTCTCCCCTTAAAGGATGTTGAGAGAAGAAATACTCGACAATGTGAAATGCAGGCCACGTTAGCGCATAACACACAATGTGTTTAACCTGTGCTCAAGCGAATTCCTGAGTGGGGCTTACATGGTGGAGTTGAAAACTACAACAAACAGAGTTTGTTCTGAGAAATTCCTGTTTTATTGTTCTGTACCAAAAGTGCCATGTTGTATCTCTCTCTTTGAATCATAATTAGTGTTCTTAGCCCCGAGTGTCCCACTGCCTTCTACACCCAACGTGGAGCCTGTGAGATGTGTTGCAATGGAAACCATGCATAGGAAATTAGGATACCCAGCCTTTTAAATATGGGATAAATAACAGAATAATGGGCTTCTGTGTGGCGGCATCTATGGCTTCCAGGTATTTCTGTGTTTTCATATGGTAATCTCTAGGCATGTTGGGCTTTGCTTCCCTAGCCACTGACTACCTAAAAGGAGCACTAGTCAATGCTGTCAATGCTTCCCTCCTACAGAAAACATGCAAATTTCTAGGGAGGCTTTGGTGAAAATCTGCTTAGCTTGACAGGGAATATGCTGGTCTGAAAGCCCATTAGCTTTGATTATGGATTGTCTGAGACAACTTCTGTCTCCACATATGTGCCCATTTTATGACAAAGTACTTCTTTTCCTTTCTAAAGGAGAGTTTTACTCTAATTTTTTGTGATATGGGAGTACCACAGACACAGGAAAGAAAAGAATATTATAAAAGAGAACCTGTATAAGTGGCTTTATAAAAATATTACTGAAAATACGAAGTGAAATTGAAGGAATTTTTTTTTTCTTCTAGCTCTTTCAGTTTCACTAATTCTTGGTAGCATGTCTTAACAGTAGCCATTAAATCAACCTGCAGCAGAAACATTTTGAGTTTTATGGAGCTGATGGATCCCTTTGAAATATCTATGGTTGTCCTCCTTCCATGTTTGTCAGAGGGAGCTGGGCAAAACCAGGCAATATTGCTCCAGCTGCTTTCAGAAAAACTAGGACTCTGTGTAATATGACCTATGCTTCTCAAAGCTGATCAGTGTTAGGTCATGAACATTGTTGAAACAGTGTGAGATTTATCAGCATGAAACTGTACTCATTGTGATATAAAGCCAAAGATAAAATATTGTAGTCAGTAATAATTCATCTCACTGAGAAACAACTGTGTCAGAGTGTCTGTGGTTTGGTTAGACAACACACAGCTACAGAAAAGGAAAAATGGTAAGAAAAAATGTGAAAATGCACTTTTGTGGTACAAATCTACATGAGTTTGGCACTATTAAAATTAGGAGGAAAAGAAAGAGATCTGAGTTTTGTTAAAATAATCCATGGATGCTTCTGAGAGAACTCCCATTGATATCTGTGGGGCCACAATTTCACCCCCAAGTCAGTATTCACAGTCACTTCCTTCTCTGGCTTTCTTCCTTGTAAAATAGCCTTTTACATTTTCTGTATTAAGGAAGTGTTTGAGCGAGCCTGCCCCCTCACAGCCTCTTGCCAGCTGCAGTCAAAGGTCTGCCTTGTTCTGATGGCTTGCTGTTTGGAAGTGAAAAAGTAAAGTTATTCATACATTAATTATATTTTTAAATGCTAGGTAAGAACAAAGTATTATTGTTGGAAAGACTGCCTTTAGAATGGCCTCATTTTGGAAACAGGCTTTGGGTCTTTTTGTTGAATTTCACTTTTAAATTCAAATCCAGTGAAAAATCACAGCATTAGTATGTATGTTCCTGCATTTTATTCCAGCTAAAGACTTTTGGCCAACAGAGTTTTTTTAAAAAGCTAATGCTTTGCTGTACATGATTGGAATGCTGCTTCTGCTCCTTGTTTTTAAAAGGGAACACTGTCAATACACCAGTGGCTGCAGTACTTTAACACTAAGTGCCCAAACAGGATGATTTTCTTATTTTTATTGTTTTAGCCTGAGGCTTGGAAGATAGACAAAGAATTTGAGGACATGAGAAAATTTCTAGTATGCAAGAGGCAGGACTACTCTATTAAAAAATACGAGTTTTGTACATGTTTTCTTTATTGCACAATTTACTGTGCAAGCACATCAGTTTAGCTTAATAGAAAGATCTTGTAATATCCAGACGAGTGAAGGCAGCTGCCATGTCCACTGGTCCCGCTCTAAAACACTGCACTCTCTGGTGGGATACGCTGCCTTTGAGCTCCAAGTAACTTAGGAAACTCATCTCACCAGTGCTGGGGGCCAGAAGATTGGAGCTCTGAGCAGATCTGACCAGACCACGGTGTAGTGCAAAACGGTGACTGCTGGAGAACAGGGAGACATGTGGACGTGCTGGCTGCAGTGTCTGGAGACATTCCAAGGCATCCATGTGGGGACAGTAAGTACCAATATAAGACAGGTGCATGTGCAGACAGTTCGGTATTTTATATTACTTTATTCTTCCACTTAAGTTGTGTGCTGTTCTTGACATGAAAGGTGGAGCAAACTTGTCCCTAAGCATGTTGTCTCAGTGCCATCTACAGTGTCACAGCCCCCACCAGCATAACCCTGGAAAGCTAAGCCAGACATGACATATTACCTGAGCACATCAACCGTGGCAGTGAGTGCCCATCACTGGTGAGGTTGGATACATGGGGGCAACCTTGGAGGCCATGTCTTTACTCAAACCACATAGGACACCAGGATGCTCCCAGGCACTGAGATTCAGTCAACCATGCTGGCTTGTTGATGAGATGCCATGTAGGGCTCTCCCCCTGGGCATGATCTAAGAGCAAATCCTATCCCTAGGACGTGTTTTGGATGTATTCACTTGATTTCAGAGGCCATGAGTGTGTAATGGCTTGGGCACAGCCCCAGGGCTGCATTTGCCACAGGAGCACTGCCAGGCACATTGTCATGGCAGAGCCCAAGAGACAGCCCTGGGACCAGACCAAACTGCTGCACCAATTGCACCGAAGTAAACACCTACCTCTCATCTAAAGTCAGTGCATCTCCAGCAGCTTTAGACCAAGTAATCATCTACCCTTCTGCCTTTGAAATCCTAATGTAGGATCTGACCTCAATACCAAACACTTTGAAGTGGGCAGTCCACTCCTACAAGCACTGGCTTTGGGTCAGGTCTAAGGAGTTCTGCTCCTCAGGGTACCAGGGACCTGAGATCCTGTCAAAGCCTGTGAAGGATTCAGCATTTTGAAAAAAAACTTTCTTTCATTTAATTTCTTGAATAATGGAATAGTACACAAACTCTAGTGAAATCTGTGATAGCTTCTGCTTTTAGGCTAAAAGTAAATTAATATTTCTTACCTCTTTGTCATATTTTGTGATCCTTGGATTTAAAAGCCTTTGGTTATAAGAATATTTATAATAAAAATGTATGTGTAAATACATCTAAACAAATGTACACACATGCACAAATAATCTTATTTTCCCTAAGAGGTGCTCTTTTATTGTCTTCATTTGAAAATTAATGCTCTCTTGAGATGAGGTTAAAAGCAATTTAATGTTACAATATCCTGATTATTGGCATTTGGCAGTTATTGCTAATGCTATTTTACAGGCTAGTTTTGATGGATTCCTGCTTTGACATCCAGTTATGATTCAATGCTTCGCTTTCTTTTCCCTTTTCCCTCAGATGCTGTAATCCATAACAAGTAATTCTTTAAAATATTAAATCAGCAAGTACCGCCTGTAATTTTCCTTTTTTTCTTTCATGGCTACTAGGAAATGGTCGGAAAGAGGAGAAAAGAGTAAAATGTTCCTTCTGTCTGTCCTCTTTTTTTTCTACTATCTATTCATTTTCCAAACATTCAACATAAAGAAGAAAATGCTGATAGAGGGGAAAAAAACCTCCAAAAACTCATTAAAAGCTTTCTGCCTGAGGTAATTCAGTTTGCTATTCAAACCAGGGAAGTGTCTGTAGTTAGATATGGCTGTGTTCCTTGAGAACATGAAGGCATGACAGTGTATTATTAGTGAAGAAACTAAAGAGCAGCTGTTAGCACCTGGCTCCCAACAGCAGAACAGGAATACAAAGAGAGACTCTCTGTGTGTGCCTTGGTAGCAAGAAAGGAGCAAACATCTTAAAGTCCACTCTTCCCCTGAGAAAGCAGCACTCCCCTCAAGATGTCTATGCAGAGCCCTGAGAAGTGATGGCAAATGGTAGCTGGAAAGGAAAAAAGGGCTCAAAAGACAGTGAAAATCAAAACAAGGCACTATCTTACCTTGCTGCAGGTCAGTGCTGCCTCTGCTCAGGAGTCTGTGAACGACAGAGGACAGGACAGACTTGCCTCTTTATTGGATTGCCCAAACTCTATGTTTCATAATTAGACAGTTGGGCATCCGTGCTTCGGGTGAGCTATAAATATGATATCTCCAAAGCAGCAGCCATGGGCAGGAGATAAGGAGTGCAATATCTCTGTGCTAACCAGCCTTTTAAGGCATCATGGCTAGAGCTGCATGAGGGCCCTGATGGAAAGGGCTGTTGTGCTCTTGAGTAGTGCCAGCCCATCACTTTGCTGCATTTGGGAGTGCCTTCAGGAGGTGCTGCAAGAGACCCCAAGGAGATGGTGGTACTTCAGGGCTCAGTATTTTGGCTGAGATACGAGAAACTCTAATTTATTAATCAGATTATTTGTCAGGCCTTTGGGATTGACAGAAACACCTTAAGAAGTGCTGACTGCTCTGTGGATGTAACAAATTCTAACACCCCTTCATCTGTCTGTCTGTCCGCCCCAGGTGTGCAGCCCTGTTGCAGGGTAGTTTGTGTCTTGTGTCCTGCCTTGTTTTTGCCCTGCATCTCCTTGCACAGAAAGCTGTAGTGACGCCTCACTACAAAAGACAGCAACTTTAGAGATTAGCCTGACATCACAAAGTCAGGCTGTGTTGTCAGTAGCTCAGTGGTGAATTTTCTCCCTTCCTGCTGCAAGGTAAGTGTGATGATGAGTGAAGGGGACACTTGTACGTGAAAAAAGCAAGAGGTTTGAGATGGAAAAAAGCTCTTCCAGTAGCTCCCATGGGGAGAGTCTTGCTGGGTGTGGAGGAAAAGCTGTCCAAGCCAGGCTCAGTGTAGAGGCGGGGTTACAACCTGCCCACCTCCTTGCCAATATTGGGTCCATCTCTGCATTTCAGTGTACTTCTGCAGAGGCAGCTGTAGCAGAGACATGGTCCTTGATACAAAGTTGAACTGTTTCAAGGGGAGGAAAAGGAAAACCTCTTTAAGATGGGGAGGTGAAGAAACAGCAGCAGGCAGACTCTGCATGCAGGCAAATGACTCTCCTTTCCACACCAGCATACTCATCTGAGGAAGTACTGTGCTGTTGAACTGAGGCTGCCAGTTTTTCCTCCTCCTGGCTGAAGAAGCAGTACTTGATGAGGGATTCAATTTCTTTGCTGGATTTATTTATTACTTCCATGGTCCTGAAGAACACCTCATTCCCTTCATCTCCCTCTTTTCTCTCTTTTCTTCAGGGGTTTGTTTGAGCAATAGTCCTTAGGACTCCCACATTGTCTCTGAGCAGTTTGGGCAGCAAGTGTAGGTCAAGCTGCAGAGACTGGATACTAACACAAACTGTGTGCCAGGCTTTTTGGCATGACAAACTGATTTATGGTTTGACATGGAGCCCAGTCAGGTTCTATGGTTTTGACTCCAAACCAATGAGAAGTTGGTATCTGAGGCATTCATCCTAACATTAAAAAGCTCACAACAGCATGTCCTCAGCCTCTGCCAAGCAGCATGACTTGACAGCCTCAGTCAAGCCTCTGGGAGAAAACGACTTTCACACATCTGCTTTTATCCATGCAGAAATGCCTAGCTTCCAAGCACTGTGGATGAGGAGCATGGCCTAGAGACTTTGGTTAGGGAGATAAGAAAAATATCCCACAGATTCCTGGGGAAAGTATTGTTCCTCCTAGATCTAGTGCCTTTTGCCTCATGTTCCTTTAGCTACCATGTAAACAGTCCTTTCACATTTCCTAGAACAATAAACAGTGAAATGTTTGAAAAGCTGTTTAAGAAGCAAAAATGGGGTAGTTAAGGCATATGTTTGGACAGCTCTGGAAAGCCTCAACCTTTTCATGTTAGCCAATTTTTTTGTTTGCATGATTCAAAGGTCCGGCTGGTGTTGTAGAAACAACATGGATAAATGATGGTTGTCCCCAGCCCGGTCCAGGATGTTCTGAGCACTAATGACATGTTTAATCCCCAGGTGTTAGCCTGACTACAGAACATATTTGGATCTGGTGTACACATCCAGCATCTAGGGACCAGCTTGGGATAAATGTTGCCTTCCAGAACACTCAATCTAAAAACCTGAGAAGGTGGATTACAGATCTGCTAATGCAAACATTACTGCTTTTCCCTCTGCTAAGAACAAATGTTCTCTAAAGCTGGTTACCCCACGTTGTCCCACTAGTGTCATTTTGGGTGCTGCTTTACTCTTGAGGAGCCTCACCAGGGAAAGGACTCCTTGCAAGAGGATGCTTCCAGAAAGCTAAAGCATCAGCAACAGGTCAGGCCTTGATCCTGTGCTCCTGGCAGCAGGTAACAGCTGAGCCACTTCCTTGAGACGGGCAGGGGAATGCCCCCACACTCAGGGCACCAGCACTTCCAAGTTACAGAAAGGTGGCAGGCTAACGGTAGAGGAGAGGTATTCCTGTGGATGTTGTCAGAAGCAGAGACATCTCCAGGTGTCTCAGCTATACAGTGGTATTGGAATTTAGCCTTTATGAAGACGGATGGGGGCTGAGACTCTCTATCCTAAAGCAGTGATGGTATTGCTTGGCACAGGCCCCCTTGCCATTTCCATGGGGCGGTAGCCTTGCTGCTTCCACGACTAAGGCACAGGCAGGCAGCAAAGCGAGAATTTCAGCAGCTTCCCTACTCCGAGGCAATGGGATGTATGTGTACAAGAAGAGCTGCTTTACAATCACAGAATCATTTAGGCTGGAAAAGTCCTTTAAGATAATTGAGTCCAAATGTGCTTTAGAAATAGAAAGGAAATGCTGCAAGCTGTAAAGCACAGCTCCTGTGGAAACCATACCAAGGTGCCACTAGCCATTCATTGCTCTGAGGTTAGAGGTTTTAGCACTAATCCCTCTCAATCAGGATTCACCCTGCCGTTCTTTGCAAGTCACAGAAGATGCCAGAGTCTGGGCATCCAAGAAGAATGTAAATGTTCAGGATAGGTTTAACAAACCAAAGTCTAACTAGCTTGCACTGGTACTGTCTTTACTAAAAGAAGAGCTCTACTAATAGATATTCATAGGAATTCATAGGAATCTGCCCTTGCTGTCCTGACATTTGTGTTCATGGCAGGTCGCACAGCGATTAAAACTGTGTAATGAGGTTGTTGAGCCTTTAATCTAATTTGGGGGATTTAGAGGTGGGTTCCATACATATGATATTGACTGCCAGAGACTTAGCAGCAGAGCCAGAGGGGAAGAGGGCACCTGTGGAGATTGTGCTGGTAGTTGATATTTTGCAAACACTTCACACTCAGGTCCTCACAGTGAGGAAGATGGGATTAGCATTTGCTGTTATGAACAGGGGATTCATCTGTGTTAGCAAGACATCCGCCTGTCTGCTTCTTCTAGCCCTTCACAGCCACAGGTCACACCAATGCCTTCCAAATTAGACACCTGCACATAAAACTGCACACCTAGCTCCCCCACACCTGGGGGAAGAACATGCTCAAATGCCAACCCCCACGGAAACTTGCCCACAGCTTTGGCCATCATCTGACATCTTCAGGCCTTCCCAGACCTGTGAAAATGTTTGTGGCAGGCAGCATTTGGGCTCTAGCAACAGCAGGCTCAGGGATGCCAGTGACCTCCACATCTCTGAGAATGGGGAGTACCTGGAGGGTCCCAACCCCATGTCCCTCCTGGTGGGCATCTCTCCTCGTGGACACCATTGTGCTCAGACTGTGGAGTACAGGTGAGATGTGGGTGCTTTCGTATGAAGCAGCAAAGCATGGTGATTTCCAAGGGCCTCATCTCTGCCTGATTTCCCCTCCTGCCCTGTGTTTTGAGCTGAAGCTCCAAGAAGATGTCATTGCTGCATGATATGCTCAGGCTTGAGAGCAGGTTGAAACACTCGGAGCCCTGTGACCCGCATGTTTTCCATGGATACTCTCATCAGCAATTTACCTCTCCCAGTTTTTGCCATCAAAAGCTGGCATTTGGTGTAAGCCAGTCATCTGTGTGCTTTCTATTGGGACTGGAGGTGCCTATCTCCTGCTGCTTGCTACCTGGTGAGAGAAAATGGCTCACACCAGAGTTTCTTTCACATAAATTTGGTTACCAGAAAACTTCTGGTCACTGAATTTATGTGAAATATGCCTCACTCAGCATGAAATGCCCTGGCTTTGAGTAGTGTGCCACAAAAATGCCTGTGTTGGGTGAGATGTAGGTTAACCTAGCATATTTTCTTGCTTCCAGCCAGCAGTTCGTGCTTTGGAATATATATATCTCAAAAGAGTTTCTTGAATTCCCCACAGGTTTTGGGTTGGGAACTCTCTGGGACAGAAGCAAATTGTATTTAATGACCTTGATGCATTTTTTTTCCTTTTCATTCAGTGAATTTCCTGCTGTTTCTGATCCCAAACTTGAGGTGTTTGTTCTCTCCCATGCCCAGCCTCTGCAGCTTGTACCCTGGTGGCTGTCAGAGCTCAGAGCACAGGCAGGAGACCTTCCCCTAGCACAAACAATGCCACGTTTGGGTAAATTATGCAGATGTGCCTTAGTTTGAAAATTCAGATGCCCAGCTCTCTCCAAAACCTCTAAAACCAAACTTTGCATGGAAAACTTAGGGAAATTTTCCCTTTCTGCCTCTCTCCTTCCTGTGTCCCACTCACACTGAGGGAGATGAATCCAGTCCCCAGGCTGCCTTTCTGCACCTACTTAATAATGGCCCCATGTCTCAGGGTTCATTCTGCAGACCTGATGGCACAGCACTGACAAATGCCCTGAGTAAAGAGAGAACTGGGTGGTGACTCTTAAGCCAGAGGGAACTCTGGATATATTTTCAGAGTAGAAACAAAGTTGGAAAAGCAGAAATCATTTCTTCTTCACTCCTCCATTTATGTGTCCAGCAAATATCACAGCTCACAAAAGGTCACTGCTCTTAGCAGCTGTTTCATGGCTCCATCTCTGCCCTTTCCCATTTTGGCTGAAATACTCGTTCAGTATGCTTTAGCTGCTGTTTTTGGATCATGCTAAGACTTCTTCAGTCCAAAACTAAATCTACCCTCATAATCCACCAAAATAAGTCCTTACAAAGCTAAGCAGGCTTCACTTAACAATAATAAAACCTTTTGTGGTTTTTAGTGACAGAGGAATCCAAGTGATTGCCTGAGTTCAAAGCAGATGAGAGGAGCAATCCCAGTAACATTGAATTTTGGTGCCCTGTTTGCCAACTTACTTGCCTGTTTGAACTAAAGCCTTTACCCCACTCTACCTAACTCCACCAGTGAGTATATGTGCAAAAAAATTCTTTCAGGACTCCTTTTAGAAGGGATGCATTTTCTCCTGAGGTAACTCTTATCTCAGAGAAGTACAGTGCTGTGACACCAGCAGCGGGATCAGGAGTTGCCCCTAGCAAAACGAAGAAATCAAGAGCCCAGCCTGCTTTGCCTGCCTCCAAGTACGAGGTTGTTTGTATGGATCAGGAATTTTAGCCTAAGCAGTTTTATTTTATCATGCACAAAGACAAGAGCAGATTTTTGTAATAGAAGCTGTAAATTGCCTTAAGCATGGGTGTAATCAGCAGCCCCCCCATAATAAGTAATAATAATCCCAGCTCTGACATTAATTCGTGGTGTGACCTTGGACATGGCACTCACATCCTTTACCCAACCTGGCAAGAACATTCAAGTCCCACCGAAGGACAGAGATGGTGCTAGTGCCAAGTGCTTTGAAAAGTAATCAAATTAAGCTCCCAAGGGCTCAGGTTTCCCACTTGTAGGAGAAATTTTGGAAGAGATGACTGCTCAAGAACAAGGTCTGAAAAATACACTGAGATGATAAAAAATCCCAGCCCCCAGTGGACTTGGAGTTTTCCGCACCTCCACAGACAGTAAAAGGATCTTTCTGTCAGGAGCACATTTCCCTACAAAAAGTCCCATGACTGATAGCTCTTTCCCCATGTCTTTTGACTCAGGTTTCGTGCTGAGTGAGGGGTACCTGGTCCCCAGAAGAGGTGCTTCAGCACCTCAAAATCATCCTGTCTGCATCCATTACTAACCTATTGCAGTCAATAGGTTGTTCTTAGGCTATATAAAGTAGGACTTCAGATGTAAAATTAGTATGACATTCTACTACCTTCAAAGGCACTTCCCAAAACAGTGTGCAAACAGAAACTAGGATAATGCAGCTGGAAATGGTGATAAATCTAAAATCTTGCACAAAAATATTTAAGCCTTATCTGTGTCTGCTCACTGTGAAGTAGGGCAGTAACCCCCTTTCTTGATATTGCCCTAATGTAATCCTGGTGGCTCAGGTTAGCCTGCTGAAGGCCATCATGTGCAATTTGAAGCAAGCCCAGTGACATTAAAAAGTTGTGTTTATGAAGAGCAGCTGCTGGTGTTACAGGGTATGTCCTTCCTTCCCCTGAAGACACAACCAACTGGTAACTCAATCTTTGCTAGAGCTTTGCTGAAAGAAGTGCAGCCTAGGGCTACCGTGTACCTGTTAGGCTCTTTAGCACAATGAGAAGAATTTCACTGTAGAGCCTAGATTAGTCTGGATGCAAGCGCTCAGATTAATGTCCAACCTGCCACCTGCCACTGCCCCAGATCCTGTACGTGACTACAATAAACTTCAAATGCTTCTTTTCTTGTTGGGTCACTTATTTTCTCATCCATGACATAAAAAGTCTGAAGATGATTGAATTAATACTTCATCTGTTTCAGTGATGCCTTTCGTGAGAGCTCATAAGGATCTCACTGGTGGATGAAAAGAGTTACATATATTAAAACTGCCAGTAGTTTTATGCTTAACAGAGAACATGATATTTAGCAGGAGGACAGCTCCTTATGCCACCTCAGTTGAACAATAGCTACTTCTGGCATCATCAGGGTTGTTCAGATCTTTCAAAAACAATTCAAAGACAAATTATCAGCTCTATGGGCATGCATTAATTTGAAAGACTTGACAGACATATTTAGCTATTAAGTTTTTGGAGCACAGAAATCAAAACCAAAGCATGCTGAGCAAATACATGACATGTCTTTGCTATATGGACCTTCTCAGCCAAAACTAGCTAAATTTTTACACACTGATCAAAAGAGCTCTCTAATTTTCAAATTGTTGGGGAAAAAAAAACCCCACAGTGTCTTCCCTATGCTTTAAAAAAATGCACTTACATTCAATATGACTGAAGGACAGTGAGATTAGAGTCTTCATCATGCAAAATCTGCATTCTGTTTTTGCACATACCCTGGCAATGAATTTGCTGACCTTTTTCTAATGCTACCTGTATGCATACCTCACAAAACCATCATCCAATGTAATACTAGACCACCTCAGTATTACCACAATTTTCTTTGCATTTTCTTCCATGTTCCACCACCTCTTTTCCTCTTAGCTGTTATGGCTGGCACACTATGTCTCCCTTGCTTCCTTTCTGCCCCAGACACCTGCAGTGTCAGCACTGTGGTCTTCCAACCTCCCCTCTCCACTCAAGCCATGAAACCTGCAAGGTAATCCTTTGAATTGCTACCTCCTTAGCATTCTTGCCACCACTTCTTTCCCCTCAAGGATTAACAGATGTTTCCTCAAAACACCTGCCGTTTTGCACCTTCCCCTCATTCCCTTCATCTCCCCATTTAACCTTATTTCCCTACAGCACATTATTACTCTTCGTTTGCCATTGACAAATGTCCTTGTGGTATTCCTCACCTATCCAGCCCTGCACAAGCTGCACGTCTGGCCCCGTTTTGGCAGGGTGTGCCAAAGCAGGGCAGGAGCTGTGGCCATCTGCTGCAGCTGTTGTTTTATGGCTCCTCGCCGCGCTGGAGCAGCCCCTGTCTCTCAAGCAGGAGGGCTGCAGAGGGCAGTTGAAATCAATAAATCACCCAGACATGCCAGGTATGCCCAGGGATAGCAATAAAGGCAGCTGCTGAGTGTAACCCAAGCACCTCTTGGAAAACACTTCCGTAAACAAATCTGCCATTGAATTTTTGGGCACAAATATTAAATATTCTGGATAGCACCCTGCCAAGATGGAGACGAGAGGTTCACAGCTCTCTTTGATCTGTGATTGTGCTAAATTTGGCTCCTGCTCAGCAGGCAGCAATGCTTCTTCCCATCTTTTAGGAAAAATTTGCTCTTTTGCAAGAATGTATTGAGAAGAAGGTGTTTTTCTGAGTCTCTGCATGAGCCATGGGCATTACCTGCAGTTTGAAATTGATCTTGGGCCTGAACAGATTCAGTAGTTGCCAAATCTAAAGAAATATGAAAAGAAAGACCTCCTGGCATCATAGAGTCTAGAACTAAGGGAGACGAACAAATAGAAAGAAAGTGAAATTGTTATCTCTGCCTTGCATTCTGAAATGCATTTAGAGCATTCAGCTCTGCATATCATCACAACAAATCCTAAAGCGAGACTGGATCCCAGACCTGTGGTCTCTCTGACTGTGGTGCTGCTCTGGTCCAGATCTTTTGTTATGTCAGGAAGGGCTCTGGAGACAACTTTGCCTTCCGTAAATAAAATTTTTAGTAAAAAAGATATTGACTATTGGCAGATATTGATGATGACATTGATGATGATAAGGAGAAGGAGAAGGAGGAGGAAGAGGAAGAGGTGAAAGTGTGGTAGGGAAAGGCCAGGGGATCCCAGAAACACAGCTCTCAAAGTACCCTTTCTGGCACAGTTGTTTTAAAGGACTGAATTGAGAAGTCTTTCACATATGGGACCTTTGCTGCTATGATGAAAAATGACTTGCATCATCTCTCCATGTGACTCAAGCAGTTCTGTTCCTTTTCAAACATGTCAGCAGCCCAAATTGCTCAGCTTTTTCTTGGTAGCTCTGTAGATTTGAATGCCAGAATCTTATTGAGGACAACCCTTTCTGTATATTGTCCAGCCAGCAGTGCTTGTGAAAAAATGAAACTTATTTTCTAAGTCAAAACCATTTTTCACAGAGATGTGGTCACGTTAATGTCAAACGACCCAAGATTATTCCTCCTGTACATGTGACTATTGCAGAGGTATCTATAGCCCTTACAAAAGAAGTTAAAACTTCTGCCATCAGCAACTGGTTTTGAAACTTTGCAAGTGAGGATTTTCACCACTGTCCCGTATGAAAACTAAACACAGGGACTGCTTGATGCATCAGCTAATGTGAATCCTGGATTTGGGAGAACAGAAGAAAAATAAAATTGTGTTAATAGAATATAGAGTATGATAAATTATTTTTGGTTTTAATGTTTCCCGGAAGTCTCTCATCCAGTACATCAAAACCTTTGAAGGAAGAGGATGCCATCTTGGTGTATTGCAGGGTCATAGATCATGCCAAGCATTTTCATGTCATTTTCATCCTGAAATAATTTGATTGCCATTAATTCTTGTCTCAATACAGTCAAGATCTAATTAACTACATGTATTACCACAGTTTATATCTACTGTGATTGTTAACTTATTCATATATACTAGCTGGTGTTTTCAGTGTATAAAAAATTAATGCAAGGCCTGAATCTTGCTGTGCCTTTGAGGAGAAGCTCTCCTTCACAGTCAACATGCATTAAGGTAAGTAGCAAGATATTTGGTCTGGGCAGAAGAACACACCTATCCAGCAGGCACCAACACTTCCCAGCTCAGGCAATGGCATGAGTGGGAGAGGTGTGATGAGGACCTGAAATACCCTAGGGGAGAAAAGAGGTGTGCAAGGACATGCATACCCCTGAATAAACATCCCTTCTATGAAATACATGCTGTGGACCAGGTCTTGCTTAAAGACAAGTTTCCAGCTGAAAGGTATGTAAGCATGCTGAGAGCATTTTAACAGGATAAAACAGATAACAGAATAATCTGTCTGCAGCTGTAAGTTTTCTTTTCTTTAGGCACAGCTGCCTCCAAATAAGGAGATTGCAATGCTGATCTTTGGATTCCTGAATAAATTCATTCCTTACTTTATCTTCAAGCCTGTCTGGTGGTAGGAGTGATTTAAGGATAACTGGCAAGCCACCATCATTCCATTCCCATACAAGCCACAATTCACTAAAGGGGGGTGGACGATTCTCCTAGGAAAGATACAAAGCCAGAGGTAGCCAGATGCTTCTCCACAAGTTGCATGAGACACTGTGAAAGTTGATAATGAGGCTTGTAAAGGAAGTCTTCTTGGGACACAGTCTTCACCTCTGGAAAGCTGGAAAAGTGCCTCAGCAAAGATCTCCATCAAGTTCAGGGTGTTAGGGTTGGCTGAACTTCGTGACCCTTGGGATAGAGAGGAGGCTGCTGCAGCTCTGTGTTCATGGGTCCAGCCTGTAGTGAGGCTGAGCATATATTCCTGATAGGCAGACACCCACATGCACACAATACGCACATTGCTGGATATGCACATGCTGGATATCCACATGCACATGGATCAGCACCAAGGGGAATCAGTGCTGTTATCAGTATCACCCGCACTCACACAAACATGAGCAGCACAGACAGCCCCACCTTGTTGCCCCTCTCTGGGGAATCAGGTCTGAAGGCTGCTTCTGGGATATAAACACAATGTACGTCACTTCAGGGCATACTTCAGGAGCTGGTCATAGACACCCTGTCCTCCACTTGGCACCTAGCTCCCAGTCTCCTCCAGCTTGGATCTATGAGCCTGAGAGGTTTGTGATTCCTCTCTGGGTACTGGTACTCCCTAATCCTACCAGTCTGGTCTGAGGCTTGGCAGCACTCACACTAAATGGCTCAGGACAGAGAATACACCCTCAGAGAAGACAGGTAGAAATAAGATCTAGTGAAAATACCAGATAGGTGGTGGTGTAGAAGCACCATCAAGCTCCATCAAGCAAGTGTACACTCAATTGGGCCCTTTTATCTCCATTCCCCCTCTATTTCCTCATGTTTGTTATCCCCACAGTTCATCTCAATTCCTTCATTTTTCCACTTCTGGTCTTTCCCATCAGCATCCCTTACTGAGACCCACATATTCCCACATTCCCCTGAAAACCTACTGTGAGGCTTTTTATCCAAGTCTCAAATTGTCCCTCCTGTGCATACTGCTTTAAGTCCTGCATCCTTTTAGGCATTATCTCCCTATCCTGTGTATGGCTCTCTGACCTGTTGGGCTGTCCCATCATGGGGTGTTTCTTTTCTGTTGATGGTGGTAGGGAGTTGATTCACTTGGGCCCTATTTTCACTGCTCAAGTCACTAGGCTGCCTCCATCTGTCATTGATCCTTGCTGCTCTTACTGTTTACTTCTTTCTTACTTGCCCTTTAGACACATAATTTAACACAAAAAACCTAAAGTTGCTCTTTGGGTGGCTAATAAAAGTAAAAGCCAAGCAGAACTTCCCATAGGGAGCCATACTACATGCTCTCTTGGCACTCCTGTCTCCACAGACTATATCTAAACAAAGTAAAAGTACCTCTTAAGCACAGAGGAATACCTGGATCTCCAGATCTGCTTGCATGTGTAAGACTAGGTTTCCACAAGTAATTTTGATGGATTCCATCCTGGAATGTCCAACTTGAAGTACATAAAAGAAGCATGATTTCTAGAGGATTCAAATGCCGATGAAAGTCAGTCCTCTGAAAGCTTCATATGCCCACAGAACAGAATCTATCCCCTCCCCTGGAAGCACAAGTGCTGCATTTATCCTCAGCACCTCTTCCTCACATACTCCTGGAACTGAAATAACCCTAATTGCCATAATTTAATTAAACTATCAATTTGAAATGTCTGACTGTTGTATTGAGACTGCGTGGAAAATATGAGTGCAGATAATTGTGTTAGCTAGGAATAATCAGACAGCTTGCAGTGTAAGAATAGAAAGGCTGATGTTAAGCACAATCCAAGCCAACAAATCCTGAGGCTATGGCATTAGGCTGGTCCTGTTGTGGACTGCTGAAGAACTGAGGCTGTAAATGTTTATTTTAAAATGGGCATCCAAGGTGTGCTCCAGATGATTTGTTACTCCTTACTGAGGTTCTGTGTACTCCCTCAATAACCACTATTGACATTAGCCCAGCCAGTGCTTGCTACAGCCTGAGCAAAGCCATTTGTAAGAGGGAGAGTGCAGGACCTGGGCTGACTGTTGGCAACATCCTTAGAGACTAACCACAGTTAGGGAGGCTTTGGCCTCTTTTATTTATACTCAGACGGCTTTTTTCTTTACAGGCATTATGTTTACTTTCACCTCACTCAAACTGAAGAGCTGTCCTGTGAGAAAAGAGACCTACCGTGGCAGCTGCACGACGCTCTCCACCTCTGAGAAAGCTTTATCAATCCACTGTACCACAGGTGGGAGCTATGCTGTATGGTTTTCTCTGAGCTTTCCAGTGTGCTTTAGCAGCAGAGAATTCTCTGACAGGGCTGTGGTAATAACCTTCTACTCCATCATC
The DNA here is from genome assembly GCF_965178545.1 of Coloeus monedula. Lineage (NCBI taxonomy): Eukaryota > Metazoa > Chordata > Aves > Passeriformes > Corvidae > Coloeus > Coloeus monedula. Next base: position 91,266,451 of record NC_138783.1, read on the forward strand.
CTTGTCACTTCAGCCCTACCGAGTGGTCTCCCCACCCTCAGCCCATTCTAGCAACTCCTGCCCAGGAAGTAGGGTAACACAGCAGATCTGATATGTGGAGTGGCACAGCTGGAGGTGGCTGCTAGTGGGGAGAAAGCAGCACCACTATGTTTGCTTATCCCTTATCAGCATACTTTGAATAAAAGACCATAATCCTTGTTGATTATATTGACATACATTAAAAAGAGCCTCTACCAAGAGACTGGGAAGTCATGGCAGCTAATTAGTAGGAAAGCCATTAAAAGACATTTTATCTTAAAAGTAGCAAGGTGTGAAAACTCTTTCTGTTTCTAAGGCTGATCAGTTGTGTGATGTCAGTTCTAAGGCAAAATCATAAAGCAGGCTGCTAAAAGCAGTCATTAAAAAGCAAAAATCTTGATTTTCCAACTGTTCTGAAGATGTTGTTTTTAGGGTGTGTGCTAAATGCATCTGTGTGCTTCTAAACAAAAAGATGTGAAAGGAAACAAATGTGAGACTTGTATCACATCAGCAGCTTGCCTCATAGGGCTTTCACACTGGGAGTCTACTCTTTGGGCTTTCTCAAAATGGAAAAGCAAAGCTCAGTTCAGCCCAAACACAACCCAGATTATAAAGACTGACTTTGGACCAGGCCCAGACTAAAACAAGTCACAGCTCTCGTTAGTCCAAATCAAACCTCTGCCTTTCCTGCCATTTGCTCACCAGCTCCCAGGACAGTCACAAGGATTGTCATGGGTTTGTAAACTCCCCTGTGAGTCTGTAGGCTCAGGGGTCACCCTGGTACCTCATTCTGCTGGTCACCTTCTGCCCCTCATGACAGCATCTGCCCAGCATGGCTCTGGGGAGGGGACATCCGAGCCTGGCTCTGCAACCTCGTCCTGCCCCAGTGCTTCTTGCTTTTCCTGGCCCTTCAGGAGCCCTGGCTGACAGCTGAGTCATGGACTGCATTACTCTGCAGGAGCTCCTGCTGCTCCATTTCAGCTGCCTGATGGATCCTGCAGCCAAAGGCCCTGTGGGCTGTCCTCCTTATAAATCAAAACAGGAAGAGAAATGTAACATTAAAAATAATCCAGGCATTAGGCTATGAGTTGCTATGGGGAACAGAAACCCAACCAAACAACAAGAAAAAGAAAACCCCCAAAACTTCCTAAATGCCATGGTATCCTAATTATCTCTGCCTGAACTCTTTTCCTGGATCTCTCCAGGAGAAAGAGTCAGTTAATCTTTTTACCCTTCCAGGTTGCTGGGTAGCTTTTGGGGATAATCCAAACTCCCCTGAAGTCAGTGAAAATTTTCCAAGGTCTCTGAATCAAGCCCCAAATGCAAGGTGGTACAAAGTGTGAGTGTCCTGCCTTACACTCCAGCTGAAAATACACACATTCTATAGGTGCCACACATCAGTGCTCAGTAAGTAGTTCTTTCCCTTTCCTTGTTTCTCCAGGGCATGAGCAAGTCTCTCTGATACAGTAGATGAACCTCTTCTCAGGAAGGAGGACAGGTCTGGCTCCCTTCTAGCAGTGAAATTGCCATTAGCAGTGGAGCTGCACATGGCAGGAGTGGTCCTTCTCCTGGTCCTTGACTGCATAATTTCACACAAAACCCTGTTTCAGCGACTTTGTCACCATATGAGACACTTTACCTGCTAACACCATAGGTCTCTGAATAGTAACCTCTCAGTTCTGGTCAGGCTGAAGAACTGTGCACAATCTCTGTGAATAGTCACCAAACTGCCCATATGGCCCAGGCCATCTGTGTTTTAAACAGTCAGCCTTTAAATTACATTCTCCAATCAGCGAACAACCTTAGATAGCACAATTTCAGTGGCAGCCTAAGAGATGAGACATTGACTGATGCCACAAGCAGATAAACTTCTGCAGACCTGAGTGCCTGCTGATGTGATCCCTTGCACCAAGGCTTTTAAAGAGGGCAGATAAGGATCTGGCCATAAAAATAGTTCCATGGGCAGACAGGCAGAGCAGTAGAGGATAAAGTGATGGGAATCATTTTAAACAATCTAATTCATTCAAATTGCTGTGTGTTAGACCAGCTCTGCTTGCAAATAACTGAGGTGAAGGCAAAAAAACTTACCTGTGACTTTATAAGCTCTGTTTAGTACAGTTTGTGCCAGACACAGATCAGGACAAATTTTGCCAAAGCCTCTCATGAAGGTCTGTCATAAAGGCACTGAATTTAGGAGCAAAAAATACACACTCCCCTCCTCACTTAGCACCATCTTCTAGAGAAAATGAACATCACAGAGATGTAAGGATAACCCCACATCAAGCCACTACTTGCTATATCAGCTTGATTTTTCCAGAAGTGCTGCCTCAAGCAAGTTTCAAAATTTAAATTTCTGATACTCTTCACATTTTCCCAAAGTTGTTTTTTTCATTACGTTGTTTTTTTCTAAGCTGTTACAACTCCCTGAGAAATTCAGATTCTGTGTGGCTTCTTCCAGCTTTCCTCCTCCTGACCATGGGACTCACTGAACACCACAGAGTCATAGAAAAACAAAGCTGGATCCTCTGCCCCTGGGCAAGATCAGCTGCAGACATAATTTCTGACAGATGTCCTGACAAAATGTTATCTTGTTCTTATTCAGCAGTCTTCCTGAGCTCTGTCAGCCTTTTTGGGTCATGCCTGACTCAGACCATTCGCTCAATCCATAAATAAAAGCTCATGAGTCCTTCTGCAGTCAGTGGAGGTGTCCGGAAGGTGGGCCAGAGGTGGCTCAAGTAGGGGCACATGTGTCCTGGACAGGTTAGGTTAGACAACATGAACACCCTGCTATGTGCATTCTGTAGTGTGCCAGGCTGGTTTGGAATAAAAGTCTTCTAAAGGTTTTCCTCTCAACCCCTGTGGTGTGGTAAAGGCCAAAGGGGTGAAGAACATCTGGCCAGCTGTGTTGCAGTTACTCAGAGAGAACAACCAGTAGTGGCACCACAGGTGGAGACATGCAAAGATAAGAAAGAAGAATTTTTTTTTTCCCCATGAAAGATGTTTGTCAAAATTCCTCTTCTTGGTACCAGTTATTTTGAAAGCTTCCCATACACACACACCACAAGACAATGAGAGTGGTCTGGGGCTCATCCTCAATCACCTTACATCTTCACTTCCCTGCTGTGGGCAGGCCATCCCACATTGATTAATTATTGCTATTATTATTGTTATGATTATTGCTATTATTATAAAAACTGCTAACAAAGGTAATAAATATAGCCCTTAGTTTAGGTTGGCTTTTTAGTGGAGTAAGGTCCCTGCTAAAACTTCTTCCTGCCTACAAAATATTATTCTGAACCACTTCTTCCATCATACTCACAACAGACACTTTCCAAATAGTCTAGTTCACCAGAACTCTTTGGAAATATAAGATGTGTCTTTTGTGAAGAGCTCCTCTTTTTAACAATAGATTGTTATTTCAAGCAAATAGTTGGTGAGTCTCCAGGTTTTGGCAGTGGGTCCTGGCATCTTTGGAAAAAAAAGGATATTTATGAGCAATGCTGGTGGGTGGAGGGGTGTACATCAGGCATGTAAAATGCATACCTTGTGGTTTTAGTGATGCATGAATTGCAACCACTGAAGGTAGTGAGGTGCATTCCAGTCACTGTGACAAAGGTAGCAGGCAGAGATTTGCCTTCCTAATTATTTATGGAAGTCTGGTGTTCCATTGTGCAATGCTGTCATGGATAGATTTCCTTTCAGAAATGTACTGCAACATTAGCTGCTCCTCCAAGCATCCACGCAGTCATTTTTGCGTAGCTGAATGGTGACATGACAGAGGTGCTATTTGTTGTACAGGTGTCACTGGAGTGTAGGGCACGTGGGAGTGGCTCCCTGTGCTCCCCAGGTACATCATGTTATACCTCAGAGAATCCATGGAGCGGGGACATGTAGCTGCCCAACAATGAGTGTCTCAGCCTCCAGATGGGTACAAATCCTCTCCCTCCTGCTCTTCCTTTTGGTTTTTCTCTCTTCCCTCTCTCTTCACTCCAGATTACACTCTGGTCAGTTTTAACATATCACCTGCCAGGCATCTTTCAGCTATTATCAGATGGCTTAGGTGAACACTGCCTTGTCCTGGTCTTAGCTGCTCATTCTTACCCACAACCAACCTTCCCTGCTAGGCTGAAATAATTTTTTTCAAAAATTTGTCTGATTTTTGGCTCAGTGAGTCACCTCAGGCACCATGTACAGCCCACAGAGCCCAAAGCACCATTCAGCTTACCTGAAAGTGTAGGGACATCCTCACTATTTTAGACAGTGAGCACTGGCTTAAGCAAAACAAGACAAAACGCCCCAGACATTAGCTATAAAGGCTACCTCAGAAAAAGAGTTGCTCCAAGTCAACCTTCAGGTGGAAATCATCCTTGGTGGAGCTGGATTCAGAGAGGGAAGAGGGCAAGAGAACCTGTGATTCACAGATAACTTTTACAGTTTTCCCCTTCTGCCACTCAGTGCTTTTCACACAGCTGTAGCAGCACAGCACTAAAGAAACTACAGCTCTGCCTCCTAAAATAAAGCTACTCCATGCACATACGGGGCTGACCTGACATGGGCTTGCAGCAGAAGGTTTTAAAGGAGATCTGCTTAAAGCCTGCTTGCAGATGGCTGGTCATTTGCATGTCAGAAAACAGTCCCGATGGAAACAAGTAAGCATAAACACCTACCCTTTACAAGCCTGCTTTCATGCTCAAAGAAACCTGATGCTCAGCCATGTGGAGAAATCATTTCTTTCCTCTCCACAGCAGAAAGTTCACTGAAATGGAAAGGAGCTCTTACAGCTGAGTGCTCCAACTGGAATTATTAAGTATTTTTAATAGCTGGCAAAATGATGCAGTTTATCTGTTATCATGTAAATACTCTGTACTAAATACACGAAACCATTTTTTGCAAGATTAGTTTGGCTTAGACACATACTATAATAATTAATTTTAATGAAAATGTGTAAGTCTGAAACAGGATTTAAATATTATTTCCTATCACTTTAGTGCCTTTGTATAAAGGTGAATGTGGTCCTTTATGTTTAAATGGTTTAAAACACCCAGTTTAAACTGCATTACACAAGAACTTCTGTGTTGCCATTAATAGTCCATGCTTAATTTGAAGTACAGAGGAAAAATAGTAATCAAAACCTGAATTTCCAAGCATTTTCTATTTTAAACACATCTCGCTTATATTTAAAAATGTGATTTATTTGCTAAGTTAAGAGAATCTTGGAAAAAGATACGGAAAGCAGAAGTTATAAAGCATACAGTTTACCTTAGCTGCCTCGAGGAGTCCCCCTATAACACATGCTTGCCTGGGCTCATCCTTTAAAACTGAGTTAATAGGGATTTAATACAAAAACAATGCCACAAGCTTACCAGACTGGCAGCCCACAACTGTCTGCAGGGATGCCCTCCTTCTGCATCCTCATCACTGCTGTCCCTGCAGACAGTGGTGGCCTCTTTCCCCTCAACACCCACTTAAGGCTCACCTGGCACCAAAGAGGTACCAAGTGGGTGGGAGGAAACATTTTCTATTTGCAGGACAAGGGGGCGCTGTATTTTTAGTACCTGGATCCTTGCCTATCCCACTGTCCCTCTGGGATCAGCTTCCTACCTTGGTTTTTGAGTCCATGACTCAACAGCTCCAGGAAGAGACCAAAACCTTCTTCTCAGCACTGAGAACTGTACATGCTCATGGCATGTTTCAGCCAATGGACATTCACACACATTTAAATCTTGTTCTGGCCTGGGGTCTTAAGCATGTGCTAAGACTTTAGGAACTGGTTCCAGGGAAACCATTCTTAATTTGCAAGCCACTGCCCAGCAAAATGCAGACATTCGTTGTCCTTGAGCTATTGACACTCAGCCTGAGGACTCTATAGTAAAAGTTTAGGGTGGTCTGAAAGATGAAGCTGGGGGGGAGCCACTGAGTTGTTCACATTTGGTCACAGCTCTTTTCCTTTCACACCAGAGGCAGGTGGTTCTCCACAGTGAAGTTATGCTCCCAGCAGAAGCTCTTCAGCCTAGCAACCCCTCACCTGTGGGCATAATTTAACAACCCTCAGGCCTCTGCTGGAGGTTTTAGCCTTTTACTGTGGAATCTTGTCACCCTTCAGTACATTTTAATTTGAAAGAAGTTAAACTACTTCTATCTACATGCTTCAATGATTTTAAAATATGATTTTACGTTATCTGAACAATTGGTTAATACTGTGCAAGACTTCACATCCTGGAAAAAAGTCTGCATTTTTCACCAGCCATCAGCCCTGCAATGACTAGCTCCCCAGAGCTGTGAGACTGTTTCATAAGCACACAGCAAGGTGATAAGTCTGGCTCTTGCAGCAGGAGCCACCTGCATCCCTCTCTTCTGTAACCCTGTTAAGGCATGGCAGTGTGCCAGCAGGGAACAAGCATCATGGCCGGGGCCCTCCCTACCTGGTCTGCTGGTGGCTGAGTCTCTACCCTCACAGTTCCTTCTCCTGTATGATAAGTAACCCTCTGTTTGTAGTTCTCCTCTGCTGGAGAAGATGATTCGTGTTCCACCACCTAAGTCTTCTACTAAGGGATGGCACAGGAGAGCAGAAAACCTGAACTATGTGAGTTAAGCGTGTGTTGCAATGGCCACAACTGTGATGGAGGAGTGCCTGTTTCAGAAATAGGAGTGAAGCATGTCTAGTAGCCTATAAATAAACAACTTTGGGGCCCAGGCTTTCAGACACTTGTATGTGTCACAGAAATGCCCATTACAGCTCTTCAGCACTTTAGAACTGAAGTTAATAGCTACAGGCACCTGATGGGGAGCAAGAATGTAGAAGACCTGAGATGTATAGCAGGTCACATATGACACTTGTAAATCATGATAGAGCAACTTCACCCACACAGACAAATGAAAGAACTAGCAGGAGGTTACCTGTGCCCCATGTCTAACCCGTCATGCTACATCTGTCTTATTTTGGGCCCACAGATGCTGCCTCTTAAGGTGGTAGCTGTAACCTAGGCTATCTACAGTAATCTGTCCTACTCTAGCTGCCTCAGTTGCCCTGCCTTCTGTAGCCAGAATGCAGCCCTGAGCACTCCCAGTGACCACCACATGCCTGAGGGATCAATCACTTTCCAGGACTATCAGATAAAGAAAAAGGGATGGGTTAAATTGTCGCTAAAAAAATGCAGCAAAGGTGTGATTGTGTCATTTGTCAGCTCAGTCTCATGTAAGGATAAGCAGCATAGGTACAAGGTACCCTGAAGGTTAGATGGACTGCCAATGCTGATTTCTCCAGGGGTGTGCTCTAGATGAAGCTGTACTCTACATCACAGTCTGCCCTGCCATTGTGTAAAAAGATGTCTGGGTTAAGCAAACACAGGTAAGCCTCACACCTTCCCTTTGCATGAAGATGTACTACCAGAGAGTGCTGCCTGAAAGCTTGTATATCTTACTTGTGCAAGCTTAGACAGAATCATAGAATCACAGAATCATCAAGGCTGGAAGGGACCTCCAAGATCAGCTAGTCCAGCCATCACTGTAATCACCCCTAAACCATATCGCCAAGTGCCACAGCTCCTACTGATGTATCTTCATTTCAAAGAAAAGGGAAAGCTTTGAGGAATATTTCCTGCAGTAATTAATTTGCTTTTTTCCAGTCTCCTAAAGCCATTCCTCTGCTCACTGGCAGATCCATTTCAGTTCACAAAGCAGCATTTGTAGGTGGCAAGTCTAGCTGATCTTCTCAGTGTAGCGTGTGTTTCCATGGATAACTCTCCCCACAGCTACACCACTGTCAGCAAAACCCACTCCATCTCTCCTCCTGCCCAAGCCCCCAGATGCCCACCTCTGCTACCACAACACAGGACAGATCTGGCTCAGCTGAGTGGATACAGCTCTGCCTGGGTCTGTACTGAGACTACTGAGCTACCTAAAAGTACTCTTTAAAAAATAATAATAATACCTGGCTTGTTCCCTTGCATGGTTCAGTGTGTGCTTCCCCCCAAAAAATGTAGTAACACAAGTAAAGTGGGAACATGGCATTGGAAACTACTGGTGAAAGTGGGAAGGTTGGCAGAGGATCTTCTAGCTGGAGTCACCAGAAAGAAAATCTGTGGTATCACAGAAAGTTTCCTGCACCATCGGAAGCTATCATAGTCAGAAGGTTTCAGGCTAAGTCTCTGTCTTTCCAACCGTCTGCTTCCAAGAGATCAGGAGAAAAATCAGTACAGCAGTTAACAGAGGTGGCCAGAGAGCATGGTGTGTATCTGTAGGCTTTTCCACAAAAAGATCTTCTAATCTAACACCACACAGAGCCCACAACTCACCCTACAGATCAGCATTATCCAGTGTGGGAAGGTGACAGGACTCAAACAGGACAGCTCAACAGAAGCCTTCTGCTACATTTAGGGTATAACGTGGTTCTCACATTACGTTTCTTCTCTTGACAAGAGGGCATGAAATCTGCCTGAGAGACTCAAGTAACAAGAAGAGTTCAGTCTCAAGATTACAGGAAACAAAGTATTGGGACCAGTTTGTGCATGGGGAGCAGTACTATTTTGAGCACAGCTTGGGAGAGTACTTGTTCAGTGTCATGGTTTAGGAATGGTACTCCCCAATTCAGTGTCCCCACCAAGACCCTCTCAAATCACTGCTCTCTCTTGATCCCACTTCACCTCCCGCTTCCCATTGTGGCAGGATGGAATTGAGAATTGGAGGCACAAAATGTGAAGATCACGTACAGCTTGAGGAAAGAACAATTTACTGGAAACAGCAATGAGATAAGAAAATAAACATTAACAGCAACAGTATTACTAACAAAATTATACAAAAAGAGACACTGATTCACATGCAAAGATGCTCACCCTGGAGGCTCTGACAATAAAGATACCAAAGAAAAAAATACAGGCGTTTTTCCTCCTTCCCTCATCATGTTAACAGGGGCATATAACAGAAGACATTTTTTAAACAAATACAAACCACAGGGTTCTTACAGAATGTTATGATCTTATTATTGAGAGGTGCCTCTACCTCTATGAACGAACAATAGTTATCACTTAAAAATTTCCATGTTAGCCAATTAATGAATTCCAATGCTCCTTATGTCTTCCTTCGATACCTCATCCTTTCATATATCAACAGTGGAGAGGTCTGCATTAAGCTGTGAAAAAGCTTTGTGCCATTCAGGACTTCTGGCATCAGTGGATTGCTATCCCCCTTCACATCCTGACAAGTTCAATTTAGGGAACTATACCACTCTGGACCCAGACTATTCTTCTGCTTGCCATCACGGTCTCTGAAGAGCTGGCTATTACTTATTCTTGTGGTTGAGTCCTTAGAAGGCCGACAAAGGGTCAAAAAGTCAAGACCTCTGGTTGCTAAGCATGAAACAAAAGATGAGTACAGAACAGTGAACCTTCTCCCAAAGTGCCTGCAATCCCATTCAGAAGAGCAGGAGAGTAAAGGGTCCCTTTTCACTGCATTCATCCTGGAGACAGGATCTGCTGTGTTATTCCCCAGTGTCTTGCAGCAGCTCCCTCAGCAGGAGAGCAGGGGACTTTGGCCCCTGAAATGCTTCCTAAGTACTGCTTCAGAGCTCAGGCTGCTCCTGCAGAGCCAACCTTTGCCGTCCCTCCCCAGGAGCTGAGTTTCTGAGAACACTCTCTGCTGCCTATCCGCCTCACTTCAGAGGTGATGAATTGCTGTTGATACCCCTCTTCAAGTGACCCAAACACACCAGGAGGAGTTGTGTGAAGTTTTGACATAGATAAGTCAGGTAGTGGTTATCCACCATCATGTGTCTCTCATTAGCTATTAATTAAGCTAAGTAAAAGATAAACATTGTCTTTAGGAGCCATTTCCAGGTATTAAGGGTTTGCTCTCACTCTATATCTATACCCTAGCACCTGCCAAAAGCAAGTTAAAAAGCTCTTTAATTCTTTGGCTATAGGTTTCACACAGTATTTGCTCTTAATTTTAGAAATGTCATCCTGCTTTTGGAATGGCTGAAATTTTATGTCATGTTCAATTTTTAGCAACCTGCCTACTGTCAGTCTACACCAATGACAGCAACTAAATCTGTCAGGGAGTCTGAAGAAGATTTCCAGGAAAACCCTTGGTAGGATGATACAGTGCATTATTTGAGTTGGTGCTGGTCTATCTTCTTGGATCTGAAGCCAAATGCATATTTTGGCTGATATGGGGCTTCCCCCACAGCCACTGCTTCTCACGCCTTCTGCAGCACATGCGATGGCTCCTAGCAGACCTTAGGCTGTGGGAACCTGTTGGAATCAGGCTGGACACGTGCGTGCCGACATGAGCACCTTCCAGCCCAGCTGCCTGTTACTCAGATCCTCACATCCTCTGATCCATCCGGCCCCCAAACACAGGTGTGCCCATGGAAGCAGAGACCTAGCCAGGACATGTGGGTGGCAGCGTCAGCACTGCATGGACATGCTTAGCTGTGTGGTTCTCACTCAGCCCTCAGTTAATGTGCTTATCTTCATCCATCCTGGGAGTTAGAGGGTGGCTGGGGCATTTTTGCAGGTGAACCATCACCACATGATCCATCTGCTTGCATCCGGCCATGGAGGTGTATTCCTAGTCAGAACTTAGCCAAGGGCCTGGCTTTCTGCTGCTGTGTCAGTGGGCTCTGGCTGCCTTCTGGTACCACAGGCCATTATTCTAAAATCTAAAAGTCAAGCATCTGTTTTTGTGCTATGTTGTTCTTCTTCACTGAGACATCAATATCAAAGTCAGATAGGGAGAAAAGCAGGAATATTTCCTGCCCCAAAAGCAGGAATATTTCCTGCTGTCTGCTGTTTAGACAGCAGTCTCAGGTAGTGTCAGTTGAGTTTAGTCTGTGTTTTTGATAGAGGAATACTTGGAACATTCCAAAACTGCAAAATGTGCAGAAATCTTTCTATGGAAAGGAAATAGTTGCTGGTTAAAAATGATGGTTTGTATTCAAATAAGAGCTATATTTTTCAGGAGTCAACAGAAGATAATGCTGTTGCCCTAAACCTGAGTAAACCTGAAAGAGGATACAATAAGATACACTTCAATTGATGATGTATGTCATCACAAAACTCATCCTAGTGATGCCTCAAAGGAAAAATTCATCTGTGCCTTCCTTCTTCTCTACTCTCATGTCCTTTCCCTACTAATTATTAAATGTTCATAGAAGTCTGAAGAGAAAAATATTAAAGAATAATTTTATTTTTTAGATGCTGCACTCTTCTCTATTTCTTTGCAATACCCATGCCTTATTTCAGCATGTACAGTCAGTTTAATATGTTTAGCAAATTGAAAGAAAATATTTATAACATTGAACCTAATGGACATCTTAATTTCTATTATCTTGACAGAGCCAAGATACCAGATTTTTTAAGATACTAGGTTTTGAAACATCTGTGCCCTGAAGATCCTTGAGTGCTGGGTGTGAAACAAGTGAAGCTATAGCTTTCATCTCAAAGGGGTTTAGCAAAAATTATGTTCAGAGTTTTTTCTCAGCCTCTCACCTCAGAGAATTTTTTTCTATCTTCATCCACCATGAAAAAAATTTAAGCTGCAACCTAAACTAGCAATATATCTTTGTGGATCTCCTGTCTAAGGCTTGCCACATGAAGCAGTGCTTGCTCAAGCCTAGCAAAGGCTCAGCAGTAGCCATGAACCATTTTGCAGTGCAGGTTCTGCCTTAGAAGTGAAGGAATGAACTTTCAGCTTTGGGGGTTCATCATTGCTAAGGCTCATGCATCTTCTCTACCACTCTGCTAATGGTGCCCTGAAAAGCAATACAGTGGAAGGATTTTGAAAATCAGAACTAGCATTTATTGTTTTGCTTGATAGGTAGGTGAGGCTTTGATTTAATGTACCTGTGCCCATCTCAATGCATGGTATCTTACCACCACTGTTTTCCTAGCTTTGCCTAGACGCTCCACTCTGAAACAATTCCTTTCTAGAGTATCTCCTTGCTTTGTGCCAGGCACTTTGCCATCCGCCTGAGCAGATGGATATATGCATGCCTCTAACAAATGTGACCTTGTTGAGCTGCTCATCCTTCATGTCTGAGCGAGATGTAAAACGTTACACCCACTACCTTTCAGAGGGCAAAAAGCTCCAACGGCGCGCACTTGCTGTGCTGTGAGGTGTCTCCTGGTAACGCTGCCTTGATATGATCAACACTGCAGCTACTGCTTCTCAGCATCTCAGCGTTGTTATAAAGCATATGCCTGCCTGCACACCAACGCCTGCTCTCTCTTCACCTCCTGGAAAACGCACCTGGGGGCTGAATGTGTGGTGCCGGGAAGGAGCCATGCACAGCAGTTGCTGTCCATTTGGCAGTCGTTGAAAAGGGAACGTGAGAGATAAGCACAAAAATAGAAAGGTAATGTGTGAATGGAAAAAGAGGACAGATGCAGGTTTGTAAATGTTTTGCTCTGTGGCTTGATCTTAAAAGAAAGTTCTAAAAAATGACTGCAACTGCTGCAGCGTAACTGGGGTTTGTCTCACTTTATACAAGATAAAAGAAAGTTGCAAGTCCAAATTCTGTGAGCATGACCAAAGAAGTACAATATGAACCTCCAGAGAGTAATTCATCTGACCTCTCTTAGGTGCTTAATTGCCCTCTGGAGCAGCCTATTCATTCCTAGTAAAAGAAATTATATTATTCTTAGCTCTAGATGGCTCCAGGCAGTTGCTCACAGGAAGCTGTTTCAAGCTACTGGATATACCCTGGGGTCTCTGAGACCCTGCACAGGGCAAGAGGGAGGACACAGGAGCTGGAGGTGGCTTGTGCTGTTGTGGTTGCCTGAGGGACCCCAGGGCACCACACAGAGTGATGGGCCAAGGTGTGGGCAGTGGAATGAACTCCCTAACCTTCAGGTTCTTACATCAGGGCTGGTAAATCTTCACACAAACATAATACCACCAATAACTACACTCAGCCCTTTGTCTTAATAAGGATAAAAATTGTGCCTGTTATAACTCCATGAACTTCAGGCAACCAAGCCCCACCCCTGTTCCTCTGCCAAAGTTCTCTGTAGAATGTGAGGTCCAAGGAGTGCTTCCACTGTGAATCACAACTGAGGGCCACATTTCAGTGCCTTACAGGTTACCTTCCCATCTTAAGCATCGTCCTAGTAGTGGAAGAGTCTTGAAAAGTGGCAGGGAAATCTGAGGCAAGGGCTGCAGAAATGTGAGGCTGGGGAGTGGGGAGGATTGGCAGTGAGCAAGGAAGGGGTTGCAATGACCTTTGTTCCATCCTAAGCCTTCTCTCCCCTCCTCCACACATCTTTATAGCTTTCACACCCTCTTCATCTACTACTGGCATTTCTTTCCAAGTTTTGTAGCTGCTGAATACAAGGAAAGGAAGAATATGCAATTAGAACATACTAATAGAATATACCATTAAGGATAAATAGGAATTTTTGTCTCTATATTCACATAAGATGCATCTGGCACTACAATCATTTGAAATTGAATTAATCTAGGCCTTTTCAGCATATTTAAGACTGTTGAAGCCTGACAATTGGCAAGAGAATGACTTGGCTTTCATTTTTCACCCTTTGTCTTTGATGGCGGGATCCCACTGATGCAGTGGGATAAGGAGTGAGCTACCAAAAACCTCACATTTGTTTTTCAGACAGGGCAGTGTGGCTGAATGACAGCAGCTCTTAAAAAGTATTAGCTCACTGAGCAGTTGTAAGCAATAGACAAGAAAGTCTTAACAGACAGACAGCCTAAAAATCAGAAACAAGTTAGCACTTGGGACAACTTAAAAGCAGCTACTGATACCCAATATCTCTCCTTTGTTGGAGGTGGCGAGGTGGCTGCCAGCCAAATGTGTGTTCTCTCCTTTTAGGGTGTAAGTCCCTGCTGTCGGCAAATTGTTTTCATGTTTGGTAAACCAGCCAACTTGTGACCTATTAGTTGCTGACAAGTGAAGAGGGTGCTCTTCTATCCTTGGTACAATAATAAAAAAATAATAGGCCAGATTATTAAATCTGATCTGGCACTTCTGTGGTGTTCAGAAGATGAAAAGGAGCTGGCAAACACAGAGCTGCAAATGACCAGCAAAAATGCCTCTCCTGGCCTCCCCAACTCACAAGAAGAGCAAAAATTTAGAAGAAGCAGGTGGAGATGTTCCCCATGCAGAGCTAAGTTTAACCCAGGTCCCTGCATCAGTGTAAGTCTTAGCCCACAGGTACAGACTGTTGAGAAAACACAACTGGACTCATCCTGGTAGCTCTCATTTCCTGAAACAACCTAGAGCAGACTGCACGTCAACCAAGCAACTCTGACCACATGTTTCTGCCAAGCAGCATTTCTTGGGGTAATCCATGGAGGTATGGTGCTGTGTCTGAAGAGGGGAGGAGAGACGCTATCAGCAGCTTTTGACTAATGTTCCAGCAGTGAAAAAGGAAGAGACCCTTTTCCCACTGCTCTAGACCCACAAGAAATTTATAAACTGCCACTTTTCCTTCCTTCCTTCCTTCCTTCCCTCTTGTAAACACCTCTCTTAAAAGGGGCTTGAGATTTCTGTCTTCCTCCTTAGCTGCTCTCCCCATAGACGAGGGACAAAAGGAAGTCTCAGAGTGGGAGGTATCTCCAGGCTTCACTGGAAAAAAACAGAAGAAAAAAACTTATTTTCTGGCAAGGAAAATGTTGGCAGAGTTAATCATTGCCAGTGCCAAGTGTTAAGAAAAAGACAAACAATGAGGCAGATTTCAACAAACATGAGATTAAAAGCAGTGCCTCTGGCTTGTGTTAATGGCCTCCTGATACTCAAGCTGGTGGTGCTAAGGAGAGGTTACATATGTGTGGGAAGGGAAATATTAGATGTTACCCTTACAGGTTTGTTTCACCTATCACAAGGCAGTATGGTGTCTTTTTAAAAAATGAAATCTGGGATTTTTACTCAGCCCTGTATTTTCAGAATGTGAGGCTTGACGTAAAAGATAAATCATTGAAAAAAAATGAGAGTCGTCATGTGCAGCACGTTGTGGTCTTCTCTTAAAGACATCCGTATTTCTCATTAAAGCATCATACAATAATCCTCTACCACGACTAAGGCTTGGGAGAAGCAGGCAGCAAATGTCTCAATTTTAGATCTTGTGGCTCTGTAGACGCTGGTTTCCTCTGATCAGACACTGGAAAACACCATAAACTACAGGACCGAAATACTCTACTTGTTTTAATTAGTGTCCTGGTTCCATTATTTTTGCAGTAGCTGGGAGGGGCCATGGCCAGGAGCTAGAGGTTATTCTACGCCACCTCATCCTTGCCAGGCGTGCGGAGAAGGGACTTTCTCTTCCAGGGAGAAGGGCTTCCTTCTAGCCAAGCCAGCGGGGCAGAGGGAGCGCTGGGGTAACGCTGGCTCCGGGCCGGAGGGGCAGTGCGGGTGGCGTGGAGGAGGGAGCAGTTGGTATTGGCTACTGTCAGGGGTTTCTGTGGTGAGCAACAGCTGGTTTAGTCTGTTAACCCATTGCTTTTGCGACGCCACGTTCCCCCTGTTCCCTGCCCTAGCCTTGGCCTCTCCCCCGGACCCTTCCTATTGGTCCCTGTACCCCAATCCCGCCCAGGGACCGCCCCGGGACCCCTGACAAAACCACCCCGCGCCCACACCGCGAGGTCTCTCTCTCTGCCTCTGGAAATCGCGGGGACAAGATGTGATTAAGGCCATCTCAACCCTCATGAGAGACCCTTCTCACTTTCTTCATCATCACTGGTTGTAACGCTGATAGCTGACCAGAGACAGATCTCAGGGCTGTCCAAAATGGACTTCGGGATGCGACGGGTCGCATTGCCCTAGGAAACCCTCGCTGAGCTCCCAGAGAGCTACAGCCTGCTAAGCAAAATCAAGCAGTTACAACAAATAGCATCTGTTTTCTTGTACCCCCTGTCATCAGTATTGCTACTCTTATTGTTTGTTTTCTTATCTCATTGCTATTTCTTATCTTAACCTGTGATCTTTACTTTTTGTGCCTCCAATTTTCCTCTCCAGCCCATCACAGGGTAAGAGGGAAAGGGGCAAGGAGGAGGGTACCAAGCAGGTAGCAGTGTGGTTTGGAGAGTCTCAGTGGGAACACCAAACTGGGGAGTACCATTCCTAAACCACAACAATTAGTTCAAAATCTTCCTTCAAAACTGTTTTTGGTGAAAACCAATGTAGAGTTTATTTTCCCAAGTAAGTGTTTGCTTTCCAAGATGAATATTTAATTTATTGAGGAAATAAATTTAATTAATGGAAACCTTGACCATAGGATCTTACGAACGCTGTGGTTGAGTGGTTCCCCTGTGCCAGCTTTATTCCTACCATGTTCCACTGCTTCCCCAGGGAACACGACACTGTAGCAGCAGAGTTGCAAGGTCACAGGCGTCACTTGCCAAGCGAGCCTGCTGTGTATGGAAAGGATGTGGATGTGAGAGAGCTAATAAACAGATCTCAACAGTCACTGGAGAGACATTTCTAAAGTACCTTGGTTCTTGGTGGTGATATTTTTAAAAATAAAAACAATAACGTAGATGTTTCTGTTCTTTTTTTTTTCACACAACCAAATTTTCCTTGCAAAGTGAGAGGGAAGCATTGGTTTTCTCTCAGCTGGTACAAGTTATTTTTGCACCTGTGTCATTTGGCACTCGATGCATTCATTATGTTTCTGTATCACCATAGTGCCTGAGAGCCCTGACAGAGACCATAGCTTCAGAGAAACCAAAATATTTCTTTCTGGAAGCTGAGGTAGCAGATTTCTAGATGAAAAATAGCAAATCCTTAAATTTGTTTTACAAAATTCTTAGTACATTTCAGACCACAATAAGAATTTAAAATACAGACAAACTAAAATGAGAATGTGTTGAGATTCCTACCTGTGATAAATTTGAAAAAATGCTGGTTTAGGTGCAACATGTACACCCGATACAACTAGAAGCAGAGACCTTTTAGCAATTAAAAACAAGTGCAGGGTCCTACTGTTTTATGCAAATAAAAAGTTAAAAAATAGTTGTTTATGAATTTGTGTTAGACTCAGCATTATCAAACAATACCTAAGCTCAACCCAAAACTTGCGCTTTGTTTGGGGCATTTTGGGTCAATTCTCTGATGCCTAATGAGGAGATAACTTCAACCCTACATCCTTTTAGGGTTTTGTTTCTCTAGTTAGCTGCTTATTTTCATGACTCCTGTAGGAAGAAAAAAAAAAAGAGTTCTATTTGAGAGCACCACCCTTCTAAGAATGTATATGGAAATTATCAGGTCTTCAATGATTGTTGGGTGATACACACACAGTGTGACTGGACAGAAGGATATCTATAACAATGCACCCAACAAGATGTTCTCCTTCTTCCCGAGTTTTGTGGTGTCCAGCAGCCTAAAAACCTTTCCTATCAGGCTCGTCTCTATCAAGTTAATAGGAAAAGCACTCGAAAGATATGTCCCTATTTTTGCCTTCATGTCGGTCTTTCAAAACTTTCCCCAGAATCATCTCTCATGTGTTAAAGAAACTCCCATGTGGGAGGAGAGAAATAGTGCTGAGCAAGACCATGAACAGCATGGGAAGGCTGTCTGCCAGGTTGTGCCTCATCATCCTCAAATTCAGTTCTGGGGGAGTCATGAGTCACTTCATGGATATAAAAGTAGAAAATTTTCACAAACCTAAGTAAAGATATGGGGTGTGGCTTCCAGTTCTCTGCTGGCTTCTCAGCTCTATTTTTTCCTTGCCTGCTTTTCCATTTCATCCTTGGGTTTTCTCAGCCCTCATCTGCTCAGTAATTCTCTGGTTAATGTCCATAGCCTTGTTAGTCTTGCCACTCAGATGCTACAGGCAAAGACAGTATGCTGAGGTCCAGAGGAAAAGAGGATGGTGGGTAGATCAGATCATACCTCTGATACGTTCATACCTGTGCATGGCTGATGTGCTAAATTGACTGTGGGTGTCTCCCTCCCGGGTACCCCAGAGAGTCCCAGCCATGCCAGAGGAAAGGCTGTCACCTCTCTGACAGTGTGCAGGAGACGGGTGAGGAGGAAAAGGAGGAAAGTCTTCAGGCAGAAGAGAAAATGAAATGGGAGATTTCCCTGTCTCTGGCAAAAGTTAAGGCAAGTCCAGAAAGGGAGAGGAATTCTGTCTCTCATTCAATTGTTGAGAGAGAGAGGGAGAGATGGAAAAGAGTGATACTTAACCTGATATGGCTGTTTCTGGTCCTTGAGTAAGGCAGGCTCAGCAGTTCCCAGTACAGATGCAGATGGGTTAGGCACCAGCATGGGCAGTGGGGTCAAAAACTTTTCAGTCAACAACAGACCCCAAGTCTCTTCCATGGCCAGGGAGAAAGGCACACCTACCCTGAAATTCAGTTCTATTCCACCAGTGCCATTCCCAGCCTGTTTGACTTTAGAAAAAGAAGGACTTGACCCTTACTCATTGCCCTTTTAGTTAATAGCATAAAAGTCACCTCTGGTTTTGATAGCCTTTTAAAATAAGTTAAAAGTCACATGGACTCCAGTATATGGTTAAATGTTGATCATTCTGCAGAGCTTTGCTGTGTCATGGGACAGAAGGAGGAAATGGCTGATGGCCTTTTCTCTTTAAATTCATAAGGGAGGAGATGGAAGATTTTGCCTTCATCTACAGAAGTAACTTAAATGGTAAATCGGGGAAAAAAATCTGCATAAAGATGGTTTCACTGAACTACTGGATCATATGATTAATCTTCTTTTACTGGGTTTTATTTCAGCTTACAAAGCATGGTAACTGAGTTCTTTTTTGTTGTTCTAGTTCTACTGACTTATCTTTTCCTTCTTGCTTCTTCCTCAAAGTTTACATAACAGTCAGTCTGCTGCACCACCTCAGCTAATTATATGAGAACGTCTCAGTCTTTTGATGAGGAATAAAAAGTGTTGTTAGGTCATTCTGCTTATCTGTTTCTGATACCCATTTTAATACCTTCACTAACAAATTAGAGGGAATACACTCAAAGGTCGACATAAAATCCAAAACTAAAACAATAAATCAACAACACATTTGAGGTTTTCAAGTGGTCTAGAGGACTGAATTTTAGCTAGTAATTTCATTTAGGGAATGGTAGCTGATTGAAGATTATAAACTAAGTGGAGGTCATAAAAATTTCTGCCATACCGTGGCTGCTCATTAGCCATTGTGAAATAAAACCTGTTCGATCCACACACACTGCTACATCAGGTTATGCCCCTGGGAAATGTACCCAGGGAATAAGGCTTCTGTATTACTGACATAAAACTACAGCTGCTTTAGAGAGGAATGTTACAAAGCTACTTATAATCAGGGTCTGTCCATCTTTGCCATTATTTAGAAAACAGACTTTTTTGGGGAGGACAAAATTATGATGACATATGTCCAGAAGTCCAACCATATTGGTAATCTGCCTCCTAAAGTGTCTGAAAATATATATATAGGCATGAGTACAAGAACAGCAATCCTCCCCCACAGTATCCTCCCAGTATCCAAAAATGACTATCACATTCCTCTTAAAAAAAGAGTGGTATAGTATGTCTAGACAATAAATTTTTTAAAAAGTAAGACACTGCGTTTTGTGTGTTTCTGATTAGAAATTATGAGAAGCAAAAAAAAAAAAGAGCCTGTTTGAAGAAACCTGATTGGGATTATGGGATTATATATTTATAACATCCTGAAAGGCACATCTCCCCTACCTCCCCCTCATCCGACAGCTCATTTCAACAATCAGAAGGCCATACCCAAGCTCCTGCTGGACAGTCAACAGTAAGCATCATCCTCCTGGGCCTGGGCCTGCAAAGAGACCAATTCCAAGTCAGCAAGTACATCTCCAGGAAAAACATCTTTATTTTTTAGTGCAACCATTGTCCTGTGGCCTCTTTTTTGAAGTTTGTTGCTGAGCCTTTCAACAGTTGTGAGCATCCAGATGTCTCTCGTCTCAACTGAGAGAGCTTTCTGAGCAGTTTTCCTTGCGTGCCCTTCTGCAGTTCATAACTCTGACATGAACCATCTTTTCATGGGATAGAAAATCACTTCATGAAATCAGTAGGACAGCATTTCATGGATCATTAGGCAGCCCAGCACAGGAGGATTGTTTGGAGGAACAAGAGAAAATGGAGGGTACAGTGATGGAAATTTTTACTCTATCATATCCTAAATCCTGAATGCTTGAAAAATTTATGCTTATGAACAGATTCCTTAGTGAGAAGACAAAACAAAATCTGATAATGTTTCTTTCAAGCAAGTCTCAACAAAATCATAGATCTTGCTTGCCAGATAATGAGGCTGCTGTTTTTCCTTCTCTTTTTTGAAGGCATTGTATGAATTTTTGTAGTTTTGGGTTATTGCCCTGGGGAATGGCCCATAATTTGAACGACTGAACATACTGTCTTTGTTATGACCTTAAACGGAGTTGGTTCTAAATAAATCATGAATAACAAGAAAAAAACACAGCAAACAAATGCAGAAGCATCCATGTGACCTGACCAGACAAGACTAGCTTTTTGTATCCAAGTAAATCATGTGGTGGGAAGTGGATCTGCTCACACTGAAAATTACAATTAGAAGTCCTGCTAATTGCTGCAAACTTTACATGTCCATCACAGTGATGGTTCGTGTGCTCCCTTACACTTTTCATGGCAGGCTTTCTTGGGCAGCAGAGAAACCCCTGCCTCAGTAGGAAGGTCAGACAAGTTCAGAAGAGGGAGACATATGAGGCCAGGAAAGGGCACAGACAAAGACATGCCTCCATATATGTTGTGGCCACCTTGAGGGAGAGTTTCCCAACTTTCCTCCTCCAGTTTTTTTGCCAAGCCTGGCAGCTGCAGAAGGAGCAGTTCCAGTGGTCCCCAGGCTGAAGTTACTTCTGGACCCAATGTCTGGTATGAACAAATATTCAGGGGATTAAAAAAACTTACAATGGTACAGAAATGATGCAGTCCAGCACCTATGAAGAAATGAAGAAATATTTCTTCATTAGCTTTGGTCAAGGCCTACAGACTTCACGTTAATAAGATCTTTATCCCTGTTTTCTGCTTTAGAACTGATCCAATTAGGGTTCAAACGTTTCCTGTTTTAACAAACCCTGTGCTGCAAATCCTAATGTGTAGGCGATGTGCTGATATGTGGGAATGAGGGGTGTACTAAAAATATAAACATAGTGAATGGAATAAAAAAACCAGAGGAGAAATACAGGGTGAAACGATCATTTAAATGTTAAAAAAGTAAGCAATGATTTGGTTCACATAAAGCAGGTACAGAAAATACTTCAAGCGTAATTTTTGTCTTTGTTATATCTCTTTGAAAACTACAAAAGTGTTTGTAGCTGGCTGAAGATCCTCTGTGAAAACAGGTACACTTTAGCAGCATTATCTTCTCAGTCTGTTCTGTGTACTGGTGTTGTGACAACTGATCATTTGCAGCCATTCCAGTTTCCAATTGAACTTGGATTAATGGGTCATTTTAAGGTCTTCTCTAAATCTATTGCACACGCCACATACATTTATGTGAGCCAGGGTATTTTGGAAGTAAAGAAAATGTTCTCAAAAGCCCATATATTGATATAGATTTTTTTTTAGCCTCATTGTGCCTTTGTCCTTTTTCCAATGGAAAATGGAGAAAAATGTAGTCCAGAACAATGTACAAACTTTCTCTGTTTAGCTTTATGGTGTTAATATTTCATTCTAGTCCTTCACAGTGTATAAACTTGAAGCTCAGTGAAAAAAATGGGGTAGCTGGAATTCACAAACATAGCTGCAAATCCTATTAGCAGTTAAACACAGCAGGTCTGAAATGCACCCTGGTGTGCACGAAATCTACTGTGCAAACTCAAAATAATCACTTTGGCTTGAGTGACATTTGCAACTTAGAGGTAAAAATATTCAGAGAAGTTAGCCTTTTCCTCAAAGTGTCTACTAAGTCACTTGAAACTTAACATTTAACAGCAGAGAGAGAAAACCAGCCAGGGAGAGATCCTGGTCTAGAGCAAGGTTGGATTGTGACAATAGATAGGTCTGTTACGTAGCAACTAAAGAAAAGCAGGAGGGTGTTTAGCTTCCAGCAGCACTAAAGTAAACAGGTAAGAGTGTGAGGCTGGATGGGGATGTGCATCTGTTACACACTGGAAACTGTTGTCTGGGATATCTAAACACATTCCTGGGGCTCTTCCAGCCAACACCTGTCTCTTACATCAGTGCCCAGGTCTAACTCACTCGTATAAGCAACCTTATTTTAGCTGCTATAACAGGCACAGCACAGGAAGAAATACAGTCCATTTTTAAAATTAGGTATTGGTCCCAGAGGCTCAGCAGGAGACACTGCAGTGACGCAGACTACATGGCCATGACCTGCTCAGTCTTTGTAGGACCAGATCTTCCATTCCATCCTGACGTGAGAAGGTAACTTCTTAATCTGCCTCACAAAGGCCACACTGCAGGATCTTTCTGAGGAAAGGGAAAGAGAAAGGAAAGGGAAATTGTTCCCACCAAAATATTTTCCCTTACTCAGAGACAACTAATGACAGCAAATGCAGCATTTACTTTTATAACTTATTCAGCAATTAACAATCTCACAGCCAAAAACATCTGTTCCTGTTTCTGGTTTAAATGCACTTGGATTTAACTTCCAGGTATTAAACCATTCCCTCCCTCCCCTCACAGGAAATTGCACACAGAACCTCAATCCCCCTTCAGTCTGTTTTTGAAGAATGGAGAGATTCTTCCTGTATCAGAGTACACGGCAGTTTTTCCAGCCTTTACTTAATTTTGGCAGCACTTTGCTGCAGTCTCAGTAGCCTTTCAAGTCCCTTTAAAAATGGGCATGCCAGAATTTTGTGCTGGTATCTATCTGTGTTGACAACAGAGCTAAATTTATCTCACTGCTCTTCTGATTATATACTCAGGATCTCAGATGCCCTGGGTGACTGTGCTGGTCCTTGTATGCCGTCACCTCTCAAATTGCTGTTAGGAGCTGATGTTTCTGAGGATACAGGTCCCCAGTCTGCGAGGATGACCTGGCTCTGTTCCAGCTGAGGTTCTTCCAGGTCTGATCCCCACTTGGCACTGGTATCAAAGCATGTTTTGGCTGTGACACCTCACCTGAGGGAGGTACATCCAGAACTGCTCGTGGATGCCCTAGGCTGGAGGTAGATGTTGAAGCCCAGCTTCCTTGAGTGATCAAGGTTACTCAGTATCAGTCCTTTGCTCACCAGTGTGTTGTGTCTTGCTTCATAACCTACACCTATTTCTAGAAATAATCTTACATATGCTTCTCAATTTGAAGTGATGGACAGAGTTAAATTCTAATACAAATGCCTGTGGAACATGACTAGAAATGACATTTATGACTAACCATGGACAAACAATTTTTGGTGTCTGTCATACAGACAGTTTAGGGCCTTTAGTGTATTATATTGATAGCACTAGCCCATGTGTCAGGTAGGATTTTTTTTAAGGAGAATCCAAGTATACTTCTTGGACTTGCTGTCAAGTTCCTTTATGCCACAAACTTGTAATTTCATCAAAAAAGGAAATCAGACTTTCCTTATGAACAGCCAATTTTCCATAAGGTCATGTTGATCAGTATTGATTTAACACTCTGCCTTTGTTTCTTCTTTAATTTTCAAGACCTTTTATTATTTTGAATTTGCTAGTGACTAATATCAGGCTCAGCAGCCAGAGTAAGTCTGCTGCTGGCACAGAATCAGCATGTTCCCACACTTCTGGGATTTGCATGGGGCTTCAAGACCTCTACAAAATTAGTGTCAGAATAGGCCATCTTGCTTTTTTGCTACCACTAATAGAAATTCTCAATAAATTATCATCTTAAATAGTTTGCCATGTCCCTGTAGCAACTGGCTGATATCACAGCAAATATTTTGCTCCTGGTAGGATTAAAATTCCTCTAACAGTCTGTGACTCAGGTAGAAGATAGGCTGTGCCACTGACCAGAGAGGCAGCTAGCACAGCACTAGCTGCACACGAAAGCAGATGCTGAGGAGAGCTGATAAGGACAGGTAGATAGCCGCAGGTACTCTTCCAGCAGCCAGCCAATGTACTGGTATTTTCTCTTGTTTTTCTACACTGTATATATTCTGATGTGTATTAGTTGTCTCTACATTTCCTATGCTCACCTCTCCCTATATACACAGGTGTATGCACCCTCACGCACATGTGTTCCCACCTTCACTATTAACAAGTTACTCTTCAACCAAAGCTCTCCCGATTGCAGAAGAGATAAGTCTAAAAAAACCTCTGGATATGCAACTTCTTTATCTGTTGATGGATCTCCCCTGTACCGACCCAGCAAGGTAATGCAAACCCCAGTTTAACATAAATAATTAATTGCCTCCTGCTGCTGGCTTCTTTAGGGGTCATATTGATACAGCTCCCCTTTTTTCCTTCCCGTTGAATGGGTGAGGGTCCTTAGAACAATTTTGCAACAGCACTGTGGAATGTATTGGTAAAGTACCCCCATTAATGTCTTGACTGTGCAGAGGTCTCTTAAAAGGAACAAGATGACTAACAGATGATAAGGATGGTACTTTTTTATGCACTACAATAATCTAACTGAAAGCATAAATTATGATATACTTGTAGACCAAACATGCATACCAAGAGAGCATGCAAGAGGGTCTGGGATGGGCTTGCCATTTGGTGAGTACACTATACTAGAGCATGTGTCACTCATTTAATTTAATGTATGATTAAAAACTCCTGAACATGATTAGCACTTCTCTAATTGTGATTGATGTGAGATATTGTGCAGCAGCCTTTCCACAAGTGCAAATTCGTAATTTGTTAGAATGGAAAAGCAAATACATTTGGACATTGGCAACCCAATGTCTTGGAAATTTCCAGAGTCTTTTCCAGCAATGTCCCAGTAAGCCTCTAATTATGTCTGACATGAGTGGCTTTAACTATATCCCTGTTTTTTTTCAGAGCTGACATTCAGCTCTGAGATGTTCTCCAACAGGTGGCCTTTTGCTGGACGGTAATCAAGTGACACTGGTGACAACAATATTCTGCCCCATACATAAAATACAAGGTATGTGACAGTGTTGGGAGACATCATAAAGTACGAGAGGAAAGCATCCAGATAAACTCTGGCCAGATCTCTTTTTTTTTTCCCCTAGTTTGCCTGTTTAAAGATGAGCTTTCCTGACCTTTGCTCTTTAAAAAACCTGGGTTTGCTAGCCCATTTGCCCGCTTCCACCTTTCTTTTGGAAAGGTGGAAGGTAATTTGGAAGGTAAAAAGGCATTTGGAAAGGTAAACACTGTATTCTTTTCTGCCCTCCCCAAAAGAAAAATGTTTGACATAAAGTGTCTTTTCTTTTTTAAAAAATAAGTCTTTTTTTGCTCTTCAGAATTCGTAAGTTTCTTTTGGGTTTGGACCACTTGGTGGAGACTGTGTCTTCATGTCATTGTATAAAACTTTGCTTTTTTTGTTTCATTAAGTTAAATCAAAACTTTGTGGGAGACAGAGCGTAATTCCTTCACCTTGGCTGGGTTGCTTACATCCCTTGGGAGAGTTTTGCAGAAATTTCCTGGACTCCTCTGGCTGTGTGGTGACCAGAGAAGCCAGCAGTGGTTTATGAGCCAAAGGCAAGGGGTACAGTCTGTCCCCAGGGAATTAATAGGCAGCAGCCAGCTCTCCTGGGAAGCACAGTGCTGGCCATGAATTAATTCTGGGAGTTTGGAGAAGTCCCTTGTCCTCTGTGGGGTTTGAAAAATTCTCTGTGAATGAGACCTACACCCTGGGTCTCCTGGGGTGGCTGCTCCCCATTTCAGTACCCAGAGCAAGCCTGGGAAGGGAATAGCAAACACTCTAGGTTCAGACACACTGTCCTTTCCTCTCAGGGAGTTTAAATCTGGGGAGTTAAACCACAATCAGGCTTCCCAGCATCAAGTGATATTCCAAGGTAGCAGAGCAGATGGGACAGCAAGCCACCCATGCTGGGGGTTCTGTTCCATGTCACACAACATGCTGGAGCCACACGGCCCCTGGGCTGCCTTCAGGTCAGAGATATTTCCTCCCTGTCAAAGGGCTTTTAAATGAAATCTTCATAGTCAGTCAGCAGAGAGGGGTGGAAACTGGTACCTGAGTTCCAGCATTGTACTGGGGAAAAAGGAGGAAAGAGTATGATGGACAGGGGAAGAAAGCCAGGTGTGAACCCTGCTCCTTTAGGCTTGAAAGTCAATTGCAAGCTAGAAAGTTAGGTTCAGTGACCACGGTGGGAATCAAATAAAGGAAGATTTATAACTGTGTATTTGTTACGCTCACAGGCATTGCTCTAGCAGCACAAAAGGCCTTTAGACCATCACTGGTCTATTCAGACTGAAAGCCATCCTTACAGCCATGCTGTTCCTGTGACATCCAGCCCCAGATAGCCGGCT
Source organism: Coloeus monedula (assembly GCF_965178545.1). Taxonomy (NCBI): domain Eukaryota; kingdom Metazoa; phylum Chordata; class Aves; order Passeriformes; family Corvidae; genus Coloeus; species Coloeus monedula. The sequence goes on from NC_138783.1 coordinate 91,292,810, forward strand.
GAAAGCAGAAGTTACGGATGAGCAAAGTGCAGCAGAGACTACTGATGATGAAAGGAGAAGCAGATCTGCCCTCTTGTGTACATGGCATCTACTGCAACTTTTTCTAAATTAATCTGAAGTTAATTTGTTCCTTGTAGTAATAAATAAGGGAATGATATGAATGCTTTGAGTGTTTTAACCTTACCATAAAAAGAAGAAGAAGAAAATAAAGGATGAAGGATTAGGTTATTTCTTGTCAGGAATTGGTTTGTAGACCTGAAGGTAATCAATGTGTGTATTATGACCAGGAGAAGCTGCTCTGAACACTTAGGCTATCCAACAAGAAACTATGAAAATACAAGTAGTAAAAAAACCCTAAGAAGATAAATCTAATTGCCAGGGAAATGCAACCATCTGCAAAATTATTACCCATTAAAAGTAAGCTGCTTTTTTTTTTTTTAAACGAGGATGCAAAATAGCTGGAGTGTTTTCATTGCATTCATCACAGCAGGAAGGACCAAGAGAGCTGAGGCAAGCATATTTTGCCAGTCTTAATTAAACCAGAGAGGGGCAGAGGGCTGCTGACTTCATAGGGTTGGGAAGGTACAACTGTGTTTCCATGTCCTCCTCCTTCCAGCTGTTTTCTTTTGAAGCTTCACAGACAGTTCCTTTAGTCCCTAATCTTTCCAAATCTCATGTACTAGACATGACACTTTTAAGAAATTATAACCTGGACAGCTTCTTTGGACACACAGATCCAAAGATCAGACTCTCAACAAAGAGAAAATGTAGCACAGGTTGTTTCCAGTGCAAAGCTCAGGCTGGTTTTGCCATGGGACTGGCAGACCAACCTGTCAGTTTATAAACAGCTGCTCATTTTCTGTTTGCAAACAATTTAGTACTGTCCAGGGGTGAAGAGTAGAGATTGTTCTGGGTTGAGCTTCTAGGAACAGGGTATTTTTCTTTCCTCTTTCCTCTTTCCTTTCATTTTTTTATCGGCAATTATGAAAAACCCAACCAAAGAAAAAAAAAGAAGAAAAAGAAAAAAAAAAAATCCAGGGCAGTACTACAGAAGAACCTGTCAGTAGATGGATTTACAGCTGAATAGGCCATCTGTAAATTGGAGTGAAATCTGGATGCAGCTTTGGAACATAGGCTACAGCAAAAGGTGTGTTTTCAATTTGTCACCACTGTTCTAACAATACTCCAGGTCTGATGGCATCAGTTTTGCTCTTCTTCACAATGAAAAAGCAATTGTACTCTGGGCCTGAGGACACAGTAATATATAACAAAATAAATAAACTCTTCAGCATCTAAGAATTCCATCTTCCATGGAAACAGTAAATGCTGTTTAGATGCATTTCCCTACAATTTTCACTCTCCTGATTCTCTTTAGAGTGTTTTTTCTAAGAGTCCCAGTGAGATCTGCAATAAAGCAATCTAATGTGAGTTAGGCTGTTTTGTCTGAAGCAAAATTACACCAGCAATAAATGTGACTTGGTGGATCCTATCTAATATAACTTCATTGTAAAACAAAACTGACATCCATCCTTACCACAGGAAAAACAAGAACAAAAAGTAAAAGAAGTAATTTCTGCCTTTGAAAAAAACCCAATAATTATTATGGTTCCTTCTTCTCACTCTTTAGCCTTTATCTACTTCAGACTGGTTGTTGAAGATTTGGGGGATCTATGGCCTTTTATGCTTGTTTATGCTATAAAGTTGTGTCTAACATCTGGGTTTGCAGTTTGAAAAGGTACTGGGGACAAAACTATTGAACTGCATCATGAAGCAGGCTGCAAAAGATTTGGTGAAGGGCAGATCAGGTGTTTTCTGTTAATTATTTCCCATTAAAAGAAAGGTCAAAATAAGTACTCCTTATGAGTCCGCTTTACCAAAAAAAAATATTTAAATGCTTTTTTTTGGTATAAGATCCATTCTTTCATATTTGTGTGTGTATATATATATATATGCACACGTATATACAAACCTCCCAGGTACCTTCCATTCTTCTGATATTTCTTTCTTCCCTTCCTAGAGGGCTGAAACTCATGCACAAGTAAAGGAAAACATGCAATATCCCCCTTCTAATTTCCTCTTAGGACACATCATGCTGGTGGATGTAAATAAAACAGCCCCCAGAGGGGGGGATGCCCTTGAATCCAGGAGAACTGGAAGAAATGGAGGTGCCTTCTTACCTTCTTTAATTTGCCATCCAGACTCAAACAGAAGCCAAGACATCCTCAAGAGGTCTTTGGGCCATCACTACAGTGACCTCATTGTTTGCTATTTTTGCAGAGATGTCTGGCTCACTTACAGTCATTACCGTGTGGATGATTTACTGTAAATTTTAAGTCCTATATTTTAAAAATGGAAGGAATCTGCAACAGAGTCAGCAGTTGGTAATATCTGAATGACTAATAGCCAGCAGAGGTTAATGTCCCTTAACTCCCTCACAGGCCATCAACCCTGAGAGCTGATCATTAATTGCCTGCAATAGTCTGTGCCACGGTCATTACTGCTTAGTTATTCAGATGAAATGAGTAATACCAATTTTAGGACTTCAGTTTTCATAAATGGAGAACTCAGTCTTTTTTTTCCCAATGCCCAATCTGACATTACTTTCCTCCCCACTTTAATAATCAATGTTTTATGCCTGTTAAGCTTTCATAAAAGTAAAGACTTTTCTTATGTATTAGACTATAGAGAAGAGAAATAACTGGATAATATTCAGTTATTGATGCATCACTGAAAAAATAACCACAGAAATCAATCATGGTAAGTAATAAATGAATGAACTGGAAATTATAGGAAGAGCTGCATCCAAACTGCAGAGCAGATGCAGTGTATGACTTGGTCCTACTTTCTGTTCCCCAGTCACAGGGACATGGGGCACTCTGAGGAACCTTTGAGCTCAGACTCCTGGGCTTCCCTTCTGAGGAATCACAAGGCATGGGGAAGCTTTGTTTCATCAAGGTACGTAAGTTGCACAGGGTAATCTTCCAAAATCCCCACTACTTCAGCCTCGTTGGTTACACTGCAACATAATTCATAAGCCCAAGTTGCTTTAGGTTTGTCTTGATAAGAAAGTCCTGTAGAGGGTCTCAAAATCATGTGTTCTCATTTTTGCCCTGGAATACATTAACCCTACACCCTCCACTATTTTTTTTTTTTCCAACAGAGGAAAATGTGTGCATGCAAGTCATGCACTTGGTATCACAGGTATATGTCCTTCCTTCCCAGGGCAAAAGTTTACAGGAAGTCTTTGGGAAATCAAAGCTAAATGCATGGTACTTGTTTTTGACACCCAGGAAAGGTATTTAACCTCAAAATTACTGAGCTCAAAGTTCCAAATTCCTCCCATCCCAGATGAAACTTTATGCAAGAAATGACACACCAGATATGCCTTGCATGGATAGCCACAAATAGCAATTACAGAATTACATCCTGGGCATGTTTTATATAGTGAATCTCTGTGGTGGACAGAGTGGAAGAGGTCAAACTTGTCAACCATAGCAGTTTCTCCTGCTTTGAAGATCAGAGAATTTGTCAGTTATAGAGTCAGGAGAAAAGAGGCACCAGCCCATACACAACAGCCCACAGACAAAGATTCAGGGAGGTTTAGATCCAGTGTGTTCATACACTTCATCAGAGGTCACTTCTCAGCTAATCATTTTCCTACCCCGATGTACATCCAGAGTCCTGAAGCTTGTTCTCAAAATCTATAATTCAGTGTATCAAAAATTCTTTGCAATCTGATTGTCCATTATAAAGTACTGTTGTGACCATGTTTGCATACGCTCCAAAGCAAAGTCATAAGACAGTTCTGAGTGCTTCACCTCTGACAGCTCTTTTGCCCAAGGCAGGCTGGCAGACCAGCACCCAGGCTTAGGAATGTGTGTGGGGAAGAAGGGGCGGAAGAATGGGCATCATCACTTCAGCTGCTTTCATTATGAACACCGTTCTGAGCACTGCCTCTGTTTCTGTCTGTATGCATACAAATAATGGGTTGACAAATGGTGTGTATTAGACAGAGTTTGTCTTCAAAAGATGCTGTGGTTGGGTGTTTTGGGGACCTTGGCCTCATGTGCTTGAGAATGCCCTCTCAGTCCATTTGGAGAAGTGTCCTGCAGAATTTCGTGTTACACAGATCTGCTTCTCAATACAGCACTTCCTGCAGGTTCTGCTGGACAGAGTGGGATGGGAACTCTCACTTCCTTTGCACAGCTAGATGTTGTGAGAGCTTGTCCAGCAAAAACAAGGATAAGAAAAAGCATTTACTGGGGAACAGATGTAATATGAGCATGTTTGCACAACAGGGCCAGGCCGTGAGTTTGAGCACCATTCCTCCATATGTCTGTGTGTCTTATCAGTGTTTTCCCTAAACAGGTTAGGTCAGTCAACCAGCAGTCCTCTAGACAGTGCCTAGATGGAACTCAGAGGTTAGGACATGAAAGGACCATCCCAGCATGCCTGGGCGTGACCACACTTAGGATTTTTGGAAAGGAGGAGTAGAGAAAAAGCTTATGAGCCTAAAAACTGTGAGACTGCAAACTGCAAAAAATTATAAATCTTGAAACTCCTCTGTTCGCTTTTTTGTTTGCTATTAGTTCCATTTTAAGTACTCTCCAGTGATGGAAATAGAGCCCCTGTTTAAAAGAGTTCACCGAGAAAATGAAGAGGCAATGCAAAACCTGAGGTAAATGAATGAGAAGAGAATGAGGAAGAAGAATGTCCCATGTCTATTTGGTTACAAACTCTTGACAGGTCTCCTGCATTCATGAAATTATGAATGCATATATGTATATATATATATATATATATATATATATACCCGTATCTATATAGGTATATAGATATGTGCATCATGGTCATCTTGAAAATCTAGCATGTCATTGCTATCATATCGCTGTACTACTTGTCAGGTCCATGACAGACGTGAGCTTTTTGACAGGAAAGGATGAGAATGTAAAAACCTTTCTCTGGAGGTTATTTCATGCATGGAGAGCTGCAAAAGGGAGGGCAGCAGAATGAGAGTGGGAAATGGAGAATGAAAGGATGCCAAGGACACTATTGGGATAAAGCGATAGGAAGAGAAGATCAAAAGATCAAGGACATAGGGTCTTGATAATGAAAGGGGGATACATGTATTTTTTAAGCTGTGAAATGGAGAGAAGACAGGTTTGGAAGATGAGGGGGCATCAGTGGTGCGTACAGTGTGACGGAGGCTAATCCATTCCTAGAAAGGGAAAAGCAGCTAAGAAATAATTTTGGTCCAAATGTTTAGGTTCTTCCTTCTTAACAAATGCTGCTGCTGCTGCTGCTGCAACCCATGGACGGTGGGTTTCCTAATATTTGCTTCTTGAAGCTTTTCTTACATTTAGAGTAATTGTCCACTCTTCCTCACTTAGTCAGGTCTCACAAAATTCATCTCTGCTGTTCCAAAGACAGAGGTAAAGCCATGAATTTGGAGGTCAGGAGGCAGCACCACAGAAGGCTCCTGTCCGATTAGGCAAAGGCTGCCCACATTGTACATCACCTAACATGTCATGTCACAGATGGGACAGAGCTTTGACATATCAGGCAGGCATGTGTCACCCGTACTCAAAAAGGTCCTGATTGCTGGCAAGCTGCCCTGCAACAGCTCAGCATCCCAGTCTCCTGTGCCCTGGGACCTCTCCTTTCAGACATCAGTCCTAATCCCTTGTCATCCCTTGTATCAAGTAAAAAGAAATTTGACAGTATAAAGAAAACAGAAAAAACTTTAGACTTCTACCTTTTCCACTGAATTAATCATCTCTGGCAGATTTGTGGCTTCCTATGACCCTTGAGTTTTACTGTCTGCTAGCACATCAGGCACTGATTTTCCTCTCTCTTTCCCCTACAGCAAGCATTACAGTGATCTTCTCAACACTGACAGAGACAGGGCTTATTTCCAGTAAAAGGGCACCATACTTAGCTGTGCAGGGTAAGTGAGGTTAGGGAAATAGGTGCATGGGAATAATAAAGGCACAGAGGGCAGCAGACTTTCAATATGTTTACGCAGTTAAATGTAACAAGTTCAGGCACTATCATTTTTTTTTCCCCATTGTTCACCAAAAAAATCTCTTTATGTTGTTTTCTCTCTCTGAGTGCTTTCCTATTTTTCTTAACCTCTGCATTGCAGTGCAGCTAGGCTGTGCACATGAAGATAAACTCCTTGCCCTGGGGAAGATCTGAGATAAGCAGAGAAATGACATACAAATGGCAAGGGGGAGAGAGCGATCTAATCGACTGGCCGCAAGCTTTGTACATTAAGATAGCAAAAGCATACACAGAAGAGGAAAGCTGGTTTCTGCTGGGAGAGGCACACTTCTCTCCCCCTTCTCTTCTTTGTCCTTGTCTTTTTGCCCTTGTCTCCCTCGTGCCCTTTTTTATACTTCCCGTGCTGAGATCATGTTAGACTTGTGAGGGCAGTGGCATGGCCTGTGCACATGCATCGGCTGCTCAGTTTGTTTTCTAATTTAGCCTGCTGCCTGTCTCTGTCTCATCTCATGGCCTCCAGCCTGGCACAGGGACGTCAGCTGTTCCTTGCTAAAATTGGCTTCATTCCTCTTGCTGTCTGGTGAATACCTAACACCTGCTGATGGTCTTTGAGTTTGAGCATTTTCCCATGTCTCCCATATTGCACATAAATATGGAAAATGGGCTATTTTTCTACTTCTCCCTTTCTCACACCTAAGACTCTTTTCAGGTATCAAATCTGAATTCAGCAATACCAAAGGACTTCATGCACTTTTATTTCTCTATATTGTTCATCTTTGGGTGGAGTTTTTGAAACTTCTTCAAAACCATAGGGCCATGGTTGCATAGGGAGCATTATATAGGGCTCCTGTTGGTGTCACAACATACTCAGGCTGCTATGCAACATACCTGTGAAGCTGAGGTGACCAATTCCGCTCCTGCACCTCACAGGATGCTGTGGTGTGTGCTTGGGAGGAAGGAGGACATACCTTCCATCTCATTACAGATACTTTAAACTTAAAAAGCTTGTGAATCTCCTGGCACCAAGCTCTCATGGGGTAATGATGCTGTAGAAGATTTCAGAGGTCTAACACAAACACAGTAAACTTCCTCTACAATTAATATCTTGGCTTTGGAAGTGTTGGCCAGGGGAAATGATGGACATTTAGCTTGGCATCTCTGCTCTTCTAATAGCTTTTTTCATCCTCCTTTCTCACAGACAGTTGTGAAAAGAGCTGTCAGATCACAGCTGCCTGTTTCACACCTCTCTGAGTGAACAAGGATAAGGGCAGTAGAGCCAAGCACTCATCCCTGGCTGTCACCCAGAAAGCCTATGTGCACTTGGGCAAGTTCTCAAATGCTCCACAGAACTCGTTTCTGAGCTCTCCAGGATGCCTCCTCCTCTGCAACCACTGTAGAATCATCAGTCTGGATCCATGTTCTGTAACTTCACGCAGGTAACTGAAGAGCCTGGTAAACATCTCATCCCCATCTTCACCTCTCTTTGTGGTCACTGGAAGGCCAGAGACAAGCACTTCCAGGTGAGGTATGAGGTGGGATGTAGTGGTCAGGCATGAGTCTGGACTGCACCTCCGCTCCTCTGAGTCCACAGCACCTGGTGAAAAGGTGCTGAAGCTGGGGCATTGATGTATCAACATGTCGCTAAAGTGACTTCTGAGTCGGAGTGTATTGAATGAAATGTCTGAGACATGATGGAGACTTTGTATCCATCTTCTGGGAGGACTTTGTCTGCTATGTATTATGAAACTCTTCCCAAATGCAACTTAATTGCTTATCCTGATAGTAAATTGTATATATTCGCTGACTTTTCAGAGAAGAAAGTGTGTTTCTTTCTGTGTCAGTCACAGGAACAGACACATTGGTAACTCATTTCACTAAAGGTGATGTTGCCTTTCTCAGAACGCAGATAATGTAATATACAGATTTGTAAAGTAACTTCTGAAAAGGCTGCTTCAAAAACATCTAGCCTCATTAATACAGAGTGAGAGCTTCAAACAGCCATCTTTGCTGACCTAGCTCATAGAAACGTGAAGATTTAAGCAAAGGAAAGGTCCCAGTGAAGTCAATGGGCTTAAAACTGAGGACAGACTAGAGGGATCTACACGTACGCAGGGCTAAAAGTAGGCTGACATGCTTTGGCAGGGTGAAGCCCTGCTGTCAGGCTCACTGCTGTGACCCAATTTCCTTGCAGGTCTCTGCAGGGGAAATGCTCACTCCTACAGTTCATTCCCTTCCTTCAGTGTCATTAGTTCTTATCCTTCCGTGTCAAACTTTGCAGAGGAAGGATTTTGCTGCACTGCTGAGTGTCTGGGAAATGGCATTTCATTTTTGCTTTGTGGTTCAGGAGAGGCTTGTTTGATTCTGGCAAAAATACCCACCCTGAGTTTTCCCCTGCAATTTAAGGTCTGGAAGGGAGTTGGAGCCCTGCTTTGTCCCCTTCTCAGTCAGTGAGCGACTTCATTGCTGTGAAGTTTTGTATAACTGCCCCTCAAGGAGGTGGTGGCTTGAGCAGGAGTCAAACTGTCCCTTTTTGTTCCCTCAAGTAAAGCTTGAGGCATAATCCACTGGACAACAGAGACTCGAGGACCCACCTCCACAGAGTAAGCAGGAGATGGGGGCAACAGCTAGGGCTGGTACAGAGGAGGAAAATGGTTTGGTAGCTGCTTTGAGCTGCCAGCTGTCTGAAGACGAGATTAGGTTTCAGATATCTTGGCCTGTATCCAGCACTGCCTTTCTTATGCAAATGTCTGTATGTTATTTGATTTCCATTTTCCACAACATCCCCCTCAGTAGCATGTAGTTAATATTTATATATACTTAGCTAATGCACAGTTTATATGTACACACTTCACTGCAGTTCTGCAGATTGGTTAACCAAACTCTGTCCAGATCCTGCCCTGCCTACAGATTTGTGTGGGTGCAAACAGGTTCACAATTTATCTATTGCAAAGTGCTCAAGAAGTGAGAAAGAAATTGAATTTTACAAGCAAAGTATTCAGTGCTAAATAAAGTGTATAATTTTTTGTACATTACTTTAGAGAAGGAGATGTCATAAAATAAAACATCATGGAGCAAGGACACTCCTGGAAAGCAGGCACTCGAGAGGCAGGTATGTACAGGTCCTGTGTCCCCCATTGTGTCTCTGCAGGTGACACTGTTTGCATGACAACATTCATTCAATCGACTCAATATCATGCAAGAGTGTACTTAAGGAAAACTCAGTGCTTGATAAGAAGCCATGCCCAGCTAAGCCACATCCTAATTCTTGATAGAAAACAAGGCTACCTGATTTTTTCCTGATCGTTTCTGATGCAAATGAGGGGGTTGTAGAGTCTCCCTTTTACCACCAGAGGTCATAAGCAAAACACCTCAGTCACTCTCCGGGAGGAAAGGAAGTGGGAGAGTCAGCAGAGCTAATACTGCTACATTCCTGCTAAGTGAAATGCAGGCGGTAACCATAAGGATCCCCATCAACTGGGAGGGAAGATGCCCAGGTTAGCAGTGCAGCCATCAGTGTGCCAACACAGGAGCTGGGAGACAGGCAGGGAGAGAGGTGCTGCTCTCACACTGCTGGGTGTAACACAGATATGTTGGAATATTTTGGCCTTTTGTATTTGCTGATTCATGAACACTAACGCAGGAAACTTTCTGTGTTTTGCAAGAAGTAAGCAGAATCTAAAATCCCTGTTGAAACCTGTGTGAATATTCAAAAAAGGCACTCACAGCTTTCCTCAAAACCAAATTTTATTATTTGTAGAGACACTTCAGGAATACTAGAAAAGCATCTGAGCATAATCAGAAACCAGGGAGGGAATTTTCCTGACCATAAAGCCTGGATCAGCCTGTGGACAAGAAACACTAGCACATGATTTCTCTGACTAGCCATAAGACATGAAAATTGGAAAGGCAGCAGAAAGCTTAGGAAGAAAATCAGCTGAAGTATATCCAAGCTGTAAAACTTTAAACAGTTATTAAAGTCATGGACTGTAAACAGTGTGCACATCATTTGCACAAAGAAATGTGGTTTCAGACAAATTATTTGCAGCAAATACCTTCATCTCTTCTCCCTGCCCCTTTGAGGACAGCTGGGACCAATGAATATTGGATGGAAAGGACCGGAGGTGGCAAATAAAAATTGACATTTTTTTAATTCGGAAAAGCAACTGCACTCTGCTGTAAGGCACCATCATGTCCTTTCTAGAGATCTGTGCACTCCCAGTTACTGGTAGCCAGGATTAGTTGTCTTCTCAGGAAGAGCACACATGGGGAAAGAGAAGTGGCATGAGGCAGAAATAAGGGTACTGATGAGCCAGAATTCCCAATCTCTTCCACTTTTTTACAACTCTATAGCACACATATTTCCACTATAAGCAAAAAGGAGTAATTATATTCATATTAAAAGAACCCTACCCTGTTGCTCTGGGAAAGTCTCACAGGTTTTTTTTTACTGAGAGATAAGGACTCTCGAAAAAGATGAGGTTTATTTCTCAAAATTGAGGTTTATTTCTCAAAACACATTTCTGAGCAATGACTAAAAGTAAGCTTCATTTTGCAGTGAGTTATTACTTACAGCTCTGACAGAGAAGTTTATTACAGAAGTCTTGACAGCTCATTAACCACCTTACTGAAGAACACTTGTGCTATAATAAAACTGCCATCACTCCACCTTTGCAGCAAGAGAAAAAATGAACAGACCATTTACATATTGTGTTCGATCAACAGCCACAGAAACACAAGCCTCCAAGTCTCAAGTGAGTTCCATGGTGGTGTTTCAGTGGGCTGGGGGAAATGCCTGTCTCCTGCAGAGGAAGGTCACCAGACCAGAGCTCCTCCTCAGCTGCCCCTTGCCCAGCCCATTCAAGAGCTTCTCAGCCACTTCCTTAATTAGGGTTTCTTTCTGCTTCCCTGTAGTAGGGGGATGTTGGGGTGAGCAATGGTTTCTGAGGCAGTTTTGCCATTTCTAGCACCTCCTCACAGAAAAGCTGTAGTTCCACTTTCTGTTGCTTTGATGTATTAACCATTCCTATTTGTTGAACCTTGTAGCAACAGAACCTGTTCCCAAAAATCTCTCGTAAAACTCTCCAGGATTTAAATACATCTCACTGATGCAAATCAAGCCAATTATATTGTGTACTGCCCTTAGCAGACAGAGGAAGTTTGATCTCCTTCCCTCTCATTATAACCTGATAAGCTGTAGGGTTTGTATGGGTTCCTGCCCTCCCCTCCCCCTTGCCCCCTGGGTCTTCCCCACAGTAAACACAGCAAAATTCTCGAATTTATACAGAAATAATATTTTGTAGCTCTCCTGTCATACTCATTTTTCTCCTCCATTCTCTTTGTCATGTCTTTCTTTAAAGTGTGGTTATTGGCCCTGAATAGAGTAACACACTAGCAGGAAACTTATCGTTACGGATGAGAGCACACTAAATACTTCTGATGTCTTGTACAAGACGTTCCTGCCAGTGAATCCAAGAATGGGAGTTGTCTTTTCTGCAGCACCATCACACACACATTTTTAGCTTCTGAATCACAGCAATTGCTGAATTATTTTCCACTCTAATGGTGACTTACTGTTAGTTCTCCATTGTGCAGTTCTGTATTCACATCTTATGACTAAAGGAAGCTTTTTGAATTTCTTTTCATTGAACACCCTGCAGACCTTGGATCACTTCTGAAGCTTGTAAAAATAATTTAAAATGTTATCCCTGTCCTCCAAAGTACTTGCATCCCTTCCCAGTTATCTGTCATCTATGAATGGCAGAAAAAAATTGTTTTTCAATTCTGTTCTACAAGCTGCTTAAAACCCAACTTACCAAATCCATGGTAAATCCCAACTGAACATTATTTGAAACACATACGTGTTTGACAAAGCAAGAAACAACTCTAAGCATGTTTTACCCTCAGTGTACATGTCCACCCATGAGCTAGGTATCTAAGCTGCTGTTGCAATGGGTGGAGGTTGGAGAGCTGTTTGGATCATCCTCGAGTGGGTGATGAGAGGCCAGGTGAATTTGTTGTCTGAACTGTACAGTGGTGCCCTCAGGACAGCCATACAGGGCTGGCAGATCTGACACAAAGATTACTTTGGGGATTGGTTTGACATTATTCTTCTCAATAACTCCAAGATTGCCAGGTTTCAATCACTGTATTATCCTTTGGGTGCTTCAGTAGTGTTTGCTTAATAAGTTTGCTCAATAACTTGTTCTACACACTGAAGTTACATTCCTTGAGCTCTAGCTCCTCAGACTGTTCTCCACCTTCCAAAAATGTATGCCATACTGCCAATTGACACTTCTCTAAGGCATCCCATAACCTCTTGAAGATGATAGAGAAACACAAATTTCTTCAGCAAGATCTGCAAGTTTGCCAGTGTGTGTTTCATTGGGTGTTACCAATTTGAATGATTCTACTTATCTAAATGTTGTTTACACTGTTCTTTGAAAGTGCAGCCCGCATTTCTAATTCCTCATTAAAATAGTGATAAATATCTAGTCTTAATTAACCTCATTTAGTGATGAGTAAGGCTGTTGAATGCTTCGATCCTCATTGCCCTTCACCTTTGTGAGTTGCAGGAGCTCTGATTTTGTTTGTTCTTCTCTACCTTTCCCTGTGTTCCTCAAGGTCCTCCCTGCTCCTTGCTCTTTGTAAGGCATTTTACAGCTTGGCCATTCTGGATTCAATATTGCATATTGTGGATGTGAGGACTAGTGGAGAAAGATTGTTTTTCCTTCCTGCAGACCAGATGCTGGATTCAGTTACTATTATCTGACAACAGTATTGAAAACCAATGATGTCAGGATTTGGCTTTAGTGTATCAGTGCTATATTACTGCTAGATTACTTCAGCCTTATGCATGAAATGATGTATGATTGCTCTTTTGCAGGCTGTTTTGAACTAGTCTTTATGTAACAACAGATGATACGAGGCAAAATTGAAGGATACAGGCAATACCCCATATATAATCATATTTAGTTTTGCATCTTTGCTGCCATCATGTGCTTTCAGGTCACTGAGATAATTTTGCTACCATGTTTTCTCTTGTACTCACCTCAAATAGGAATCTAGACATTAAGGACAGCCATTAAACAAGGTCATTTAAGAAAAATTATTTTATTTTGTTGTGGGGTGGTTTTGTTGTTGTTGTTGCTTGGGGTTTTTTATTATTTTTGATCAATTCCAAATGTTTATTAAAATTATAGAATTTCTGGACACATTGAGAATGTTGAGCAGCAAAGGGGAGACATTTGCTAATGGCAAGTAGCCCATCATTCAGCATGGCTTTGATTAAAGCTTAAAATGGTCTTGGATGCAATCTTTTGAACTCTAAATTATGGCTCACATGACAGATTGATTCAGAAAAGGTTTACACTTCATTATGCTGTAAGATGATGGATAAGCTTGCAACTGCATTTGATCAGTGAAGTGTAGGAACAGGTCAGATGAAATAGCAGATGGAGCAGGTTGAGAAATGAGGATAGAAAGTTAATTGTTGCCAAGATTAATTTCTTTTATTTGACCATGTAGGAGAAGGGTTTGAAATAGTTTCAAAGGTGTTTCTAATTTCAGAAGACAATAAAAATATTTAGCACTGCACATGACTTTAGCCACTAAATTTAATCTATAGATTTCAAAGCACTTCACAAACATAGCTGTTAATCTACTTGCCTGTGTCTAGGAGAGGCGCAGACAATTTAGTGAATTGTCACTCCACCCCAATTTTTCCACAGCAGGTTCAATGCAGAGTCTGCTGTCCTTGGTTAACACATCCTCAGAGTACAGACCAGGCATGGAAAGACATTCTTAATGTCCTTGGAGAAAACTGTAAATGGGATCTGTTCTTCCTGGAATATCCTTTTGAGTCCCAGGTGAATAGGCGGGATTGCAACTGCTGCCTGGGAGTATTAGCTAATCATCATCTTGCTTAGATAGCAGCACTCAGAGCATGCAGTGTCCCCAGGAACTGTTTGAAGAGTGAAATCTGCATCCAAAGGGGTAGACAAAGGAGCATTTTTGACCACAACTTGGGTGTCAGGATGACACCCTAGTACTTAACAGCTAAATGAAACTGGTGACATCTTCCAGCAAGGTACCAAAACCGGCTGGTGTGTCAGGATCTTAGAGGCAAACACACACCCCTGGCATGCAATTTTCATTGTGCATCTGATGAATGCAGAACATTCAGCCATTTGCACAAAAGCACAGTGAAAAAAAATTAATATTTCCCATTAGGTATGTGGAAACCAGATAATTTTTGTGGGTTTTTCCCAAGTTATGTATTGCCGCCTTCTTGCTTTTATACATTGCAAGGTTTCCCACATGTCACTGAAGTTCTCCATGCTCTGTCCCATAACTGCACATGCAATGTCCAGTCATCCCAAGTGTAGTTTCTAGTCCTCTGTAGCTTGTGATCCTCTATGCCCTTAGAAATCACTGACTGATTTCTCACTCGTTGAAATCAAATGCCAAAATCCTGTAGACTTCAATGACGTCAATGCTTTTTCCCCTCTGTCTCTGAGATCGTTAAGCAGAAGTCATTTGACTTTAGATACTGGTTGTGTTGCCATTCCGAATAAGCTGCCAAAAGAAAGGGGAAATGAACAGTTTTGCAATCATTTTAATTCTTCGGCAAATCTGGAGTTGTACACAGACCTTTCAGTTTTCTCAGTATGTGTCCTGTCAGTTTGTCTCCTCTTTGAGAGAGAGTCCAATTTCATATGTGTCCCAGTCATATTATAAAACAGCCTTTTCACAAAATAACTGATTTCACAATGTGATTGAACCATATTAAAAATACCATTTGCTGTATTTACAAATCCCGACAGCTAACAGGGGCACTCAAAAAGCAGATGGGAATCTCTTCAACTGGTGTTTACCAATTTGGGGTACTTCAGTGAATAAGAAATTTTTGTAAAGGATTTTTTTATGTAGGGGTAGCTGTGTAGTGATGTTAAGTAGAAGGATAGCTTTTCTTGAGCAACACAGTCAGATGTAGTCCTAATCATGACAGCTAAATAGCACATCTCCTGGCACTTAGTAGTGGTGTGAAAATGGCAGATAATACTTGTTACATCAAAGGAACTGGAATTGGTGTGGGGCACAACTCCTGCAGATGTTACATAGGCAAAATGGCAGTGAAGCAAACAGGAATTTTGGCTGAGCTGTGCCTCTTGTCATCACATGACTTTGAAATCTGAAAATCTAAGACTTGAGTCCAATCATTCATATTCATGCTCAGAATGGGAAAATAAATGAACACATAAATAATGGTATCACCTCATGGTATCTTCTCATATAATCCTGACTTCTCTGTACACTTCAGGTTCTGTCCTTTTAAACAAAAGAAAGTGTAAAAAATATTCAGAGTATTACTGTATCTAAGCCCAAATTTAAAAAAATTATTGAAGGTGTAGTTATTGTTGTAATAGCATCATATAGCAAGTGTTGACAACATTGTTATTATAGAATGTTACTACATCACAGAACAGAGTAACCTACATGACGTAACAATACATTACCGACTTTATCTATAGCCCTTTTCACCGAGATATCAACACGCCTCACACAGAAGAGCAGTATTAGCACTGCTGTTACAATTACTATTATCACTAGCCAACAAGAAATGTGCATGCCTGCACAGTGCAGATGAACCCAATGTATGTGTACAGAACAGAAATGCCTTTAAATATTAATCTAAAATATTATTTCAATAGCAAATTTCATTGTATATCAACACAACTGAAGCTCTTTTTGGAAGGGTAAGGGTAAGGGAAAATTCTTTTCTACCAGTTTATTCACTCTATACAGATGACTGGAGAAAAGGACAATGACCATGAAACTAGTATTAATCTTCACATATAATTGATGATTTAATTGTAGTAGTCTTTCATGAAGCTAAATAATCACTAGTTGATACAGAATTGTTCTCAAGATTTACAGAGTAAACACCCATCACGTTTTAGATATCACACAATAGCCCAAGCTATAATGATCAGTTCATCATTAGTATTGTTAAACATATCACGTAGACACTGGAAATCAATCCCAAAATACTAAAACCTCAAGCAGCATCCTAATTGATATAAAACAACCTTCATATTCAGGTTATTGACTGATTTAGAATTAGTGTATTTAGCTAGAACTCTGGTTCTGCATTTAAAATAGGAGCATGAGCCGACATTTTGAGGTAAGCGATCATGTTGCTATGAAGAAAAAACTGTCAAGATAATAAAACATGGGAAGTAACAGAGAGATGAACTCCAGCAGTGGTATTGCTAGAATATGTTATTAATTTTGGATTAGGTGTGAGTGATGGGTTTAACATTTACACTAGAGATCAGGATGGAAGGGTTCCTTCCTGTCCTTCTTTATCAAAAAATGGCCCCCTTTATGACCTCTCTGAAGAGCGATATGTGAACAATTTATAACTAAACTATACAGTGCTGCTAAAGCTCAGGCAAATAACAAAGGTTGTTGGCAATGATAAGTTGCAGCATGCCACAGAGAAATCTTCTTTTTTGGGAGTTTACCGCCATTTTTCAAAAAATGGTGGAAAAATCTTTATTGAAATGGGGAATATATTTGAGAGCAGAGCAAGTGATTACCTTGTTTAGCCAACATCTCACTCATAGTGCAGTTGGTAACCATCTGCCTTCGTACTATTTGTCTGTGGCTCTGGCTGTGCCTGACCTACATGTGACACTTCTGAGCAGATGTGCATCAGGATACAACAGATGAGAGAATGCCAGCCCCTGCCAAAAGGACTCCACACATATTGGGAAGGATGAATACCAATAAATCAGGATCAGATGGGATGCATTGTATGGCTTTTTCAGAGTAGAGAAACAGTTGAATTGTTTTATCTATTAAATGAATGGATAAAGGATTAATAGTAATATGTCTTCCTGATATATTTGTCTTAAGGAGCAACATAACAATTGTGTCCATCCAGGACTTTTTATTTTCAGGGCATTAGAGACTGAAACACAGGTTTGATATCTGGAAATCGAGATCCCCCAAAACGACATTAATTCCATCCTATTACCTTCCACTTACCTTCTATTCATACTTCATTTAACTTGTATGACTGACCGAGGCATTTTATCAGAGTTCACAGGCTCAGAGTGTATATTTAAGATATATTAGAGGAAGTGGATGAGGGGGAGAGGGTGAAGGGGTTACTTAAAAGGGTTCAACAGAGATGAGTTGAATGCAAGTATGTTGGAAGAGGGGCTCATGGAATGTAAGCAAACAGCCAAGGCAGGAAAAGTGCTGTGCTGTCAACAAGCATCATGTAGGAATGGAGATAACTGTGTGCTCAGATAGTATCCCATATCTATCAGATACAAAGCAGTCTGGAACCCTTTATTTAAATTGCAGGAAATGGCATTTTCTGCTAGGCACTTGTCATTTGGAAGATGTGTTCAATTGGTTAGCCAAGGAAGGCTCATCGTGAGGAATTTTTGAGGGACAGACTCGTTGGTGTTGAGAATAACAGTTATGGCTATGTATGGGACTGAAACTTGAATTTTACCATCTTTGCAATATTAACTTCACAGTTCTGCTAAGTTCTTCTCAACATAGTAGGGTCTTTAATTACTACAGTATCTTTTAATGAAGCCTCATCTAAAGATCTGTTTAAAACCAGTCAATGCCTGTTAAAAATACTTTGTATAGTGACTTCTTTATGCAAAGAATGAAAATAGTTTTCTTATCTAATATTTGCATGTCATCCATCATCAGTGGATGTATAACAGGCAATTTTTAAGCATTTGTAAAAATGCAGTGAACTACATGATTTGAAATGCCAGAATTTTTCTTAAAAAGAAAAAATGGGCAAAAATGAGAAGCAAAATTGATGAGAATACAGAATACATTTGATTTAATAAGGGCACATGCATCTTTTCAAAGACAGATGAATAAATTTAGAACAGAGGTATTTGTGCCTTTTTGTATTATGATTATTCATATTAACAGTATTAATTTAGCTCTATGTTATTTTAGTCCCAATATGTTTTCAGAATCAAAGATAAGTTTTTGATGTCCTTGAATGTACACTAAAGCTGCATATTTAACAATATTTTTCCTAGAACTGACTTCCTCACAATATGCTCTTAGACATCTCTTTGTTTCCTACTCCCAGTTCAGTTTTGCACCTGTTGCAGACATTAGTGAGAGCCAAAAATCGAAAGGCTGCGATCTGAATGGTGACTATTTCAATAAATTATGTTACACTATCATAAGCTGAATTAGGACTCTTGCCCAGAGGCATACAATTTCCAGGGCCACCAGGTTTGTGTGTGCTCTGAGTCCTTCCCCAGTGATGTATGGGAACTGAGGAGCAATGTTTCTCTCCATGCATGTGTTCAAAGAGCAGAAGAGCTTTGCAAATTGTGTTGTTTGGATCACACCCTCTTTATCTCTCTGATTGCTGGCTGGTCACGCAGTTCTGGTTTAACCTTTCTGTTAACGGGTGACTAATATGCAGTTAATACTTGAGTAATGCCACAGGTACCTGATCCCAGCTGGGCAAGTGGCTATCTCCCAGAGGCTTAGCTCTTATAAAGGGATAAAACCAGGCCCTCTAGAGATAAGCCTAGGGCAGTACACTGATGTTTAAGGGACTGTGAGCTAGAGATATCCTTTGGTCTGCTGTCAGAGTGGAGGTAGGGGATGGAGATAACTGTGGCAGCAAAGACACAAGGGATATTGATGTGTTAGAAACCACAGAAATGCCTGAGAATGGTCATGTAAGAATTAGGGCTTCTTCCCCACAAAAGGTAACAGGATCAATAACCTAAATGGAGTGCATTTACAGCAGTGCACACAGCACGGGCAACAAACAGGAGGAGCTGGAAGCCATTGAACAGCAGGAAAACCATGACATGGTTGCCCTCATGGAGACATGATGAATGACTCACACAGCTGAAGTGCTGGATGGCTATAAACTTTTCAGAAGGGATAGGCAAGGAAGAAGAGGTGGTGGAGTAGCCCTGTGTGTTAGGGAGTGGTTTGATTGTCCGTAGCTTAATGGTGGCGATGACAGAATTGAGTGTTTGTGGTTAAGAATCAGGGGAAAGGCCAACAGAGCAGATATCATAGTGGGAGTCTGTTATAAACCACCCAACCAGGATGAAGAGGTAGATGATATATTCTATAAGCAGCTGGAAGCTGCTCACAGATTGCTGGCCCTTGTTCTAGCAGGGGACTTCAACTTAACAGATATCTGCTGGAAATACAGCAGAGAGGAAACAGTCCAGGAGGTTCCTGGAGTGTGTGGAATTCATAACTTCCTGACAGAGCATGAAAGGGCCCAACTGGGGAGGTGCCCTGTTGGACCTGCTGTTCATGAACAGAGAAGGACTCGGGGTGATGTGATGGCTGGAGACCATCTTGGGCAAAGCAAAGGAGGGCAGCTTCAGTCAGTTTGCAGGTGACAACAAATGAATGAATTTTACCTTCTTGGAGGAGCAGGAGGAGGACCAGTAGAACTGCTGCCTCGAACTTCTAGAGTGGCAGACTTTGGCCTCCTTAGGAGATGGTTGAGGGAGTCCCCTGGGAGGCAGTTCTGAGGGGCTAAGGAGTCCAGGAAGGCTGGACATTCTTCAAGAAAGAAATCTTAAGGCACCAGAGAGCCCATTCCCATGTGCCAAAAGACAAGCTGGCAGGGAAAAATACTGGCCTGATTGAACAGAGAGGTTTGGCTGGAACTCAGGAAAAAAAGGAGAGGAGTGTTTATGGCCTTTGGAAGAAGCAGCAGGCAACTCAGGAGGACTGCAAAGATGTCATGAAGTTATGCAGGGAGAAAAGTCAGAAGGGCCAAAGCCCAACTAGAATTTAATCAGGCTACTGCCATAAAGGACAATAAAACAGTGTCTATAAATACATCAGCAACACAAGGAGGGCTAAGGAGAATCTCTACCCTCTGCCGAATGGAGAAACATAGTGACAAAGGATAAGGAAGAGGCTGAGATGCCCAATACTTTCTTTGCTTCAGTCTTTAATGGAAAAACCAAATGTTCTTCAGGCACCCAGCTCCCTCAGCTGGAAGACAGGTAGCAGAACGAAGCTCCCATAATCCAAGGTGAAAAGTCAGAGACCTGATACACCACTCAGGCACACACAAGTTTATGGGGCCAGATGGGATGCACACATGGATACTTAGGGAGCTGGTGGAAATTCTCACTGACACACTTTCCCTCATATATCAGCTGTCCTGGCTAAGTGGGGAGATCCCAGGTGTTTGGAAGTCAGCAAATATGTTGTCCATCTACAAGAAGGGCTGGAAGGAGGATCTGGGTAACTACAGGCCTGGTATCCTGACCTCAGTGCTGGGGAAGGTCACGGAGCAGATCATCTTGAGTGCTATCACACAGCAGGTACAGGACAGCCAGGAGATCAGGCCCAGCCAGCACAAACATGGGTTCGTCAAAAGCAGGTCCTGCCTGACCAACCTGATCTCCTGCTATGAAATGGTGACCCATTTAGTGGATAAGGGAAGGGCTGTGGATGTTGTCTGACTGAAGTTTGGTAAAACCTTTGACACTGTCTCCTACAGAATTCTCCTGGAGAAACTGGTTATTCATGTCTTGGACAGATGCCCTGTTTTTTGGGTAAAAACTGGCTGGATGGCTGGGCCCAGAGAGTGGGTGGTGGATGGAGTTAAATTCAGCTGGCTGTCAGGTGCCAGTGGTATTTCATAGAGCTCAGTACTGGGGCCAGTTCTGCTCAGTAACTATGTTGATGACCTGGGTGAGGAGAATGAGTGCACCCTCTGTAAGTTCACAGATGAAACCAAGCTGGGTGGGAGTGTTGATCTGCTGGAGGGCAGGAAGACTCTGCAGAGGGATCTAGACAAGCTGCATCAATGGGTCAGGGCCAGTTGTATGAGGGTTAACAAGGCCAAGTACCAAGTCCTGCACTTAGGTGCCAACAATTCCAGACAGAGCTACAGGCTCAGGGAAGAGTGGCTGGAAAGCTGGCTGGCAGGAAAAGGCCTGGGTGTGCTGGTCAACAGCTGCTGAGCAAGAAGGCCAATGTCATCCTGGCTTGTATCAGACAAGCAGCTGGACCAGGGGCAGTGGTTGTCCCCCTGTACTCAGGACTGGTGAGGCCTCACCTCAAATCCTGTGTTCAGTTCTGGGCCCCTCACTACAAGACATTGAGGTGCTGTAGTCCAGAGAGCAAGTCCAGAGAAGGACAATGGCGCTGATGAAGGTTCTGGAGCACAAGTCCTGTCATGAGCAGCTGAAGGAGATGAGGGTGTTCAACCTGGAGAAAAGGAAGTTCAGGGGCAACCTTATCTCTTTATACAACTACCTGAAAGGAGGCTGTAGCCAGGTGGGAGTCAGTCCCCTCTCCCAATTAACAAGTGATAGAACACCAGAAAATTACCTGGAGTTACATCAGAGGAGATTTAGATATTAGGAAAAATTTCTTCACGAAAAGGGCAGTCAGGCTTTCGAACAGGCTGCCCAGGAAAGTGGCTGCATCACCATCTCTGGAGATTTTTTAAAAGAGATGTAGATGTGGCACTTAGGGACATCGTTTAGTGCTGGACTTGGCAGTGTCATGTTAACAGCTGGACTAGGTGATCATAAAGGTCTTTTCCAAACTAAATGATTCTAAGATTCAGTGATTCTAAAAGGTGAGGCGAGATGAATTACAGAGTCACATTCAAAATTCCCAGGCACCTTGCAGCTGAAAGAGTACCTCCCATCAATATTTTAATCCTGCATTTTTCACAAAAGCTACAAGGTCCAGTTAACTTGATTTTCAAAGTAAGTAGCAGAAATTTGTAGAACCCAGGAATAAAATTACATCAAAATGGCAGTCTTTAAGACTGAGCAAGGAAAAATTATAATGCTTTCTTCTACACTAATGATTTGAGATGTATAGCTAGACTTACGGGAATAAGGCTACAGAAATTAATTTTTTTGGTGTGGTTTTTACTGGTGCAATCTTCTTGTAGGTTTTAATGATAGCATTTAAGCGCCGAGATTTCCTTTGAAATCACAAACCAATAGATTAAGCTCAGCACTACAGAAATAACCCTTTCTGCCCTGAACGTTTTTTTAATAGGCTAACTTTTGTCCTGTTAGGAGTAATACACACAGAGGAAACAAAGCCTTGCCCTAACAGAAAATTCTTTGCCAGAACTCCAGCAACAACTGTCAAACTGTCTAAATGGTCTCAGAAAAGTGGGTAGTCCTTGAGATGTTATGGAATTAATGACAGACACTAATTCTTGATCTTTCAGAGGCTGCAATTCCTCTCACCTAAACATAGGCATCTACTAAAGAGATGTCTCCATCTGAGCTATCTTTTCTTATCAGCAGACAGAAATGAGCCCCTCTGCTTTGTGATTCATTTTGTCCTGAGGTAATCATCCAAACCAGACCAGATGACTCATGAACAAGAAATGCATGTTTCTATCCATTCGTCTAGGAAGGGAACCCTGGTCTAGCTCAAGTGGAGACATCTACCTGGCAGATGCCTCAGGTTAGGTGAGATGAATGCTATCAAGTGTCTCTCCAGCATTTCTGTGTCCTTGGCAGAGTAGACAGGAATAATTTGTCATAAAATTATTCAAAAGAAGTATTCAAAACAGGATCTTTCTGTGTAATAGTTTGCCACAGGGCATGGTCCCTTTCTTTCTGGAAGGAAGAGATGAAATAAGGCAGTTTCTCTGGAAGTGATAAAACATAAAGGGCAGAAGTGGTCTCCATAAAAATTTAGGGATGCAATGAAATTGCACTTTGCTGCTCTAACAAATGATCCATCTTCGTGAATTCCAGAAATAAGTGAAAGGCAGCACCATACAGAAGAAGATCCCCCATGCTCTTCTCAGCACTCTGCTCATTTAGGGGGTGGGGAGCGGCAGTTGTGTCATCAAGCATTGTGTTATTAGAGGGATCAGGAGGAAAAGAAAAAACAATAAGACATTTAAAACTGATTAATAAATTCTAGGTGTATCTTTGAATAATACTGAAATACTCTATTTCCTTTTGTTTGCAGTATATATCTTATTCTAAAATAGGTCTAATGGGAAAAACAGAGCAGAACTCCATATTTATTGCATTTCTGGAAATGTGCCTGTATTTATTACTGGCATCTGCTGTTAGTGACAGAGCTTGAGTAGAGTCCAGAAGTCCTGAATAACACTTGGCTTTCTTTATTATGGTAAAAAAAATTGCTCTTGCAGACTCACTGCAATTAGCAAAGACTGTATTTTGTTCTGCATGCCCTTTACTAGCAGTAATCCAATATTGAATTGCCTCAGAGGGTCTCAGCAATAACTGGGTCAAGCTCTCTCATAACTCTTTCTGCTTGACCTGGAAAATTGACACTTCTATAGGAGTACACAGTATATATGTATATGGTCAAAACACCCTGTGTATTTCAATCCTGCACACAGTTCTTCATTTATTCACCTTCCTTTTATGATTTATTTGAAGTTTGTCCGTATCTCAATTTTCTTCCCAACCTATTTGGCCTCTAGATAAAGACCACTTAGCTGCTAGCAGGAGCAAAATTCATCTTCACACAGCATTTATACTGAGCATGTTCTAATTAAGTCAGTTAAAGCAGCTATCTGCAATTCAGCATGTCTGAGCAGCTCACCATTCATCAGTGATCTCCTGTAAACACTTAGGACATCTTGACCTTGACTAGTTGTGAGCGTAGAAAATGAAACATGACTGAGATTCACAGGCTGTTTCTTGGCAGTAGGGTGGCAGTGTTTTAAGCTGCTTCTCCAAGTTGTTCCTAGTCATGAGAAGAACCAGGAGGAACGGTGGCAATTCAGGGGGGCCATGCCAAGGTCCCATGGCAGGAATGCAGGGGGCCAGGAGAGTGAAATCTCTTGGTAGGGGCAGAGAAATTATGTGATATGAGAAAAATTCTCTATTTAATACTCACCCAAAAAACTGGGTAAACCATATTTTTCCACAATGTGAATGAAATCTATTCTTACTTGATTTTGCAGAAATCCAGCGTGTTAAAATTAGGCCCAGATTCAACTGACATAATCTTTCCCCATCTACACCTGCTTTTTTTCCTTTTAGTTGACTCTCAGAAGCTGGTACAGATATCATCAAGGTTTCCTCATTACCAAGGTCTGAATGTTTCACGAATTCTATGTGTGACACCTATAAATATTTTCCATTTTGGAAACTCCATATGTAAAGTTAACATTTTAGTAAATGTTAATACCTAGGCTCTTGAACCAGAAGAACAGGTTATACTGAAAAATGTGTGGTTAGCATGCACGAAGCCATGACAGAGAAGCATTGATACTTATGTTCCTGTATTTTGCCCAAAATCCAGAGATTAAAGCAATCCCCAGAATATGTGAAATCCTGTTCTTATTTCTGTCATAACCAAAGTGGATCTGAGTCCACACTTACCTTCCCAGAGTGCCTAAGCACCAGGCTGTGTAATATAAGGATCTTCTGTCAGTGCCACTCCTCCTCATATCTAAAAGGTTATTGGGGTAGGAACTGGTTCCCTGGTATTACAAGTCCTGAATGAATGCCCTGACCTCTACTCCATCCGTCTTTCTCTCCTGCCTCTGGCTCAATTTATATTTAACCACTAAGCCTTTGTATAAAACAAGCACTACATTCTTTACTTCCTTCCCTGCATTTTGAATGCAGTCTGTACTTTGCACTTCATTTCATGAGGGATTAAAATGCTTGAAATAGATTTGATATGTTTTCCTTCAGCCTGAAGTGATAATTGATATAATTTTCTTCTACAAGAGAAATTTTTTTAAGTTTTAATTTTGGCTCAGGTTTCATAGTTCCTGTTTTTAACTTTTTTCAGTTTGAGGGATGAGCTAAAGAATCTTTTTTTTTTTTTCAATTCCAATTTCTCTTTGTTCTGTTCATTATACTCTCTGCTGTCAACTGCCTTGAGGTTTTGGTAAGGTTTCAGACATTGAATGTCCTTGCCAGTGGAGACTAAGCTTAATAATTTAACAGCATTTTCAGTGTTCAAAGCCAGGAGAGTTTGAGCTGTTAAGGCTGGTAGTTGCAGTTGCTCAAAGTCCTATTACACAGCATAAAATGCTCATAATTTTCAATCTGTTTAACCAGTCTCATTGCATTTTGCTCTTATTCCCCAATGTTAAAAAGAAAATTGCTAATTAAGCAAAATGAGTGCAACTCTAGTTTTATTTAAGGGAATTTTGCTTAAATTCCATTAAATAAAATTTCTTAAACTACCCCAAACAAAAACTTTGGAGTGAGGTAAAGTAAGACACATTTTAACTCTCAAGGAATGAATAAAGATATAATCAGGAGCTTATTATGAACTAGATATTTTTGGCATTCATATATAGATAGCAGATAGGTTTCCTGTATGTCATCCCTCTAGCAAAAGAGAGTTGAAGACAGGTGGATTTTATAATCCTATCCTTACTCCACTCCCAGAAAGCTAAGCATCACAGTGAATGAAACATATTTTTCCCGCAGAGAAATCACAGTAAGATACTTCCTCTAGCAGCATGCTTTGCCTCTCCTCAATTGGCTAAGGATACATCTCCCCCTCAAGGGGTGAGGTTAGGAAACAATGGGGATCCAAAGAGAGGTAGCAGCTTCAAGCTCTTCTACAAAGAAGCCCTGATGAACATCCTGTGCTTTGCCTATTTTTATCTCCATTGTGCTCAAAAATTTCATAAAAGCCCTTATTAAACTTAAGCATAAGAGCAGCTATAGGCAGGAACTGAAGGTTTGATGACATTAGGGTAAAGTTATGACCAGCCTTGAGAGGTGTGGTGACCTGGATAAAAAGCCTTATAAACATTTATAAGAAACACACATACATATGAAGCCAAAAACCCCTGACTAACAACTATTTGCATAAGTGGTTTCTTTTAACAGAAAGAAATGATGTCGTTATGCTTTTGATCTCACTGACAAGTAAAGGCTTTGGATAACATCCCCTAAATGCAGTAAGAAATAGAATACCACCTACAAATAAACAGAAGATAAAGGCCTGGATGAAAAAGACATGGTGCTACCTAGAAGCATGTCGCTGCTGAAGGTGGTATATTCTGCTGCCCATGTGACTGCGACCACACCCGGGGCATGAACACTGCTTACTACGGAACTGATGCCCTGGTATATATGCCAGGGAATTTTTGCCATCTGAGAAGCCCTGAGACCCCCAGCATCTCCAACTGCTGCTCCAAAGGAGCACAGCCCTGTGTGATATTTCCCAGCCCCACATTTTCTATCCATATGCATGATTCCAACAATATTAGACACTTGCACTTAGTAGTAGAATTCCAGAGAGGCCTAGACTGCCACTGGCTGCAATGGTACCTGTGTGTAGCCAGATACCTACATGGAGACCCCACAATGGAGGGCTCCTCAGGAATAATCTAAACCTTCTACAACCCTTAATCAATTCTGATGAACCTAACAAAGAACAGCAAGATGCTAAGGGAGCTAATGCTGATTATAAATTAAAGGGAATCCTATTTGACAACTAAATCCTATTAAAGTAAGGAGGTGGATTACAAACAGCATGGTTGATAATGAAATGGGCATGCGGAAAATGTTCTGTAGGCTAAAAACAAGAGAACACAGAACAAGTTCTTAACACAAGATGAGTGTCATGGCTTATTAACAGTTCAGTTCACTTATTGTGATGGCTGGTGCTGCACATGATCATACTAGAGAAATGACATGGCAGACAAAGCAACCAGTCCTTGTATATGCTTTTATTTGCTTTGTGATGGCAGGAGCCTGCCAATCACCAAATGCAGACTCATCAAATGCCCATACTGCAGACAACTGTATGTGATCTTGTCACCCTGTCATGAACTGACATGTCAGGGACACAAGTTCCCTCACTTGTTTTAGATATTCCTCTCAGGGTGGAAAGAAAGAGGCCTGTTCCCCTCCAGCAGCTATACTGGGTCATCTGCAGAGGAGTCCTACCTAGAGCTACCTGTGTGCTGCACAACCTGGCACCCTCTTCACTGGCAAACACCAAATCCAACACGACTGTAAAAGCTGGAAAACTGAATCTTTATGCTAAAAAGGGGCATCTCACAAA
This sequence comes from Coloeus monedula, assembly GCF_965178545.1. Taxonomy (NCBI): domain Eukaryota; kingdom Metazoa; phylum Chordata; class Aves; order Passeriformes; family Corvidae; genus Coloeus; species Coloeus monedula. Next base: position 91,319,876 of record NC_138783.1, read on the forward strand.
TGTTTGAGCTTAAGGCCTGTGTATTTTGGGCTCCTGACTCTCAAGAACTGCTATGCTAAGTAGGCAGATCTGTAGAAGTGTTCACTGAACCTACTTTGATCCAACCAGCTCAGACTGTGAGCATACAGCTGAGGTTTGATATGGTACCATGACCATTGTATTTCATGTTGCTGGAGGCATTGTCACCGAGAAGCAGTGCTGCCTGTCCTGTGCTGAAGACCTCAACACGTACCACCACCCAGGGCTCTGTGTGGTGAGTGCACACTGGTGTTCTGAGTGATACCATATTCTCACAACCTTTAGAGATACCATGTGTCACAAACTATGTCCTACCACTATGTAAAAACCAAATGCCACCTCCAAGTCATCAGAAAAAAAGAAGCAAACCCAAACCCCAGCAGCCTGACCTTTTTACAACATCCCCACTTAAAAGCAAGCAGCAGTAGACGAAAGGCAGGCTCGGCAACTGGTATTAAAGCAAAGGGACATTTGCAATGCAGTGGGAAAGGAAGACAGATGGGATGTCTCACTGTGAAAGGGCCCTGCTATGACAGTGCACAGCCATTTCACTGAGACAGACATCAGATGCTGAGGAGGAGGAGTTGCAGCCAGTGAAAGGGAAGTTACTTGCCGTGCTAGAAGATATTTGTTATATTATTTCCTGTATCTGTATGCACAGAAAGCAATGTTATGGGATAAATTCATTCTTTCAGATTATCTCATTTCAAACCAACAGAAATTCAACAAAGATGGAAGTAAATCCATAATATGTGTACTATGTATCTATATTCCAAATCAATATTAGAGATGGGCTACCAGTGTGAAAAGCCGGAGATCCAGGCCAGAGATGCACACAGTATTACAGGGACAGAGAGAAATCTATATGCTCAGTGTATTTCTCTACATTCTATGCCAATATTCAAGCTAGTTTACTCATGTGAAAAATTAGTGCTACATAGTTCAGAGGGGGAAAACACATCAATAGTTGAACTGTGGAAACCTGTGCTAAATAACAAAGATTGCTTTCGTGCCATGCCTATCTAGTGCATCTATATTGTGCAGAGAAATTCTACAGTTCCCCAAAATATTTAAGTTCAGCAGCCTTTTCTGAAAGGTATTTATGCTTTCCTGCAATTTTTCTTCTAAACTTCATTGGGTCCTGTGAAAAGTTACTCTCTCCCCCTCGGTGTTTTCTACAGTGCTCACTGCAGTAGTCAGTGGCCTGGCTGAGCCTGAGGAGAGCAGCACTGAAGTGTCTGTCTCCACAGGGACCAAACTTTCCCTCTGTGTCTTGCTTCCTTCCCCTGTGATCAGCAGTGGCTTCCTCTTTCCACACTCCACTGCTTGCCCTGCCTTTGCTCCATTTTACACTGAACCACTGAGATTTGCAGTTTTGCTGTGCATGAAAAGGAGAAGCAGGTGAAGCCTGATCCACCATATCCAGTTCTCTGGGATTTGGTTGTTTACTACTAAGACCTGCTTCTTTTGCCAGCAGTCACAGCAGCATAGCTGGCACAGAGTAGGCACAGAGAAAAAAAAAGGTCTTCTTACACAAGGCTTGCCTGGTCCCAGGTTTCCTTATCGCTGACCCTTGCACTCCTCATACACAGGCCAATTTATTGCTGCTCACACAAAGGCTGCCTTCTGCGAGCACCAGGCTTGCACAAGCTGCCCTGCCCTGCTGTTCTCTTTTATCCCTCCTCTGCCTTTGCAGACATTTTCTTCCCTTTAGCTTATCAACACCAGGAGGGGCTGGCTGATCTGAGCCTGTACTCTTTTCTATGGCTGCGGTCTCACCCCCATCAACACCTGTCTCTTTCATAAATTAATCCAAAATCAGTCAATAACCCCATCAAACAAGCCATGTCCCTTCTTTTGCACACACTTTTATCTTGCTCTGATTAATATCCCAACAATGTGTAACCAGCTGTTTAGCCTAATTTTGGCTAAACAATTAGGCTAATAGACCAGCCTGGTTTTGAGCTCACTGCTTATTTTCCATATCAACAAAAGAGCCATTTCTTTACAAAAGAAAAATGCCCCAATGCCCCACTCAACACATTCAGGTCTTGATTAATAATTGTCCCCAAATAAGGCCCTTGCTTATTAAAATAACATATAATATGAGCATTTGAGGGCTGCTTATGAGCGTACCTTGCAATCTTGTGCAGTATCAGTAAAGCGCAATAAATCCATAAGGGAGACATACTCAAGCAGTCCTGGGAAACATCCCACGTATCTTTTGTTGGGTGTCTGATTTGGGCCTACTCCTGAACTTGAAGCTGATAAAACTTGCTAAAGGTTCAGGTAAGGCTCTCCACAATTTGCCCCAAAAAACATTCTTATGCCTGTAAGAACTAATATGCAAATGAAGGTAATCAGACCCCACTGTCTGCATGGCTCCTCTAAATCCTTTTTACAATTAATTTCTTCCTGAGAGGACTGTCAGATCTGTTGGCTGGCAATGTTGCAGCTGTGAAGCCAGGAAGACTGATTTCGAAACTCCGGAAGAACAGACTCCGTTTTTATGAGCGTGGGGAGATGTAATAATTTTTGTCAAGAGCTATATGTAACAGGCAGCTAGCTGTTCATGTTTTCTGCCACAGGCACTGAAAGTAACAATGGAGAGAAGTGGGATTTTGGGAAGTGCCAGACTCATGTATTACACTATCAGAAACGTGGTGATGAAGGAAACATACACCACTTATATTTGGGCAACATCTTTTTGTTCAAAGTATGTCTTCTGGTTTCTGCCTTATCTGACCATATCTATTAGAAGACAATATCTATTAATCATTTTTAGTTTTGTTTAGAAAGCGTATGATGGGTTCAGGCACTGGCCTGAGATCTGAACTCCTAGAGAGCAATTTTATGTCAGATTCTCATATCTGGTACCTCTGTGGCTTTGGGCATGCCTGATCCTACAGGGTACTCAGCATTGTGCAAGACTCAGGTCCCAGTCCACCAAAGATCTTAAACATATGATTAATTTTTAGTCCCTTTGACTTCACCAACTAAACTGCTTAGCTGGATTCACTCCTAGGCACTTAATCATCACACTTGAATTTCAATTTTAGCAAAATGAGGATAATTCTTTCTTTAATATAGATGGGTACAGTGAGCATTAATTAGTTAATATATGTGGAGTGCTTTGGAGATACAAATGCTATCTACATGTTAATTTATGCAGATATTGGAAGAAGTAGAGGGAAATAATTGCTGTCCCTCACCTGTGCAGGGTTTCAGAACAGCATATATTCCCTCACCCACTGTAGAACAGAAACTAAATGCTGAGACAAGCCCACGCTTAGGAGACACTCAGAGCACGCTTATCAGATTTAACACACTTTCCCATTTAAGGGAAAGCAATCAGCTCAGTATTTGCATTTCCCTTGCAAATGAGCCTCACTGACTCCTTAGGCTGGCTTTGCACTAACTGCTTCTCGTGTCTCAGTGCCACGGTAGCCAACTGCCTCAGCACTGTAACATGCTTTTATCTATCCTGTGTCTGTACTTAATAATGAACCTGGCAAGGAGGCTCCAGCACTGGTGATCGGCAGATTCTCACCTGTTCTTGTTTTTAGATGCTGAATTTGGGCCATGTGAAATCTTGGTTTGGTCAAATGCTTACCTTGGATCTATAGATAAATAAATAAAGCACATAAAAGGGACTGGCTTATCTCACATCATTCTTTAAGTTGTTCATGCAAGGTTTTTTCCTAACAAGTTCTGTAAAGTGGCTTTGGTGAAGATGCCCATGCCGTTGGCTCAGGAGGTCTGTGAATAGTATTGTTATCTCTCCAGAACTGGAAAGCCTCAGCAGCCTCTAGTTCCCTTTCCCACCTGACAGAAGTAATAAACTGCTGTTAACCATAGATCCAAGCCTCTTCTCTTATCAGCTGGAGGAAAGCTGAATAGCAGAGACTCTGGAGTTTCCATCAAGTCTCGGTCCTGGGATTTCTGCCTGGCGTTTCAAGCCTACCACCTCTGGCTGTGTTGTGGATTTGGTAGTTTTTCCATGGAGAAACTATTTCCCCAGCTAAAAATGGAGGGTGAACATAAATGCAAGGCTTTAAACTCAGCTCTTCATCTGCTTGTGGGCCTGAGGAAAGTAGGAAGAGACCTAAACAGGGCTAAATAAACTATAAGAGAAAAAAGACTCTGGGCAAATCCCTTGGAGATAAAAATCTCAAGAAACTCTTTCTAATCCTGATGGAGTTAAGCCTGAAAGTACCTGCTGCCTGTCAGCTGGGAAACAGCTTGAAATGTGAGGCTGGGGGGGTCAGACCTGCCCCGTGCATCCTGTGGGATCCCATCACACAGCAGGGGTCCTGGCACCAAGGGGAAGCCCAGAGCTACAACAGACACCACAGGGGTCTGGCTGGGGGGGGCACAGGCTACAGTGAGAGCCCTTCATACATCTCTGGGCAATGTGACAGCTCTCCTGAATGCAGAAATAATTATAAAATTCACCTTAAATAAAGCCGCTACTGCCTGGAAAATGTTCCTGATATGTCAGAACAATATCACATAAAATATCAACAGCAAGTGTATGCACCCATATGCTCTGATTTATATCTTCTCTTTCCCTGATCAAGTTTTATTGCTAGGAAGCTTGTTGATAATAGAGAACAAGCCCTCTGGATGAAAATGCAGATAGTAGGTTTTTCTCATTTTTTCTCCCTTGTTTACCAATTCACGTTAGGTTCTGAATAAACTTTTATTTGTTTCTAAGGTTAATGCCAGCTACTCAAAATTACATCAATCATGTAGAAAACTACATCAATAATGCAGAAAATATGCGAAACTTCTGACTGATACCTTGTGGCTTTCTGGAAACATGGACCTTGCCAGGAAAAAGGCTGTCACCTGTGAGGCAATTGGTATCCAGCTCCTGGAGATAACAGCCACATGCCCAGGGTTATTGCTAACACAAAAATTTTACCTGCCGACTGCTAGCAAAATCAAGTTTTTAGTCCCTGTGCATGGGACTTCATTCAAATATTTAAATACAGAACACAGAGCCTACAACTTTAAAAATATTATGTAAAAATCCATATAGTAACACCACAGGAAACTGCCAGTTAGTGTTTGCTCTACAGCCAACCCATTACACAATTACGATAAGGCAGATTTTTTAAAAATTTACTATTGGCTTATCAGAAGCAAAGCACTTCAGAATTGTTTATATTTATTTTAACACAGAAGCTTTCAAAAACTCAGCTGTGTGTTTTGCTTTTGTTATGGTATCATCCATAGGCTCTGCTTGAGGTTGCTGGATACAGTACAAATAGAAACAAATCAAATCAGAGACAATCAAATCCAGACAGAGAGAAATCAGAAATCAGAGGTTGTCTGTACCTTGCAGAGTTTATAGTCTCAGCAGGTGAGGCAGATAGAGGAGAGAGAAAGAGAGAGAGAGAGAGGGTAGTGCTGGAGAGGGGAAATCCATGTAATGATGGAGGAGCAGTGGAACAGAGAGATGAATTGACTTTTGCCAAGGTTATGTGGAAATCCTGAGCAGAGACAGGAAATGAGGCCAGAGCTCCTGAGACCCTCAGCTACAAGGTAGCCCTTCGCACTCTGCACATCTTTCTCTTCCTCTCTTTTTAAGGCAGAAAATGTTTCAGCTGAACATCTGAAGTTCCCCAAATTCCTTCTACTGTTTGCCAGTCTGGGATTTTGAATCCAAGCAACCCCCTCTTTATCTGGGCACACCCTCACATAGTCTGCCTGTGTTCGACAGGTTTATTTTCAGGCACTGTCCTGATGATAATAATCATGACAGCAAGCTTTTCAAAGCAGGGGTGAGAGAATGACAATTTATTTGGCTCAGTTTCTCTGCCTAAACTAGTAAACAAATATTATCATTGCAGATGTGAGTAGGAACTGGATAGTCTCCCGTTATGCAGCATGCAATTCCCCACCACAGAGACTCATGCCTTTTGCAGCCTTCATGATTTCTAAACTCCAATTTAAATGTCCATCACTGGGCCAGGTGACAGCAAAAAGCAGTCGGTAGGCTGGGTGGTGGGGGAAATGCACCATCCAGCACAGGAGGGATATTTCCAGCTCCGTCCACCCCTGCGGTCTCGCTCTGTTCTGTGAGCCGCAGCCCAGGCACAGATGAGCAGCCGATAGCAGAGCGAAGGCATCCAGTTCTGGTTGACAAGCCAAGCAGTGCCCGTGCTGTGGAGCAAATGAAAGAGGCAAGCAGCCACAGCTGAGAAGCTTGCAAGTGGGACCAGCTGAGTGAGGTTGACAGGTCTAGGGCTGTCTGGGAGCAAACCTGCACTACCACCTGATGCACTGCAGTGATGTGGGAGCAAGATGCCACCCAACCCAGACCACCTTGTAGATGGGTTCTCAGCTTAGCTAAGCAGTTCAGAGGGAGCAATAGTGTAACGTAATTACAATGATTCTGGGATCAAAGCTGTGTTGCACCACGGAGACATATCAGCTTGTAGTTGGGAGAGCTCCAGCATGGCATGGCATGCATTGGATAGAGCAATCCCTGCCTTGCAGAAATGCATATGTATGTGTGCATAGTAGATGATGCTGTGGAGCAAACTTTTTGACTACCATACACGCAGCCAACACAGCTCTGGATCCCGAACTGTGCAGGTGGTGCGGTCATGTTGCAACATTCACTTCTGGGATAATTAAAGGCGCCAAGAGTTTAAGCAACTTGCAAGTGAGTGCAGACAAAGCCTTTAGGATTCATCTTACTCATCTGTTCTAAATGCAAAGTGATGTGGAGGATCAGCTCAACTAGAAGAGCAAGGCATTCTCGGGGGGGTGGGGGGGGAAGATATTCTAAATAGGGTTAGATAATATACAAGAGCAGAAAAAATATGTTCACATGAAATAAAAACTTACAATCATGTTAAGAAAGAAAAGCTTACTTCTAAATGCCATATTAACAAACCTCTCTGAGCAGTGTTGTGTACAGTTTGGTTATTGGTATTTGCAGTACAGATACTGAAGGATGTCAAAGCAAGGACACCTATTGATCCAATATTGAAAACCAGTGGAAAGGAGGAGCAGTAAAGAGACCACAGTTCTTGGCTCCACTTACTTTTGGATTCCTTTGCTAGCCAGTCGTTGGTGTGTGTGTCTGTATCCAGTGACGCCTCTGCCAATGTGTCTAAGCACTTGTGAATGGAAAAGGTACTTCAAAGGGAAGGCATTCAGTATTGCCAGTAAAAGATTTGGGACAGTGTGGTTGAACAAATGCAGCCCAAAAGAATGTAATTTCTCAGGAATGTAGATGTTCGTTTGCCTCGTCGTAGTGTAGGTGTGTCATTATAAAGACCTCTTGGGCTAGTAAATGTGGCTACTTTGGTCCAACTTTACACGTAGCACTCTTGATAGAAACCTGAAATCACTGAGGCCCCAAGGCACCAGATGAAGTCCTTGCACAAAATGACAGTCAACAGGGGCGGGAAGGGAACATGACCATGAGTTGAACAAGGCTGTTTGCACTTCCTTGGTGAATCATCTGAGCATCTACAACTTTGCACACAAACAGTCGTTCTAACGAAATCTCACACTTCAGAAGTTCACAGGCAGACCCCGTAGATTGCAGTTAATTAATGCATTACTGTCAGCATTACTATCATTTTGACTTCCCCTGAACATGAGAAGATGACTTGCTCAATGATGGCTGCAGGATGAGTAACAAGGCTTGTGAGCCACACACCGGAAAGTTTCTGTATGCACTCAGAGTCAACCAGTGGTCACAACTCTGCAACCTGTTCTGTGGGGCTGGTGCACACTGCCAAACTTTCAGAATGACTCTTTCACAAATGAACTGTATGCAACTTTGCAAACACCTGCTCTGAACAGAAGGGATTATTTTGATACCCAGTTTGAAGCTTCAAAAGTCAGGATGTGTCTACATAAACAGGTGTAGATGAGTGCGTGTGCTTTGCATATTCTCAAAGGCAGGTGGAAGAGGAGCACATCTGCCTGCACACAGCTGGGCTACTTATTCTTAGATGTGTTCAAACCATCTCCTTTCTCTTTTCTCCTCCAAAGAAGGCTGATCAAATCACTCAGTCAATGCTAGGTAAGTAGTTCGCTCAGTTTATTTACTATTTCACCCTCTTTTACCTCAAAAACAGCAGTGGGTTTATATTTTTTCCCTGAAGCCTCCCCAAAACCAAAATCAATTTTGAGACGAATTTTCAGGCCTTTAAGGGAATATAACTGCAGGTGTTTTTTACACATACAAAAATAGGAAGTTGTCTGGTGAGGCTTTTGGCAGCCTTAAATTTCTACTGTAAAACACAGTAAATAATGAGACAGCTGGTGAACTGCAGGGAATCTGTGGCTGACAAAACTTTGGTGCAAGAAAGCTGATTAAGTGATACTCACTGTGCTTCTAATATTGACAGCGGCTGAAGCACAGCAGCAGGCTCAGCTTGGAGCATGAGCCTCCCATCAGTCGTGACAGAGCAGCCCTTTCTGGACTGGTTATTGCCCTGTACTGCATGAGCATCACGGATGGGAGATCTGAAAGTCACCGTTTGGTTTCCTTGGTCAGATAAACTTGCAGGGAAATTATGCTAATTTTCAATTAGATAGGTATGAGGAGTGCAGTATCATATGCTGACTAGCATGTTAAAAGGTGAGACAGGTTCTATTAACAAACCCCAGTGAGAGAGATGATAGAGAGGGAAAGATGGATAAAGGCAGGAGAGTGCCACACTTCAGACCAGTGCAATAGATTGTGCTTTCTAACCACTTACAGTTTGGAGCAGGCTATATTTCAAGGTCTTTAGTTCAGACTGCCCATTAACACGGAGGAGTAAAAACCACACCCTGCTTTATAGAGAAGGTGCAAGGAGAAGCTAGGAAAAGCCCATGGGTGAGGTATGATTTTGCTCCTGTACTGCTTTTACTCCTGGGCTGCTTTTACTCTGCCATTTCTCTGAAACAAGGGCAGGGTACTGTGGCTCAGTTCTGTTGCTGCTGAACTCCTCACTCAGTTCACATAACACAACACTCAGACACATAACACAACACTCAGACACATAACATGGTGTACAAAATGGTTCTCATGCTGCATGAACTGGATGAGTGTGGCAGCCTCCTTAGACTGAAAACTTCAGTTTTGAAATGAGAACATGGCTTGAATGAGAGAAGCAGGACCTAACCCAGAGAAAATAGATTCTCACCTTCTCACCACTGTTTCTGAACACCCATAGGTAGACAGGAGCAACCTCTTCTCTCAGTGAGCTATTACTGCAAGGGGTCAGATGGACTCTCCTTGAACCAAAGTACTACACAGTCTAAGTAAAAACCGAAAAGTTTGCACTGCCTCTTTGAGTGCTGGCAAGTTAGGTATATTCCCAAAAGGTATGGAAAGTATAAAATCAGTCAAGTTTCATTATGAATGGGTTTACTAATTTAGCAGATTATGGTTGAAAACTTTCCAGACTAATGTAATATCTCCTCCTTGTCAAATTCTTAAATGTATAAAAGGAATGATTTAGAAAGTCTATTTGGCAAGACTGCAAGCTGCTGTGCTTCCAACTAGTAAAGGTAGGGAAAACATGGAAAGCTTGTGAGAAAGTATTGCCAAACAGAACCATGACCAGTGAAATCCTTGTGGAGATGTGAAATAATGCCGAGTGCCTGGAGGCAAAAGTGAGTGGAGGACAAATACAGGGCTGTTGCAAGGCACGGACTGCCCATCTGCACCTTCATGCCACTTCTTGAATCACAACAGCACCCTTGGGGGTTAAACCAACAAATATGTCTATGTGCTTGGGAGCTCAGTTGGCATTTTAGAGCAGCTCTGAAAGCTTGCTTCCAACCCAAACTCATAGATATTGGATACTAAAGCCTGTCACATTAAATGTGTCTCTGGATGTTCTGTCCACAACATGACCTGAAGCATTTTCTTCAGAGTGGCTGATACATTTCAGCTCAACGCTGCGGCACTCGGTGCCATGCCTGATTGAACAACTAGTCTCCACTATTAAAATGCAGAGAGAACTTAGACAAGCATTTAGAAGCTTTGTCATTAGTTTTCTTGTCAATTGATCTATTCTTGTAGGGGAAAGACAACTACTAGATCCGTCAATTGCCAGCAAAAAACCTAGGAACAGGTCTTAGTCAATTAAGTGGGCAAGTACTGCTTGACAGCTCCCTTCGGGAGATGGTTCATTTGGGGCCTGACTATTCAGCAGGATTAGCAACTTCAAGCACTGGGAAGCTGACCTTAACTGAAGGTGAGCTCACGTCTGCAATGTGTCAGTGGAGCAGCACTGTGCAAAGGAGCAGCACAAACCTCTCTGCCCCCCTGCTGAGGACTGTAAAACCTCTTTTTTATTCCTTTTTTTCTACCCCCAGGAGTTTCAAACAGGTTTTAAGTGGTATAATTTTTTCTGAAGCCTCGGCCTTCTCCCTTCCTGTTGATTTTTTATTGTCACACATTTCGTGACTTGTGCTGTTCATCTCAAGCCCTGGTAGCTCTTGCTCCTCCCCAGGTACCATACCTTGAACAGGCAGCAGAACACGTGGTCAAGGGGTTCACTGAGATGGAATTGGGCACAGAGAGACAGCTCACTGAGTCGAAATCACTCTTCTCGTTGATGAATGGCCAAAAATGACCACACACTGAGTGCAAGGGGAACACCTGTTTACCTACAGCTGTGTCACACAGGAGCATCTCATTGAGCCATTCCCTGCCATTCCCACTCCTGATACAAGTTTTAAGCTTTCACTGTACACCGCCATTTTTTTTCTCAGAGTCCCAGGTGTTCCAGATGTTCCAGGACACCTCTATGTCAGAAAAGCCTGGCATGGTTGTCACAGACACATCCCTGTCACTGAAGAATCCCGCTCCTTGGGAAGCTGTTTCCATCTCCTTCAGCATTAGAAATTGCTTGCCCTGACCTTTACTAATGATTGCTGCTAGTAATGCTGTTCACAACCCCTGCTCAGCAAAGCTTCCTGGCTTGAGACAGGAGCAAGTATCTTTCACCCATTTAACAAGTAAAACTCCCTAAAAGTTTCTCTGTCTCTTCATTGAGTATCAAAAACTTGGTTTCTTTGTGGGATTAGGTTGTGCAGATATGTGCAGAATGTGCTCAGTAAAAGCCAAGTGCTGAGCAGGGCTTCTTGATGCACAAATACCTGTAATATTGTCAACCCTGTCATCACTTTGCAGAGCTTGCCAAATCTGTTTTGCTTCTACTGCATGAAAGTAGAGTAACTCTCTCTTCCTGCCTGAGCTATGCCCCAAATGCCCTCAATGCACCACTACACTAATTATTACACTTAGAAGTAAGGCAGCAGAAGTCAGATACTGTACTTCAGGCAAAAATCCCTGTTGAGATTCAGCCACTGCGTGCAAACATAGAAAAACTTAAAATGTTCCCAATTTTTCAAAGCTACGAATTAATGCAAAAACTCAGAAGAAGATCATGCCTATTTACAGATGTTTAATATTGATAAATCATATTTGCCACACCTGCAATCAGTCTAAGTTTCAATTTAAGTCGAACTGAATCACCCAAGCATTTATTTCTATTACAGATGGGTGGATTCAGGTAAGGTTTACATGTCCAGATTTATTTTCCTCACGTTCTGCACTGGTTCATTCTCCAGACTAATAAAAGTTGCAGAAAATAGTATTCACAGTGGATGTGCTCCAAAAAATTTGAAGCTCTGATGTCCATGAATACAACCAAATAATTTGGAAAAGAGATTTTTTATGTCCTAAATTAAAACTAGACTGGTGACGAAAGTTCAGTTGTCTTTCAGTTAACAATGTCATCACAGATACCAAGGGACAAGCTCAGCCACTAATTGCAAACATCGAGTTTACAAGGAGTTTGTGTGGAGCTGAGAAATGCAATGGCCACTCTGTGGAAGGAATCACTGCTCATTTTCCCATTGAATTTATAGAAAGAGATGCCAATAAACAAAGCAAAATGCAGAATGCTTCACTGCAATCAGCCCTTTAATTTGTAACAATTGCAGTAAATCACCTTTCAGCCAGGGTAGCATCTTTTAATGTGTTTTTACCTCTTGCCCAGCACAGCGTGGCCATGATCCAGCAGTAGGACTCCTTCAGCAATACCTGGAAGGGAGCAGCAGCTGCCAGGTGGCTGCAGCACAAGGGAGAACTTGGCTCCCCCCCAGTCTGCACCTGGGGTGCTTCCGGAGGGATTATTCCCACCCCTAGGGGCACAGCAGACTGCCCAGCATGAAAAGTTTTGCTGTACCTCTGCTGAGGACTGCTTTTCAGAAAACCTCTGGAGGTTTTTTGGGGGTTGGTCTTTGGTTTTTTTGGTTGGGTTTTGTTGTCTGGGTTTTTGTTGTTTTTTTTTTTTTAATAGAAAAGGAAAGCTCAGTAGCACTGCAGTCCACAGTCAGGAGCTCTGTGGAATGTGATTGCATTCTCTGCTCAGGGATGCCCAGGAGCCCAAGTCACTGAATTCTTCCTGTATTGGAGGAAGACAATAGCCAGGCTGGGCTCAAGGTCTGAACTAAAACCACTGGTGCCCCATTTTCTGCTACCCTGCAGTTGGGATGTGGATGAAAGGTGGCTTGCCACCTTTCCACCCATGGGGAGAAGTCCCCGGAGTGAACCTGAGAGAGGCAGCAACCCAGTGAGACACTGGCTATCAAAGCCACTTCAGCTCTCAACACCCATCTCGCAGGAGCTGCACATCCTGGTTGTTAGCAGCAGAGGACCCCCAGGCAGGCTCAGTCACAGAAACAGAAATGTTCCTGCTTCACATTTAATGTAAAATAATTGCCTGAATCCATGTGGGGAAATCCTCTCCCTGGAGCAGCTTTGGGGATATGACAGAAGGCATGCTCCACTTCTGGCAGAGATAAAGCAATTTATCCTTCTTTTTGCCACAGAAAGCTCTGAATTTCTTTCAAGACATGACAGTGGTGTATATTAGTACATGATGAGGAAAGAAATTGCAAGAAATTTTCTGGGGTGGTTTGGTAGATTATTTTTTTTGGGCCACCGTGGGGCATTTTCTATCTACAGAGTTGTGTCAGCGATTTCTGTGAGCTTATCCCCACTGTGCTGTTGTTGATGTTGGTGGTGCTGTAAATCTGCCTGTAAGGCACTGCTTACGAAAGCAGCATGTAAAGCAGAAATTTGTCCTTTGTATTTTGAGCAAACTAGAGGCAGAAATTACATAAGCTGGCTCCCCAGTTCTGTCAGACAGTCAGGAGTCTGCTTCACTGGTCTCCTCGCAAAAATTTTGGTAGTATCTATATACCCCATATATATACACTCATTTCAGTACATTGATACAAGCACGTATGAAAATACAGATATATGCATATATGTGTGTGTATGCATATATATATATATATCCTCTGTGTGTACATTTATATATACATATATGAGACAGAGGTTTCAGATGTGACACTGTGTATCTATAATTATCTAGACTCTTTTGGTGAAATTTATTGTACACATCTTTATCACAGAGGAAATGACTGAACATGTATTTCACATCTTCTTTTCTCCTCTTTAATATCCATCTTGTTTTATTTTTGTATTTTGTTCCTTCTTTTCCTCTCTGTTTTTTTTCCCTTTTCTGTCTAAATGTATTGGATATTAAATACAGTCTAAAATTGACTTTGCAGCAATAGTTTTGTGAGGTCTACTTAGGGAGAACAAAAATCTTTTGAATAATCATATCTAATGAAGATGCATTTGAATATATACTCTGTGTCTCTCATCAACAATGACTGCAGCTTAATGTAAAGATACCACTATGCTTACATGATGTGTTATGGCAGAGTGGTATGTAAGCACACAAAGAATCATACACCTGAAAAGAATGACAAAAATAATATAAATATTGTTAGCATATTTAAAATTAATGCCTACATCTCAACACTAGTGTGTTTCTGCATGCATACATGTGCTTTGTTTCTGTATGTATCAGCCAGCCTTCCTATGAATGCATGTATGCGGGAGTGAAGGATATGATTATGGATTTGCATAACATCCTGCGTGAATGTAGACTGAAACTGAAAACATGGAGGAAATTATAGAATCTATTTTTAAAGTCTACATTACTGCAAATGTTGCTTCATCAAGCTCTTATCATTGCTGATTAATTATGTAGAATGAATGAAGATGAGTTCTAGTCTTGTCTTCCATCTCTGCATTGGAGAAGAAATTTAAGCAGGGTGTTTTGGGACACTCACAAAGACGTGTTTCAGCAGACAGTGGAGTACCATAACATTATTTTTTTGTCCCCTGGACATTCCACAGTTACTGGTGTCTCTCTCGTGCATGAGATTATTGATCTCCATGGTAGCAATGAAAGATGAAAAGGTCAATTTTTAACTGTGAACAGTAGGGACCACTTGCTACTACAATGGCTGATGTAGGAAATGTGCACCCTTGCCTTTTGCAAAGATCTCCATTATGTCAACAAGATTGATCTACTGTGGGAAGATCTTGCTTTCCTATCATTTTGTCTTCATACCACTTCTGTCCAGCACTTCCAGAATGAAACCTTTTATAGTTTTGATGGCTCCCTGCTTTCTAATTTTCTTCTTTTCCAGCATGGGAGGCACTTGTGTTAAGCCACCTGAAGCACAGCTCTTGGCTGTGCTAGTCCTTTCCTGATGGCTGCTGGAGGAGGTGACCCGTCTGGAAGGCACCTTCCCCACTACAGCACCCCAGCCTCTCCTTGCAGCCCCCAGTGGTGCCAAAGGGTGCCAGCACAGGCGGGAGCCCCTATGGCTGTTCTCCTAGGTGGGCAGTGCAGCTGCTGGCTGTGCAGATCCAGGCTCCACCACAGGAGACAGAGGTGGGATAGAGAGCACTAATGTAATTTGGTGCAGTCAGATGAAGAAAAAGGGGAGCAGGATTGGGCAGTTAGTTTATTATATTTTATTATATAGGGGAAATGAAGACTGGGTACCAGGGATGAGCGCCTAGCAAGAGAATCTTAGCAATCCCAGGACTGACAGCCTCACAGCTTGGGAATACAGGGACCAGGGAACACCCCACCCTGATATCAGTGGTACGACAGTTACAGCTACTGCAAATATCGAGGCATTGCTAAGCTGCAGACACAGCTGCATCATGTTTCAGGTAATAGAGTGCCTCAGTCTTGTCATTCATTTTAACTTCCTTCCTTCCTTCCTTCCTTCCTTCCTTCCTTCCTTCCTTCCTTCCTTCCTTCCTTCCTTCCTTCCTTCCTTCCTTCCTTCCTTCCTTCCTTCCTTCCTTCCTTCCTTCCTTCCTTCCTTCCTTCCTTCCTTCCTTCCTTCCTTCCTTCCTTCCTTCCTTCCTTCCTTCTCCTCTCCTCTCCTCCCCTCCCCTCCCCTCCCTTCTCCTCTCCTCCCCTCCCCTCCCCTCCCTTCTCCTCCCCTCCCCTCCCCTCCCCTCCCCTCCCCTCCCCTCCCCTCCCCTCCCCTCCCCTCCCCTCCCCTCCCCTCCCCTCCCCTCCTCTCCTCTCCTCTCCTCTCCTCTCCTCTCCTCTCCCCTCCCCTCCCCTCCCCTCCCCTCCCCTCCCCTCCCCTCTCCCCTCCCCTCCCCTCCCCTCCCCTCCTCTCCCTCAATTTTTCTCTCTCCCCCTCTGCCTTTCCTTTCCTGCCCCACATGCTGAAAGAACTGAATCAAAAATATTCTAATTTCTTTCCATGTTTTCTTGAACTCCCATATTTCTTTTTTTTTTTTTTAACAGTATCACACAGTTGTAGACAGAAAGATTGATCTGCGATTTTCTGGTTTTCTGAGGGTTTACTGCAGCTGGAATTCTGTCAAGAAAGATATTAGCCTGGACTTATTTCTGTTCAGCAAGGGGAGGAATTAGGTATGTGAGAAGAATAGGAAAGTTTGATGCTGGTATTCACAATGATTCAAGTTCAAGGAAGCAAACCCAAAAAGGCATTGTAGAGGAGACTCTCAGTAACAACCAGGAGTTTTGGATTAGATGTTTAGTACAGGAGGTAAGAGGCACAGAAGAACATTTGGATGGTGTACTGGAAACTAGTCACTATGATGCAATGGAATACATCAACAAACAAGCCAACCAACATGAGTTTCTAAGAAAGTTGGGGAACTCGAAAAGAAACCACAATTGCAGCATGTCTGTCTATATTCCCCACTACTCCCCATCCCTGAAATAGAAAACAGAATAGAGGAAGAAGCAGGCAGTGTGCCTTTGGAAATCCTGCTTGTCAGGCTCTGCTCAAGTTCCTGGGAAGAGATAAAACTAGCAAGAAAACAGAAGTGAAGGGCAGCCAAAAGGGCATCAGATAAGACAAGTGCTGTGCTAAAGAGGAAGCAGACCCCATTTTAAAGAGGCAACTGAAATAAATTGCTGTGAAATGGGAAAGATGCACAACTATATTTAAACTTTATTTTATGTAAGCTAAAATGAAGATGGAGTGCTGGCAATTGAGAAGCATCAACAAAACTTTAGCTGTTGATAAAAAAGCATGTGAGACAACATTTGGTAAATTAGCTGCCCTGAGTAAACAAATCCTTAATATTGAAGGGATTAATATTGAATTGCCTATCATTTCTCATGTCTCAAAAAAATGGAAAAATATGTTAAGATGGGGAAACAATATAAGGAAAGACTCATCTTGCTGATTTAAGACGCACATAAGCAGGGAGGTACCTACAAATGATGGAGGCATCAAAAGTCCCATTATAATTGGTAGCAATTTAGGGCTTTGTTCAGGTGCTTACACATAGGCATGGCCTGATGGCCCCAGGGGACAGCAGATATGCACTGGAGACTAACAGCTGTATGACAGGAACTACAGGAAACCCACATCTCTCCAGAGCATAGGGCTGGAAGCCAGGCAGGAGAGGGCAGGCCTTGGACATCTCAAAATGAACCAGGCACCTCTGGTTCACAGCCAAATCAGGAGCTGGGAGCAGGAGGTAAGTCCAACTGAAGGGTCCAAATGCCCGTCGCCACAATTTAGCTAGATGTTAGACCTCCTACTACATTCCCCTAGTGAAAAATAGCTCAGTCTAGCTATTGGCATCTAAACATCATACCTAAGGATTATGTCAGCTAATCTAAGGTATGGGCACCTAAGGCCCTTGAGCGAAAGACACAGCAGACAACATCACTGGGCTGTGTGATACGTGGTTATCTTCACTATCCTAGTCTCACTTCAGACCTGTCCTTAGGAGAGGTTTATGATGGAGCAAGCTCCCCCTCCCCAGCTAATGAAGAGAGAGATGCACGGAGGTGCAATCCCTCTTGGTCCAAAGCAGACCTCTAAAATAAAAGGGATTCCCTTTCTCAAGTGCTTGTTGCTTCTGAGAGAGTGATTTTTTTCAGCATTTAGAGCAACAAAGCCAGCTTCCTGGTGGTCCACGCAAGAGGAAAGCAGCTCTTTTTCTTCTCTCTGGCATTTGGAAGTGATTTCTCCTGAAGATGCTAGGAGGCCCCATTATATACAGCAAAATTAAAAAAGAACTGCAACATGCCTAGTTTTCATTTGTGGTGTGTTGGCAACCATGCTGCAAAGTGATCCGAGGCCTCTGCTCCCCTCCCAGCAGAGCTCAATCTCCTACAGAGCTGGATCTCTGCCCCAGGTCCTGCTTGTCCTGACACGCAGAGTCCCATGGGAAGGGGCACCCACATGCAGGGGGTGCTGCACGGGTCCTAGTGAGGATGGGACACCCGGGGTGAAGTGTGACACCCTGAGCCACAGTGATGGGCCAGATCCAGGAACTGAGTCAGTCACTTGCCTTCACCCTCTGTGGCCCATCAGGGCCTCATTAGGTACAGGTAGCTTTATTTAAAAACAAACCCCCTTCAGTACATAAATGCATCATAACTTGACACCACAGCACAGCAGCCCTTGCTCACGGCTTCCTCATTTGCTGCCTCCTTGGGGTGAAGTGAATCCCAGATCCCCCTCGGGGAGAGTTGCAGCAAGTGTACCCACAACAACACAGTTGGATTGGGTGATGAGCTGGTGATTTTTCAGAGGGGGTGTTGAGAATACTTCCTGCTGACAGTTTTGTGCCCTGATGAAATACTGCATCACATCTCTACAACTCCCACTGCTGAAGAGGGCAAATAAAATGCCAAGGGGAGGGAGGGGATTCCTACAACATGTATGTATATATAGCTCATGCAACTGGAAGAGATTCAATTTGCAGAGATTAAGGTGAACATTAGAGCAGAAATTCCATAAGGATGACGTCTATGAAATTACAGAGAGCAATTTGGAAAACTGTGCTTCTTAAGCACGAAGGGGAACAAGAGTGCATTGTAAGGCACAGGATCTCTTAGTTAATAGCTGTATTACACTGATGTAGTGTTCATGCTATAGTTTAACATGAATCACAATGCTGACTGATGCATAAATACCATATTATTTTATATAGGCTATATATGCACTGTGTCTATGACATTATTTTTATCTGTCCCTATAATGTAAGTTTAGAACTTCCCTGAGCTAGCCCATAAGAGTATTGTACAATACTGGACAAAATCTGTATGAAGTTTAATTTGACCAGTGCTCAAGGAATGTGCTAATTTTTTTTTTTTTTTTTTTTTTTTTTTTTTTTTTTTTTTTTTTTTGCACTAGGAAGTAAATAAAGTTCAGAAGTTTCCCTTGGCAGTAAGCAAAAGTTTATCTTCAAGTGGTTTTGGACCATAATGCCATACTTGTAATGAAATTTGGGAGTTCCAGTAGTTATCTGGCAAGTGACACAGACTAGGGTTAAGAATGTGACCATCCACTATGAATAGTTCCCACTTACATCCTTAGTATGTGTATTTATAGAACTACTTATTTTATGCTTAATGCATTTAGTGGTGAGATCACTGGAGTTTGTTCCTGGGCCTACTTTCTTTTAGAAAGCAACACAGACTGCTGTCTGCTAGGGGTCTGACAAGAGACGGTATTTAACATTTATCTTGTTTACACCTAAAAATGAGGAAGGAGCGAGCCTGGTATGTATAGATGTCAGCATTTGCCTGTCCATTTTCTAGCTGAACATTCAATCACAGAAGTTGCACAAACAAATTACGCATACAGCTATACAAACCTAGTTTGAAAAATTGGGCCATGCGTGGGTGTGTGCATCTAAATATTTTACAAGCTGAACAATCACCCTGGAGTATTTTAGGTTAGAGATAGATAAATGATATGTCCATCCAAATTTACATCTAAGCAAAGATTCAAAGATCTTTATGCATAAAATCTTTCAATTATCAGGTTTTCAGGTGTTATGGGTGTCCTTCCTTCAGAGCAGTGCTGGGCAGAGCTCCATGCTTTTGCAATTCAGTTATGACACAAAAGCAGCAATAAGGCTACTGCCAGAGTCCAGATTAACTAATAATATTTCCAATAATCTATTTCATTGCCGTAGTATAGCAGATGTTAACATTGACACAAGCACCCGAAGAGGTAAACCAATGGAGTGGCTGGGAGAGGGGATGCTCAGCATTGCCACTCAGCCACAGTGAGGAAGGCTCACTGGTAGGTTCAGGAGTTTGGGGGGGGGGGGGTTTGTTGTCTCTCCACAGCATTACTTCAGCCCACATGCAGAGCCTGGAGCCTAGTGATGCGAGGCTTCCTATGGATGGGCGGTCTGGAGCCTCGCCTTTATATCTCAAAACTCCTGGGAGCAGGGAGCAACATCTGCTCCATGGTATCATCCACATGCCAGCATAGCTGGACTTTGTCCCCTCTCAGTGGCTTCACCTCCTCCTTGATGAGGGCACAGCTCCAGCAAGAAGAATGATGAGACTTATCCTCCTGAAATTACCATGCTGAACCATTTTCTTTTCTGAATCCAGGACTTTATTTTTATGTTTCATGTTGTAATCACAGAATCTGAGCTACTGGCCCATGAAGTGGTCTGTCATAGGCAAGCCAATGGCTGAGTCATGAGCAGAATTTGGGAACGCATTTGGAAAGGGGCACTGGCTTAGACCAAAGGACGTTGTTTATTTTCCAGCAGTTTAGCCTTGCTGTTCAAAGGCGCTCCCAGGATTTCCCAGGTGACTGACGTTACCTCCTGGCACCAAAGGCTTCCCTGCTATACTCAGTCCTACCACAAGGCTCATATCCTGTTGCCACTTAAGTAAATTATTACTCTTATTGAAACACTCCCTTTTAATTAATGGGAGAGTTGATGATCTCATATGTTTATCTGTCAGCACTTTTGTTACTTTTTAATAACGAGAACCCTAGAATGACACAAACCCGCCGCATCAAATGATGATGGCTGATTGTCACCTCAAATGGTAGAGAGGGCTGTGGTTTGGGGAAAACCCTGCTATTCAGGGCCACATTCTTCCATGTGGTGTTTGGTGTACACCACCAGCTAACAACCACTCTGAGAGGTCCAGCAAGTCTCTTTGAAGGACAGGCAATGGAAGGGGAAAAAGCAAGTCAACAACAATAAAGTACCTACAAGTGAGCAGTTCTCATTCCTAAGAGGCTGGCACATTACCACAGTGATTCTTGCAGCTGGCTGATCTGTCAAAAATTATGATTTCCTTTTCTTTTCTTCAAGGGAGATCTTTTTATTTTGCCTGCTGACTTGAAGAAGCACCCGGAAATATATTTCCGTTTCAGTTTCTGCTCATCGGGATGAGGATGAGAGGGGAAAGGGAAGAAAAGGCAAACAACTCCCCATGTGTATTTCCTGGTAGTGTTGCCTGAACTGGTACATGTCAAGCCCAGAAATACAGAAGATAGAGTACACCAGAACTGCCTACAAACTATCACCTTTACCACTTTTCCAGCAGCATTGCCAATGTTACATTTCTCTGCCCAGAATGTTCCTGAGCCACCAAGACTGGGAAAACCTGTGGGAAAAGTAAAGAAAGCCCAAGCTACCTTATTTGCCCACAACAGTCCCTATGGGCAGCACCTGTGTGTGTGCCTCTCTTCCTCCTTCCCCTGCCCTGAGAGGCTGAGGGTTGGTGCTCATGGGTCTGCAGGGACCTACTGAATGGGCACTGCAGAGAAGTCTCAGCCCACTTCTGGGTGTGGGATAAACGCAGACTGTTCAGAGAAGAACCCTCCTGGTACAGATTTCAGAAAGTATGCTTTCTTCATCAGTAAACAAACAATGAGTCATTGGCTGTCACAAGGGAGAAAATGAGATTACAAAGGATGTATAAGTAAATAAATTAGTTCCCGTTAGTCATGGCAACAGCTTAGTGTTTCCACTCAAATGTTTTATTCCAATTCATCTTTCTGTCTTTATTTTTGTAATATTGTTACTCTTTTACTTTGGGGAATAAAATTCTAATAAGATTCTCTTGGAAATACAGATTTTAAAAATGCAGTTCTTGTGTTAGACTACTTTTGAGGACACAGTCTTTATTTTTTGACACTTATGTTCAGGGATGGAGCTATGGGCAAAGAAATGAAGTTGTACCATCCTCTGCCCTGATGCTGCTGCAGGTCTTTCATGTGACATTTGTCACTTGACCTGCAAAAGGAGCTTTCACCATACAGGCATCTGTTGCTCAGCTCCCTGCCCCAAATATGGGTGCATTACACTCTGTTTTACAGATGCCATCCAATAGACCTCTGGAGGTTTGCTGACCCCTGTCCCCAGGCACTGATGTCAGAATACTGTGATCCAAAGAACTGTGTCTCTCTGGGAAAATGTCTGTTTTAAAACATGCTTCTGCTCCAGTCCTTTCCTTTACATCTGCATCTCAGAGTAGTTGCTGAAAACTTTTTGTGTTTTCCCCATATCCTGCAAAGATGGAAATCTTGCAGAAGAGCTGTGTTTTCTTCCTTGGTTTTAATTATTTTTTTTCAAATACCTTGGTTTGCTATAGATGTTAAATAGACTACAAATTATATAACATGTTCTAAATATGTGTACTTATTACAACTCCTATAATCTCAGTCCATACCAAAAGCATGCCCTCCAAAGTAGGGGAAGTTGGAAATTGTCAGAGTCACATCTTGGTTTAAATGCCACAGTTCTTATCTATAGGCAAAAGTGGTTGTTACTGTTTTCACTAAGATATGAAAAAGACTTCAGAAACTATTCCAGAGAACTGAATTACTTAAGTATTACCATTATTCACAGATTTCCCCAAAACTACTTTCTGACTGGTTTTGTCTCTTATTATAAGATGTAGGAGGAATTTAGGGAGATGGCGCATTTTCTGGTACATTCTTCAATACATGAAACAAAGAAAATAACTTCTTTTAAAATATTATCAAAAAGCATGTCTCTCCCTCTCTGAGTACAAGTGTTTTTATATCTGCAGATGTGTTAAATATATCTCTTCTAATTGTAAAATTCACTTCAAGCTATAAAGGTGACGACACTTTCTTGGGGCAGCTGCTCGGGAGTGACTTGGGAGGCACTCGGCAGGACTACAGAAATATGCTCATTGGCAGCATCAGCAATAGAAATCTCTTCATACTGTGAATGAATCAGTTTGACTTGGTTTGAATTCTTGGGTCAGTGGACCAAAATTGTACCTGGACCTTTAGTTCCACTGTGTTTCCTGTATCTTCAAAGACAGTACTTTATGGACACTATTGTCTTCTTGTCTAAAGACATTTAATAGCCATTACCCAGCAGAGATGATGACTGAGGGAAGGAGAGGAGGGAAAGCAGTGTGGAAGGGGCTTTATCCCCTGTATGCACCAGCAGGTGCTGCAAGGTTTGTGAATGTATCAGGTAGACAGCCTGGAGCCACCTCTTCCCTGCTGTTTATACAAGGACTCTTCTTATTCCTGGTCTTGCAAACATGTTTAGGCTGCAATAAATTGAAACTTCCCAGTCAAATTCTCAAGGCTCTCAAAACTTGGAGATAATGTTTCTAAAAATTCAAAATAGGGGACTTCACAGATTATTCATGCAGTCAACTTAACAGGTTGTGGGATTTGTTTCAGTACAGCAGAGAATTTTTTCATTATTGGTGGTAGCAATAATCATAAGCTGAGGCCTGTGATTCAGTTTATGGTGGTCTTAATTTAAGATGGAAGACTTTATTTTTAACAACAAAAGTGAGTGGATAACAAAATTCTGTTAAAGGTAATTAACTCCACAGATGCAGGGCTGAAGGCTGCCCTAAAGAGTGAAAAAAACCCCAAACAAATCTATATGGGTGATGGATTTTATCCTCTTTCTTTTCAGCAGGTTAACTTTAAAGTATCTTTTTTTAAATTGACACTCTTAATGAAACAATTTAAATACTACAAAACTATGTTTAGTTCCACTTATTGATGTTGTCAAGGTCATTTCTACGTGAAACCTGTACAAGAACAGGTCAGGTGGAGCAATGTGTGGGTGAAAGCACTTCCTCTACACAAAGTATAGCAAGACAGATTGTATGTAAACAAATACTGATTCATTGTCTTGTCTTTGAATGAAAAGGACAAATTTGTTTCTAAATTATCCATCTTCACTTCTGACTGGAGAACTGATTCTCTGATGCTGGACTGAATAAATCACAGCTTGTGCTCTGTTATTTTGATTTCTGCTTTTATTTAGAGGGTTTTTTTCTTTCCAGAATGGAAAGTAAATATACGAGTCTCACAGAGAAAAAATAAATTAATTTCTTTCAAGGCAATCCATCTGGTTTGAGTTGTTCATTTAACAGAGGAAAGTGAGGTTGAAAACCAACTCTCCAAAGGCCAGCTCTGACAGAGCATGAAGGTAAGAATTTACCCATCTCAACCTGTCAAGAGCTGATGCTATTAATCCCTATGCTGCTGCATAACAAATATGTAAGGTTAACAATTAAAGGATGGATATTTTCATTTGTTTAAATTATGGGCAGAGTAAGAAATTGAGGAATGAATTTTTTTTTTCAATACTTTTGAGGCATCAAAAGCACTTGAAGCAAAATAATTTTGATTCTTATTTTATGAATGTAAAAGTATTTGTGTTTTCTTGTTGAGACAGTGGGTGGGAGCAGTGGAACCAGGAGTTTTGTGTTGAATTTTGTCTCTGATAATGAATTCCTTTTTGATCAAAGACAAGTCTCCTAACAGCTGCACACTGTAATTTCTTTGTCCTAAATGTAGCTGTATATAAAGTATACCTGCCTCATGGGATATTTCAGCAATGAATAGAGCTGTATATATTGAAAGTGCTACATAATGCCACTATAGGTGATATTTAAGTTGATGCTTTACAGCCTAGGTGCCCTAAACACTTTTTTCATTACCTCATTATTTTCTTTACTGCTTATATGTGGCCCATCCAGGCAGAACCAATTAGGCAGTGACAAGGAAAGAGGCAGAGATCTTTATAATCAAGTCATCAAGAAGTCTAGAGACTTTTTTCTGGATATATTTGAAATATATGCAGCCAGAGCTGGAGGGAGGAGGAGAGGAGGCTGGAGTTTGGGGTTTTTGTTTGGTTTTTTATAAGACTCTGGTATTTGCCAACATTTTGAAGGATTTCATGGTTCCCGAGTGTTGTCTAGCTCAAGGTGATACATAATATGTAAATGTACCAGCTATTTTCTGAGATTCTTGGGAAGTCACAATAGAGTCACACTGGAAATGTAAAAACTTGTGCACCTCAGAGTATTTATTTAGGTAAGAAAACTTTATGCAGCTTATGGAAGGATCACTCTGTGACGAAATTCAATTTCAGTAGCTTTTTTATCTCATTTCCTCAGTTCCTCTGTCATTCCCCAAGCTCAACCCTTTCTTTAGGAGCCCTGAGTGAGCAGGGAAAAATGTACCGAATGTAATGGTTGGCTTGGGAAGTCTTCCCCAAAGGACTGTTTGTCCATTATAACTGGCTGTCTGCTGCACTTATTTTGTTTTACTGGCTATAAGGACGTGAGTACTTACATTTTCTCTCTTTCTCAAAATATTATGCTTTGGCTGAGTGGTTTAGACTAAACTGAAGAGATGTATCAGTACTAGAGAGGATGGTTTATTTTGGTCTTTTTACCTGCGTGTTTTCAAACTCCATCTGTACTGTGAGCATCAGGCTGTGTGTGGGAGTGGTGCTGCAGCGGGCGGATGTGCAGGAACCCTCGTCGCCCATTCCTACACACACACACACACACACACAGGAGGGTTTTCTCCAAATGCTCTGCTCTGTTGTAGAGGGGAATTTGGAGATGGGAGCAAGGCCAGGGCTCTCTGCACAGAAAGCTTGGTGTGCTGGGGAGAGGCAGATTTCACAGGGACTTAGTACCATGTCCCTCACAAGCACTGTGCAATTTAGCTGTAGGCAAGGCAGGGTTGACCACACTGTGACTTGCATTAATTGCACCACTCAGACCAAGCCAGAGGACAGACTGCAGTCAAGGTCAACCAGGGCTGTCCTTGCAGTCACCCTGGCTTTGCCCATGGTACAGAGGACATACTGAAGCCACTCACCGCCCCTTCAGCTCGGCTGGGGTACACTGCTGTTCCTTGAGGACCCCACACGGTTTCAGCTGCACTGCCTGGCTGTGGTGCTGTTCTGCTGAACAAAGGGATACCTACTTTTCACCAGAATCAGCTTTGATAAAATGTTTCTTCAGAGGGACAGCCAATATGCCTGGGCCCTCGCAGCTCCCCAGCGGCTTGGCCTCCACCTCCAGGCCGTGTACTCTGGCAGCCTGTCTCCTGCAGTCCTGGTGCCAGGACGCCTGTTCGCCCACGGACAGCTGGGCTTGGCGCCTGAAGAAACCTGTTCGCACTCTGGCTGCAACGAGTCCAGCAGCCTATTGAAGCTTGCTCCTTCTCTGGGAAAGACTACACTTAAGAGACCGGCAAGGCAGCCCCGAGCACGCTCCAGTCACGCGCAGAAAGGATTTGGATTACAACTCTCCAGCTGCATGCGCAGCCGAAGCATCCTGGCCTTGCGCAAATTCAGTGCACTTTGCCTATTGATCTATTTTTTTCCTCTCCAAGAGGACTTTCATATGAGACAGCTGTTCAGAAATTAATTTGTGCAGCACTAGTTATTGTATTATTATTGCTCCCATGCTGCTATGGATATAGATGATATTTTACAGGAAATCATGAAGAAAAGACTATTGCTTTGAGCAAGGCTGTAATTTAAAGTTGTCCAGACAATATGACCCATACTCGTATTCTCACCTCTATAGCACTGCAGTGGTCCAATACCAGCTCTAATCCAGGTGATGTTCTGATCTAGGTTTTTACCATGATCGTGTTTATTCTAATTGATAGATTAAAAATTTTAGACCTGGTTCATCAGCCTAAAATATGAATTAGTGAGCACTTAAACTTGAGGCAAAATTTTCTTGCGTATGAATAAGAGACACAGGAGTCCAGGACATTTACTCAAGGTAGAAATGCCTTCTTTCTTTTCCTGCCTGGGATGTATGAGATGTGTCTGCAGTTCATGGTTTTATTTTATAGAGGGTATATTTTATTGCCTCAGACTTCATGAAAATGAAAAAATCAGTGATCATATTCAGTTAGTCTAAATAGCATCACTTCATCATTTGTAATAGGAGACAAAATAACCTAAAAATATGCCCATGTAAATTGCTTCTTGCATACATGCTATTTCTTTTATGTTGTCCTAGAGTGAACATCCCCCTTAAATACTTTCCTGTATTGGACATACTGATTACACTGTTCATTTAGCAAGCAGAAAATGAATGGAAGTGCTACTATTAAATACTCCAAATCATTTGGATCAGAATATATCCACTTCCTTGAAAAATGAAGGTTGGGAAGAGCATGTAGGAATAACAGCAAATATGTAAATTTAGGAGGTGCAGTTCAATCTGGGAGCTGAAAGTGGAGGTGATGCTCATATGTCTGGCTCTGCCTGGGCTGGCAGCAGCCGCAGGGCAGGGTGAGCCAGGGCTTCTGCTCTCTGGGGCCAGGGGTGTAACTGGGAGCAAAAGAAACCGGGTGGAGGGGATAGGATTACTGCCTGCTGTCTCTCCCAACCAGAATGAGGGTCATCCACATTCCACCGATTTATTTGTGGGAGAGGAGTTACAGGAATTAATTTACTAATCCTACACCCAGCCTCTCTCTTTCCTGACTGCAGTCTTCCACTAATTTCCCAATATAGATTCTGTCTTCCTCTCTGCAGCTGTTTGTTATTTGTAATTTTTAATAAAAAAGTGCTATTTCCTAAGACTTGGAGACTTTTATCTCTTCATCTAATCCACTTCCACCTAATGTACATAAAGGATTTGTTCCAAATACATGAAAATCTGTAAACGTAGCCACTTCTAGTAGATTTTTTTCTTGTCTAAATACGTCTATCAATTTAATCTGAAGAAATTAGACACCTGCTCTAACAGTAAATAAATGTTCAAGAAAATTAGGGAGAATAGGAAGGCTGATTCTTCAACCACTTAAAAATCATGAACATATACTTTTTCAGTAGCCCTGAAATAGCTTGCAGGAGTAGTTTTTAGGTGGCTAAGAATGGCTCACTGCACTCCTGTAGTTGTTCAGGAGAGACAATGTGGGGGCAGAGGCTCTACATGACATTGCTTCAGCTTCCTGGTTGTATGACTGCAACTTAATGAGCTGCTTAGGGCTTGACCCAATGAAAGGTTTAAGTGACTAAAAAAAGGCTTATGTATTATTAAGATTCCTGTACTCAAATCCATACCTTCCTGTTTGATTTCACAAGTCTCTAAATGCTGCCAGCTCTGCAGCTGCACGTGTCTGGGACCGTCCCTGATACTCTTGTCATGTCTGGGTGTGATTGCAACCCAAAAATACATCACTTTGCCTTAAGGGTCTGTCACAGTAGGCTTGGCACACAACCATTGGACGGATCCACCACAGGAGGCAGCAGTGGTTATGGAGAAGCCTTGACTATGAATGTGCTCCACCTTTGTTTTTGAAGGTAAAGGCAAATTTATGGGGCAGGAGAAAGAATGTGTAGTGCCACTGCGTAATATGTCAGGTACTTACATGGAAAAGAGGGAGTCAGTAAAATCCAGGGATCTCTATCTCCTAGTCAGCAAAGCAAGCTGATGATCCCTTCATCCTGACCAGAGGAACAGGAGTGGGATCTCTAAGAGATGCTCATGTACCATGTCTCTTGGTGCCAGGTTGCTCCCTGCAGAAGGTGCTGGCTGAGAATGTTCATATTCTGACCCCTTTGCCCCAATGATTTGGTATCACAAATTCCAGGGAGTCAAATAACCACTTTGTGACCCCAAAAATGGAGGTCCCACCCATCTCTCACACCCCTGCCACCACAGAGTTTCTTTCTGTATCTCACAGTGACACCAGCCCTCACGGGTTGGCTTTGTACTTGAGTCACCTCAGTTCAACAACGTGGAAGAAAACAAACAACAGCAAATGTACATAACTTTATGCCACACTAGTGAGTCAAAGGGAGGGTCCAGTCAGGGCCAGAGCTGGTATAAGCAGGATGCAGGACTGGGAAAGGAGGAGAGGCACATGTTGCATTTCTTCTTTGTCCTTAGATGAACATTTTGGTGCCTGCATCCACAGGTTGCTCTGCAAGGAACACACTGCCAAGCTCCAGGTTTGGGCCCTGCTTGCTCATAGTGACCACTTCCGCTGGTGAAGACCAGTAAAAATTCATTAGAAAAAGATTCAGTAATGTAAGCATAGGCACCTGTACAAATTGTTACATACAGCTCAAATGGTGGCTCCTGGAGATATGTTTGTACTAGATACATGCTCTCATAGCTTTGGATAAATGTTTTATCTCAGAGCATAAACATTTATGATTTAATCTAGGAATTAGCCTTAGAGACACCACAAATGTCTAGGGTAATAATAACCTTTGTCTCAGATAATCAATTGTTGTTGGTCAGCAAATAATTAATCTGATTGAAGGAGTTCTTAGGTGACAGTGGTCAAACTCACATACTTCTGCACTGCTGCAAGCAAAGAACTGTGACCAAAATGCAGTTCCGAATGGGACAGGTTGCTTCATCCTTGGCACTAGCTCAGCTGATGTATGTAGGCAGTAGAGGTCAAGTTTACCAAGACCCTTCTGCCCACCCTGCCCTTTAGAAGGCAAGGAACTGACAGATGAGGGCTCATAAGTAGATCACAATTTGACCTAGAGATATATAAAAGCAGTACAGCATTCATCTAACTGAGAGAAACTAATTGGTAGATATATTTCTCAAGCTGCTTTATTCTGGTTATGTATAATGTTACATTGATTGAAGACATAAGCAGGAAGTACCTGGGAAATGACAACTGAAAAGTGGATTTGCTATATATCTTAAATTTACATCATATCAAAAAAGTCATACAGGCCTATTTGAGATTGAAACCCTTTTTTAATATGCATATTATTAAAGAGAAAGAAAAAGAGAGAAAGAAGAAATTAAAAGGGAAAAAGGAAAATAGGAAAAGGAAAAGGAGGAAAGAAAAACGTCTTTTAAGAGTTAATTCTTCAGCCATTTTCCTCTGGTTTTGAGCTGGCACTCCATGACAACATTTCCATTATATGCTGTCTCTGGTGTATTGCTATCAAAGCATACAGGACTTTTCCATTGAGTGGAAAATTTGCGAGGCTTTCTTGTTTACAGCTGAAAAGGTAACAATTCTGATAAAGTAATGGACATAATTATGACACCTTTAACCAAATTGTGGGAAAAACAACTTTACATTTCCTTAGCCTGGCCATTGCACCTGAATGTGTTATTCTTAAAATTGACACTGATGTTGCTCGTTAACAGCATCCCTGCTCGGAGAGGGCTGTGCGCACTCAGTGACCTCCTGGCTTCAAGAAATCGTAGTAAAAACACTCTCCCTCAAAGTGTAGCTTAAGGATTTTCACAGCCAATTGGTGCTCTCAACAGGCTCAGCTTTGGAAGAAGAGTGTGAGATTGACTTCTAGAGGCAGCAAGTGAAGCTCTGGGCTAGAAGGGGACTAGGCAGTTGTATCCATCTCAGCAGAGTCCCTCTGCAGTCCTTCCAGGCTCTGCTGTGGACTGCTGCTTCTTCCCAACTGCCCTTGAAAGACCAAGTCCCACCTAAAACTGAAATATAAATGGGTAGGTGCTGCACTGCTGTAGTGACCATGCCATCCCCATTATAAAGATTCACAGACAAAGCAGTGTAGTGCAAGTCTCATTAAGAAAAACACTCTGAATGCAGTGGAAAGTAGATCTAGGCTGTTTAGAAGCTCTTAAAAAACCACAGGACTACTACTCCTTCAATGTTTTCCTTTTGTGGTTCTCAAAGTGCTTTATGGACGTTTATCAAGCTTATAACACCTGTGAGGTGTTAAAACACTGCTACTTTCCCAAGGGTGGGTAATGTGATTTTTGGGCACCCACATGGAGATGTGTGAAAGTTTCAGAGATATGAAACACCCAGAACCACCAGCTTCTGGTACACATAACTTGTGACCCCAAATAAGCATGATTAAAAATGCAATGGTGGGCTTGCTTTTATTTACCTCCTAGTAAAAAAGAGTTTAGAAGTAAAAAACATTTTCAAGTGTGCCTCCACAGCTCTGAGAGCAAGAAATTTTTTATTTGCTTGCGCTTTTTTGCCTGAAGGAAGCTGGGACAACTTAACTAAAGATGCAATTCAGTTTGGTCTGTAAGTAAAACAAAGTACACACCATATTGGATGACTCACAGTGAAATTGCAAGAGCAGATGAAATCAGTGGGAGCCACGAGCTTTTCCGTAAACAATTTCAAAGTTACTGACACCAAAGCACAAGGCAATGCAGTGTTAGGCACCTGTTAGGGGAACATACAATTAAAATACACAGCACTGTGAGGCAATGTGTTGAATGGGCAAAGAGCAGTGTGGGGACCAGCACAAAGCAGGGTTCACAACATCTTAAGACCAATGTGAACAAAAACATGTCAACATAAAGGCACATTTCATTCCCTCTGGCTTGGATACTTCCCAGGAATTCCCCTCCCAGGGGTATTTCGGTGGAGAGGGCCCAACGACTAGGAGGTTTGGGACAGGAATGGGGAGAATGCAACCACTCCCTGTTATCATTTTTCCCACCCACCCTCCCACGGTGAGGAGTTTTTCTCTCTCCCTATGCTTTCACAGGAGCTCTGAAGCAGCTGGCAAGGGGAGGGAGGCATGCCAGCTACAGCTCTGCTGGCAGGGGCCCTCAAGGGGGGCTGCAAAGGCAACCGACCTCAAGCTCTGACCCTCTGCAGGGTTCCCTGTGGTCTGCTGGGAAACTCCTAAGGTAAATGAAACTGTTCTTTGGGGTGAGGGCAAAGGAAATGGTCTTGTCCTGAGTGACCTGCAAAAGGACCATCACGACCTACCGGTATCAACACAAAGTGAATGAGCTGTGATTAAATTCGCCTACACAATTTACCCTGTCAGCTAGGGACCTCACCCATCCAATTTTAAATCCCATGAAAGCAGGTTACTGCAGTGTTGAGTTCTACAGAAAGACAAACTGTAGGTAATTTCAAACCTAGAACAGACCTGATTGTTAGTATTGGGTCAAATAACTCATTGATTGGACCGCTACATTTTCATATGCCAGCTGAACAGCACTGTGCCTCCTGCCTGGTGTGCATTCACAGCTATAGCAAGCAATCTCCACTCAGGAGAGCTTTGGCATTGAAAGAGCTTCAATATTTTAAATTGGGAATTTGGGGAAACATGTGCACCTTTAGTCTGGAATAGACTACTTCCTGCTGAGAGTAGAAACTGGTCCTATATTTGGCAGATGGCACTGACTCAAGTGTTCATCCAGAGTGCTCTGATGCATATGTCCATGTATGTTCACAGACTACAGATAAACATGTAGTCACTTAGGTTAGTGTGACAAAGGTGTTTGGCTAATGAGTGTCAAAACTACAAACACAACTGATCTTCCCAAAATTTGTTGAAGAAAAAATAGCACCTGATGTATTTCAGCTGGGTACTGGATTTTTCAGCTAAATCAGGACTTTGCTGCTGCAAGCCATAAGGCTAAAATATACCACTTGTATAGGATGACCTCTGTGCTTTACATCTACAAATTATCCCTCTATCCTCCCAGTAAACTATTACTATAATCGTATAAAACCCAGGAATACCAAACTATCAAAGCTTTACTGACCAAGCCAAAGCTATACAGCACTTGGGTGACAGTGACAGCTGGAAAACAGACTAGGAACACTGATTTCTGAATTATTTTTCCTGTCTCTAGACAATTCTTGTATGTAATAGAGATGAGGTAAAAGAATGGTAGTGAAGCAGATCTGAGTTTACATATGCTCAGCCATTTGCTATTGCCATGTTACTGTCTATGCAATAGCAGCTTTAAAAGGGATTGCTTTAAAAAGCCCCAGCCAAGACATCCCTAACTGTATTTTGAAACCTGATTATTTTTTCATAGCCCCTTCGTCACTACTAAAAGCTTGTTCCTTAATGTAATTTATTGTGATACAATCAATATTTAAAATAAATTTTACTTTACTTCAGTTAACAACCCATAGTTATGATTTTGTATAGTTAAAATTTTCTCCATCTCTGATTTAAATTCAGTGTTTCCAGATTTTTTTATGAAGTATTTGTATTTGACCACTGATTTTTATAATGCTGTATGTTATTCAGTTTTTCTGTTATGTATAATCATCCAGCAATTTCAATTATAACTGATAGAGTCAGGAAAATTTCACTTTCAACCATATTAGTTCTTCACACTATTTTTCTCTCAGCTAATTCTAATTTTAATTAGATTGAGCAGCAATTGATTGTACTGATGTACTATTCAATTAATTCCACCATGATGACTGAGGTTATTTGCTGAGAGACAGCAAAATACCAGAGTACACCAAATTTTACAATAATTACGCACCAGTTCTACTGGAAACAATGGTCCATCACCTTTTATACCCAAATGCTGATTTTAAAGTCACACCTATTTAGATACTTTTTAACCTATTTCCCATTAGAAAACAAGGATGACTTCATTTGTTAAGTGTAGAGATCATAAGCTCTGTAACATTAAGAAGGAACTTTAAAGACTGACCATACAATATATCTTGAATTTAAATTTTTCATCAGAGGCAGGTGGAGTCTTGGTTTGTTGTTGTGTGCCCGTTGTTTTTTGCCTCCTGTTATTGTAGGTCATGTAGATACAGGGAAAATCATCTACTGATCACACTACTCTTATGGTCTTCTTTGTCTTTTAATTCTGGATTGAAAAGTAAAATACAGGTTACACTTCTGTATTTTCTGAACCAGAAAAAACCCAGATTAGACTATGGCCATTGTAGATAATGTTTGATCTCCATGGATTGTGCATCTGTCTAGACTGTAGACTAAAACCTTTTGCAGTGATCGGTAAGAGTCTGCACTACCCATTCAAACAGGAAATGTTGCATGAAGGTAAAATTCATGCCAGCATATAAAAGCAGAAAATTACTTACACTGTCTGACCTAATTCAGAATCCTCAACCTCAAACATTCAAAAATTCAATCATGACACCAATCATGAAACTAATGTAAAATCTTGATTTAAAAGCACATTGATTTTTCTTTTATCTACAGGTCTCTAAGTTCACAGAGAGCAGGCTTCCAGACTTTCCCTGGCAGTCATGAAGGATGAAAACATTGTTTTGAAGGTTGCACTTTCCACATAATCTTATGCTTCTTGGGATAAGTGCTCTGAGAGATATGAAACATTTTGTATAATAATTACAATAATTGGCAAAACAGTTTTCAAAGGCAGGGCCTATGAATAGTCCCCAGTTATTAGATTATAATTGGGAAGGCTAATGAGGAGCATTTGTTTCCTTCTCTGCAGTTAACTACAGTATTGTCAGTCTATGAAACGGACACCAGTCAGACATCTAAAGGGTAAAGTCAGCTCTTTGATATGAAGTTGATAATTAAGGCTGTAGACACATAGTAGAGAGCCAAGCAGGAACTTAAACCCAAGTCAGCATCATGTCACAGGATTGTTGCATTGCCTTCACTCACAACCTGAGCTGCTTTTTCAACCTCTTGGCCCAACTCAGTGCCACCATCCCTCTGCTCCATTTGCCCAGGCTCTTGGGTAAACATGGTCCAGTAATGTATCTACGGATCTGAGGCACAACACTTTGCCACTTTTTCAGATCATGGCTGCTGTACCAAGCCGGGATGGGCCAGAGAAGAAGTCCTGTTCAGGCACCCAAATGCTGCAAGGTTGTGGCTGTGGGTCCTCAAGGAAGCTGCCTTGGAGCTTGGCCCAAGGAGTTTGAGGGTCCATGGGATAAGCCTCCCTGCATCAGTAAACAACTATGTAAACTTGGAAAATGTTCCTCCCAAGCAAAGAAAGAACTGGTTCCTGGGCTTATACAACTCATAAATTGGTCATGCAGCCTGCTGGATCTCCAAGTAAGATAACCTCCTCTGTTTCTCTTCTGTTGTCTCTCCCTACACAATTTTTCCCCATGAGAGGGGAGTATCAACTTGCAGTCCTGAACAAAGTCCAGTGTGGGCAATTGCATTTTGCTGACATAACCTACCACAGCAGTGGAATGCTATATCCTGCACCACTGGCTCTGAACTGTTGAATGGTTCTGGCACACGGCAGGGGGTTGTGCTCCTCCCTTAAAATGGCTGCACCTCATGGCTGGAAGATGCAACGCCCATGTCTCTGCACTGTGCAGAACAGCCAACTCTGGACAGAATTTGGTATTTAAGTGCAAAATGGATATTACACAGCAGAGTCAGAACATTTAACAGCAGTATTTTGAATTTCAAAACTGTATGAAAGATCAGTTTTAACCTTTGAATAGAGTTCAAAAGATGTCCCTCAGCACACTTCCACTTTTAAATAAACAGGAGAATCAAGGGCCCTGACATTTCCAAAGCCCAAAACACCAGTTTGTTTTCCTTACATAAATACTTTGAATCTCAGCAACTGTCTACAAAAGATAATGATAGAATTTGTCATAGTAAAATGTGATCTGCTGATAGATTTAGCTTGCAGTTTTACAGTACCTTTGGGGAGCTTTGGTCCATTGAATAGAAGAATTTGGATGTATTGTGAGCTCTAAGGACATGTTCTTCCCCTCAACATTTTTCATAAATGTCACTGAAGATGCAGCAGCCATGCAGTAAGTGAGAAAAGCAGCTGCCTTACCGTCAAGCTGAATTAGAATCATAGTGCAAATATACTTAAGTGACTCAGCAGTAACTAAGTGAGTATTTGGGATCTATTCTCCCCTGGTCATGTAATTCCCCTTCATCTACATGGGAATTGAGCATATGTTTTACGCAGAAACTAAATGTGTAGTGCTGTAAACCCTTCAAGAAGATTTTTTCTTGAGGGAAAAGACACTGATAGAAGTTTTCTTCTATCGTCTGTTATTCTGTTGTTTGTGGAATTAAAATGAGCATTTTTTTTCAGGTTAGGGAGAATTAAAAATCACCTTTTTTTTTTCCTCCAGTGCCCAGGGTTTTTTTACCTTTCCATTTGTTAGTGACACAGTATTAACAGCCCACATTTATAAATGGAATTTATTAGACTACTGATACCTTTAAAAGGCAGTTTTGAAAGTTAGGAGTAGTGGTTTTTGAAAGAGGTTGATCACAGAATCATAGAATAAATTAGGTAGTGAAAAGACCTCTCAGGTCATGGAGTCCAACCTACATTAACTCAGATTTAGGTATATTTTGTCCCCAGTGGACTAACACAGAGTGACCAAACACCTTTGCTGTCTACCTCTGAAATGGACAACGTTGTTTTCCAGATTTTCAACTTACCAGTCCCTCTTTCTCACATCCCTGCTAAAATGTCTCCCTATGGGAGTGGGTAATAGCTCATACTCTAAATAGAGCAGCTGGTGAGCAAACGTGATGCATCTGGAGAAAAGATCAGGTATTTGTGCAGAAGGCAGAAGCAGCCGCATCTGGGGGGTGGTTGTTGTCTCCTTCCACAACCGGTGTAAACACATTTGTGTGGTTAGGATCTGTATGGCTGGGATCCATATGGTCACATGCCCTTCCTGGGGAAGCCACTGCTCTGCCAGGCAGGTGGTAAAGCACAAGCAGCATCACATAGGGGACAGAAAATGGGTAGTAATGAAAAAAGAAAGGCCAAAAATAATAAAGAAGTATAAGCCAAAAGACACACTATTGTTTTTTTAGCCTCTTGTGCAAGACATGAACAGAAAGATGAATTGACTATCATTATGTAATTGTAAAATAGATCTATCACACAACCTCTGGGTTTGGGGTTTGCATGTAGCCCTGTTTGAAGCAGCAGTATGAGGCATGCTGTTTCTTTGCCAAAGACACAGATACATATTTCTATTGCTTAACCATATTTTTCTTTTTTTTTAGTATATAGCTATGGCCTCAGGCTGGGAAAAACATTCATGCTCTTCTCTCCGGTGTATGTATTTTCTAAGGACAGCACCACTCTTATGCATATGCAAAAGTGCATGCTTTACATATTTACTTTCTTTATACAAAACAGCGTGCCTGCCACATCATGTACTGCTTTCACTTCTGTGCACATTACCCCAAATTTATCATCTTCTCATATTTAGAATGTAATTCTCACTCAAATCACAAGCAGCCAGCTTTTCTTAATAACAGTTATTCCAGAGATAACAGCTAATTATGACATTTCAAAAGGCGTACATTAATATTTCAGTAGGCTCAATGTTTTGAAATACTACTCAGGGCAACATCTTGGTTGTTTTTGCGGGGAAACCTAAGGATCCGTTCAGCAAATAGGCAGTTAAAACATCCTTCAACATACAAACCCTTGCAAACACTTTCTACAGTGTCTTCTGTTCATCATAAGCCACAGTTTGGAAAAAAACAGCTTTAATGGATCGCTTCTTAATGCAATTAAGTATATTTAACAACAGTATGCTTCAGAGTCCTTAAATTAGTCCTTTGCTTGAAGACAATGTATTCATCCAAATCCCTCCCTAAAACATTCTTATTTTGTAAATCCTATTAGCATTAATCTGCTAAAGTTTGGTGTGCTTTATCTTTTTTTTTTTCAGATACCTGGAAAGCTTTGAGAGCTACTGCTCATTCAGCAGCTTATGGTTCCAAACACTTCTGGAGGTCTAACTTAGCCTGGAAGCTTTGAAGGATTCATGCCACCTTGCTTTGGACATCCTCAACTGAACAGTGCTATAGGGAAAAGAACAAAGTGCAGGGATTTACTGTAGGACGGCATTAGCAAGGGTGTGGTATAAGAAGGGACAAAACTGAGACCGAAACCTAACTGTGTACTATAAATG
Organism: Coloeus monedula; assembly: GCF_965178545.1. Lineage (NCBI taxonomy): Eukaryota > Metazoa > Chordata > Aves > Passeriformes > Corvidae > Coloeus > Coloeus monedula. Next base: position 91,356,986 of record NC_138783.1, read on the forward strand.
CAAAGGAGAGAAGGGATAATTCACCTCTCTTTTAGCACTTCCACAGTGCAACCTGTTCCAGAAACAACAGAGATTTTTAACTGAAAGTCCTTGGATGACCGATCCCATTTAAACTCAGCCTAAGTCTCTGCAAGCTGGAGTGAGGCCTGACTGCTGTGAGGCAGAGATAGCTGGGACCCCAAATATTTTCCAGCTCTAAACAAGCATGGTCAGATTACTGTTTCAAAAGGAAGATTAACACCACTCTGAATTGAAGTCAAATGCATGCACAAAAAGCCAGGAAAGGGCCCTTCTGCTCCTCCCTGAGGTGCATGCAAAGTCTTTCTTGGAAGAAAGAAGTGGCCACATTTTCCTTTCAGGTTTATCTCACAGGCACGTGAAAGGCACTCGGGGCTTCCCAAACCCTCAATTAAATGCTGTGAGAATTTGTAAAAGTTAGCAAGCAGAAGAGGGAGTTATTTGAGGATTTCTAAACTATTTTAAGCAGGAGCATGGAAAGATTGCTGAGGAAACATTTTTAAATCATCATATTTCAAGCATTTAAAATTTTTGTCCCGAGATCTCACTGCCAGATTAAGCTTGGTCACAGAAAACAAGACAGCAGGGCTGCTGACTTTAATTTGGATTCAGAAAGAGTGGTGTTGCCTAGCCTTGCCTCCCAAGCCAAGAAATGTCTCCTGAGGAGAACCAGTATGGTTAACACTCCAGCCTCCTCTCCCTCGAAGCTGCCATGTTGCAAAGGGCTTACAGTGTTTTAGAGTGGCTTCCCCCTTCCCCCTGCCCACCTCGAGGGATGATCTTTCCCCATAGCCCAGGGACACTACTGGGGGGAGTGTGCCAAGGGGAAGGCACTGGGGCTGACAGGTTGGCTATTCCCACTAGAGACCAGGGCCACCATGGGAGGCTTCTGTTCTCTGCCTTTAACCACTCGTGGAGGTGTCTCCCGTGCGTGGAGGGGCACAGCGGCTGGCATGGACTGGACATACACCCAGCCACGGGGCTCTATTTTGGAACTGGTTTACCCCAGGGACTGGCCTGAAGTTGTGTCAGGGAAGGTTTAGGTTGGGTATTAGAAAAAGATTCTTCACCCAGAGAGTGGTTGGGCACTGGAACAGGGTCTCCAGGGAAGTAGTCACAGCACCAAGCCTAACAGAGATCATTTGAAGAAGCATTTGGACAATGCTCTCAGCACATGCTGGAATTCTTGGAGTGTCCCGTGCTGGGCAAAGAGTTGGACTCGACGATCCTTGTAGGTCCCTTCCAACACAGAATATTCTCTGATTCTGTGACTTGGGGCGGCTGCCGTGCCCACCGCCCTCTGCCAAGGGCACAACACCTGCGCAGGTACATGCCGAGTCCCCGTAATACCAATCACCGTCCGACCCGGCTGATACGCGGGGCGCTGAGGTTGAAACTTCGCCCCGGGCTGGCAGGGAAGAGAAGGGCCGGGAACAGCTGGGGCTGCGCCTGCCGCGCGGCCAATGGGCGGCGGCGGAAGCACCCCGATACCGCGGCTGGAAATTCCCCGGCGGCAGCGGCCCTGCGCTCCCGGCCCGTGGGTCTCCCGGCCCGTGGCAGCCCCGGGCGAACCGCGGCGCGCCCCTCCCCGCTCCGAGACTCTTCCCCCGGCCCAGCCCCGAAGCGCGCGCGTCCCCCCATCCCCGGGTCTCTCAGCGTTCTCCAGTACTTTTCCCGGACGCTTCCGCTCCCAGCGGGGCAGCTTCTCCGGGAGCGCCGGGTCTCACGGGGCTGGGAGAGGACCAGGGAGGGGCAGGAGGCATCAGAGCGCTCCTGCCGGGCAGGGCCCCCTTTGCCCCGCCCCGCGGTCCCGGAGAGGTCCTCCCGCAGAGGGGAGGTAGCCACCCGGGCTGGCCCTGCCCGTCCTTCCTGCGCTGGAGCGGGGGAGCAGCGGCCCTCCCGGCGGGCAAGGGGGAGCCCGGGGAGCTCCTCCCGCGCGATCCCGGCAGCGGCAGCGGCAGGAAGGGCAGGGCGGGGGCGGGGGCTGTGCCTGTGCCGGGGGGGGGGCGGTTCGCGGAGGAGGGGCCGCCGCCGCCGCCGCCGGGCGCAGCAGGCAGAGGGAAGGCAGTGAGCGGAGCTGCCGCCGTCGTTGCCGCCGCCGAGGGCCGGGGCCTTGGACGCGTCCGGCGAAGAGCGCAGGAGGAGAAGGAAGGAGAAGGGGGGGAGCCAGCCGGCCCCTCTCGGAGGACGCGGCCCGCATCCGCCCGGGGAAGGGCAGAGGGAAGCGGAGGGGGAGCGAGCGGGCGCCGCCGCCGAGGAGACAAAGAAGCGGAGCCCGCCTGGGCTGGGAGCCTCCCCGCCGCCGCCGCCCGCCCCGCTCCGCTCCCCGCCGGCCGGCCGGAGGTGAGTGCGGCCGCGGGCGGGACGGGGATGGGGCCGGGGCGGGGGCTGGGGCCCGCCGCAAAGTTGTGGCGACCGCGGGGGGCGACGCGGGGAAGGGGCGCCGGGAGCGGGGGAAGGGCGGGTGTCACCTGGGCGGCCGAGGCTCCGCGGCCGCCCCGCGCGGGGGGGGGGGCCGGTACCTGCTGGGGGCGGCACGGGGGGCCCGGAGCGGGAGGACGTGTTTGTGTGCCACGTCCAGTTGCGGGGGGGGGGGGGTCGGGGGCGGCCCTTCCTTCATCCTCCCGAGTTGCTGCTTGTGTCTGTGTGTGCGTGTGACAGCCGCTGCTTTGTGCCGCTCGGCCGGGGGGCAGCGCCGGGCCGGGACACCACCCCCCCACACCCCTCGCGGGGCTCCGGTGAATGGAGGCGGCGTATCCGGCGGCCGCGGGGCAGCGTCGGGGGAAGGCGGGCAGCGCCTCCCGGCCGGAGCGCGGCGCAACCCGAAAGTTTCCCGGGCGGGAGCGCCGCCGCCCCGCACGGGGACCGGCGGGCGGGCGGGCACACCGGGCTGCAGCGGGGACATGGCCCTCGGCCCGCTCGGTTCTTTTTTCTTTCCGTCACCGACTTTCGACTTTAGTAGGGCTGAGGCCGGAGGTTTTCTCGAGGAGCGCGGTGCACTGTGGCCCCGGTTGATACCAGTGTAGGAAAAGGGCACAAAGGTAAAATTACACCTCATGTACTGAGTGTTCAGTGAAGCGCATCCCTGCGTGTTTTGGGAAGAAAATTACTGAAGTTTGTAAGTCTTCTCGCCCTGTTTTTAATTAAGAATGTGCCCAGGCTAACAGCTACCCCTTCCTGGTGGGGTAGGCGCTTTGGCCTATCTCAGATCAGGTTGTCAGATTGGGATTCAGGTTTGTAATTCAGGTCTCACCTACAGCTGGCTGATCATGAGTGCTCTCAGTTCTAGTTCCTATGTTAATATCTTCCACTGTTTTTTAACCGTGAATGTGGCCCTCTGCATGCATCAGGGTTATTCCCTGAATTCCATGTAATATTTCACTCGGAGCTGTCATGTTTTTGTAACACAAAGTGAAACCTTTTGTTGTTTTAAAAGTTAAATGGTGACTGAAAGTCGGCAAGAATTTAAAGTGTTCTTTAGCTTGAACAGCGTTTCTTCCCCTTCTCCTTCCCATGAAGCATTTTTGTTTCTGAGGAATATACTGCTACTGTTCTAGCAGCTCAACGTGGGAGAATTAGACTTCTCTTTCATGAAATGTGGTAGTGGCCTTTGTAAAAACCAATTTTCACGGCCCAACCACGCGTGGTTTGTATCATCGGGAGTTTGGATTAGTAACTTAACATGGAGGAATTTGAAAGGACTTACTGGGTAGGAGATTATGAAGAATTTCTGTTTGAAAGTACTTGTTTTGCCACTGCTTTTTAGGAATCTGAAGCAGTCTGCACCACATAGATGATGTTAATGGTACTGTGTTTTAATTTTTAGGATTATAATTTCTGATGCAATGTTGTTGCTTCTCTGAACTATTGATTTCACAACTTTGGAAATCAAAATCCTCTGTCTTGCTCAAGTCTGTTTAAGAAGTTGAGCAGATCGCTTTGTCTTTGTAACTGACTTTCTTCTTGTGACTTTGACAGAACATGTCACTTTTGGGAACAGTGAATAAATGTAGCAATAGAAGGCACCTGTACCATGAAGATCAAGGTTGTAATTAGCAAATATTTTTATATAGGCCATGAAACAGATACAGATTCATTATAATGTTAGCTCTTGTTGCTGTTGTTCTGTATTGCAACATTAGCTGTTGCATTTGCCTCTTACTTCTACCAGATTGTTTCCGATTGCTTTTGTGGAAAAAAAAAAATGATACACAAAATCGCTTTTGCTATATTTTCCCAAAACTAACAGCAGAGTTAGCCCTCGATAGTCTGGATGATCCTTTTTATTGCACCCTGGTTACTGAACATATGATAAATTCAGAACTTCAGCCTTTGCCTTGCTGCTGCACAGAAAGGGAACTCATCTCCCCTTCCTGTCTTTTCTTCTCTAGTTTCCTGGCTTGCTGTCTGGAAGCTTATGGAAAGGTGTTTGCTCTCTTCGGTGTCACCTTGCATCTTCTGTAGCTAAAGAAGAGAGACAAGGTCAGCCATGTCTGCTGCTTTTCCAGCCTTTGTTTTTTTGTGCCTTGTGTTGTTGTTGGTATGTTAATCCTTTGCAGTGGTCATGGCTTTCTTTGGTAGAAACTATAACAGTAGTGACTCGAAAAGTGATACCCAGATAGCTCTGTTTGCTGGTCGTGGTCTTGAGCAGCAGCAAAACTACCCAGAGTCTCTGCATTTTTCATGCTCCTAGAGCATAAAAGCTGCTTCCAGACTCATGGAGACAGGTGCTGTATCAATTTACTTGCCGCAGGTTTGAAATCAAAACCAAGTCATCTTTGAATGCAAAGCGCATGTTCTAGAAAAATATTTTCTGTTTGCATTGAGGGACTGATGGTTTCTAAGCTGTGGCTATTCACAACCCCCCATTCCCAGTGTGTTTTGAGGAAGGAGGATTACTGATGTGGATTTATTAGAGGTGTTTGAGGGAGTTTTTAGATAGCTGAAAACTGTGAAACCGGGTGCTGCCATGTTTCAGTTAGTTTAGTCAGACGGGGTGAGGTGCTGGGTGCTCATCGCTGGACACCCTGCTCCCCCAAAGTAGGTCATCTGGCGTGTCAGAGAGGCGGAGGGTTGAGGCACTCTGCAGGAGAGCTACTTTCTGCTTCTCATGAAATAATAAACTTAAAGGCAGTGCTCTTTGTCCTTGTATTTACTAGGTATAGAGAAATGTTGTAGAACAATAGTTTCCAGGGAGTGAAAGTCAAGGATTCTTACTAGCTCCTGAAGTGAACAATGTTCAGAGACAGCTGGGATGGTGTTTGTAATGTGGGAAATAGCAGTGTTTCTTCATCCTGAGGTGGAGAAATGAGGCCTGCACTAATCACTTCACCTGCGAACCATTGTCCAGTCTTTTGAAAAAGTTAGTACCTGAGATCCTGGTACACCTTTTGAAAAAATGAGTTTTCTGTTTGTTTTGCTTTGCAGATTTATGCATATTGGCCCAGGAATCCAGAAGTTATTTCTGTTTTAGGTAGTTCCAATTTAAAATTTTCTTGCAAATTAATTAGGCCCATTAGTTTTCTCATAATAATATAGTCATCGGTGTTCTGCCCAATTAAACTGTTGCTCTGTTCAGTGGTGGGTAAAGTAATTCTTCCAAATGTTAAATTTTTTTTTTTTGAAGTAATCTTTTTTCCTCCATCATAAGGATTCTTAATTGTTTCATAAATGCTAATGGCATGAGTAAATTGAAAGTGCATTGAAATATGAAATATATATATTTATATTCAATTAGGTATATGTGACACAACAAATTAATTTGTTTCTCACCATTAATGGAGTTCATATTTTAAACCCAGCATAAATAATAACTTTGTGTGCAATGAGGTGGCCTGACAGTGTACATTTTTAAACTTTAATAGAGTATTGCATATTTTAAGAATTCAGATACAGAGGAATATATCTTGATTAGAGAATACCAACCCATTGCATTTTAAATTACTGCAGCTATACACAAAACCCTGGTGTCAGTAAAGTTTTAGAAATACTCATGCTAAGAAAAACATATGTTAGAGTGGAAGCTCGCGCATGCTGGTATAGCCTGTATTTGTTCACAGTTATAGAAACAAACTTTGTGGTTTAGAGACTTTTTGGTACTATAGGTTTGCTGTGCTGGTTTTGGTCGTGATCTCATTAGCCAGTATTAATATGGTGACATGTAACTACTGTTGATCATTCGGTGGAGCAGACAGTGTGGTGAACATGGCACGCTTGGCAGATCCCTGCATTCTCAAAAGTGTTGCTTCTCTCTTACAATCATGACAAAATACAGGTGCAAAATAAAATGCTATACGGGTGTGTTTTTACCTTACCCACTTTTCCTCAACTCATATCAGTTACCGTCTGCAGAGTATGCACAACCATAGAAGCAGACGTGAAAACAGGTAGTGAGATATACCACAGATAGAATATAGCTGAAATTTTATCAGACAAAAATGGTAAATGTAGTATGTTTACAGAATCGGGTAGCAATTGTCTTAGGCAACCTCCTTTTTAAAATCTTTTTTTTAATTAATGAAATGAAGTACAAACTTTGTTTCACATAAGATGTTTAAGCAAAAAAGGAAATATAGTTAGGTAGCCTGTTGTGTTTCAGCAGTTGTGCTGTTTGGATAGGTGGGGCACTGGTTTCCTCTGTCGCTTCAGAGGTATCTATTGTGTGGTGCTTGGAGTTGATGCGGATGGTACTTGCTGTGCCAGGACTGGGCTGATTAGCCAAGATGGATCAATAACCAAAAATAAATGAGCAGGCCTTCAGTTTATTACCTATTTGTTACAAAGGCAGATTTTAGCCTTCTGTGCAGTTTGAAGTTTCTACATTCTAGTAATGATCAAAGTATTTATGAGGGCCTTAATAAAGAGAAGTGACACAAGTGTGAAAGCAGGTACTGAAGTTTATGGAGAAGCTAGAGGATGTGGATGCTTTGCTGACGCTGGGTCATGTCCTCTTACAGTGCGAGAAGCTGCTTTTAGCTGAGTGCTGTCTCTTGCTTGTCTTTCCCTATGGGTTATGCTGGATCAGCTCTGTGCAAATATGGAGGAGCCATCAGACCCTATAGGAAAACAGGAAGAAGGTTAACAAAAGCAGGTGCTTTTTACTCATGCTGGAGTGGGATTATTGGTTCTGCTAGCAGTGCATCGTTTAAGAAGTATGTGTTTTATTTTTAAGAAAATAGAAGCAAGCTCTTGGAGAAAAATTTGTCAATTTCTCTTTGGATTTAACTATATTGTACTTATTTATATTATTTTCAAAAAGTCATTGAACACTGTTTTAGAACCTTTCCTTCAAAATAAGATTAGATCCTTGGAAGGGCGGGAAGGTTTAGAAAGGAACGATGATATTCATTAGGCATATAAACTATAAATGAAACGTAGTGGGATTTTCTAACTCATCCTTGTCAAATTTAAGTTGGCTGAAATAATGCTTTTTGTATACCAATTAAACATTAGTCAACTATATAGTAAAATAAAACATTCCATCAGTCCTTTCACAGGTTTGGGAGAGGAGAGGAACACTATATCCTGTTAAAACTTACTCTGTATATGGAGAGTTAAACTGGTGTCTTACTCTAAATTTTTTTAGCGGATTCTGGAATAATAAACATTTCAAGGAACCAGCAATAAATTAAGCCTCTGGTTTAGCAAAACCTGTCACTGATACCTAAGAAGAGTCCCAAGCATTGATGATACTGACCTCTTGGTTTTAATGCAGTAAGAGCACCCTCAGCATACCATGGCTGCAAGGTTTTTCCTTCCTGTTCATGCAGTAGCGGTGTATCCATCACACTTGTTTTCTCCCCCATCCATTGTGTGTTGGACTTGGCTCCCAGTGCCATCTTGGGCCACTGCTGTTTCAGGGGAGCCGACTTCTCAGTTGACATCCTAATGATGTTTCAGATGACGACAAGGAAAGTATTTTTCAACCTTTTAATGCAGAAGGAGAGATATGTGGCTCTATGATATGCTCTCGGGCTGAATTTTGATAGCTGTCATGACAACAAATGACACGTTCATTTGCCTGAATGGATGGTGTCCTTCCAGACACACACAGAGTGTTATCAAATTTGACAGGTCTTGAATGATGACATGTCAAGAATTCTGGATTCCACCACAGGAGACTTGGGCTGCTGCAAATGCACTCTGCCACTTGGCTTAGCAAAACTTACTGTAGGCTTTTTCTTGAGTTTGAGTTCAGAGTTTTTTTAGTTTGTTTTTACAAGTATCCTTTGAGTTTTCATTTTAAATAGATTTAATGTTGGTTAAAATATAATTGGTAATTTTAGATTGAAAGTTTGTTTGCTAAATAGTAGAAGAGGAAAAAAAGGTAGTTGAACTTCATCCAGTCACTTCAAAGGTGCATGTGTTTTAGACGCCTTCAGTATTTTTAGTAAAAATGTCAGCAAAACCAGAAGGATAGGGTTTGAGTATTTGTTAAGTTGGAAGCAAGCACTCTGTTCGCTGATTTTTTTCATTTTGTGTTAGTGCTGTCAGTCAGTGATGGTACAAACACTCCATGGTAGTTCAGCTGTAGAGTGCAGGGCTAGGAGCTGACACCTGTGTAGATGGGCTGCAAACAGGGGCAGTCAGTGGCACAGATGGCTTATTTGGTTTATTTATAGTCTTGGCTGTTGTTTATTTGTAAGGTTGCAGTCTCGGTTGGCCAGGTGTTTCTGGTTTAACTGGACTGAAGAAGGTCCTCTAAGTTGGGTAAAGTCCTATAAATGCTGTTTTTTGTGTTTTGTATTGGAATGTTAAACTGCATTACAGTCTGTCAGTATCTAGTGCTCTGGTAACTGACTCAAATGATCTGCAAACAGCAGTTTTTCATGCATGGTGGTGTATTTATTTGCTTATAGTTATGGATTACTTTTGATAGCAATAAAGTCTGGCTATACCTGCAATATAAGTGACTTGAAAACTGGTACCGTTTAGGTGCTGGGAAGGAAGTCCCATGTTTGTATCTTTAATTAGTCCTTCCTACCAGAACTTGAAATTCTGTGTATGGAGCAACTTTGGAAATGTAAGTTACAACATAGCATTTTTCCCAGTCAGCACTGAAATTTTGTAAAAATCCCTGCTATTTTTTAGCTTTGTGGTTTTAATTAAGAATGTTTTTGTTCCAGTCATAAAAGAGGGTAGTTATGGTATGTCTTAAGTGTGCTTTCCTTTAATCATTGCATGTTGAATGCAAAAATATGTAGGTGGCATTTATAGGTATAAATGCCTATAAATTTTACATCAAAAAAAGATTGAAGGCATTTAGAATATAAACATCCTGAGCATCACCTTTTCTGTCTTTCAGAAAAAAAAAGAAAAGAAAAATTGATGATCGATCTCCTTCCTTTACATTTTCAGGTCTGTTGGCAGTCTTTGTGCTAGTGCTGCAGGGATAATATAGAAACAATTATATTGTGGCCTATTCATAAATTCACACTGTTTTGAATTCCATTTAATTCAAATAGAGAAAGAAATTAATGCTAATATCCCAAATAATTAATGCTATAATAAAGGGTCTGCCTTCCACTTGACACTAAATGACTTATGTTCCATTACATCAAAAGACTTAAATCATTTTGGGCATTCAATATTAAAATTCAAGTTCATGAATATTAGAAATTTAATCAGATATCTCAGTAAGGACTGTGTGGATTGTATTGAGTTTAAACACTGGTAATCACAAAGCTTGTGTTTAGCACAAGTATCAAAATATGACACACCATTTTTATGAGCTTTGAGGCTCTTAAGGGATGCATGGGGATCATAATGAACTCAAATGTTATAGACTTCCTGTGGCAGAAAACTGTTAAAGTCTGGGTAATGTTGTTACTGTGACAATGTGTGTCTTCCTCTGTTAGTCTTGTCTTGTAATACTCTGGGTTGTATTCCTTTAGGATCTTTTCTGGTTTTGCTGACAGGAGATTCTGGATGTTTATTTTATTCAGATATTTCCTTCTCTGGAAGGCGCAATGTCAAAGCTTTGCCGAAGTTTCATTCTTTGTTTTGTATCCCAACTTTTCCTTCCATTGCTGTGGCCCTGTAAAAATGCAAGCATGTGCTTAGTACCACTGGTGATCCTATTGGAATGAATGTCTCTTATTTACAAAATACGAAGCTCAGCTGTAAGTACCTCTTTTCCAAGACAAGAACCACAGTTACATTGCAGGTCAATTCTTTTTTAGTTACACATTCTTTACTTGTCATGATATGTGTATTGAATTATGTGTTGAACTTCTGCTGTAGTGTCACACAGCATATTTTTAGAGACAGACTTTATACCTATACATTGTGTATGACGTTACTTTTCCAGCAGTCCCATAAAGTCAGTGTGGCTCCTAGTAGTTCAGGATTGTTTAAATGAATGGTAATACTGAGCTGTTGTAGAACAGGTGTGGATCAGGCAGTGCTTGATATAATGGCTGCTTAAGTTGATGGAATAGGAAGTTAGTCCCTCAGGGGGGGAAACAAGGAATTAGTTAGTTTGGTGTTTAATTTAAAAACATAGAAACCTAGAATGTGAAACAGAAAACCAAAATGTATGAGAACAGGAAAAAAAAGGGAAAACTAAAATGTGATGCAAGAAAAGCTCTTAAATGCATTGAGGTTTGTAATTCCTGTTTTGGAGGAATCAAGGTTTAAAAATATTAATGCAGATCATGGAAATTCATAACTTTTAAAATGCTTTGCCCCCCATGTTTTAACTGTATTAGATTGTTCAGTGGTGCAGCTAGACACGATTTCAATGTTCTGTTATAAAAGTCTTTTCAACTCGCCCTTGCGATTTGTCTGTTCTGTTATTCGATATTTTTTTCCCTTCTTTCTGGATAGATAATTTTAGTGGTTAAGTAGCTGGTCATTTGGATTCCTTTGAGTTAATATAAGTGATATACTTGTGGTTAAAAGAAGATACCATACATAACTGCAACCTGAATTAATGGCCATTGACTTACTCTTCTGCAGCAATGGAATACATACCATTACTGAGTATACATAGCATTTGAAACAGCTTGGTATTTAGTAGATTATACTGTGCTTGCAAAGCAGGTAATAAAATTTTAAATGCTTCATTCTTCAAAAGTAGCAATCCTGAATCTGATGTCAGTGAGTCATGAGTGTGGGTGAGTCAAGGTGGAGTTGTGCTAGAGAGGAGGTCATTTTTCCAGTGCCACTCCCTGGTCAGCTCTGCCTGCCTGTTGCCCACCTGAATGGTAGAAGCCCTTGGCTCTTGTTTCTGCACCATTTTCCTGCCACAGGCTTTTTGAATGTGAGGGATGTGCCTAGTTTGCAGGATGTCATGCCTGATGTTAAGCAGCTGGATTTCAGTGGATTTTTAAATTGCTGATACTGTTGTTCTAAAACTGTGGTGCCTACTAGATATTAAGAAGACCCCCACAAAACCCAACAACAATCAAAATTCCAAACCTCAATATTAATACTTGCACCTGGTGTAAATATAATTAGTTTTGGCAGTTGTGTAGATGCACCTTTAGATTTTCTTAGGTAAGTACAGTTTTATTTTATGAATCTGTAAATACTTATTCAAGAGAAATTTGATTTAGTTGGTGATTATTGTTGTGCTGTCTAAACTGATGGTGATCACCCGTACCTTTGCTTAATCTTTTCCCTCCTTCTTTTCCATTTTGCTGTATTTTGTAAATAATTAGGATTGGGAATAGTCTTGATTGTGAGTGGACGTGTTTTAGGGTTGTCTGTAATCCATTCATATGGCAGAAATATTTAAGCAAAGAAAATAAAATATTAGATAAAACTAGAAAAATATGTATTCTGTTTAACGTGATTGCACACATTTGGGAATGAGTAAGATTTGACTGGAACATTGCAGTTACGTGATGTGCAGAATTAGAGTTGATGAGATTTCTGAAATGAGGATACACTTGAACCCTTGCTTACAAGATTTCTGTATAATTGTTTTTAACTGTCTTCTTCTATGAATATATTCTGGAATTGTGTTAGGGTATTGGGTTGGGCTCCCGCATGGGTCAGTCAATACATATCCTTCCTTAAATAAGAAAAAACATTTTTTACATTGGGAAATGTAATAAATAAGTGTTTTGCATTGTTTTTCTAGAATTTTCAGTGGCATTGATTTGAAGTACTGTAAGTTTATGGAAGGCTAAAATGACCGTGTGTAACTATTTTGTGGAGAAATCTGTGTTCCTGCAGCTGCTCCGTGCAACTGATCATCATATGCTGTCTTGCATCATGCAGCCCTTTGCTTTAACACCTCTTTCAAAGCATCCAAATCTGCCTCCTTACCCCATCTCCCTTCTGCTCCCTTTGCAGCACCGGGGGGCACAGGTCAGTGCCTCAGAAATCACATCCTCTGCTTAATGTGCTCTTTCCATGCAGCACAGGGGCTGCCGGGTAGCTGAATGGCGTCCAGCTGCTGTGTTATGAAGCCCTTTGTCTAACGATCTGCTGTTAAAGTTCCCGTGGAGGCTATTACTCATGTATTCTTCATGCCGGAAGAGTCTTTCCATTAAATTAACAGCTGTGAATAGGATTTGGATGAAGATATTTTTGTTAGTGTTTTGTTGGCTCACTGTTCTAACCCTGTAGTTGCACACAGTCACAGAAAGGAAGTTTGCCGCTTATGTCTGCTCAGGGTAGGACTAACTGTAGGGTGCTTTACAGGTTATTCTGTTGAATATAATGTTCTTGTTTCCTATCTTCATATGTGTATGCTTGCAACTTGGTATTTGGGAATGATTAATTAAATCTGAACTTAATGTGGTCCAAATTGGGGTAGGATTTACCAGTATGCACTGGCTTTGGGCTAAGACGAATTGTATAAAAATAACACTGTACTTTCCTTCACTGTACATCCTCCTCCTTCTGCTCGTCCACTCTTCATAGTGTGGGAGAGCTGCCCCAGAGAGAATTTTGTGATGAGGTTCAGCACTGGATCCCAGTTTCATAGGGTGTTGGTAGAAGCAATATTATTTCAGTTTTTCTGTTTTCCAATAGCTGGATATACTCTTTTTTGTAATATTTTTTCAGAACTTTGCTGTTCTGAAAAGTCTGTGTTGTTCTGTACTGAAATGAAATGTAACCTGGAGTTTTCAGCTTGTGGATGTGCTGTAATGTACTTACTGACTGTTACTGATTTTGAGGACTTTATATGCAACATTGGTCTGAAACTTACAAATTTTAAAGGGCAGGTAAAGGAGAGTTGGAAAATAGAAATCTTGAGTTTCCAAAGAGTTAGACAAAGGATATATGATTCACAGTTAGTAGCCTTAAATGTATATGTACATTTAAAAAAGTTTCATTTGGGCATACTTCCAAGATTTGTTTTTAAAGTAATTGTTTTGTGGATATCAGCTTTTGCTGCAAAGTGGACATAATGCAGGTTGCTGAGTCATTGACCCTTGTAACCAACAACTTGTATATCTTCAGCTTGTTTAGCTTCATACCAAGAAGCAGTAGAAAAGTGATTTTTATATAAAATCACTAGGTGAATAAACTGTTCACGAAGGAAAGACTTAAATTTTTCTCTGGTATGTCTAATTTTTTATCATTATGTATGGAGTTACAAAATGTGCTCAGCTGAGATTGATCACTGGTGTGTGAAATGACCAAATTATAACAATGGAGGTTTTTCTGAGGTGGGTAATATATTTTCATATGTAGCTTCCAGCAATGACTTTAATACACTGAAGGCCACACTTCCAATGCTTCTGTTATTGAAATGTAGTGCTGTGACTGTTTTTCTGCTGAACTTCAATTTAGAACTTCATCTGGAAAACATCCAAGGGAAAAAAGCATCAAAGCAAAATAATAAGAATTGTCTCAGAATGCAGGAAGATCTTTAAGTATAGAATTAAAATAGGTAGCAAGAGCTTGGAAAAGTGCACAGGACATATTAAAGGCTAAATCTGTAAATAAGAAAGGAAAAGACTGGCACGTACCTTGATGTTGTAATAGTTTGCCAGCCTTGCATACAGGAAGTAAACTTTTGCACTCTTACTGTTTATAGCTTCATTTCCCGTCTTGAATCTTTTGGCCTTACTTTACTTAAAGGGTTGTTACCACTTTACTGATAGATCCTCAAGAAGTATATTGCTGCTCACAGAGCCCTGAATTGGTCCTCTGCTGCACTTCAAAGCCACCAGGTGAACTCTTCCAAATATTTAATCAACTGAGTTATGATACTCAAGCTACTTATGAATGTGTTTGGTTAACTTTTCTGAGGTTTGGATTTGGGACTTTGTAAAGAAAGGCACATATGGGAAGAAGAAAATGATGATTAAAAGAAGTGTATGCGCGGTTGAGAATCAGTTCTGGCTCTTGGGCATTTTAGGTGTGCCAGTGAGAGAACTGTTTCTCTAGGTTTCTCTAGTTCTTCTGCCAGCGTAGTAATAGCTGTGGCAGGATGGTGGTGTGCTTGAGGCTTCAACAGCTGACAGCTTCTTTGTTTTCTACACCTACAATTAAAAATGCCATAGAAGTTGAATTTCACACTGCTTTTATTGAAAGAATGATTAAAGAAGAAATGTAATCTGTATTTTCCAGGAAAACCTTTATATATCATGCTGAAGTCATTCAGGTTTTCCTTTCTTTACAGTAGGTCTGGACCTGTCATACACAGATTTTGATGATTCCTGAATTGTTCTGACAGCATCAGCAGATGGTTTCAATACAATCTGCAAAGTATATGGGAAGTTCGGTAAAGTGCAGATTTTCTAGGGTTTTTGTTTGGTTTTATTCTGCCTTGCAATGAATATTAAAATGTTCAGGAAGTTTACTTTATTTGTCTGCTGGGCACAGTAAAATTTTGCTGTGGCATGTGGAAGCTGCTTTTCATCTTACCCACAAGCTCAGTGTACCTGAAAAATCCAGTTATTGGCTCTGGAGTGTGTTGGGGGAGAGATCTGCTCTTCAGCCTACATCTTAGCAGACATGGGGATTTTCTTCACCTCTTGTATTACAGAGGACTCTTCTGCTTGCTTTAGTTTCTACATTGTCTTTTCAGCTCAGCCCACACATTTATCTTGCTTTTCTAGGAATAGCTTCCCTAAATGGCAACACCGGCGGCTGGCAGCTCTGTGCTTGTTATGGCTGGGAAAAAGCCCTGGCTTTCTCAAAGCCCACTGCCTCTAGCAGCAATGAGCAGATACACTCATTGTTAGGAGATGTGAGTGGCAGGTATGTGGTAGTCTTGTCTCTGCGTGGCCGAAACCATTGTCAGCTGGAGCAGCTGAATGGATCCTGGTCTTGGATGAGCTCGATTGGCTAGCGTAGTGGAAGAGTGTCTGCTATGTAACTTATGTCAGTTGATGCTGCCATGAGTTGTAGTAGGTGCTTGCAAATATTCTCTCCCAGATATGGTGGAAATGCTCTTGATTTTCTTGTTTATTCATAGGTATGTTGCAGTAGGTCTGGATTGGACTCTGATAATAGAATCACCTGTATTTCCACCTACCATCTTTTTCCAAGTCACCTCTGCTTACTGGATAAATAGCACACATACGCTTGTCTCCAAACCAAGGATTTCTGTGGAATACACACATGGGAAGTTTGTTACAGATTTTTAAATCCATCCCTCTGTAGTAAGACTATTTCCTTGATTTCTGTTTGTGTTTAAAAACATAGTATCACCCCCAAAGCAGGTCTTGTCAACAGTTACTACTCCTTGTTAATTTTCATCCTTGGGGTAAAAAGTTGTCTGTTAAGGTAACTTAGTTTCAAGATGCGATATGAGGTGTTAAGAGAGGAGCTGTATGTGCCTGCAAAAAGGTGAATGATTCCCTGTTTCTCTGTATCTGTGATTCCATCTGTGAAAGAAAAAAGCAAGGAGAAAAGTCATTCTGGTCATGTAATGTTGTTTGATTTCAGCTAGTCTTCTTTCTCAGAAAAGAAAGATCATTTAATCACAGATTGCAAATAATGGAAATTAGACACCCCTGGAAAGTAGAAATGATAGTAAAAGGATGAATTAGTTGATTTCTACCTACAGCACAGGACTTGCTCATTTTGGCAACAGCAAGATGTTTAGTTCAGCTCCGCCAGTTTTTTTTTTTTTGAAATCTCGCTCTAATTTGCTGGGCTTGGAAACTGTGTGATTATTTCAGCCAGCAGGAGAGCCTTATTTCTTTTGTCGGGGTTTTTTTTTAAATCTGCTTGCTAATTCTTCTGGGTTTTGTTTCGGGGGTTTTTGGTTTTTGGGGTTTTTTTTTGAATGTAGCTTCATCATGTGCACCATTAAACATTTTATGCAGGAATGAGAAGTAATTATTTCTTCTTCAGTTGGTTCACAGTGGAATAGCCATAAAACCCTTGATCCTGATTCTCCCCTGTTCTGCAACTTGTAAGTCATTTACTTCATGCTCCAAGTGCAATATGTTTGTATAAATCTACTATTGATGTTGATGTATGATTTCTACTTCAGTCTCACTTAAGGCAACTGTAAATAACTTTACAGAGTTGCAAAACAGTAGGGAAATGAGCCTCCACAAGATAAGGCATCAGATTTATTTTCTGGGGCAAATGAAGAGGTTCTTTGAAGCCTGATCAAAGCCCAGGCTCTCCTGTTTGTACGTAGTATAAAGCTGGTGGCGTTTGAGCAGAATTTGTTGGCTTCAGGAGTTTTGGTTTTGTTTTCCTTTTTTTAATTTTTTATTGGGTCTTTATATCTCTGGAACCCATATTCAACATATTTCTGGAAATGACAAGTGTACTGCCATATGGCATACCAGATTTCAAGCCACTCTGAGGTGCATGTGTGAATTTTAGAGTGCCTGGAAGAAATGAATGAAAACCACATTCTCAATTTTATCTGTTGCCGAGCTCTGTAGGCAGAGGAATGGGAAGGCTTTGAAGTAAATTCTGCTGGAGGGATTGTGTGCTTATTTCTGAGCCACCATGCTAATGCATCAAGGTATAGATGTAATTTATGTTTCAAAATATGCACTAATTTCAGCAGGACTGTCGGTTTATCTGCTGCTGTGCTGTTCTGGGAGATGGTAAGAAATACTGAGCATCCTTTTGCTACTGGCAACTGTTACCATTTTCAATTCTTAATTTCCAACCCTTTTTGTGCCTAAACCTCTCTTTCAGACTTTGATGCCTGAACTTAATTCTTAAGTATTGTTGAACTGTTATTCTTGTATATGCTGTGCTTCCTTAAAAGGTGCTGTATTGATTGTACTTTGAGTAGATTTCTTAAGCTTTTGTTGGTTAATAAAAGCTCAGGAAGCATTACTGAAGGTATTTCTACCAGGGTTATTTTTAATCCTGGAGACTTTATGTGGACTTTTTAAATGCAGAAGAGATCTTTGGGGAAATTGTATCAGGTTTTGGTTAGAAAAAGCATCACCTGCTTGCAGAGGGCAAGCTATTAAGGTAGTTCCTTAAGATCAGTTGTGTGATCAGCTTACACCATTCTGTGAATTTTCTTCAGAATCAAAGACAATTAATTTTGAAGGCTTTTTTTTTTAATGTAGAAAGGGGGGAGAAACTTACTTGTGAGATAGCTAATTTGAGTGATTAATATTTTGCCACAGTAGTTGCTTAGCTGGTCGAATTTGTTAAAATTAATTCTGTCTTTCCTTTCCTCCAAATTTTTCTTTTAAAAAATGTACCTTGATACAGTAACTGTTCATGATCACTTCCTATGCACAGCCTTATGCTCTTTGATTTGTGTGAAACCCCAAGGCTTTTCATAAGATTCTAAGTTTCCTCCGTGTTAGGTCGTCTCCATGATTCAATTTAATTTTCTGTGTGCCAATTAATTGCTGTTTCTGACCTTGAATGAAAGAGTATGTTGTGTGTTCCAGTTGCATGAAAAAGGTGATGGCAAAGGAATGATCCTGAAGTGATGTTAAGCAGCAGTTTTACGTGTATTTATGATTACCAACATTTCTGATGGTCTCACACACGGTGGAAAAATGTTTTCCTTCTTCTTAGAAAGTACTGATTTGTTAGGTCTGTGTTGTTTAATAAATCAATTTGACAAGGTTGGATGTCCTCATGGGTCGAGAAGCAGGAAGCTGTGGTTCTTGCCAGTGGCAGCAGGGCCAGGAGCTGCACTTGGGATCTGTGTGTGTGCAATCCTCCTCTGGCCCTTGGGACAGCTCTCTCTGGTTAGAGGTCACAGTCAGAAGCCTGAACAGACACAGAGTGAGGGGTTCCTGATGCTGACGGCATGTCCTTTTGTAGGTGACAGTGGGCAACGATTGGAAAATTCATGGCGTTTTCAAGGAGGAGAAAACTATATCCCTTCTTTCTTTCTGAATGCTTTTTGGTGATTTTTTTTTTCTTGGTGTGTTACATGTTTTCAAACTATCTTCCTCTTTCTGAGAAAATGGATTTTTAAAATAATTTAAGCAAACTTTTTTTAAAATACAAAATCTTAGTTCATATCTGTCTTCCACTTAAAGGCTTCTGGAGTATAGAGATTCCCACAATAGTAATAAGCCATTGTTCTTTGCTTTTGAAATTCTGTGGCACCATATGTAGCACCAAGTATGTATTCAATGTAATGTTTATTTGAAATCAAGGATTTGGCATTTGTGAAATGCAATTTCTGTGTGTTTTGGTAGGAATAAAATAAAAGACATTTTAGAGTTTTTAGCTTTACCTGCTTTATGCACAAACAATTTTGAAACGTAAGGTTTTGTGTCAGAATGGAAATATGCTTATTAAATTGCCATCCATATAGAAACTGGTTTTGAAATGGTTAATAAGGGTATTAGTATACTGTGAATTTGTTAGTTAGTCCTCTTTCTTCATACATTTGTTTCAAAACTCTTCTTCTAACTTCTGTAGAAATTCTGTGTATATTCATATCTGTAAAGAAACCTAGATAAGAAACTCTTGGAAAAAATCACAAAATGGAACATGTAGTCAGCCATTTGAAGAATTCCTGTATGCTGAACCTTTTCATCATTTGTCTCTGATGTGGATCAAAATTAGCTACAAACATCTCCCCAGTTCTTCCCTTTCGGAAAGACTGACTTGAATTCATTAGCATTTTATTTTATCTTTCAGGATTATAGCTTAAGCTGTCAATACAAAACCCTAGCTAAAACCTGAGCTCTTTTGGTGTAATAAGTCATTGCAGGTGATGTGTGTTTCCTTTACTGTGTATAAATTTTCTTAAATGTATTATCTCTGAAATTTTGGTGTATCAAAAGTGATGTTTCTTCCAAGGCTACTACCAGCCAACCCTTATTTTCTATCAAATTGTTTTGAATGATGTAATAATTGGTGGTTGCTTGTCATCAGTTTAAGTAAAACTAAGCTCTGCATAGTTCTTCTGTGTGTATTTGTCCTTCCCTGTCTGTGAATTGCTAATTGCTTAAAACATTTCTGCATGTCTTTCAGTGTTTCTCCAAAATTTTGGCTGTTTTTGTCTTGTTTCTTCCTCTACTTTTGCACTGCTTGACCTTCTCATGTGAGTTATCTTTACCAGCCACTTACTAAAAGACTACATCTGCTATCCATGCTCTTGTTTTGAAAACACCAGCAAAGAGCAATTCTGAAATAAAATTGTGATTGCATGCCCATCCAAGCTTTATTGCTTGGTAGATATTGCAGGTAATGGCACTAAGGAAGATGTGATAGCATGCTCTAGCAATCAAAGTACATCCCTGCTACATTTGTACTCTCATGCACATCTTGGTCCTGTTTGGAGAAGCTCTGTAGACCTGAAACAGAACTCTTGCTGCCCTTAGGCCATCAATTTACACATACTTCTAGTTCTGCAAGTTTTCTTTGAAATCATAGATCTGTGTGGTTGGCTTGTTTTGTTTTGTTTTGGTTTTTTTTAGTGAAGAGTTGTTTCATAACATTTGGTGGCAATTAGCCTGAGTCAGTCATTTGAGTTGGGGGGGGGGAATCCTGCCCTGCTGAGAATCACAGAAGTCTTGTGATTCTGATATTTGAGGACCCCACAATCCCATTCCATTTTGCAGTAAAGCTTTTGTATAGGTACGCAAGATGCCTTTAGAAGTTTGTGGATGTGCGTGTATTAGTCTAATGGCTTATTCTTTAATTTGTTATTACAAATTCGTCTGATAAACATGTGCCAATAACTTTAAGATGGTGCTTAAATCAGGATTACCTACTCTTCTGCTCACCAGTGTAGGTTGTCTTCAAAAGTATCAGGTCCAAGCAGCCCTCCTGCCTCTGCTCCAGGGAGAGCATTGATAGGAAAGAGAAGGTTTTTTGCCTGTGGGTACACTGAAAGGCTGGACAAAGAAACAATACCGCTGTCCTTTGAGGTGATTCTTCCTTCAAGCTGTATTCAAACAGGAGGCATTTTTGCCCTGTGACAATTTTGAGCTTGGTTCTCAGACCCAAAGTGCTCATTTGAAGATCCCATCAGATTGTATTTAGCAGAAAAGAGGAGTTGTGTTTCCGTGATGAAGCCAGCTAGCTTTTTTAGGTGACAAAGCTAAAACTGGCTTCTGAGACACAAGCTAAGCTAAGTGTGCAACATTTATCCTTGCAGTTTACAAGTGTGGCACTATCTACTTCAAAATTTTGTTACTGATAAGTAATAGGCATAGAAACCCATGCTAGAGATTTTGGTTGCTATGTCCTCTGGAGGGTTGGTTCTTTTTTCTATCTCATGAAGTAAGACAGTAATGTCTTTAATAAAAATAAATTGCCCCAAGTTGCTTTGTTTTGGGTATTTTTTGAAGTGTCGAATATTGATTGACCCTTCTTGAACTCATTAATGCCTGTCATCAGCAGGAAACATAAGAATTCTGGTTGAAGAAAGTCTGCACGTGTAAAGTTACTACAAGCTGGTAAAATGTAAGGTGAGAATAAATTTTTTTTGGCAAAGGAATGAATGAATAGTGTACCCCACTTATGGGGTTAGAATCAGTACTAGATGGTGCATCATGCTTTTTATCCTTAATATTGTTTTGTCATGGTAGGTTTATTGCTGAATCTTGGAGCATCACCAAAATTTTCAATCCTGTTCACACAGGATGTCTGTTTCTGGGCTGTTTTTTCTTTTTTTCTTTTTTTCTTTTTTTTTTTTTGTTTGCCACCATATGTCAAATGTGCAAAGAACATGAAGCTTGTTGTACTCCTTTCTTAAGGTACCTAGTGCTTCTAAAAATACAGTAGCTATAATTTGAGAACTTGATATGTTCATAGTCTGTAGGCTCTAGTTCTGAAAATATTTAATTCTTACTGGGAATGGCTACTTTGTCAAGAAGAAAGCACTTGTGTCATCTGTGATATTGCTGATTTAAATGAAAGGTTGCTATAACTATTTTTTAAAGCAAAATTGTGTGTATGCTTTAGTAATTAACAGTGAGTTTTTGAGACTGTTGCTCTTAGGCTTCATGGCAATAGACTTTGTGTTCTGAAGCATGTGGGATATTTGTGCTGTTTTGCAGTTTGAGATGTGTAACTTCCCTAAAGGATCTGTTCTTATTACAAGGATCTGTACTTCCATCATAGCCTACTGAAAGGAATGGTAAATTACAAAGAAAACAAATACCATTAAAATCATTCAGAAAGGAGAGGAAATTGTTCTGCCTCCTTTAAAGTTAACCAGAATTTTCAAAATTATTTAAGTATACAAGTACAATCTAGTGTTTTCAGATCTTTATTAGTTTTAAAAAACTCAGAGATTATACTCTTAGCTTTATTTTTAGGCAAAGATGTTTGGATCATGAAGCTGGTGTCTTCGTATTTCTCTTAGCGAAGCTTCTGTTCCTTCAGGTCAATAAAGACATTTTAAAGTGTGTGCAGAAGATGCTATGGAAACACACCAGAAAAGCCCACATGATCAAGTAATATGCATGGAAAAATACCTCTGCCTTTTGTTTCTTTTTGTCGCAGAAAGGAAAAAAAAAACCAAACCTCATGTTATTGTCTTTTAATCTCCCCTGCACCGAGAAAAGTTCTGGCCCAGATCTTCCCATTTTAATTGTGGAATTGGAGTACAAACCTTGAAATTACTTAACTGCCCTCCTTCCCCCCATCAGCATCTTCTCTCTCTGTCTGGAATTTATCTGTTTCTCAGGTTGTCAGTAGGCATGTAAAGGACAAAATTTAATAAAACTATAACAAGAATTGTTTAATGAAATGACTGAAATACTTTAAATTCTGTTCTTGAAGCTTTGAGCCTTTCTGTACTAGAAACAAAGTGTTTGGCATGTGTGTTTGAAAGTGGACAGCATATGTTTTCTTGGCTTTTGTATTTTAACAACAGATCATGTGTTTAAATGGCATCGTGACATTTTGATTCCTAGCCTGCATGAGAAAGATGATTTAGTCAGGTTAGCTATTGAGAAAGAGCTATTCAACAAGGCTCTTGTGTACCCTTCAGAGAGAGCTTTGACTGTTGTGACTGCCTACTACAAATGAGGGATTTTTTATTTGTTTTCTTTGAGTTTTTTGTTCCCAAAGAAAGGACAGACCTGGACATCTATAAACATTTGGTTTTGGGTAGTTGGATGAGCTTGGGAAATACTGTATGAAGAGAGAGACACGTGATTATTATATATCCGTAAATAAACTGCACTGAAGTGGTGAAGCATTCAGAGCTTATGAAAGTTATCTAAACTTACATGGAAATATTTAGCAAAGATAGTTTTTAAAATCCAGATAGGATAAGAGCTTATTTTTAAGAATTTAGTCATCTTTTCAGTAGCCTTCAGATTGGTGAGTTTGTTTTGATCTCCCCCTCCCTGTTTTCCAACCTGATGTAACCCTGTGTCAAAAGGTTCCTTACCCAGGAAATCTTTAAAAAACAACAAACAGAATAAAACAACCCTAGCAAACAAGAAAATGAGAACTGTGACACCATTGGAATAAATGTTGAATTCATCTGGTGGTTGTTATGGTTTGCATACGTTTTGAGCATTGGGACCAGGACAAACTTCTGTGCTGCAAGCAGAATGAACTCTTGTTTGAGAACTATGAAATAGCAACTGGCTTCTTCAATGGATGGTGGGAAGAACAGGCATTTCCCAAATCTTTCTGAAATGCCTAGCAGAGAAAGGTAGCTCTGAATTTTCTTTCTTGTAAATGAAATTTTATTAAGCTATGATTGCCATCTATGTCATACTGTAAAGATGGTTGAAAAATGTGCTGATTCTCATTTCATTCAGTTTATTGTCGTACCGTATGGGATTTAAATGAGACCTAATGGAGTAGTAATTGGATTTGATTGGATTTGCAGTGCCTGTGTGACATGAAGGAGGATTCATGGTACTGTGCTCAGTCTGTTGTAGAGAGCAAATGCAAAAATTAAATCTCATATTAAACTGGAAACAAATAGATTGATTGAATATATCCTTAAACTTAAAGAAAAAAAAAAAAGGAAAAATTGTAGCTGAAGAATTTCATTCTAGGCTTTGTCAAAATGCTTCTGACAGGCTCATTGACTGTGTGATTCAGCTGGAAGATACTTTCAGTTAACTATATATTTTCATATATATATTAACTGTATATTTTCAGTCTCTTAACTGTATATTCTAAGTAAATACAATAAAGTTATTATTAGTTAAGAAGTTTAGTTAAAATTGTTGTCTGATATTCTCTGTTATGCTTTAACAGCAGAAAACATACGGGTTATTGATTTGAATTTGTTCCAAACCGGTAATATCCAAAATTGCTGCCTTGCAAAGAGATGTCTGTGAATGCCTCTGAAAAGGATTTTGGGACTACATGCCCCAAGAAAATGGTAGCTGCTCTTCATTGGCACTGCTTTTGAATTGAGGCTATCTTGAGTTCTGGAATGCAACCCTGCATTTGTGTATTACATTTTTCTTTGAATTTCTTTTTGAATTAGCTCTATACTCTAGAATGTTCCCCATTTTGACCAAGAAAGTTTCTTGTTTTCAGACTTTTCTGAGTATCACTAATGACTGTATTCAGGAAAAAATCAATCAAACAGAAACAAAAAATACCCAACTCTAATTGTGTGAGTCTTGGTGTAAGAAGCACAGGCTTGGAATATGCAGTTCTAAATTTAACCACATTAATAATGAATGCTTTACTCTTTCCTGAATTTTATACTGTCTTGATACCAGAAGCACTTGCAATATATATAAAGTGAGTTATATCCTTACCGTTGAAAGTGTTCTGGACAGATCAGGGTTAGAAACTTTGTCTAAACCAGTCTGCTATTTTTAATCATCATTCATCTATTCATAATAGAGATAAGGGATTCTCGGTGGAATGTATTTACTAACCAACATATATTGCTCTAGTCATTTGGCATGTACAGTTTTTTTCTTTAGTTTCACAGCAGTTTCTTGAATAGTTTCATTTTAAAAAGAGGTAAACTTATATTTTAATGTGTCTGCCAAGAAAGAAAAAAAATTCCTTAGATTTTTTTCTTTGTTGAATTAAAATACTGTTTCCCTTTTTCTTTGATCCTTATATGTTTTAAAACAACGAATAAACAGAATCCTGTTGCAGGGTTCAGCAAGCTGAATTTGCCACATAATTAAACAGTAACAGAGACACTTCCAAGGAAAAAGGAAAATCAACAGTTAAAATGGTTTAAGGGAAGCAGCAAGAAATCATACTCTTAAAATACATTTGTCAACGAATACCATTTGTCAAAATGAGGGGGAATATTATTTTCTTTTATGTAAACTTCATATAAATTTATTTTGTGCTTCTGGGAAGTTGGCATGTTGTACTACTGCTGTTAGTGTTTTGTCGGGAGAAAGAAATTTTGGGAAAACCAAAATGGTAGTTGAGAATGAAGAGGTAAGCAGAAATCTTTGTAATGACTTGAGTCAGTATGTCTTTTTTCAAAGAAGTGGACCTGGAAGCTATTATCTTGGGGGGCAAATTTGGACAAGGTAATTGGCTTTGACCTTTAGCCAGATGTCTAACAGTTCTTTTTCCCCTCTCCCTTGCATCCAGATAAATGTCATGCCTTCAGGTTTTTGTTCCCTTGTTCTGGTTTCAGGAGTGGAGCTGCTTATGAAGCTAATCTGCACTTAAAATTATTTCCACTTCTAACCCCAGTAGGACGCTCTTTTGGGGTATTCAGACAGAATTGACATAATTGGATTTCTGCCCAGATACTGTATTTAGATAGCTTTGGAGATGTCATTAATTTGACAGCTGCTGTAGGAAATCTTTGTTTTGACTATTGTTACAGGGCCTGCAATGTTTCTATTGCATTTTCGTTCGTAGTCTGCCACTGAATTGCTGTGATTAAAATGAGTAGAATAAGACACCATCAAACATGTACAAGACATGAGAGAAAATCAGCGCTAAAAACCTCAGAAGGTAGGCTGTTGCCAAATTTTGAGTATGATGAGATTCTGGAATACCTAGTTATCTTCCAAACACCAGTAACAGCAGAGCCTGTGGCTAGAGCTGCTGTGTGCTGTGATGGAACCAAAGCTGTGTTAACATTTCTCTTGTTGCCAACCTAAAGCAAAGTTTCTGTGTGGTTCAGGCAGAATCTGCTTCAACTGCTTTTCTGATGGTTAACTTGGAAGTAAAACAGGTTTTTTGGGGGACTGTGTTCTTGGAAACTAGCGGTCTTAGCAACTCAGCCATTATTTCCAAAAGGCAACATGGATCTAAGGATCTTTGTCTTGCACATTGAAGGTGGTGAATTTGGAGGCTGCTGTTCTGCCACGCTGAAAGAGGATGGTCACTGTACCACCTACCAAGTTGTGTAAGTGATAAAAACACTTCAAAGTTTCATGTGTTTGTCTTCTGCTTCCCTTTGGCTCTTATATGTGAACCTCTAGTTTTGGTAGTTTTGTACTTGAACCTTATGCAGGTTGTTGCAACTTGAACCTTGTTTTTTGTCAATTGCATCATCAGTGGGGACTCAGAAAGACTTTAAATGTGAAATATCAGTTTTTCACAGCCTTTGACATACAAATAGACTGTGACAAAAATATCTTACTCCTTCCAAGGAAGATAGCTTTCATCAGTGCATTACTGAGTACTAACACCAGATATTATTTGAGCCTATTCTGGTTTCAGTAAGGGATTTTGTGTTGAGCCTGCCTCAATTGTACTATTGCATGCTAGGTTAGTGTCTGTTTATGTGAGTTCTTCAGCCCTGTGCTTTTTGGCATTGTAAATGAAATACTGAGTTTCAGTAAACAGTAGATATCTGCTCTTTCTGATGGTTATGGTTTAGAGAGGTTTCTTCAACTTGCTCCCTGAGCTGGAGTCATTATTCATTTCACCTGGGGGCCAGGATGCCTGGACTTTTCTGCTGTCCTGTCCAAGTCAAGTGGCTCGTTCATGCTGGCAGTATTTCAGATGCAGCTTGCCTAAACAGTATAGGGCAGAACTTGCAAAATATTTGGTGTCAGATATTCTACTTGGACAGTAATGCCTAGAGCATCATTACATCTGGTGGCTGAGCATCTGGAGGAAGGGTAAAACCCAGACACCCTCAGCAAACAGGCTCAGCTGTGGGAGTGATGGCAGCAGCTGTTGGTGATGGCAGCTTTTGCTGTGGAGTGCCCAAACCAGGCCTTGTTCTGTCAGTGTAAATTATCCCCATGCCACCTTGCAGTTTGAGTTACAAAGAAGTTTCTGACAGTGGTTTCCTTGAAGATAACAGTCACAAACTGCTCTGTGCTTTTCTTCTAGTTCTCTGTATCTGCCTGGTGGCTTCTAAGGCAAACACTGACCTTGACCCATCCCTCTTAAAATCACCATTGCCATATACTTTAGCACCGAGACAGTAGTGGCAATATTGTTTTAAATTCAGACAGTGCTGTGTTGAATGTACACATAGGAAAAAATTTCTTCAGACTAAGAAAGAATGAATAAATTACCAGAACAGAAGCTCTAATAAGGATTTCAGTTAGCCTTTAACTTTGAATTGCCAGAAGGCTAAGTATGCCTTACTTGACTCTGTAGCCCCTGGTACAGTCCGTTTTCTGTTATATCTCACCCTTCCAATCTTCTCAAACTGTGTAACTGTGAGATTTATTTGCCTATTTTAAATGTTAGTCTTTTTAGCCATGAGAGGTAACCAGTTGTCTCTGCCTGGTGTTTCTCTGATACTGAGTTAATGTTACATCCTTCTGTGGTAGCTAATTCATCAGAATATGTGGTTTTCAGTTCTCCAAAAGGCATCTGTGAATGTCTTTTTCCAGTGGAGGTGTTAATTTTCAGTAATCTACATGTACAGATTACTAGATTAGTATAATATGCTATTTGTAGTCATCTTTCACAGTCCTGAAATCCACAAGTATTGAATTAAAAGCTCTGACTCTAGTAGAAAGGTTTGGAAGAACTGGTATAATTCAGTGGGTCATATATGTCTGCAATTACAATGTTTTACATAAAGATGCAATAGGAAAAATAGATTAGTGAAGGAGTTGCTTGGGGCTGGTAAGTTGCTAACCACTGAGGTCATCCTCAAAGATTCTGAGAGGATTGTATATCTAATGGAAAAGACTGTCATTGTACAGTTTTTACAGAGCATTAAATTATTGATCAGAAAAAGGCTGAAGCTCAAATGCAACCAATTATTAAACTGTATATACAAAGTACTAGTTTATGAAATTTTTACTGACTGTAGATGCTAAGATGTTTCTAAAAATGATGTCTGTAATTTGAATAATAAAGCATCCTATTAAGGAAACCAAAATAATTAATTATCTCATGCTCAAACCATGGCCGGAGAAGCTCACTTAGGCTGAAGTCTAATCCTGTCCTTTCCTTAGAGATGCTGTGAGACAAAGTTTAAGAACAGCTTTGGTACATATAGTTCAGTTTCTGCTTATCTATTGGCAGTTATAATTGCTAATGCAGGTCTTTCAGTGTACATTTGTAGGGGTTCTTGAAGTGGTTAGAGCTGTCCTAAGCATGAATCATGACCTTTGTTGCTTCTCATGTGTAGACTTTAGGGGTATTTATCCGTATACTTACAGATCCAGCTTGTAAACCCCTAAAGAAAGAAAACCATAGAGGTTGTGAGCTCTGTTTCCTTATTGCAAATAAAAAAGAAAAAAAATAGGGGAATTGATATAAAATGGAGTTTGAATACTTCACCTTTCACTGATAGTTCTTGAATAGGAATGCTTAAAGAAACTGGAGCTATGATGGTGGCACAGCACATTTGTTGTGAGCTCCCTTCAGCTTGCAGAGTGACTGGTCGCAGCTTGCACTTATTTTGGTGCTTGATTATTGGTCTGAACAACAGATGTGTGGGGTTTTGGTCATGGGTGTTACTTGGTTTTGGTTTTGAGACTGCAATAGTGCATGTCTTCTCAAAGAGTTCATAGCCTTCCTGTCAGGGAAGCTTTCTGGCCACCCATTCATGATTTTTCCACTGTGCTTTATGTTTGGTTTTTTTTTTTTCTTTTTCTCATGCAGGGGCTGCCATGGACGTGTGCAGCTCAGCATAATCAAATATGAATTAGATCAATATCAGCAAGTATCAAGATGGAAAATCCTGCTTAATCCAGGAATTTTAAAAATTGCATATTACAATGAGTTTAGGTAGTAATTTGTTATTAGGGGTTTTTTACAGCTTAGACTTTTGGTGGAGAGCTAGAGAATGTAAAAAGCGTATGATTTCTCTTAAAATAATGTAAATTTGTACACTATATGTTGTAGAATTCTTAGCAGAGTCAGCCACTAACAGATGTAACCCTCCTCCTTTCTTTCCAGTTTAAAAATTTGCTAGTCATGCAAGTGATTAGAGGATATACATACAATACATAGGAAGCTTGCAATGGCAGTTAGGTTTTGAAAGACAATATTTCTTTTAAATACTGGTATTATTTAAACAGCCAACTACTTGTGTGTCATGAGTAGATCAGGAGTTGGTGGTTGTGCAAATAGATGTAAAAAATATCCTTGTTTTTTGAAAGCATATCATGTATACACCTGTCTGCAGAGCGTATGCATTTGACTACAGGAGATAAATGAGAATACAAGTCAGCATAGATTCTTTAATTGTGTGTGATTAAAGTGTGAGCCATGCATTTTTTTCTAGCTGCATTTCTTTTCCTATTCTCCCCAAGTATATGTTTGTTTTAAAAAAAAAAAGAGTTGTTTGAAGGACCAAGGATACGTGTCTAAGTGCTTCCTATTTGATACAGACAGCATGGCCAGAGGTGCACGACAGCTCTTGCATCCAGACAGGAGCACAGAGAAGATGCACAACCTCCTGCCTGTGTGCTGTTCAATAGAGACATGAATTTCTTGGGATAACCTGAACAGCCTCTGGTGATGGTTCCAAACCTGGACTGCTTAAAAAAGCCCATTTAAACACAGTAATTTGTCTTTGCTTCAAGGGCTAGTCCCATTTTTATAGCTGGCATATGAGCACAAATCTTTCCCAGTGTTTTAAGGATCTCACAGTCTTTCCTGCATGCAAGGCAGTGAACCTATTCTTGTGCCTCATTTCACTTGCTTTCTCACTGTTAGGGAACCACAATATTAAGAGAAGAAAAGCTTAGTTGTATAGACTATATAGCATGACAGGATTTTAACTTTTTTGTTTGTTTTTAAAATGTTATGCACGTTGTAATGCAGCATTGTAATTTGCTGCCTTTTTGAAACCTTAAATATGATATAAATCCAGTTTCCCTTATTCTTTTCTCCCTGTGTTTCTTACTGACTCTGAAAGTGTGTTACTATTTTAACATAACCATTTTCTTAGCTGTAGAAGAAGGTAATATTAAGTGAGTTTTGAGAGGATTTATATGACTAGGTGGTTTAAAATACTAAGCATATACTAGAGTATTAAAAAACTTGTCGGGTTTCTTTTCCCTTTAAGCAAATTCAGGCATTGGGCTTTTGAGTGCTTAGGTTGATCTGTCTGCTGCTCCATGGAACTAGATTGTGCTTGCCCAATTGTCTGCATAGTTAAAATATTTTGAACATTGCCTATTTTAATGTAACTTCTTTTGAAATATCTGCCTAATGTAGAAGTCTTAATGGAATACTTTAATAGCCCAAAGTGGTTACCTGCAATTGCTCCAGTGTATTTGAGTCAATTACAAAGGAAGGCAATATTTAATGTTGGAGTGAAGCTAGATGGTATAATGAACTGGCAGATTGCCAACTTGATCTTCTCCACAGGAGAATTTGTATTAATGTGATGCTTTTCATTTGTTCTTCAGAAGGTCAGCAGTAATACGTCAATTGGAGTTAAAATTCCCACTCTGTGCAGTACAGGTTTATGGTCAGATCATTCTTGTGTATTAGCATATTAAGTATCAAAGAGATTATTTTAGCTATTTCATGTCAGAATTTAAATGGGAGGTGGCTGGATATTGGGAAGAGAGCCTGAGAGAATTGTCGTTGAAATTGTTGCTGTAAGGCTGAATCTGGATTTTAGCCATGGAGATGAAGAAAATGGGGCACATTAGAGCTATTAGTGAAAGATGAGGTGGTTAATAACTGTGGATGTTACTTGTAATGTAATCATTACAAGACCACTAATTTATTCTGTGAGGTAGTAACCTTTTTAATAAGGTGCTTATTATATTAGATGTTACTGATATTTACCTTCTGGTGCTCGTTTGCAAGCATCAAGTTCGAACTTTTATTTCTGACTGTTGACAGGAGCTTTTTACAGTGGAACTTTTATAGTCCTTGTGTTTGGAAGACCTTGGTTTAGAAAGCAAATGAGTGACTAAAGTTGCTATTGAAAAGTGGATAAATTTGTCTTTTTGTCTTATGCGTTTGTAATCACGTCTTCATCCAATTCCTATACTTTGCCATTCCTATTCTTTGTCATAGTCTTCTGTTCCTCTGCTTTGGGCCTCAAGGGAAATGTAGGATATGAGGAGAGTCATGAGTGGTAAGGTGGTGTGGCATTTTACATGGGGCAGGGCTGGCATTACTCCAGTAGCAGATGCATTGAGTGAGGTATGGCAAATGGACATCATGCTAAATGTACAGAAGTGATGGGCGGCACTGGGGATACCATGGGATGAGACTGTCCACCTCTGTGCCTCCATTTGCTTTGCTGCCTTCCAAAAAAAAGCTGTTGACTTGATTTCCCAAGTTTTCCAGTGTTGCACCAGTTTGTCTTTTGGGTGAACACTAAGTCCTGTGTGCTGCAAGGCTTTTGAAGGTGGTTGGAGATGATCTTGTACTCTTAGAGTTTAACAATTTGTTCCCCAGAATGGCTGCTCTATCAAATATATCTCTCTAGTCCTGGCTGGTAGAACATAGCAGGAGAACCAGAAAACTCCATGTGTGGTGCAAACTCTGCCTGGGGCAGATAGTCCCAAACCCTAACTGCTTTTACAATTTATTGACCTTTGAGAAGAAAGGTCCTGAACTTCTGTAACTGAAAGATTGTTTCAAGGAACACATTTTAGATAGAAGTGAGGTATTTGAAGTCTGAGTTTCCATTCTGAGTTTGTGTCACTTGGCAAATCACAGTGTTTTGGGCAAAGCTTTGGACTGTGGGGGTGTGTGATGGAAATTGGCTACTCCCCTGGGGAAGTGACTGTTAATGTGACTTGTAGCAGAAAACTTCCTCTGGCTCTTCCAAAGCCAAGTGAAGATTTTTATCATGAGAAAAATAGAAAATGAGGTCACAATACAACAGGATTGAACCCAAGGAGGGTAGAGACCAGTTTGCATCTTGTACTTGTGTGTCTGTTAGATTAACATAATTTTATTTCAATCTAAATGTTGTTAGGGAATGATGGTTTTTTGTGCATCTTCTTCCTTTGACTATTTGCACTATTACCATTAACATTCTGAGCTACTTTCAATGTGTGTTAATTAAGCTGCCAAAATAAAACCATTCTTGCTCTACAGAAGGAAGTCAGCATTGTTATGTTGAGATAAACACTTGACTCATTCTTTTCTTATGCGTTTAGATGAAATGTGGACTCTTTCCCAACTGTACTTCTCCATTTAACTAATATATACAGGGCTAGTTTTTTAGATATTGATAATGAACAGTACTGTTTTTCAGCTCACTTTTGAACACATGTTCCATATGCAGGTGTGCATTTGTGAAGGTGGAAGCAATAATTGAGGGAGGTATTGTGTTTTTCTTTAAGGTACAAACCAAAAACCCCCAGACAAAATCAGAGGCTTGCTACAGCGCTTCAGTGGTAGATGGTAATGGGCAGTAGATGATTTGTGAGGTAGGACAAGGAAAGATAGTACTATTCAGAAGATCTTGTACCAAAAAAATGAGGAGACTTTTATTTTCTCATTTTTACCTCTTAATATTAAAAATGTCCTTGTGTTATTGACAGGAGAAAAACACATACTACAAAACATTCAGCTAGCAGGAAAATAGATCTGCTCTGCCTCAGGGTTTTAATGTTGCTTCATTTATTAAAGTATCTCTCTCATTTACTTGATATCTGTCCTACAATTTCAATAGAGCAGTTTTCAGTGGGAACAGAGTTAAGGTCTATAATTGGTTAGAAAAATTGATATAGCAAAGTGTGGTTGCCTGTAGTCTGTGTCTGCAGAAAGCTGAAAACCCAGGTGGGGCAGCAGCTATTCTTGCCACCACCTGGCAGAGGAGAAGGGATTGGTCACTCTCCAGTCCCGTCTGCTTTCTGTTGCCACAGGCAAATCTTCATTCAGTTGGTGAGTTGGATCAGGAGGCTCTTCTGTTGGAATAATATTTCCTCATGATTTGCTATCCTCCATTATTTATTTTTTTAATCTTGTGTGTTTTTCAGGAGGGGTGGCAACAGTTTGTCTCCCCTTGCAGCTGCTGGGGACCAAGGGGTGAGCTTCCAGGAGCAGAGGGTCAGGGAGTCTCTTGTTCTTTACCCCCTAGCAATATGTTTAGGCTTAAGTGTTTGTCAAACTGTGACTTTAGTAGTTCTGTTACTCCACCTATTAATGAGTGTGAGAGTAAATCTCACTTTGAAACATTTGTGTAAGGTATTTGTAACACCTTTGTCAATACTTTTTATTCTTGCCTCACTTCATTATCGTGCATGGGATCACTGGGTGACTTGCTCCTTTGAAGTTAATATCTTCCTAGGATGCTTTTGTAGAGTCACAACTGATTGGAATCTGTTCAGGAAAGACTTTGAACAGAAACATTTGTGCATGAGTGGCCTGGGGTTGTGTAGGAGTTTTAACACCTCGTTCTTATGAGGTAGAGGCTGCAGCACAAGAAGTTGCTGAGAATTTTTTTCTTCTTTTTGAATTGGATCTTATTGGGTTTACACTACCTGAGTTTGTCAGACATCCTATGGAGTTAAAGGGTCATTAAAAAAACAGAAAGAATGGTTTAAATACTCTGACCTCTCTTCTGAACAGTTACTTTTGTGTCTAGAAAGACTTAACTGAACAATGGAGGCCAGGAGGGACCTCTGGCCAAGCCATCCACGTCCTGTCAGGGCTGAGGCTGCACCTGGGGCCATCCATGTTCAGTAGAATTTGAGACTCTTCCAGGAAGAAGGCCCATTACTTTCTCAGAGGATATGTGGCTGTGCTTAACCACCCTTGTGCCTTCTTTACATC
Source organism: Coloeus monedula (assembly GCF_965178545.1). Classification (NCBI taxonomy): domain Eukaryota; kingdom Metazoa; phylum Chordata; class Aves; order Passeriformes; family Corvidae; genus Coloeus; species Coloeus monedula. The sequence continues at coordinate 91,390,418 of NC_138783.1, forward strand.
TAGCCAGAATTTCCCTGAATGTAGTTCTCTGACCATATGACCAGCTTCACCACCTCTGTCAGAGCTCTCTCGTTGGGCCACCATCTCTTGTGCCAGAAGGCCCCAGGCCACATGTGGTAGTAATACAGCTGAATTACTCATCTGTGTGTGTGTGAGTGCCTTCTGGATGGAAATACTTCCCTACCCCACAAAACTCCTGGCGGTCCTTTTGTTGCTGTACCTCTTTTCCACATGTAGAGGCATTTTCTTTTTCTTAGAAAATACAGTCAAGTTAAACCAATACAGGAGTGAAGGAAACGGTAAATAATGGTGCTTTGTAAAAGATAATCTTTCTAAAACTAGGCTGAATTTTTAATTCCATTTCTTGACTGATTTTTCTCTGTATTATGTAGGCTTAACATTGTACATGGTCTGGATTGTTCGTGATTAAAATTACCTTGTATTCATTGAGAGAAGTTAAATATGAAGATGGGGTCTGTTTTTGCTAAACAGGTGGATCAAGTTCAAGCCATTCTGCCTGCTCCTCAGCATCTCACAGGAGGTTTTGGCAGCATGAAAGCTAAATTACCTAGTAGAAGTGTTCTAAGTTTAGTGCTAGAACTAAAATATATGTTTGTTGTTTCAGGTGGTGGTGTATATAACTTTGTTGGAGAGTCCTGCCTTTCACTGCCTGGATCCTTTTAACAGTGTGTCAAAGGTGAGTGGTTCAAGTTCAGTGGTTATTTTTGTAACTAAAGATAACAAGTGAACTGGATGTATTGCTTGGTTTTAGCTTTATGTAATAGCAGTGTAGTTGTAATTTTAATTTTTTTTTTTTAACTGCTGCATGAATGATTAAATAGTAAGTCTTTTTCTGTCAGTGATCTGGGGCAAATGAGTTCTAGCTCTTGCTTTCAGAAAAAAAAACCAAGAAAAAATGGTAGTCTCAGACTGTGAATGAAGCAGTAGGTATTGCTTCCACTCTTTCATGGCCCCTGTCTCCTGCTACCTACTGCTTTGACTTGGGATGTTTTCCCCTGAAGGTGCTGCCTGAAAGCACAACATGATGGTGTGGGAAGTATGGAGGAGAAGCAGTCATCCATACACCATGGTGGGGCAGGCTTAGTGTTATTCTTTGGCTGCATTCTGAAAACTAAGTAATAGCTTTGAAAGTGTTGAGTACTGAAAGTATTGAGTGGAAAGAAGGTTTTTGTGTTTTCTGTGAGAGCAGAAGAGAATTGCATTCAATGTATAGAGAGCATCTTCCTAGCCTGACTCTGAAGACCTGAAATAATCTAATGAAGCTGATGTTTCTGTAGAATTCTTTTTGTGGTAGAGTTTGGCTAACTTCTTTCTGTTAATTTGTGTACCCTGTTGTCAGTTTGTCGTAGCTGTAGTTGATCTCTGTGGCTTATTAGGAATTTAATAACAGAAACCTTTAATAAATGACACCTCATTACAACTGTACCAAAAAATAAAATCAAAATGGCAGTACACTGAATAAACATTCAGCATTGTAGTAGCTGCAGCATGAAACAGAAAACTTGGAATCTTGGCTTAATTCAGTACGTTATCAGGTGGATTTATTATTTCTTACTCAAATTCTCTGTTTATAAAATAAAAGTAATTTTACCTTCTTCAGAGGGAAGTTATGAAGTCCAGTTATTGACATTTTGGAACATTCAAATGGAAAGCAATATATTAAGTTGTTGTGTGCCTTGATATTTGCTGTGAGTTCTGTTAAATACTTGTTCAATGAAGTGTTATGAGCCATTGAAATTAGACGTATTTATTCAATAAAGTGAAGGTGAACCAGTTAGAATGAAAAATGCAATCCAGTCTTAACTATAGTGTCTCCATATGTTTTTGCAAATGATTGATTTTCCTTTAAATTGGAAAGGAAATTCTAAAGTAATACTGAGGTAGGGGGCTTTTGCTCTATGTTTTCAAATTATCTGACATTTGTTTTTAAATGTACTGAAAAAAATTTATAATCCTGGCCTTTCTAACAGATCAGAGTGTAACCTTGACAACTTAGGTGTTTAAAGACTAATAGTGAGAAACCTTTTGTACTAATTTTCTGGAGTAGAAATTGCAGTAAGTTTTCTTTAATACTTTTTCTATGACGTAATGTAGCAAAATTAAAATATTCTTGAAAGAGCTGTTAATGTGAAAATAAAGTACACAATCCTAAATGATTAATCAAGCTGTTGACTTAGTCATTGTAAAATTATTTTTCTATGATAATTTCTACTCAAAATTAAGCCTGTATTTTACTAACTATGGGCCAAATTATGATTTATTTCAAGTGTGTAATATAAAACACATTAGAGTTTTATCTTTGGAATCTTTCTTGTTCTTTTTTATAATAGTTTTAAGTTAAATGTTCAGTGAAAATAATTTTTAAAATAGTCCACTGCTCAGTTAAAGGAAATAGGTGTCTGAGATCCTGGTTATGTACTTAGTCATCTTTATTTCTCGAGCTAGTTGCTGTGATATTTGGCTTATTGGGTAATTTTTTTTTTGTGACTCTTTAATCCGATAAATGTGGAGGGTAACCATGCAGGCCTAAAGTAGAGTTCTTTACATCAGGTGAAGGTTTTATGTATTTCAGCAAAAGGCAGTAAGTAGATAACAGCTCACTAAAAGGAGGTGAGGAAGAACTATCTGGACATGTCAGTTGGTGGGGGGGTGTAAGGAGTCTCTTTTTGTATCTTTTTTCTTTCCCTTTTTTATTGAAGATGAGTACCCAGCGTATTTGCTGTGTACAATTAGGCCACACTCAATTTCAGTAACAGAATTAAATCTAACTGTATTAATATTTTATGTTTTTTTCCATCCTTTGTGTGCTTGTTTCTGATGGACTGTATTCAGCTTGGTAAATATGTGAGTCTGCAAAACCTGGAGCATTCTAATGCTGTTCCCAAAAGGAAATGAATGCGTAGATGTAGGTTCACTTCACTAAAGCCTACATTTGTAATGCTTGTTGAACCAGAACATTGTAACCCTTTTGCCCTTTGAAAAGGAAATGAAATGGCAACAATGTAAATATTCAGAAATTACACTCAAAGTCCTTAAACTTCACTAAACTGCAGGCAGTCATGTATCCTTTCAGGCTTTTGTTGTGGTCATCAAGATCCGCCAGGTCTTCTTTTACGTAGCTGGGCAAGCTGGAGTTTTTCAGTTGTTTGTTCTCCTCTCCCCCTCTCTCTCCCTCTCCTCTAACATCATATTTTATGTAGTGGTATTCTGTACTTTTGAGCTTGTCCCTCATTCACTTGCAGTAATTGAATCAAAACCAAGATCTCGTATTTTCACAATAAAATATTTTCAAAGTGGTTGCAATGTTGATATGTGCATTGAACATTTTGTATTTTAGATTAAAATCTCTTGGGAAATGTTCTGTAGTTTTTTGAAACTTGATACACTTGTATGGAGTGATTGGTTTTTTAGGTTACCCCTATACACGGGAGGGAGATTGTTTGATGAGATCAGAAGCAAACCAGTATGAGCAAAGTTATCGATGTGTTAGTACTCAGCAGATCTGTCAAAGGCTACAGTACCACAGCGTACAACAGAAATCCTTGTCTGTAAAGATTCTCAGAACAACCATGACAGAGATGAGCTCCTCATATTGTGAGACTGGGGACCTGTACACAGCTTCTGACAGACTGATCCTCCTCCTCTGTTCAAGAGCAAAAAGCACCCTAGACATTTCAACTTGATGGAACTGTTTGTGATGCTGTAGCAGAATATTTCTTGGTATTTTTCTGTGATTCAGTATGTTTGTAGTTGTTGGCTTTTTTGAGATTTTTTTAACCCAAGGAAAATGATACCTATTCTCAGTGTTTCATATGAGTTAGTTATGAGAGCTTTGATTCTGACAGTTATGAAGAGAATGAAAGGTATGTGCTGAGTGGATGTCTGGATTCCTTTCCCTTAAAAAAAATATTTCTGTAATTACGCTAATTATCTCAGGTGCCCGACGTGATTTTAAGACTTTGAATGTAACTTCAGTGTTACTTAAATATACTTAGACATTTAGTATAATAAATGAATTTATAGAATACTGCCTGTTATGTTATGCTAGTGTCATAATACTTCATAACCTGTAATTGAGGACAGTGGGGAAGAACACTTTCAGCCCACTCTTCCACTTCCATAACCACAGGTACACACCCCGAATAAATTGATCTTCTCTGAATTACATTATTTTAGTACTTTCGTTTTTAGATTTTTCTTTACTGCATTTTTTCTGTTTCTCTTTGTAGTAATTGTAGTTCTTTGCTTGAAGTACAGGCGTGTTTAAATTTGCTAGTAATATAAAAGTTAAGAATCGGTTGTCTAATTTTTTCGAGTTTTGATACTTTCAGGTGCAACGCATGTTTGTGGGTACCAGCAGTACCTGTTACAGGCCACAAATGGCCTTTGCATTGTGCTTTAACTGCAATCCATGTGCATGCCTCATCAGAGAACACTGTACAGCTTTCATCAATGCAGGAAAATTAACTTAAGTAAAAATACAACAATAACCACGTTTTTCCTGGTGAAAGTAGTTTTGTGGTATGATAGCCAGTACGGACTTCTTCTGTCTTGTCATCCAGCATGTCAGTTTTTCCGAGCCAAAACCACTTGGCCTGCTGAAAAGAATCCAGCATGTTGTTCATGAATATAATTAAGTTATGCATACATATACATATACATGTAGTAGTTATATATGAGTGAGCTAACTTGTGCCCAAGTATATTAGTGAACTGAGTATTAAAAAAAGTGACTAACCTTATTGTTTTGACCAGTGTTCAGAGGAATGGCAGAACAGGGTATTGAGCCCCTGTTGCTGTAGTTTCTAAATAAATATGTCCCAGTGTTACACCAGTTTCAGTTAAATGATTTAAATATGCACTGTACTTTTGATGGAGAAGTGATGTGGCTTAGAATATGATCTTGAAAAAACACTTCAAAGTAGCTTATGCAGTTAAACTACATCACAGGGAGTGTGTCCTTAGATGCTGAAAGTGGTTGTGACTTTGCGTCTTGTATATAGATCCAAATGTTGGGGAAAGTCAGCTTGAGGCTTTTGGGATGCAGGGACCAGGGGCAGTCCTTGTCCCAGCACTGTGTAGTGTGATTGAGCTGTACTGGTGTAGGGGAGTGGCAGAGACCCCACACCCTCCTGAAGGAGGAAGCAGATTAGCAGCTGAGTCCACCAAGCTACTCCAAGATTTAACTGTCCCTAAAGGAGCATCTGCTGGCAGACACATACAGGAGATCTCCTCTCCTTGGACTGCTGTGCCTCTTTTTTAGTTCAGGGCTGACTTCTTCAGCTGGTGCTTTGCAGAGTGGGCATGCATCTGGTGTTGGCATAGGTCATTTAAGAAAATCAGTTGAAGGCTTGTTCGTCCATTTGACAATAGCTGTAAGGCAAGTCTTCTGGTGTGAAGGCTTTGAGGGAGCTTTAAATGATTCGCTGTTCGTGTTAGTGTGTAGTAGAACTACAGCCTAAATAGTACATGTGTGTAGTTTTGGTAGTGTTTTTAGCATATTCCATATGGCATCCTGTTGAAATGGTATGTATTGCATCAAATGTATTATGATATTAAAAAAGAGTTGGGCTTGCTGATTTACTGCCATTTACTGAATGGGAAGACACTGTACACAGAGTTAATCTCGTTTAGTATCTGGTGAATGGTTTGGTGTCTTATCTAGATGCTGAAATTGGTGAATTTCACAGAAGAGAAAAATATTTAAAAATTAGTGTGGTGTATTTCTTGTGGAATTCTGTTTCTAATAACTTGGTTAATTAATTGTGGATTACAATTACTGTTCGCACAGTAGTAACAAAGCTCCTATTGTACTAAGCAGAAAGGACTGAGAAAATGAGCTTGTCCTGTTGTTTATTTTTTAAGCCAGTAGCAACACAAAGCATAGAATACCATGCATACAGATGCAAACCTTTTACAGTTTATTTTTCTTTCTGTGATTTTAAGTTTGAGAGCCTTATTTTGGCATCACAGGTTCCTTGCCGTCTTGTGGATTTAAACCCCACTTTCCTTTTTGCTATCTCTTCACACCCTTTTGTTTCAGCCATCGCCTGCAGCTCTCATCCCCCCTTATTTTGAAGGCTGTTGTTTGTGTCAGCTGCTCTTAGTTGTTCGCTGCAATAGAGCCTCTGTGTAGCCTATCTTCTACCTGCTCCATCCCTTCTTTTATCCCCCCACCTTTCTTTTAAATGACCCTTCTCCTGCTTTTTGATTCAGCAGCTGTATGCGTAATCCTTCCAGGTACTGTTGTTGCTACCCAGACTGGTTTTTTTCCTCACTAGTTTGGGTCCTTGAATTTTTGTAGCACACCATTTCCTTGCGGCTGCTTGTTCCACCTCTTCCTACTAATATTTAAAATTTACCAGTAGCCTGATTTTTTTTTTTTTTTTTATGTGCAATACCGTCATCTCAACAGATGTGTTCCTATATGCAAGTTAGAAATCTGCCTCATGCAAGCAGCTACAGCAGGTGATGTCAGTGAGATTATTTCCCTGAAGCAGCAGGTAGTTGGGGGATCCAAATTTTCCCAAGAGGTTGATTTTAAATTTTCTATCTTGCACCAAAATCCATAGCTCCTAGTGCATTCCCTGATAAGCTCAGTTGTCTCATACCATTAGTTCTCAGGTTATCACATACCAGCCCCAAAAATGCTGTTGAATGAGGGTTAGACTTCTCTTTATATTTGATCTCTGAATTTGTTTTTCGAGATTAAACAGTCAGAGTATTAGTTCTCCCTGAAGATTACTGAATTGTATTTTCTGCCAGCCCTGGATTTGCATGGGTTCTGGAAAGGTGTGTTCCATTATTGCTAGAGAGAGTGCTGGTTTATGATTATGAAGATCTGGATGCATAGTAATGTAAAGCATTTATCTCAAAACAAAAGGACATCCTTGAGTTTACTTCCGTGTTTGGACTAGAGCTACAAAACATGTGTGTATGTATGTTTATAAAATTGGTTTTGAAACTAGCTCATAAGCAAGGCTTTGACAATTGTGCTCCGTAGAATCTGAATTTACTGTCAAAGGGCTAATGGAAGCTAGTATTCTCAGCTGCTGACTTGCACTTCAGGCACTCTTTGGATGCATGGCTGCTGTAACATACTTTCTGACTGCAGTAAATTACTGAAACTTCAGGAAGTCTTGAGCTGTGAGCTGGAAGTCTTTCTCCATGTGACTGGTCACACATCATTATGTGGCCAAAATGGGGGTGTCCCATTTGTGTGCTGGGCTTATGTCCATTGTGTGAAGAGCAGCTGCTGCTTTGTATTCTTCAGGAAAAAAGTGGTGGCAGAGAGATCAGAAGCCTGCTGATTGTTGTAGCCTGCTTCCTGTCTGTGGTTTAGGAGAAGGGGAGAAAAATGACAGCACAAAGTAGGTCACTGGTCAGCCAAAGATTCTGGCCTGTAGGTGGTGGCTGGGCATTTTGGCATTTCCACATCCCGAATCAGTATCCTAACGAATCCTGCAGAATTCTTGAAAATAAGAGAAACAAATGTGAGGGCAGTATTTGATGAAATAGTGCTGCTTACCTTTACAGACTATAGCTTGATTTCAGGGTGGAGTTTTTTGAACCTAAATGTATTTGTTACACACTAGAGGAGCAGGAGCAAGGCATCAAATAACAATTCAGACCAAGACCTGTTCCTCAGAGTTTAATTTGCAAGAAGCTAAAGAACAATAAAATAAAAATGCTTGGTATTAGTCACTTGAAACAGTCAGGAATTCTGTGGTAGAGGAAAGGAAAAGGGATCTCTCTTCCATAAGCTCTCCTTGGAGTCCAGAGAAGGAGAGGATGAGTATATCTTCCTACTTCCCTATTCTTTTTTTCCCTCTATTTTCTTTGTTTTCTATATTATCCTCTATTACCTTGAGGTGATTTGTGAATTTTTACATGCTTGCTCCTATTTCTGTTTAGTCATGGGACTATAACTTGCTGCTCCTTTAATACACTGCTCTGCACCTCCCAGTATTTGTGTATCAGTTTTCTTCAGAAAGCCTTTCAGGCTTGATCCAGATGTGGTAACACTGTTGTCTTGTTTGAGTGAGGTCTGAGTTAGATAATGAAGAAATTGTCTACTTCTGTTGTAAAATTACTTTTAACAGGGTTGCGGTGTGTCGCTCTTGGATGTTGACTACAAGTAATGCTTAGTACTTGACAGCATCTTGTAGTATTTAGTGTTAGTATTTTTTATGGCTCCCAGCTGAACTGGTGTATGAGAGCAATGGCATAATAACTTTTATTGAAAATCAGTAGCAATATAAATTTTTAAATTTGTATTAATCTAGAAGGAACACAAACTCTGTAGTTAAAGTTCCACATTTCAGACCTGTGGTTTTGAACCTGTTTTTTCCTTTATTTAATCTTTGTTCTTGTACAGATGCTAATCCTCACAATCTCTCTCCATGTTTGGAAGTTATTTGGCTGCTATTATTTCCCTTTAATTTTTTTTAATGCATTTTATTGTTATCTGGCAGGAGTAAGAAAGAAAATGTGTCTGTGAGCACGTGAGGATAGAATGTGTCATCAGTGCAAGAGTACGTAACATTTCTGGATGAAAGGGAATGTGGCGTAGCAGCCAAAACCAAATATTTAATTTTGAACCAAGTTATTGCAGGGAGGTTTGATTCAGGAAAAGTAAGCTTTGGAGAAATTTGACAGAAGATAAAAATAATAGGATATTTAAAGGTGTTTGGAAGTACTCTATTTTGTTCAAGCACTGAAGGTGAGAGTAGGAATAAAGGAGGATGAGAGTCTGGCATTATGAGGCAATGTTGGTTTCTCGTGAATGTATATTTTGCTCTTAGAAATGTAGACAGTTCTATTTGCTTAATTTTGGTTTTGGGTAACTGTTTCTATGGAAAAAGTCAGGTATTCCTGCAAAAAAAGTTTACTTTCAGATGCTTATCCTTTTGAGAGGCAGATCTAGTGCAGTGGAAAATTGTGCTGGGATAATAGCAGTGGAACAACTTTTTAGATTGTCTGTGTAAGCCATCTGAGAGCAGCTGGCACCTGAAGTGCAACGTAAGAGTTCAGAATAAGGAGCATCTTCCTAATGTGCTTACAGAATCATGTGTTCTCTGGAGCACTCCTGGCAGAATGGTTTTAGAAAATCCCCTTTCATCCTCTTCCCTCTTCTATGAATGGTGTTTCTCTCTTGGCTTTGTGTCCCTCTCCATTGACTGAGGAATTACCAATAGCTAGCTGCTGTAATTTTGTAGCAGAACACTCACCAGTACAATTTTTTGGAAGAGGTCCTCATTTAAACTGGAAGATACGTAAGAAATAATTTGATTGAAATAAATGAACACTGCCAAAAATCCAGACCAAAAATGCAGTCTTGGTTTTAAATTTAAAGCATTCTTTAAGAGTTACAGGGCAAGTAATTTTGAAACCTGTTTTGTTTGGGAAAGTGTGAGGGATAGTGTTTCCTCTGTACTTGTGTTTTGGGAGCAGTAGGAGAGGATTCCTCTATTAACTCTGAAGTGCTGTTAGGTAGAAGAAGAAATAATTTTAAGGGGAGACTGGGATTGCTATTTCTTGCCTAGGCTTATACTTTCTTGGTTAGCACAGCAGTAAGTATGACTGACAAGAGGCTTGTGAAGCTGCAGCGTTCACTTGCATCTCGTACAAGATCCAAGAGTGTTTCTTTATTTAAATTGTGCTTTCTCTGGATACGTGTCCTATCAGGAAATTAAAAGCATAGCTTTCTGAGTAACTATCTCATGTTCCAGTCTGTTTCAGGAAGGTGTACAGATTTACACAGGAATAAATTTAATACTGTTAGCTGTTTCTTAATGAAATCTAACAGTGCATCTTTCAAGCTGCCTGTTTGATTACATACATAAGTACAGAATCAAGAATGGTATCTTACATCTGGTGATTATTTTTACTTGTACTATTCAAAGACCCTGCTTCTAGAAAGTAGCCTTGTGCCTGAGAAACTCTCCTAGATATGAGAAATAGGTGTTCATTAACCCCAGTTCAGGTAGAAAACTTTGGAACTTTGCCTTGAGATTTAAATTGAGATTTATCTTTTTCTTTTTTTCTTCCCCACTGCTACATGCACCTTTTCATATTGGATAAATATTTTGGCCCAGGTGAGTTGGTAAGAAAATCCAGAAATCTAAGAATTTAGTCAGTATTTAAAATGACATTAAACTGGAAAGCTCACAGGAGTATAGTCCAAACAGGACCTTTAAATTACTTAGTACTCTGTGAACTAAAAGCTTAAATTTATTTGAACAATTAAAATTGTTTTCTCATTTTCCTACTGTTTGGAGGTAGATTGATTGGGTTTTTTTTTTTTGAAAAGCAAATGATAAATTGCTTAAGACTATAGAGTGAATGTTGTCTAGAAATGGACAACGTATATTTTTTTTCCCCCCTTAAATACTTTAGAAATAAATGGGGTTTTGAACTGAACAAACATCTCTTCCTCTTTCTAGTTAAAAAGTGAATATGTGATTTTTCCATTGGGGAACAGAAGGTCAGCAGTCAGTTTTATTTTCAGCATTTTATAGACAGTTTAAAGTGAAATCCCTTGAAAAGTAGGTAGCAGTGTTTCAAGGGATTAGCAGTAAAACGTAGCAATCCACAGTGATTCTGAGCTTTGTCCTTCTGTGCGAGATCAAGGTTAAACTTCTTATGTCTGAGGACTGTTCTTTGTTTATACAATACATAAATGTACTAATACTTCCAGTGAAGTATAGCTCCTGCAGACCATTGAATGTTTGAGTTATGGGAAAAGAAGCAGCAGTGGAAGGAAATCTTTCAAACACTTTATTATTTGGAATCTTGAAAGAAATTCAAGGATGTCTCCTTTATATGGTGTTCACAGTGTCCTGAGTGGCTGACTGTTTTAATTTTGAGGAGAGAAGGAAGGTTTATTGATAGTAAGGATGAAAGTCTATGAACGGGGGTACACTCAATTTGTTCTTCTGTAGAGTATGTTTCACCAGTCTGTCATAAAGCTAATATTACCTAAATGTCCTCTCAGTAGAGCATCTGGAATTTTTTTTTGACCTTGTGTGCTTGGCTCCCTCCTACCCTGTTTTTGTAAAGGGCTGTGGAGATGTTGTTAGGTGTGAAATTATTTGTAATTTTGTCTTATGTAGACACCTATGGTATGTTTTATTCTTCCCAGACTTTCCCTCTCTTTTATCTTGTTTGTTTTTGGTTTCATGTGTTTCTGAATAGAGAGGTAAACTTAATGCTGTCTGCCGGGAATGGAGAGAGAGTTAGCCAGAGCAAGAGCAACAAACATTAAGCTTATCTGTGTCTCTGACTTTGTAGAAACACCCATAAACCAACGCAGAGATGTGGTCATTAATCATTGCTGTTGTTTTAGAGGTGAAATGCGGTCTCTTTTCCAAAAATTTTCTTTAGGGAAGCAGAGTTTATTAACTGCATCATTTTTCTGGAACTGCTTTTAAAAGAATTCAGGAAAAGGTGAGCCAATGCTCTTTTCTGGCCCTCTTGTTGTATCTAAATGTGAGGCAGTTTGAGATTCTGTTGTGTTTACTCTGCAGTCAAGAAACATGGGCCAAAAAAGTTGCCACCTTGCTGTTTGTCTCATGTTGTTTGCAGCCAAAAGGTCTGAAGATGTCCTCTCTGCACATTCTGGGGTTTTCCACTGCTGTCTAGAATGTACCATTGCTCTTGATTGCCTTCAAAATAAAGCAAGAAGACTTTTTGCACTAATAGTGGAAAAAGTCACCGGAGGCTGGGTCATTCACAGTAGCTGCATCTGCATTAGGCTGCTGATGGAGACAGAAAAAAACTTGCAGCTGCTGCCTATACTTGCCTGAGCCCTGTCTGCTGCTGGGGATTGCAGCAGCAGGTGCAGGAAAGGGAGGTTGAGGGCAGATGGCACAAGCACGTAGAGGCTAAAGGCTGGAGAAGGGGCTTGCTAGGAAGAGAGATATTAGCCAACTGTCTGCCATTGGAGTTGCTTTATTTTCAGACATCATTATTTTTTCTCATCTTTCAACAAATTAAAATCAGCAAAGATGACAGTTCACATTCCTTGTGTTTTCTGATAAGTATATGATGAAAGGGCATGAAAAGATGTATAGTCTTCAAGATATGGGGAAATACCTTCTTCCAAAAATACTGTCTTGGTGAGATGAAACAGTAAAAATCATCTAACTACCAAAATCCGCTCTCTTAGTGTTGTTTCCTGGGGTTTTTTTTTTGCTTGGTCTCTAGACCAAGCCTGTTTTCTGAATGACATGTGGATACACATTTCTTAAAAACAACGCGCACCCCAAACAAACTGAAATATGTTTGTTTGTTTGTTTGTTTTAATCCCTTAAGGTTGTCATCCCATATTTATGGAAGTATTTGAGTTAGGTTTTTCTTACAAGCCCACTGCCTTGTCTGATGGTGACCGTACTAAGCTTAGTTAAAGACCTGTTGAAGTGTTCTCTCTGTAATTTCTATTACTATCACTATCTATCTTTTAAGCATAGGTAAGTTATAAGGCTTGTAGTTAGTACTGTGAAACTGTAACGTGAGCTGCTACAATACCAGCTTGTTCCTGTAAAATACCAGCTTTTTGTCCTTTGAAATAGAACTTTACATTTAAATCATCTGTCAGAAGCTAAAAACAAACACTGCCTGCTTTATAACAGGCATACTGTTCCAAAAGAGGCTATAGAAATATCCTTTTCAAGTAAAACATCAAAAGAGTTTTAAAAACTTAGCTTCCTGAAGCAACAGAGTGCTTATCACGTAAATAGAAAGATAGTACTTAGTATTATGTGTTTTAAAGTCTGCCACATTGATTAGCATTTGTATCTTGAACTGCACCAGATGAGGAAATTTTGTGGTATAGCAGTATTACTAATGAAAATCTTAAAAAATACGGAATTGGGAGGGTTAGCTTGTATGAAATTCACAACACGAAACAAGAGTTAATAGCACATAAAATTAGAGTAGTATTGCATGGTTAGTAGAAGGCCAGAACTCAGATTTGTGTTCTTCTGATGTTACAGCAGCCTACCTTAGCCTGGAGGGCTTTCTCTTTGTACCACCAGAGAGTTAGCAGGCTAAAGTATCTGCTACTTTTCATAGAATCATAAAATATTTAGGGTTGCAAGGGACTTCTAAAGGTCATCTAGTCCAACCCCTCCTGCAGTGAGGAGGGACATCCTCAAGTAGATCAGGTTGCTGAGAGTCCTATCTAATCTGACCTTGAATATTTCTGGGGATGCAGCATCTTCCACATCTCTGGACAACCTGTTCCAGTGTTTCACCGCTCTCATTTAAAAAAAAAAAAACAAACAAAACTTTAATCTAATCTAAACCTACTGTCTTTTTTGTTAAAACCATTACCCCTTGTCCTATCCCAATAGGCCCTGCTAAAAAGCCTCTCCCCATCTTTCTTATGTATTGGAAGGTTCTGTAAGGTTGTTTTCTTCTCCAGGCTGAACAACCCCAACTCTCTGAGCCTGTCTGTATAGAAGACGTGCTCCAGCCCACTGAACATCTTGGTGGTCCTCCTTTGGACCTGCTGCAACAGGCCCATCCATGTGTTTTCTGTGCTGAGGGCCCCAGATCTGGATGCAGTATTCTGGGTGGGGTCTCACCAGAGCAGAGTAAAGGGGCAGAATCACCTTCTCTGACCTACTGGCCACACTGCTTTTGATGCAGCCCAGGATGCAGTTGGCTTTCTGGGCTGCAAGTGGACATTACTGGGTCATGTCCTGACTTTCATCTACCAATGCTCCACAGTCCTTCTCCACAGGGTTGCTCTCAATCCCTGCATCCCCCAGCCTGTGCTGATACCAGGGGTTGCCCTGACCCAGGCACAGGACTTTGTACTTGGCCTTGTTGAACCTCCTGAGGTGCCCATGGGCCCAGTTCTTGAGCTTGTCCATGTCCCTCTGGATGGCATCCCATCCTTCAGTTTTGTCAACTGTAGTTTGGTGTTACACGTAGACTTGCTGAGGATGCTCTCGATTCCCACATCTGCATCACTGATGAAGACCTTGAACAGTGCTGGTCCCAGTATGGACTCTGCTTGTCACTGATATCCATCCAGACATTGAGCCATTGATCAATGTCCAAATACCCTCTGGATGTGACCATCCAGCCAATTCCTCATCCACTGAGTAATCTATGCATCAAATCCATATCTCTCTAAAGTAGAGAGAAGGATGTTGTGGTGGACTGCGTCAAAGGTCTTACTGGAGTCCAGACAGACAACATCTGTAGCCTTATCCACAGTTGTAGTCACTCCATCATAGAAGGCCACTAAGTTGCTCAGGCGTTTGGTGAAGCCACTTTCTCACATAACTATTAGCAATTTTATTCCTATTTGATATTTTCCAAAGTCTTAGTGTTGTGTTTCTTCTTGCAACTTCTGACATTATATGCCTCAAATGATGAAGCTGTATTAGTCTGAATAATGGGCACCTGTGACTGTGAGGTGACTCTGGCTTTCAAGAAAAGAGGAAAAAATGTGAGCTGGAAAATTGCCCTCATTGTGCTTGGCAGCCTCTACTTTTGAGGGCATCCCCACTGGTCTTGCACGACAGACACTTGTGCTACACCTTCCTGCTGAAGTGGGGCTTGGAGAGCTGGAAAAACCTACAAACATCAGATATTGACATCACTAAGAATCTGGACTGCAAGTAAAACATAAGTGGGTCTTGCTGAGGAGATGTAGCCTTTTTGATTATAACTATTCCTTTTCCTTAAATGTTGAGTTTACATTTTAAGAGATCATTTGAAGCAGTTCCTGCTTGCTTATTTCAACTGAGCAGACTCATTTGTGTGATAGACTTCATGAAAACTTTGGATGGGAAATTTTTTACAAACATCTTTTTATGCATTCTTACATAAACACACAAAGATTTCATTTTTGTTGAATGGTAAAATGCTGTACTGACTCCTTAGCAGGAAGGATGTATTTCTGGGTGTTTCTAACATGTATTCTCCTTTATTTCTTTGTGTGTCTTTGAAAAAGACTTCTAAGCCACGTACAAGTCAAAAACACATGCCTATGTTCTGTGCTCTATTGGAACTATGCAGAAATTCGTTACCACTAAACTAATCTTGAGGTTTCCTGTTTGCTGTTGTTCTGCAATGTGAGATACAAGGTGCTGGCACGTAGCTGCAGCTGTATTAGAGATTGGGATATCAGATATGTTGTGGGGCGGACAAAGGCCAACCTTGCCTAGCAGCTGTCAAAGGCATTTGACTGCAGAAACAAACCCCAGCCCTCACCACTGTGCCCATGAACAGTGGCAGGCCACACCAAGGGGACAGGGTCTGTAGATAGCAAGGTCAAGTTAGTTGGTACAGCTCTAAATTACTGGTTAATTGAGAGTGATCCTTCCCTTTTATTTTGAGATATACCGCCTGGTATTATAGCAGCTCACGTTACAGTTTCACAGTACTAACTACAAGCCTTATAACTTACCTATGCTTAAAAGATAGATAGTGATAGTAATAGAAATTACAGAGAGAACACTTCAACAGGTCTTTAACTAAGCTTAGTACGGTCACCATCAGACAAGGCAGTGGGCTTGTAAGAAAAACCTAACTCAAATACTTCCATAAATATGGGATGACAACCTTAAGGGATTAAAACAAACAAACAAACATATTTCAGTTTGTTTGGGGTGTGTGTTGTTTTTAATAGCTCCTAAAAGTCCCATCCTTTCCGTGCCTGTAGAAGGGGACTGTGGCAGGGCTGTCCTTCCTGGGTGCACAGGCTGTAGCGCCTCTGGTGTCATTAACTGTTGCACTGGCCTGGATTGCTCTCACCCTTTCATCTATAACTATGCTTTTCTGGTTGTATTTTGATTTTTTTTCCCCCGTAAGTGACTTGAAAGGAAACCAAGTGCTTTTTGTGCTTAAGAACAAATGTCCTGCTGCTGCCAGAAAACAGGACATCCAGCAACAGGAGTGCCATCTCGGCCTCACGGCACCTGCTGAGCATGCCTTTGAGTCACTCCTGCATTGTCCTGTCATTGGGGCTGTCCCCTCACTAATTGGTACATCTGTTCAGCTTCGGCAGATGGGTAGACCTAAACCAGGATCTCAAAAGAAGTGAAAAAAAAAATTAGTGGATAGTTAAAACTGTGATAGCTTTGTGCATGTTTCTGATATCTTGAGGTGCATTTGAACATTGTTTAAATTTTTCTTATTACTTTTATATTCTAGTTAATGACACAGAAGAAAATGGTTGTCTCTGTAAAATAATCCCACAGTGTAGAAATAAGTATTAAGCTTTTTTCCTGCATCAGGTACAGTCCACTTAATATTCTATCTAATTCTCTACTTATTCTTTTACTAATACTTAAATTACTCCAATGCAGTTTTAATACCTTTTTAATAGTTCTTGATGAGCTGAATTTTACTTCTTTCAATACCTTCAGTTTTCCTTTCTGGACTTCAGCTTGTTGCTATCGGTTTTTCCTTTTCAAGGAAAGGACCAGGGAGAGGGAACACAAGAAACCTCTAGAGCTTTTTATCTCACTTTTTTAACAGGTTCTTTTTTTAACCAATTCTTTTGTAGATGCTGAATTGTGAGAGTAGGTTGGAAATGTAATTCTAAACATTCCTCCTTTGCAGTGGATTAATTTATTTACATCTTTGTTCATATTCATTTTTTACAGCTTCCACTCATCTTTGCTTTCACCTTTGGAAAACTGACCCCTAAAGTACAGACAGCAGCATCTATTGATTGTGACTGTCTCTCCAGTTTGCACATCAAAGTAAATTAGATAATAATTACTTGCACTTACTCAGCTATCACTTTCAGTTCTATAATCAATGCATCCTAATGAGACCTAATAGTGAAATCCCCCAAATTAATTTTCAAGCTTGTGCTAAAACAGTCAACTATTTTAGATTGCCTGGGCATGGGGGGGCTTTTTTGCTCAGGTATCGGTTTGACACCTCAGAACTACATAGCTGGGTGATGAATGCTTGTTCACTACAGCTGTTTAGTTAACTTCCTTTAAAAGAGAGAGAGTACAGTAGTCTTACAGTAGTTTTTGATGCAGTGACCTCTTTCTGAAGAAATGTGTCTCTTGGGGTGGATTGACACATATTATGTGAAGTACTAAAGTGTTAAACTGCAAAAGCAGTTAGACAAAGTGGCCTTTATGTGATCCATCTTTATTTGTCCAAGCACCAGCAAATAGCCCAAGTAACAAAGCATGGAAAGGGTTTTACTGGTTATAACAAAGGACTGTGATTAGCCGTAATTTGGGTCAGTTTGTTTATTCTTTTTAAACCTCTGCATTCTGAGATTTTGAGAATCATTAGAAATAGGTCTTCCTTGGTTTAGGTTAACTTTGGCCTTTGAATGAAGGAGATGACATTTTTCTGTTTCTTCAAACATGTTCCACTGGAAATAGCTAAAAGTATGTCCAAAAGGTGCATTCTTTTTCACAAGTGTTTATCTGAATTCACATTACTGGCTCTTTTAAATGCCTTCTGAGTACTGTCTTTGAGTTGGTGTTTACCGATTCTCAAGAACTGAATGAAAAAATTTCAAATGTAAAGATGTGTTTTTTTGAAACTTTTCTATATATCAAAACTATTCATCTAGGCTGATACAAGAAAACTAACCACACACCCACACATGCAACAAAGAAAAAAACTGTAGGTGAAAACAAAACTTCAAATTTCCTGAAACTGTAGGCAAGCTAACCAGAGATTGCATCATCATAAACAAGAACGCTTCAGACCTAGAGCATACTTCAGATGAAGTGATCTAATAGAAGTTATTAATTGCAGAATACAGTAAGCATATCCAGGTACTATGAAACAAGTCTTGATGAACACAGGCTTTTAGAAATTTATTTTCTGCAACTATATTGTCTTAGAGGACCAAATACTGCCTGTTTGCTGTAGCTTATGAAACATTAACTGGGTGGGCACCAGATAGCTGGCCTGTCAGTAACAAATGCTGCACAGTTCAAAACCCATTTTGATTTTTCAGGGTTTGGGGACAGGAGGAGAGGTTGTTCAGCCTTCAAATCTTAGAGAAAACCATGATATGTCATTAGTTTGTTTTCCATTCTTCCCATGTAATTAACTAAATATCATATAGTAATTATACCTTATTTAATATTGTATAGCAATTAGGTGTTTTGTGTACATCAGTGTCATGTAAAAGCCTCTGTATGAATTCTGTCCCTTTCTTTCAGTGTGTCTTAGGAAGACATCCAATTCCAGAACAGTCTATTATATCAATTGGCACTGCCTATTATTAGAATTTTTTCTTGTTCCCTTGGTGAGGGATTAAATTTCAAGCATTACTGTCAGTAATTTTTCAGTCGTGTTCCTTTTTGCAAAACAAATTATAAGGAGAGCAACTGCTTCCTTTCTCACTGCATCTTTAAAGCTCAAACATAGCTTCTGTTTGCACTGTCCTAACTAACCCTGACATACCTGTGAACCTTCTTCTTGAGGGCAAGAAAAAAATGTGGCTTTTCTACCCACTGGACCAGGACATGAAATTAGTCATAGTGTTAACTTGTGTCAGTCTATAGGAGAAGATTCCATTTCAGGTAGAATGTTGATAAGGGTCTTTTCCTATTTGTCATTGTGGGAGAAATATATTAGTCCTATATGGGGAGGGGGAGGGAGTGAGGATTGAAATCCCAGCCTGGTAAAAAGAGACTGAGATCTGTGTAACAATTCTATGTATTTTGATATTTAAAATGACACCAAGTAAATCTTTCACATAAAGAATCACTAGTAGATTTACAAGCTTGTTGGAGCAATTCTCTTACATTCCTCTATGTTTAAGTTTCCATAATCTCAAATATTACTTGCATGGTTCAGTTTTAAGCATGGCTTCAAAACGTCATAGGTGTTCCTTTGTCTGTTTAGTTTTTTTTTTTCCTGTCATTGCTAAGTTCTTGGGTTGTTGATAGTTTATTGAACATAACCTTTTCTTTCCTGGGCTTTCTTCTCATGAAGTTGTACAGAAGATACAGTACTAGATATTCCACCAATGTCTGCCTTTATTCTGCCATATGGTTAGTTAATGTTCCTCACCTTTCTGAGCAGACTTTCAGTACAGCCTTAACTGACTTGACTTTCGCTGAGTTTTTGTTCATTGCCTTCTTGGCTGGGCAATTTTTCAGTTTTTGCCCTTTCTCCTAAGGGCAATTTCGGGTAGAAAAATGTTCGTGTGTGCTTCTTCAGTAGGGCAGCTTCCATTGAAGACAGGACTCCTTTCCTAACAAAACCTAAACTGGAGGGAAGAAACAAAGTGGTTGAAAATACATGAGCTCAGTCTAAACTATATTAGTTTTAACATTTCAGCAAATACAATGTTGGTAAAATAAATCAGTTTTTTAGGACTGATAGCAGTGAAGGAATTGCTGGATTAAAAGGAGTTGGAGTTGTGTATTGGTCATGTAGGTGATACAAGAATTACCTTTTGAAGGTCTGGGTTGTGGAGTTCTGTTTGCTCTCATTTAATGTGGTGGTTTTGGTTTTTAAGGTTGGAAGTTGGATTGCCATAAAAGTAAAGCAAATACCCCTTGATACAGTAAGGTAAAAACCAGGGTCATGTGAAACAATATTGTATGGAGGTAAGATTTGCATTTCATGCACTTACAGTTCCTTGCAGAAGTATTTCAAAGCTTTTCACTGGTGCTTTTTAAAGTGTGGAATGTTGTTCTGTCAGGTAGGAGAAGACAACTCAGTATTTCAGTGCTAGGACTTCTGAGCTTTTTGAGAAGGAACTTTCAAGGAAGTTGTGCACTCTTAGCAGTAATGGATTTTCATGTCCTTGATGTGAAGGAATCTCATGTTGCCATTAAAATCTTTGGGAACTGTGGTATGTTTTGTTTTGCAGTCTGTAAGCAGTACACTAAAGAAATTTCATGCTTTCAGTCCACGTCAAGTTTTTATGGTACTCTCAGATGCTTTGGGAGGCTGTGTCATTGTGTTTTCCTTTCATTTTTCCCCCAGATCTAGTTATGTTGTCGGCTTATAATCTTTTATTTAGCACATGGCTGTGTTGTGGAAGCATTTCAAAACTATTACTTCTAGAGCCCCCCTTCTGGGATACAAATGTGTCCTAATTCACATACTAGGAAACCTTAGCTCTGCAGATGTCACAGGAAGAGCCATATTGTCCTTGATGGAGCCAGTCTAATGATGTAATCATAAGAAAATAATTTTAAGAACTTTAATGTATTTCCCCACATTAAAAACAAACAAACAAAATTAAACAAAACAAGCAAACAACCCCAAAACACAAAATAAAATTCACCCCCCCCCCCAAAAAAAGAACAAACCTAAAACTAAAAAAATAAAAACCCAACACAACTAAATTCTACACACATGTGTACAGCTTTAAATGGACAGATGTTGAGCTGCAATTACATTATGCATTTTGACTCTAAATCGTGCCCCACTTGGGAAGGAAAGCTTCTGCCACTAAACATTTAGTAAAACCTGGACTGCTTTACTGAAAGGGGTTGTGTGAGCATGGTACTCCAGAAACTTGGCTTCTCTATACCTGAATATTTCTGCCAAAATTGCAAGGGTGGTCTGCTTGTGAAATGACATCATTTCTCAGGCATAGTGACAGTTTTACACATCTACACTAATGGGAATTTAAGAAATTGAGTAGGTTTGAGCACCCTGTCCGGGTGAGTTTCAGAGGATTACAGTTGATGTTGTTGGCCCTGGTAAATATTCTCTTCCTGTGCTTCTGTCCTCGCCCAACACCGTGGGTAAAGACTTGATGACTTTTACAATAGGGATCAATTCAAATTCTTTTTTTTCTTCAGAGGTATGGGAAGAGTTTAATAGTTTTCCACCAGTCACTCCTCAAATATTTTTCCTAATGTGGGCTTTTTCATTATTAATATGCTGTAATATTTGTCATTTTAACTGGCCTGTATTGTGAAAATAACCTTTTTTAGAAGGGGAGCCTATGTAGTGGCCACGTCAGCAAACTGCATTGATGATGTCCTATTTCTTCATATTCTCCATGTCCCCAGGAATAGTAAGAATTGACCATTTTACAATTGCTGAGATAAAATAAACCAACCTAATTTGGAGAGATAGATTATATTGACAACACCAGCCTCCAGAACATGTTTGATTGCAGTCCCCTGTGGCTACATCAGCTTATCGACCTGTAGGCTCTCTGTCCATTTTATGTCAGTCAGAAAGCAGGGCAGTTTATTGGAGACTGAGGTCCAAAGCTCAGGCTCTTCTGTCATTGTCAGATGGGATTATTATTTTAGGGGGGAAAAATGGTTGAATGGTTACTGACTTATTTCTTGTAAAACTATCAGTTCCACTGCATAAGTCACAGCCTGTTTGAATTGTAAGGATTGTGCTTTTCAGTTTTCAAAGCATCATAGCTCCTTTTTAAGTTTGTCTTGGGGACCTCAGCCATGCAAATGCACATTTGAATAATGTTCTAATTGTTGTATGTTCTTTCTGGTTTTTGAGTGGAAAATGAGAGCTTAAACCTGTTCAACTCAGCTTCAGGTTTTCAAAAATCATGTCCTTCCTTGGCCATGAGGGGTAATACTGCTGGTCCTTCCTTAGCAACCATAGCTCTGGCCTATATGCTGTTCTTCTGGAAACAAAATTCAAGATAAGAGGAGGCTATTAATTTATAATAGGGTCCACTATTGTGTTTCATGATTATAGATTAAATAAGGAAAGCACTTATTTTTCCTGGAGTAGGTAAGCTGGGTTGTCTGGCATGCAGTTTTCACAGTTTGTACTGTAGCTAAAGGGGGAAGTGTGTGCGTGTGTATTTACAGACTGCAGAAGGAACCCTTTTGGAGTGTAGGTGATGTAACTTACATGCTGAACAGAATTTCTGAATGAGGTTTGGTTTTTTAATTACCTTTCTGTCACATAAACTATTAGGTATCAGAGAAGATAGGGTTGTGAATTTCCAAGACCTAGGCAACAAAGTCAAATGTTACAAAGATCACTGGACATGAATGGATTGAAGTACTTTTGCACCTCTTTCTACTAATCTGTAGTTTAAATAAAATCGACACCTTTTATTAAAAAAACCCCCAAAATCTGCTACATTGATTTTCAAATATGTTCTTACCTCCTACCCTCTCTGTCCTCCTCCACTTCCCTCTCCTAACCCTCATGGCAGCAATTAGAACACTTAAGGTGACTTCTCAGAATTTAGAAGGTAAAATCAATGTGCTTTGGTTGGCATTATAATATATTTGAATGTCATTGGTACTAGCGTTGGACTTACCCTTGCACACTATTGTGCTCCCTCACATTGTTCCTGGTAATTGCTGGGATGCGTAGGAAAATGTCGAGGCATGCAGCTGTCTTGGTGCAGCTGACAAATAGCTTTGAGAAAGATCATTGTTCTTACAGGTGAGTGAGAAAAACACAGCTCATTCAGTCTTAATGGAACTCTGGATATGTTTCAGGTAGGGAAGAAATGAAATCCAGTGGGTGCTCTTTTCCACCCCCCTGTCTAATGCCTGGTGCAGGACTGTGCTGAGCTGGGATCTTCCTGGGAACAAAGGAGGAGTGAAGACTCTTAAATGCAGTTTTGTGCTGCCTGCACAAAACGGTGAACAAAGACTTGCTAAAGACAGTACCCTCTTATTGATGGCAGATTTCCTTGCTGGGTTGCATTACTTCTTGAATTATTTCTTAACTTTCTACTAAAAAAAGATGGATAACTTTGTTTAAATGCAGAAGACTTATATGTGACATTAGTGTGAGGATGCGAAACTAGTGCAGAAGGAAAAAATATCTTTGAAATGCTGCTATTTTATTTTTTTACTTGGATCAGAACTTGTAATGCCACATGTGAGATACTTTTATAATGCTATATGCAAAACCTAAATGGATTTTATAAATTAGCTTTTGTTACTATATATCCAGATAATATTTTATATATATTCTGAGGAATTGTATGTAATACATTATGACCAGCATTTACTATCAAGGTATTGTAATATTTAAGTGGCAAAAAAGCAAGAAAGGTCGATATGACTTCCCTTATTTTTAAAAGAGGGTTTTCCCTGTATGGCATTCTAATTTTTCCCTAGCCTTTTTCTTGCTTATTTTAGAAGAATTCAAAGAAAAAAATAAGTAAGAATTATATGACATAATTTACTGAGGATAATGTTTTAAAATTTTGTTGCAGAAGGACTCCATGAAAGATGACAGAAGAAGTTATTGTTATTGCAAAGTGGGATTACACTGCACAGCAGGACCAAGAACTTGACATCAAGAAAAATGAGCGTCTTTGGCTATTAGATGATTCTAAGACGTGGTGGAGGGTAAGAAACGCGGCCAACAAAACGGGATATGTGCCATCAAATTATGTGGAGCGAAAAAACAGCTTGAAGAAAGGTTCTCTGGTTAAAAATCTAAAAGACACATTGGGTAAGTCCTTCTGTATTTTGGAGTACATTTAGTTGACTTGATGAGTTTCAGGTTGGGAATGTAACATAGATACAATTTTTTTTTAACATGCATGTTTGGATTGTCTTTATGCTTAGTTTGAGGTGACATGGTGGGTGGATGATTGAGGGAGGGAGAGACAGAGGGTGTGCGTGGAGAATCACATGTAAAAATCTGTAACATGTTTTCTTGCATCACGTCCAGCAGAAAAAGATGTTACTATTGTTCCAGTTTGTCAGAGGTTGTGTATTTTCAGTGGCTGAAGAACTGTTATTTTCACACACATATCAACTGCTGAATCCTCTCCTTTCATGCCAACCCTCTCACTTGAAAGATGAAGGATGTAAACAGGATTGTTCAGCATAGCTCTCATAGCCAAAGCTAAATCACTGTATGAATAGGCTTATACAGTGTGGCTGTGTACAGAGCCAGAGGTTAAGTTTCTGTGGTCCAGCATGTTCTGTCAACTTCCAGGTCCTTGAATATG
This sequence comes from Coloeus monedula, assembly GCF_965178545.1. Taxonomy (NCBI): domain Eukaryota; kingdom Metazoa; phylum Chordata; class Aves; order Passeriformes; family Corvidae; genus Coloeus; species Coloeus monedula. The sequence goes on from NC_138783.1 coordinate 91,414,328, forward strand.
TATTCTATTTTATACTTGCACATAAAGTCTTCACAACAGTCTGTCATACATATAAAATAATCTAGCTTTGAAAATTTTTATGTGTATTTTAAAGAAATCTATTTGAAAGTCAAGTGAAATGGGTTTTTTTCCTCTTTGATTTTTAAGGACTGATTAAAAAGGGCTTTGCATATGGCTAGAGAAGTTTATAAACATAGTGATAAGTTGTTGTTTTATGCCAGGAAAACCTACTAGTGGTGTTTTAGGATGTTATTAATAAAACAGAAACAAGCACATTAGAAGTGTTCTGAGGGGTTTTCTTTTGCTTCTGTTTTATGAAGTCTTACATAGGGAAAACTTCTGTTGCGGACTGCTGTACAAAATGACTCTTCAACAGAAAAATTAGGATTTGGGATTGGACTTAATAGAAAGCTAAAAGGTTCACTTAAAAATAACACAGCAATAGCTTATGTAGGATTATCTTGTGCCAGTGTTGTTTCTAACAAGTTTGGTTTCTTAGTCACTGTTTCATTACCAGGTCTTCCACTGCTAAGTTGTCATAAAGTACATGGAAATTGAGGACTACAGGATGGGTAGCAGGCAAACAAGGTTATCATAAAATTTACCATGGTAATATTTAGTACCATAGTCCTTTCTACAGATACTCTTTGAATATACTGATTACAGTTCCAGGAGATGTGGTTATGCCTTTTTAATTATTTGTGTGGTTAAAATCAAAGTCCAAGTTGTGACTTTAAGCTCCTTTTATATAGATTTATGTTGTTTAAAACATAAATTTAATGTATGTATTTAGTCTGAAAGGTACCTTAGGAAAGGATTGCAGTTCTGTTGTAGTAATATTTCAAGTCTTTGTGTAAAATGTGGGAAATATCTGCTTCATGTAAACACATTTTTATGTCCAACAGAAATCTATTTAAGTGAAGGAATAGAGGTGTGTCCTGGCATATGTATGTGTTTATCTTTTCAGTCTTAACCTTAAGCTGCATGGTGCAGGGTGCTTCCCTTCACTCTGATGGTGAATGCTGAAAAGGCATGAGAAAAAAGCTTGGTGGTTTCATGGCTGAGCCATCCCTAGTGTCACATCTTCTAAGCCTCAGCCCTTTGCACATACCTACATGGGTTTTCAAGTTCTGAAGCACTGTTACGATAATTTACTCATTCCCTGTTCCCTTTCCAATGGTTTTCTTGGTGTGTTTGTTCAGCCAAGGCCGAAAGTGCCTTATGATGGAGTCTGGCTTTTCGTGTGCTGTGACCACACTTACCTGGTGAGCATCCAGAGTGTAAAGCGCCTCTCATGCTCTTTTAAGCTCATACATCCTGTGACAGTGAGAAACTGCCTAAGGCATACCTGTTACAGCGGGGATACTGTAACACGCATATATCAAACCAGGAGTCCCGTGGAAAGGAAATATCTATGGACTGATTCTTGACAGCTGTTTCAGAGATGTTTATTTCTCCAGCCGCATGGCCGGGGCTCTGCCCAGGAACTGTTCCAGTCACGGCACCCGAGGGTCCTTCTGCCCGCGCAGGGAACACAAACCAACCCATGGGAACGAGGCTGAGCAGGGGCAGGGAAACCCCGTGCCTGTGCCCTCAGGGCCCCTCTGCCAGGGCTGCACGGCCGGGGGGGAGACCCCAGCACATACCTAACTCACAAATTGATTCAGAATATTCTTAAAATCCACCCAAAAGAGCTGGCGCTTAAGAGTGTTCTTTTTTAATAGTTTAGGTGCTGTGAACTCCTTACCTTAATGAAACGTGTGCTGTGCACCACGTATCTGTACTATTTTTTTTACCTTGCTTGAATCAGAGTCCTCAACTAAACTATAGTCTTTAAGCCTTTCCTGTCTTGCTGTACAGTAATTTCCCATTCAGAACAAGTAGAGTATGTGTCCTTCCTTAGAGGAGCCATTGTTCTGAGAGGCCTTCAAAAATGTACTCCTTCCTTTTAAACAAAGGCTTGCAAATTACAAGACTGATGCTTCATCTAGTGAAACAGCTTTTGAAAGTTTTGCTTCACCCAGTGAAGCAAGTTCTTAAGTTCTCTCTATACAAATATGTCTAATGCATCATCACTCCTGCCTCTCCAAGGATCACAAGAAAATTCTCATTAAAATACCTCCTAAACCAGCACAGTTGGGAATGATGGTCATGAGTATTAGTCCTTAAACCAAATCTGTTTCCAACCTTGATCTTGAAATATCAGGTACTGAACTCAAAAAAAAAAAAAAAATCCAACAGTGTCACTTAGTAGTCTGTTAATAATTAATTATGAGTCTTGTGAAGTCTCAGGAGAGAAACAGCAGACTCATAGCTACTTCCAGTGATGTACCTGGACCCGCCTTTCATACTTGTGTTGCTCAAGCAAATGGTTGTTCCCATGGAGATGCACTTTTCCCTGCCTCTTCTTTAATAGATTACATTTCCTTGTGTTAAAAAATAAATTCATCTGAAAGCATTTTTGTCATGCAAGTGATGTCATATGTTGTCTATGTGATTACCTGTAGCTATCTGCCACTCTTGTGCTTATCCACAGTAATTACCAGTGCTTGATTTATACTTTTATATTCAATAAATATGAAAAGTGACAGCCATAGTTCAAATTGTGGCAGGCCCATAGAAGCTATAACTATTTAATTAGTAGTTCCCCTCGTTTGCTGTTGAAGATGCATCATCTGAATAGTTGTTCATCTTTGGCAGTCTGTGTTCTAATGAAATTTTATCCCACTATGTTGATGTCTTGTACACAAAAGCCAAAGTACACCACGAAAGTTTACTACCTTTTTGAAGTTGCCTTTATCTGGAAAACTTATAATCTCATCAGAGAATGAAGTCATGCCTGTTTGATACTAAAAACTAATTTTCCCAGAACTGTTGACTGTCATTAATTATATCTCACCCCTTGAATATTTTATTAATAGAGTCCTATCAGCTTTATTGGTTTTTGGCTTGGGGTTGCTGGAAGGTTAATGGACATGTGGGTACCTAGAATAGGCAGCTCGATGTTTTAAAATATCAGCCCATTTTTAGCAGTGTCTTAACTCTTCTTGAATTTCTATTTTGTTTCAGTATTTTTTTTAAAAGAATATCAAATAAAATGTGTTCAGAGACAGCTCTCCTAAATGCGTTGGGTGCTTATTAAAATGCTGATTAACACTTGTTTAGCATATGTTCATTAAAGCAGTTCCTTGTGAACTGAAAAACAGCTCACCCAAAATCTCAAATGACCCCCAGAAATTTCTGAAGAGATATTTTTGAATCATCCTATGCCTTTTTACAAAACAATAGCCTTTTCTACACGGTTCACTTTGTCTTTGCCTTTTTAAGGGCTTGCTCTATTCTACTGAATCTTCTTTTAGTCCGGACATTAGGGAATTTTCTGTAACTTTTAACTTTCCTTAAATTACTTGGAGAAACTTTGAGTCTTGTAATTCTTTTATTGATGGATGTCTGGTTTTGTCATTTTTCTGTTTGATATATACTACTTGTGTCTTCTTAAATCTCTTTCTTGAGTGAAGTCTAATGAATACTCAGCAACAATGGCCTAGTTTTAATTATGGAAATATCGTGTATAGGCCACCTATTGAGTATTTTAAATGATTCATCTTCTCATTCCCCTTTTTTGTCTTAGCTGAGTGATACTGCAAGTAAAAACGGTAATTTGGCCATTTCAAATTGCTGTCTTCTGTTTGCTCATATTGAATGAAATCTGGTAATTATTACTATTCTTAAGGCAAAAGCCAACTTCCACGCCTGTGATTAAAATTTCATCTTCATTATAATGAAGTTTAAAATAGTTTCCTTTTGCATTACTTCTTTTGCAGGGAGGGTAATTTTTATACATTTTGAATAAGTCTTACTAAGCAAGAGACCTCCAGCATGCATCTTTTAAACTGTAATTTTCTGTAATATTATTCTTCCCATGTGCTGGGGGGTGGAAAGGAATTCCCATATCCATTTGGTTGGAGTGGGTGTTTGCCAGCACCACCCCCAGAGCTGCCTCTGAGTGTAACTCCACGGGTTTCCCCTTCTGCAGCAAAGATGATCTATGCCTGCTGGCTTGTCTCTGTCATGCCAAACAGAAACCTTATCTAAAGGAAGCCAAAATAATTGAGAAGTCAGTTGTTTGTGTACTCAAAATAAAACTTCTACATTTTTTCCATCCCTTTGCAAGTCATTTTCCTGGCAGCAGCACAACTCCCCAGGCAGCAGCGTGCCATGAGTGACTGAAGCGTGTGATCCAGCAGCAGGATGCCATTTTCATGGGAATCCATGATTTTCTGAATGTTACTGGTTTTGCTTCACAACCAGCACTGCATATAGGCTTTTCTTACAGGTTTCTGGTCTTGTTCCCTTTAGTGAACAACTACATAAGAAACCTTGAGGACATTTCTACTCTGTTCTTGGTGTGGGTTTTTGAACAGATGTCCTGCAAAAGAAAAAGGTTTAATAAAAGGTGTATGGAAAGAGAGATTGGACAGCAAGAATACAGGAGAGGTGTTTGCAAATCTGTAGGAACAATAGAAATGGATGAGTTTTGGTGGTGACGGCAAGTAACAGTAACCTTGATAACATTTTACAGAGATGTTTGAGTTGCATGAGAGACTCTTTAAATGGCTCCTTTATTAAGCTTCTGGAAGTCTGCAAAACTTTTCAGTAACTTTTTAGTTTTAATTCACTCAGTGTGCCAGATTTGGAAAGTAAGAATTGCTAAGCGAGGTGTAGTATAGAGAAGCCAGTCCTTGCTTGCATCAGTGTTCCTAGCACATTATTTCAGAAATATAAGGAGTGTTCAGGAGTATTTCCTGTGTTTGTCAACCCTGGGGTGTGTGTCTGCGTGGGTCAATCTGTAGATCTGTGCAGCACTCCCTGAATGCCATATATACTGGCACTTCCAGAAATTAACAGTTTTATATCTCCCCCCTCTCCCCAGTTATTTTAATGAAAATGCTGGGGTTTTTTTCAAATTTATAACTTCATATTTTCCCATTTTAGAGGTACTTAGTACCACTTTCTCGGTGCTCTTTTGGAAATTGATCAGGAAGTTAGCTCTTTTTTCTTTGCAGTGTCACTGCCTAGTAAGAGGCAGAAATGAGGAATTGGTCATTCTTTAATGCAATGTTTTCTTAACTGTTCCTCTTTACTGTTGATTAAGAGACTTGGTATACTTCCTTTTTACATAGCAATATTTCAACTTGGATTTAAACCATTACCACCATAGTTCTGTATAACATGGTTATGAAATCTCATTCTCCAATTAAATTATCAACCTTTAAGTTCTGGTGTGTGTGTCATTGGCCTTTATTTTATTTTTTTGCTTGTTTGCTTTGGTTTTGAGAATTTTTTTCTTTTTAAAAATATCTTAGTGATCTGATTTTGGTAGTTCTGATGTGGTACATGTGGTAGATTTAATTGTATAAGGTGCTATTTTGACATTAATCAGATTGCATCTAAATCTTGTTTTAAATATTGAAATGTGATTACTAAAGTCTTTCACTGGTAAAAGTTACTTATGTGACTCCAATGTTGTGAGTTCTAGCTGGATATTTTCCAGTTCTTCCACACTAGTTTTTAAAAGTGTAATAATAAGTAGTATGCACAGTATTTTTGGCACAGTCAGAGCACTAAATTGAGTCTTCTGTATTCTCTGCCTGATGATTTTGTTTGTTTATCAGTGACCTGCTTGAACCTCATGAGCTTCAAGATCACAGAAAGCACATTAAATTCGTAATATGACCAAGTAACAGTTTGAGAATATTTCTGTTAGTTCTCACTTAGTTATTTCCAATTCTGGTCTTCTCTGGACATCATAAGGGTGTAAAAATTGCTACAGAATGAAAGAATGGTGGAAATAAAAATAAATATGGTATCACTGTATAATAAGTACACTGTTGTATAGTACAGCCTCTTAAGCCTTATACAGCTCATGTTAATAAAACCAGGTCTACCGTGCAAGACAAACATAAGTTATTTTAATCTCTTTAGAACTTCAAGCTCTCAATGTTTTTTGCCTTCCTTGTCACAGACCTGTAAGAAATGGTAGTCTTTCCATTCAAAAACCAACATTTAATAAAGCTGATTTTAAAAAATAAATAACTTCCTGCAGTATATAGCTACTTTTCAAATTATTTATCACATATAAAAATTCCTAAGAAGGAATTATATGAAGTTTTTGTTTAGCCAAATACCTCTAGCTGAAATTAGAATAAAATCAATCCCCTCATAGGAATTCAGCAAAAATAAAAGTATTTTTTTCTGTGTCGCTTATTGTTGCTTTGAAGCTTTCTAGCTTGTCAGAAAATGTAGGCATGACAGTAGTGGCATGTCTGTTGTCTCTTGGAGGATGAGGGTAAGTTATCTCTATTTGCACTTTAAAGGAGTTGGCATACAGGAATTTAAGTTCAAATTTAGGGAGAGGAAGTAGTGGAAGTGTTTATATACAGCACAAATTCTTGCTCAGTTTCCTAGAATCCTAGAATAGCTCATTTCATGGTTGAAATTGTTCAACAAAAGCACTTTCTCTGCTGTGCTTTATGCTGCTTTGTAGTTGCATTGCTCAAAATAAGCATGTTTGTTAGTGAGACAGTGTGGCAACAGTGGTGACTCTTCACCAGGGATGAAATTGAGTAACATGGTTTTGTGGTAGTGAGAGAAGTGATGGGAACTCCTTTTAGGTGTGGTGTCTTTAGTTTCAGGGGGAAAAAAAAGCTGGAACAATTGCATTTCTTCCATATTCACAGTAATCATTGTGGTTACATAGATTGCTGAGAAAGGAGAAATGAGAGATGTTCACAATGATTTCAAATGAAGGGAAGAGATTTCTTCCATTCCCATCTAGAGCATGTGGCGTTAGGTGCTGGCAGTGCTGATGCCACTGGAGTGGTAGCAGATGATTTGTATAATAAGTAATTCAAATGCTTTGCTGCTTTCTAGAGATATATCTGCCTCATGATCATTAAAACCTGGACTTAAAGCAGCAGTTTCACTTTATTGATGATCTTCAAAAATATGGAGACATGCTTGATAGCAGTAGTTTTGCATGTGGACAATGACACGAACATACTGATAACAGGGTAGGGTTTGCTTTCTCACTATCAATGAGATATATAATGGCAAAAAGTATATTAATTTGAATTAGCATTACTATAACATGTTAAAATATTTATCTAGAATGCGAAACATAACTCGGAAATTTATGGTTTTGGACCTTTTGTACACCTGCAAATATTTAAATAATTTTAATATGCATATCAACTGTGTCCACTGAAAGTAACATTAAAGGAATCCGAGCCTCTACTTCATGGAATTAAAATTAGACTTTCTAAAAAATACTGTGTTGTAATTTCTGAAGAAACATCTGCTTGAGAAGGAAAAAATCTGAAGTTGCAGAGCAGACTAATGCAAAACAAACAAACAAAACCACAACAAAAAACCCCAATGAAAATTAAACACAAAATTTCATGCCTTTTAAAGAGCTGAAAGCAAAAAATTTTGGTGAATATTCTGGAGAACTCAAGGTACAGAATAATTCTTCTTTTCTTGCTTGATAAAAGTTTCTCTGCTGGATGTTGCACTAGGCCCTTTATCTGCTCCAAAGTGAAAAGCCAAAAGCAGCAGTGAATGCAGAACCTGAAGCTTCTTGCAGGGCTAGCTTGTAATGGTTTAGAAGTTTGCTTTTTTCTGTTTACAATTTCATGTATTGAAGTTTTAGCTTTATTGGGGTAGATTATTTATTGTGGTAGATTATTTGAAGGATGTGGTGCTCCAAGAATTTAAAACAAATATATAATGGAAACCATGATGTGTGCTACCTTTCAGCAGATTTTTCTACTGTGATGGCTGCAGTAAAATGTTGCAAGGCTGAAGGCGTAAAGAAATCCTCCTATTTTTGTCTATATTGAATGAATAAATTTATTCTTTGTATTGTGTTAGAAGTTTTATCTAATAGGTATACTTTTTCCCCCCCTTTCCCATGCAGAATGTGTGTGTGTGCTTGGAGGTACATTGACATTTACAGGTCGAAGAATGAGACTTTATTCATAATTATGTGTGAAAAGATAAAAGGATCACTTTAATTCAGTGTGGCTGTGTGTACTGATGTCTTTGGTATTATCTCCCTCAGTTGTCACCTTGGAGGATCCTTGGTTTTGTCCCTCTCTGAGCCAGTTATATTTCAACCTGTAATGTCTGGCCTTAGAGCAAGCCCAAAAATTAGCTCCCAAGGTAGTTTCACAGCTCACTATTAGAGTCACTCCATTGCCAGTAGCTCTTCCTATGCCCTGTTCCAGCTGTGGAGGCAGTCTTTTACTTTCTTAGCATTAAAAGTTTGTGTCTGAACCCTCAACTCTTTTGATGTTTCATTTTTTACATAGAATAAAATACTTTAGGCACTCTGCTAATTATGTCTCTTCTGAACCAGTGAAAATAGAGTATGTTTTTTTCCAAGTACTGTCTTGTCCTAGATTCATTGTATTGTGTTCCCTTCTGTCTTCCTTTCCCTCAGGTTCCTGGGAGAACTGAAGTTGGCTGAGGCAGCAGAACTGGGGCCGCAGTGTGTGGGTCACTGCATTGCACCTATCTGCCTGGGTCAGGCTTTTTCCATAAGTACATATTTGTGGGGGTACATGTATTTGTGTGCTCTGCATACTGCCCTCCCCTTTGGCTTCATGTCCTAGCACATGAAGGTGGTAGCAGAGCGAAGATCCAGATGACAATAGCTGAGGTGTTGGAGGTATTGTGCACCTTGTTTGGTGTGTGGAGCTGGGTCAGCATTCTAAAGACCAAGCTAAGGTAACTGGCAAAAATCTGTGTATGTACTCTTGGGGACACCATTTTCCAAGGAATTCCAGTGACTCAAAGGACAAGAGATTCTTCAATACAGAGGTGACAGTGGCTGTGCTTTCTCCTACCTTAGAATCATCAGGGAATTATTTTCCTTCAGATGTGGCTATTTCCTTCAATATGAAACTTCTTTCCGTATTGCCAGATGGATCTCTCTCTCTCTCTTTTTTTTTTTTTTTTCTTTTTTTGGTGGCCTTGGGCTGTCTTGAGGTTTAATATTCCAGGATATTTTGAAGTATTAACTTGTTTCTTTTTCTCTGCGTGTTTCCACTTCAGTTCCATTGTTTTCTGTTTCTCAGGTGTTTGGAAGACCTGAACAATATGTGGCTACTGTGACACGTTCTCATACGACACAGAGTTTGTAAATTAGCAGTCACACCAAAAGAAATTGGACTTTGCCTTAGAGTGTGTAAGGGAAGGTTTCCTTCCATTTTCTGAGTCTCAAAAGTGTTTTGCTTTGTGGAGTCTGTCCATAAAGCAGGAATTGACATGCATTCAATGTATGCACACATAAAGGACAAAGCTGCTATGTTGGAGAGAATGCCCACCTCTGTTGCTTTAAGGGGAAACATATATGTTTTTTGAGAGTTGCTTCAGTGGGGAACGTGTTTACTGACAAGTCATTTTTGTGGTCTTAGCAAGTGCATTTGGACAGACACCTCTCTTAATGGCTGGGCAGCTCAGTCAGGTGGACATTTAGGGGTGCTCTTTCTAATGCATGACTATTTGTAGCTGTATTTTGGACTAGAAATTGATTTAGGACTTAGGCTGTAGACTGTCTAAATTGTATGCAATCATTGCCATCACTCCTGTTTGCATTTTACAAAATCCTTTGGGATTTTGTAAATTAAAGAAAATGGAAAGTGAAAGAGAAAAGAAAGGGAAAATGTATTTTGATGTAGTAAAAATGTCATTCTTCTTGTATATGGGCTCTACCAGTTTACTAATCAACCTCTAAGATATTTTTTTAATTGTTCATTGAGGAAAATGTTCTCCAGGACTAGAGGTACACTTATTACTTTATTATTACTCTATAGTTATTGAGTTTAAATCTACAAAAGGAAAAGTTTCGTTTTCTGTGTGAGTTATGGGGTTTTGTGTTTTGGCTGTGAGGACTAAACCTCAGAGGAGATGGGCTGCTTTGTTAAGTGAGCCATTTCATCCTGTTACTTCCCCTTCGGAGATGGAGAGGCCTGGTTTTGTGTATGTAATTGCAAATAACCTGAGAGCCCTTGATTAATGGAGCTACATGCACTGAAATTCAGAGAGGAAGTTAGTACAGAAAAGATGGCATTTAGTTTGCTTCCCCTTCCTAAAAGGAGCTTACAAGAAAACTGCAGTATCTATGGCAGGCTTCTAAGGATTTTGAGGTTTCTAAACAAAAAAAAAGTAATAAAGATCTTGTATTTTCTTGTAACCCTTACTTAATGTTCAAAAACATTAGTATAGTATAACATGGGCATTCTGGTCTTATGGTAGAATTACTAAGGCTTTACATCATCCTTGGTATTGGTATGGGTCAACTGGAATAAAATGCAGTAAGCTCAAAGAGTAGATGACTGTTGTACTTTCAGGAGGTCTTGAGCTTTTTGATGCTGACATACTGCCCTTTAGTCAGTATTTGGATCATTGTCCTCTAATGCATTTCTTTCAGTTGAGGAGCTGTATAATTGTTGTTTTGTAGTTTCTCTGTTCAGGTTTGGGCTTAGTGATCTGAGCTTCAGTCCCTTTCTGTAACATCTATTACATCTTTGCTTTTCAGGTACAGAATTAAGAGCATACAAGAAGTGAAAAGACTAAGATAGAGCTAAAATGGAATGATTCCATCTTGGTTATTTGGAATGCTTTTAAATTGGAGGGTTGTCATCTTGCATTCAGGATAGTCTACTTTGTACTTGCTGGATTTTTTTTCCAATTTCTTTTTAATTGAGCAGGTTTGTGTTAGGAAGTCCAGTTTATATCCTGGGTTGCCCTGTGCACCTCTTTTACTTCATATACATGTGAGATAGCTAAGTATAGATCATCTTCCCAGCTAGTGCTGGAAGGGGAGAGGGAATGTAAGCTATGATATACTTTCTGAGGGACAGGAGTATATATTGAGGTAGACAGTTTGGAGCATCTCATGCATATTAGTGATTTATTTGTCAATATCCTCTGTTAGTCTTTGTGAAGGAGAGGCAAAATAGTATGTAGCTTTCCCTCCCTGCATCAAGGGAATGGAAAGCAATGGGAAGTCCTACAGAGCTACTGTGCCTTCTCTCCACACTTTATAAATAACCTTCTTAGAATTATAGGGCTGCCTTAGATTTAAGGTAGTTCTGGTTATATTCTCTCATCAGGACATCCTACAAAATCAAGATAGCATCATTTATAAGATTACAAATTAGGTGGAAATATTTTTATTGTATTTGAAAGCAGAGACTGCGTATTTAAAGCCAGCAAGCTTCAATTTAAATATGTAGAGAGAAATTGGAATGGTGGGCCTTGAGAAACCCCATTCATTTTATATACCTTCTATTTGAGACCAAGACAGCCATTTTCCTATTATATAGAGTGTTTAAAATCCCAAGACCACTTAAATTTGCCTAGCAAGTCTTCTACTTCATCTTGCCACTGGGGTAGGAACATACATGCGTCAGTTTATGGAAGCCTCCGGATCGCATGTTTGTCTCTGTCCACATACGTCCCTGTATTACATCTTTATAATTTTAACCTTTTGCTCTAAAATGCTCTGGGTATAGAAAACTCAGTATCTGATACTGGAATCTGAGTGTACCTTTCTTAATAACAGATAGGCATGTGTAGCACAGTGTAAATTACAAGAATTAATGCAGTAGTTGTTTTTAATATAGTTGTTGAGTCGATTTCTTTACAGAAGCCTCCAGACCGAATAGTGTTTGATGCATGGAAAACTTTGACACTACTTTTTCCTGTATTTGAAAAGCAGTGATAAAGCAGCCTGGTTGTCGAAATGTCAGAGTTTCACTTTGACATTTAGAGAAGAGTTTCCATTTTCTGATTTGTTCTAGTGTGGCTTTTTTGATATTGAGCTTCTTAGAGAAGATACAAAAAGTCATTAATTGAGCTGTAAAGCTTCATTTCTGGATCACAAATGCAGTTGAAGATTTCTGGAATTTATAGCAGTGTCCTTTAAAGAGTGCTGTTGATGGATATGTTGCTTCTAAAACACTGACTACCCCATATGGATCTTGGCCTTTGAACATTTTCTTGGAAACTGGACGTGTAGGTGCAGGGGGAGAAGAAGGAGTGGGAGGTTGCAGTCTGAAAATGTGCAGAAATGTTTGGTTTTTCTTTCTGTGTAACAGAAGAAACTTTAGTCTGCTGAATTCCTTAGTAATAAAGAAGCAAAGACAAGTTAATTTGAAATTATAGAAGTGATAATAAATAACAAAACTAAATGAATGTCTGTTTTGAATATTCCAGCTGTCAAGAAGTTGGTTTATCTCTGTACTGAGTGAATGAATGCCTTAATTTACACTGCATTATGGTGGGGTTTTTTCTGAAGAATTTCCCTGAAAAGTTAATTGCTTCTTTCTTAGTGCAATTTTTGGTTTCTTTTAAAACAGACACTGTACACTTTGCGCACTTATTAACTGTATGCATTAATATGCAATATAATTCATTGTCACAGTATTCAGAGATTAATAACTTATTTGTTAAACAAGAAAGGATCATTGTTTTTAACTACATCTATATGAAGTCAGATGGAATTGGGATTTTATTAGAATAAACAAGAAAAATGTTAATTGGCTAAAGTGTTAAATAAATATTACTTCTAAATAAAAGTGAGTTTTGGAATTTTCTTGTTTCTGCTGCATCTTACAAAAACACTTGATTAGTAAATTGAATGAAAATTTCTTGTTGCCTTATCTTTGAAAATTTTTAAAACAAGGAGAGGTGTTCTGTAAAATGTGATTTAATGTTTGGGGGTACTAAAACATATCTCAATTTCAGCTGAAATTTCTTAACTTTTTATATAACTGTCCGAAATCAGCAGAAATTATTTAAAAGAAATTTTTTTTTTGCTCTAGGTATTTTTATTGGGAGTTCTAGTTAATTTGACTTCCCCTCAAGTTTATAGCCTCAAACTTGTTATCTTGAACCTTTCAGCTCTTTAATGGAAGTTGTTTTAAAATATAATAATAAGGCACTCTGGAGTGCTTTGTTTCAGTTCGAATTGTAATGGGGTTACTTTTAAAGAACAAAACCCATTACTATAAAAAAACTGGTTAAAATTAAAATATTTCCATTAAAAATGTACTGTACTCATGTTCTTTGTGTGGCTTCTATGATTTTATGGAGTTCTTTGGGGTTTTTTTTATAGCCATAAAGCAAGTGGGACTGTTAAAAGCATTTTACTCTAGAGGGAGGGTACCTAAATTAAAATGCATTAAAATTTGTATGAAAATTTTTACAAGTAATAGCTTTGTTGTTTTGGGTTTTTTTGTTGTTAGTTTTTTTGTTGCTGTTGTTTTTTTAATTCAGAGGATAATAGTCAGTAATATTAAAAAAAAAAAAAAAAGAGTTACTGGATAATTCCTATTTCCAATAAAAGATCTTTTTTTTAATTTTTTTTTCCTATAAATAAATTTTCAAGTATTCTGTTAAGTTTTAAACCCATGCTTTGACAGCCTGTGTGAGAGTTGTGGGTGTACATGTGTCCTTTTCAGCTCTAGTATAATTTTCTGCGTTTTTGCTTGGTGATACAGCACAATTTAGTTTTTTAATTGAGAAAAAGCTTGTTGTATTTGTAAATAGATTATAAAAGAGAGTACCTCTTGGTATTTGATGCACTATTAATTCAAGATATCTCTTTGACTCTTATCTTGGTCAAGTTACTTTTTTTGCCAACTTACAGCTTTGTAGTAATATATAACAACTGATGGGAAACCAATTTCAAACATAAAGTGTTGAATACACGATAGAAAAATTAGTTCCGACTTGTTATGATAAAAAAATCTATTAAGATATGTAAATACAGAAATAGGTGAAAATGTACAAATAGTTGGCTTTCTAATTGCTGTGGGGAGAACTAACAGCTTTACTCAGCAGCATTCATTTTTATATTTCCAGCTGCATATTTAGACTTAAAACTGTCTTTTCCAACACTGATACAGGATATTTGAAGAACACCACTTAGTAGAACTCTAGTGCCTTAAAGAGAAAGTAGTTTTCAAGACTCAGTCGTATTGAGACACTTTTGTTGGTTTTGCAGTGTACTCTATAACTTAAAGGTCACTTTTGGAGGAGAGTGTCCATCCTTAATTGTTCTTGATATTTGAATAAGAAGTTATTGGAGGATTCTTAAGGAGTTGTATCTATTATATTTAGTGGTATGATCTTTTTCATTGAGTTCTGAGTTGAAGAATTCTGTTTTGGAAATTTACACTTAGGATTTCTCAAAGCAATAGTTTTCTTGTATTAGAACATTTTTCTGAAAGGGTTTTTGGCTTTTTTTTGTCCTGTGATTTTGATTTGATGTGCAGGTAAGCTGCAAAAAATATTTTTGCTCATTATTTATGTATTAAATGTATGTATTAAAATCAGAGAAGATTTTAGAAAAGGTAGATTGGGAGAATTCAGTTGACACTAATTTCACTTGCCAATAGTTTCTCAGAAACTGTCATTTGGCACTGAATAACGTTTTTTGTATACAGAAGATGGAAGAATGGAAAAGACACTAATATCAAATCAAAAGACAGTAATATCAAATCAACTTTAGAAAAAGTCAGGTATCAAATCAACTTAAAATTCCTTTAAAAAAGAAATGCAACTGCATTTAGTCTAAAGTTAAGCTACGTATGAGATTTTACAAATTTAGGGAGAAGTCTTGGGAAGGGGATGCTAGAGAATTTGACTGCATATACCTTTAACGTTTGGTTAATCTTAAGCAGAACGTAATAACCATATGGATAAGCCTGTGGAAATACTCTTTCATCTCTGGAGATTATCAAATGCAGTTAAAAGTCAAAATGTGGTCACTCATCAGTTTCAGACAAGGATACCAGCTTGCAGGAACATGGAAAGACTTGTCAAATAAAACTTCATGAAATTAGGAAGTTGTCTGTTTTGTAAATAGGCTTTTTCTAGTAGTGTGGAGTATTAAACCATAATTAGCAAATGGAATACAAACTTTTACCAGTGGCAAAAAAGTCCCTTTCTATGCAAGTGTTAAACTTGTTTATGCTAGGAACCAATTTTTGTAGAGCTTGTAGCTCTGCAGCCTTGTTTCAGTGCCATCACTGAAGGCAGGAGAGAGAGAGAGAAATCCTTTTAGTTTTAGCAGGAGAAGGCTGGGCAGTTGGGGCATCTGTGCTGTCTGACAGGCAGCCAGACTTTGGTCCAGGAGTGTGGCCAGCATGGCAGGAGACACATGTAGGGGTAGGGGAACTGGCACTGTCTCAGCATCGGGCCAAAGGAGACTGACCAGAAGGAAATTCCACCACTTCAAGCTTTGGGGTCTGGGGGAGCTCAAGACATTTCCTACACAAGTCTAAGGAGGAGGAGGTGGGAAGGCTGGAAGTGCTGTGGGGAGAGGGAATTGGAGGTGCAAGCTCAAGGACCTTGTCGGTACAATGGAAAGGCTGTCTCAGGGACAAGCTGGTCGTGAAGGGGTGCTTGCACAATGGAAACTTAAGTGACAGGAAGCAAATTCATAGGAAACTGGTCTTCAGCCTGCTGCTCAAAAAACAAGCTATTCTTTAGAGCTGCAGCTGAGCTAGGAAAGGAAGACAGCACAAAGTGATGTGACAGGCACGTTTCTGAGTTTCCCTAGGACTAACTGTGGGACCAGAGGATTACTTTCACTGCAGAGAGGAGGATTTGCAGTGGGTCCCTTCTCTGGAAATGATGTTAACCAGTTGATTCTCTTTCTTTGTCTCAGTAGTATTTCCTAAAAATTATACCTGCTCACATCACTTGGCAATGTATTTATAAGAGTGAAAATGAACTAATTTACTGTAGGTTACTTGTAAATTGTGAATAGTGTTACTTCCTACAAATTGCAGTAACAAAACAGGCTTTCTGCTGCTTTGCAATATTTCTTTTCCTTCCACACTTTTCCTCTCACTTGAAAGCTAATCTCTTGCTTTAGATTACTCCTTACAACTGTTTTACAAAGGATTATGGCTTCAGGTGAACTGTAACCAACGAGTCAGAATAGGAGGAACACAGTTGTATTTCATTAGTAGATAGGTTTTCATTAGAACAAAGACAATAAAAAATGCCAAAACTATCACTGCGATGGCAAGTATATTCAACTTTTCTACATGTGACTCCTGAAGTGCTTGAATGGTTTTTTTTCCATTAAATCCTTTATATGGATTTCATTCCATTTGGACATAAGAATAGCGATCCCCTTACGAACAGTAGTAAGTGAACATTTCTGTTAGTAGTAAGTAATGGTAGTGTTTACTCTTCTAGAGATGACTCATGTAGATTGTACTTTTTTTAATGGAGTTGTGGTTTTTGTTATAGATTGTATATACAAAGTTTATAATTGTCCTAACTTTATTCTTGCTTAGCTATGACAAGCCATCCTACTAAACTGTATTTTTAGACTTGTTTCCTAAGGAAATGAAGCTTGCACTAGTCATGCTGTCACAGTCAGCTGTCATAGTCCGTCCATCTGTCCATCCTTGATAACTCAGCCAATTTTAGTCAAACTTGACAGACTGGCAGAGATAAACTAACTAAGTTTTCTCCAAGTCTGTGCCTGGGAGAGTCATTGCTAGTGTCCCTCACTGGAGGAGAAGCCAGAGCAACCCTATCTCTTAGCTCAGTCCAGGCAGGGCTGAAAGGCAGTGGGGCACCAGGCATTGTGCTTGGCTGGCCAGCCCAACAAAGGTAGGGAGGATGGCAGCACCAGGGGAGATGAGTATGCTTTGAAGGCATTTTGGAGATGGGAGCTAGAGATATGAGAAGGACCTGGGGATGTGAAAGCTGTCATACAGTAGGGGGACTTTTTGTGAATGCTGCAGGAGATGGGGGAGGCAGAGGAGGAATAGCTCAGCAGGAGGTATAAGGAGAAAAACAGGAACAGATTTTCTGCATTCTGCTCTTGGAACAACTTGTTTCCTCTTCAGTCATGGACGCAGTTATGAATGTTGCAACCTCACATAAAAAATGATTGTTAGATAATGTGCGTGCCCTTCACTGTGCCTGACTGCAGGTGGGTCTCTGTATAGTTTGTTCCTTTGGTCAAACCAACTGGAAAGTCTTTGGTGCACATTGCTGCTGTTGCAAAAGGTTAATCATTACCACGCTGTCAGCCTTAAAAAGTTTTTCACATGAAATGTTAAGCTTAAACTAAAGAACTCCAGTTGTCTTTATTGATAAAAACTTTATGTTTCTTTTTTTTCTTAAATTTTCCCGCATTTGTAATGATTTGTGTTTAATGGGGAGGATAGGAAGCAACATTTGAAATGTCAGATGCACCATTGGAAGGTTTTTGAAAAAAGAGGGAATTTATGAAACTCCAAATGAAGGAAAGTGCTTGAATGATAACTTTTCCCTAAATATTTAGATACCTTTATCAGATTTCAGTGGGGTTTTTTGAGAAATTTTGGGGTTTTACCTGTTTGTCAACAATTTTTTCTCTAGATAATTCAGTTTATGGCATTTTCTTCGCACATTACATCCCCGTTTCTCACCGTTATCTCTGTGCTCTGAGTTTCAACTAGTTAGGCCAGCTATTTCATCATCTACTGCTTTTTTTATTAGTTCTTCCGCTGTAATTCCAAGAAGTGTACTGTGTATCTTCATAGTGTGCAGAAAGAAGCCTAAATTTTTAACCTGGAAGGTTCAATCTCAGTTGAGGGCTTTATGTAGAGTGAATCTACTGAAATACAGTTGCTTGCTTTCCATGAAGTTACAACAAGTAATTTCCCCCCTTTCTTAACAGAATGACCCTTAAGCTGTGTTTATTTATATCATTGTAATTTAATGCTCATTAGTTCCGAGACATCCTTGTCTTTCTGGTTAAAAATGATCTCTAAACTGATGAAAATTTCCAGTCTTGGCAGAGATCAGACCCTGACCAGCTTCTGATTAGTGCTTGCTTGGACACTCTTTTCCTGTGATTGTCTCCCCTAGTACAATAAGCTGCCCTCCCTCATTTTGCCTGAAAGTGCAGCCACAGGCTCTCGGCTGAAATGATGTAGTTAGGATTACATTAAGATGTAGCAGGTTCCAGCAGGAAACAAGGCACTGCTGGGGAAGGTCAGGAAACACTTTAGGATCATCAGAATTTTCTGCCATGTTCTGAGACCATAAGGCCATGTATTAATTAATGTATTTAACCCTTCTAGACAGTGATCCCTGCATGGTTATGTGTGCACTGTTAGTCTGTGCTGTACAGATGACTATGTGAAATAAGCATGAAGTTTTGTGCTGAAAAAACAGCTTTGCTGAAGATCCCCATTGTAGATGCAAGTACCTATACTTATGTTAAATATATTAAAACACACTCCAGCAGTGGAGTGGCTGGATTGAGTAGGCCCGAATCGTTTAAAACGGAATAGCATACATCTCCTTATTTGAAATTATTAGAAGAAACAAAAAAAAGTACTTTTATTTATTTTCCTTCCATTAAGTATTCCATAATCAGCATGTGTGCTCTGTTGTCTCAACTAAATCTCTCATCTGCCAGCCAGGCTCTAGGAGTAGGGAGAAAAGTACAAATGCTCCTCTTTCTGTGGTGGTTTTACTTTCTGTCCCTTGCATGACATCTTGGGTATTGTTGGGTTGTGCTATGCTGAGACGTCATCTTTTGTTTTCAGAACTTTTAATGTCACAAGAGAGGGCTACTTGTTCACATCATTATTTTGTTTATATATGAGCTTAAGCAGGGGTTGCTGCAAAAGTTGGAAAAGTGCACCACGTGTGTTATGCAGTTTTTCTGTATGTAAACAGACATTAGTATGGTTCCTCTAATTAAGAAAAAAAAAGCGATGTGTTCAATGTTATTGTTGTTTCTTCTGTATGTTGTATTTCACACTATAATTAAAGCCATGACAGGACATCAGAATTTACAGATTACAGGGAAACATATGCAAATGCTCTTCCTCATCATCAGGTTTCTGCTGTTACAGTATGTGATGAAATGTAGGTGAAAGAATTGTGGATTTTGGATGGGGGGGTTGCAGTTGGAAGGAATTGCAGCTGTACCTGCCTGGGTACTGCCAGAGCAAAGAGAGCAAAACAATCTGCAGAGAAGCTATTGCTTTTATTTACTCATTAATTTTTGTAGATTTTCTTTCACTTTTTGTTTGAGCCAAATTGAAGTCATCTCTAAAATTAAAAGGCATGGTGATTTGGCTGGAATTTAAAGATACATAACAGCAAGCTCAGAAATGTTTCAGTGATTAGCTGTTCTCCTAGTGAGAAATCACTGTGTTTAAGTGTGTTTAAACTCTGGTACTTCTGAGAAGAGAATAGAAGTCATCCTAACGCAAATTGCTCCTTACCTAATGGTGCATCAGCTGGATGTTAACAAGAATCTCTTAAAGGTGTTGCTATTTCCTGACTATGTAGTGTTACAGGAGAGATCTTCATTTAGCAGTGTTGTTGAAGTGAGGGTACAGTATGTCACCAAATCCAGTGTTTGCAGTCTGGGGACGTGCATTCCAAGTGACCACTTTACATTTCTGTCTTTAACAGGCTTGGGAAAAACCAAGAGAAAGACGAGTGCGAGAGACGCCTCCCCCACTCCCAGCACAGACGCTGAATACCCTTCCAACGGCAGCAGCGCCGACCGGATTTATGATCTTAACATTCCCGCCTACGTGAAATTTGCCTATCTCGCCGAGAGGGAGGATGAGCTGTCCCTCGTTAAAGGGTCCCGAGTGATTGTCATGGAGAAGTGCAGCGACGGCTGGTGGAGAGGTAGCTACAATGGACAGATCGGCTGGTTCCCTTCGAACTATGTGGTAGAGGAGGTTGAGGAGGCAACTGCAGATTCACCCAGCTTTCTCAGCCTAAGGAAAGGCGCTTCCATGAGTAACGGCCAGGGCACCAAAGTACTCCACATTGTTCAGACACTGTACCCATTCAGCTCGGTCACAGAAGAAGAGCTCAATTTTGAAAAAGGGGAAACGATGGAAGTCATTGAAAAGCCAGAAAATGACCCAGAATGGTGGAAATGTAAAAATTCCAGAGGTCAAATCGGTCTTGTTCCTAAAAACTATGTAGTAATCATTAGTGATGGTCCTACCATGAACACTTCCCATCCGCCTCAGATAAGCTACACGGGACCATCTTCTACCGGACGGTTTGCTGGAAGAGAGTGGTATTATGGGAACGTTACCCGGCACCAAGCGGAATGTGCCCTGAACGAAAGGGGAGTGGAAGGAGATTTCCTTGTTAGAGATAGTGAATCTTCGGTAAGTGGTGCTCAGCCCACAGGTTTGTAACCCCCCATGCATGGGTTAGCAAGCACAGCACTTAACAGGGTCCCTGTCTTTTCACCCATAAAGAAGCGAGCAGGGCGTCAGCGTTACCAGCCAATACCCTCCCTGCTCGTGCAAATTGATCCGTTAGTGAAATGCAGTGACATTTACACTGAAATTTAACAGCTGTGATCTGTATTATCCAGGGTTTTTTAACTAATGGACAAGCAGGTAAATATTTCAGGTTTCCATTTGGCTTTTCATGTGTTTCTTATGCAATCCTCAAATTTAAAGCACTAGAAGATAAAATAATTCTAGTTGATTGAATATTTGGTCATTGATTTGATCTTAAAGCTAATTTCAAATAGAATCTTTACATTGGTCAGTTCTGTTCTGCTTTTAATTGAATAATTACATCAGTTTTTTATTAGTTAAAATCCCATTTTAATGTATTTTTGATCTACTTAGATCATTTAGATTGTAATAAGGTAAAGTTATTATTGTATCTAGTTGTTAATAATCTAGTAGTTATAATATACAACAGAAAGGGTCAAGTCAGCAGCTCATATGCCTTGTAAATTGAGCCTTGATGACATCAGAGGGATCTGAGTAGTGCTGATTATGGTTTATATAATTCCAAAAGTTCAGATTTAAGATTCAGCTGAAAGGACTTTCATGTATGCTGAGGCCAGAGAATTCATAGTTATAGCTCTAAAATTTAATTATCCCTTGACTGTGATTTTGAAAAGGTGACAGATTTGAATCTTACATCATATGTAACATTGACAAAATTGACAAAGCACGATTTTGTAAAAGTCCCAGATATTTTTATCTGAAGACAGTATTGTCTGATTAAGTTTCATTCACCTCTCCTTAATGAATTTGCTCTGCAAAAAACATGATAGCTATCAAACTACCCTTTCTTTGAAGCTCTGTGTAATTGAATTCCTATTTCTGCTTAATTGTAATCACTAAACAAAGGCAAATGCAAATAAACCACAGGAGAACAGGAAAAAAAACCAGAGATTAAATAAAAATAAACCAGAGGAAGACAGGAAATAAAATAGGAATTTAGAAATCATGACTGATTTACAGAGGCTGAGAGGAATCAAGTTTGTTTAGTCAACAGAAGAAAAGATTGATGTGGGACACATGGTCTTCTGAAATGTAGAAAGCCACTGGAGGATTATGGTAATCATTAAATTACAGTAGTTCCTTTTTTTTTTTTTTTTTGACATTTTTCTGTCAACATGCTTTCTGACAGGGGCATACTGGATGTGGTCGATTCTTGGCATGTCTGTCCCGCAGGTAGAAGCTCACTTTCAGATCTAGAGGCTACATTGTGATATATCCTGAGACTATAGCTATCAATTTCCTTTCATTTCTTGGGAAAGTGCCAGAAGGAGAGTTCAAAAATTGATACATTACTTAAAATACAAAAATGCTCACCCATTTCTCAGTGCATGACATGTCACAGTGACCACTATGCTATGGCTTGGGTTTTTTGCTCTTAAGAGTCTGCCTTTATCTCTGGAGTAAACAAATTGCCTTGACAGAACACAGTAACCTTTTAATGTAACGTGACATCATAACGCTAAGTCCTTGTATTCAGAGCAGTTTCAAACTTTTCTACCTGCATTGTTGCTGGAGAAATCATTGCTTTGGAGTACAAAAAGATTCATTTCGCATGTGGTCTTCAAACTATTTCCAGCACCTAACACTTAGTGAGGTAATAGAAAATTTATTCAGTTCATATCACAGCAAGTTTTTTGCTCACCCGCAGGAAAAAAAAAGCGCTGAATTGAGGAACTTACCTTTTTTCCTTCTTTTTGTACTCTATCTGGTCTTGCAAACCCTGTACTTGAGACTTTTTTTAGCAATTAGAAAACCGTAGTTATGCATGTAAATGCCTCCGTTTTATTAGTACTACATGAGAGTTCTAGTTTTTATTAGGTTTAAAGAAATAATTTACTGCATCTCAAACTTTCATCTGCCCCAATCCTTATGTATCATTCCATGCTAATGGTGTGTTTATGTATGTGAATTATAAGCTGCTGGGGATTGCTAGTTTTTTCCCTGAAGTGCCACAGGTGATATAATAAGCAAATGGGCATAATTGATAGCATTGAGGAAAGGATCATAAAATATCTATTTCGAACTTATTATGTATGGAACAAAGAAAGAGTTTAGCAATATCTCATAAATTTCTGACAGTTGCTGTATTTCACGTGTATGACTACAGAGGTTGTTCATGCTGTGGCTGAAAGTCACCAGGAGTGTCTGCACAATCTGAGCAGAAGATCTTGATTAGAGAGAACAGACTGAGCAGAGCCAAGTTGTCAGCTCTCTGGTTTGCTCATCTGACCAGCAGACCAGCACTTCCCTTTACATTGTGGTGTTACCTATTAAAGCTGCGGATGCAGGGGTTATTCCTTTATAGAAAGGCCCATAGATAAAACTGTGAGTCATACTGCTAA
Source organism: Coloeus monedula (assembly GCF_965178545.1). Classification (NCBI taxonomy): domain Eukaryota; kingdom Metazoa; phylum Chordata; class Aves; order Passeriformes; family Corvidae; genus Coloeus; species Coloeus monedula. The sequence continues at coordinate 91,437,054 of NC_138783.1, forward strand.
TTCTGTGCCTGATTTTTGACCTGTTTTAGAGTCTTCTGTAGCGTTCCATCACCATAGTTACAAAAATTTGTCTGTAAAAAAGTTTTACTTAGATTTCAGTTTTGTTCTTGTTACTGAGCTATGAAAAGCTCTCCTTGGATAGATGAAGGTTTGTATTATTCTGTAGTCACTTGATGAGACTGTAATGTTTTTCCATTTCAGGTGTTAGTAGTTGCAAGATTTTACAATATTTCTCTAGGTTTAATTTACCAGGTTTGTCTAACAGCTAGATTCCTTTAGACAAAAATATTCTGCTCAGAAACACTCAGATCTACAGGATGCTGCCATAGTGGAGAATAACCTGAGATGAACTCCGTAAGGTAGCTAGGAGCCTGATTATCTTCATTAATTACGAAATACTATTATTGGAACCATAAACTTGTTTGAACCATTTAAGCCCATAGTTTATGTAACAGGCACAGTTACCTACTGATAACATTTTGCCAACTCTGTTACAGCTCGGTAATGTCACCTTAGTTTTGGAGATCTAAAAGAACTGGGCATGTGCCTAGTTAGAAATACTGCTTGATTTGTTCTTTCTGTTGCAGGCTTCCAGGTTAATGAAACCTGATATTTGTCTCATTTAAGTAGCACTCCTGAACAAAAAAAATGTAGATTTAACATATGCAGTCTCTGTAGAGTCACTTTTTGGATTGCAGGCTCTTCAGTGGTCAGATTTTTGCTCTCTTTTTGTAGTTCCTAACCCAAGACAAACAGGTCTTGGCTGATACTGGTGGTCTTGGTTGGGTGGGTGATTGTCGTGCTATGAAGATCTCAGATTTAGAGAAGCAAATTTGGGTGGGAGAGTGTTGTTTTGTTCAGATTCACACCAGGAAACAAGTGTGCTCACTAGTGCTGTAGCTAACAGGAAGCAGTAGTGTGTCACCTCCAGCTTCTGAGCAGAGCCTTTGCTGCAGACACCCTTAAACTTCAAAGGGAGCTTCTGTCAGAACTTGGCGGGCCCCTTGCACTCCTCTGCAGGTGGGTGCGAAACTGGTGATCAGGCAAACACCAGTGCTTCATAGTCCTATAAGGTCTTCTCATGAAGCAGAGAAGGTGTTATTTTTCTCAGACTCTGAGAGTCTGAGCTATGCAAATTTTTGGATGATTTCAGGGGCAGTTATTCATTAGGAAGTAATGTCTACCTTCTGCTGGTAGCATCACAGCATTCAAATTACAGTAGCCCATCCTAAACAGAGTTGCAGGGTATAGTTTAAAGATGATACTGATGATTGTAGATGTATTAAAATGATATTGAGGATTGTAGGTGTGACTGGATTTTTCAGTTTTTTGAGATCATATTTAGCTTTTCTGTTGTCTAGAAATAATGACAATAGAGGGAGGGGGTAGAGGTTGAGAATTTGTATGTTTTTTGATGTGCCAATTCTGTAGCATTCAGAGTGTCCTGTGTTTTCCTGGGGTTTTAATCCTGCAGCTGCTGGATAGAAGCAGTGATATGTGGCAGTTGTTTAAAAACTGAACATTGGTCACGTTCTGTGACATGTGGTGATTGATGAGTACAGCAGACATGAGGAGACAGTTTTTCTTTGAAAACAGGAATAAGGAAATATCCTAGTGGTTTATTTTAAATGGAAGAACAGAAATCTTATTAGAGCTATACTTGAAGATTGATGGAACCAATTCATATTTCTAACCTGTGTAATACTGATTTTGGAACATGAACATTACATAGAGAGGAGAATGGTATTTGGTTATATCCAAATGTCTTTCCAGCCTGACCTCAGATCTTTGAGCCATGACTTGGAGTTTTTTGGCTGGGTGATTGAGTAAGAGGAGAAGGGAGGGAAAACTTGGGTATGGAAGTGGAAGGAGTTGGGGAGCCCCAGGACAGGCTCACTGATGGGAGCTCAAAGGGTCAGGAATAGTTTGAAGAATGAGTGCATGAGAATATCTTTCTTTGAGAAACGGCATTGGCAAATGGAAGTGGATTGAAAGGGAAAAATTGAAGTAAGTTACAGGATCAGTAAAAGGCTCTCAGAGGGAGCTGTTTTTCACAACCTTGCCATTAATAAATTATACAATTATCATTTCATTCTCAAATGGAGATTGTAAGAGGAAACTCTCTTTTTCCCATTTCACCTGTTTTTCCTTATATTACTTTATCACTTGTTTTTGTAATAGTTTTCAATTGTTTTGGTTTTTCTTTTTAAGATAGTTCAGTTCCTCACCAAAGAAATAAAATTAAAGATACATCTTCCTACCTTTTGTTTTCCATGTGCTGTGGGCACCAGCTAGCTTATGATCATCTCTACATATAAGCAGGTGTTAAAAGAAAGGAAAACAATTCAAAGTAGTACTACACCTGGACGGTAGATACATTAGAGCTAATATTTAATTTTTTGGTTTAGGGATTGATTTCACTTCAGGTTAGGTTTTTCAGGTCTAAGTCTTTCCAATTATGATGGCGCAGAAATACTCATAGGGTCCCTGCCACAAAGGTATGCTCTGTAACTGTTGCAGCATCATCAACTCTTCAATAACTTAAGGGATTAAAGCTTACTTCTGATGTGCCTTTTTTTGGTGTATGTGAGTCTTTTATTCCTGGAAAAGTTAGTGTGTAAACATCCAAATGTAGCAATTAGTTTAAGAGGGAGAAGAGAGAAAAATTGGCCAGCAGTTAGAACAAATAGCTTAAACAGTAAATAAAATAAACAGCCTTGGAGCAAATCCAAGGAGGACAGCAGGGAACCAATTCAAACTGCATTGATCCAGCAGACTTTAAAATGGTAGTGTTAAGAGCAATAGTTTATTTAGATTTTTCTTTAAATCGTATTTTTTAATGAATTTGCATTTTTGGTAGGGCAGGAAGGAACTGAAATAAAAACAAAACCAAGTCCAATTGCTTTTGCTGTTCATTCTTGAATCCTACAGAAGTTACTACTCTGAGACCAATAAAGGGTTTCAGATTTTTGCAACAGCTGTTTGAGCTCTTCCATCTCTTTGCACCGGATGATGACTCTCAAAAGAGTTAGATCAGCCTTTCCGCTTTTTACATTTTATTTTAATTAAATCAGATAATGAAAAGAATAAACTTTGTAATATATTCTGCAGAAAATATGATAACGTCTTCTACTTATGTATCAATCTAACTAGCAGGCTCCACGGTTGTGGAGAATAGACAATAGTTCATGAGAAATGTTCATTCACTAAGGTTATAATTAAAATGGCAGAAGGAGTATTTAATGTATTGTGTGGATCACTTCACAAAGATAGAAGTCTGGCCAGTGTCTGGGTCATAGGACAGTAGGTCAGAGGTCCAGCATCTCTCTGCATGTCATTAGCACATCCTTAATGGTCTAGAAATAATGATTCTCAACAGATAACAAGGAGCTTTGAAGCTCATAATTTTGACAGGCTAAAAACAACTCTGCTTTGTCAGAAAACATTAAAACTTTTTTGAGAGCAAAGTGATTATTTCACTTAAACTTTTGCCATAACATTGTTTCCTGTTCCTAAAACAAATCTGTTTAGTTCAGATTATGAACTTCCCATTTGTAAGTTCTTCTGTTTTAATTGAGGGCCTTCTGGTTAGTGGTTTTTGTTTGGTGTAGGCATCACCCATGGAAGCAGCAGAATTTAGCAAGATTTGATACTGTTTTTTGAATCCTAACCAGCTAATCTGTACTTGCTGCCTCAGTCTGTCCTTGGTGAGACCCTACAGACCTGCCTGTGTTCAGGGCCCAGCAATCAGCACACTGCCCAGAGCCCATGCCCTAAATTTCTCCTCTGTGAGCCCAAGGTCCCAAAGCTTCTGCAGAGCTTCGTTTGTGCGAGCCTGTGCTTTGTTACTGTTCCATGGCTGCAGCTTGGAACTGTGGAGATACCACTGGAACCAGGTCCCAGGCTTGTGTGGCTGTGGCTGCTGGAGGGTTTGTCCACGCTGCATTCAGAGCCTTAACCACACCAAAGTGTTTGTACAGCCAGGTTAGCTTTAACCCAGTGGGGTAAGTGCTGAAAAGAAGTCAGTCTCAGTGTCACTGAGTTCTGTGCAGCCTTCTTTGTGATGCTCCTGGGGCAAGGGCTAAGTATCAGAGAGAGCTGGCTTAAAATAGCAGTTTTCATGCTTGGAGTTAGGGATGGATGACAAGGCACAAAATGTATCTTGGGTGGAGCATTGGAAATACCAAAGATATGTTCTTATGCACATTTCTTTCCATCACTTTCCCCCACCCTTCCCAGTCCCCTCCTGGCAGTCACAGAGAGTGTTCCATGTATTTTGAGCCAGTGGCTGCTCAATGCCAGAGGAAGCCTTCCTGATGGAGCCTGTACTGACCCGGTCAAGGCCCGGTGACACTGGATTGTAGATGGAACAAGTAATTATCCTGTTGGTGTTACATAAAATAATTTTTGAAGAAGTGATGCCTGTTGATCTGGAATGTAGTGGCTTCAAGTAGAAGAGGGTTGGGCCAGGGGTGTGGGGAGGTTGCTGCTGCCTTTAGCAGTACAAAAAGGGAAGAGCTGCTGCCCAAAGCCAAGCTGTGAGTCTGAGGGGTTGGACCAGAGCCAGATCAACAGGCATGGCAGGAGCTTTGTTTGCTGTGGGCAGGGTGCAGGGAGTCAGAGGGAAGGCAGAGAAAGCATTAGTGCTAAAACAGGTGAGGGGGAAATGCAAGAGATGAGATTTTGGGATAGGCAGGACATGAGGGATGTGTGGGTAGAGACACGCTTTATTTCAGGAATAAAGACAGCCTGTCTGAGAAAATGCTGTCCTCCAGCGTATTTGGACATGAGTATGCACTCAGTGTTTGTATTTGACCCCTCGCAAATGCAGTGTAGAGGACTCTGAGGGTGTGGTTTCATGACCTGAAGTCTGGTGACAGCAGTAACATGTGAGGGCTCCTGGCCCCTCCACTTGGTCCTCTGCTATGCTCAGGGTGGTTCCTAAGGCAGGGTTGTTAACCAGCTGGTGGGTTTTGTTTAACCTGGACAAGCTCAGGTTTGCAGTGCTGGCCCAGCCAAAGCAGCATGGTGGGGAAAGGACCAAGGGACACAGTAAGGTTGTGTCAAAAGCCTGGCACATGCCTTCAGCAATTTGTGCTTGAAGCCATGCCTTCAGTGGGCTGAGACCCTGCAGCAGGACCTCCAGACTAGCACCAGGCATTATTTAACTCCATTAAGTGCTTGTTACAAACTCCAGTGTGTGCTTTTTATTATTCATTTTCCTGCTGGCTGGTGACACCTACCTCCATACAGCTCTCACAGGGCAAACCCATGCTCCCATCTGTCACATCCCACTCCTACATGGAAGGGAGCATCCAAGATTCATCAAAGAATGGCAAAAACCAGAAGGGTCCAAAAGAAGTTCATGGAGTTTTATTAGCAAACTACTTGGCATAGAAATTCATGTTTTGCCCCCATTCTCTAATAGTGAGAGGAATAATAAAAGAAAAGAGGGAAGAAAGAGAAAGTGAAAGATCATATTGCAGAGGAAAAGAGATCCACAGTCCTGGATCCAGGATCAATCCAGCCAACAGGGTATCGAGGGCCTGGGGGACACATCCAAGGCGTTTTGGGGCTACCTTCTTATAGGTAAGTTTTCCCCTCCCTGGGATTAGGTTTCTTGCTTGTCATGTAAATGAATTGGCATGTGTAGTCTTCTGGACTTCATGAAAATGGGGGGAGCTTTGAGGGCCTTTTGGTGGTCTTGATCCCCCTCTACTGGACTTGCCTGCTCCTTGACCCCATTCCCATGCCTGCACTGTTTTGTGTTGTGTGGTCTTCATGGACCAGAACAGGAAAATTGGTCCCAGAAAGGTGCTGCCTTACCTCTGCATATCCCCCCTTTCCAGCCACATCCTTTTCTAGTTTGCCTGCTTGAATGGTCATCCGTGCTTGAGGCATAGCAGCACATTAAATCCTTATTGCCCAGGCTTCTGCACCATCTCTGTAGCCAGCTAGCAGCAGTAGGTGGCTGGAGACAGTTCAGCTGGAAGCAAGGGACATTGTATCCTTTCTACCCTCCTGTGGTGGCATGTGGTGAAGAAAGTGGAATGGTCTTATTCTGGCTGTTTGGATGACAGCACTCCCTTGTTAAAGCAACTGATGGCCAGGATGAAGAGATTTATCATTAGAAATTGTTACATCCTGAATAACTTAATTAGTGCATAAATTCTGTCTTTTGTGGGTGGTGGTGTGATGGTGAGATTTGTCCTGTGTTTTTCTTCTATAGCTTTATCTTTTTTTACAAAGAAAGTGTACTCAGTGGGAGAAATTATTCCCCATACATGTGATAATGAAGATAAAAGGTGCATGTGGTTTTGTCTTTTGCAATGCAAAGCAAGAATGGCCCTCTAGTGGTCACGATATGGGGAATGTTCATCTTGCACAAGCAGTATTGCAGTCACTGTTTTCTCCAGGGCACTCTAGTGAGGAAGACATGCATGATAAAAAATTTTCCCTTCTCCTTGACATTCTTGTGCTTCTAGATTGAGTAACTAAGATAATATTTGCAATTTAGTCATGTAATTGGCAACTTCAGACTGTGCATCTGGGGAGCTTTTACTTAACTGACTTAACTGCACACTTTAATAACGATGGCAATTATTTATTGAATAATAGGCTATTGGGTTTCTTAAGTAGCTAAAGCACTGAGCTGTGGAACAAAGACTTATGTAAATTACTGTCAACTATATGACACAGTTTGTTCCTGAAACCAAAAATTATGCCTTCATTTTGTTCACTTTTATGTAATTTTCTTTTTCTTTTTGAATTCTTCTCAACAGCCCAGTGACTTCTCAGTATCTCTAAAGGCGTCGGGGAAGAACAAACATTTCAAGGTGCAGCTCGTGGACAATGTCTATTGTATTGGGCAGCGACGCTTTAATACTATGGATGAGTTGGTGGAACACTACAAAAAGGCTCCCATCTTCACCAGTGAACACGGGGAAAAGCTATATCTTGTGAAAGCACTTCAGTGACATTGAAGATGGACTTGGCCACCTGGGCCTCTTATAACTTACAAGCCTTAGGTCCTAAATTCACTTTTATAGAGCAGAGCAATATCTGAAGCAGGCTTAAGGAATAGGCTCTTTCTAAAGTGTTTGCTCTGTCAGTTGCTGTTTGTCCTTTCTTTTTGTTTGCATCTTTTTGTGTTCCAGTTTTGTTAACCTCTGACCACCTCTCTTCAGGTTGAGAGTTTCCCTTGGGTGGCCATGGCGAGCACTCACCTTCCCGGCAGAGTTCAAAATGCCCCTCTCCTGTGTACGTTTACATAGTTAGCTCAGATCAAGGAGGGGCGTTTTCAATTCAAACCAGTGTTAATCTGTTCAGACTGCTCATGCAGGCAGAACTCTCCGTTCAGAGACATCGGGCACAGTTTGAATGCACTGAAGCTGCAGCTGCTTGAGTGAGAGAGAGTAGACATAACAGTTGTGGCTGTGAGTTCTGTAGCTATATCGCTTACCGAGTAGGATAATACAAAATCTCCTAGTTCCTAGAAGCACTCTTTACACTGTACTCTGCTATTACATTGCCTCTCTGACTCTTTGTAAAGAGTACACTAATTCAAAACATTTTGTAATAGTACTTCTTAAACTACTATGGTAAGATTGTAGTAAAAGAAAACTAGTGTATTTTGGTCTGTAATTGCAACAAAGAGAAATTTTATTTGAAAGTTGATTACTAGAGAAAGAATAATTGAATTGTAAAGGCTGAATGTTTTGGTAATCTACAACCAAATGTGCCATCCACATAATGCTTTTTCCTCTTGCCCTTCTGCTTGTTTGAATTAAATGATTATGTATTTAATTCTCAAAGTAATATGTATCTGTAGCTGATTGTTGACACTAATACAGAAGATTAATAAAAACTGATCTTGGGACAGGGTGGGGCGGGCTACCAACACTATATATATATTTGCTTTACAGAAGGAAATCTTCGGGTTTTACAGAGGATGGCGTGGTTGGTAGGAAGAGACACACAGAATGTTTATGAAGAAAATGCATTTTTCTCTTTTCTTTACATTTAAACTCCTTTATGGTTTAAATATACAGTCTTTAGATGGCACATTCCTGAGATTGAAGAAGGGATCATGAGATCTCAAAATCTTGCATACTCAGTTTTTTGGATATTGTAATAAAAAAGGTATTATGTCATGATGGAGTACTGGATTTATCCTTGGGTGGTAGTCCTGGTGTTACTTTAGCAAGGTGAAATAGGGTGAATAATGAATTTGTTTGTCTTGGAATTTGTGTGGCTTAAAAAGAAATCATCTGCAACTGCAGAGGACAGTTTTGATATGAGGCAGTGTCTAATGAGCTCTGTGTTTCTTGTTTCTGTGATAATTAAGTCCATTCAAAGCTTTAATGAAAACTGCAAGATGGACCTGTTTCCTGGTACCTCTTTGCTATTAAAACACATTTCTTAACCTATTCTGTATTTCAGCCAGTAGTAGTGGAACTACCTCTGTGTATAACTCCAGAGCAGGTTAAGCAGACACCAGCACTGTCTGACTTGCTTTGGGGTAAATCGTGCCACTGCCAGGAGACTGCACTGGCACCTTTGCAAATGAACCGCAGCCTTGCTCAGATCCAAGAGGCAAGTACAGTTTCTGAAGTTCTATGCACGTACTATTTTTCCACCACTCTTGAAATCTTATTTCTGTAAGGTTTTCTGACTTGACAGCTTGTATTGGAACTAAAAACTGTATTTTTCTGTATGTGCATTAACTAAAAACTGGGCAGTGACACTTGTGCTTGGTAAAGCTTAATGAAAGAAAGCAGTGATTCAGAGCAATCCAAAATGATCATGCATCATCCTGAAGAGCACCTACCCATGACTGTCTTCTAAGAAGATAGAAGTTTTCCTTAGGAAGTTGGTGAGAAGTACCAGTTGTTTACAACTTACCTACAGAAGGACTTCACAGTGAGCTTCTTAAACCTCATGAGTGAATTCTGCAGAGAATGTAGGGATTTGCCTTCTAATTCCTAGTTTTTTCTTTAGGTGAATCTAAGCATGTACCAAGTATGGCAATAACATTAAGAAAGTCGTATGTTGTATGAGCATTTTCAGGTTTGAGTGAATTGCTTTTCAGTCTCATTGTCTCTTGGTAGTATTTGCAAAAATTATATATGGGATTGGTTTACCTTTTCAGTAAACTGATTATTCTAATTACTGTTTCATGCCCCTTGTTCATTTTTTTCCTGAAATATTGCCTATGTTTCCTGTTTCAGGGGCCTTCATTATGCCTCTTGCAATCTTTTTTCACTTTTTTCTAGAGTCCATTTTTACAAGCTCTCTTAGTTCCTAACTCCTTTCTAGTCTTAGTAGCTTAGAACTAAGTCAAATAGACATCTGAATGAAGATTTTGCCATATGCTTTATATTTTAATGGATTTATCAAATTTTCTTTGCTTGTTTTTGTTACCTCATCCTCTGTAAACAGCTTCTGTGTCTTGAGGTGTGAATTGTAAAGTACTTTGTTTTGGAAGCAGTTAGTTAACTTATGACCTGTAAATGACTAGCTCATGTAATTTCTTTTCTTTTTTTTCAAGTAGGTCTCACCTGGGTTTTTCCCATGGTGTATTTTATCAGCATGCTTTCCATTCAACAGGCTCATTAATAGCTCTTCAGTTGTTCCCACCATTAATGAGATATGTTCATACAAATTTTGCCACCTTTTCCTGCCCTTTTCATCTCACTTGGACTTGGCTTAAGCATTAATAATCTTCAGTACTAACTGCTTGAAAGGGGCAATAGACATGGATGTTGTTATTATTTTCCTATTTCATACATACCTTTCAATTATTTGACAAAACCTCACCTTTATTTTTTGACTACTTATAGCCTCTTTGTCAAAGCTTGGGGGGGGGGTTGTTTTTTAAAAATATGAGCTGAGTCATGGTGACCTGACTTCCTTTGCCTGCAGTATTCATTAAAGGCTCAAATAATTTCTGATGGAGTAGAAGTGGTGATTTTTCCTTACGGTGTTCAGTCTGGCTTTTGCCATCATACCTGATTCATACAGGTGCATAAGTTGTACTTTTAAGTATTATTCCTGTACAGCTGTTAATGTTTCTTTACCTTGCTGGTGTCTACGAAGGACTGTGGATGACCTGTGAATCCATAACAGTTGCTGTACTTTCCACACAGTGGCAGAAATTTGAGATCCGTGTTTATAATTTTAGCTCTGGGAGCTTGTTGACAAGCTCCCAATTGAAGTTATCTTGACTGTTTGTCGTATCACCCCTTTTGGTATTACATATTAGGTGGGGACAAATTAGAAAAGGATTAATATAAGAGTGCACTGAGAACTTGCCAGGTAAACTCACATGGACCTACTGTGTTTTAAAAGCAAAGGATTTGCTTACTCTTTGCTTTTGAGAAGAGGCAATAATATAGACATGCAGTTGGGTATTTAACATCACTGACTGCATGAACAAACTCTGAAGTCCCACACTTGAATGATTCTGCTCAGTGTTCTCTATTCAGATCTTCTTGTCTCATAAACGTATATTAAATCCTAAAAGTTTACAGCTGTTCTTCCAAACCTTTTTTGTAGCTTTTCTGTACTGTAAAGTTTGGTGTCTGGTTTAATGGCTTCACTATGGGAAAATAGAGATCCTCCACACTTAGAACAATATAACTTCTGTTAGAACACAACGCTGAAGTACTTTCAAAATGCCACAATACAATTTCACCTAAAAAATGAGTCAGATTTTTTCCTAAATTATAAATAAAAAACTAGAAAATGGATCACAGTTCCTTTGAGCTACATGTGACAATTTACGTGGCAAAAGCTACTAAATAACTGTAAGGGCTTTCATTTCTTCTTGATCTTAAGCTAGTTTAATTCAGTGTTGTAGAGGTAAATGAAACGTGGGCAATCTCTACAATCTGAATCTGACAAGTTCTGTTTTCTTACTCCAGCGGGATGGGATGACTCATTTTTAAATGGAAACTTGTTAACGTATGTGTAATAAGCTGTGAAAGTTGTATTGCTAAAGTAACACTGAGCTCTTAAAATGCTCAAGGAACTGTGAACCTTCTTATTCTTTTCTTTTCAGTACATTCAAAATTCAGTGCCTTTTTTATGAAGTGGAAAAGTGTAAGCCAGCAAGAGTACAGCATGCACAGTCCTGAAGAGCACTACAGATCACCTGTACCACATGAATGAAAGTTTTTAGAGTAGGATGCAAGTAAACGCTGCCATTCATTCACTGTTTTGACTAACAAGTAAATCAGTTGTGCAATACTCTTTCAGAAGGTATACTGCAATTGCAATCCAAATGTGCACCAGCTTTAGTACGTGATAATAATGCCTAATGTGTGTATGTTCCTGTGCCAGTATCTTGCAAAAGCAATAGCTTGCTGTCTTTCTCTCTGTTTTAGGTGGGTGTTCATATCTGTAGCTGTTAGATATATGATTTGGAGAAATCAACACAATGTTTTTTGACCTAAATTGACTTAATGTGAAAAATAACTTATATATAGTATACTTATAACTGTAGTATTTTCTGGTCTTTTGCATGCTGCTGGAACCCTACACTCTTTTTGTATTTTAAAATGTAATTTTTTTTCCTGGCGTATTCTTAGTGTTTCTTTTCTTGTTAGAAAATAGGCTGTTTCCCGTGTTGTTACTTCAACTATCCACCCAGGCTGATAGAGAAGCTGACTAATAGAAGTGGCATGTAGCCATTGGCACATTAGACAAGTTTTTCCTTGCATTTTCTTTCCCATGTGGTAATATTAAACGGTTTAAGAGTGGGAGGCTTAACAAAAAGAAAGAAAAAAGAGGACTCTAACTTGACAGCTTATCTTCAGAGTGGGAGTTCACAGTTATGAGGAAATAGTAACAGGTAAGAAATGTTATTTTCTATTTTCCTAAATGGATTTAGTTTGGAATTTATCTTGACATCATATGACATGAGTGCATGAAGCAATACAAAGGTTAACAAATTAATGCTGATTTAGTCCATTTTATTGAAGGAGTGGATGGATAAAGTTGTTAATCTCAATGCTTTACTACAGAAAATAGTAGTCATCTTAAAAAGGGGAGAACTGGGATTTTGGGGATTTCTTTTGTGGTGGTGGGTTTTTCATTTTGGTTTTTGAGGGAAGACTTCAAAAGAAGTGTCTTGCTCCAGTTTTCAAGCCAGATTTTGCTTCTAAGCTTCTTCCCAAAAAACATGTCTTGAGTGTGGGCCAGGCCACAGGGAATGTGTTAAATGGAATTATTCTCCCAGCTGTAATTGAAACTGGTGGTGAATAATGGGCTACTTTCTTTCTTTATTTTTTTTTAAATTTTGATCTCTATTAGATTGGATACATACATCTATATGGTAATTAATTAGTGGGTTCTGTGGGTTACTGACTTAGTTTTTCACCTGGGTTCAGCTCTCTCAAGTTGAAATAAGCTTGATGACTTTTTTTTTTAATTCCTTTTTATGTCACAGAACCAGTAGCGCATTCAGTGCAATTATAATTGGTAATGCAAAGAAGCCCTTCAGTTGTGGGCAGCTGGTATGTTTGGAATACTAAGTCCAGAGATGATGATGATGATAATACAGCCATAAAGAACTGTGGGTAAGGGCACCAGCAGACAGTCAGAGAGAGCAGGCTCTGGCATCATTAACCAAGTGTCTTGATGGTTTCTCTTTGGAGAATTCGGATGTTTATTGTCATTTGAATATACATAGCTAATTTGTAGAAGTTAAACTTAACCCTTTTTTGGTGTACAGTGTATTTATATGTAAGTAAATTTGCAGGAATTAGCACTGTAGGAGGGAATATGAATGTTGAGGCCCCAGGAGAATTAAGGGTACTGGTGTTTATGACAGCTTTCCTAATGAAAATCCTTCTAGGTTTATGTCCCAGTGAAAAGTGGGGTACTGCTTCATGTTCCTTCGTTTGGCATCGGCAGTGGCCTGGATTTGTGCTGCCACAACCTGTCTCCACCAAAGACAGGGCAACTGTGATTATGTTAGAAGAGATTTCAATAGTGTCAGGGCTCTTGTGCAGCTAGCTTGGGCTAAGAACAGAGTGCAGTGTGAAGAGAAGAACAAGGTGTTGAAGAACCCACCAGGAATGGGTGGGTGCCACAGAGAACTCATTAAACCTATTTATTTTTGTCCTTTGCCCTTACTAGTTCAGTAGTGAATGCTGACATTATCAGTGTTTGATGTTTTGTGTTAGTAAGTCTCAGGGTTGTTTCTTGTGCTAACAGGTAACTTTGATCAGATGTGCCACTTCTCTGGCTTATCTTCGTAATCATTCTGCTATGAAGTTCAGAATGGTTTAAGAGAAATTATGTCTTCATTTTAGCTGGTATTTCTGATGCAGCATATAACCATACCTATCTTGTTAGCCTTCTGATGCTCTTTAGTATTACTTCTTCTGTAAAAATTAGAAGTCTGAGCACGTTTCAAAAGTTATCAATCTCAACTCAGTCCTTTGCCGAGTGGTGAGTATTAGATTACCAGTCATGGGCCCCTCCATGGCAACATTCCATATTATAAAACAGTGGTCCTGGAGACTTGTCTCCCTAAAATAGCATCAGACTTACCTTTTCCTTTTTTGTTGTTGTTGTTCTTTTGACTTTTTTTCTCTCCAATTTTTTTTCCTTAGAAATACACGTGCATCTGTCTTAACAGTCTTCTTAGTTCCTGGAAAGTCTCCTCGTCCTTGGCTGCTGTTCTGGAACTTTGTGGATCATTTGGAAAAATGGCCTTTCCATCCAGTGTTGGCTTCTTGGGAAATAATACTCGTCTTGATGAATTGCGTTATCCTCTGTTGGGGAAATAAGAGCCAAAGGTGCTTTCCTACTTCATGGTAGTTCTGGGAAGCACTTTGTGCTAATAGAATGAACTCTGGCCATTCTTTTGAGAAGAAAGAAAAAAAGAGGGAACAGGTTACCATTCTGGTTTGAATAGAATGCTCTGTATAAGCTTGCAAATCATTTTAAAACTAATAACGGAGGAGCTTGTTATATAATGCAATGTCAGGAACCACTTTGGTTACTTATGGAAGGAGGAGATTGCGTTCCTCGGCATTACCAGGACGTTAATTAGTTTTAGAATTTCTGAAGAACAAACCCAACCACCTTCAGGAATATATCTGAAATCAAGCTGTGCGTACTACAGTTCTGAATCTTTGAGGGTAGGGCACCACACAGTCACCTATCTTAAATTTTTATTATTTTACTGTTAACTGCAATGATTTTACTTTTATGATGACTTAGATGAGTCAATTTTCTTTTGTTTTTCCTAGTGCAGTTGCATGTGGTCTGGCATAATTTTCTTTGAAGTTGGTTGAGCTTCCAGGAATCCTGCTTGTCCTGTGCTTTATTCATCTGCACTGCCTTCCTGCCTCATTTGTACTTGGTCTCCTATTCTGCCTTTTTTGCTTTTCTCACCTGTTTTCTCTTTTACCCTAAAGCTTCTTCAGTTTTTCATCTCCTTCTTCTTGTCTTCAATTATTTCTACTCTCCCTCCATTTACAATCTTTCATATTTAGAGCCTGCCTAATGAAGAGGAATGATTGCTTTGCTCCACACTTCTCCCTTACACCCCCAGATTGCAGAGGAGCAGACCTATTTCCCTACATGGAGCAGTATTTGTGCTGTGGGAACATCAAGGAACAGACCATTGAGCAAATAACTGTATGGCCTGATCAAACCTGTTCTTACTCATGCAGGTGGTTATTGGATGGTATAGTGCCCACTTGAATCAGCAGTTTGACTTCAGAGCCTCAGTGCATGTGTTCTCACTGTGGAAGGCTAAGCATCTGCAATTCTGAAATGGGGAGTGGGAAAATAAATGGCCAGTATTTCTGCATATTTACCCCAAATGCCACACAGCATGCTCATCAAAAGAGGGGTAGTGAAATTCTTTTGCTGGTATTTGGGAGTGATGTCCCATCCCTCCTTTCTTGCTGGCTGAAGTTTCTTCTGCTTGACCTACTGGATGGTATTTTCCAGCACTGAACAGAGAGAATAGCAATCATTCCTCCAAGAGAGTTGCAATTCAGCAGTAGCAGCTTTTGAGATCTGATTTGCTTGAATTGCATCGATCCATATTTAGGCTGATACAGTGGAGTTCTTACAGTGGCATATAACTATTACACTGTGTTATAGCTGTAAATGCCAGTTTGGGCTATTTATTGGGACTGTTATAATTATGGTGTGTGCTATAAAATCTTCATTCAAAACCTGATATCATAAACAAAGCCCTTTAATTAAAAAGAAAAAAATAGCACCCAGCCCACATACAAAAGGAAGGAAAAGCTCAAACTGAAAAGAGGAGCCAAAGTAATTGTCATGCACTGTACAGTGATGATGGAGAGCAGACAAAGAGCATACACCAAGGAGCCATGGAAACGAAGCAGCATAAAAGGACTGGTGACAGTGCCATTGGGAGTATGCTCACCCACACGAATGGAGTGATGCATGTGTTGGCACCAGTGAGCAGGAGTGGAGTTCAAAATGATCACGTGAGGCATTTGCTAAGGGACTGGGCTGAGCAGGCCCAGCCCAGAGGAACTTCAGTTTCATTCTGAAGAAATTCATGCATTTTCTCCCAAGATACAGAGACGGGATATAAATAGCAGTGGGCTTGAATAAGCAGTCAGCCTCTGTGGCAGGAAATGAAGACATCTAAGAAATCCCCTTTGTCCCAGATAGATATGTGTGTGTGCCTGTTTACTTTCCCTCCATTTAAAAGACTGCTTCAGATTTGATTTGTTCCAGAACTAACTCAGTTCTCCATTCAGAATCAGTGCAAGCCTTTTCGCAGCAGACTGATCGCCAGGGAAAGTTTGATTACCCTTGAGCATGAGTGTAATCCATGTTGTCCTAGACTCACATGGGTGCTTTAATCCTTGGTGAGCTCAGTGCCTTAGGAAGGAAGAACCAATACTTGAACAATTTTAGTGTAAGGTACTTAATTGCATTAAAACTCCTCTGCTCTTCCTCCTTCCCCACCATACTGATGGCTTGGGGACACATATCCCTTTGGTTTCCATGGTTGACATGGTTTGCACCCTGATACTTGCTCAAGTTGTTTTAAGTCTGATACTTGGAAAAAAACCCCTTGAACCTGCTTCTCACACCAGCCATACCCACTGAATGTGAAAAATGTCTGCACTTACGTAGTCATACCCGTGCCAGCCAGAGAACCTCACTGCCATAAGAAGAATGTGTTGCCTGCCGTCAGTACACAGAAATACGGGATTGCTCCATCCCTGATGGAAGTGCAGTATGAGGCTATTTGTATGTCATTTCACATCAGCATGGATATGAGTTGGATTGGGAGCTGATGATGCATGAAACTTGACGACGAGAGGTAAAATAAGGTGTGTGTCAATTCTGAATCATCTCTTTTCAATGAAGAGGTGTTGATGTCTGTGCTGGCCCTCCTATTTATACAGCTCTAACAGTAAACTTAACCAGTACACTTATATTAGAGGGATGCAAGGCCTTAAAAACACTGCATAAAAGGCTCTCTGTGGTGCTTCTGTTTTTAAAGCAAGAGAACATAATTGTTGCAAAAGTGGTGAATGTGGGTTAAAAATACACCTTTCTTGTTAGTAATATTGGCTGATGTGGTCTCTTTGCTGGTTCCTCATCAGTCCTTGTGAGGCCTTGTACTTCTGAATGGGACCCATCTCCTCCCAGTCAGGATGGGTGCAAGTGAGTTATGAACTCTTAACATGGTGCTCTGAACTAATCCTCCCCTGGACTTTCAGCTGCTGTGCTTCCCAGTTATGAAAGCCGTCTTTTACTGGCTTGATAAAGAAAGCTGAGAGATTTTCACAGAAGCTTGTATCTGTGTCAGCAGACATTGGGAGGAACAGTCTTGAAATTAAGTCATGATAAATTGTGATCTAGAGAGCTATAGATTTTTATGCTCATCTAACATGATAGGTACTGAAAAAAACAGAAGTTAATGAAGGCATTTCTTTTTCTGAATGTCATTCACCCTTCCTGTAAGCCTTATCCTTTCCAGATGGTAGAGAAGTTTGACAGTGCTTCCTCCCATCTGAATTTCTTGCCCTAGAACTCAGGAAACTGGCCAGTCTTGGTACTGTCTTCTGGTAAATGATTGCAGTTTACACTCGCCACATGTTTTGAATATACAGGCTTGTTAACATGTTTCAGCACGATTTGTGTGTCACTGCCCCTCAGCAATGCTGCCTATACTGAGAAGCACACATGTAACTTATCTGGCACTCTGATTGTTAATTTGAGAATGCTTTGGGTTTTAATGGGCAGTGGCCATGAACTGAGATGCAGAAGAAGGAAATTACTTGCAGAGAACCTCGCAATATTATGCAATAACCACAAAGAGCATCAACATTTACTTTACGTGTTCTCTAAGGGCTTATACTGAGGCAGGCTGAAATTCAATGGAAAGATCAAAATGACAAGACTTGGTTTTGGATCAAACCCTAATACAATTCATTTCTTACTGACTTCTGTTTGATATCAGAAGGTATTAAGGCACTTGCACTTATGATTTTAAGAGACCTAATTTTAGAAAATATAGGGGATCAGGAATGTTAACTTGTATTCCAGAGCAGCTGACTGGAGTATACATCTGTGTTTTCTAAACTATCTCAGATGAGGCATATTTACCAATCTTGCAGGAAGTATAAAAAGTGGAGATGGTGCCAAATCTGCTAAGAGAATGTCATATTTCATGCTTCCTTCAATATGAACTATTGCACTGTTCTTAACTGAATCTGACTTCCTAAGTTTTCTGCTGTAGAATTAGTGTGGCTTTTCTCAGATTTTCTGGTTATTAAAATTCAGCCCTCCAACTTCAGAGCTCCCTTGTCTAATGTTATTTGATCCTAGCTAGAGAAAAGTGTTTTAAGTGTTAGATATATTTTTAATGGATAAAACCTTAATAGTAAGAATTTAAAGGATATTACACTTTGGGACTTAGGAACCTCAAGCTGGAGAAGAAAAGGATGCTATTTGTTTTCTCAGTTTATTTCACCTTTCCATATATAATGTTTCCAAATAATGTTCCAGCTCTTCAAGGAACACTATGGTATTACTGTGCCTATACACTTGGACCTTACATTCCCATCCCATAGGGATTTTGCAAGTTTTCTTCATCTATAATAAGCCAATATTAAAAATAAATTCTGGATGTCTCACAGAATCACAGCATGGTTTTGGTTGGAACAGACCTTAAAGATCATCTAGTTCCAATCCCCCTGCCATGGGCAGGGATAGCTTCCATTAGACCAGGTTGCTCAAAACCCCATCCAGCATGGTCTTAGACACTTGCAGGGATGGGACACCCACAACTTCTCTGGGCACCCTGTTCCAGTGCCTCACCACCCTCACAAGTAAAAAATTTCTTCTTAATATCTAATCTAAATCTACCCTCTTTCAGTTTAAAGCCATTTCCCCCTTGTTCTGTCACTACATGTCCTTGTGGGAAGTCCCTGCCCAGCTCTCTTAGTCAGCTCCCATTAGGTTCTGGTAGGTGCTGTAAGGTCTCCCCAGAGCCTTCTCTTCTCTAGGCTGAACAACCCAGATTCTCTCAGCCTGTTTTCACAGGAGAGGTGTTCCAGCCCTCTGATCGTGTTCGCAGCCCTCCTCTCAACTCCAGTAGGTCCACGCCTTTCATGTGCTGGGGTCCCCAGAGGTGGATGCAGCTCTCCAGGTGGGGTCTCACAGGAGCAGAGTAGAGGGGCAGAATCCCATCCCTTGCCCTGCTGCCCACGCTGCTTTTGATGCAGCCCAGGACACCATCAGCTTTCTGAGCTGCAATGTGCCTATTGCCAGGTCATGCCCAGCCTGTATTTTTTTAGAGACATACTTTCCTCCAGTCCTTTGGAATTACAGAGAAGACAGTGTCACATATATTCCCAGTTTCAGGACTTGCCTTTGAGACAGTCACTTGTTGCACCATCGTAGTGAGAAACGTTTTCAATGTGTGAAAGAGCTTAAAAAGTAGATTAGGAATGATTGCTTTCAATTCCTTCATCTCATGGGTTTTGATGTTTATCTTTGTGATGGTATAGCAATATAACACAACTGTAGCTTGTTTGGCAGTTTGTTCCTCTTGGGTTCTCTTTCAGCTTCTCTGAAAGAAGCATTAAGCTTGCTGTTTAATGATGTTCCTTTCTTCTCTGCTGGTTGGAACTGACTGGATTCACAAGCTTCACATTTCAGTAATTACAACTAAACATCATTATAAGATGTTTAGTACTAGACACTGGATACTTAAAAGAGCAGTGAGTTTCCAGGGGGGGATCAGATGCTGACTACTGCTTGCAGAAGGGTTTAGCAAGGTTACACCTGTTTATCTGCTGCAAACTGGTCTTTTTTTAGTTTCTCTTGCTGCCATTTTCCCATGTCTTCAGTGATTCACAGCCTCCTACACTGCAGTCCACTGGGACTGCCAGAGATGACTTTGTTATTAGTTGATGTTTCTTGAATGACCCAAGTTTTCCTTGTAATCTGATTCCATCAAGGGGATGGTGTTAGGCCTCTGGGATTTTCAGGAATGACTTGCATTGCACACACTTAAAGAAAGCTTGTTCAAAGTGACCTAAAACATTAAAAGTCTCAAAGGAATCAGCATTTTTTTTCAGTTCTAGACTCAAAAACATGACTTCCTCAAATGCCTGTGCTCTTTTGGATGAGTGTGCTTGCTCCATGCCAAGATATCCTGCTCCCTTTCCTCTAGTCCTAAGCTCCTCTGTGCAAGCAGGGTCACAATCCTGCTTGGACGTGAGGCACCCATGTCAAATAGACCCCATATGACCCCAATGCTTTCACTGTTGTGCCCTCCTCTTCTTATCTGTGTGCTTACTATGTGAGATTTCTCAATCATATATGAAACTGAAGGAACAATCTTGGGCCCTGCTTATGAAACACCATTTAAAAAGCCACTACAGACTTCAGTTTGCCTTGAATGTGTGAAAGTCCACCTTCTTGGCAGAGTGGTATGTTTCCATTTTCTATTTATGAGAAGGATAATAAATAACAAATATCATAAGATTACTCCTGTACACTGTATACATGTTTTGTAGATGCCCCTAAAATAGAGGGAATTAAATAAGGAATTAGAAAAATTAAATGGTATTGTGCATTTTCTGCCATTGGCCTGTTCTTCCATGTGCTTTGCAGCACTGAGAAATAAAAACAGCCAGTCTCTTCCTTTTACAACACTACTTAGACAGTGTATCCCTCTGCTACTAGAATTTATTTCCAGAGTTGCAAAGTGGCAAATCACATGGATTCATCACATGAATGGACCCTTGTTCACGTGGAATTGCTTTGCTGCTGCAAAACTGTTTCCTATAGGTCACTGATTTGCTGTTATTCAGGTGCTCAGCGATGTTATTCATCATTTCTTTTTGCTGTTGATCAGAGCCACACTTCAGGCTGTGAAGAAGGGTATAGAGGATGTTCAATATAAATCTGAACTGTGCACTTCTCTCTTAAGGTGCATGTTGTAAAGAAGGAGGGAATTCATTCCCCTGTTGCTTCTGCCACAAGTGGGATTTAAGGTGAGCCAAGAAACTTCAGCTGATGCTCCATATTTTATTGTGTGTCAGGCAAGCCCGGAAACTTTCTTCATGAGGGCTGTGCATGCTCTTGACTGATGAAATATTTCACCCACTTCAGCAGTGGGAGGTTGTTTAATTAAAGGGAATAAGTAGCATGTACTATATCAAACACTTTAATTCTGAAAACTTGGAAATGAGAATTAATAGATTCATGCAGAAGTGTGCTTACAGGGGATTAATGACTGTTGTTAAGCTGGTGATTATTCATTTCCATTTTGAATACATTGGTCTGAGAATATTCTTGGGATCCAAAAAATTTAAAAATGGAGACGTGGGGACTTGGGAGTGGGAACTCTGGGACTGAAATGTATCTCCCTTCAGTGCTACAGCATTAAAACCCACTGGCTCATGCTTCAGGTACTTGTGACTGTCATTTCAGCCCTGCACGTGGCCCTGCGACTTTCTGCTCAGTTTTCAAGCATGCCATAATACTGAGGATAAGGCTTAAAGACAACAGTGAAAATAAAAGTGTGAAATATTAGTAAAAGCCCAATTTCTTGTCACTGATTGAGGGGAAACACAGTGAAGGTTTGTATGATGTTCACAGAGGCTTTGGTGTCATGCTGCTATCACTGAAATCCACAGTCCTCCAACAGTCTCTGGGACTTGAATCAGACCTAGTTTGCCTGGATTATCAGTGCAACCTGTTTTCTCCCATCTTGCTTCATCCAGAATAAAAGAAACTGCCTCACAGTTCTAGGACTGGCATTTAAAACAAATGGGCAGTATTAAGAGAGATAAGTAAACCCTTTTTAAAAAGGTGCCCTGTGGAATGGTATTGGAAGAAAAACTGATCATGCGGAAGAACAAGAGAAAGCTGAGGTACACACGTGAGTTTTTCATGCAACAAGCGTGGGGTGGGGGGTGAACAAGATGATCAGGATGAGGAATGAGCTTCCACTGATACACAGAAAGGGAAGAGCATTAAATCAGGTCTATTGATTGGCACTGATACAAAAGTAATGTTTTTCTCTTAAGCACAACTCTGCTGTCACAGCTTTTTGGCTACTGATGTGTGCTCCCAACAAAAGACATTACCTTAATGCAGAGAGGTTGCTGTGAGCCGCAGGAGTAACTGAGGCTGTGACATATTCTCAAGCATGGTTATGCAGACAATTTTTTCCTAGTGCATTTTTACATCTGTATTTTTCTCTCCTGAGTGCTTCTGTTGATAGTCAGACTTTCTTAATTGTTACTGCTCACATTAAGTGGTAGGAGGGGGGAAGAGTAAAAACCTGAATGCTTATAATGTCCCTCACTGCTGCAAAATCATTATTGGGAACCAAGTGACATCAGCACGGGGGATTAGAGAAGCACAAAAATAATACATGAGGGGTTAAAAAGACAGTGTTAGTGGCTGTAGAACATCATCTTCCCTTTCTCAAATAAAATGCTCTCATCCACTGACTCATCTATCTCAGTCCTCATTAAAGTTAGTGGGAGCCTTCCCATTAATTAAAAGGATATTGGATCAACCCCAGATCCTCCGTGCTGGGTGTAACGGGCACAGTTGTTAAACTCAGAGGTGAGCAGAGGGAATTTTATGATGGAAGAGTCAGTGTGAAATTTCAGCCCTCTTGAATCCACTGGTGAAACTCCCATTAACTTCATTAGTGCTGGGATTTTGCCACTAGACTCAGCATGAAGTGAAATCAATGTGGCAAGAGACGGCAGGATGTTTGACAACAGAGATGCTAGCTGTGTTTTATCCATGGCTGGAATGCTGAAGTGTAAACTGTTTCTCCACATTTCAGTTGCAATAGGAAAATTCAGCCTGACTGTGGCTGCCTGTCTCATAAGGAGAGAAATTCTGGTGTGGCATCTGGTATGGGCTTTCCTTCAGAAATGCTCCCTTGGGAGATTTCCAGTTTATCCAGAGGTGGCTGTATCTAATATGCAGCAAATAACTGGAATATAATACGCTTCCATCCAGCAGCAGACACCAAGCCCATAATCCCTTCCAAGGTGGAAGAAAGCATAAAGCTGGAGTTCAAATAAAAATAGGGAATTTGGAAGAAAAGAAGCTTCTAAGAAAGTAATGAGCTGTACCCATCCAGCTGTGCTATCTGCAGGGAAATGATACATTTTAAAATTGGAAAGAGATGTGTGTCTGTAAGAAGGAGGACAAAATGATTGAAAACACATGAGAATGGAAAGGATTTTCACCACACTCTCCCCCACTCTGAAAAGAAAGATGTCCATTATAATAATTGCAGTATAAGGCCCAGAAATATGCTGCAGTGTGAGGCCAGATCCATCCCTGGAGGGCTTGCAGGCAGAGATGAATATAAGAAGTCACAGGAGTTCAGGGATAGGTCAATACAATGATTTCAGTTTTTAAGCAACTAGTACATGGTTTTCTAGAAAGGTCTGGAAATCTTATTTCCCTTAAGCAGTTGAACTCTTAAAGGCTCTTAAAACACTGGTTGCTTTCTGAAATGTTTGTGGTTATCAGTATCTAATTCCAGCCTGTCTCCCAACCTTGGGCTGCCTTTGAAGTATCACTACCAAGAACTGCTCTGTGCTCCTTCTCTGCCCTAGCACATGCTTCACCTTTTATTTCTACGTGCTGTTGACTGGTATTAGCGTACCTTCCTCAAAAGAGATGAGGATGATAATGAGGTAGTGCTTAACTGAGGTTCCTGAAAGGACCTCACTGGCTTTAGGCTCCATCTGTAGCCACCAAAGATCTCTGTCCTTGGGGAAAGCACGTAGTGCAGCGTTGTAGTGCCTGCATTTAGATGTGCTGCCTGTCAGTCAGACTCCTCCTGGGGTTAAATGGTTCATTTGTTCACACGCTATCTTACTGGTAATGCCAGTGTGTCATTAATGTAGGGAATCATTAAATGGGGAACATTTTTTCTGTCTACTTTTCTGTGCATTAATGTTAAATGTGGTCCCCCATTCCTGCCTCCAACACCCACCCTCCACACCCCCCATCCATTTCTCTTTCTGGAGCATTCAGAGTGCATGACTTCATCTGTTTGATTATCTCGAGCCTTGGGAATGCTGGCTTTGTCTCTGAAACCACCAGAATGTGCTGAGCAAACACTGCTCCTGGTCAGGCTGCATCAGGGCTGGTGGTTAAACCTCCTATGCAAGAAAACTTGCAGGGAGCTGCTTTTCGATGAGATCATCTCTAATGATAGGGGGGTGTCTTATTTTGGTGAACTGGAGTGAACACGAGGGCAGTATCAAGGCCAAATAAAAGAGCTGTTGTTTCCGAATGTTTTTGTAGCTTTCTAGGATTGCATTTTTGCACAAAAGTGGGCATTCATTCTTAGTTATGTTGCAGTTTCATCTTTCATACTGACAGTGTGGTTTCTGTCATTGGCAGCAGTGCCAGTAAAATCTACAATGGATTTTTAAAATGTAATTGGGGAGGGAGTGTTTTTTCACTGAGAGGCATGAAGAGCTGTATCTCTGATGATGCAAACTTCTTAAGAAGAGCTGTGCTGTTCACTGAAGTCTGTCTGGCTATAGAGCATTGTTGTTGTTGTGCATCAAGCAGCAGGAGTAAGCTGAAGCAATGGAAGGGGAAGGATTGCTGACAGGTATCTAACAGGAGCCATTTCGTGGGAACTCCTGTGATGGGAGTGCAGGAGCTCTCTGTGCAGCAGTTCCAGCTTGTTGAGGGGAGTATTTGCTGCCACAGATGTTCTGATGTGCAGAACAGGAAATTAGGATGGGTTCAATATTACTGGGATACAAGGAAGAATATTATGTTTCCGTGTTAGCTGATAGTATCTAAGCTATGCAAATGCAATCTTTTACGGTCTGCAGATATCTCCTTCTGCCCTCCATGAGGAAGGTAAGTTTTTAGAGCTTGCTCGGAACTCAAGCTGGGGCATTACATTGTCAGAAGTGATCCAAAAGAGGGGAGGTAGTGTGTGAAAAAATGGACAATGTGAGTTACATACCCTGACCCCCCAGTCTGTGAAGGCCCATCTTGACATCTTGAATTTCCTCCCTGAATATTCAAAGAATGTGGGCCTGACACTGTTCGTACATAGCAGAGGCAAATAATGCAGATGGCAATTACAACCACTGTTCAAATCTTAGCCAAGCATGTGCTTATTAGTTTGAACAGTGTCAAGGTCCCAGCTTTCTCCCTTGTCAGGCAGTACAACCCCTGCAGGTTTAGGAGCTGCCAGTGCATGTGAGGACATTTGCTGTTTTCTGTCACTGTTCTTGCATATATATGAAGTTGAGTGTTACCCTGATGTTACAGTGATTGCTTCCAGCACAGCTTTTTTGGGGAAATAAATCATGCCAGTCAAATTAGGAAGTGATCCAATATCTTGCTCATAACCCAAATTAAGTAAAACAAAGCTTGCATTTTATTCTGGTTTAGAAGAGGTTTAACTATTTGGCATGAAGCCCTCTATTCTCACTTCTAGTCCATGACACAAGCATCAAAGAAATTGTTATACCTTGGCCAGAAATGCTTAAAGATGTTCTAGAAAAGAGCTTATTCTCACTGAGCTGAGAAGATAAGCTTGTGCAGAGCTGAAACCAGCTTTCAGGAGTTTTGCAGGTGGAAGCTTTGAATGTCTGGCTCAGTTTTGATTGTTTCTATTGAGATTAGTGCTCAAGCCAGTGTTAATACACAGTTTTGCATGGCCTAACAAATAGAAGATATAGCTTTATCACAGATGATGAAATTGAAGTCTTTTCCATTGAGATAGAAGCTAGAGAAGGTTACTGTGGACAACTGCTGACTCTGAACGTTTTAGAATTCTTAAATCCAACAAATTTGTCCCCATGAAATTTTAAAGACCTGGAGACAGGAGCTCTGGTGATCTCTGTATGTTGCTTTTTAGTCAGTAAGTGGAAAAAAGTGTACTGCTAACAGGCTGTGAAAATTGAGTGCTGCTGGTAAGTATTGGTCTATCAGCTTGACATTGATCCAAAGCAAAATAATGGAACAACTGAAATAGGAGCCCTTTATTAACAAATTAAGGGAGCAGCACTTTGTTAACATCTATCTACCTGAGCCTAAGGAAAATGGATCTTGTCAAATCAGCCTGATGTATTTTACTTTACCAAGATTACAAGCTTGCCTGATAAAAGTCGTGGTAGTCTCCTGAGTGGGCCTTCTTCACATCTTGATCCGGAGAGAAAATGAACAATGCCCAACAGAAAATGGTTCTGATGCTGACAGATCTCCAGGTGGAGATGGATGGAGGCAATAATCTCTGAGCATTTGGTGTAGGGCTCCTCAGAGGTCATTTACTGTCTTTTCACTATTTAACACTTGTGTCATTAGCTTGCTAGAAAACATGAAATGATTACTGCTACTGTTTGTAGATGTGCATGCAGACTGGACACAACTGAGGGAATAAGTCAGCTCACTGTAAGAGCCACCCACACTATATGATAAACTGTGAGAATGTAAGAAACGCTCATATATTACTTGCCTGGTACAGGGTCTTCTATTTAAGCTCAGGACAGCAGGTCTTGAAGGGGCCTGAGGCTTTGGTCCTGCAGAGAAGCAATCAAGAGGCCCTGGTGGATGGAAAAGGGAGTATAAATCCCGACACTCTGCCAGGCTGTGGGGTTTGATAAGGCACCATTGTGGATGTGGAAGGAAACATTAGAAAACTGAACTCAGTATGGGTAAAACGGAAGCAGGTTGTTTACAAAGTCACAGTATGTTGGATAAAATCCACTTTTGTGCAGAGGGCTAGCACAGATGATATCAGGGCTTGGAATGAGATTTTCATCTTGGGTTGCCTTTCAGTGCAGAGGTGGAGTTTAACCTCAGTATGTTATTGTGCTACATCAGGATTTAAATTCCTTATTTACTGTTTTCTGGCAAACATTTAGGTAAATGTTGCATGAAGTAACATTTATTTTTAATAACATTGACATTTATCTCACTTTTCTCCTGACATTTTTAGCATCTTCACAGATACCTGTATAGCTATTTCTGTTCTAAAATTTGCAGTAATTAATTGCTTTTCTGTATATCTGTGGAGCAGCTATCAACAAAGAGAAAGGGAGGCACTCTAATTTCACATAGTTTGATTAAAAGTAAACTGAAATAATTAAAGATGTGGCATTTAACATAGAGGCTTTAAGGCTGAAAACCAACATCCTGATACCTGCTGAGAAATACCTTACTCCACAAATAATCCCTGCTCTAGTAACTCCTGCCATGGCTAAGGCTAGCATTGGAATGTGGCCCACAATAATTACTGTTTTGAGACAAAGGGGACGCTTTCCGCTCACCCAGAAATAAATCACTTTGATTGCTTTTCTCCTATGGCAGAGTGCTGTATGTATAATTTAGGATGTACAGCACAGCAGTGGAGCCTCTTAGAACTGGATCATCCCACCGGTCAGCAGTAAGAAAGCTGATGCAAGTGATGGGTGAGCAGATAAACAATAACAGCGCTGGGAGCTGGCAAGTGCCAAGGATGCTACACGTGCTTGTACAGCTAAGAGTGCCGTACATGTTTCGGTCTCTGGTATCAGCCTGTCTTGAGGTGAGACCCAGCTTGCCCACGTATGGCTAAGCTGCAGGAATGTCTCAGGAATGCTCTTGGGGGATTGTCTGAGTGCCGACTGGAGCTGCAGTCGTGTCAAGAAAACCAGTCCGTCGTGTTAAGTGCTAATAACAGGAATTAAATCATTCTGTAAGCACATTTTATGAACAAGTATAATCAGTTTGGTGTCTCTTAAAAGGCTGGTATGTGATGACTCTGAAGAGCCTTGGAACAGCTTTAGGAAGGGGAGGCAAGGCAGAGCATCATCCCCTTTGAGAGGGTATTTACTGAAAATGTGGAGCTCTCTTGTAGAAGTGAGTGGGGCTCTCCATGTGCAGCTGGGGGCTGACCTCACAAATGCAGGGTCATTTGTTGTTGTAGAAACCAGCCACCTGAGAAAGGTTTCTAAACACAGTTCTTTTTCATTACTTGGTGAGCACTCAAAACAATTATATCTATGGCAGGAATTGCTGATGGGCTTGTATCAATTTCCTTTTGATGGTTGTCTTTTCTTTCTTTACTCTGGGGTCTGAGATGTTTTGGGAATACCGGGATCTTCGTCCCTCTCTTCCACAGCTCCAGCTCCTCTTGAGACTGTGAAATCAGCTTCAGTCCCTCTGTGTCTCATCCTGCTGTGAAGTCGTTGAACTTTTAACCAGTTCTGTAGTTAAATAGTCCCGTCTCACTGTGCCACGAAAGCACATCTCGCTCTGCATGCCCCAAGTTTCTGTACTGGAGGCACGGCAAGAACCGGAGGAACTGCCTCTGCCAGCAGCCACCCACCTCTTCCAGGGCTTTCCACCTGAGCGGGCAGTTCCTGGTGCTTGGTGTCATCCCTGCTCTGGCTGAGAGCAGAGGTGAACAGCGAGCATCAAGGTTCTGTATCACAGAGCATCTGGCAAAGTTAGTGAACCTGGGCTTGATACTGTGCTTTGTCTTCTGGATCAGGTGAAAGGCTGACACAGGAATTTTAGTAAAACGTGTTAAGTAGGCACCCAGAACCTGCCACAGACAAGATCACTTCATTGTCTTGCATGGGTTCATCTGAAAAAGCAAATATATGTAGTTTGCATGTCTAATGCAACTAGAAGAGACAGAAAAAGACAGAGAAGAGGTTGTTCTGTTTCATTTCTAGTCATTCTACTTTTGTGTAAAATCAGCATTGTGATTGAGGCATTCTTACTATAATTTTGCACATACTTGTTTGTAATGGGAGGCATTGCCATGTGGCATCCTTACAACCCCCTTTTTTTTTGTCCTTTATGAAATCTTGTGTTTTCAATTCTGAGTAAATTAAAGGGTTTGGATTGGCAGTTCCAGATGCAGATGCTGTCGGTTCATAAAGCAGGTCCTGTACAGTAACAGAATTAAACTGCCAGTTTAGCTGTGCTTGAGCACCTCTGATTTGATCTGAAGAAACCTCCATGTCGGCAAAGAAAGTTAGTAATTTTGTTTTCAGCACAAACACGAACTTTTATGATGCAGAAGTTATGCAGCTGATTTAAGTAAACTGACTGGTGGTATTGCTGCTCTTCCATACCTGCCACTACTTACCGATTATAAAACTCTGCCTCTTTACCCCTGTTGATAGCAAGTTTCTTACTTTCTGCATCTGCTGGGCTTCAGTAACATGTTTGCTGAGAAAAAGTCCTGATGTCTAATCTTGAGCCTGGTGCATTCTTCTACATTTTCTTTTTAATTACATTAGAAGGAAAAAAGCAGGTGGGGGAGAATTTGGATCCGAACAATGTTATTTAGGCAATGAGTTCAACTTGGAGGCTAAACCAGACCTTTTGCTTTTGAATCACTCCGTGGGTGGTGCT
This sequence comes from Coloeus monedula, assembly GCF_965178545.1. Classification (NCBI taxonomy): domain Eukaryota; kingdom Metazoa; phylum Chordata; class Aves; order Passeriformes; family Corvidae; genus Coloeus; species Coloeus monedula. Next base: position 91,465,956 of record NC_138783.1, read on the forward strand.
GCTTCTGTACAAGCACAAGGTGCCCTTACTATGTTTGTAATTCAAAATAATTTCCAGCAATATGAGTGCAGATGGAGCCAATCATTGGTGCTTATTTCTAGGCTCTTTCTACCTTCTCATGGAGAAAAAAGTCTTTCTGATGCACTTTTGAAGCTGAACACAATGCAAAAATCAGGCAGACCTTTCATCTTCCTCTGTCCTGATGCTTACCATCTTCTCTGTTGAAACATGGGCACAGTGGCATGTAACTAGCATATGGATCAAGTCTCCTGTACAACAAACAACAGCTGTTTCTTCCGTGCAGGACCCCAACAAGGTACTTGTCCCAGCCCCAAACTGTGGAACAAACTGCTTCTATGAGGTCTGCGCCCATCCCTCTTGCAGGACTGGATCCCCATCTCACACTGGTCCCAGACAGGAGCTGGGGAAGGCTGTGTTCACACAGGGACAACAGCTCCGGGGTGAATGGCCCTTGCCTGCCCCAGTTGCTATTAAAACATGGGGGAGGTTCCTTTACAGAAGCCTAATGGGAGACGTGTCAATCTCTTCTAATTGAGCACTACTACAAACCAGAATGCTACTTGAAAATCAAAATCCCTTTGTACCCAGCTCTTCTCTTTCACGTCTCTCACCATGACCAAGGCATGGAGCTGAATTACAAGCCCTGCAACATCTGGGTGATGGCTGACAACAGGGCATGTTCACAAGGGGCCAAAGCTTGGTCTAGACTGGGGAGTGGGGGCAGGGAAAACCATCTCCTTTAAGGAAATCTGGCAGCTCAAACAGACTGACAGTTTCTCTGCCCCTCATCCAGACCATGGTTAGTCACTGGTCTGGCACACCAGTGGCATGCTCTCCACACCCATCCTCTCTCTGCCAGGCACAATCTGTCCCTCTGTGCTGACTGCTGGAAAAGCTTGTAGGGGTTATAGAACAAAGGTTTGCCTGTGCAGCTGGTGAAGTGAGAAGTGCTCACTCTTGGATAGAAATGACAACAGCTTTTTTTTTTAAACCAAATTATTTATTTGAGTAGATGAAGCAGTAACTGTGCACTGTCTTCAGAGTCATCTAAAACCAAATTAATGCCATGCACTTGTAAGCCAAGGCATAGGGAGGCAAGTAAATCCTTCTTCCTAGTCTCAGGGGAGTTGCTTTTTCCCTGCAGCACAGGACACAGGCTCATGCATGCTTAAAATGCCATATATCAGTTACAGAGCCCATGCTGCTGTTCAGATGACACCACTGGTAAGTACACAGTTTTCTTCCCTCTCGACCTAGTAATGTGCCTGCCCTCTCATCATCATCCCCCATTTTATTTTAACAGGGAGCAGGCTACACCAGCAGCATAACAATTTGTTTCAAAGGGTTCCTCCTCATCTCAGGATGATTGTTAGAGAAACGCTGGGGTTGGATTGACTCATGGGAAATTGTTATACTAAAGCTGGAGTGCATGAGGAGTATGGCTTAGCCCATCTGCATTCGAAGGTAATGCTGCTCTTGTTCTTTTAGGATTTTTAGTTTGGGAAAAGTTAAGGCTGGGTGCAGCAATGCTGCTCTTTGCAGCTGGAGGTGCAGGGAGAGGTTTGCTGCTCTGTTACATACCATCTGCTGTTGGGCTGCTGGGGAAGCTGGCAAGTAGCTCCAGCTTACCACCCAGGTAAGGTATTTTTGAGAAACTGCTTCTGGGATTGTCCTCAACCCAAAGACCTGTTAAAATCACTGTTAAAATGATGATCAGGGATTTCTGCTCATTGCCATAAAGGCTGAAATGACTGGATAGAGAAAGCTGTCAGTTTTCAGTTCTCCTTGAGCAGATATTTCTGCCCAGGATAATGCTCCTCTGGGGGTGGAGAATAAATGGAAATTAATTACAGAGAATTCCATGGGAAGGCAAAAATGAAAGCAATTTAATCATAAGGTAAGTGTTTATGTTGCAGAAACAACTAATTGGTTTTGAGCAACAAAGATTTTAGGATAGAAAACAGAGAAATGAAATATTTTATGTGTGGAAGTACTTTTGATAGATTCTGAATACTAGATTGTATACTGGAGTAAATTTGTACCATTAATTCTGTGCAGAAAAAATGAGGTTTTTATAAGGGAAACAGTAGTAGGACGTTGTCTCATAGAGATGAAAGAAGAGGGACTTTCTCTCACCCTACATTTACATCCAGAAAATTTTGGTTTTTTCCTGTTAGTATCTTGACCAAAACCCCAAACACTTTTTTTAATGCATACTCTGAATGCTGCTTTGCACTGTACTACACAGAGTAGGGGCAAGTGACTGAAACAGACCGATGGGGAAAGCATAAAAATTATTGTACAAAGAGAGATTGTTTAGATACCTTTATTTAGCAAGTGAAGTACATTGCCAATAGGAAGGAGAAAAACGGAGACTCAGCTGTGTTTACGAAAGCAACAGAAATTTTCCTGAAGTGAGGCCAACTTTGATATGAGCTATTAATTTTGCTTGATTTTTGCAGGGCTACTTCTGAATAGGATTGGAATGTCATGTTTTCGTGTGAGGGCATAAACATCTTGCTTTCAGTTCATGTTAGTTTTGCATCTGTTCTTCTAAAAACTGACACCCAGTCTGGCACTCGAAGACCCATAACATGGCTGAGGTTGTAGCACAACCTGAAACAAGTTGTGCCCTGTGCGCTTTTGGGAAGGGCTGGGATCCTTGTGGCACCAAAATAGGCTCTTGAAACAGAGCCAAGTGCATTGTGTTAATCCTGTATTTTTTGCCCTTCTCTTCTTCCATCTCAGCAAAGCTTTTCCTTGTGGCCTTGATCCAACAAGCCGTTTAACTGCCTGCAGGTGCAGGCACAGGATGGGACCTCCTGGCATGTCTCACTGTGTGCTAAACTATATTTTCAATGAAAAAACAACCACAAGACAACTTTTGTGCCCACCTGCCCCTGCCAGCCCCAGCCTTTGTTAGTGCTGAGTACAAACATCTTTCCAGAGCACCAAGGTCAGTGTGACAAACCAGGAAAAATACCAAGTGAAGGTACAAGTCCCCCCATTTCACTCTCTGACCTTCAAAGATGGGTGCAGCTGCTGGGATTTACCTGCAGCACTCTGGCTTTGTCCATTAGAGCAGTTTTGCTGGGCAGTGCAGCAGACTGTGCCTGGGTCTCAGTGCTCCCTGAACACACTTGTCTGAGCACAGGTTGGCTGGTCATGCAAGGCCACCTGCAGCTCTTGCACCACCAGTGATCCATGTTGTGCCAGTTGTCAGTGGCCGGTGCAGGTGGTGATGTCCTGGAGATTGCCATCCATGAAACACTAGAAGAGAGTGAACTGTTTTCTGCAGGGTTTCCTATGGATCACATTTTTCAGTGTTCCCTAGGCACAGCTATTATTTGGTGGCTTCAATACCTGCCAACCCATGAGATGTCAAGTCTATTTCTGCCTTCATTCTGCCTCAGGTAAGTGCCAGGCATGAGTGCCATGTCCTTTCTCATCCCACTAGGCCACTCACACTCTGAGCGCGTGGTGGCCAGGAAACACTAAAGAATCCCAAAGGTCTGGCTGCACCCTCCGCTTCACGGCGGCTTCCACACAAATGGGTCAGAGTGAGCTCCTCACCTGAGGGAGCTACTCCTTGTATAGGTTGTACGTGAAGCTTTATTCATGAAGGGATTAGGGACAAAGAGCCAAAAAAATCTGAGGGTCCAGGGATTTTATATAGATGGTTGGAAAGGCGGGAATAAGGGATACAGCCAATGGGACAAAGGGAAGGAGGTGGAGTTGAGGCTAAGAGAACCAATGGGAACAAAACATAGGCGGGAGCAAGGGAAGCAACCAATGGGATGTCGAGGAGTACAGAACTTTCTAGAACTAATACAAAGTTAACTAAGGGAAATAAATATTCACAACTTCATACATAAAACAGGGAGGGTAATACATGAACCAATCATTTTAAAGTGTACAAATTGCTGAACCAGGGGATGATGGGTTCTCACCCTAACCAGAGGCAGTCTTCAGACATTGGTGTCTGACCACCAAACATTGGGGTTTAGTGTTTCATTTGAGGTTAGGGTGCCTGCAGCCATTTACACTGCCACAACACTCATGACCCATTGAGCATTAGCCAAGTCTTGCTCCTTGGCCCGTTTTCTACTGCAGATGGAAGTGAGAAGGGGTTCTGAGGGGTCTCCTGTATCTCACACCCACACTGATAACTACCTTTCCCCATCAACAGGAGCTCTCAGCCTTCTCTTCCTCACTGATACCTTTCTTCAGTATTTCACCCTATTATTCCATTTTTCCTTAGTTCGAACTTTTCTGCCAAGAAGAATTTGTTTAGCTTCAAGTGTTTTGTTGATCTCTCACTGGACTCAAATTACAGCACCTCAGAGTGAGCTTGCCCCTCCTCATCACCTTCTTAGGAGACCCAGGTTGTAAGAGCATACCACTATTTTACTTCTGCCCACTCCTTGGATGAAGAGTACGTTTTGTAGGTACTGTTCAGCTTTTGGGTGTAGTGAGCTGTCCCACTGATTGTGTCGAGAAAAAGAGAAAAATTGAAGGCTAGGAATTTTCTGGACCTGCCCAAGCATGTGTTCTGTGACCCATTTGCCTGAGCTCTTGCATGTGTGACTGACCCTTGAAGAGCTCGATTGTTTTGGCAAGACAGGGCTGAATTGGCCATATCTAGGTAAGGAATTACTTGGTGCTACTTAAGTGGAAGTGTCAACAGGCTTGTAAGTATGAAGTTATGACAGAATCTGCTTTTGAGCAAGTCCTGATAGACTTCTATCCACTGCAAGAAAATTATGAATTTGTCTGTAGATCTGGTTTGCACAACTGAGAAGAGACAGTCTCGTGGAGATATTTATGGTGTTTACCTCATACCAATATTTTCCTCCTTTTGAACACTGTGAGCAATAATTTGGTACAGTCAAGTTTGTGAGATTTGGTTGGGAGTTTTATTTCAAAAGACTTCTAGGTAACATTATAAAATAGGATTTGATTTTAACCCTGAGGAGCAAAATACAACTAATGGGCATGACCAAATTCCCACTTACTTAGAGAGAAAAAAATCTGCTACATCCTTTGACAAATGGACTTGAGTGAGGCTTAATCAAAGACCCTAAGCAATGGGCCCAGATGAAGAGGTTCCCAGAGAAGTCTTTGCACAGCTTGTTCTTTCCTTTGGCAACCCCAGGCTTCCTAGGCAAATGGGAGCTCTAAACTTTGTTCATTTCCCAACCAAAACGTTAACCCTAGGCACAGACTAAACCCTTTTCCAAGGACCACAAGCTGTAGTAGAAATCAAAAAGCTATCATGGGAGAAATATTTTTACATTTTCCCTTGTCAGCCACAACACAACTAGAGTTCAAGGGTTTTCCCTCTCCTAACCCTAAACATTGGCCTTGGCTGGATTATCACAAGCCACACCAATGATGAAATTTTCAGAGACAAAATCCTAATGAATCCAGTCCCTCCCTCTGAGGGAGGTCCTTGGCAGTTCAACATCACATGCAATTCTAGGCTTTGACATTCCCCTGAACCTGGCCCTAAACTTTCTGTGAGAGTTGAGCATTTGCCTAAGAGACTAAGTCATGGCCAAGATAAAAACTGGTGAGGGGAGAAAGCTTTTTGCAGCCTCTGCTTTGCCTTTAGCAGTGCATTAACAACCCCATGCCAGGTGGAACTATAGGACCTCGAAGTGCTCCCACTGTAACCCTGAGCCCCAGTGTGGGCTGCTTCACAGGTAAGAACACTCAGCCGTGGCTGAGATGAAAATGCAGCAGGGGGTTAAATTTTTTCCTGTTCACTCTAGCCTTTTCCAAACCCTTTGCAGACCTTTGCCATCTGGAGCTCTAAGCTTTGTCCCCCTTCTACCCTTAGCCCTAAAGCCTAAGGACAGCTGATCTTCAGTCAAGCACACAGAGCAATGGTCCAGATGAAAAAGCAATCAAAGGAGAAATATTTCTGTGACCCACACTTCCCTTCAGAAGTCCCTCACCAGTGCCATGTTAGCTTTTGCTGTAGGCTTTTTCCCTTTCCCAACACTGAACTCAACTCTAAGTCTGTGCATGGGATGAACCATGGGAGGAACCAAAGCCCAAATCAAGCAATTGTCAAAGGAATGACCTTCTAGGAGACTGCTGCTTCTCCTGGCAGCCTGTGGCAAATGCAACATCTACTGAAGCTTCGTATCTCACCCTCCTAAAGCAAAAGCCTGACCTTCAGTTAACTATAGTTAGGGATAACCTGCTGTGGTCCTGACCAAGATGTCAGAGGAACAAGCCTTCAGGAAACCCATACTTTAATCCTAACACTGAATGTGGAATGAGCCTTGGGCCATCATTTAAATGAAAAAGGTGTAGGGAAGAAACATTTTTCTTGCCTTCTCCTTACTTTGGAATCCCCTTGGCAGCCCCATGCTAAAAGAGCTCCCATCCCAACTTTCTCCCTGTTTCTGTCCCAAATTGAACCCTGCCCCAGACTCTCACCTCAGCTTACCCAGAGCCCAGGGAAAAAGGTTCTCAGGGGATAATTTTTTTTCAGCCTATACATTGCTTTGACAGTGCAATGCCAACTGGGGCTTTAGGCTTTGTCCCATTCTTAAACAATGTTACTGTAACTGGAGTTTTATCCTTATCCCTGAACTGGCCTATTCAAGAGATAGCCATGTAACAACTCCAGTGCTGAAATGCTGACAGTCTCTAGCCTTTCTTCTAGCTACATTGACTCGCTATAGTCTTTGAGCCCTGTGTTCCTTTTGACTCTTAATGCCACAGCCAGGCACAGCACAATTAAAGGTTATTAACAGTCATGTGTTGCTAGTGTGTTTGTAAGCCGTATTTAGGGTTCTTCCTCTCTTATGGAAAAAAAAAAAAAAACGAAACCAATCACCTCTGCCAGGTAGCACTGTTGTGTCTGTGATTAATTATGGGGAGGATTGAAGACAGACGACATCCTTGTGAAATGTGCACATTTGTCCACTAACCTGTGTGGACTGTGTGATGAAGTGGTGGGGAGAAGGGCTTCAGACACCAGCTATCTTCCTGCCTGTTCTGGTGCAGGCCGTGCACTGTTTCCCCCCCATGCTGAAGACTCTCCCCTGGCATCCAGTTGGAACAACAGAAGGATCAAACCAGCTCCCTGTTCGTTTGCATCCGGCTCTTTCTGTTCCTGCCAACAGCACCCAGAGAAAGACCACGTGTTTATTTTCATGTAGTGTCTCCCACTCATCTGCTGGAGCAAGCCATGGATCCCTGCCATCTAAATCCTGCAGGCATTTCCCTCCCCTCCCACCCCCTTCAAATCTGTGTGCCAATGTTGGAAAGTCACTTATTAATAAAATAAAAGGCTTCCCATATTAGGAGAGATTATTTCTGTAACTTCTGCTACATGTTCCAATATCCTCAAGGACCTCTGCATCTTCCCTATTGTGCTTTAATGCTGGGAAGGATGGGGCATCCACCCCCAGAAATATTTTCCATCAGAAAATTGAATGAGCCATGTGCGTCTGGAAAATGGAACAGTGAATGTTAACAGGTCCTCACCCTTAGGTGTGCTCTGGTACTTATTGTTTCAGATGGCTCTGAATGAAGGTTATCTCCTCTAGCTTCTCAGATCTTTAGCAAAAGAATAATATTTGCTCTGTGAGCTCAGCCCAGCTGCATCTAAAGCTCTGACTGTAACACAACTCAGAGCTGTAGGATGGAATTTAGACTGGTGCAGTGGGTATCACGGTAAACCTGCAGCATATCCAATTGCTTTTTCAGAGAGCTTGGGGGTTTGAGGCCAAAAAGGGAGGGTGACTGAAAGCTGGAAGGAAAATGGAAAGAGCCACTGCTAGGAAAGAAAATTGCTGTAGTAAAGATTTCTGTAGGCAAATGCCAGGTCAAGTGCTGATGGATGGTAACTGCCCAAGCATCGCTCATGGGTTATCGTGTGGTGGAAAGTAATAGACTACCCTGAGCACCCTCATTCAGCAGAAAGGACCCTGCTGCATATTCATGTGATACACAAGGGTTTACCTACACAGTTTTGGTAGTGCTGTAACTCCATCTGTAGCAATTAAATCAGGACATCCCTCTGGCATGGGTTCAGTTAGACTGATGGGATCCAATTCCCACACATCTAGTAGAGAAGTCTGTGTGGATGTAAAAACTCCAAGATAGAGCTGCCACCTGCACAAAAGTTAGTAGCATCGTGATGACACCAGCACAAAGTCACATCTACCCAAAGGTAGAGTAAATCACTAAAAAACCCAAACCCAAACCCTGTGGCATAATTTTAAAAAAAGAAAAGCTTTGTTTTGCTGCATACTCATCTTTCCAGCTCCTTGACACTGAAGACCAGAGGGATACATAGATCTGCAGGCAGAAGAGGTGAAAAGCCAGGTGAGGCAAGGGTGGAAGAGCTGCCCTGGCACAGCATGTTGAAACCATGCTGCCAGTGCCTCCTGCGGGGTTGTTGTGCAGGGTAACAGGCAGCCAGCAGGAGCAGGGTCTAAGGGAGGGTTTGATGAGGCTGGAATTGCCAAAGGGCTCTCCAGCTGTAGGGGACAGCGATGGCACCTACGGGAGGAATGAATGGTGGAGTGGGTACAAGGGTAAAGCCATAAACCTTCAGCCCTGGCACATATCTGGCCATTTCATGTGCTTGCTAGGTCAGTGATGAAAGACTTATTCATCAAATCATTGCATGCTGAAATGTGCTACATTTTAGTAGAAATAACCTTTTGAAGCAAGATATATTATTTATTTCTGACCCTTTCACCTCAGCCAGAACACTTTTTCGTGTGATTTAACTGAATTAACAACTAGGCTGTGATCTGATGAAACAGTGAATTCTGCAGTAGTGCTACAGGACAGAGCTCCCCTGTCCCTGGGTATGGGGCTGTGACACCAGATCAGAGCAGCAACCAGGGGAAAAAGTAAAAAGAGCTTAAAAAAGCGTTTGTTTTTTTTTTACTGTGTGTTGAGGTGGTGCGAACGGGCAGGCTGGGGTGAGGTTTTCAGCTTGTCTTGCCATGAAGTTTTCAAGTCTGAGTCAGTGGTTATGCAAAACAGAAGAAGCAACAGAAATAACAGTCTGCCTGTATTTGTTGGGATGTGTTTTGATTAATAGTGCTCATAAAAGCTTACAAAAGATCACAGCCTGCTCATGGGCTCAAATTAAGCTGGGGAACATTTTTTTTTGGTTTGAAAAGAGACTGAATTTCTTAGATTATATATCCACAACAAAAAACAAGTTCATTCTCATTACGGAAATCAGGAAGTGCATTTCCAGCAGGAGGCATGAAGGACATGCATGACCACCACTCATGCAACAAGCTGAAAATGCGCTTTTAAATTATGGTCTTCTCTGGTCATAGCATTTGGGGTGACATTTAGAAAGCCCAAGGAAATCTGTGGGCCTCTAAAATGACTAGCTGCATGAAGGTGGATTTTATTCTTGTAGGAGGAAATATTATTGTTTCCCATGGTTCCTCTGAGTGGGGTTTGTGTTTGGTGTCCAGGCAGTGCCTTGTTGCACACTCAGTTCCCCAGCTCAGGGTCTTTTGCAGTGTCTGAGGGGAATGCATTGAATGAAATGTTTTTACTAAGTCTTTCTCAAAAAGCACAGCCAGAGGAAGAAGAGGACCCCCTTTCCTCAGAAAGTGCCAGCATTAGTCCAGGATGTGGTACACAGGGATTAGCTTCCTCCTCTTTCCCTCAGGCTCTTTGGGCTCATCTCTCACACTTTCCTGTTGAAACTGCTTCGCTTTGTTTCAACAGCCGCTTGGCTAGAGAAAAAAAAAGCAAACACAAGGCAATTGCAATAATAATATTGGTAGTAGTAATAGTAGTTGTAGCAGCAGCAGTAGTAGTAGTAATAATAATAATAATAATAATAATTTACTCTTGACAGCTGCATGAATCACATTGGGTTCTGACCATTTTTCTGATTAGTTTCTTGCACCTCTGGGAGTACAGGAGACAGGAGATTTGTTGGCCCTGCTCTCCATAGGTGAGGCAGAAGGACACTAACAAATCTGAATCACTGGAGTTGCTGTCTCTTCTTACTCTCCAGCATAGCCAGGAATGTAGGGTTACTTCCTGTTTGGCTCTGCCTGGGAGAGAACGCAGCTGATCCTCAGAAATCAGAATAAATAATTCCTTTTGCACAACAAAAAATTAAAGCGTAGGGAAATGACGAGAAGGAAAGAATATACAAAATTGCTTAAAATTATTAGTATTGGCAGATGCAGAATTTGCCTAATTGGGAAGGTAAATGACTGGGGAAAAGTGAAGTCTGAGCTTAAATGTGAATATTTTTCCAGCTTTGCACATTGCCACTCTGTATTTAAGGAGGGATCAGTCAGGGAAGAACTTGCAGTAGTGATTGTCCTGTCTGACAGCAAAGCCAAAAGAGCCCTCTTACAAAAATTAAATCTTGATCCCCATCCTGCCTTTTCTCTCCCTCTCAGATCACTAACCATTGGTTGCAGCTTTTCCAGGCTCAAAAGGGAAAACACTGAACTATTATTGCTGGGCAACTCTTCCTCCTCCAGGACATTTATTAAACTAACACCTTTATTATTCAAAATATTTGAACAAGTGGTAGCATGGTTACCTCCCTGTTTCAGAGGTCTGCTGACGCCAGCCCTAACACAGCAGAACAAAGCAGAGACTTTTGCTCAGCACACCATTTCTCCTCTCCCCTGTTCTCCCTGCACAAATTGACCCCTGATGAAGGGCAGGCGGAGACCTGAGCTTTAGAACAGATTATTTTGTTCAACCTTGGAAAGGAAAGCAAGCCTTCCCAAGTCTCCTTTGATGCCAGCTGACCTGAATCAAAGTTTGCAGACCCCTGGCTGATAATGTTTACCAGATGCAGCAGTGAAAAAGGGTTTCCAATCTAGCTTCTCTCTTTCTAGGCATCTATACCAAAAATTAAGTGCATGGGTAGGAGTCTGGCATCTGAGGGTGTGAGGGAAGGCTTGCTGCAGAAGAGAAAAAGCAGAGAATTATCTTTCTGCATAGCCCAGTATATTCAGATGCTTAAGTAATAGCTTGTAATAATCCGGGTAAGTGCAAAAGGCCTGTTACAGGTCCTGCAGTGATGGGGGTTGCTGGCAGCTGTATCTGTACTAACATTTGGGGGAGCAGGGGGAGTCCTGTGTGGCAAACACATTGGCAGGAAGGCAGAACTGAATGAAGGGAAGGAACAACAAAAGCAACATTATTTTTGCTGACAGAAGCAGAAGAAAATGGAAAGTGTCACCTGAGGGACTCTCAGTGGCAGATAGAGACACTGGCAGGGCCTGATAGCACTGGGGACACAGATGCCTCAGTCACCTGCCACAGGGACAGAGAGAGATGGTAACAGCTACCTGATCACTAAGTGTAGAAGAAAGCAGTGATATTACTTGCAGGTATTACTTCATAACTTGCAGTCATTGTCTTGGAGAATCCAGTCCTGCTGGCAGCTCAGTGATGACAAAGCAAAGGTGCTTTGGCACAGAGGGAGGAATGAGGTGGTCACACAGGAAAGTCACAAGTGCTCGACTTCCAGAGGCTCAATCTAATATGCAAGAACTCCAGCTGACCCTGTTGAGAATGGGAGAAGGAGAAGGAAAGGGGGAAAATGTAAGCATTCATATTTCAGAGCCCCAGCTGCTCGAAGCAAATCCAGACAAAAGGCACTGTTGTCCCACTGCTGGAAATAACAGCATGGTCAGGCTTTGGGGCAGCAGGAGAGAGTTAAGCATCACATGACAGGACATGTCCAGCCTTGTGACGGCTGTTGTGCTGTATATACAGCATTGTATATGATACAGAAAAATATTAAACAAAGGAAGAATATCGAGGCCCCACAACTCCCTGTGTGTCCGTGTATACCGTGGGGTTGTGCCTGTACTCCCAGCACACGACAGCTTGCCAGCCCAGACATGTCAGTTCCCTGGGGCTCCTGGGAATGTGCCGGCCGTCCTTGGGGATGGACTCTCCTTTCAGAATCTGCCTTAAAAAGCAGCAGCAGGGTGGGGGCAGGGAAAGCAGCCAAAAGATGCAACTTTATGCAAAAATCTGTGAAACAAAGGCTGGTGAGCGTGGCCTGCATGGGGGAGTACACCTTCACTGGGTTTTGGGGCAGTGGCAAGAGATGTGGCATGGTTGCAAGTCCTTCATACAGGGAAGGAGAACATAAAACAGGGCTAGATCTGAGTCTGCAGGAATGCTCTCCCCTTCCTCCTCCTCCTCAAAGTGTGTGTGTGAGCCAATTGCTGATTAATTACCATCCCTGACAGACCCTATTAGCTTGACCTGGGCTAAGACCTCTCATCTATCTTTGCTTTTTTAAAGAAATGGGGCATAACCACCTTGTGTGGGCAGTAAGCTTCACACTGTCCTCCTTCACTCCAGGCTTTGCTGTCTGAAAAATCCTTTGCTTGCTCTCAGCTCCATGAGCTTTCCTAGGTGTGACAGCCAGAAGGCCAAAGAGCACGGCATGGGATGTGTACATCCCCTCCAGGGGCTGAAGAAGCTGCTGCACAGTACCTGGTCTCTCCATCACCTGCCAGACCTGCATCAGCTGTGTTACAGCTGCTGGTGTGCTCCCACACCCCTGTCCTTCATACACTGTTGACACACAGGAGCCATAGCCTCTTCTCCCTTACTAGTCCCCGCAAGTCCTACAGCCTTCTGTCAAAGATGTTTTTCCCTCTGTTGTTCTGCAGTCTCCTTGCCTGAGCAAGACCTTGACATTTCATGATTCAAGCAATAAATGACACATAATTAAAATACATGCATGACCTGTCTATCATATGCTGTTAACCCATTCTTTGCAAGGAGCGAGTGGCCGCTCACCTCAACAGGTCTCATCCCTTGTCTCCCAGATGCCTGCCTTCTTCAATCCTCACCTCATTTTAGAGCTGCTAAAACATCAGTGGGATGTTTGAGCCAAAACCCCGAACAAGACTGAAATTTTGTTCCTCAGCTCCTTAGATGCACCCTGCTGCAGCCCTTCACATCCAAGATGAAAGCCAAAGAATGGAGTAAAATGGACCCTCTGTACAGTCTGATCCCCCATGGGCAGGTGAGAAAGAAGGTCAGGGCTCTCCCATGTCTGATCCTGGATCCTGGGATGTGGCCTGCCTGGCCTGCCTGTGCTTTACTGTATTCTCATTCAGTATGTATGTACTTGTACTGGGAATTTCAGTCTCAAGCTCACTGATTCTGCTCCCCCACCCCTCCCAGTCCGTCCAGTATGTTTGTTTCGGTCTTGGACTGGAGTCTGAAGTGATGTAATAGGTCTCCCAGACAGGAAACTCGTGCTCAGGGCTGGCAGAAGTTCTAGGTCTGGACAGTGCAGGTGTGGGGGCTGCACCCCCTGGCCCTTTCCCCATGTCCCAGCAGTGCCAGCAGCACGGTGTCTGCAGCCTTTCCTTCCCTCTTTCTGCCCAGAGCACCTCAGGGATGCCACCCTGGCACAGAGCTGCCTCCAAACCACAGGGGTGCTTAAGATGGCATGTATTTTAATGTTATTTAGCATGTGGTTTGCATGCTGTCTAGTCTTTTCTTGAAAGAGCAGTGTATAGGGAGAGAACCAACAAGTGACGCTTTTTTATAGTCCTGGAAGAGCTACAAACCCAACACCTCCAAAGTAACACAAGCCACTGATGAAAGGAAGAGCCATGTGTCAGTACTACAGGTGAGCAGCCAGGCATCTGCTTTAACAAGGAGTGTTTAAAGGCCCCCAGTGAGCACACCCTTGCTCAAGTTCCTATCAAACAGAAATTCAGTCTCAGGAGGATTCCTTTTTTTTCCTTGGGATGTTTTCCAGCCATATGGTGCCAGTCTCAAAAATTCATGTCTGAATCATTTATTTTTAATAAGTAAATATCTTCCTTCTATCTCTCCTTTATTCCTTAGTGGGACAAGAACCAATTTTTTTTTTTTTTTTTTTTGTAATAGAGAATGAGCTTCCCTGTCTGGCTCCCTTGGATTTCTGGAAGTTTTTCCTTGAGAAGTCTTGCCAGAAGGGGAAGGCAGCCATGCTTGTCCCATCCCATGGGGTGGCTCAAGGAAGTGCCACTCTCACCTCATATGCAACACAGGGCTGCTGACAAATATCCCTGCTGAAGCGAGGAAGTCCCTCAGAAACTTCATTTATGTGATAACATACTTTTGTTACAATATATGTGTCCAGCTCCTTTTACAAAGTTCACTGTGGTTTTCTTTCTGCTGCTGTATTGCAGCACCTTGGAAGACACACTTCATCATCACTTCAGCGGCCCTGCTGTTCTCCAGGTTATCTGCCACCATCTCTTACAAGCTGGAAATGAAACCTTTTATGTCATGGAAGGCAATACACAGATGGTGTATGTGCCTGGATGGGTGTGGGTTTAAGTGCGTCTCCTGTTTGGGTGCCTTAAACTCACCAGCTACACGAGAAAACCAGCACTGCATCTGCCCTCCCCTGGCTCCTCTCACTGGGCTTCACCATCTTAGTGCTAAAATATTCTCCCAACAGTAGGCTGAAAGCAGTGGTGGGAAGGTGCTTTCACGTCCAACCTGATGCACTGAGTCTGGGCAATAAAAGGGCCCGAATTACACCCTGCAGCTGGGTTGTTAACTGCAGCGATTAGATATGCACCTGCATGTGTGAGCAAGTGGATGTATCCAACTTTGGGAGAGATTTTAAATAGGCAGCTCTGGCAATCCTCTCAGTTTCTCTCAACATGAGGATATTCTGCTTTACTGGTTTATTTTTGGACATGCAGGCTGCAGAAAAAGGAATTTTGTTAATAGAGGCATGCAGCCTCATTTGTGAAAATAACTTCATAAGTATGGGAGAACATTGTGCTGTTTTACTTAAATCTGCACATGTTTTGCTGACTTAGAAGTTGGTACTGCATTTCAAAGACTAACTCACTAAGCCTGATTGGTGTCCTTTATCTTTTGATGTTTAAGAAGTTTTTCTTTCCAAAGTCTTCTTTTCTTTCAAGGCACTTCAATGAAAAGTCTTCTTTCACCCACCTTCAGAACTGCACGTAGCATCCTTCAATTCTCCCTGATTTATCTTCTGTATTCTCTTGACTCAAGACAGATCATAAATTTACCCTAATTTATGATCTGGTATATATATATATATATATATATATATTTGTGGTTTTTTTCCAATTCTGCATTTTCTGAGACATTTATTTCACCCTAATGAAAATAATGTATCTACTTGGGTATGCTTGTCCCTCTGAAAGTAAACTGTGGTGGCCTACCATGGCCACAGGGACAATAAATGCATCAGCTGGAAGCTGAATCAACTGATTCCTTGCTGATATTTCATCAAGCATCTGGACCTTTTTATTTTTCCCTTGAACTACTACTACTTACATGTTCAAGTGCAAAAAAGTGTGTTTAAAAATAAAGCGAAGGGTCAAACTCTGACCTTGTCTTCTGTGGGAACTGCACTGACTTGGTGCTCAAGACCATGTTCTGGTCAGAATTCCAGAGTAGAAAGAAGAGTCTTTTTTATTTTCTTTTGATGCTTTTTTTGGTGCAGCAATAGCTACAGGCTAAAAGATCCACTTATGACTTGTTTGAAGGCTTTAAAACAAACCACAGTTTTCAGTGACAGTTCTGGGACTTGTACATCACTTCATTTTTCTACTTTTCTTCTAGCTTTTTGTCACCAAAGGTTTTGGCAGGAAAAGAGGATTATTATTACTATTAACTTTAAAGAGGTCATCTGCTCCTGCTTCATGTGTCTCTCTCCTGAAACCATTATTTGCTGTTTGTGACATCAAGTTGTTGCTGTGGTAGCAACTCAAAAATAGAAGAACATGACATCATGCAGGGAAATAACAGCTTATCTGAGGAACTTTTATAGGTGTCCTCATTTTCACTTTTTGTTTTCCCAAACCCTGATTTTAATCTGTTTGCCTGAAAAAATAATTTTGCAGACAATAAGCATCCTACCTACCTACCTACCTACCTACCTACCGTGTCCCTTGCTGACGTGTATGGCTACCCCGAGTTTTCCTGTTTCAATATGAGATGTTCAACACTGGCTAAAGGTTTAAGCTCCCAAATCAGTGTTCATCACAAAAATGCAACTAGATCCTGAGCCACAGATTCCCTGGCAAAATGCTCCACTGATTGTGACTTCTGCCAGGGTGGGATAAAGATTAGTTAATTCCATTGTAGGACCCAGGGTGCATTCTGTCTTCCCATAATTCTCAGTTTATCTGAATATGGGGAATAGGGAAAGTTTGGACAAGATGCTGTGCTTGGTGTTTCTCCTCCGTCGGGGTGTCAGAGACTGGCTACAGCAGGAGGGGCAGAGGTGGATAAGAGGCAAAGCTTCTTCATGTAGGACCAAGAAACCTCATGAGTGATTGGTCATCTCTCTGGTCCTCAAACTCTGAACTGAGATGATCACCAGGTTAGAAACAAGAAGCAAATCAAGAGCCAATGAGTTCCCTCCAAAGGTGTCATCTGGGCTTTTTCTGCTGACATGCTTCTTACTCTGGCACTGTCCTAAGCCATTAGGACCCTCATTGCTACCTTTCTGTGGTCTTTTGGGGTGGCTGTACCATACTTTATTTCTGCACCAAAGATTTTGATTTTCTCATGGATTAATGAAGTGTTTTGTGGCAAAGCAAGGAAAGGGTGTAGGTCCTTCCTTTATATGGTTGCCTGTGACTGCCAAAAACTGGATTGAATCACTCAACAGGCTTCTTCCAGTTGTATTACTGATACTAGTAGTTCAGGCTGAGCTTGTAGGAGAATCGAGTTTATTGCCCTGACAGTGCTTTACTCGCTTTCAGACCTGGGTTGGGAGCAGGACTCTTGTAATGGGTTCTGAAAGTTGCAAGTGACCCAGAGGAAGAAGCTGAAGGGAGCAGTCTACTACCTGAAGTCCACAGACATTGGGGATTTGAAGCCTTTTGACTTTGCATCCCAAATTCTTCTTCTGAATTTGCTTTTTTAGAGAAACACTTTCTCATTCTCCATGCAGCAATGGAGTCCCTTTGCATATCACAGTCTTAAACTTGGCTGAGGCCTCTCAACACTTTAATCATGAAACAGAAATTCAAGAATCAACAGTGAAGACTTTTGGCAGCCACCACAATCCTGCAGATACAGTCCCTTCCTTATTTTCTCTATGAATTTGCTGTGGAATTTGGCTGAATTGGCTGTAGGATTATTCCTTCATGCTTTCTTTTCTACTGAGGTTTTAGAGACATCATCACAGTTCTACTTATCACCGCCTCCATGCCCCTGCTCCTCTGTTCATCATGTCTCTTTCATCACCTTTCATCAGGCAGGATCATGCAGTCTCTCAGACACTGGACATGTAGAGGCATCCTCACCCCACAGACATTTAACAGGTCTGCAGGGCTGCATTACTATTCTGGCCAGGAGGCATTACCCTGGCATGGGAACTGGAGAGCAAACAATCAGGGCACATGAAGGGACTGAGGGAGAGTTACCAAAGCTGCTCTTCAGTGCCTCATCATGGATTCACATGGCCAAATGGGTCTGAATGCAGCATCAACTATGACAGACCAGGGGTACCACCTGCACTGCATCCTCAGTGCCTCTGAGTGTCTCAGTAGCTTTTCTAAAGGGGAAAGCACAGGGAACTGTGGTGCAGTCTTCTCAAGGTAGCCCCATGGAAGGTCTATGGGAGATGGTAAGATCCATGCTGGTCCTGTGGTAGTGAGCCCTGGCTTCTGGAATGACTTATAAGGAAGGAAGCCACCTCTGTCTACAAAACAAGAGAAGAAAATATGAGTCAAAGTGTTACCACAGCAATTTTACAGGCCTGCCTTAGAGATAGCTTGATAGAAAAAGCAGGAACTAAAAACACACACTATAATGGGAAATAGAAGGTTTAGAAAACATCAATTGGGCTGCAGAGATAAAGAGATGCCAGTGAATGTATTTTAAAGATGGGAGCTTTATCCTCATCTTTTTTATCTAATAGAAAAGCTGATTGCATTTTCTTTCATATGAAAAATCATAGAATCATAGAATGGTTCAGGTTGGAAAGGACATTAAAGATTATCTCATTCCAACACCCTCCCCACCATGGGCAGGGACACCTTCCTCTAAAACAGGTTGCTCAGAGCTCCATCCAACCTGGCCTTGAACACTTCCAGGAATGGGGCATCCACAGTTTCTCTGAGCAAGCTGTTCCAGTGCCTCACCGACCCCACAGTAAAGAACTTCTTCCTAATATCTAATCTACACTTGCTGTCCTTCAGTTTAAAGCCATTATCCCTTGTCCTGTTACTACATGCTCTTGTAAGAAGTCCCTCTCCACCTGTCCTGTATGCTCCCTTTAGGTACTGGAAGGCTTTTATAAAGTCTCCCTGGGGGCTTCTCTTCTCAAGGCTGAACAACCTCAATCTCTCTCAGCCTGTCTTCACAGGAGAGATGTTCCAACCCTGTTATCATCTTTGTGGCCCTTCTCTGGACTCATGTCAGCAGGACCACACCCTTCTTATGTTGGGCCCCCAGAGCTGGATGCAGCACTCCAGATGGGGTCTCGCCAGAGTGGAGGAGTGGGGCAGAATCCCCTCCCTCGCCCTGCTGGCCACACTGGTTTTGATGCAGCTCAGGACACAGTTGGTTTTCTGGGCTGCAAGTGCACATTGCCAGCTCATGTCCAGCATTTCATTCACCATTACCTCTAAATCCTTCTCCTCAGAGCTGTTCTCAATCCATTCTCTGCCCAGCCTGTATTTGTGCTTGACTTACCCCAGCCCAGGTGCAGGACCTTGGCACTTGGCCTTGTTGAACTCCCTGAGGATGGGTTCACATGGTCCCACCTCTCATGCCTGTCCAGATCCCTCTGGATGCCATCCCTTCCCTCCAGCATGTTGACCACACCACAGAGTTTGGTGTTGCCAGCAAACTTGCTGAGGGTGCACTCGATCCCACTGTCCATGTCACTGACAAAGGCGTTAAACAGCACTGGTCCCAGAATTGGCTCCTGAGGAACACCACTAGTCACTCTTCTCCACTTGGGCATAGAGCCATTGACCACAACTCCTGGAGTATGACCATCCACCCAATTTCTTATCCATCCAGTTGTCTATCCATCAAATCCATGTCTTCACAGGCTACCTGTTCTTGTTTCCACCCACTCTAGGCTTCCTTTTTGTGTTTGAGTTTGTCCAGGAGCTCCTTGTTCATCCACACAGGTCTCTCTCTGGTGTTTCTGCCTGACTTCCTCCTTGTTGGAATGCACTGCTTCTGAGCTTGAAGGAGGTGATTCTTGAATATCAACCAGCCTTCTCGTGCTCCTCTTCCCTACAGTGCCTTATTGCATGGTACTTTATCAACCAGATCCCTGAACTGCCAAA
This sequence comes from Coloeus monedula, assembly GCF_965178545.1. NCBI lineage: Eukaryota > Metazoa > Chordata > Aves > Passeriformes > Corvidae > Coloeus > Coloeus monedula. Next base: position 91,485,287 of record NC_138783.1, read on the forward strand.
ATCTCTCCTGAAGTCCAGGATAGCAGGAGTATTACATGCCCTCCTCACTGCTTTGAGGATCTTGAGTGACTTTCATGGTCACTGCAGCCCAGGCTACCCTTGGGCATCACATTTCCCACGAGCCTCACCTTGCTGGTGAGAACCAGGTCCAGTATAATATCTGTCCTCGTTGGGTGCTTATTAAATTTTCTTGTTTCGTTTCTTTTCTTCTTTGCCTCTGCCTTTGGAGCTCCTTTACTCAGAGTTTGGATTAAAATGCAGGAGTTGCAGAGTTGTTCTTCAGACTCAGATGTTTATTATTTCTTATCTATGGTACAGCTGCATGGAATGTGCCTCTAAGTTAACAAGATGGAAATGGCCTCTGAGTGCTACCTTCCAAGGTCTTTTAAATCCCTAACTGTCCAAATATGGAATGCCAACTCATTTATTTTTACTTATAATCCAGTAACTAATCATTTATATTCCACATTGCAGTTTTTTTGAACCAATACCAGATCACGCAGGCATGTGGAGAAGAAGGAAGAAGAACGAAGAAGAACTAACCTACACCCGAAATCCTCCATCTTGTTACGTTATCCCAGAAACCTAAATGTCCTACATCTCTACATATTCCACCCAGTTATATAACTTTAATTAGACAGCAACAACCTCAGTGCTATCACATAAAAAGGGAAGCCTTTCCCAAGGCCCCAGGTCAAATGCATTGTGCTTCTGAGGATCGCTGCCTGTCAGCACTGAAATTCTCTGAACTCAAGGTTCCAACAGGTGCTCTGTCACTTGGAGGAGGAAGTTATCATCAGTGCATTCAGGAACCATCTGAATTGCTCACACCCTGCTGTGTTTTCTCTCCAACAGATATCAGGGTGGTCAGAGTCCCCCATGAGGACCAGTTCTTGTGAACATGAGGCTGCTCCTATCTGTCTATAGAGGGCTGGGTCTTCTAGGTCAGGTGGCCTGTAGCAGACCTCCACCGTACTGTCACCTGTCCCTGCCCTCCCTTTGTTCCTGACCCATAATTTCTTGATCAGCTCTTCATCCATCCCCAGGTGGAGCACCATTCCCTCCAGCTGGTCACTGACAGAGAGCAACACCTGCTCCTTCATGTCCCCTGCCTGTTCCTCCTGAGGAGCCTGTATCCTCCCATTCCAGCACTCCAGTCACAGGAGCCATGTCTCCATGGTGCTGATAAGGCCGTAGCTCTGCAGGCACGCACACAACTCTAACTCCTCTCATTTATTCCCCGTGCTGTGTGTTTGAACAGAGGCATTTAAGCTGGGCCCCCTTATGAACATGACTTACTGGCTGGGGCGGCAAGAATTCCTTTGTGCTGCCCTTCAGGTGCTCACCTGATGACTTGTGATCCTTTTCCAGGCTTTGGGCATCTCTTGCTGGCCCTGGCATCAAACTGGAAGGGATGCATTGAGGTTCTCCTCCCTGAGAAACTTTATTTTGACAAACTTTTAAAACTTTGTTTAACTTCAAGTTTAATGAACATTTTAGTTTAAATAAAACAAACAAGTGAAAAGGAGGGAGTAGTAAACTGTTAGCTGCCTATTTAAAAACAAGGAAGCTGCAAACAGTTATTCCAAAGGCATTTGCTTCATCCTGCTCACTAACTTGTAACTCAAGTGGAATAATTAATTAATTTGAGGCACTCTGAAACATGCAAATGCGTTTCTCAGCATCTCCTGTAATCAATCACTCTACAGGGAGACAATTAATTTATCAAAATTAGGAATTCCTGATAAGGCTGTTTCACAGTTCCCCTACCTTTAGAGAGGAAAACAAAACAATAATTAAATAAAAGGGAGAATTTCTCCAAAGCAATGACTCCCCAGCCAAATAAAATTGAACCTCTTGTGGTAATGAGTTTATTTTGGACTTGGTGAGGAAGGTGGTGATCTCCAAAGGCAAGCAGCTTCCACAGACACCAGTGCCCAGAAACTGTATGAGCTCTCAAACTGCAGTGTTGTTGCTGGGTGTCAGCACTTTCTCCTAAGCCGTTTAGCAACACTTTGAAACACCAGCTTAATTTTAAACTCACTTGCTCACTGATTGTGGAGGTGGCCGCAGCTACATCTGGGCAGCTGCTCCCTCCGCCCGTTGGTGTCACCCCCAGGACGTGCTGGAGGTCACAGTCCCCGCAGCAGCCCTTGTTGAAGACATGCCTTTTTCCTTGGCCCTGGCAGAGGGGGAGCCACCAAGCCTGAGGCTGCTGAGGATGGCTGCAGGGCTCTGCCGTCTCATAGGCTCCAGCAGCTCTTAGGTGCACATTCACTTACAAAATTTGATGTCTTCATGGATGCTTATCTGCATCTCAGCTCAATGGAACCCCCAGTCTGGGGCTTTTGAGTAATCCTACTCAAAATTTTAGATAACAATTTATAAAAGTAAGAATAGGAAAATGAACTAATCAAATGCTTGCCTTAAATTCGGTTGAAATCAGTAAGGCTTTTCCTTTGAAGCCGTTAGGATTTTGATTTGGTTCTTGAGAAAATTGGTTTTTCCATGAAAGAAACACTGGAAGTGTGTTTATTGCTCCTGCATTCATGTATGGGATTCTTCCACATTTTCTCTGCATAATGAAGAATTATAGACTTATTCCTAATCAGTTAGCAGCAAGGAGGGAACATCCTACAGACTAGGCTGTATCAGAGAGATAATGAAACCCACATGACATTTCAGGGCAAGCTTTGAAAGCCTTTTCCTTAGATAAGCTATCATGCTCTTTAAGCAAAATTGTTGTGACTATGGGTTTCCCCCCACCTTGATTTTCATTAACATAACCATTTGCATAAAAAGCAAAATTCTTGTTTCTGAAAAATCCATATTCTCCTGCTGCTTGTTTCCCTCCGCGCCCCCAAAGTTTCCATTCTCTGTTGGCAACTTGATAAATCACTTCCACTAAACTCAATTATGGTATCACCAACACAGCTTTATCACTTCAGGTGATAAGGAATAACCAGCAAGCACAGCCACAAAACCTGCAAGAATACAGATTATGTTTCCATGTCATTTGCTCCATTAACAGCTTGTATGGAGTGTTTGGAAAAAAAAAAAGGAACAAAAAGAAGACATGATAGAAAGAGATTATATTCTTTACATATCTCAGATGTTTACAGCCGAGGTAATGCATAAATTATGAGCCTCAGGTAGGGCCTTCTGAGAGCAGTGGAAGGACTTTCATCAGCTTCAGTGAGTTTCAGATAGAACAACGCATTTAGAGTGAAGCAGAGTACCATTATATAATGACAAAAATTGGAAAGAGAAAAAAAAAAAAGCAGCAAGTGAGAGGAGAAAAAAGGCTGCAGGCATTTTTGCTGACTTGGATATGAAGGTTCACAGCAGAAGCCGAAAGATCCATATCTAAATGGAAATGAGGAAACCACTACATCTGAATGAGATTTTGCTGATCCAGTCTAATTAACCTGGTAATGTTCAGATACTTTAGTAATTAAACTTTAACTTTAGAAGGTAAATTGCTTCTTAATAAGTTCCTGGGATTTACTTTTGGCATGGAGAACAACAGTATTCTTGTCTTCTACACTACAAGAGTCTGGAGCATGATTCTGACAGACATCATTATAGTCCAAGCCACCACCATGAACAGATTTCAAGAGGAAGAGACCCCTCTTTAACTATAGCCAAGAAGACCTGTGCAAAAAGAAAAACATTAAAGAATTGTAACTAGCAAAATTTCATCTAGTATTTCAATCATTAAGTGCTACAATCAACTTGTGCTATAAAGTAAAATGCATTGTGGGAAAGTTAGGGGATGAAACTACAGAGATAATGACAGGTTACTGAGAAAGAATAATGTGTTGTTAATAATTGCCATCCAAACATGTTTAAATATTTCTAAAATAGAGGCACATTGCAGTTTGGAAAATATAGGGATTACCTGTAAGACAGGAGAACCTGTCCCAGGCAGGCTGTGAGAGTGATTATGAATAGCCTCCTCAACACAGCTTCCCAGGGCAAGGTTGCACTAGAAGAGGAGCATCAAAGAGAAGCAGTCACATTGCTGTTTGTCTGTGCAGCATGCACAAGACCAGTCTGGAGAGAGATATCCACTTATGAAGTCCATGCTGCCTGAAGAATGAGGAAATGAGTCCACGGAAAAACAATCCAGGTGACCCTCAGCCTGGAGACCAAGCCTTCCCAGGTATGACTTGAGGGAGAAAGGCTCTTGTTCTCACCTAGGAGGAATCTTAGCAGCCTTATGTTCTTGCAGACCAAAAAATCTATGATAAGATAATGGTGGGATGGTATAAAGTTACAGACAAGGGGATAACAAGATCCCGTGGGTAGAAATTTAAGTCAGATGAATTCAACCTTAACACAAGAAGTAATCTCCTACTGCTAAAGTTAATGGGATGTTGCAGTGTCTGAACAGGAAAGAAGGTGGGTGCTTCTGTCAGTTTGTGATAACACATGCCCTTTACAACATGCTGCTCTCTTTGGATCAACTGCACATAATCCATACAGAGTCACAGAGGGGCGAGTAGGCGGGAGGGACCATGGCACAGGTGTCTTGGGGCGACTTTATGATGTTGTATCCCCTATCTCTGCTCTATGCCCAGAAATTAACTTTGTGCCTTTCTGTGCCTTTAAACTGAGCCTGAGAGTGGGGAGAGCAGATGTTCACGGACACAGATACACACTCCTCTGCGTTCTGCTGCAGCAGCAAGAGTGGAGGAAGCGCCCTGCTTGCTTTCCAGCCAGCTTTCAGCTCCTCTTCTCCGGAGGGAGACAGAGAGTTGAACTTTGTTTTCCTGGGACTTCGGTTTTTCCCTTCTTCTCTTCTGGACTGTTTCAACATCAGAACACACTGGGAGGATTTTCCACCGAGGCCCCGGCAGTGGGCCCACACCGACCCAGCTCCAAGGAGGAGGAGAGAGACCACATCTACAGAAGGACTCTGAAATCTTCCCAGGTTTCTCTCAACAGCAAGAGGTTTTTTTATTTAGCATTATTATCCTTTTCCTGTGTGTTTGTTAAATAAATAGGTTTTTTATCTCTTTCACTTTCCTCCAATGAATTTTTTTTTTTCCTGAACCTGATGGGGGAGGGATGGTTGTAACCTGCCTTCTATCAGGGGATATTTTCCTCCAAATTTGCCCAAGTCGGCACAACAGGGCATCAGGTGCAGAGGGGATATTGGGGCAGATGAGATCTGGTACAGGCACATACTTGTTATTTGTACTGCTGCAGGTGGCTGCATGGATGAAAATGCACTGATTGCTCTCTCTGGTGCCTCCTTGCTGCATGGATGAAAATGCAGTGATTCCTCTCTCTGGTGCCTCCTTGCTCCACAGAGAGGCTGGGAAAGGCTGCAAGTCAAGGCAGTGCCAGCATGTGCTGATAGAGCCATTAGTGCAGTGATACTCCCTGCATCCAGGCTTCGTGCAGTTGCCTAGGGGGTTCTGGGGGGATATTTTTATCCTGCCAACGTTTGCCCATTATATATGTATTTCAGAGAAAGGCAGAAAGAGGAAATTTAACTCCAATGGGGCACAGCAAATCCAAACAGGGTGGATCATAGCACACCAAGGCAATCATTTGGTGCTGGGAGATGATATCAAGACCTCTTTTGCATTTTATTTAGCCCATTGACAGATACAGAACTGGGTCAGAAGAAACCTTTGGGTAACATCTGCTGGTGTTCAGCATTCTGAGGAGAGGCCACCATGGGCATGTTGACTCCTGCTACCCACTCCTGTCTGGCGCCACCACAGCATCCTTGGCTGATGGAGCCCAGGCTTTGCTTTTGTCTCCAAAGAGGAGCGGGCCAATGGGAGGCAGTGCCATGAAGGGAGTCATCTTGGGTTTCCTGCCCTTTGGGTACCTGAATGCTGAACAGAAATGTTTTCAGTTGAGAACTGGACTCATCCGGCTTCCTGCTGAGCCTGGGTGCAGCCCTTTAATTAGTGGGAAATAATTGCATTCAGCAGAGGAAGAGGCTGTCAAGTAGCATGGGAAAAAATATTTTTGATTTAGCAGAAGTCATTTTAACCTGAGGTGTCCTATAGGAAGTAGATGAAGATATGAAGCCAGCATTTCTGAGAGCAGGATATGTTGTCTTTTCAAAAACATTCCCCCTTCACTGGGGATGTGTCCTATTGGGACACTGGCTGAAAGACAAAAGATGAAAGGCTGCTGAGTCTGAGGTTTCCTACCAGCTGGCACCACTCCACCTTCCTGCTGCATCAGATGGGTGGCAGCAGCCAGTGGGGTGGGATCTGTCAGGGCATGTTTAGGCTGGTGTTGGACCTGAAGAAGGCTCAGGATGTGCAAAACCTCTTGACTTACTTGCTTATCAAAGCATTTAGGCTGAGCTTTCTAGAAGAAGCTGGCACAGACTGAGCTCTGCTCAGCCCCACCAATATCCAGGAGGAACTGGGCTCCTCATTTCCTGGACCTCTTTGAAAATCCCAAACTTCCTCTCCCCTCCTGTCCCTGGGGGCTGGGACCATCTCGGAGTGCTTACTTATGACTTATTTCATAATGTAGCAAAATAATAATGATATGGCAGATCTTAAACTCACTAAACTCCAACAACTAGTGTAATGTGGAGTTTGAAGAGCTGGCGATCGTAAATGGTTAACTAACAAGTGTTTACAGTGCCTCATGATAGTTGCTGGCACTAAGACAAGGGCAGTAAAAAGTGGATTAGATGAAGATAAATGTGAGACACAGGCAGAAACAAGTACTCTAGCAGATGTGTGTGGAAATTAATGGGGTGGTGATAATAACAAATTCTGATTCGCCACACAGTAAATGTGTCTCTTGATAATCGGTTTCCAGCCGAATACCAACCAGGCATGCAAGAGACAGAAACCTAAATGGGGTGACATCTCCACATTGCCAATGCATTGGATGGACACAGAAAACCTCAAAAAAGATAGCTGGAAAAGTTGAGTTTGTTTGGTTCCCTGCAGTCTTCAAGATTTTTTTTTCTGGGTCTGTGACCAAGTCTCTTGACAAATAAATCCCCAGGGCTACCAGAGAAAGATTTCTCCCAACTCAAGCTGAGATCTTGGCCATGCTCCAGCTACTGCTACAGATGTCCTGTCTGACGTGGGGCAGGCAGTCACCACTGACTCCACGTCTGCTCATCTACCAAACTGGGATGTGAAAGCTCCCACACAGCACAATGCTTTGCCAGATGTGTTGTTGAACTTCATGTGTTTATGTTTGCAAAGAGAACATAGGATGAAAGGCATTGCAGAAATGCAAGACATGATTTGTTATGATTTAAAAGCCATTCTGGTTTAGCAATGCTGCTTTCAAATATTTGCATCCTGCAGGCATTTCCAGATAAGAACTTAAGGCCAGCTTTTCTTTTCCAGTACCAATTTTTTTAAAAAGCAGAGTGGCTTTGGAAACGGAACTTTGAGCTTGCCTGCTGCAGCCCGTGTGACCACAGGGACCAGACTGTGACTCCACAGGCATGGAGGCATGGAAAGCAGTCCCTGCTCTTGCCTCTCTTCCCATGTGAACAGACCCTGTTCCTCCCCCAGCTTCACCATGCACACCCATCCTTGCAGGCTTTGCAATGAAGGTAACACAAACCGAGCTGGGACATTTTCCCAATGTGTGGAGCTGGGGCTGTAGCAGGGCAGGGAGGGGAGGAGGGCAGGAAGCCCTGAGACTGGTGTCACCATGGTGGAACTGTAAAAAGGACCCACCTCATCACTGGTACTTGGAATTTCTTCCCACTCACCTGAAGTTTGGGTGAATGTGAGAATAAATCCTGTGGGATGTCTATGAGCCCCTGCTAAAATCCAGTAATTTGAATAAGTACAGGGGACTAAAGACAAACACAATGGAATTAACAGGTTTCTGTCCTACATCCTAAAATAAATGACATTTTCCATTCCCAGTGAAGGTAGCAAGTACCTCCTTGCTCAGTGTCTTCCTGCTGAGAACCCTCTGGCCACATGTGATGGTGCTGCTCAGATACTCTGGCTCCTGGCCTCTTTTTCCTGGTGTCCCCATCTTCAGGCACATCAGTCCTGGGCCTCCTTGCCTCGGGCTTGGATAGTGAGGGGTCAGCAGCTGAATGCAGTGCCCAAAAAATCCCTGAAAGCAGTGAGTGGGGACCTGCTGACTCCAGGCTACCAACAATGCAGCCCAATCAAATGCATCTAATTTCCCAGTCAGTGCTTCTTGCACACATGACCTGTTAAAAGGATTAAATTAAAAGAATTCCCAGAGCTAATCTAGAGATGATATGATGAGAGACAGGAGCTCAGGCACATCCCAGAGGTGACTGATCAGGTTTCCTAGGATGTATTATTTATGGGGCCATCTGCTTTAGACAAGCGTTGAAGTCTGAAGGGGAGGAGGATTTTGACAGAATTCACTCATTTAACTGGGACAGGGTGATGGTGGAAAAGATGCTGTGGTTTCTCACCACTCCACCACCCCTCTCCAAAAAATGATATTGTAGTTATTTATTCAATAAAGCTGGCAGCAGGATACCTGTGTGTCGATGCCTTCAACAAAATGCTGCTGAGCTCTGAGAGCTCACCCGTGTCCTCACAGAAGGGGCCATTCCTAGCAGGGGCCATTCCTAGCAAGGTCCATTAGCATAAGGGAGAGAGGTGCAAGTATGCTCCAGTCTGAGCTACTGGTACTGTGAAAAGTACTGGAGTATAAACAGAGCCATGACTGGAATGTGAGGAGGCAGGGGGGCAGCCAAAAAGAGGCAAAGTCAGCAGGAGAACAGGAAGAATTTCCCCAAAATAGACTATTTAGTTACTATATAGCTCAGTAACTGCAGGATCTGTTTACAGCAATTACAGACAACACAAAGCAAAATCTCAAGTGTAAAAAAGGAAACTGTCTTTCTTTCTGATTTAGGCTGATGTGCTATTTAAATAATATGGGTCAAGCAATCTGAAATAAAATATCTTCATGAACAGAATTCCCTTCTGTCCATCTCCCACAGTGCTAAAAGTAGCCACCTTCTGCTGACATTTCCCCATCACATGTGCATTACCAGATTTCTAAATATCGATGCTTCCTCAGGGTAATGTCTAAGCCTTTCTTAGTGATCAGGAGTGAAAGTCATCTCAAAGCTTTGGTTGGGAAAGTTCTACTAAACCTTTACACAGAAATTTGCTGGAAGCTACCTGTCAGTTTGCTGCCCACTTTCCAGTAATTCAGACTAATGACTCGTCAACACCCCCTTTTTTCCCCCTTTGCATCTGTCTAGAAGGAGCTTTCTGCTCCAGTTACTGGTTTAATAACACAAGGCTATGTACTGGGGCAAAATTCTCACACAGTCTTACTAGATTTGTCTCATGACTATTTTCCTAATCCTTATTTTTTAGTTTTTGAAAAACATTATCTGAGTGATTGGTTCTAGCTTATAAAGATTTGTTCTTCTGAATTGGGGTATTGCTTCAGAGCTGTTCTTCTGGCCACTGGGCTTATGCAGGAAAGTTTTGATTACAAAAAAATGCTGACTTAGAGTAATAGGCTATAAGAAAGGTGGCTGTGAGTAACATCAGAAATCCTTTTATGCAAAGTTTTTGCTTAGCTGAAATTTAGGTTTCTGTATTATGGAAGGTTTCTCCCAGAGTTGCTACCTATCAGTGTTTTACCCAGACAGACAGGGAACTAGACTTCTGTCTGATATCAGCCACATGCTGAATGTTCCGGCTGAAAAACGCAGCCTGCAGAAGGAGCCTGGATTAGGCCATGTGGCAGGGTTGCTCTTGCTCATGAGCTTCACTGAGGTGCCTTTCTGGTGTAGCTTCCATCTCACTTCACCCCTGGCAGTGGCACACTGGGGCATCATCAGGCTCTTCTGGCTGGGACAGTCATGAATCATGGGAAGAGGGAGCAGCAAAGCGCCCCCATGAGTTGCCTTCAGCCACAAGCGTAACATCAGCTACACCTCCATGAGGGCCTGTGGCAAAGGGCTGGGTGCCCTCAGCATCCCCTGCTCTGTGGCACCTGGACAATGAGGGTCAGGGTGCTACGAGCTGGGTGTGTACAGTACAGGGAGTCGCATGAAGCCCCATCCGTGGGGCCATGCAGGCACGTGTCCCCTGCGTACTGCCAGAGGTCCATGAAGGCAGCTCCTTGGCACATGCTTCAGTCTAAATAGCCAGCAAGGTGTGTGCAGACAGAAACCTGCATGAGGATGAGTGCCTGGGAACAAGCAAGGGCATGCACTATCTTCTGGCTGCAAAAGTTGGAGTCAGCAAGGTGATAAAAAGCAACCAAGCCACTGAAGTCCCTTTTTGTTCCCATTGCTGTAAAAATAATACTAGTAGCAGATTTGTGTCCCCATCTCCCAGCCCAAAAGTGTCCCAAGGACTGGATTCCTCTCCCAAACTACTCTGGTTGGCAGCCCTTCATCTACTTCAGGGAAATTACTCACAAAAGACAAGACTTTTGGGCCAGACAGAGGGCCAGGGATTTTAAAGCCCTTGCAGGACAAAATACTGGAGGGGCTTATCTTCTGTGTGGCTTTTGAGCAGGTGTCTCTGCAGAGGCTTCTTCATTGTCCAGGAAAATAGGCTGAAATGTTATGAGAGCTTCTTAAGGAATACCTACAGCAAGTGAGCCTCCCTGTGTGCTGGTACAGCCCTTACCACAAAGCGTCTTGCTGCTGCCACTGTGCAGTTAAAGCAGGGGTGAATCTTCCATTACTGCTCAGTTAGTTTTTGCTGGATTATTCTTCTTCCAGCTTATTTTTCTGATGATCTAGTGAGTTAAACTGTGCAGGTGAAGACACGTGGTGCTGGAGTCAAGGTGGTATAGGTGGTGAGAGTAGCTCCTGGAAGGGATGAAGGGAGGACAGAGGCTGTTCTTGGTGGTGAGACATCACAGTGTGTCTCAGTCTCATCTGACTTGGCTCTCAACACTGCATGGTGTTTTCCTGTCCCCTGTACTGTCAATGAGAGGGTGAATCAGGGGATTGAGTGAAATGATGGGAAGGTTGTTTCTACCTTTTCCCTTGGGGTATTTGCTGCCAAAGCTCCTTCCCTGATCCGGACCACTGCATGGCTCTGTGAAGAGCTGTGTGGGCAAACACAGCAATGTGGGGAAAAGCAGGGCAGAGTTTGCTTAACCCACCTTTGCTGTTAAAAATGCATTCACCGCATCGGAGCTTCACAGATCAGCCCTGAAGCTAAATTTTATTTTTCTAAGAAGGCATCTCCTCGAGTAAGCACTGATGTTTTCTGTGGAGTCAGCAAAGAAAAGAAAAGGCTTTTAGTGGCTTCCAGGTGCTGTTCATTTAGGTTTAAAAATCTGTGCCAGGTGGACTGGGTTTTGCTGAGTAAACAGCAAGCCCCTGTGGTGGTACTTTTGAGGTCTGCATGATCATGTTATTTCCAAGTGGTGGCAGTAAGTAGAGCCTCTCCTCCCAGTACTCCAACATAAATGTGGACATGTGGCAGGCTGCCTGGAGGTGAGCCCCACGTGCAGTGTCTGGGCCCTTATGGACTGCATACAGCTGCTTTGCCACTGTATGTGATGGTATGTCCCATAAGCATGAATATTCACCCTAATGTGGCCAGACATCCTGAAGTATGATCCAAAGGGTACGTCCATTTCCACTGAATGTCTGGCTATGTGTCCTGTCTTAACCATTCTAAAAATACATAATGTGCCTCTAAAATACAGCTGTAACTTCATCAAATGTTTGTTTAAATTGATTGCAATTTCCTTGGGCCATTTGCAACATTACTGAGATGTCCCACTAAAAAGAAGAGCTTTTTAATGTACAGATGCCACACTCATTGTCTGTTCCTTGTTAGTTACATATTCAGATAAGTTAATTTGATATTATTGACGTCCATCTTGTTTATTCCTCCTGGATCATCCACAACAAGAGGTTAAAACCACTGCACTTGTGGTAAAACACAGTTTTGCTGCTGCAGCCTTGTGAAGTTTTGAGCGAAAATGGGTCTTTATGAATCTCAGCCTTGTTCCCTGAAGTAAGGTGAGCTTGCTGGTCATGCCTTTGGCCTCTGACCCTCCTGCTGACCCCAGGTGTGCCATCCCTTCTGGGTCTCAGCTCTGCTGCACCAGCACATACTGGTTCCCAGCACCTGCAAGGAATTAAAGAGCACTAAAATACTCCCTGGAGCTGGGCGCTCATCGTATAGTACAGCCGACACAAAAGCTGAAATTCCTTTCACATGAGAACATGGGTACATCTGCTTGCAATCATCTTCCTCCAGGCAGCCGGCCTGATCAAGGAGAAATGTGATTCTCCACACTTGGTCCAAGGAGTGCTGGGTAGACGCCTACAGCCAAGGGGCTGGGATTTGGGAGACAAATAAACTCGCCTTTCACACCCGGCATCCCCAGCAGTCCCGTGGCTCCCGCGCTCACAGCCTTGGCCGCTTCTTGCCCTGCTTGCAGGAGGCAAGGCATGCTGAAATAAAGAGAAACTTGTTCTGTGGCAGGAAAGGTCGTTTCTTCTGGCCAGGCATTCCCATCCTGGGAAGGAGACAGGAAGCATATTACATTAAAGGTAAACTGATAAAATATTTGTCTGCTGGAGGAAGGGGAGGAATGTAAAAAAAACATGTTAGTGTTCTTTCGAAAAAATTATTGTGGCATCTTACTCCTTCCCTGACAACAACTGTGGGTGTCATGAAATGTTTCAGCCTTCAGTGATGTGTAGGCTTATGCAGGGCATTTTCCTTGCTGCAAGGATGCTCTTTGTCTGTGCATGCCTGCATGTGTACACACCGGGGTGTGAATGTGCTCCCTGCAGCGGAGGAAACAACTGAAAGTGTTAGAAATGAGTGGACATAGAGGGCATATTAGCAGAGTCTCTGGGAAATCTATTGTTTGTTATTACTTTCTTTGTTGCAGCTGACCAATGAGAAAACAACTAAAAAAATCACTTCTTTGATGAAATGTGCAGTTTGTAGCACAAATGTCTTATGGCTTGTGTACTTCTGTAGATTTGTCACATTCCATGTTAAAACTTGTTTTTCATGCTGCTACACAAGAGGACTGAAGAAGTAATTTATAGGTACAATTAAGAATGCCATGTTTGGGGAATAAAGGAAGAGTATTTGCAACAAAAGCAAGTTTGACAATTGAGTGGCTCAGCTTCACTCTGATTCCTGAAAGCAAGCTGAAGGCAGCAGCCACAGTGTACTTTTAATTTTCAAATCTGATCATCCGTTAATATGTTTGTAAAGGCTTGGTTGCCCCACCTCCTCAGGCTGGTTTTTACCAGCTCAATAGCCCAGGTAGCCTGCAGACCTGAGCCAGGTTTTCAGAAGACATTAAAAACTCAGTGATGCAGTTGTAGCTGCAGTGCTCCAAGGACACGTGCGTCCCAACCCAGCCACAGCATCCCTACAGCTGGACTGATTAAAATGGTCAGAAGTGACAATTCACCACAACCCTGCAGGAAAATGCTGTGCTGCAAGCTGGGCAAGAGGACCTGGGGCAAGGCAGCCTGCTCTGTGTATGCTGTTTGGAGGCATGTGGTTAAATCAGGCATGGTGTGCTCCCAAACTCTTTGAACCGAACTGTTGCTAAGACCTGCTAAGGTCTTGGTTTCAGACAAGCTATATTCTTGGCACCAAACAAGTGCCTAATAAAGAGGACAGTTCTCATGAATGAGTCTTACTTTGTACATTTTTAAGAATCTATCTTGTTTAGGGAAGTTTTGGTTGGGTGGAAGAACATCACCCCTTAGCAAATGCAGAGAACGGTGATGGACAGATAATGTTTTAAAAAAAAAAATTGGCTAGCAGAGGTTCTGCATATTTGACCATTTCAGTTTATTCACATACATTCATGTACACATGCAGAGTTTTAAGGTGACCGTAGAATGATCTGTGCTAGTGCATGAAAATTCAAAGGGAAACATCTGTCATTAAAAACAATAGGAAAAAGCATTTATTTAGCGCAGGCTGAAATGCAGAAATGTTTGCATGCTGTGTTTGGCTTGATTTACTATAGGGAAGAGTTAATGATGTACAGAAGTGTTGTCTGTAAGAAACTGTGCAGGGCCTGCTCTTTTCTGGGGCTTCTCACGTGAATGTTCATTGGGTATTGCAACACACTGACACTCTGTAATAAATCCACCATGTTTTTTAAAGGCCTCACACTCAATGTATTTTTTAAATACGGTTTCGTTCCCTGTGAATACTAATGTGCCTATACAGAGATGAGGAGCTTTCCAGCGACAGACACAGATGGGATGCCTTTAAGGCTGTGTCAGTGGCCTCTGAAAATATTGATTACCAAGTGCGGTTACTGAGACAAGATGCTGAAGCCTTTGGAAGTGAACAGTTAACAGAGCGTGCATCAAACCTGGATTTTCAGTTATAGGAGGATAAGCCCTTATGTCAGTCCTTCCCTGTGTCAGCCACTAACTGATGGTTGGGTCTCAGTGTAGCTAAGGGAAAAGGCACATCTGTGTTCCTTTGCTTTGTGAAGGCTGTGCTTACAGAGAACATTCTTACCACTCACCACACAGATTTCATCCTCAGCAGGAGGCACAAGTGCAAGTCTTCAACTTTGGGGACTAAATGGAATTTGTCAAAGCCTTGAAGAATCAGGTCTCATTCTTGCCTGTTGGTCTTTCTAATGTTATGCCACTGCTTTTGTCTCCTCTGCCTCTTACTTGCAGCCTCTGTTCCTCATAGCACTGTCATCAGCTGCCATCCTGTTTCAGGTATTGCCTGAAGCCACTGCTGAGCAATTGATGGGAAAACAATAATGGTTAGATTGGAGGAAAGTTTGCTTCAGCAGGCATTTTTGTATAAATTCAGAGAAATCAATTTTGTAGGTGACTTGTAAATGTACAAACCCTACACTACCACCTGTCTTTTCCTTCCTTTTACATCCAAGAGAGATGCATTGATTTTAAGGCTAGAAGACATCACTCTGGGCTGACCATGTGCAAAATTCAGGTACTCTGACATCCCTGTATAAAATTATGTTTCAGGATCAAGAAGAGTACCTGTGACAGAGACTGTCTTTTGACAAGGAGAAAAAACTCTCCTTGATTTAGAAAGATCGTGTAGTCCAAGGCAATTCTTTTGAAGTTGTTCCGGTGTTGTTAACATCCGTCTGATATTTCCCCTTAGACTCTGAGCCCATTACACATCCAATTAGGCTAAAAGTGCTTCAGAAGGGAGGCTGCTCCACTACCTGCAAATTCATTGTCCATGCACAGAATTCAAATATCAGTAAGCAAAATGCATTTGTTTCATAATTGTAATTGTTCTTGTCATAAACTCAGCCTCAGATTATTTTGGATAATTTGTCCCTGAAGCTGCCTACATAGTCTGGGAAGGAAATAGGAAGATACATTTTCCAACATATTTGCTATGCAGAAAATGTGCTTAGACCTTTGATTAATATTCCTAGTTTGTATTGTTTATTTACACATAAGAGTTTAGTTGTCTGTAATGAGAGCTTATTTTTAAAAGAAAATATATGATGTTTAAGTGGAAACTGCAGATGAATTGGAGAGAGACACCTCAGATGAAATAATAAGAGGTGGAATTTGTTGAAACCAAAATGAAGGAATTCTGTCAGCCTTTGTTTTAATCTGTTCCTTTTTTTAGCCTTGCCTGGAGTTGCCTGTGCGCTCGCAGGGAAATAAATCTATGCCTTGGGCAGTGGGATCTCTCCATGGCTAGGGAGACTGATTGATTGTTTCATATATTGAGACTGTAGGTTTGATGGGAACTCTATAGGAATGGTGACAGCAGTGGAGATTTGAGGGTTTCGGCTTCTTTATTAAAATACATGCCTTACAACATGTGTTCCTTCTTATAAGATAAAAAGTCCTCTCTCCACTGTGTAGTTCTGTCTTCTTTCTGCTGTGTGTTTCTCTTCTCTTTTGTGTATTTCTCTCCTTCCTCTCCAAACATCTCAGTATGGATTAAGTGCAAAATAAAATTAGTAACTCATGTAAGATTAGTATTATGGAAAAGCTTTTCCATGGGCATATTTAGTGGCTTTGTAATGATTCAGTGATTTGGTTGTATTTGGTGCTTTTTTTTCTAAGTGCAAAATAATTTCTCATAACATGGCCTTCTCAAACCCCATGACAAAAATTTCACATGAAATTATCAAGGGTAAAATGTTGGTTTTACTAAACCCAAGGACTCTTAGATTTAAATCAACAGAACCAGGACTTTTCTTATCCAGGTGCCTAAAATTTGCACAGTGGCCAACCAGGCTCAATCTCTGAAGAATGCACTCCCATGATGGGTACAGTGTTTGATTTCAAAGTATGGCTAATCTGTCATTTTCTCTTCATTGAAAAAAAACAAACAGCAGAAAGCTTCCTATCTGCTCCTATCTCCTCCCTGCTGTCCAGGGAAGCATTGGAGTCACCATCCCTGAAGGCTTTTAAAAGATGCATGGATTTGGCACTTAGAGACATGGTTTAGTGGTGGACTCAACAGTGGAAAGTTTGTAACTGGACTCCATGATCTTAAAGGTCTTTCCCTACTAAATGTTTCTATGATGTGGTGATCTTCCCATCTCTGGTTAACAAGTGATTATCAACAACTGAAATTCAGAAAGAACTTCACAGAAAGGGTTGTTAAACACTGGAATGGGCTGCCTATGGAGATGGTGGAGTCACCATCCCTGGAGGTGTTCAAGAAACAACTGGACGTGGCACTGCATGGTTTAGTTGACCAGGTGGTGATTGGCCAGTGGTTGGACTTGCTGATTTTGGATCTAAGGACAATATAACATCAAAGTTATATTGCTGTCCCTGCATCTACATTAACCAACATAAAAATGAGAAGTTTAAGTGACCATCTTTAAGAAGATGTTTGTATTCCAATTATAACTTGAGTAAAAATAAACAGTCTAATACCACTGTGTGGCCTCTCCCAATCTATTATAGAGTCATTACTGTGCTTGTGCCATTTCTGCAAGGTACAAGAGGTTCTCAAAGGTTTGTCTGTGTGTTTACTCACTGCTGTATGGCTAAACCCTAACCCGGACACACACGTGAAAGAAAGACATTGGTGGCATCAGGGCATTACCCAGCTCAGGTCCTCCCCAGTTCCAAATACTGTTCAGGAATATGTAGTAGACTTGCAGCCCATTTTAATAAATAGTTACCAGGTGAAAGCATCTTTTCATTGTAGCCATTAGGTGGTAACATTACCTAATAAAAAGGCAGTCACTGTCCTTCACTCAGGGACAGTACTACAGATCTGCCATGCGGGATGTGAAAATGCATTAAACCAGGACAACATTCTTTAAAGCAAAAATCACTGTGGTCCCCTTTAAAATAAAAAAGGAGTCGAACACAAAGATTTATAATGGCAGGTCTTGAGAGAAGAGGAGGGGAAAGAATTTTGTGTTGGTTTTGGTAAAAGTAAGTGTTTGAATTGCTCATTCCAACTTGAAGAATGACATCCTCAGAAATCCTCTTTCTGAAGCTGATTAACTTTCAGATTAAAATTGATATCTGATGCAGCCCAGAAAGTGAGAGATCTCACCCAGACCATGGCTGTCTTGCCTACCAGGACATTTTTGATGGAAGGGAAACAGCATGCTGGAGATAGATGGCAGCATCTTAGCTCCTCTGTGCCATCCTGCATGGCAGGAGTTCCAGGGCAAAAGAGCAATTATGCCGATGCCTTGAGGAGTGAGCAGGAACTCCGGAGGCCTGTCTACACTAACAAGTGCAGGCAGGTTCTTCTGCTTGGTTGATGAAGAGCCAGCATGAGTTCAGGAGTTGTGCAGTCCTATTAGCATGAGGAGAGCTAATGTGAGCTGGGCCAGGCTCCATGCTGTGATTCGGGATCAGAGACCAGCAGCCTTCCCTTCTGTCGCTCACCAAACACAGGCCCAGGAGAGCAAAGAGATGGGGATGAAATGCCCACCTTTCCAGGGGAGCCATGTTTTTGTACAACAGTGTTTTGTGATATCCAGACGTGGAGTGGGATTTAATCTTCCTGACATAAATGGCATTCCGTGGGGCTCTTGTGATTAAAAATGCATGTGTGCATGAATACTTGCAGGGAGAGTGCCTAAATGATCACAACAGGCAAAAAAACCTCCCCTCGAATTTCCATACCCTGCAGCCACCCACCCTTTGAAGTCACTGGCATCCAGGGACAGCTGGGTGCAGTGAGGCTTCATGGGGGAAGATTAAAGATGTCATGATCTCTTACTCAGCAGCAGCAGAGAGAGAGTACAGAGAGTGCATTCTCGTGGAAACAAACCGAACAGTAAATCAAAGAAGTAATCCAACATCAGATGAGCAGAGGCACAAGCTTGTTCACAGGCAGGCCATTGGTGAAACTGGGATGCACAAACATAAAGCAGAGCCAGCAAGAGTGGCCACAGAGCAGATCAAGAGAGGTGTAAGGTCATATGTGATAAAGTCAGGAAGACAAGTGAGGTTTCTGCTCTGATAACCTGAGAATGACGCTCTAAGCTGGGATGCACTGCATGTTACTAAGTCGCCCAAGGGCTCATGTTTGACCCGAGGAGAGAGCAGTCACCTGCCCTCTGTTGCAGGTGACTCTGCTGTATTTCATATTTCAGCCTCAGGCAGGCTGGCAGTGCTGCTGAAAACTGCAGCCCGTGTGATTCTTACCTGCCTGAGAACACAGGCAGGGGAAAACAGGTTGTTTTGTTTATGCTGAAAATGCCTGCATACTCCAGGCGATGTTCCAGCTCCTCTGCTTTGAAACGTGGGCTTCACACTGAGCCAAGAGTGGCAGCAGCTCTCTGGGGTGTTCCCCTTTTCCTTCCCCATCAAAATGCACCCACTTTCTACCATTTCAAATAAACCCCCATATTTTTATAGCACATACTCAGCAGGCACATGCTGTGTCCCTGCAGGTCTCTGAGGCTCCTGGCCATGCTGGCGAGGTTGCAGTGGAGATGCACAGGGCTTGCCAGAACATTGCTGCAGGCTCCTGGTGCTGTGGGGATTGAGGCACAGGGAGGGAAAGCTTGGGCAGACCTATCACAAATTAACCTGTTACTGTGTCAGGCTCTTTGCTCCTCAGAAGGCAAACCTGTTCTGCTAGTAAACTTCCCTGCACAAGCTGAAATCCACTCCGGAACATGCCCACATTTAACCAGTGTCATCACTAAGGGGTCATGAAGATACTGATTTGTCCTGCAGGGACCAGTTTTAGACACTGCAAAAGCCTCAAAATGCATGACAGGAGAAGGAAGAAATCAGGTGGGATGGGATCTGTGCAAGTCAGATTGCCTCTCTTTCTGCAGCCATCTGCTCTGGGAACAGTGCTTACCAAGCAGCGAGCTTCGCCAAACCAGCTTCCTGGTGAAGCCTGAGGAAGGAAGTAATGCTGTCATGATGAGGATTTGGTTGAGGGCCCAGGAAGACAGGGCAACCAGAACGGAGCTTCTGGGATTAGTGTTGGACACTCTTCAGGGAAGGGCTGGATCACTGGGAACAGTGGCACGGGTGACATGATGTAGTACAAGGTCAGACAGCTTTTTTTATTATATGAATAACACCCACACCCTGAGAAAGCCCAGAGTTTTGGGGAAAGAAGAGAAACATGTACAAACCATTAGGACAGCAATGATGTATAGGGATGCTAACACCAAATTGTTACATTTAAGATTTTTGAGACTTTGCATTTCCTAATCTTTGAGTAGGTGCAGCTTGTTTGTTGGGTGGGTCTGTCTTTTTGTTTGTTTGTTCAGGGTTTTTTTTAAGAAAGTGTGTGTGCATCCTGGATGTGAATAATAAAATAAGGCAATGAACACAAGTAAAAAAATATCTCAAAAATGAGAGTTCAGAAAAAAAGTTTTGAAGCATGAAAAATAGGTATCCCAAATGACAGCAGTAAAGGAAAGAATGATTTGAATGAAATCAGGCCATGTCAAAAAGACAGGTATTAATGTACTAGAGTCCCTTTCCATCTCCCTTCCTGTTAAATCTGACACGCAGACTTGCTATATGCTACCAGCTTTATCCTAAAAGTATGCTGGAGGCAATGAAAGAGAAAAAGGAGAAGGATTTCTTAGAGAGAGAATGTTTTTATCCCTCTGTGGAAAGGAAGCAGCCATGATCTGATAACATTGCTGAACTAATCTGCTTCTCACTGAGTTTATCACCAGAGGAATAAGGTTAATTCTGCAGTGAGGGCAGCGAAGTGCTGTCAGTCAGTGAAGGAAGGAGGATGGACAGACCAACAGACACCATTTCTTACGTGGCAGGCTGTGACAGAAGCTGAGAAACATATCAGCAGTAGCCAAGCAGGAGAAAAAAATCCCAACAACTTTATTTTAAGCTGTTTTCTATGGAAAATATGAGCTCTAATATTCATTACTAAAATGGACCAAAGAAACAGTGCAACCAGTTGAGATGCAATGGCTGAAATGTGTCCCAAACCATGTGCCAAGGTCAATGAGACTCACAGCTGACAACAAATAAACTTTTCCTGAAGAAAAGGTGTTTGCCCTGGGACTTTGGGCTGGTCCTGTCACTGTCAGTACATCTCTGGGGCAGAGATGAAACTCAAAATATTTTGGAAAGAACTGACTGATGATTTAAATATTCTTCCTTCTGTTTGGAAAGAAAACAGGACTCCTGCACTTTTCTTGGAATAGTGTGCAGAAAATGATTCAGAGTGCCAAGTGCCTCTACCCTAAGGCAAGCGACCAGGACAATATGGCTGTGAGATTTGTAAAAACCTTATTAGCAGAAAGTAATCATTTTCTGGGTGTTAGGAACACTGTTAAAGGCTGCTGTGTTCTTGATCAAAGGGATGATTTTAGTGGATTGTTAAAATCTGCATGGTGCTTCTTTGCAAAGGATGAAGTGTCATCTCCTGCACTCCCTGGCCAATTTCCAACTCATCTATTTTCCTACTAAGTTATGCTGATGTTGAGCCTCATTATTTTGTCTTAAGTCTCACTATATTTGGTGGTGGGGTTTTCTTGGAAATCCAGCTTTGGTAGTCCTGTGATTATATAAGCATTTAATCTACACTGTATTCAATAACATTATTGTGTTGAAACATTTAAAATCATGAAGTCTAATAAAGAAAGAGGGAAAGAAACCAAGATCAATCTTTTTAATGCATTTTTTTTGTGCTTGGAATTACTGAATACCCTTGAATAGCCATTACTGACACTCTCTCTTACATTTTAATGAATAAACCACAGTTCTCTCAACAGCTGCTGTGATGAGAGGCAAAAGCAGAGGAATCTCTGCTATTCAGGGATTTCTTTGTACTTAATTTTAGGCAAAATGTAGTATAATAATAATAGTAATAGTAATGGTAAAAAAAACTCGGAATGCTTTGAGCCAGAGATTGCCCCCCTCTCCGCCCCCCCATTTAAATCAGATCACTTAAAGAGCCACACATGCCCACACCATTTCAGCTAGCTTAAGTTTAAACTGCTGGGCTTTAAACCAATGTGCATAAACTCAGAGATCACACAGATGAAATGGGGTTGCCTGAGTAGTCAGCAAACCTGCTGCAAGTTGAAAAGCTGTTTAAAAATCTAGGGCCTTCTTTGCTTACCCCAAAAGAACACACTAAGTCCTGCAGGCTCCAAAGACAAAGCTGGCCAGTAGCAGACTCGGCTATCAGAATTTCTTTAGTGAGCTCCTTGCCTTGCTCCTGACTAGTTTCTCAAAGTCAGGTTCAGAGTGGTTTCCACTGGATTGCTCCCAAATTTTTGCCTCAGTCTTGCAAGACCGTAGTCCTCAGTCAAACCCCATGCCATGAAAGTAATGATCCTGCCAGCTCCATCCTGCTGTCCTGTCGCAGGCGTCCCTCCAATTCGTGATCTTTGTTATGCTGAGGGCTTGATGGAGTTTACACCATGTGTGAAAGGGGCCCTGCTCACTGCTCCTCATTCCAGAGCTGTCTGGGGAACAGTCCTGCTGACAGCATTAATTAACATCTTTCAATAAAATTTTGACATCAAGGGTCTACTACTGTCACCAGTGGTGATGAAAGACCTTTAACCGAATGACATCATTAGTGCAGACTTGCTTACCTAACGCCCTTGGGAATGCTGCCCAACCATGCCAGCAGAGAGCTTCCAGCACTGGTGTGCCAGTGGAGGCAAATCAAGCCCTAAGACAAGCCTTAAACTCCTTCAAGCTGAAGAAAGGGAGGTTTTAAAGAGAGCAATGTCACTGCTGATGGAGACATCCAAGGAAAACACTGCAGTTTCCAAGCTGTACACACAGCAACTGTGGTTTTCATGGCAAATAACAGAAAGGGGTACTGCAGGCATGTCAATAAGCTTGGATATTCACTTGGGGGTAAATACTTGGAATAACAATGCAGTAGTTGCAAGCTCAGCAGAAAAATATGTCTTACTACAATACCAGGGCAACACTGCCTTAGTCCTTAAAACAACCTGAAAATAAAGAGATTGCTACTGGGAAAACACCAGTCACCTTTCACCCTTGCCTTTGAAAAGAAGTGCTGTTATATTTTTCTTTACTTTATGTCAAAAACTTGTGTCCCCTGAGCTGAGAAAGTGACCTCTTCTCAAAGACACTGCACTCAGTTTAAACCTGAGCATTATAGTCATCTGTCAATCACTTCTTCCATCACTAGAGCAATGAATTTCTACAATAACCTTGTACTTGAGTCAATCCATTCTCTGGGTTTCACAAGATTGCATTTTATCCCAGCAGTTTCTTGAGTCATTATGATGTACTTGGTATCCAGAGGAGGTTGTGTGCTTTGTATTTCCCTGGACCAGAGCCACAAAGCACCTGAAGTTCTACTGAGCCCCAGCTCCCACACAAGGCTTGTTACAAACCAACCAGCTGAACACAACACCCTTTGCCATTACCAGTATAGCAGTAAACCATGAATATTCATGACTAATTCCCCTAGTTTTATAAATTAACTCCATCATAGCTTTTTCATGTAGCCTTGCATATGTGTTCTTCACTTCTGTCCCTTCTAGCTATACTCTGCAAGTAACTATCCCAAAAGCTCTGGTGGTTTTAGCAAACAGGCTGTCAGCGTTAAGCTGATGAAAGAGCGCATTGATTCAGGAGAAAGGGCATTTGCTCCAACACACGGTGTTGTCTGCTGACACTTGAAGCATGGGGCTACAGGGAAAAACCACTCAAAAACAGTGACAGAAAAGACAAACTAGTTCTGGTTCACATTTGCATGGGAGTTGAGCTGGGACCCCAGCCTCCAATGGAAGTTCTTCCATTACAAGGATCGGGATGGTGCTGCTCCCTCCTGCTCTGCCTCTGTGGGAGGATGTGGCTCGTGCAGAGAGCCAGAGGCACTTTGGTTGAAGCTGTTGTTGCTGCCACTTGGGTTGGGATAACAGAATCATAAAATGGTTTGGGTTGGAAGAGACATTAAAGATGATCTCATTCTAATCCCTCCCCACCATCAGCAGGGACACATTTCCAAAGATCAGGTTGCTCAGAGAACCCCATCTAACCTGGCCTTGAACACTTGCAGGGATGGGGCATCCACAGCTTCTCTGGGCAAGGAGTTCCAGGGTCTCACCACCCACACAGCAAAGAATTTCTTCCTAATATGTAATCTAAACCTATCCTCTTTCAGTTTGAAGCCATTATTCCTTGTCTTGTCATTACATGTCCTTGTAACAAGTCTTTATGAAAAGGATGAGCAGAGTTGCCTCAGCTTTAGCTCAAGGGTGCTGGGGGATGAAGGGCAGCAAGGGAAAAACTTTGAGCACAGATCCAAGTAATTTGTTTCAGAAGAGGAAAGACGTGTGGGGCAAACAGGAGTGATTTCCTGGAGCGATTTCCTGGAGCAGCATTCAGGCTGGGGCTGGGGCACTGCTGAGGGACCAGCCCATGCTGGTGATCCTTCTGCATTTTACAGTGAGTGTAAAAAGCCAGCCATGGGATCTGGTCCCACCCCCACAATCAGCTGTACCCGTATGGCTCCCTCACCATGCGCTCGTGGCTATGTATATGTACACACATCCATATTCAGTATATGTATTTATATACAGTTGCAATATATAGACTGTGTGCTCTGTGTGTGTGTGTATTCATCTGCAACTGATCTGGAACCGATCCTTCTATCAGGGAGCCAAGGCCCCAGCACTTGCCAGATTTCTCACAAGTAGTTTACAGAGGAAGCTCAGCTCTCCCTTGCTCTAGGCTGGCACAGGTTCAGCAAGAAGGTGAGATGCTCATTATGGTCTCCTGAGTGCTGTGGGTCTCTGCTGCGAGGGAAGAGAGAGGTTTGTGTCTAAGGATGGGTAAGGAATTCATTAGGAATTCATCTGGGGTGTTTCTGGCATCTGCAGGGGAAGGAACTGATAGAAGATTAATTCATGGAGGGAAGGTTTAAGTCTGAATCGGGAAAAGGCAAGAGTATGTTTAGACACCATTAGAGTTATGAAACTGCCGAGCAAGGGCTCTTAGATTGTGAGTTTAGCTTTTGGTCCCTGAGTTCTTACAATAAACTAAAACTGTCCGTATGCAGAAAAAAAATTTCCAAATTATTTTTTAAAGCTAATCAGTTAAAATACATTGAGATTTTCTGGGGGTTTGGATGGTGGGAGAAAGGGGGACAGAGAAAACCCTGAACTAAGTTACCTTTGGTTGATTCTGTTTAGTTTTTCCATCAAGGCAATCTCTCAATTTCCCTGTGCTGTTCCAAGGATCTGACAAACGGGGTTTATATCGAGAACGATGTGCAGTGACATGCCACAGCCATTTAAATTTTTTTTTAACTCCCCTGTCAGAAAAGCCTGCATGAACTGCTGGAAGGTCTTTACCAGTCTCACTGGATTGATTGTGTGTAACTCCAAAAAAAAAGTGCTTCTGGGAAGCGGCCGAGCACCCGGGTGGGTGCCTGGTCCTGCCCGCAGGAATCTCGCCCCGCTCCGAGCGCAGGGTGCGCATTCCCACGGGATCCCGGGCTGGCTGCCGGTGCGGGGAGCGCTGCCCTCACCCCCCCGGCCCGGCCGCATCCCCGCCCCTCCCCGCCCGTCGGACGGGCCCTTCCCTTCCCTCCGCTCCCGCTCCTCCGTCCCTCCCTCCACCTCCGTCCTCTCCGTCTCCTCCCGCACAGGTGGGACTCCTCTCCTGGCCGCCCCTGCCGCGATGCCGCCGCCGTGTCCCCGCGGGGCCCTGCCCGGGGCCTCCCTCCTCCTCCTCCTCCTCCTCCTCCTCCCGCTGCTCTGCGCGGCCCCCGGTGAGTGAGCGCGGCGTGCGGGATGCGGGACACAGGGAAAGCATCACCCGGCACGTCCTGGGGAGCGGCAAAAAGCCTTCCCCCGGCCTCCCGCGTGGGTGAGAGCCTTGGGACGCTGCAAATCTTGTGCAAGTTGGGCATCTTTTTAAAAAGGTGCTTGTTTGCCAGTGACTGAAGCACTTCGGAACAGCCGAGCACTTGTAGGTCTTCTGTTGGTGCTGCCCGTCTGGGGATCAGCCGGATGACTGCTTCGATGTGCTTTGGGGCAGGATGCCAGGCACAATTTTGGGGCAGCCTGATTGTTAGCACAGCCCTCACCCAGTGACCAGGGACTTCCAGCATTATCATGTTGCTCTGGGTGCTGGTACTGGCACCAGCTGCAGTCTTCTGATGGAAAATATAATAATTTACTTGGTGAAGAAGGCCATAATTGGGTTTCTCTTGCCAAGAGAGCTGGGGAGAGGATGCTGGAGTGTCAGAAGCTTCCCTGCAGTGTATATTGTGCTCAACTGTGGAAAGGGGAGCAAAGAGAGCAAGTTTCTCCTGGCAGAAACTTGTCTGCTTTGCCTGTTGAGCTGACACTATAACAAAAATACTTCTGGCAGTTGTTGAGAAATAATCTTTTGTTGTTGTTATTTCCTCCTTAGTAAATGTATGTGTTTTATTTGTCTAGATGTTTCAAGGGGCAATAAGCTTAAACTGATGCTTCAGAAACGAGAAGGTAAGTAAAGAGACAGCAAAGTGCTTTCCTTTGTTTTCCTCTGACTCGGTTGCTGTCAGCCGAAGCTGCTGATGAGCTGTCCCTGTACCCCCAGCTCCTAGACTGCCGACAGAGCAGGAAGCTGCAAGCACAGGGACACTCTCACCACGGGCCACACAAAAACCTCCTGCTCAGGCAGAGCCTGTGCCTGCGTGCCCGTTTGGGACGTTGGGCTGGAGGCTCTGCTTCCCACAGCTCCCTCTGAAATCTGGGGTTCCCAGCCTCAGGCAGCATGCCTGCCTTTAGCTCTGCACAGCGTGCAGCACCAACCTTTTCCAGTGTATGCATGGCAGACGTGGCATTTATCTGGTTTATTCTAGGAAGTCACAAACTCTTCCAAGGAATTATAATGCATGGAAATACTGCTGGCTCAGGCACAGAGAAGAAAATGCGCAAACCTGGATTGCCTATGATGCCTTGACTTGCTCTTTTTATCTTGGCCCTATGTGTGCTTCCTTTTTGGAAGACTGCTCTCTTACAGGAGAGATGATGGCCAAGGGCCCAGCAGTCAGAAGCATGGAATGGCTCACTGGTTGAGGGAAGGTGGTGGAAACTAAGCCAGCTGGGAACAAGCTGCACCATGGCAGATGAAACATCCCAGAAGTTTTGGCCAGCTCCCCTCAGCCTGCTCTATGGCTGAAGCAAAGAATTTACATCCCCACAGAGGGGACTCCTACTTTCTGCAAGGCTTTCTAATTTCTTACTGAGTTTTTTTTTCTGGCATCACTCCACACCTCTTACCAGCACTAAAATATAAATCCCACCCACCTCTCTTGTGTGCGGGTTCCTTGCATCACCATTCTGCAGTGCTTGTGTGCAGATAGGAATGACCTTCCTGCACCACAGCAGTGGCCACTTGTTTGTTCAGGTCCCCTGGGGAGAGGGACTGCCTGGGAAAGGCTCTTGGAGCATGCAGACAACATGGCTTAGAAAGGAAAATCTGCAAAATTGATGATGGAGGGAACATGCAGCCCCTTTAATTCCAGCCTTGCTCCCCTTCTCTGGTTGGTTTCTAAAGCGAGCAGGCCAAGTGCACAGAACTGCTTCCCTTGCTGGCAGCATCCCTTGTGCAAGGGCTCATTCATGGGACATTTGCTCAGCTATCCCTCTTCCCAGTAGTAACACCCAGTTCAAGCTCATGGTGAGTTATCAGTTTCCAGCTCATCATTGCAGGACAGCCTACTATTTCCCACTTACTGCAACACTCATCTATCACTTTTATCTCCAGAATCTCCTTCTCTCTGTAGTCCTTTTCCTTCCTCTGTGAGTCTGCCCAGCTCCTATTTCAGTGGTTTTCACATCTCCACTTGACGTCTCTGTCTACCCCAGCCTCTTCCCTCACGTCCTCCAAAATTCCCATGCACACCCGTGTTCCTGATTTCTCCCTCATTGTAATGAACCATCTGAAGCCAAGACTCCTCCTACTCCTACACACTTCTTGTTTCACAGCCAGATAACAGCCATGTTTTATCATTTCTGTGTGTGGCCTGAGGCTGGCCAGTCACAGAATCATAGAATTGCTAGATTGGAAAAGATCTCTAAGCTTAAGTTCAACCATTTACCCAGCACAGTCATGTTCACCACTAAACCATGTCCCTAAGTGCCACATCTATGTGTTTTTAGAACACTAGCAGGGATGGCAATTCCCACCACTTCCCTAGACAGCTCATTTGAAAGCTTGACCACTCTTTAAGTGAAGGAATTTTTCCTAACATCCAATCTAAACCTTCCCTGGCACAAATTGAGGCCATTTCTTCTCATCCTGTGTAGTCCTCTCATCCATGCCTTTGGGAGGTGCATCGATTTGTCCAGCAGCCACGGCAAGCTGCTCTTAGGCATGGAGCAAGCCAGATGGCATGTCTGTGTCTGGCAAGGTGAGGGCATTTCCATGCATCCCCCACACAGGGTGCTATGAAAACTTGATGGGCTTTTATTTTCAGGCATACAGGGCATTTAGTAGCACTCATTTAAATGCTACTTTTTTACACATCAGATTCAAAAATCCATCTTTTTATGGGTTTCTGCCTTCACTCTGTTAGCAGTGTTTCTCCAGCTTCCTCAGTCTTTTTATCTTCTTATCTTTATCCCAATTACTGCAACTCCAGCACTTACGGCCAGTCTCCTGTTCTCTCCTGAAAGCAAAACACATTATGTATATGCTCATTGAGTCTGGGTGTTTTTATTTAAGTTCTTCAGTATGCTGCTGTACTTGTGCTCAGAAATGCTTTTCGAGAGTCCAGGAGAACGAGGGTAGCTGAGAAATCCTATTACATTGGTGATTCCTGGGTTTATTACTGTTGCTCTGCTACAGGCACTGCACTGGCAAGCACAAAGGTAATGGCATGATGTGAGAATAATTTTCTTACTTGCTGCAAGCAGTATGCTTCAGGCTGACCAAAAATTTCCTGGCATGCCTTTTGTGGGGGGAATTAATTTCAGCCCCTGCTGCTGTGAAGCCTGAGGTGTCAGCAAAAGCAGCCAAGGAGTTCCTGAGCAGCCTGAGACGCCAGAGGCGCCAGCTGTGGGACAGAAGCCAGCCCGACGTGCAGCAGTGGTACCAGCAGTTCCTGTACCTGGGCTTCGATGAGCAGGTATGAAATGGAGAGCAGCATGGAGAGAAGGCGGCTTATAAAAAAAAGAGGGATAATAGACAGGGATAGAACAAAGGGGATTGGGTTTAAATGAAAAAAGAAGAGATTTAGATTAGATGTTAGGAAGAAATTCTTTACTGTGAGGCACAAGACCAGGATGCCCAGAGACGTGGTTGATGCCCCAGTCCTCTAAGCGTTGAAGGCCAAGTTGGATGGGGCTTTGAGCAACCTGGTCTAGTAGAAGGTGTCCCTGCCCAGATTTCTTCTCTTAAAGTGGCAAATGTCACACAGAAATATAAGCTCTGTTACTTGTTCGAGATCCTTGCATTATTACATTAAGATCCTGTATGGAGTTCCTGCCTGCTATCAAACTTAAGCTTAATAAATTGCAGCTGGACACATGAACATAGTTTGCTTTGTGAAATAGGTGGCCAGACTCGAAGCAATCACTCGCATTTCAGGAAAGTAATTTGTCAGCCTCAACCTAATCAGCTTCTAAGCATGCTGAGAAATCCAAACCAAGCTGGCTGTGATTGGCACTCCTCAGTGAAATGGCACTGACATTACGCACCCAACGCAGGCTTGTGCCTCCACAGCGTGGGCAGCTCCTGACCATCATGAACACTGGCAGCTGTGCCTCCACTCTACATGTGAAAGGAAAACCACTGGATAATGTTCAGCCAACCTCCCTTCAAGTGAGAAGGATACATTTTTTAAAAACAGTTTATTTGTAAAAACACTGGAGTGGAATCAAACTCTGCACAAAGCTCTACTAAATAGATGCTGGAATAGGGCAAATAAAGTGCATTTGGTTGCGGTCCCACATGCAGAATCATTTCTGCTTTTAATAAGAGGTAAAAATAGTTATAGATGTTGAATTCTTGGCTTCCATCAGCTGCATGAATATGTTTAATGAGATTGCATTGGCACAGGCAAGCTGGAATATATTTTGGACCTTCATGCTATGTGGATTGCTTGGAAGATGAATGCATTCATTTTCAAAGCTGCAACAATTAGAAAAATAATCCTTTGCTTGAGTTGAAAATAATGAAGGGTACTTTTTTCTAAATTCTCCTGGATATTCTGTGGATAAAAGTCATTTCTTAACAGCATGGCTATATCCCCCTTCACTAATAGGAATAGGAAAAATAGGAAAAGTGGTTTTATACATCAGAAACTGAAGACTGGGGGCAAATACCAAAAGTAACAAGGACAAACCATGCAGATAAAGTGAATTCTCCTCTGAGTTCCTGTATACATTTCAAAATCTGAAATGAGGCCTGTTGTGGGATACAATGAATCCACTTAGTAGCTTTTCTTGAGTATTAAGACACAGTTTTAACAATGAAATAACTGTTTGTTCCAGCAAAGGACTTGGTCCATACTTATCCATTGTGTATTTTGCAAAACTTTTTTTTTTCCCCAAACCTCAGCCAAAAATATTTCCAAAGAGTAATTCAGATGGAAAGGCTTTGGCTTGGCAAGTATTTGATATCCTTGCACACTATTTTTCCTCTGCTGTTGGGAGCAGAACTGAAGTGCTTATTGCATTTCCATAGCTGGAAGGCTGCACTGTACCTTCGTTTTCACCCGTGCAAGGTGGGAGTGAGAGATCATAGACAGAAAGCAAAAGCCTGTTGTACCCCAGTCAGGGACATTGTGACTAAAGGCACAGGACAAGGGAGAATGGAACCTTTAGATTTTTAATTGTAAAACACTGACATAATTCTGCAGTCCACCATTGACAAGGTAATATAAATGTTAAAGGTGCTTAGTTCATGTTTCAGGTGACAGCGCTCTCAGTTTCAGCACTTTGCAGTGGGCAGGGGATGTAGGGCTGGGTCCCAGGTGGGGCTAGGCAGGACAATTCCTGCACACAGGGTCCTGATAATCCCATAGAGAAGGTGAGTACAAGTCATAAAACCCCTTAGATCTAAAGATTTCCTTTATGACAATGTGCAAAGGATTATAATTTCTGAAAGAGGCTCTTGCACCACTTCTGTTCCATCTTATCACTGTAGTTTCAGGCTGGAAAACAAACGTTCTCTTTTTTTTCTGGCAGAAATTTGAAGATGACATCTCCTACTGGACAAACTTGGGGCGTGCCCGTAATGAGTACTATGGTGGGTACTACCAGCACCATTACGATGAGGATTCTCCCATTGGCCCACGAAACCCACACTCCTTCAGGCACGGAGCAGGCGTCAACTACGATGATTACTAATGCCATTTATCCTACTATAGCTGTGCCTGTAGGGCTGCACTGGGTGAGGCTGAGCCCTCCCTCAGCCAGAGTGACCCCGCTTTTTCTTCTATTCATGTCAAACAGCAAGAGTAAAGGAACAGCCAGACTTTGATGAAAGCAACATGACTTTTTAAAACTATCATTACTTAGTAGTACACTATATATGAAAAGTGTTAGAGAAATAAAGCTTTTTTGATAAAATAAACAGGTTGCCATTATTTAGTAGACTTCATAACAGCAAGTTTAATCCTAACTGTATTACTACAGATTCCTTTTTAAAGGGCTTTTTCATTTGCTGTCCTACAATCAATTGCAAAATTACATTGTATCATCTACTTTGGCATATATAATACATAATATAAGCCAGTACATTTAAGATGTGCCTGCCCATTCACATTCCTATTAACAAATAAACCAAATTATTCTTGGGAGAAAAGAAAAAAAGGATTCCTGTCAATTGAAGTGCTGCCTTGTTGCCTCCTCTGCCGTTGCCATACCTACAGAGTGCAGCCCTCCAAGCCTGACGAGGCACTCCTGCAGCTCCTGTTGGGTCAAGGACATAGATATTTACAAAAGCTAAATTCAGTGCAGAGGAGCTTGCCTACCTACAAAACCTGTGAAAGGATTCTCCAGGGAATGGGCTCAAGGCAGGAACTTGACTTCAGCAGTAATTGCTGAGGCGCAGAGCATCCAACTCGAGCGGCCCCAACCCCTCCCAGGCATGATAACCCAAAGGTTATCTTTGCTGAATACTCCCCTTTGTGTCCATTCCACTTAGTGTCAAGCTTTCAGCCTAGCTCAAAATAGGGAATAAAACAACAAAGTAAGCTATTTAAAATGAAGTTAGTGTCAGACAGCATCCAACACAATTCCCTGACATCATAATTTCCTACTGCAAAATTCCCTCTGCACCAATTCAGACTGGGACATGCACATTAGGCTGAGCATCAAAATATATCAGAGACTGGGTATCTGTTAGTGAAACACAGTGGATTAAAGGGGGATTTTTGGTGGTACCATGTACGTTAAGAATCCCAAAACATAACCCATTTTTGTATCACAGCAATATCAGCATAGGAAGGAGATTTCAGCTGTCAGGGGCTTCAGGAGGAGCTCAGCAGAGGAAAGCACTGCTGGCACTTGACAAATGTAGAGGACAGGGAAGGGGCAGGTGAGGAAGGCTGCCTCCTCCATGACTTCTGGAACTGAAGAATCAGGATAAAGAGATTAAATATGTTCTACCAACTATAGCAGTCAGAGAAGGCAGCATGGATGCTTTAGCAGTCTCTCATCTAAAGCTTACAGGAAATTTCCAAAGCATGGATCATGGCAACACCACTCTTTACACTTCACTTCTTTCTTTCATAACTCAGAGTGTATTTCCCAATCTTTTGCTGAAAACCCTTGTTTTGTGACGGACTGGTGTCTAGGAGATGCAGCCCAACACTATCCAGCTCCCTGCAGGAACACTTCCCAGGAGACAGCTCTTTGCTGAGAGAACCAAACTGAACAAACACAGTTACTTCTCTGCACACACGCATCCACGCTAGTCTAACATGCTCCAAACCCTCAGCCTTCCCTAGGCTTAATCTTGGCAGAATCCTTGCCAGTTTAATTGGCTTAAATTGGTGTGTTTCCTCACTACGAGAGCCTTTATTCCAAATATGGAATAATCACATTCTGAGTCAAGCACAGACTCTTTTGCACAGTTGGAAAACACCTATTCCTAGAAGAATATTTTCATTTTGTGTATTATCAAAAAAGTACGCTGAATTTGGCAACGTTTGAACCACACTGACAATTTCCATCATTTCCCAGAATTTACAACTGGGAACTCAGACCTGCTGAATAAGGAAGAATAAAAAAAGTGCTGTAAATAAAGACCATCCCTCCCTAGGCCTTTGTAAACTCTGTCCATTCCTGCAGGCTGACTCAGTCTAGTCATCTGTGCCTTTCAGGCTCACAACCAAGTCTACGGTCTCTGTCTTCTGAATTCTCCAAGAGAAAAAATAAAAAAAAAAAGGTCTTTTCCATTATATTGTGTTGCAGGGTTCAGGAGTGGGACAGAGTTAACTTTCCCTGTAAGAACATGTACGATACCATGTTCTAGATTTGTGACTAAACCAGTGTAGGCAGGACACAAATGTTTTTGCTTTTGGGTGAACAGTGCCTGCACAGCCTGTTTTTCACACTGTTCCCCAGCAGGCAGGCTAGGAGTGGGTGAGGGGCTGGGAGGGGACATGGGTGGGAGAGCTGACCCAAACATTTGGCCAATTCCAAATGATATAATGACTTGCTCAACACTAAAAGCTGGGAAGAAGACTAAGAGGGTGGGGGCTTTACCTTCCAGGGAAGCCATTCCTGAAAGATGGGGTGAGCACCAGTCTTGCTTAGGAGAGATGGTGAGTGGCCTTTGCATCACCTGGGTTTCCCACTTCTTTGCTTCACTCATTAAAGTACTCTTACCTCAGCCCTCAAGAGTAGTCATTCCTGAGTGTCTAATTCTCTCCTGTTGGGGCAGGGGGAGGGAGTGGCTGTGAGGGCACTTTGCTGCTGGCAGGGGTCACCCACCACAAGGCAATAGCTCTGAAGTGAAGGCACCATCCTTCTTGCAGAGGGGTGCACCTGCTTGCAGTGCACCAGTTGCAATGATGGAAAACAAGCAAGGATGAGCCATCAGGCTTGGGCAAAAGGAAGAAGACTACTGGGGAAAATATTTCATCAGATATGCATGGAGTACTTCAAAGTTTAATTTCCTTTGACTACTTCTGTCCCAAAACATAGACAGAACTGTGCACCTCCTCTCAGCACTTCCATTCTGCTATGCAGGCAGCACAGAGCCCTTCACGTCACCATCACCCTCAGCCATCCCAGCACTGACATCATGTAACATCTCCAGCAAGACAGAAGAGCAGCAATTGTTCATTGTGGCTCCCTACAGAGCAGGAACAGCTTGGCCATGCTCCAGTGCTTCATGTTTCAAAGCCTGATGCTGCAACATCCCCAGGTTTGCTGGTGTCAGCCAGGCAGATCCATCAGACTCACAGGGCAGTGCTGCCTCCTTTGCTGGTAACGCCTGCCAGCAAACCCTTCTGCCAAAGCATGGAAGCATTGCTGCTGTGTCCCCATAGCCACTCTCATACACTTCCCCAAGCCCAGACCGAGATCGTTCTCTCCAAATTCAGTGTCTTCAGCAGCAGCCTCTTTTTTTTTTTTTTTTTTTTTTCTTTCTTTTTTGGAGGGTGACAGGTCATCATTCCCTTTAAGTTCTTACTTGTGACACAAACTTGTTTGGGTTGGGGGATTGAGGACTGTTTCCCAGGTGGAAGATGTCACCTTCTGTGCTTAAAGCAGCTTTCTCTGCAGTGGGGTGGACAGAGCCCAGACTGCTGTGCATGGCCTGGACAGCACTTAAGGACACTGTTCCCTGTGGCTTTGTGCTTTGGACCTTCCAGCTGCTTCACCTGTGGTATGGACCACGGCATTCAGAGGATCCTGCTCCTTGCTGAAGAGCATGTCAGCATCTAGGGAAAACACTGCAAGAATAAACAAGCTGGTGCTTGTCCCAGGCTGTAAATGGCAACAAACCAAGATGTAGTAGGGTCCCTGTTCAGGCACCAACTTGCCACACCCATGCTCATGAATCAGATGCCGAGGCAGCGCAGCTGATCCCCGAGTGTCCCACAAGGAGTCTGCTTAGGGCAGAGCACGGATAGCTCTTGTGTCCTCGCTCAGCACCCGAGGCAGGTGTACACGCACACACACACAGGCAATCAGCAGGCAGTACTGGAGGCAAAGAAGTCAGATGGGCTCTTTGTGTAGAATTCCATAAGCAGGGTTTATTCTGAGCATAAAGGGATCCAGGGACAAAGAGCCCAGATTATGGAGGGTCCAGGGATTAAATACAGGGAGGAGTAGGGGCGGAAAAAGGGCCAGGGCCCAATGGGACAAGGATCCAGGGGAGGAGCGTAGGCAGGACCAGGATGCATAAACCAATGGGAGAACACAAAGGGAGGGGTTGGAATACAAGGCCAATGGGGTGTCAAGGAAAGGAGAACGTTCTGGAACTGGAACTATGTAAGGCAGAAAGAGGTGGAGGGCCAATGGGCCAACCATCAAAGGATAATCTGCATAACAAAGGGTAATCTACATAACAAGAAAGGAGGCCTAAGGGAAGTCACCCTAACCACGGAGGCACCTCTATACACTGACATCTGCCCACCAGGGTACTGCCGCTGTTTTAGGGCCTTGTGGCTCCTTGGTCAACTCAGTGGTAGCCTGGACCACTGCAACAGACAAAGACTTGTCAGATTTGCTATTATGAAACAAACGAGAGGACTGAGACAAGGAACAGAGAACCAAAATCTGGGTTTTTTGCAAGAAATAGTTAGTGTTATTTTAGCAAAGCCTCCCTGTTGCTACAGAGTTGCACTCAGGAGCCTCCTGCCATACAGAAGGAGCCCTGCTTTGCTTCAGAACTATTGCTGCTCTTCCTGGTAGCTCTAAGGAGTCAAGAGCTGCAAATAAGGCATTCTCTTTGGTCACCTGAAATCCCTGCACAGGGAAACGCTCACATCAGAGGAACTACGGCTTTGTGGCGGCTACATTCCCAGCAACTTCAGGGAAGGGATGTATGGTTGCTAGGGCTAGCAGTGTCGAGTATACAGTTCCCTTGCTGTTAACAAAGCATCTTCTTCCTGTGGACAAGTGGCCCCTGACCAGCCCCTAACAACCCTCAGGGACTTCCTGGCCTCAAGTAGCACTAAACTCAATACCAGTAAGGCTGGGGACTGGCTCAATCCATCAAACTAATCGAAGCCTCATTTTGTCCTCTGTAGCCTGTTCTCTAAGGCAATTATGCCTCTTTCAACTTTGAAACTCAATTCAAACCCTGACAAAAAGTGAAGTTTTTTTCCCAATATACTACATTTCTAAAAACTTATTGAAAAAAATAGATTAAGACAATTTAATACCCAGATGGCACTGAACTCACTGGCTACTAAACCCACCAGAGTCTGTACAGGTTAGGAGAAGCTACAAACACCTTAGACACAGAAACTATCAGATCATTACTTCCCCATATAGCAAAAAGATAGGCATGAGGCTTCTCTACACATTCATGGAATGACTTAAAATAAATTAGGTCTGCAAGCCCCTCTGTAGCTTGTCTGTAGACTAGCAATGTAACTGACAATACCCCTTAGCAGCCTACATAGAGAAATAAAGGAAAAGTACATCATGCACAAAAAAAAAAAAAAATCAAAAAAAAATCCAACTGTGGATCTCATGCTGTAGTAACCTCCAGAAGCAGGAGTGGTCCTCCTTGTGAGGATCAAAGAACACACAGCAGTGGGTGCCTTGCACACCTTTCCTTCTGGAAAGCTGGTCTCACTCACCAGCACCAAGCTGGCCAGTTCCCTCTGCTGCATTGTGTATTTCCCACTGAGAGGGAGGACTTGTACCTAACAGCAGCTGAGCTGCCCACTTGTACAGATCACTGTGAGAAAACAGGCACCTCAAGTTTGGTCATGTCAGTTTTACTGTGTCTGCCAGACCAGATGACAGCAGAAAATTCCAATTCTCAAGTTTTCGGGGGAGGGGGGGGGGAAGCATATCTCAGCTTCATACACTCCCAAATCCTCTATTTCCAAGCTTTCAGAGCTGTATTCTACCGTCCTCCATCAAAAGTGGCTCTTCTGGAGAGGCAGCAGCTCTTTCGTTCCCAATACACTTGATGCCTCTTTCTGCTGCTGAGATGTCTAACCCCAGATGGGAGCAGAGCCCCAACATGCAAAACTTCATCTGCCTTCTTGAAGACTCAGTTCAGACCAGACAAAACTTCAAAGTACCCCAGACTTTCAGTCTAAAGCACCAGCAGACTCTTGTTTTAACATGATTCATGCCTTTCGCATCAGCCCCAAGGCCAGTCACTGGCTTCAAAGCCCAAGGGCAACACCTGCCTCAGCTGCTATTGTTGGAAGACACTATTTAGAAAGAGTATGGGAGTTGACCCAGTAACCTCTGAAACAGTATATGAGGAAAGTAGCAAACCCACAGTCTCGTCCTTCGGGCCCAGTGGGAGGCATCACACACACCCACAGATGGGTTGTACTGGTACCAGCCACTTGGCTCTCTTCAATTTGCTCCTTTTATGAAGGAAGTCAGCCTGTGAAAAATTCTAAAGAGCTTTTAAATCCTTCTTGGTTGTATCTAAAGGTTCAGACTTCCTGGGAGATTATTTTTCTTGAACATACACATCTTGTGCTAGTTTGTAGCAGCACGCTTGTGCCTGTAACAAGTTCACATACTTAGTACTGAAGTCACTGGATTAAATAAAAAACAGCCCTGGAAGTAACACGGCAGCCAGAGCTCCCATTTACTCTCCAAGGTTGCACTGAATGTTGGACCAGGGTTGCACCTGTGTCTCATCTCCTCACAGTTTGGTGTTCAATGGCACAATTTGCACGAGGAATGAAATCTGAGGAGAAAGAGCATAATCCCCCAAATATAATCTCCACCTTAAGGGTTTTAAAGGTTAAAACCACCATGCTGGGAGCTGATTAACAGTTCTCTCCACAGAACTGCTAAAGAAGCCAGAGCTCCCATTTACTCTCCAAGGTTGCACTGAATGTTGGACCAGGGTTGCACCTGTGTCTCATCTCCTCACAGTTTGGTGTTCAATGGCACAATTTGCACGAGGAATGAAATCTGAGGAGAAAGAGCATAATCCCCCAAATATAATCTCCACCTTAAGGGTTTTAAAGGTTAAAACCACCATGCTGGGAGCTGATTAACAGTTCTCTCCACAGAACTGCTAAAGAAGTGGGCACTACTTTCACACATGTCCAGCTGTGGCTTCGA
Source organism: Coloeus monedula (assembly GCF_965178545.1). Classification (NCBI taxonomy): domain Eukaryota; kingdom Metazoa; phylum Chordata; class Aves; order Passeriformes; family Corvidae; genus Coloeus; species Coloeus monedula. The sequence goes on from NC_138783.1 coordinate 91,522,892, forward strand.
GTACAGGGAGAGGCTGTGCTTTGTGAGGGTTTCAGTAATGACAGGTTACAGGCACATTTGGAGCAGCACACCATGGTGTACTTTTCAGGCAATTTAGTATGGAATAAAGGCCCAGATCAAGTACCTAGAAAAAGGCTTCAAACAAAAAAAGCAGATCTCAAGCTGCTCGGCTGTGAAAAGATAGAGGTAATGTGTAATATCTGAATTCTACCTCTGAATCCAGACAGAAAAATGCACCCTGGCTCCCCATCTCAGCTGCATGGGAGACTTCCAATGGAACAAAACGTGCACTTGTGAGCAAGAAAAACCCATTTTGTCTTAAAAGAATCCCTGCAGCCCCACTCCAGGCAGGGCACTGCAATGAATGCAGCAACCCCACCATTGCTGGATTCACCAGGCACTTTACCAGACAGACTGGATGAGACTCCAAGCCATGCAAGCACCATGAGACTCTGGCAGACAGCTCAGACAAAGGGGCCTAAATGCCACACTGCTCTCAGGGTCTTCCCAAGGCTGGGCATAACATCACCACTACTGGTAACTCCCAATTTACCATCAACCTAAAGATACTCAAAGGCTAATAAAAACATCAAGCTTTAATGAGATAAAGTCAAGTCACTTTGCTTGATGAGATTTCGGATTTTCAATTTTGAGTGGCACTATACCAAAATACGTTTTAAAAACTAGGAGCATTATTAAAAATAAGGGGAATTGGAGGGGGCTTTTTGTTTGACTGGTTTGGTTGTGGGCTTTTTTGTTTTTTCCTAAGATGACAGGCACAGTTACCAAAGCTGAAAGCATTTACTGGAAATTTAGTAATTGCTTAAAATAGAAACACTTCCTCAGTGTTTCCTCAGGAAGGCTGAAGTTAGGCTCCATGGTTCAAAGAAAATATTACACTCCTGCATCACTATCAACTACCTGAATTAGAGTAAATGAGGATGGTTTTGTCCAATCTATTTCAACAGACATCCTGCAGCCCTTACTATACATCTGTTAAGAGACAAACAATGCAAGACCAAAGTTAGTAACTTTGAGTGGATTATTTACAGGCTGCTACTTTATAATTAATACACAAAAAATCCACAGATGTGCAAATCCAGAGAAATGCCCACAGTGAAACCTTGAAACTAGTAAACAGAAGTTTCAGTATTTTATTAAAATAGCATATTCAACCACTGTAACCAATAATACATTAACTTTATTCCCAGAGTACGCACAACACAGTAGTGATTCAAAATATCCTTATCCATGGCAATCAATGAAAATATCTCAAATTCAAGTGTACAACTAAAACTAAACCTTTGAAAAAATCTCTCCTTTAAAGAATACATAAAGCTCTCATACAGAATTCTTTTAAACTCTTCTATATGCAGATGTCAGTGTCTCTCACCTGACAATACCACTAGTTTTTTCTTATGCATAGTAGAACATCTCATATTTTATAGTACCCATTTTATAAATAAATTGGCATTTTCCATCCCGTTTGTGTTTATCATCAGCTTCACAAAGAAACCAGTAAATAAAACTGTCAAGGACAGTCACAACAAAATGATCTCACATCAAGATATAAAACTTGAAGATACTAAAAGATGCTTCTACTCTATTTTACATAAAAAGACAGATTTAAAAAGTGCAAGGCAAGATTTGCAGGGAAAGGGAATATTTATGTTATTTTTAGGCACATCCACTTCTTTAAAGCAAGCTTCAGAATGAAATTCCAGTTCGTTCTTCATGATACCTGTTTTAAAGTCTTTCTCTTGCAAAAAGAAAAAAAAATTAAAAAAAATTACATCCGTCAAATGTCAAGCAGGAAATTTCCTGTCCAACTAATAGTCTTCAGTTATGTCTTGTTCTTCCTTTTTTCATCCTTGCAGGTTTTGGTTTGGGAATATACTGATTGTTCGCTTGATACTCAAGTTCTTTACGGAAGTAATGAATTGCTTTATTCAAACCTTCTTCCAATGGGACCTGTTCCCAAAAGTGAGGAGAGAATTGTATCACTCTAGGTTCACATCAGGTTATTTCACAACAGTATCTTTTATAGAACAGTTATCACAAGGGAGCCAGGGAGTTCCAGTCTTAGCCAATCTAAGTATTAACAGCACCACATGCTGGTTACATCTCCTCACTGCTGATGCAGCTGCCCTTAAAACAGCACATACATTTTCTGACATAGTAAGTCAAAAAACCCAACAAATTTAAATCTCACACATGGTTATGATTAGTGTGTTTAGTATCAAAACAGACATGCATAATTCTACTTTCAATTCCTAATGCATTGAAAGAGACAAACACCCAGCATTTAAGCCCCTTCTGTTTGTAAGGATTAAAGATCCTCTTTTGCAGCATGGTATAAAGCTGGCATCCAGTATCTCATTTGATATTCTTAAATCCTCTACAAATAATTGTAACCCTACAAATTGCAGTGTTTAAATACAGGCATAGAATACAAAGACAGGAACAACAGAGGAGTTGTTTTCTCAGGAGCCATATGCTCTGACATGCTTGCTGACACCATCACCAGTATAGGAGATAAAAACAGCAGCACAGAAACTGTTGGCCTTGCTGTACCAACACTGTACTGCTACTTTGGAGCACGTTTTGTTACTGTCTGTGCCAAACACAGAAGGCCAGAAATACAAAAGTTAAACCTTTTATGTTTGCAACACTTTGCTATCACCCTTGTGCTGTCAGACATGGTCTATTAATATCAGATGCCCCTGTGAACCCTTTCAGAAGGGTCTGGATCCAATTTCTATTATGAGGCTTACATTTACTAGGTAGGTTCACATGTTTCCTGGAATGATTTTTGTCTGCAAATTTAAAAAAGGCTATAAACCACTGTGCTAGTTAGAATGGGGAGCTGGCAAAGAAAGCCACACCTTTTCCTGGGATTAGGCAGATCTTTCCTCTCCAAGCAAACCAACTCCTGTTGCCAGCTACAGGAGTAATGATTGCAGCAACACCAGCAAACCCATTAGCTATGGGCTTGGTAACGTAAGTAACTATGTGCCATATACTTCAAAGGATTTATCAGGCTTACAGAAAGGTAAAATCTCATAATATGCAAGTGAAAAACTTAAAATGTTAAAACTGCTCTGGAGAGGGCGTTAGGCAGATATTCCAGTAAGGGAAATTCTTGTTATTATGTGACTCTCCCTCAAGCCCCTTATGTTTCCTGGCGTTTTCTCACACAACAGTAATTCATCTGTACATACCACGGGTTCCCAGCCAAGCAGTAACTTGGCTTTTCTGATGTCAGGTTTTCGTTTTTGAGGGTCATCCTGTGCTTCTGAGAGAAACTGGATTTCACTCCCACTGCCTGTCAAACAATACACTGTGATTTATCATCTGCAATTCACTATGATTTCCATTTACATCTTTTCTGCCAACTGGAGCAGCAGGTCTTTCTGCAGCTCTCTGCTTCATAATTCAACCACTGAAATGCTTTGCACAGACACAGGAGCACTGCATGCAACAGCTGGGTGATCTACCTGTCCCACAGCAACAAGTGTTCACAAAGCATTTCACAAAGATTTCAGCAGGGACTCATAAAAATTAAGCTACGCTCATAGACCAGTCTATTAACCTTCTATGAGGAAATTACTGTTTCAGTAGCCAAGGGCAGAGAAGTGGGTATCACCTGCTTTGACTTCAGTGATGCTTTTGACACTGTCTTTGACACCCTCACTGAGTACTGGATGAGCAGTGAGGAGGACTGAAAACTGCACGGCCAGGCCCAGAGGGTGGTGATCAGTGAGAGACTGGTAACTGGTGCTATACCCCAAGGGTCAACACTGGATCAATACTGAACTGCTGATACACCAGAGTACTGTGCTGCCATCCTGACCTCGAGAATGGAGGCTGGAGAAAGGCCTCACAGGAACCTCATGAAATTGAACAAGTTCAAAGTCCTGAATCTGGGAAGGTACAGGCTGAGGACCAACCAGCTGGAACACAACTTGGCAGGAAAGGACTGGGGGTCCTGGTGGACACCAAGCTGAGTATGAACCAGTCATACATACTTGCCACAAAGAAGGCAAATGATATCCTGGGCTGTAGAAGTGCTGCCAGAGGACAAGGGAGATCAGCTTTCCCACTCACCAGCACTGATGAGATCCGTATCGAGGACTGGATCCAGTTCTAGGCTCCCCAGTACAAGAGAGACAGGGACATACAGAGAGAGCAACAAAAGGGCCATGGTGGTGATGAAGGGACTGGAGTATGAGGAGAGGCTTAAAGACCTGGGGCCCTTCAGCCTGGAGAAGAGAAGGCTATGGGGAATTTCATCCATGTGTACAAATACCAGATAGGGGGATTAAGAAGAGGGACCCAGGCTCTTTCCAGTAGTGCCCAGCGACAGGACCAGAGACAGTGGGCACAAACTGAAACACATATGGCCCAAGAGGATGTGGAGTCTCTACCCTTGGAGATACTTAAAAGCCATCTGGACATGGCCCCAGGCCACTGCTGGTTGTAGGTTGCCCTGCCTGAGCTGAGGGGTTGGACCAAGGAACCTCCAGAGGTCCTTTCCAACCTCAACCATTCCATGATTGTCTGCACTTCGGCATTACAAAAGGGCTTCAGTTTCTCTTTGCCCCTAATCTCCATTGTGATTTAAATAACCAAGCACTTGCCTTTCCTCAGAATAATACAAAGAAAGGGGCCAATTCTTCTAGCCAAATCTAGCAAATAGTTTACATGTCATTTTAGAACTAAACCACCTCCCTGGATGGACTGGAACACATCAAGTTGTTTGTGAACAGACAGAGGTGACAATTACTCTGTGTGTCTGATGGGTTTGGTGCTGTGATTTTTTCATTTCCTTCCCTGATCTGTGGATTCACAAACATTTTCCAGAGGGAACAGTCTTTTATTAGGAACACCACATGCATCAGCTTCTGTGTTGTATGTTTGAACTCATCTTTTTTAGATCTGTCAGAAGCACTTCTGGAATGTACAGACTAAAAGCTCTCCGCTAATGGCAGCAGGATGTTTCATCTCATTAGGGTGCCACACTAGAAGACTAAGCACAACCATTTGCTTCCATTTTTGAGAGCTCTGATTTGCTACAGGCATCAGAGCAAGAATGAAGAGGAAGCCACAGTGTTTTGTTCTCAGGTGCTGTCAACCCTTTCAAGAATCACTGTTAGAAACAGTGAAAAGAACAGATAAAGACTGTTGCCACAGCATGAGGTTTTTCATGGTAGTTGAAGGACCACAGCCTGCACAACTGTGAAGAACCACCTTCCTGAAGTATCCCTATTGCAGCTAAGATACTATGCAGGACATTTGCATTCACATGTTTTACATTTCATTTATGTATTGTCCTTATGCCAAAACAAACCTAAAAAATTGCCTAAACATTATACAAATTAATGGGTATAGATTGCACAGATACACAGAAAATTTATTCATTCTACTCTTCATGCAACAGTTTACAGACAATTGAGAGCATTTGGATTATCTTATTAATATTTAATGATACGATTAAATGCCTTTGATAAAATTATTAAGAAATCCAAAGACTAATTAAATTATCCACATATTACACACACTAATCAAGTAATAATTATCTAACGACAATAAGTACTTCATAAACTTTACAAAGAATTACTAATCATACTCACCAACAAGTTTTTTAATTAACTGGGCAAACTCTAGGATAGTGTGTTCTTCTGGGTTTCCCTACAAACATAAGAGATGCTCATTTCAATAATGATTAAACACCTTACAACATGCTAGACAAGAGATGGTTCCAACAGGGACATGTTAAACTCTGAAAAAGCTAAGCATAAAGATTTATTCTACTTAGTTGAAAAAAGAAAAACAACTTTGACAAGCTCCTTACTCATTAGAGAATTTGTCTTTCATTATATTTGCTTTGGTAATTCAGTGTATGTAGGGAGGTGTCGTCATCCTCCAAAAAAGTCAGTCTGTAAAGAGTTGGCAATCACAGTAAAGGCCTATGTCACTGAGCAGCCCACACAGCCACATCAGCTGGAAATCTGGATTCAAGGACTGTGCCCAGTTGAGGACAGATATCATGAAGAAGTATGGTAAGTTCTTGGTTCATGCAAAGTTAGGAAACCAAACTCATTTATCTGCAAACAACTGCTTCTACATTTACTACAGCTTACATATCAGTACATAAGGGCTACTTGCTTTCCTATACAATATTCCTTTTCTTTTTTTTTAACCAACCTGCAAATAATCTCCTGATCAACATTTCAGAATAAAATGCTGAACACTTTCTGCTAGCATTAGCTCACCTTCATCAGACTCAATTCCCTCCATCCCTAGCTTTCCTCGTTTCAAAACTCTTCTTTATCACATCTCATTTGACCTAAAGCTGAGCACTTAAGATACATATAGATTTAAATACTGAATTTTCTGAAGACAAAGCATGTGATAGAGTTTAACATTATTAGCCTTTGGATAGAAACACTGAAATTAACTCATGGCCACAGGAGAAAAGGAAAATTAGTGAACAACTGCCCTGCAGAGTTGAGTATCTAATTTGGCAAAAGCTGGCATACTCAAGAAATTACTTGGGATATGCATTCTTTTTCTGTTCTTAAATTCACTGCTAAGAGTAACCTGACAACAAACAGGATGGAACAAAAATCTTACTAGACAAGTTAAGTTTGAAGCATTTTAAACAATATTAGAGAACTATACCATAAAATACTATCACATTTTCCTCTAATCCAGAGTAGTATGAAACGATTTCTAATTATCTAGAGCTAAGTATTCCTTCAGTGCTTTTTTCCCACTAAAATCAGTCTTCAGTCATTTTCTTGGTGCGTTTTGCATGTGTCCCCCACACATTTTTTTCCTTCGTATTCTAATTACATACATCTTCTTGCTAAAACAAATTAAAAACTCCAGCAGATTTATCCTGTTCTTGGAACTGGAAGATCTCAACACCTAGGGGCTTAGTCTACTTATTTATAAAGAGAGTACATAGGAGAATACGTTCTTCATAATAGAAAGACCTTTTTTGTTCCATTTATTTTTTCTAGAAATCAGTATCAGTGACAAGGAGGAAAACAGAGGTGATGTTGACCAGTGCACAGTAACTCAGTAAAGCGGAGCACTCATACTCACCAAGTTGACAGGACTGCTGACATTGCTGTTCATCAATGCCACCAACCCGTTCACAAGATCACTGTAAAAGAAGGAAGAACAGATTGATGCAATTTCCACTTCTCTGTAAAAAGTATTCTTGTCTAAAAAGACAGCGGACTCCTAAGAGCTCCAGTAAAGCAGACCAGGCAGCTGTGGAATGGTGAAACCAGATTTCAATGGGCACATGTTTTCTTGAGTGCTTGTATTAAAAAATGATTAATATTTCCTCTTCTCTCCAGCATCCAAGCATATTTGGAGGCTGATTTCCAATGCATTTCGAACAGAATAGAGCAAGTTGTAATACAGAGGGACAAAACACTACCACCTGCTTTGCAGCCTGTTGTTTGAATTCGTCTTCTTGTTTTCAAAAAGTCTTAAACTAAGTTTGTTAAAAACAGTATTTTGGTGTTACTTTCCCCCAGCAATATAACCCAAAGTTATTTTGGATTATTAGCCACAAACTAAGCACCTTGGCCCTTGACACAGAAATCCAGATCCTTTTCATTATGATTATAATTGGGAAAGGAATCAGTAAGACCTGATGGGGTTTCTTCAACATCTACTACCACTGATACTACTTTCAGCAGAGGGAAAGAACATTTCCAAGCAAAGAATGATTAAAATAACCCAGAAGTCCATCATGGGTTTTCTTAGCTTTTTTCTTGTGCATAGTTTGCACACCAACCACAGCAGTCCCAAAGACACGAGGTGGCAGCATTGCATTAAAATGCAAGGAGTGACGAACTGCTCAGCTCTAAAAACTCATCTGTTACTTGCCATTTCTGGAAGGGAAGAGCACGTTAGTATCTCAAGTAAAATTCTAAACCAATTAATGTTTTTCTTCTTGGTACTTTTAAAAACTTCTGTGTCTCCCTTCTGAAAGTAAAGTTGGCTCCTAAGAGCTCCAGTGAAGAAGATCAGGCAGCTGAGAAATGCTGAAATCAGATTTCAATGGGTGTATGTTTTTTTGAGAGTTTGTATTAAAAAATGATTAAAAAAAGTAAAGCAAATGCACATACATACAAAGCTGACCAGGCTAACAGAACCATGAAGTAAATTATCAGCCAGTACAAACAAGCCTTACCTGACATACTGGAAAGCTCTTGTCTGAGTTCCAGGTCCATAGACCTAAAATCGTATGAAAAATAGGAAAGTTAATAAATACAGAAGTCCTCTCTACCCTAATTATCTTTTCTTTACCTTTCTAGAAAAGTGGCCCAAGGAGAAACACTTGAGACACAAGCTCAATGTTACAGGAATGGAAAAAATTGTGCTTGCAGAGCCTTTGGCAAAGTATCAGTTCTTTGAAGGTCATCTTCCTCTTGGGTCTGTCTCCAGTAAACATATCCCTAGACATTTTGTTAACTAGAATTCTGCATGAAGGAAACATTCTCAGGGGTGTAGGACAGAGTGATGCTTTATCCTCTCCTGGAACACTGAAAGAAAGTGCAGCCTGCACTCAGCCAGGAAAGAGTGCCAAATATTTAAAGCAAACTTCAGGCTACTAAGATGTGGTTACGATGAGCAATTTTGATTTGCTCATTAACAACAGCCAGCTTCAAAGAGAGCACTAAATGTTAGTGGTCTCTAAGAAAATTGTCAAGAGAAACAGCACTGTGTTTAAAGCAATCAGGACAGAAAAAAACCAAAACCACGTGGCTCTAAATATTACTATCTAGGAAAATGGAAAGCAGAGTAACTTCTAGATTATATGACTCCTAAAGTCACCTGTACAGATTTGTATCAAAACCGTTGAGGGGAAAAAAAGTGTCCGCAGGTAACATGCTGATACTTTGGAGCAAGTTGCTGAAGTTCAAACAGACATTAATTTATACTTAAAATGTACAGAATGGTATTTGATACCATTACATTTTTCACAGTTTAACTGAGTGCAGTACTGAAGTCTCTAGAACATGAATACTTATATTCTGAAAGCTATGAGCAGGTACATTTAAGTGGTGAAAACAGTTTAACTGGGGACACACACATCTTATCAACCTGCTACAACAAAAAGGCTTTTGGAAGGACAGATAGAAAGCATGCTTGTTTTCCTTGAGGACAGAAAGGACAGTACAATTGGTACACAGGCCATCTGTTACTTGGTAAGCCTTGTGCTCTCTGAGGCTGATTCAGAGCCCAAAAGAATTCACATTTCAGTACGCATTTGCTAAGATCAGGGGTCTAAGAGTTTACCCAAAAACTGATTTGGAGAGGAATGCACCAGGAGCACACTGACAGCCTGATGAACTCCCAAACAAACAGGAAGCAGATTTATGTATTTATATAGAGCTTCCTGCATTTAGCTTTACTTTTAGCTTGTGGGATAAGTTTTACAGAACTAAGTATTTGTACATGATTTTTGCAGAGTCACCCATGTGGTTATCTTTCCCACATACAAGCAATAGCTGGAAAGTACAATATCGTTTCCGTATCTCAATTTTTCTTTAAAAAAAAAAAAAAAAAAAAAAAAAATCATCTTTCTTTTACAGTAACAAAACAACAATTGTCATGTTTCCATAGGCCACAATTTCTACAAATCAGTGACACGGGTCTCTCAAGAGATTATTTACTCCTTTTGAATAAGTACTCTGAACTGAGAGACTGAAGACAGAGTTTCTAAAGAGATCACACGCTTGGTATTCCTGTCAGCCAAATTCTGTGATGATACAGGAGTTAATTTTTTGTAGGTCTCAGCCACTGCTCATTGCTGATAATTCATTTTATTTGACCTGGTCAGCTAAAGAACTCTCCCCTTCTTTTCTCAGATTCAGTAATTTTCAACATCAGACAGTTATTCCCTACAGAACAGTGATGTTGGGCAAAACACTTTATTTTAACCCCTATTACAATTACATTCTTGCTAGATTTTAGACAGCATGCCAATTACAGAAATAAAATAAGAGCTTCCAGTGTTGCCTCCCACAGAAGAACACAGACTCCAGACCCCTCTTATTGATGCTCTAAAATATCCCATGGATTGTATGTTTTAAAATAAGGTAAGTCCTTCATATTTTGTAAGGCTTCACAAAACTTCCAGTTAGTGTTCTCCCTCTGTTCTTATAAAAGATTACAGCACTACTGCCAATAAAAGTTGAGAAACTATGCATGAAATAAAAAACATTTGACAGGCCAAATATGGCAATAGCTTGCTATATGCACTGGGGACCAAACCTAAAAAATGGAAATACCTTCTGATCCTCTATAAGCCAGTAAATTTTCTAAACAGCATTCAGAGGCTCAGACTTTATGCCCAAGGATCCTATCCTGGGAACATTGACACTGACTAATCAGCACATGGCTGATAACTCATATTTCGATACAAGCAAGGCCTACAAGGATCCAAAGTGTCAAACCAAGAAGCTCCACCTTCTCGTTTGCTACTATTTGTTTAGTCTCTTCCAATAAGCAAGTCTGGGGAGACACCTGGGTAAGAAAATTAAACTCTTTCTGCAGGAATTTAAGTTCCCTTTTTTTTTATGTGTTGACAGGAAAAAAGCACTGACCCACATGGCTGCGTTGTCTATGTAGTGCTGAAGGGACTCCTATCAGGGACTAGGCAAGCTGGGCTCGTTCAGTCAGCTACCCAAGACTAAGCCCCGAGATCTGTACTCTTAATGCTGATTTATATGGCAGCCTAAATGTCATATGCCCCAGTAAACACTGGCCAGTAAGTTACAGTCAGCATCACACAATAGCTACCATACATCGAGCACTAACAGTGATTTCTACAAAAGCAGTAAATCTCTGGGGGGAAAAAAGAAATCTTTAGGAGAGGTGGCAAACACAGCATGACTGCAGGCTTGTTACTCTGAAATAACCACAAGCCTAAACCAGAAATTTAGCAAAGGCTATGAACAGAGTAGCCAAATTCGTAACTGATGACATTAAAAAATAGTAACAAATTGCCTAAGTGACCAATCATTGTTAAATTGCAAGCAAGTAAGCAAATGCTGACCTCCAGAGAAGACCAGTCTTTCAAGAATTATCAGTGTACTTAAGTCAGGTGATGTGCATTGCTTTGCAGAACATACATAATTTGAACTCCTTAAATTTTCTTTCTTTGTAAAGAGTTCTCGATTTCAGTCTGACAGTAGGGTAGTATCTACCACCAAAGTTTTGCAGGGGGTAGCCATACTTTAACACACTATTTTAAAAATATTAAAGTTAGAAGAGATCTATCACAGGACACCAAGCTTCATCATGCTTGGGTGCAACTTATTCCCTGACCTAAACTCTTCGATGCTCTGTCCAGTTTCAGATTTTGGTCTGCAAGAATTACAGTAGTGGGCGTTGCCATAAAACTTTAATTCTTTTTCTCCTTGGATTGTCTGCTGCTTCTTACAGAAATCCCTGACTGAACTCTGGATTTTGCTTATATCTCCAATACAAAGAATGCTGAAATGCTTGTGCAGATTGCAACTGATACCCTTGTTTCTTTCTGTGAAAGAAAGATCAACCCCATCAACAGAGCACATCTTCCCATATGTTATTCCATACATTTACGTTTGGTATACTGGAACACTACATTTTGAAGAGGGGAACATCAATATTTTCTAAAATCTATCCTCATCTGCAACACGTGAGGAGAGGATATGAAGATGAATGGCTCTTCATATCACCAGGAGGTCATCACTTACTGTTAGTGGTTCTCCCTGGAGAGCTTGTAGGATAAAATTACTGACAACTCTTCCATCATTCATATGCATTCGAGGACCAAAGGTATTGAATATTCTGGCAACCCTCACTTCAACTCCTTCCTGTAGCCAAAGAAAAAAGAATCGTTACTTTCTTAATAAAAGTGTCTTTATCCCTAAAAGTGTAAACTCTCCCCTGTCCAAGTGCTTTTTAAGAATCTCTCTTTCAGCTTTAAAATGCATCGTTTCTAATAATGAAACACTTCAAATCTCTCCTCAGCCCTCCCGAAAAATGTAGTGCATACACCAAAGTAATTTATACTAGTTCTCAGTATTTGTAATGCAAATCTAAATTAGTGCTAGAACAGCTCATGATTTTGGCACATGAATTTTCTTCCACAAAGAACTTCAAGATTTTTCAGTAATATCCTTCCAATAACATCTTATTTCACCTGGGACTTAACTACTTTTTTTGCACATAGGCAAAGTCTCACAATCACCAGATATAGTACCAAGGTAGCATTTCCATAGATCACAAACGTCCATAGTTTAGAAAAGCTTAACATGTCAGAGAAGTATCTTTTACAAAAGCCATAAAGTAGTTTTGTAACCACAGCCACAATGTTTTCTAGTGTCCTTATTAGCCTGTGTAAATGCATGCATTACAATCAAACTCTTCAATGGCATAGTTTTTTCCAAGAAACATTTTTATCATTTCCATAAGTCCTTCTACAGAATATTTTGCAAATCTTCAAGGAAAATGTAACAAATATGTGAAATTGGAACCTTTATGGACAAAGCATTTTAACAGTTAGAGACTGCAAACTGAAGTCATCTCTCGAGTTGTTTTGATTGACCCATTCATTTGGACAAGCCACAATTTATGATAAAGCCTGTGAGAAGGATGTTTGGCCCTTGTGAGCTAAAACAGGATACTGCTGAGCTGAGTTCAGGGCAACATGGTATGCTGCAAGCAGACAGATGTTACCATCTGAGAGTGACAGTCACAAGGTAGGGGAGAAGGTGTGAACCTCAGTGCAGGCCTATGTATCCTCCTCTTATTACCTGGTCCTCCCACCTCCCAGAAAAAGACATCCTTGTATCAGTTACAGGAAAAAATTTGTCTGAAGCAAACTCTGGGTGCTCTGATTCGACTGAAGTCACAACCACAATGTTCTGGAGCTGCAAACATTCCTTCCATAACTATTCTTTCAGAAGACACACAGAACATCTTGTATTTTCCATGTATTTTACTAAAGCTTAGACCAATGCTTGCTGTTGACCTGGAAGAGGGTGTATGTGGAAGAAGTGTACGGTTGGTACATCCGTGGCTGAAAGCTCAGCTCACATACACTTCATTCAGAAGAGACCTGGAAACACATTTTTCTTGGAAATAAATGTAGCTTCACGTACAAGAGACACGTGCAGGAAAATGTGATGTTTTCTCTTAGGTCTCCACGTGATTCATGAACAAATGTATCCTCAAAGAAGTTTTGTGAAAGCAGTAGGACTAGCTTTTTCCAGGTAAGAGACAGGCAAAAGGGACATTTAATATATCACCTTGGTGATATATTGGTGTTGCGAAATCAGAAACACCAAGTAGTACAAGTAAAGCCCAACACCTCCCAGCAAAGAGAAAGCCAAACAATGTTCAATATAATTTAGCGGCAGGTAAGGTTTCATTTGTCCTGATCAAACCTTGTTTGCAATTGCAACTACATGGTAAACTAACAGTAACAAGGGAGGTAACTATTGTGCCACAGGAAAAGATACAGTCTTTATCCAACGAGCTTGTATCCACAACAGAGCCAAAAAAATAACCTCACAACATCCACTGGGTCCTGCTGAAAGAGACTCCGGAAAGAGCAGAAGTCCCTTTCCATGCAAAATGCATCAGCTGGGAACATACTCTATTTCTTGGTAGCTAAAAAAGTACAGCAGTGTAACATTTCAAATATACACTTCCAGCAGCACATTACAGAACCATTCCCAAAGCCTTCACTGCATTTGGAAAGACATAGAAAGCTTCTCCTTCCTTTGTTTTGCCCAGCACTTTATCTTAAAAAGGACACTGACCCCTTCAGGAAGGGACTGTATTTCATGTGAGCTTTCCAGATACTGCCACTAATAACAAGTGCAGAAAATAAGGCACTTGGAAGCTAGTATTCAAGATAAAAATAACTCATTCAACAATGCTGACCAAAAAGACACTCTTGTACTGCACAAGCTACAGCAGCAGCCTTGTTTTCCAGTATTGGTTGGAAACTAGCAAGGGATCTAGAAAAGAAAAAACAACACAGGCACTTACTCACAGTCACAATGAATCCATTATTTCTTCTCCCTTCTATTTACTCACCTCACCCCACTGTAATGTTGTCTTTTAAAATGAGTAACTTTTTATTTATAGTGTCATCCAGCAAAGCTTTTCTCTGCAGCCTACTGCTTTGAAAAATCTATTTTCTATGCAGTTAAATTTTCATTTGGCCCTTTAAAAATGGAATCTGTCTTCTCAAAAGAAACTCTTCCACAGACGAGATTTTGGAGCCAGTAACTTAAAAACTGTCACAAGTCTCCTTTCGCTGTTTCATGAACACCTCATTTGAACACCATCCTTTTTACATATTGAGTAACTCTATTCCTTTTTGTATTAATTGTCTATGTCTTAGCTACATCCTGTTACTCTGAAATTATCAACAACATGTAGTAATGACTGACTACCTCTACCATATTCCCATTATCAAAGTCAATTACTCCCCCAGGTTTGCAGCAGTAAGTCATGTACGGTATTTTATTACATCCTAGAGAAAGGAGAAAACCTCTTTGGCTCACATTTATACTGCTAAACAAAACAGAGCTTGAGATTTATCCCTAATGCTGAGATCAAATGTGATAAACTGCCTTCTGTCCTCACAGTTTAAGACAGTGCCTTCCTACAGCAGGTTGATGAGAAAGAAAATTCCTTGAGCAATTCAAAAAAGAGCCTGAGACCAAGATCATACAATGCAGGATTGTGGGCTAGCAAAACACTTCAGCTCACTCTATTATTTATCAGTATGAATTTCTTCACAGAGACTGTGCTTGTACAGATGAAAAGAAACAGTAAAGAAGCAGGAAAGATTGTTATGGCTTATGGAAATACCTCCTGTGAATAAGTACTCAAGACTATTCTACAGCTGTCAGGCAAAATGTAGCATTAGTTATCCAGTCTCCTCTGCAAAACAAAGCTGTCCTGGTTTTCAGCATGAGTCTTTGCCAGTGCTTTAGTTCTAGAGATCCCAGTTCCAGAAAGTATCAACGGTATTAAGGATGCTACAATAACTTCTTAATTTAAAAAGACGTATTTTAATTTTATAAGCATTTTAAGAAAAGGTATCTCCTTGTGTTGACTGTCTTCGAAAACAGATCAATACAATTCAAATGCCAAAAGTTTCTTTAACCAAAACAACTTGAACATGGTATGTTGTGGCTGTAATTCACAAGGGTATCAGGCAAGCTTCTCCTATTAATTACTAGTCCTTCTTTCTTTTGCAAAGTCTGTGGATCTATCTGAACAGCAAATATGAGTCAGACCTCCCTGCATACAAAATCAGGAAAGGAAAAGCTACAACAAATGTCTGCTCTCCAGCAGACAACCAGAATTTAAAAAATCTGCCGGGGAAGTCCAGACAGTGACATGGGTATCACTGTGACCTGATACAGATCTTTACCAACGTCTCAGCTAAAATTATTTGAGATTGTTCCCTGCATTCCTTGCTCTAATAGTCACTTTCTTACTGATTCATATTCTTTCCCACGTGTTTCGGAGACCATTAACTCTCAAAATTGTTCCCAAACCCCTGAATTGCAATCACAGCAGAATTACTAGCACCGTGTTCACTGGATCCATCTATGATGTGTTTAAGCTACAATACTCTACAATGAGGCTGGGTCCAAGGAATTTTATTTACATGCACTGTCAATTGTATAAACAAAATGCCATTAGTACTCAGTTACTAATAGCTTTTTAGTATTATTTTGCAAAAACAGAGATGGTGAGATCTGAATTTTGTAAGCACTAAAGCTCCTAAACAAGCTAGGAAGGACGGCCTCAATCGTCTGACTCTTCACTTTGGGCATAATGCAAGTCCCTGAATACAACCTACAATTTTATGGTGGAAACATTACCATGCCTATAGCTCAACACTTCAGCTATTCTAAGGTAATTCCAAAACTATCACTTAATGTGATAGTTGTATCACAACAAGCCCATTTGTTACCACCGAAGCTTTCAGAGTCGCATAGCTGGTACGAAAAAAATGGATGAAGAAAGTGGAAGGAGAAGAAAAATTTTCCTGTAACATTCCCTAATGACCTGAAGTGTTGCTTCAGCTCTGGAGAATTTCCTTACAGGTCAGTGGCATAAGGAAAGAAGGAAATTTAGTTCACAAAACACCCTTAATATGCACAGCATTTAAAATGCTGTGTATTTGTATTTACAACACACCTATGCAGATGATGTAAATCCCTGCCATGAAGGTAGTATCAGATTCTGGTCAGTATTTAAATTAATCCAGAGTATTGGAGCAAACATTAATACCTAGATTTCCAAATAGCTCCAGAAGGCCAGATGTAATTTTTTAAAGGTTGAACAGATAACTGAATGGCAAGTCCTGAATAAAGCACAAACGTAACACTGCGATACTATATGCTGAAACTGCCTTCCCACTGCTTTCTCAGGTGATAAAGTCAAGAAATGCTTAATTCATAGGGTCAAAGTAAGTGAACAAAACAACACTGCCAGCAGAAAAGAAGGCACCAAAAATGCCTCGGTCAGGCCAGGCTACTGAGGAACTCTGACAACAGCAAACAGTCAGCTTTGACCAGATTCAAAAACCGTTTGGATTCAAACAGGCTGTCTGGAAGTGTAAAATGTAGAAGTTTAGTTTCACTTCACATTTTTGGAAACACTATTAGGTGTCTAAGGTACCTAGCAATGTGCATAAAGATGGAAATCTTTGTAAGAAATGACCAAAAAATGCAAAATAACTTTGCCTGTTTCTTCTTTTTATTGAAGCTGAGAGATTCTGGAAATATTTTAGCCTGAAATACTGCAAATGCTACTGTTTAGAGCTAGGTCACTCCTACTGAAAATCCTCTTAAAAACACAATGCTTATTTGCATAGAGGAAATCAGACCTTCCCACTAGCAAAAGATTTACTCCACTAATAACGGCATATCATCTAAACACTACCCACCCCTCTCTTCCCCCACACCAGCTCAACAGTATTTCAAAATATATCTGAACATGGGACAAGCTTCATGAACACGGGCAGACTTCACTAACCCATAATAAAGTACAGGAAATATGTCACAGAGCTGCCCCTAGGACAGAGAGCTCATTTGCATTATGAGCTTTTACTTAATGCATGTGTGCACTGCAGTTCCACCTTACAAACCTTAACTATTCATTGCAAATCCTGCATAAAATTTATGAGATGCTATCATGACTCATCCTGTGGTTTTAAGATACAGCCCATGATTTTAAAAATTACCTGCTCATGCCCTTCTAAAAGAATACTGCAGTGTGTACCACAAACCTGCAAAAAAATGCAACACCCCACAGCACGAGAATTTCTCATAAAAACTGCAATCTTCAACTGCAAATGCATTTCCAGACTGACAAGGAATATTCTGCTACAGTGAAATATTGAGTAGCCTGGACAAGAGCACTATCACCATGTTGGACCTTAAATGATTTAAAAGAGAACAAAGGAGACAGAATCTCTGCCTTCTCTGTCTGGTAGAAGAGATAAGACAAAATTACTACAATCTCTATACTAAAATACCATCTCTAAAGTCTTATCACTTCAGCTTGATTCTGTTTTCAAGGTTTATAAAAGCACTTAGAATTTTATAATTTAAAGGTTTAAAATTCTATAGAATATCCTATGTTTGATTTACAGTTTTGTACATTAAGGCTGCAAATAACAAGAAATACTGATACTATTTTCTTTAGTGTGCCACATTTGTTAATTAAATAGTCTCTCAGAGCCTAACTGAACCACAATTAAGCAAGATTTACATACAGGTAAAGAGTCAATGCTATGTTAGTTAATGATGACTTTCTACTTGCTGGTTATGAAACCCAAGGAAACTGGCATGTATAATTTCCCAAACATATTTTAAATTGCATTTTTATCTTCATGTTACTGTCTTTGTAAACAGGCATTACATAGCTAGGTATTCGTATCTTTCATTAAGTTCTGTGTTTATACCTACATAATTTTAAGGCCTTTCTAAAGTGCTTAAAATACATTGCTTCTATATAAATACTCATTAAAGACCTTCCATATTCTTACCTGTACATTCTGATTTTGATTATGCTTCTTCAACATTCCACATTTATCAGTAATAGCCCTATTCAGCCCCATTGACTTCTCAGCACAGTAAGGTCACCTCAGTTTAATCTGTCTGAAAAGTATTTACTATCCTGAAAGACATATTATACCTACAAAGGAGACTAAAGCACATTTTCTACAAGAAGACTGCTCATCTGAAAACACACAATAGATAGGAGCAATAAAACCTTCCCATTAAAGAAAACAGATTTTGCCACAACAGAGTAAGTGTTCCTACTCAATATGTTCTCTTTTGCCCTCCTACCCCTAAATACACATATTCCAGTTTTGCCATACACTGGCCTTCAATAATTACAGGAAAACCACCAAATCTGATTCAAGCTTAATACCTGCTTCATGTATGCATAGCACATGGTCTCTGCAACCCGCTTTCCTTCATCATAGCAGGCTCTTGGACCTATTGGATTCACATGGCCCCAGTAATCCTCATTTTGAGGGTGAACTTCAGGATCTACGGGAGAAAAAAACCACCTTAGATTATGATATGTCAAAAGATGACTATATATGACGAAACTTTCAACAGAGCATTTGTGTTATAGAAGTCAGCACGGCTTGTCTCTGAATTCTGGATTTAAAAAAAATCTTAAATTTGACCACAATTTCTTAAAAGTGCAATCACTGGAACCATGAAAATGGCAGTAACAGAAGATGAAAGCTCTTTGAGTACAAGCAAACAACAGCCAGCAACTGCTTTCCCTAAGAGTGTGTGAACAGAGGGTTAAATTCAACTCCTCTCTGCAAAGACAGACTACCTCAAGGGCATAAATATGATTTTTACCTAATGTGCTTCAGAGGAAACATTGCAGGTTATGTAGGCAGCAGTCATGTAGGAGGCATAATAGGTTACGTACGAAAGTAAAGCATATTCAAATTTCATAAAATAGGAAGCAAGGAAAGAAAAATGGAGAAAATAGAGATGTACTGCATTTCTTAAAAAGACATGAGTGATGTACCACAAGGCACTTACATTTCTTCTGTTTCACCCAAAGCATTTTTACTAGCTATCACTGTGCTATCAATCATCAGGCTAGACAATCCTTTGGTTTGATCCAGTATCGAAGTTCTTGATTATAAAAAACAAACAACCAAACAACAGCCACCTAGGAAGCTTGATGGTGTATGCTTTATATGCTTGAAAAAATACAAACACTTGGTTAAATTTCCCCCTTTGCTGTCTTTAGGATGGTATAATTTCTACCAGGTTTGAAGTTTGTACACATTACTACAGAACTTCCTAGTATTGAAAGCTAATTTTTGAAACAACTTTGACAGTCAGTTCTGATTAAACCTTCCTGATTTTATGCTGCTCAGATGTGATAATGGATGCATTTGTGCCATATGAAAGCCACAGAGCAATGGTAAATGCATAGAAGTTTTACATGATTATGAAAGCCCATAGCGATCTGAAAAGGGCCTGAAAAGATGCTGTGGGAAGGGAAATACTCCAGAAGAGAGCTTGTTCAGTTACAGAAGAGTCCTTGGGGCTACCATTTTTCTCTGTAGAGCCTGACAGTGGATAATTTAAGGCTCGGGAGGCAGTAGGAACACTGTATATGCTCAAGCCACTTTGGCTGGCCAATCATCTGAGTGATGATTGCTTGGGCATTTACTTTGAATCTTCTTGACTGAAGTTGCTCCACCAAAAGTGCACACCTGGAGGTGTGTTCTTTGTCCTTCCTCACATTTTGCTTACAAAGCTTTGTGTCTTGTAATACAGGTGACCATTTTTTGTTCACTTGTTTGTTCTTTATAGCCAAGACTCTCAAATCTATTCCCCTTAAGCAGGGTACTGTGCTTGTGCATCTCAAATAATCTTGCAAGACTGCTATTATCAATTATGCAATAGTTCAGAACAGAAGGAAGTTTCTCTAGCAGGCACAGGGTCTGTTACACACCCAAGGAAATACTAAGGAGTCTTGCTGCATCCAATCACCATTCTACCCATCATTCTTTCACTCCTTCACTTCTACCAGTAAGAGGAAGACAGAGCACTGCTGAATATTACATTTTAAGAGACACCAGAAGAATCTGCATGCACAACCAATATTTTCTTAGCTTAGAGGTTATATCCTCGTCTCTTACACACCAGGGCAATTACTAAATCTTAACAATACAATTCCTGTGTGATGGGAAAAAGATACACATATTTACTATTGAAATGATCTTTCTTCTCAGGTTTTCATTATGGCATCTGGACTTTAAAGTACAACACTCAATTTCCCACAAGCCCTTTGGAAAAAGAGACCTAAACCATGACATGGGAAAGGTACAGACAACAACCCAAGTCTCCAGCTACCACTCCTGACTAGAAACATAAAGCACTGTAAATGCCTTTCTCACATTTTAAACTGTAAGAAGAACATCTCATAAAAAAGCAAGCTAAGACAGTGATGAAAATCTATCATTCTGGTATCTGACAAAAGATGTGTAAATACCCTTTTACACAGTCATATCTGAATAGCTCTAATTATTGTTTTATTCTTCTTACCTCCATAAACCTCTGATGTAGAGGCCAGCAACAGCCGTGCTCCAACACGTTTAGCTAAACCTAGATTTTGGGCAATGGGGAAAGAAGAACATAATTACAGCAAGTGCAAGAATCCTTCACTCATGTTAGCTGTTTCAGTGTGATCCTGTTTTACATGTTTTTAAAGAGAATTTGATTTTTCTCACTAGGCAAATTTAGCTGTAAACCACATCCATAGCTCCCACTTCCAAACTAGAAAACTTAAGAAACAGCAGAGTGGCCCCTGCATGTGATGTGCTTGCTTCTGGGACTAGCAGTTACACTGAATCAAGATCCAAGAACTTAATTTATTACAACCTAAATAAAGGCCAAGGAAGCATTCCACTCAGGAAAGCAGGATTGTCAAACAACACAGTATATTATGATTACCAAATCCTTCTTTACATAGATTAAAGACAAGCTATTTAAAAAAACTTATACAGACTAACATGTTATAGGACAAAAATCAATCATTTCTCCTTTATTATGTCCTTTTAAACTGCTTGGATGGTCCTACCTACCACTGGAGATCATTTTGTATTCCATTTCAGAGGCTTTCTGGTCTTCAAGTTGGCATGGCAAATCAAACAAATCTCTCACCTATGCCATTCTGGTACCTCTATAGCTTCTGAATCACTTAATTCTCTGAAATGTACTCACTAGAGCATCACTCAAGAAACTCAGCTGTGCTAATGCCCAGGAGTTTTTCAGACTCACAACTCTTAGGATCACTGAGACACAGATCAGTCTGCATCATATACCAAATGGCACAAAGATGGGAGGAAAAAGTAGCAAAGGCTTGAGGTCTTCTTTTCACAGATCCATTCCCAGCATCAAAACTAACAGACAAAGCTGAAAACATTGCCATGTAATTATTCACCACGAAGCTAGACATTAAACACTCTTTCAGAATTTGCCAGCCAAGGCATGCACAAGAGGGTGCAGTACTCCTGATGTATGCAGTTTACAGAACCAGCGCAGTTCCACCTAGTTCAATGTTTGCTGAGGTGCAAAGGAACAGTCACTTATGGTAACCGCGGGAATGTTCCACAGTCACCAAAGTGAAAACTGCAGTCATGAGCACAAATGTGCTATAAAATCCCATGCTCTTAATTGTTCTGATGACTTCTGTAATTACTGCACACTCCATAGCCAAATTACAGGCACAAAGTTCTTGTGCTTTGACAGCCATGTTGCCAGTGTTCACCTGCAGACATATTTATAGGAAAAGGAAAAAAACCTTCAAAGAGGGTAAAAATAACCCCAACCTTATTTTGCTTAAAGAAACGACTTTTTAAAATGTACAACTCATTTGCTTCATCCTCCCCTCTCCCCAGCAACTCAGTTGGGATTATATGATGACTAACCAAGTTAAGCAATAAAAAAAATTCCACTTACCCAGCATGTTTAATGTCCCAATAGTGTTGGTCTTCAATGTTTTAATAGGATTATACATGTAATTTGGAGGAGAAGCAGGAGATGCTAGATGATAGATCTGGTCCACTACAGAAAAATGGAAGGGACAGAATTATTATTTTCCCACATAACATATTAAATGAGAAAGCATTAAAGCCAATAAACAAGTATTCCTTTGTGCATTTCCTAGCACTGGAACTCAGCACTTCCTGTATTGATACCTACAGATGATATGTACACAAACCTGTTGTAACTGTAAGAAAAACTTAATTTTTAGTAAAAAAAACCCTAGAGCATAATGTAATATATCAACACTGTTGACACGGATATAGATGTCTGCGTTGGTGTTCACGCTTTCCACTTATACTTCAGAAATGTTTAGAAGCTGCAAAAGTATTTGCAACATTCTGTTACCCTCAGGTTTTTAAGTGGCTACAAGCTTCAGAGTATTTTTCTAAATAGACTGTGAAGCAAAAATGGTAGAAACATTTTTTCAATATGATGAAAGACTTTTTGGGAAAATTAAATACTGTATTTTTATTTCTAGACCATCTGTCAACAAAACATTAATGGACATTCATATATTAAACATATATGGCAAGATACAAGTATGCAACTTTTGTGGGGTTTTTTCCTGTTACTTTTATTATGTATATGCAATGCTTTGGATAATACAGCATTTTAGCTTTAATTAAAAAAACAAACACACAAACCAAAACCCAGTACAGAGATTTCAGCACACTCCTCCACTCCCTGTCATGAAATACAATTAGCACTAGTTGAAACTCATTGTCTGATATGATTGAAGGTTGGAGGTATTAGAAACAAAAGACTGTTGGAAACAAAGATATTTTTGTTAAATTATAATAAAAACAAAGCAATGAAAACTGGATTCATTTTCGTAGGCAGTATCTGATATTCAAAGGCTCAACCTGAAAGCCTTTCATAATCTGACTGTTGTAAATATGTAAATGGCTTTCTGTCTTCTGTGTAACTTCAATCACAGCAAGCCAGAACTATGTAAAAAACCCCACCCATAGATAAGTAACTGCAAAAGAAAAATTTAAATGTAAGCTCAAATGAGAGATGTGATGTTTAAGAAAGAATAAATCCCCCACACCAAGGTCATTCAAGAAAGGTAATCAAAAGGTAATGAAATAATTAGAATAGCCCAACAAATGAAAGGGAAAACAACTCCTTTGTGTTTCAAAAGAAAAGTTTGTTTCTTTTGTTTATTTTTTTAAGAAGACTCGACATTGAAATCAGAAAGAAGCTGGGGAAGTCAAGGCTAGCTGCTATTCCGACAGAAGAAAATATTGTGTGGCATAAGACTGTCTTGCCCTAGAACAGAACACTACTGGTAAAACAAATGTTTTCCTTTTAACTACTTCCTTAGGTGTTTTATTATTAAAAAGCAGTAGCAAATCACACCATTAAAAAATATTTTTATTTTGACCACATATTGATTTCTCTTAGCCCTCTGCTGGGGGCTTTAACTTTCACAGTATCTGTGACATAATGAACTTCTTCCTCCAGTTTGAAATTACTTTTTGTACTTAAAACAGGGTAGAAGCATCCCTGACTTTCAAAGAAAAAAAAACCAGAAACAAAATAAAATTTTCTTTTTCTCCATTTAAATACAACTATACTTGCTTAAACAGCACAAGCTGTGAATTCTATCTAGTAGGGAAAAACGAATTCAGAATGGTTTGAGTTGGAAGACACCTTAAAGAACACCTAGTTCCCACCACCCTGCCATGGGCAGGGACACATTCCACTAGACCAGGCTGATCAAAGCCCCATCCAGCCACTTTCACAGATGAAGCATTCACAATTTCTCTGGGCAACCTGTTCCAGTGCCTCACCACCCTCACAGTAGAGATTCTGTTTCCTACTTCTAACCTAAACCTACCCTTTTACAACTTAAAGCCATTTACCCTTGTCCTACCACTATATGAAAAAATAAAATATCAACTATGAAGTTATCACCTGCTTTCAGTGATAGAGTGTGAGAACACTGAAATATTAGAGGAATGTGCTTCCTGTTGAAGACTTCCCTTCCTTCCCAATTATCAAACTTCATTTGATAAAGCAAGTACACAAACCTTTGCTTTCCGACTTCTAATATATATTAAGAAAAAGAAGAGTAATAGGGCAAGAGCATATATAAGTGGCTTGAATTACCCATGTGAAATCATCCCTTACTTTCCAACAGTCTATTGAGCAATGAAAAAATGAAAAGTAGGTAAGTCTTCAAAGCACAAGCATTTCCTTTACATTAAAACATTACATCCTTTTTAAGATGTGTTCTGGTAATAACACTTTGAAAGTATCAGCAACACTGGCATGGTAAAATACTCAACCTACTTTCTTTCTGAATCCCTAATGAAGTGTGCTTGTATATAAGTTAAGTTTTTCTAGATTAATTGTTGTGTCTCTTGTCTACTGGGCAAGCTCAGCTCCTGACTTCTGTGTAACATAGCTTGGATAAGCACACACTGGATCATCTGTAGGAAGCTTTTCAAAGTTTGCCCCATACTGCAGCCTGGCATTATTGCTGCAACACAACAAAGCCTGCAAAATAATTTATGGTTACATTTTATTCACTGATTAAGCTCACAATGTCAGTAGTGACCAAAATAAGGAGAAATTATTTCAAGTCATATCTCACCCAATTAGCTATCAACGTGAAGATACAATAAACACCTAAGGCAACCTGCATGACTATCACTCTAAGTTTTACTGTCTTGACAGAGTAATGATATTTGACAGTATGCTCACGGAGATGCCACAAAATGCATCTACTTGTATGTTGCCATGCTCTCTTTGATCTACAGCTGTTTATCTCCAGAGCAGGGATAAATAGCTGCCTAGAAGATGTCAAAACAGCCCAGAAAGCTAGAGAGAGACAGTTTTGGCAGATGTGTAATGTTGGTGAGTATTTATTCTCACATAAAAAGGTGCAGCGAAGTAAAATTTTCTTGAATGATCAGGAAGTAGTATATCCAACTGCTATCAACTCTGGTGCAGCACTGAGAGAGTTCGTCACACAAGGCACCTGTAATAGCAACACAAATAGCACCCAAAGATTGCCTGATGCAGCAAGAGCTGGAGGAAGAAAACTCCCAGCTCATGCTCGATTCCAAGCCCTGCCTGCATTGCTAATGCAGCTGAAACTTTTAGGAGTCTGTCTGCAACATGAAGCTAGTTAATTGTTCTGCATGATGAAGTGTGACATAGAATAACTACTCCTTACTTAGGTCCCAGTTGACACTGTAAGCTTAAGCAGTGAGTAAAACTGGAATCAAACTTTGTGCTGGGGAAATAATGCAAAAATGTAGCATGGGGTAAATTTTAACTGGGTTGTTGAACTTTCACACACTTCCTATAGATGAGTTTTGAATATGAATAAAATATGTGACTGCCTCAAGTTTTGCTTCTGAATGTAAGTATCCCCCTCCCACAGCATGGTACTGTCATGAAACCAAAGACAAGGACTAGACTGGAAGCTGGCAAAAGGAATGCTCAGTGAAGATGCTGACTGATGCTTGCAAGCAGCAGATAACTCAAGCACAGTGGTGCACAAAAATGAACAAAGCAATACCTGAAGTCACCTATAGCTGACTCAAAGCTGAACTCTGATCTAAGTTTTATGCTGTTTCTTTCTACCTATTCCTTCACAAGCCTTTCTACATCTAGTTTTCAACCAGCTGTGGTGGAATTTTTGCAAAGAGAAAATGTCACTTCAAAAGCATTTTGGTCTGTTAGTAATTTTACTGCCCAATTCTAATCTGTCAAAGCAGAAAGGAACTCTTTCCTGCCTCCCTCTCCACCCACTTAATTTTATTTTGTTTTGTGGTTTCTTTGGGTTTTTTAAAATATTGCTAATTTTTGATACACAGCAGCTCATACAGGAATGGTTCCTTTAATGGCGTGTGGCAATTCAGATACAAAAGGTCAAAAATCTACCACTCCTTTTGCTCCACAAGAATACAGCTAGGCCTGTGATTATCCAAGTGGCCATATAACTGTTAGCTAGAAACAAATGCGTATAAAATACAAAACCCCAAAAGTTCCTTATAATCTTCAAGTTTATTCACTTATTTTTAAACATGAAACTAAGAGTACGATACAGTGAAAAAGAAAGCTAGAGAGCAAGAAAGAAAGCACTCTCCGCCTTTTAGTCCTTCATTCTTCCTTTTGTTTCCCAGCCAGCAATTGTTTTAAATGAAACAAAGAGAAGGAGCTGGGGGAAAAACAAGGTTTTCCTTTGCCAAAGGTACAGTCTTGCCTGTCTCATTTGTCTCAAGGTGCTTTTCCCCCATGCATAAAAGCAAAAATCTACCCCTGTATGGAAAAGGTTCAGCAAAAGCAGAATTGGCAGAGAGATAGAATATGGGCATTTGCCAAGAGTCAGATGGCTGTCTTCTGGATCAGAAGGATAGGCAACTAGGCAGCTACAAGACCTCCTTCTCTTGCCTGGGAAGGACTCTTTAGTATATCAAGCCTCAGACCAATGAAAAACATCAGTTTTTCCAAAACATTTAGAGAATGCTGGACATTTCAGTAGGATGAAAAGTTTCTACCACAAGCTTATCATATTTGATCCATCAAGATGACAATGCTGGAACAAGAACAATTATTTCTCATTCCACCTTCCCTCTATTTATTAACTGTCAGGTCTGAGAAATACACACTTTTTTTTCCCACCCCAGAATTTCAGCAGGCCAGCTAGACAAAGCCATCTACCCAGCTTGGTTGACAATCACGTGTCTTGTAGCATAAAGCTAACAGTTATTTAAGATAGCAGGCAACTTAACTCTTGTTTCAGCCAGAGCTGTGGAAAGCAATCCAAGCTACAGCTTTTTAAAGGATCAACTGTTTGGGTGCCTGGGACAGTATCTACTGAAGGACAGAAAGAAATACATCTAGTAATGGACCTCCACAACTCTTTCTTGTTACATGAAGTAAAGAAAGAAGTTTTACAACATTTAATAAGATGACTTGAGCTAGCTTTGCAATTAAAGCCATAGTGCAATTACTTGAAAATAACCGTGTGAACAGGTGTGCAAAGCGTTACATTAAGGACCACAACAGAAGAACAAATGATAACAATAAAATTCTGCAAGTTTTGTGTGTAACTCACATGGGGCACTAGAATTGTGTAAACCACTGTGAACATGGCAGCAAGTAGTTTACCAAGGACAAGATGGTAGACTAGTGATAAAGAAACATTAAACACATTTGTTATGTTACAATTTTACTGAAAAAAAAGGCAAAAACAAGGAATCAAATTCATTTCAAAATAGCACGGACACAGAAGCTGGCATAAACATTCAAGCCAGGTGCACAAGGTACACCGAGGCAAATACAGAAGACTGTGCTCAACATAAAGTTTAAGTAACATACTGCAAGATAAACAGCAACTAATGTTTGTCAATTATGCCCTTCTCTAAGTGAAAAGCTAAAAAAAAAAAAAACAACCTCCCTAAAATTTAGCATACATGGAATCTGCAACACCTAAATTTGGACACAAACATTCAATCTTGTGTTTTCCTTAATGCTAAACAAGAACAATCAGTAAAACCACTCCTACAAAATACTGCCATAAAACTACTTTCCTTCATACCATCTTTATTTTCTAGCCCTAATACTGCATGTGTTCTCCACGCTTCCTAAGTGAATGGTAAGGGAGAAATCTACCACCTTTCGTAGGACAGGAAAAGACCTTCATCTTCAATTTCTGCCTTCAACATGTGTCATGGTCCCAGAAAGGACTAAACAGGTCACTAAGTCCACTAAGCACCTGCATCCATCACTGTATTTGCTAGTCAGGAAGTACTGAGCAGAAAAGCTTTGATCAGAAGCATACAAATAAGTTTCTACAGCTTGAACATATGGACTTCTCTTGTAAAAACAGCAGCTGTGCCAATTTGATCACTGGAGGTCAGGCCAGAGAAGCTGACACAGTGAAGTGAGACATTTCTATTGCCCTAACTAAAAAGGACTACAAATACAAGTTCATTTCCCTGATGCTAAAAATGTTGTCTGTAATGTCAAGCAAACTGGAATAACTTCATAAAGATTTGTTGGGGTCCCTCCCCTGCCATGGAGCCCTGGGAGAGGGGCCCTGGGGGGGAGGCACGGGGTTTCCCTGCCCCTGGTCAGTCCCATTTCCCATTGGTTGGTTTGTGTTCCCCGGGGTGGCCAAGGACCCTCGGGTCCCGTGACCGGAGAGTTCCTGAGCCGAGCCCCGGCCATGCGGCTGGAGAAATAAACATCTCTGAAACATCTACCACGAATCTGTCCATATCTACTTCGGTTTCCACGGGACTCCTGGTTTGAAATATACTTGTTGCAGTAATCCCCGCTGCAACAAAGATTTACCATATTGCTCATACTGGAGAAGTTTTGGAGAGACCAAGATCAAGGCACCACTGCACTTGGCTCTGGACAAACAAAATAAAGTAGCATATGTTACCCTCTGCTTTGCCATAAACTTTCCTGACCATACAATTTAAAACCAGGAAGCAGAATGTGTTAAGCACCAAGAACAAAGTCTAGGAAGGGAAAAATCTGGGAAGTACGGAAGCAAAAAAAAAAAGCTTTAAGACACTCCTTCTGCTTGTATTTGTATGTGCTTTAAATTACCTGTGAGATGACTTGAAGACTGAACAATTCTGGGATACTGTAGAACACTGTTAAGTAAAATGTTACCATCCTGATTTCTGGAAGGATCTTAATCACAAGAAGGCTACAGACTATTCTTTTGACAAATTTTGTGAGACTGTTGGTCTTAGCCTTAAAAATCAACTCAGACCCACAAGCCATCCAAGTCTTTAAAAATAAAAGTTTTTTTTAGTCCCACTCAAGCAAATGATTTATTAAAATTCTATAAATGTTATTTTACTTACCTATGTGTGTAACTACCAACTACAACACCTCCTGAAAGCTCTGAAAGCCAGTATCCTTGTCACTATGTGTATCACATGCTTACAGCATGTCTCTCAACTTGCAAAATGCATTTTTATTAAATCATTTTAAAAGCCTTTTCAGTGGAAGTTGAAAGAGCCAAAACTACCTTTGTGTTCACAACAGTCACAGAAATTAGAGCCAGCATTTAAGAAATGTTTTTCCAGAAACTGGACTGCTGGCATTAAGAATTAAAACAAAACAATAAACCAAGACCAAAACCAAACAGCTTTAGTTAACTGAAGACCAGTTAATCTCAGAACATGAGTGATAAAATGGTTTACCTTTACCTACCACTTACACTTCTCTTTCATTTCATTTTATATTAGTTAGGCAGTACACATGCACTTGCTTTAAAAAGTTTCTGAGCATCAGAGTGGAACTACTCTTCACTACTCTGCCCAAAAAGAGTTTGGGCAGCAGTTTCAGCTGCCACAGACTGCAATTTTAGAAGTATTATACAGTATTTTTCAAAATATACTGTGCATTTCCCTGTGATTAAGGAAGTGAAATCAACTCAACTGACTCAACTGTTTCCACTATTGACTGTGAATCTGTGGCATTTTCAGGCCTGTGTTTGCTTCAAATTTGTGAAAGGTGTGGTAAAACCAAAACAAATCTACAAACAACACTACCAAGCAACCGAAAATAAATGCAAGGCCTAAGTGTGCTCCTGTGAATTGTGAAACAGTTCAGCTGAGGACATCTTTCAGATACAGGAGGTAGCTGAGTTTGAAGGAAATTTGCACCTATCACTTTACAGAAGATTAAGGCTTCCAAAAGTTGCTGAGGAAGCAGGAAGAAGAAATGCCAGTGGGAGAAGGATATGGACTACATATACCTGTCTGATGTTTTCTTCCAGATTTATTCAACTGCTGCGTGTGCCTAGGGGTAGTTGAAAACTGGACCTCAAGACTGAAAACTGAGATGCATTTTGTTCCTGTATAGGGGTTCAGCTTGTGGAATGATTGTGTGTCATCTTATGACATCACCTTGAAAGTGGATTGGTTTTTCATGTGTGTTTTTTGGGGGATTTGGTGGGCTGTGTATTTTTGGGGTTATTTTTGGTTTGTTTACATGTATCTATGTTTTTAGGTTGGGGTTCTTTTTGTTTGGTTGTTTTGGTTTCTGCTTTTTTTTTTTTTTTTTTAACACACGTATTCAAGTATAACAATATTTCATAGTAGAAATACAGATTTTGGTGGTTTGAAGTTATATAAAAATAAACCCTTACTTTATACTACAGAGTCAACTCTAACGCAAAGGTGGGTATAAACAAGACAGCACTAATGCTCAAGTCACTATGTAAACCAAGTGCATTACCAAGAACGTACATTTATTTAATACAAAATTTCCTTTGGCATTTTCTAATGCAGTTTTATCTATTACCCTAAAGTGGGGTAGATCACAGTAACACCAGATCAAGCATTCATTCTCATTTGTTCTCTAATTAACATCTATGTGTCTTTACACTATGGTTTGTATGAACGTGAGACACAGTGCTCTCAAGTGACTACTTTGGGGCACCTGTAATATTAATGAATGTAGAGAATGAGGCAGAAAAAGTAAAGGTGTAAGTGAAGGTGGGGTGCTGGGTTTTTTTTCCTGATAATACAAAAAGAAGAGTAAGAGATTCTTCTCTTTACAGACCAGCCTTCAGAAAAAAAATTGTCTTGCTGTACCAAAAAAGTGCCCATTTTATAGTGTATTAAAGCTCTACATAAGGGTTAGGCTGAAATGAAAATATCATTAAAAACACAGAAGTCAACTATAATAGGAAAAAAAGGGTTAATACAGCTATGTTTTTTTTTTTTTACTATTTTTCACCTTTCAAGGTTCCTGAATTACCTTTATTCCACTAAAGAATTCAAAACCCTTCTTCTTCTGCTTGAAGAAAACCACGTGAAAACTTGTGCTTTTCCCACTGACATTTCCAAATGCTAAAGCAAATGAAATCCTAGCAGAGGAGGAGAAAGACATTCAGCACTAGTTAACCATGGTTGTCCCAGGGCTAAAAAAAAAAAAAAGTGTGTTTAGGTGATTTATTATTGTCTCTGGCCAACCTAGATCAAGATCCAAGAATGCTGAGTGCCACTTCATGTCACGGATCAAAGATAATGACACAGCCAAGGCAGATTGTGCGTAGGCATCACTGTGAAGCTGACAGCTACACATCTTGAGACCAAATTCACTTTTCCATATCCAAAGTGAAAGCACTGTTCTTTCTAGACCAGAAATGAGGTCTCTTTCAGAAAAAAAGCACTGATTATTCTCTCTGGAATTCAACTGTCAAACAACCTTATATAACCTGGTTTAAACAGGACAGCAAATACAGAGAAATTCTTTAGACACAAACCTACTTTTTATTGCGACTTCACAGTCATTCCAACTTCTATTTACAAGTAAAAAGGAGAAACTGGGACTAAGAAAAGAAGTATCTGATCTATATGCCAACTTGCTGATCTGTTCCAAAAACTATCCCCCATTGCCTCACTGGACTATAAACTCTGCAATGAAATCAAATTTTATCATGTTCTTACTGTATGAAAGTTAATTTTATTTTAAAACTTAGCCATTCCAGCTTCAATTTACACTGTTGGAAGATGAAAAGACATTCAATGAACTACCCACTGAATAACATGTAATAATTAGTTGTCAGTACTAAACAGGGAATTGGTGTCTTAATTACAAAGGCCATAGGAAAGGTAGCTGAAGGATGTCAGAATTCCCATTCAGTAGTGCCTAGTTAGCTGGGCAACAGTATTAGCAATGATGGTAATTCTCTGAGAAAGTCTCGAGTGTAATCAGTCAGAAAGAAGGTAATGCATGGAAAAGATTAGAAAAGCTGACAAACTGAACCGGTTGAGGTATGAGCTACCAGCACCTGGAGTCAGTTAATAAGATCCTTGTTCTATTATCCTGTCAGTGGAAGGAGAAGTTTGAAGTAAAATAACACGCAGTAACTGAACCAGTGCATTGTCAGAACAGAGTAGGAGCATGTGTTTTTGCAGGACTGTTTCAGTAGTATTGCCAGGAATTCATCACAAGCAATAACACAAGAGATGCAACTACTAAAGATTTTTCCTGTGAAATTCCATCCACTAGAATTCAGCAGGAATTTAAAACAAACAAACTGAAAGCCAAACTGCTCAGCTATTTTTTTTTCCTTAAAATGAACAAGTACATTGCTACAGAGTTTTAAAAGGATGGAGCACACCCACCAGAACTGCAGCGTAATTTGAGCAATGCTTTCACTGACTCATTATATAGTTAGATACTCCCACAGAAGTCTATAAATGCATGTCTCTCTCAAATACAACAATGTTAAGGGTGCCTTAAAATCTGGTGTAATAGTTTGAGGTTTATGATACTTTAGATGCTGAGCCACTACTTTGAAGCAGAACATACTTTTGTTCGTTTGTTTGTTTGCTTCTTTCTTTAGAATTGGTGTATTTCTTTTTTTGTTTTTCCATTGAAAACTAGGGAAATTCTGTGCTGCTGAATTTCCAACTCTACAGGTTGAAGAATGTCTGTACCTAAAGTGGGAGCAATGTTTTCTACAGAAGACACTAAAGGCAACTAAGGAAAGTTAATCTCCTCTCAACTGACCATACACAGTTGCAGGATGCATGTCTAAGTAACTGCAGCCCAAAATTAAACTTCAGTTCATGAATTATCTGGACCACAGACTCTGTGTGTGTAAGCTTGTCCAGGCACACAGGAAAGTGCAACAACACGTGGGACAGCAGACCAACCCACTGCCATCTTGCATTCTCACAAAATCAGTCACATCAGGATGTTTCTAAGGTCTCTTTCCTCCCATCCACTTGGAAAAGAACTAATTTCCATGACAAAAGTACTCTGAACCTCTTACTCCATACTGATCACAGAAAATAGGCTAACTGTAAACAAAGCACACAGATATTAGATAGATCAACCCAGAACTCCGTGCATAAATTTCATTTCTTTACCGACACACACACTTAGAATGGAAAAGCACAAAAAAGTGCAAATACCAAAGCAGAGCCTACCTACCTTCAATGTACAGGGGCTCAACGACATCGTGATTTATCAGTTCGAAGTTCTCATGACCAATCCAGTGCTCCACATTTCTTTTCCTGCCCGTAAAGAAGTTGTCCACAACTGTAACCTCATGGCCATCCATCATTAGTTTGTCAGTAAGATGAGAACCCACAAACCCTGCTCCTCCAGTTATCTGCGTTAGGACAGTTGGTATGAATTTCTTTTTACAGAAACACTAGACAAAGTCTACAAACATGAAGACAGAACAGTAGGTTTCAGCTCTTTGCTTACTCCAGGGGAAGCAACTCCATTTCCATGTATATCTTTTTTCCAAGATTTACAGCTTTTAAAATTTTGAGAGACATACTTGACATATTTCATCACTGTCAGGCTAGAAGGTCAGCTACCTATTCACATCAACAAAATCTCTTTTTCAGATTACATTATTTTCCTTTTTTTCCTTCGAATTGGATTGTGCTCTTCTTTGTGACAGCGAAGTCTGAAAGATGCAGAAAGGCAATAGGAGAAATTTCTGCAAATCCCATTTCTCAGAAAAAAAAAAAGGTATGACAGAATGCCAGGTTATTTTCATGTCAGGCTTATCAGACATGTAAAATCCAGCTTTTGTCTGGTTTTAATGGAATACATGCTGGGTGTTCTAAGTAAATACTGCAAGTTTTCACCCAGAAAGGAAGAAGGGAATTCTTTGAAGACCTTTCATTTTATTTCCCTGCTTTCATTTTAAATCACTCCTTCTATGTTTTAATGCATCCATAGCTTACATCATTCTGGCCTGAGGAGGTCAGGCAGTTGGATTAGATGATCTTTGTAGGCCCCCTTCAACTGAAAAAACTCTGTTCTACACCATTAGCTCTGACAAGCAGCATTTGCCTGTCTTGGAACTCTGATGTTCTACTGCAGAAACAAGCAGAAATAAAATATTTAAAACCCTGTACGCCTGTTTTATTGAAGAAACAAGAAAGTTCATTAATTTTTCCCTTTTTGCACCACAGACTTTAACAGCAAACAAACTAACAAAAATCACTAATTCAGTACTGAAGCAGTCAGCACAATAAGTAGAACTGCAAGTTGTGTGACACATCCAGACCTATCTACAGAAGCAATTATTTTCTCTGCATTTCATAAACTGTTTTCAAGAACCAAGACACAACAGATCACAACTCTCAAAGAGTGGACTTGTAAAAGACCTCAGTGGCATCAGCTATATCATATAGCTGCATGATCAAATTCACATTTTGAAAGTGATTCAGCTGTTGATGCCCATTCTTCAGCTGTAGTGACAACTAACTAAGCAATGAAAGGACAAGGTGGAATCAAGCAGGAATCCAATGAATGGATGGTGTACTACAATAACAAACTGCTGTGTGGAAAAGGATGAGATGCCTTAAGTTCTTCCACTTTAGGTTAGTCCAAAGTTAACCATTTCTCCTGTCCACTACCCTGCCATAGGCAGGTTTTTTTTTTTTTTTTTTAACTACAAAAAAAGCAAAGGAAAACCTCCAAAGATTGAAAAGGAAAAAAACATACAAAAACAACATCTGTTTTCTTTTGTAAAAACTTCAATGTCCACTTCTTGTAGTCTCATGCTTCTTTTTCTTATTAAAAATTCAGGGACACTAGTGTGTCAAAGCAACTGTAAGTATCAGTTAATAAAAGAATCATTTAGTTGGTCTATTTAGTATTCTTCTGAGTTTGTCAGGGCTTCCTTGTAACAGATTCAACATTCCATTCCCTGACAAACCTGAAGGAGAACCATGATTTAGGAGAAAGACAGACAGACAGACAGACAGAATGAATGAACCTCGAGGCTCCCATTATGCTGCAAGAGAGAAGCAGCAAGAGCAGGATTTTGGCAGAATGCTGTGAATGAGGAAAGAAGAGCAGTAACTGAGGGAGAACAGCCCTTTGCCATGTCTCACCACTTAGCAGGGGGGCGGAAAATCCAACCCATGCATGGAAAACGTAATGCCATGAGTTTCTCCTGACTTTCAAGCAAGCTGCAGCCTTGCTGAATGTTACAAGGGTTTTGGCTTTTTTTTGGTGGTGACCAGGATAAAACTCTTCTATAGAAGAACCTACTCCTTCAACTGAGGCCCAAGGAAATCTCCTGCTACTATTTCTATTTCAAGATTCTAGAGAAGATAAAATCAATGCTTGCAATATATGTCTTTGGTGCAGTAAAAGGAAGTGTCTTCTTCCCAATATCCCTTTTGAAAAACAAACCATAACAAAACCAACCAAAAAAAGGGCAAAAACCACAAAAACCCAAAGGAAAATAGCATACAAAAAGAAGAAAAAAAGCACAAAAAAAAAAAGGCAAAAAAAAGAGCACAAACCAATTTTGTCTGGAAAGAAGTTTCCAACTGCCTTAAACCTACCAGCAGTTTTTATGATAAATCTAAGTTGGCTTTATTAACATATCGCTTCCATGGATGTTAGACAAAGAACTTAAGAAATCATTGAAAAAGGAGCTGAATTTCCCCTGGAAAAGTAAAAAACTGTGTAAATTATGTTTTTCATCATTACTTGAGGCAACATTTAAAAAAAGATGATTTATCACTGAAGTTCTTTGTACAACCTTCCTGTAATCACTCATAAATGCATAATTTCTAAATATTACTTCCTGCAAATCACAATGACATATTAATCTACATAATCATAAGTTGTACATGAATCATATCCACATCAGAACTGGAACACCAGCACTTGGGTCTTAAAACAAATTCTTTATTAAGGCAACATTAATAAAAATATTTAATGACTTAGTAGTTCAAGTATGCTTGGTAACTTCAGCAACCAATAAAAGGCACAAATATTACTGATAATTTTCTTCACTAGAGGCGCTTAAAAGTTTGTCTATTACACAAGTTCATTGCTGTTGTGTGCATTCAGATTCAAAACATCTTATGTCCTGTAAGGAAATTATATTAATTTTCTTGTTTTCTGCTTTTATCAGTTTACTATACATTCAATTCAGAAAAAACCCTACCCAGCAGACTGAACCAACGGCAACACTATCTTCCACAATAACATAATTCCTTCTCTTGCATGTGAAAGCCTCTGGTCCAGTCACTTCAGAGAACTCAGGAAATAGATAAATCATGCACAACAAGGTGAACATCTCTTTTCAATGAAAGTGACAGGACATCTAGTCTTAGCTGAGATATCACCACTACTAGAAATCATCTCCAAAGAGATGCAGTGTAATAGAAAATAACTGCTAGAACTGTTGTCTGATCAGGACAGTGCTGTGGAGATCTCCAGGATGGAGCTGGAGACTGCAGTCAGAACAAAAAAAAGTAAAATCAAATGAAGAATGAATTCTAGGAAAAGATTTAGTATTAAAAAAATACAAAGCACATGATCTAGCAAAATTCACTTGGCTGGCCAATTCTTGAGAATTTTCAAGTGTCATGCAAGGTTTTTATGGGAACTTCAGCTTCTTCAGAAGAACATGGATTATTTCCCCTAGGATTATGACAGCAATATTGTAACAGAAGGGAACTGTCCACATGGGCAGGAGGCCTATGAATGCCCATCTGAGTTGGCACAAAACTGGTCAGAACAACCTGCCACTCCTTTTGGCCAGCCTTCTCTTCAGTCATTTAAACTCTACAAAATATATGAGGAACCCAAAAGCTATTCACCTCCAGGTCAGCTGAAAATACTCCTAATTCCAACTACTTGCCATCTCTGTTGAAGCAACAGATTTCAACAAAATATACAGTATTTTTCAGTGGCAAAGTCTGGAAGTGAACATTAAGAGCTCCACAGCCCGTTAACAGCTTTCACTGACACTTTTCTTGAAAGTACATTCTCACTTACACAGAAAACATGACATTAAGGTTACTTTATCACCCTTGCAAATACATGAAGTACACAATTTAGGAAATTTTAGAATTAAACCTCTCTCTATTTTCCTCAGTTTATTTTCTATATTCAACAGGGGCACTGGGAGTCTACAGGTCTCCCTCCTTCAGACTGTCATAAAAATGACAGAACATCATTGCAGAACTAAACTAATTTGGTAACGCTTAATTCTTGGTGAAACTTCGCAATAGCAATGAAGACTATTGCCTAACAATGCAGTAAAATAACTTTATCTGCATGTTTTCAGTTTTTTCTTCAAAATCTTGAAGTCAAAGCAAACAAAAGCACCAGCTAATTTAGGCATGCTGCAGGGTTTTGTCCTAGACTTTACTTTTTACTAGAGAGGCAGAAGTTCATGCTCTATTTTACACATCTCAAGTAGCTATACTTTCTCTGCCTTCAAAACAGGGGGACAATCCCCCACCCCCCCACCCTGACAAACAGAAACAAGGAAAAATCTAGGTCACAGATAACTTCAAAAGTGTTTGCAGACAAAACTGTAAAGTTGATTTGCAGCACAATTCACTAAGTTTAAGAATGCCTTGGACAACTACTTGTCCTGACTTAACCTGCCATCCTCTTCCATCCTCATCTGCTTATGAGGCTTCAAAATAACAGGAAAAACAGAGAGATGACCATTCCCTCCATAGCAACTTCTCTTCTAGCCTTATGACTAGATTTTGCCCAGTTTGGCCAGACAAGGTTCCCGTCAAGATGTGCTTAAAAAGTTTCCTGGTCTCTGCAAGTTTAAGCCATCTGGGAGCACACACAGAGACTCTTTGGAAATGTGATCCTGAGAAGTTACAGGGAGAGCAGTTTAATCGGCAAGTCAGACTTCAAAAGCAGAGTCCAAGTCTACTGTTTATATGCTGAGTTTGAGAACATCAACACAAATAAGTGAAGCACTGCCCTAAAACCTGTGCAACACATATGACATCCAAGGTAATTCCCTTTATCCCGTCTTATGTCTTTAATCCTACAAAACAGATTACATTCCACAGACATTTTGGTATTTCCCCAAAACAACCTCCAAGTAAACACCAACTTACCAGGATTCTTTTACGATCCTTTTCTGATAAAAATTTCACTGGTGGGTATTTCTGGGTGAAACTATAAAACATTTCAAAACAAAGAAGAAAAACTAAGTAAGTTTCAGCCTTGTTTCTTCTTCCACATATTTGTCTTTGAAATGTGAGAAACTACTCTGAAAACCTCCTATTCTTGAAGTTCTGCTAAAAGTATATTTAGTCCTTTACTCTAAAAAAGGATCTGGATCAACACAAGACAATGCCTATGCATGGTGAAATATCAAAATCCATCTGCAAAGAATGCTTTTAAAATTTCTGCCTGATTTTATGTAATGAATCACTTGACTTCTACCTTTTGAGAGCAGAACTAGTGCCAGGCATGACATCACACGAGAATAAAACAATAAAACATGAGCAGTGATTGGACATCTCTTTTTAAAGTTTTAAAAGGCAAACAACCTTCTTAAAAGCTCTGGAGAAGAAAGCAAGTTGTATTGACTTACCGCATTGACTTCAAACACTTCTTAAAGTTTCAATGTGAAACTTACAACATGAAGTTTTAATTCTCCTTAAAGTTTTACAAAAACCAATATAAAGTTTACAATCAGAATGCTGAAAAATACATTTTAAGATACTTCAACAATTTCTATGAGAGAGCTTATTCAGCATGAAAACTGATCTTAATTTTCTTAGAAATAGCTAGACTGCCATTTATTTGATGGTCTTCAAGCTAATGTAATTTAATTTTTGCACCTTCTTTACAGGAACTTCAACCAAAACCACCATAAAATAAAATTATGTGACATATGAATCTTAAGTGCTCATCTCTTGATGCCTCAAACCTTAGATGAACTTCTCTTCCTCCCTGGCATGCATTCTGCATACAGCAACAAAGTCCTCTGAAAGAAGGTGTGAATCTTGTTTATTCATTTCAGTAATTAGCATCATAGTCTTGGCAATTTATTACCACAGATTTTTCTTAACTAAATATCAGCATGACACTGCACAAAAATCAAACTATGGTTACTCTTCTCCCCCAGTAAGTCCACAGGCTAGAGATGCAGCCTGATGTAGCACGCAGGAGCCAAAAATGACAAGAGTTATTACATCTTGTTATACTCACAAACAGACGGTGACTGAACTGACCCTACAACTGTGATCTTGAAGCACCTCCTCCTCTGCTTCTAACCTGCAGTACTGGCTCAACAGGAATTCTTCAGGGCCAGAGCACAGATGCTTTTGTACTTTATCCAATTTTCATCACAGCATGAAAGCTGCTTTCAGTTTCTTGGATAGGGGAAATATGGCAATGGAACCTTCCAACATTAGCCACACACGGAGACTCAAAAGAAAGCTACCTACACTTGTCTTACATTACATACAGGTCACTAACAATTTCTTTGATTTATGCTGAAGCAGTGAAAGACAGCAGTGCACAAGCACAATGCAGACATGTAAAACACATCCTTTCTGTGACAGAGAGGACAATTCACTCATAACAAGAGATTTATGGAGTTCAAAAAAAGTTTAAGTGCCAAATAACTAGATGCAAGGCAAGTCTCTCTCCTCCATTTCCAAGACCACTATTTTAAGGTTGCATTAATCCATCCTGGAGTCATATTGGTGCCACAGGGACCTCACAACCATTTTTGCTCCTTCCATTACGCCAGTAGCAGTTTACAGACAGCAGGATAGAGTTTGGCAGACAAATAATGAACTTTTGGCAACAAAATGGAGTTTATCTTGACTTAATGTTTGCTTTGATGATTACGTGGCAATGCTTTGGCTGTGTAAATTCTTAATAAAACTTTACAGCTCTAGCTTCAGTTAAACAACCTCTTGTCATGAGACTAGCATTAAGGAATTCTTGTCTTTCCTGCTTCTCAGAAGCATGAAGATGGATTGCTTTCAGGTTTTATCAGCTTATGAGGTAAGAAAACATTGACACTAGAGTAAGCTTTGCAAACTGGATCAGCTTTCAGGCATCTGACAGTGAGTAGTTATTTACTGTCACTTCACACAGATATAAAATTTAAAAAATATTAATTGCAACAACCCACATTCAGCTGAATCACCAGAGGTAAATGCCTACATTATTTTATACGTATATTTGAAAAATAATAATAAGACAATATTAAGAGCCCTCCCTTTTGTGAAAGTTATTTCCAGATTGGTTCACACAGAGGTAAAAAAATATTTTGATTCTTTCTCATTTTTTCCTAGAGGTCTGAAACAAGACTTATCAATACACATGAAAAGGCAAGAATATTTATATAGCTTCTGGGAGAAGTATTAACTTAATGGTTCTCCTCAACAACTCATTGTATTTTTTCAAATGAGCAACAATTATTAAATAAAAGAGCGCCAATCAGGATACCCTCCCACAAAGGTCCTCTGTGGATGGCAGAAGAAAATACCTGGATTACCCACAACTGAAGCTGAAGGTTTACTGGACTATCAACAAAGATTAAATAAATCAACTGAATGTTTTGTCAAGGTGGTGACACAATCTGCAATTTGTTT
Source organism: Coloeus monedula (assembly GCF_965178545.1). Classification (NCBI taxonomy): domain Eukaryota; kingdom Metazoa; phylum Chordata; class Aves; order Passeriformes; family Corvidae; genus Coloeus; species Coloeus monedula. Next base: position 91,563,417 of record NC_138783.1, read on the forward strand.
CATATTGCCAATATATGCCTAGTTCAAACTATGAAGTTCACATGCACATTGAGAGATGAGCAATCAGATCAGTATTCTCACTGAAATAAATGGCATGTGGCAGGTCACTGAACCTTTCAAATCAATTGTAAAAAACAGAACTGAAATTTTTTCTCCTTTTTTTTTCCCTTACAGCCCAGGAGGGGTGGGAGGAGGAGGGGCAGCTGCTCACTGACAAGACAAAACTCTGAACACCAAAGCACTGCAGGTGTCAAGCATATCTCTGGCCAGCCACAATGGTATTCTGTCCCCTCTCCAGAGGAGCAGCACACAACCACCAGTATGCAATACCCCATGAGGGTTACTGGTACTGCTTGGACAACCCAGCCTCGGCCCTTTGCAATGCAGCACTCTCTGCTTTGCCTGGGATACCAACAGTGTCACCTGCAAAACAGTACCACTGGCAAAAGAAACAAGTCCTTGTCAGAGCTGACAGTTCCCACCCCTATACCAGACCTTATTTTGTGATGAAAAGCATCTGTCCATGAGGATGCCCAGATAAGAGAACTGATCTGATACAAAGGCAAACAGGCAGGGTGAGGGATAACACATTCCCTTACAAATCCTGAGGGAAGCAGGTCAGTCAGGCTCATCCAAAGCATATACAGAGACTAAGATGCACAAGTGAATCACTGTACAGTAGCTGAACCACAGTAACTGATCACAAGTGTGGGAAAACTGTGGTAATGCATATTTTAAGTCTCTTGAAGATGAAACCAGAATGTCTTAGCAGACATAAACCACAGTAATCCATTCATCAGCTGGACTCCAAATAGCAAATTCCTCCACAGGATTTGAACTTTACAAGAGTACAGCACTCCCAGCTTGGTTCAGTAGGACCAATCAGACTGAATACCTTAACCATTACTGTCTTAGCATTCAATGCCCTGTCCTCACTTATATATGATAACAACTCAAAGGTGCTGAAGGTATATACAAAAATTTATTTCAAGCTTACAACTACAGAACTGACTGCTACAGAAAAGAAATTGTGCCTTTGAGCTGCTTCCCAAATTCAGCAGATGACATACCTTTTTTCTAGATCTTTGATTTTCTCCCTTAGAGGTGCAACAGCCTAAAATAAAGGAAAAACATTTAATCTTTGAAGAATTAAACAAGATCCACATCACAAAACATGCACATAGGAAGTTGCCTTAGAGCAAAAATCATAGCGAACAGTCTCCTATGCAGATCTTTACTGAAGACATTCCAGGAAACTTACATTTTAAAAGCCTCCTTTACATAAAAAAAATCTTGAACCCTTTCCACCAAAAATCAAATCACCTATAACAGTGTGAAATGAAACCCCTCAGCTTACCACTGAAAACAAAACATCTCAAGGCTACGAGTACCATAGTCTTGACAAGGACATTCAATGTTATGATTCCTATTTGGCAAACTGGAGTCATAAGTGACTTGTCTGAGGTTGTCAAAGGTAGTCTATATCCAGCAACAGCACAGTGGGACAGTAATTTAAACCTCAACTATTTAAATGGACAACAGGTAAGCACACAGAGGACACAGGCACAGAGAGAAGGACATTAGCTCCAGTGAAATGACTGTATTCTCTCAGAACATGCTATGCAAATTTTAAGATACATCGTGTTTAAATATCTAAATATGTTGTACATCATGATTTGAGGGTATATTTAGGCTTAAGAAAATACTCAAAGGAAATCTATTAGAAAATATGGTTCACCTACCAAGTTTTCATGGCTTTACAAGAGAGAATCACTTAAGCTGGCATCAGTTTCAGTTTCTTTATCACAGGACCCAAATTTCTAACAGGCCTGCTGAATTTCAACAGGAGTCCCTGAACTCTTGTTTTTAAGTTTACTAAAGCCTTGTCATAAAATTTAGCTTCTAGGGCTATACATAAGTCGAAAGCTGTCAGAGGTTCTAACTGGTACTAAGTGGCAGCACATCAGTAACCATCGCCAACTTGTTTTATACAAATACTTCTGACTAGAGCTAGACAATTCAGGAACTTCATAAACTGAATAAAGCTGCATATTTGTGTTAAAAGGAAATTATATGGTATTGTCATTTATATTCATTAAATATTTAGCTCTGGAGAACAGCAAATAGTTCCTGGAACAGTTATACTTATTCTGATAGTGTAAGACATTATACAAATACAGCTTTAAAATAAGATCCAGAAATGCCCAACTTCTCAGACCTTACAGTAACTCCGATCTACACATCGAATTTCAAGTATTTCACCATTCTTAAAACAACTGGAATTTTCACAATGCTTGTTGCAACACTTACCAGAATTAAAAAAAAAAAAACCCAAACAAAAAAACAAAGAGAGAAGAATGCAAAAGATAAACTAAGAATACAAGCTCTCCATTGATTTTAAGCAATTTCAGTGGGCTGCTCACTGTGTCCAGAGGAACAACTACTATATAAACCTGCTGGAATACAAGACACTAGGCAGACCAGACTAAACTAGTACAGGAACACACACCCACACAAGGGTAAGGGGTATCAACCTCAAGGACTTCTCTATCCATTTAATACTTTGTTTTACTGTTGACTGGAAGCCTAAAACATTTGGAGCAAGATCTGTTGCACACATTCTTAATATTTCACAACAAACTGAGGCTGAAATGGAAATTCAGAGGTATTGGTACAGAAGTTCAGAACCACTAATATGTTCAGTACCCATGTCTACTTCAGAAATTGCCAGGACTTGTGCTTAAAGCATTGGCACTGCACGCCCTTCCCCAGCCACAAACATTGCTATCTTTGATCATTTGATCATTAGCTAAGAACAAACCAAAGCAATTTTGGACACCTTCAAATTTGTACGGCACCTTATATATACTTCACATTTTGTAAGGGAGTCAGAGGAAAGAATGTGGGTACATCCTTTCAGTAACAAATAAAGCAGTTCTTGGGAGGATTCTACCATAGTCTCTACAGCAAATTCATCAGTAGAACGACCACTTTTAAGAAAAGTTTTAATGAAAATAAAGCAGAGTCACAGATCAGTGTTAGAAACTCCACTAGAGCAAAGAACAGTTAAAAAACTGAGGTACAGACAGAAACCTAATGCTTTGAATGGTTTTAGCATAATGAAGAGTAAGGAGAGAAAACTAAATATAGCCCTTCAATATGAAATGAGTGAAATGGAGTCCTCAAGATAAAACAGATTACAACTATTAGAAAACTAACCTCCTCTATTCTACTTTCCACCTTCTGATCCCCATTTTCTTGAAGAGACCTGTTGGCAAGAAAAGAAAAAAGTAATCCATACCTAAGCAATAACAGCTCCACTGCACCTGCATCATGCTAAAACAGCATCCTCAAAGCATCCCGAGTTAGTATTATTTCAAAGACATAATTAGAACGACTTAAAGTGGATGGTCTAATTTCCATTGAAATCCATCAGTTTGGCAGAAACTGAACCTAGCCCACAGGAAAGAACAGTAATAACAAAAATGACATTCATTTTACATAGAAAATTAACTTCATTTTAGAAAAGTGTCTAATTATTGGTTTTGAATGTAACTTTATTGTGGAAAGGCCCAAAATGTCTCTTTGAGGGTCTCTGCTTACTGTATGCTGACAAAACATTTTCCCTTAATGCCACTACAGTATCAAAGAGAGAAGGGCAAAAGTATCTCACTTTGACTTCGAACTTTTCCAAACACATGGGAAAAAACCCCCCAACTGCACTAAAATGTGTCTTCAGCAACCGCCTGATGGGCAATACTGACTTTTCACACCAATGTTACTCATTTGAAATGAGGCCAAGGATGAAGTATGTCGTGGTAACTTGTGAAAACAGAGTACTGTCTACAAGGCCAGTGTCTTGCACAGATCTGTGTGGTCTTTTTTAGCACCTGATTGTGTAAAGTGTCTCAGTTGTGTTCACTCTTGAGTAAACTTGTAGAAATGTAGAATATGTATTTTTAAATTCTACCTCTTGTATCAACGTTATGCAATTTTTCTTACACTTGTGTAATTATATATTTTTTTAAGTGAAACCTTCTGAAAGGGGAATTATTTATCTCACAGTAGTAAGTTTTTGCATACTAGAGGATTCATGGGTATCCAACATAAAATGGAGTTCTTTCAAGTGAAAAACAGAGGTCCTTTACTTGGGACCTGAACTCATTACACCTACAGAAACAGAAGATCCTTTGTTAAGCAGATATATTTATATATATACACCACACTGTTACAAGTAAGAGCAACGATTCCCTTCATAACCCTCTGTAAAACTCTCACCTTTTTAAAAAGTCAGCTCACTCTATTACTGAGGCAAAGACCTTACCAGCCAGATTTATTTTTATCTCTAAAGAATACAGTAAATTCCTACACTAAGACAAACATTCCCTGAACTATCTTTTCAAACCAAGTTGTCATTTGTTGCATTAGTGGCAAATAAAACCCCTGCAGCTTCCATAGAATGAATTTACTATAAGGAAGCAATATTAAGCTATCCTGGTGGATTTTGAAAATGTTTTCCCAAGTAACAGAAATTTACAAAAAACTATGCAAACAACTGTGGAACAGATAGCCTTTCCTATCTTCTAAGTGAGCATGGAAAATTTGGAAAAACCCTCAGAATTTTAAAAGGTCCCCTCAAAAATAGTTCCTACTATTTTTTATTCACAAATCCTGGAACTCGAGGACTGGCACTCTGCAGTTTATTTTTTAATGAGCATTTCTTCCTAACAAAGACAATCCTTGTTGGCTGAGGATCAACATCAGACCTTCAGAAATAATTTTCCCCCTCAACAGCTCTATAAAGGACATCTCAAATAATAATTCAGATGAAGGTAGTGGTGGAATTTGTAAGGATGGCTTATCAGGGAATAAACACCCTGGATCCCATACCCACCCGCCCTCCTCAAACCTCTCTCTGGGGTTCTTGTCCTTCGTTAAGAAATGCTCAGCTGCTCATGAAACAGCTGCTAAGCTGCCGTAGTTCGCTGGTCATGACAACATGGTAATCTAAATGATATCCCCATCTGCAAGCCACAGCAGCTCAGCAGCTGTTTGCCTGACAGCTGAGCACTCTTTGCAGCAACAGTGGGAAACTATAAGAGGAGCAGAGTGGACCACTTGGGATAGGAACAGACTCCAGGGTAAGCTGTCCTGGGTGAATTAGAGCCTAGAGAAAATTCATATTTTTTCTTATTTTGTCTCAAACTTTCCTTACTGTGTGCTGCTAAGCGTGGCAACAGAATACCAAAACTCTTTACTCACAGAACAGCATAGTAAAATATTTTGTCCTCTATATACAATGACTTCGCTGTAAGGAATAAGCTGTCCTCATACTCTTCAGTTTCTTTTGCAGCTGTGAATTTTCCTGGAGGACAAACTCACATGCAAGCAGAAATGTGAAAATCTGAATGTTTTGCAAACATATTGCTTGTCTTTCTATTTCTAAAAGAAAAAATTCTAGGGGACAATGCAGGATTTTCTGCTTTTCAGCAGTTAAACCACCAGATTCTCTACCAATTAACTGTGGAGGAGGAAAAAATCTCCAAAGCACATTTCTGATTCTAGGTACAGAAATATAATAATGGCAAGCAGTGGAGAATGTGCTGCTCTTCAATATTTAAGCCCCCATTATCACTGAGGTACAGTCACATTTGTGCTGAGGAAAAGCAGAATCCAAGCCCATGCAACCAGGTATGCCAACCAACTGGCCAAAATCAGAAGATGAATTTGTGCAAAAAAAGGCAGATGACGAAGTGTGAGTAAAATCCTGGGTGAGATCTATAGCAAACATTCAACCATTTTTGAGACAGAACACTTCGTATTTAAAAAAATGGTATCAGCTGCTTAGCAACCACCCAAACAACAGTGTCAGCTGCTGTTTTTCTCTCTACTTTGTATATATTGATAGAAAAGGTAAGTTAATTTTATTACACATAAGGATATTCAATACAAAAATTATATACATTACCTCATATTGACAAAGTTTCCCCATACAGCTGGAAAATAAGAGAAAAAACATTACAATGTCATATAGCAGTACATGAGGTCATTTTTTCCTATTATCATCAGAAAGCATTTAAGACAATATTAAGTATGTTAATCACAAATTATCTAAGTAAGTTACATTTACACACCCCCCAAGTGTCTAGAACACAGTTTTAGAGTATGGGTGGAATTCTGATGAGATTACACGAGACGGTAAAAAATATGCAGGAATTATCTAAACTTTAATTTGTCACTGCACAGATTAAATAAACCAGAACACTCAATTTATTTATTAGGGATGTTGGAAAAAATGACAAGAACACTAAAGAAGCCTTGTAGACCTGAACGACACAAATTGGAAACTGCAGAGTCACAAAAGACTGGCCACTACAGGTGAGAGCTGAACCAGTCCAAAGAGGTGCCACAAGAGTCCTGCATTAAAGGTAGCAAGTGCTTGTATGCACATATGTTCTTTTAAGCAATGCAACTTTTAAAATGCCTCAGTAAGCAAACAAAATTTCTTTATTACTGTTTGTATGGAAAAAGTTTTATAGAAAGATAAATCACAATACAAAATTGAAAACCAAAGATGTACCAGATGTTTTTAGGTTCACAAAAGATTCAGCTGCCCAAATTACTTTCTACTAGAAAAAAAAAAGTCTGAAACTGGTCAGGGTTTAGGTGATTATAAGACGACTATCAGAACATTGAGTTTCCTTTTAACTTTCAACTAAGACACAGAATACAGTTTAAAGTGAAAAAATGAGAAGCCATAAACCAGGCTACACTGCCAAGGAAGACTTGACAATTTCACATCATCAAGATAAAACAAGGTTAACATGGAACAGTTATGTAAGGGACTCTGCAAAACAAGCAACACAGGAAATATACCCCAAATATGTCCAGAAAAATCATTCTGGAGTTGCTCTTTAAGAGACGAGGCTCAAGCTAAGGAGCCAAATTACACTGGGTCTTAGGGACTAGCCTATATGCAGTATTAACATACATACAGAAAGCTTCTGAAGTGTCCACAGATTTTGCAAGCTGTATTGCAGGTCTCGAGTAGCAGCTAGTAAAGTATTTTGCCTACCTTTAGGCTCTGCACGTACATTTCCATCACTATTACCCAATGAGCTCAAGCAGAGGATGAGGTGTTACAGAAACAAAACAAAAACCACTGCTACAGTCACAGGTACCTTCCAGGCACGAGGAGAAATGAAACATTCTCAGGAAGGAGGAGTGGGGAGGACACAAATGAGGATTCAGTAATGCAGTTATTCTAGCCTTTAGGGGATGGCAAAGCTACTGAACTGTTCCTAAGTGCTGAGTGCTGCTGAGTAACTCAAAGAGTAATTCAAAGGAATCCATGACAGACTATGAAATTAAGCTGTAGGAGGGCCCTGTGATACCTGTAGTGATATCATAAAACCTCCTCTCATCTTCTGGGCAAAAGATAGGGAAGCTTTATATTAGAACAAATGATTCATAAAATCCAACTGAATTTTTAAAAAACCCTGTATTTTGTGTTAACTAGATAAAGTAAATTTAATGTGGGGGAAAAAGGGATACAGTGTTGAGCACAGTTAAATTCAAGTTATTTACCCTCTGGCTAGGATTTTAGAATTATGTATGATAACATTAACGGAAAAACACTTTTGTTTCTTTCAGTGAATGGTGACGATCTGGCAGTTACAGGTATAGAATTCTCCAGTTAAACACAACTGAGCTACACTTACAATGAATAATTTTTCTGGGCTAGAGAAACCCATACAAATAATCTAAGTGGTTATGCAGTGGCAGGAAGAATCTGGGTTTAGCTGGTAAAGTAGGAATTGATTGGGAAAAAAAAGAAAAAAAAAAGAACTGCCAGCTGCAACACAAATACCACCCTCCCAGTTTTGCTGCAAAGACAGTGCAGCCACACTGCATACAAGGAACTGGCTTCCTAAAGAAGACATGTGACTTGTGTGTACTCAGCGTCCACAGCAGGGAAGGGATTCATATCCTTCCAGAAACACTGTTTGATATCCTAGTTCTGTTGGAGTACATGACTAGTTGCATTAAACTTTTATGAAGCATATTTGGGTACCACTGGAAAAAAAAAAAAAATTAAAAATTGCAAAATTAACCACAGAGGAACTATCACACAGAGCTATCTGAAGAACCCTGAAGTCTCTCATGTGTAGAGAGACATTGCAAAAACTCCCTTCAACATACTGACTGTCCTCATAAAGGATTCTGAATGCACAGTTCTAAAAAGGATCTTTTTGGCTACTGGTGCTCACATGGAGCTTACACCAAGGTTGAAGGGATCAGAGCTAAGATTTCTGTACAAGAGTGGAAATAAGGTTTGGCTGTTTTTCTTCCAAATACACAGCTGTTTATATAACTAGCTTACCCAGCAGCAGAACCAGCAGCACAACTCTGGCTCACTGAGGATTTCCTTGCCCTAAAGGTTATGTCAAGGCCAGTCTGACATTCAGGCAAGAATGATGGAAACATAGAGGTAAGTAAGTCCAAATCAACAAGCAGAACGATGAAAATCCTTACAGGCATCACAAAACCACTTGACAGGCCCACCAACTTCAAGCCCCAAAAGCTGCCAACATGGATGGTTAAAAAAAAATCTTCCACATCAGCAAGGTTGTGAATTGGGCACTACACATAAACCCAAGTTTCCAAAAGCACAAGAGTCCTAACAGGGCATATTTGACCAAACACTAACAACCCAGAAGCTCACTGTAAAAAACAGTTTTAAAAATTCAAGTCTAAAGCCAAATCTTTTAAGCCAAAAAGTATTAATCCAGGATAATAGTCCTGTGCCAATTCTCAGATTGTAGAGATTTAACACCCTCACCTCGCACAGCCATACAGTAAATCCTCTATGAAGATCTTCCTACTCATCCAACTAGAGAGCATTCACAGTCTTCCTGCCATCTACTGAACCTCTGTGCAAGGGAAGAATTCATGATTCATTGGACTAGACAGAAGCTTGTAACCTAACAATTAAGACACTCACCTACAAGAAAAAGAGACAGAGGTTCCACTTATTCTTTCAAAAACTGATTGTAAACCTCACCCAGTGGCTGATTAAGGTCATAGTAAGTTGCCATTAGGGAAGTCGTCAGAATATCTGAATTGTGGTAAAACACATTAAAGCCTGGTTTAATGGCCTGTAGGAGGAGTCAAAATAGGACTACACCTATCTGTTTTGAGGTGTGTTTTCCCCTTTGCAACCTTTCCAAAAAATGAGAGAAATAATTTTTATTGAAGCATTTTTTAAAGGTTAAATTGCAAGTACCATGAAGAGCAAAATACATTAGTCATTAATCATTCCAACAGACATTACACTTTAAAGTGATAGCTTCCAGAGAAGAACAACACACCTTGAGTGAAATGATGAAGAACTCTCTAAAGAGCCTCTTTGAGAAAAAGGATTTGTTTCTTAATGCACTAATTGCAGTATTGTCATTAAAGAGGTATCTGACTAAACATTAATCACTCAGGGGTTTCAGAAAACCCCAATACTTTTCTGTTTCTTTCCCCAGCCTCTGAGGTTAAGCTGTAACTATTTGGTAGGCACAGCCTTACATTAAAATTGTTGTAGATTTTCCAGACTTTTCAAACCTACCTTAAACAAAAGACAATTAGTCACATATGAGTAAAGAATGCAGCTTGCTGCTTTTTTTTAACTGAATATATTTACATTCCTGGAAATTGAAAAGTTTGTTTAGTTTTTCTTGAGAAGCCTCTTTCTGAAATGATGCTGGATGCAGAGGAGTGCAATGACTGGGATACTGTCAGCAAAGGAATATTCCAGGAGCTATCCTTTGGATACAAACCAACCCTGCCTGCATTAAGTAAAAAAAAACCAACCAAACAAACAAAAAACCCAAACAAACCGAACTACAAAATCTGTTAAATCACACTTGAAAAATACAGCAGAAATCCCAAGCACCTGGCTGAAGTTTTGCTGAGTATCTAATATTAAATGGACAGTACCCTATCACAGTCAGACTTTTAACTCTGATCAGCTGCACTTCATAGCAGGCAAATGTTATCTTTCCAGATCCTCAGAACACAGGATAGGATGTATATTTTCACCTGAATGTCCTCTGCACCTGTCATCTGCAATAATACTTTTTGTATAGGTTTCTATAAAATACAGATTACTATGCTACAAGAACCTTGCATGTTGTATTTAACTCATCCACAATGGGTTGAGGAACCAGAAAAATAACACTGTCACAACCTGAAGGTGGGAAAAAACACAATCCTAAAAGAAGTCTATACCTTTGTCCCTCTTCTCTGAGTCTCTTTAAAAGACATTAAAATCAAGTCATAAACTATCACAGGTCCTCAACAGTACTACACACTCAATTTGAAATTATAAGTGACAACACTAGTTTCAGCATCACATATATTTTAAAACAGATGTTTTAAGAAGCAAAACTATGATGCCCATTAGAGAGCCAACTGTACCAAAACCAGATGCAATTTCTTTTAAAACCATTTTCTTTCCCAATTGCTTTGTTGTTTGCATTTTAAGGACACTCTGTTAAAGAAACTTTTACACACACTTTTTTCTAAGTAGATTAGCATTTTAGCTGAAAGCACTGGAATTTTTCCCTGTATTGCCCTCTTTTCAACTTCTGCTCCTCAGAATAAAAAGACTATAAAGTAATGTTTGTTACAAACAGATTTCGCTATCAACAGAAACAGCATGGAGAAATAATATGAATTGATATACAGTCATAATCTGAATTTCTAGAGCAAATTCATAAGCTCTGAACAGCCAAGGTGAATTGCTTCAGTCAAACTTTCCATTTCAGAGAGGTGCAATGGCATTCAAAAGAGTGGGGTTATTTTGCTTAAATATGACTCTCCACAGTCACTCAGCAACTTCAGTCTCCTAGAAAAAATAAGGTTTTTGTTTCCAGATAAAGTAAATAATGTAAAGAAAACAATTCTTTCCTTTAGGAAACTTACTTCCCACACAAGACCTTGTGGCTAAATTGGAGAAATATGAGTTTGATGGACTGCTCAAGAGATGGCTGCTGGGTGGCTGCATCCAGGGCTCAATGCCCAAAGGGAGATCAGTAACAACTGGTGTCCATCAGGGTTGTGTGTATTGAGTCCAGTACTGCTCAGCATCTTTATTAATGACACAGACATAGCAATTGAGTGCATCCTCAGCAAGTCTGCAGATAACACTGAGCTGCTAAGGGTATTGAGGGAAGAGATGCCATCCAGAGGGACAGTGACAAGCTTAAGGAGTGGGCAAACACGAACCTCATGAAGTTCATGGTGAAATGCAAGGTCCTGCACCTGGCTTGGAGCAACCACCAGTATCAGTACAGACTGGGTTACAACTGGACTGAGAGGAGCGCTGTCAAGAAGGTCTTGGGGGTACTGGTAGAAAATTTGGACATGAAAAGGCAACATGCACTTTCAGCTCAGAAAACAAATCATATGCTGGACTGCACCAAAAGAATTGTGGTCACCCCATCAACTGAGGTAATTTTTACCCTCTACTCTCATGAGACACCACCTGCATACAGCTCTAGGGCTCCCAGGACAAGAAACACATTGACCTGTTAAAGAGGGTCCAAAGGAGGGCCACAAAATATAGTCAGAGGGATGGAACACCTCTCTTATGAGGACAGGCTGAGAGAGTTGGCTGGGAGAGTCTGGAGAAGACAAGGCTCTGAAGAGACCTTACTGAGGCCTTACTTAAAAGGGGTTTATAAGAACAATGAAGAAAATCTTTCTACCAAGGCCTGTAGTTACAGGACCCTTAAGAGGCAATGGTGTTAGCCTGAAAGAGAGTAGGTTAAGATGCGAGGAAGCAATTCTTTACTTTGAGAGTGGGAAACCACTGGAACAGGTTGCCCAGAAAAGCTGTGGATGGCCCACACCTGGAAACAAGGTGAGGCTGGACAGGACTTTATGCAACCTGTTCTACTGAAAGATGTCCCTGCCCATGGCAGTGGGGGGCAAGACTAGATGATCTTTAAAGGTCCCATCAAATGCAAACCATTCTATGACTTGGCCAATGTATTTCATATAGTCTGTATTCCATAACAAAACCGTCTCAGTTGTATTCCATTTGTAATTCCAGCAGTATGTTAATTTGCTTTAGAAAATTATTTTACTGATGAGAGTATTTTGCAATATTAGTGGAGATAACAACATACAATTACTAATCATAACTTTGTATTAAGAAATGTCACCTTCCTGAGTGAAGTTTATGATTATGCCTTCGGGGAACATACAACAACTTGAATATTAAAAAAGATTAAAAAAAAATACACCTCTGGTAAGTCTACACAGATTTCTGTATGGAAAATAGTTCTTCTTGGTGTATTCCCTGAACTGATGCCTTGCTCAACAGTAACGTTCCTGGCCCAAATCAAAGACAGCAGATAGGAACTGCAGCTTTTCCCATGCAAGAAGTATCTTAGACGCAAGGACACAGGGTTTGCTAAGGGAAAGATGCTCTCTATCTTGGACAGGACCACCACCACTCTGTGTCAACCCTTCAGCTAGTCATCACCTAGCAAAACAAAGGCAACACAATCACCAGGAAGTTCCTCTACCCTCTCTTAAGAACAAACACTTAAACCTTGGCAAACCAATACCCTACTACAGCTGTGAGATATAACATTATGCAAATTTTCTTTCTTTACAAGAGTTAATGGAGCTTCATACTGGATGGGAAGGTAGCCAAGGATACTTTTTCTTACATTTTAATTAGCATCATCATTTTATGACTGAATTTTGCTCTTAGTTTCCCAGATTGAAAATTCTCTTGAAATTTTCTATTAAGTCTTTTTTCCAGCTCTCTGTTCACTGTTACTACTCCTTCCTGTTTTGTATCTTCAGCATATCATTCTTTACCACTGCTCCTCCACTGACCCATCTGTTGACTACTAAGATTGTCTTCAGTGGACTCACAGAATGTTCCAATGGTCAGCACTGTAACTGAAAGAAACTCACTTCTCCCACCCCCCTTTCACAAACCCCTTCAGGAAAGTTGGTGCAATAACCCCCACCTCTCCCTCTCTACTGTCCATAAACGAGATGCTGAAAACTACCAGTTTCAACCAAACTCTGCTTTGGTGAACCAACCTTAGAAAAAAAGAAACAAGCAATATAAATGTCAGGAAAATAGCTCCCTTTGCAAAAACAGAGAGTAAATATGGTGAAAGCTCTAAGAGTGTTCATCCTTGAGTAGAATGATGACAGCATTGTCTCCTGCACATGCTGCAGAAGAGACAAATACTAAGTGGAGATAAAAGATTAAAGACAAATATTAAATGGAGATAAGAGAGGAACTGTAAGATTAATTTCTCCAGGATGCCAAAAATTATTTTAAAACATCATGGCTAGCAAGGCATAGTCAGAGTCCATCTATTCCTGACAAACAACTGAAGCGTGAACAAATTTTCATATGCTACACAAGTACAGCTAGTTGCAAGCCTGATGAGCAGGGAACTGGAAGCTGTTACGACAGTGAACTTATTTACATAAACCCACAAATGAAAGGCAGCTCTGCAGGGCACAAACCCAGCCAGCAAATGTTTTGGGTTTGATTTTTTTTTTGGTGGAGAATCTATGGCATGCTGACACAAAAAGAAAGCAAGCCTGATGTCCTATACAACCATTTCTAACTCTTCCATGGCCAATCAATCCTGACATCTAGTTATAAAATGGCTGGGGAAGAAAAATTTCTGATGTTGAATAACATTGAGACAGCATGAAGCAATAGGACAGGGCCAACTTGATAACTGCTTTTCTATTACAAAAAGTGAAAGTAAAAGCTTATCAAAACAAAACATTAAGTAGCATTTAACCTTTGTTTTGAACATATGCAAGACGAGCAACGTGCGAGGGGCTGGTAAGATTCAAACTGAAAAGCTCACACACACCTTGATATTTTGAGAAGAGAACGTTGCGTTCTTCCTAGCTGATGAAAATCTGACAAAAACAAATGGCTAATCTTGTAAAGCGAAGGATAACAACCATGGAAACTAACAATGCTGTGAAAAGTCAAGCCACTATACTACAGGATGTACTTCCCTCACATTATTTTGACATTTCATTTTTAAGTTGTTCCAATAGTTGTGCTATAATTTATCTTACAAAGGAAATGAGGTCTTAAGCTTGGATCTCATGACAGCACCCTACTATTCCATTTTCCCCTTGGAAAAGGAACAAGGCTACTGATATACTTCCCGAGAACCATTTGATCTACAAATGAGTAAAAAGAACTGTTCTACTTTACCACAAATAGAGCTCTTAACTTTTTCATTAAGAACACACAACTGCTGTGTCATATGAAAACATCAGTAGATTATTTACAGTAGCATCAAGATTAAAGCAAACCATGCAGATTGATGAGCTCTGGTCTTTAAATCCCAGCTACAAGATTTCAAGTGTATTTCCAACAACTTAAATAAGCTCCTGATTCTGCAAAGACAGTACCACTGAAGCATGGTAGCATGTCCATATAAAGCTGAATAAACATCTAAAACTTCCAAGGGAGCTGAGTTTAAGGTATCTATGTATTGACATTCCAACACATGAACAGATGGGATTTTTAAAAACAAAAGAAAACTCCTGGCCTGTATATAAGTTATTCATATTGTGGTGACACTGAAGTTTTTTAACATTATCCATTTAATTGACTGCTATTTTATGATCTGTCTATATTTCCCATTACAGACAATAAAAATCAATTAAACCCACTTCACCTGTTTATAATCACCTCATGTTCTGAAGCCATGGTTTTACAACAGTTTTAAGTTGATGTAAGTGGAGCCCATGACTGAAAGAACTTGTTTCAGCCACCTCCACATGCCCCTCCACCCCACTTTGGTTAGCATTTGCACTCCTGCACTATTTTGCTGGGGGTTAAACCAGAGGAAAGTTGGAGCAGAACACTTTGTCCCTTTAAAAGGGCAATGCAAATTCAACCTCTGAGCAAGGTTTCCCACTATATGTAGTACAGTGTAGCCGTGCAATGTTCACAGAAGAAGACAGCACTGAAGGTGAGTCAACAAAGCTAATTATGAAGAGTATTAAAAAAAAAATTGAGCAGCAGTCTGACATTACAGAGTGATCCAGACAGCTTGTAGCTGCAGTATCTCCAAATTCATCACCTGGGCAATGGGGAACAACAAATCCCCTTTCACCCAGGGCCTACAGGAAAGGTAAAGTTAAATGCTAAACTTTATTCACTTCATTTTCCCAGGAAATAGTTGCTTAAGTTATAGCAGTTTTTAATTGCCTGCTGCATAGAAATGCTTCTTTTGACTTCTATTTTTATACATACAAAGCATGCACAGCACACTGTTTCAAGTGAATGATTTTTTAAAATTAATATAAGTTAGATTTACAGAAACGAGGCATCAAATGCTACCGTAATCCAAATTCAAATCCAAATCCAAAGCAAGGATCTTTCTGGCTCTAAGTGCTACCGGGGAAACCAGTGAAGTCCATAAAAGAGTTCTAAGGATCTTTAATATGATCCTGACTGTGTATCTCATGCCATGGCGGTACTTCCACCAAAGTAAACAAGACTCCTTCAGAGAGAGGCTCCTAACTGCAGACCTGCAAAGCACATGATGGCAACACTGCCAACAGCACTGCCAGCTTCCCATTCTACCACTGTGCATCACCTCCTCAAGGTGGGCCAAAACAGCTGTCAAATACCCACACTGTCAAATGGCTGTAACACAAAAGGGGGGTCTCAGTCCAGACCAGTTCCTTCATCTGGTCCACAACAAAGAAATTTATGTCATTGTATGATGTGGAGCAGAGATACCCAAGACAGCCCAGTCATCCACCAACTTGTGGGACATTACCAAGAGGGCCACTCAATGAGTCCTGAGAGTGAAACAGTTCACAGCCTTTCAACCGTCTGCAAAAAGTTCTTTCTCTGGTTTGCAAACTCACACAGAGAAGTTCTTCAGGCATCTTTGTAACAAATTTGCATTTAAAGGCAAAACATTCCTATGAAGTAAGACATTTTTCTAAATGATACTCCCAAAACATTTGCTCAGGGTTTCACACACAGGCTGACAAAATGGCACTATTTAAAAAGTCCTATCCTCTAGTTCACAAAAAAATAATGTACTTGCCAACTATTTCATTCCCTGTAAAATGTGCTCCCAGTCTGAATGCCCATGCCCTAATACTGAATGGAAATTCATGGAAAGGAGGCGCACAGCCTAAAAACACTTAGTCATTTGGAGAGTACTTCAGAAAGAAGGAATGTGAGAAGTGCCAGCACATACACCTACACCAGCAGCTCAGTTTTCTCAGATTCTATGCTATTTCAGTTGGGCATTATCTGACTGCAAGCAGAGCATAGTGATGATTCAGTAACATTGTGAGGAGTACTCTTTTAGGAAATGTGAATGGGATCATAAATAATCACTCCTGTAGAAAAGCAAACAAAAAATATTCTCTCTAGAATCTGACAGACCAGTGGCATCTGCTACCATATCATACTGTGTAGCTGACACCTAAGGATTCCACTACTTTTCATCTCTAGTCAAAATATGGAAAAGCACAGCACATTAGATTTGCAAAAAACACATTCCCATCAGACACCAACTTATTCCCTTTCCAAGCCATTTTTTTTGCCACGCTGACCTGCAGTCCCTCTCCTCCTCCACTTTTTTTCTGAATCCCAAAGAACAAGTAGTCTGAAGGCTTCTCCTTAAGGCTAACTTTTACTCACAAAGCTATAAAGCAAACACCAACTACTATCCACAGAATGTAATCAATAGCTAGGTCCCAATGAGCACATCAACTGCCACTCAAATCAGTATTTTCACAGCAGCCTATGAACTTCCGTTTTGAAAACTATCATTTTTAGCAAAACATGTAAGCCTTTCAAAGTAAAAACAGACACTAAGCTGTCAGGATGCAAGGGATCTGAAGTCACTTGGACAAACAAAGTGTCCTGAAAGTCAGAGCTGAAACATAACTTCAACGGTAACAGCAGTATCTAAATAGTAAGGTCCAGTAAAGACAATAACACATGGTAATAATGGGAATTGCTGTGTTTCTGTTAGGAAACACCACCCCTCTGACATTACTTGTGCTGTACCTCTCCACCTTCCCAAATCCAAAGGGAGGATCCTAAATGGCATGCGCACTCACCCCCAAAGCTAGCACACCTATATGTGCTTTCAAGCATCAAGAGAATCACTTGTTCCCTACCTAAACTGACAAGGCATCTACATAGAATCTACCTGAGTCTGAAAACAAAACAGGCTAAAATAAAATAAATTAAAAATACAACAGAAAAAAACAAGAAAGGGCAGAGAGTTGACAGGACAACGTTTTAAATCCTTTTAAAATCTATCTGACTCACTCCTAGTAAGTGAAGTCATAAACATCCCCGTCACTGGCTATTCTAAGATTTTCTCAAGTACCTCTGCGCCTCTCTCCCGGCTCTTAAGACTCCAGCTACGGGCTGAGTTAATAAACAAACATTTATTTAGCCCTCGAAGGACTTGGGAGGATTTTACAAAAACCAGACACGAGGCCTACCCTGGAAAAACTTCCCTGAGGGCTGCTCACCGCTACCAGGTCGCGATCGGGGCGGACAAAGCGCGGTCTGAGGAAAGAGCGGCTGCGGAAACACTCCCTGAGCCACGTCCCGCTCGCACCGTCCCCGCAAGCCCTCGGGACGGGGCAGGGGAGCGACGACTGACAGGGACGCCCGGCGCGGCTGCCCGCCGCACTCGGGAAAGTTTCGGCAGGGCAGGGAAAGGGGGAACCCAGAGCCTCGCCGCCCAGAGCCGCGGGGAGCCCCTGCCCCGCCGGGGCTTGAGCAGCCGCGCTGCGGCACCCCCGCAACCGGGCAGCGCAACGCGGTGCGGGAGGTGCCGCCGCCACATCTTCCTCCTCCTCCTCCTCCTCTCCCCCACGGCGGACGGGGAGCATGGGGGGCGCCGTGCCAGCGGGCAATGAACGGCCGGGCCAGATCCGCCCCCATCCCCGCTCACTCACAGGCGACGTAGGCGACGAAGGCGAGCCCCATGAGCAGCTTCATCCTCCTGCGGTTGATGGCGGTCAGCAGGCGCAGCAGCGGCCCCTTGCTCACCATGCCCCGCGGCAGCAGCACGCAGAGCGCCGGGCACGGCCGCGGCCACCCACGGCTCCGCTCGGCCCCGCTCCGCCCGCCCCGGAACCGCCCGCGCAGGCGCAGCGGCGGCGGCAGCGCGCGCTCGCTCCCCCGCCCGCCCCTTCCCTCGCTGGCCGCGGACGCGGCCGGAGCTGTGGCGGCGCATGCGCGCGGGCCGCGCTTCCCCGTAACCCCGTTCGCCGCCGGAGCGTGTTCCCTGCGGAGCGCCCGCTTCCCGCAGAGCGTGCCCGGGGAAAAGCAGCGCGCCCGCAGCCTCCCCGTGGCCCTTGTCTGGTCTTTCAGGGTGCTTCAGGGTCGGGCGGGCTTGGTCCCCTGTTGCCTCCCACTGTGGTGGTCCTTGGGTGGTGACCTGCTGGAATGAACAGGCAGACGAGGGCATATAAATAGACAACACGTGTGTCACGCTGGCACCTTCCGTGCCTGATCTTTTGAAAGCGCCATTTGCCTCGTCCCCGATGTGCTTTCCACATTTGCTCAGGTATCTGTATGGTCAGGAGAACCAGCTGGATGCAGTTCTGCAGAATCGCAGAGCACTCTTTTAAGTTGGAAGGGACCCACAAGGGTAATCAAGTCCAGCTCTTGATCCTGCACAGGACAGCCCCAAGAATTACGCCAAGCCTGAGAGCATTGTTCAAATGTTTCTGTCAGGCTTGGTGCTGTGACCACTTCCCTGGGGAGCCTGTTACAGTGCTTAACCACCCTCTGGGTGAAAAACCTTTTTGTGATATCCAACCTAAACCTCCCTGACATAACTTCAGGCTATTCCCTCGAGTCCTGTCATTGGCTGCCAGAGAAAGGAGGTTAGTGTGTGCCCCTCCACCATGTGAGAAGTTGTAGACTGTGATGAGATCTCCTCTCCAGGTACACTAGGATGACCCTGTTTGAGCATGGAGGTTGGACCAGATGACCCATTCTGGTGCCTTCCAACCTTGCCCTTTCTGTGATTCTGTAAATGAAAAATGTGAGGATTTTCCCCTTCTCCCCCACACCCCTGCCAAGTAATAGTTTATGAATTTGCTTCTGTTCAGGATAACAAGATTGCAGTTGCTTTAAAACAGCTTATATTTTTACTACAGCTTCTATCTGAAGTCCTTGTGACCTGTTGCAAACTGCAGATTGATATTTGCCTGGCATGGTAGGCACCTTCCTCATGTGTCAAAACATGTTCTCCTGCCAGTAGATACACTTAATCCAAAGAGAAATCTCCCTCCACAACCTGACCTTTGCCTTGAGTAGTATGGCCTCCACACAGTTTGTAAGAGATATTCTTTCTCACACTTGCCTCCCACAGGAGAACACTGTGAGAGCAAGTGCTCTTGAATTAAATTCTTATTTTTGGTGTAGAAATGCAGCTTGTTTACACCAAGAAACTATGACCTCAGTCAAAAAGAGGCTCACACAGTTAACAAGAGTTAACCGCTTCTTATTACAAGGAGTAAAGTCAGTGAAACAAATGTGTGAGTGTCAGAAGGATAAGTGAGTGATTGAGAATATCCCCCCTGTGTGACCCATGGAAGAAAAGGGACTTTTTCAGGAAGCCTTGAGAATTGAGATTTCCTAACCTTGGGCTCTGATTATAAAGCCAGTCCTTTCCTCTTGATTTTTGTTTCTTTGATTTGTGTTTGCTATACCTAAGTTGCAAGTTCATTCCACTGCTTCTTTCTACATGGAGTAAAGGGAATAATAGATCATAATTTAAAACATAATCTAGCTCCAAATTCATCTTGCATAGTAATCTCTCAAAAAGCAGCAGAGTTTTATAACAGCAGTAAATTTGGCCATCAAAAAGCTACAGCTGAACAGTGCTGCATGAAAGCTAGAGAATATTACAGGATATATACATATGCACAATACAAAATCCACGAGCCTGTAGGGGTACCCAAGACGCTTTTAACAGTTGCCCTGCCCTAAGCTGGGCTGCACAGTCTGTGACTCAATCACGCTGCCTGCGTAAGGCACCTTGCTTAGTCTTCAGGCCAGTTTTGCTGCAGAAACATGTTGAGACAGGCTGCAATTGTGATGTGAAAGATGTGAAAAGGAGAGCAAACAAGCAGGATGCACTGTGGAACTTCACGGTGGAGGAGACTTGAACTCCACAGGAGGCAGGCAGACCATGCTCTCTGCAGGGCCAGCTGTTTGTCGTGTGTGACACCAGGGCCAGCTGTGTTTATGTCACTCTGCAAGTGAGACAGAATGTGTCTAACTTAGCTGCAGAGGAATGACTGTAAGTCTGTCCCATCTCAACTATAACTGTAGACATGTACCTTAAAAGTACTATAAATTTCTCCACACTCATGATGGTCAACAGCAGGGGCATTTATTTCAGGGTACAGCTGGTTGTATTCACAGCCTTGTGCCAAGGACTGGCACCAATAGCAGAGGTTCTGGTATGCAGTGGCTGCTAGATATGCCAAGACAGGGATGATACAGTTTTGAGTGCTGAGTCTTAGTGTGCTATAAATCAGGTAGCAGGCATCCATCTGCCTTTGGGTCATTATCTTAGTCAGTCTGATTGCATGACATCAGCTAATGGCAGTCTTTACTGAGATGGTTTGCAGGCAGTACACCCTGTCTTTCACACTGCAGTTTTCAACTTCAGTGATGAAAGTGCTTTATGAGAGCATTTTGATTTTTTTTGTTCACTAAATCACAGCCTGTAACATAATGGGAGGTTTTAAATGATGGAATTTTAAAATAGCTTTCAATAATGATTAAAAATATGAATACACAGGTGTATCTACCTGAGCAACCAGTATGAGTTTAGAATTCACAGCACCCCTGCAGTGTACTTTTCTTTGATACCAGATCAAAGCTATGCAATTACCTAGCTGTTGTTCCAGAACCAGGGGAAAAAAAAAAAAAACAAAACACCAAACCAACTGCTGCAATTTGCAGGATTTTCACATGATGCCACATGAGGGACACTCTTCTGCCATGTGGAAATACAGGGAAAATATTTGCTTTCTGTCCCACTCGTGTTTCTGCAAGAGCTAACATTCCACCTCTTGATGTGAGAGACATAAGTGGACCCTGGGCGCTGAGACCTGAGCAGAGAGAATTGCTGTGTACAAGATAACAAAATGAGTTACAAAGCTCTGAAAAAAATGCAAGAATAAAAACAAACCATTACCAGCACACTACTTTCATCTCTTGTAACTTTGGTCTCTGCATTAGAAAGCTCAACATAGCCAAGAAAGTAAGATAGTGTTGCTCAGCTACTTGTATGCTTCCTCACCATTCAGCTGCATCCTGCAGCTAGTGATGCTTCCTGGGAGGAATTGTTCTGGTATCATTATCCTCCTCTAAAAACAGATGATTCTGTGGAGTTACACTGTTGTACTGCACAGGCATACCAACTCAGACCATACAAAGCCCAAGATAATCTTGAAGAACTAATGATGTTCATGCATGCACAAATTGTAAAATGTGATTTAAAAAACAAAAGAGAATTGGAATGTGATTATTTGTTTTGTTTTGGTTAGTTCTACTTTTAACAACAGATCATAGTGGGGAAGGGGACTCAGACAAAAGTGAGTTAAAACTAGCAGTGTTTCTTTTCAGGAAAAGTTAGAAGTTTGAGGGTTTGTGGTTTTTATAAAGGCTAATGAAAAGAGAACATGCAGTTCTGGGAAGGGAGTCAATTCTTTTAATATTAACATCTCTGAAGGAAAAGAAAGCTGCTAAGTGCTTCAGACAGTTATTATTTATTATTTGGATGGTAATAAATGGTTTAAAATACAACTGGATCGTAACAGTTCTAAGCAGAATTGAGACAATCCCAGCCATTGAAAACATACAAATTAAGAGACAGATCATCCAGCGAATGCAAGCAAACGAGTAAGTGTCAAAGCATGATATGAAAATGACTACTTAAATATGGATTTGCAGAAATTAGGTGAATCATTTAATGGTTTAGACAGTTACTTGCAAAGAATAAATTACAACGTATAAGGAAATAATTGTATTTCAGACTACAGTGGGGCCTGTCTATTTTGTTAAGCAGTTTCGTTCATATGGGAGTAGTCCTAGTATTTCAGTCTGTAAAATTTGAGGCTCTTTTTTTACATCAAGTCTATAGAAACCCAAGACACAACACTATTCAGAAAAGTTGCTTCAGGCTTGAAATTGATATACTGACTCAATTTAAAAAAAAAAAAAAATTAAACAGCATTCCTAAATTGACTGGTAGCATTACTTACACAAAGTAGTTGTTCTTCATGATGCATTTTCCCCCCGAGTTAACTGAAGGCGGCCCCATACATTTTCAAAGTTGGAAAAAGATTTTAAGGTTCTTTATCTATTCTGAAAGTGCAGAGGGCCACATGCAAGATCCTTTGGTAATTGGGTCAGAATGAAATAGTAGAGATAGTGGCTAAATTAATGATCATAAAAACTTGTGATCAGTTAAAACCACTGTTCCTCAAGGTTCTTTTATCCTCCATCAAACAAGTTTATTTGGCTGAGTCAGCAAGTTACTAATTCACTGCTGTTTTACATTTCATGATTTCCCAAGCCCTTTGGAACTTCTTAATTGGTGTCACTCTACCCTAGAGCACTTTGGAAGTAATGACTTAGAATGCATCCATTTTGGGTTGTATTCAATTCAGATCAAGATGGAATTAGTACTGAAGAAGCCCATGACTTCCTCTGATGGTATACAGCAGTCAAATCTGTATGCCCCTGTTTATATCACTGGCCCAGAAAGTGAACAAAAATAAACTTACCTTGGGGTGGGCGAGGGATGTATATGCATGTAATATGCATGTGACACAGTGGCTGAGGGCTGCTCCTTGTTAAGAAAAGCCACTTGGGGTTTATGCTGGAAGTCTGTGCTGGCCACTATAGCACTAGGAACAGGGAAACCCTTTTCCTTCAGCATCTTTACTTGCAGTAATATTAGCTGGATGGGCCTTTACCCATGTTAGTGGGTGCTTTGTAAAAGGTCCGCCTCTCCTTTCCTCATGCAAATCTCAGGCAGATGACTTACAAGCTAGTTACTGATAGTGTTTCTATGTCACAGCAATGTGAGGATTATCATCTTAATTTGGAATAAGGAGCTGATGCTAAGTAACTGCAGGAGCAGGACTGCAACATGCTGGAGAGTACATCTGCTCTGCAATCTAGATATATCTATTGGTGTGTTCTTCTCTGAGGCAAGGAAAGTTTTAGTGCTGTTCAACTTTTCACACTGTCAATAAAGCAGAAAGTAAACGAGGTCATTAAAGATGTTCAGGAACTTATACATTTGAATTTATAGAAAGGCATTACTGAGAAGTGTCTGTATCACAGTGCAGTTGAATTGCATTTGGAGTGCAAACATTCCTACTGCTGTTTGATGTCATTACTCTTCCACAAATTTCCCTAGCTGTAGTGTCAGAGAAGTTGGATGGATGACAGAGAGGACATGTACACACATACATTTCTGGAAATGTAGCACAGAAGCATTACTAAGTTTATGTAGTCCATAGCTATGACAGTCCATGACCTTATGAAGGGGACAGCTGCAAAGAGAAGAGCATCTTGTATCCGAGTGATGCTCTGAGCTTATCTGAGTGGTGGGGCATAGTGTATCCTCAACATATTTGCAGATGACACCAAAGTGGGGGAAGAGGCTGATATGCCCGAGAACTGTGCTGACATCCAGAGAAACCTTGCCAGGCTGGAGAAATGGGCTGACAGGAACCTCTAAAAGTTCAACAAGGAGAAGCACAAAGCACTGCGCCTTGGGAGAACAGCTCCAGGTGCCAGTACAGGCTGGGGGACAACCAGCTGGAGGTCCTGGTAGACACCAAGTTGAACATGAACTAGCCATGTGCCCATATGGGGAAGAAGGCTAATGGTATCTTGGGCTCCATTAGAAGGAGTCTTGCCAGCAGATCAAGGGAAGTGAGCTTTCCTCCCTCACTCAGCACTGGTGAGGCCATACCTTGAGTGTTGGGCGCAGTTCTGGGCTTCCCAACACCACAGAGATATGGGCATGCTGGAGAGAGCACAGTAAATGGTACCAAGATGCTTAACAGATGCTCCTAATATGGAGCATTTCTCACACTAGGAAAAGCTCAAAGAGCTGGGACTTTTCAGCCTGGAGAAGAGAAGGCTCAGGAGGGATCTCATCCATGTGTACAAATTACTGAAGGGAGAGTATAAAGAGGATGGAGCCAGGCTCTTTCCAGCCGTGCCCAGTGACCAGTGGTGCCCAGGACCAGAGACAGTGGGCACAAACTGACTCAGAGTAGGTTCCCTCTGACATTAATAAACACTTTTGTACTGTGAGAATGACTTAGCACTGGCACAGATTACCCGAGGAGGCTTTGAAATCTCCATCCCTGGAGACACTCAAAAGCTATCTGAACAGAAACCTAGGCAACTGGCTATAGGTAGCCCTGCTTGAGCAGGAAGACTGGACCAAGTGACCTCCACAAATGTCTGCCGACCCCAAACATATTGTGATTTGGTGTTTGCAAAGCAAACAGGAGCACAGATCCACATATTTTACTTAGATGTGGGGTTTTGTTCTTTTCCAGGATACAGCTGAATAGATACAAAACCAGGTGAGTGCCTACCTTTGCAAAAATTAGCTTTAGTTATCTCAGTAGAAATATTCCTGTGAGGATGGACAGTAATGAAGAGCCATGTGTATAACCTTACTCTTGTTTGCAGTTATAGGCTTTAGAATCATAGCCTATGGTCGAGGCTATTTACTGCATCAAATTTTTGTTTTGAAGTAAGGAGGATTAGGAATTTCCAGATAGGTTTTCCAGTAGCTAATGATATTGAACCAAATAAATTTTCATTGCTGCCTTCCAAAGTTAAATTATGGTCTTACATAAACAGTAAATTCTCCTGGTGAATACCAGTTAAATGAATTTGGAAATAGTTTTGCAGCCCAACAACCAACCAAACCTAGAAAAAGAACCTTTGAATTTTCTTGTTATACAGAGAATAAATTCAGTGCTGGTGAAAGCAATATCCCATAGATTTCCAAATCACCTAAAAGCAATGTGAACTTTTGAGTATGAAACCTACTCATAGAAAAAAATGACAATTCTTATGTGCACACCTTGTGCCTCTCATCGGCACTGAAGATTTATTACTGCAGTGCTTACTAAAAACAACCAGCAAAAGACCGCAAAGGTCTAATGTATACAGCATTCGCATTATTAGATAAAAAATAATTATGAGAAATTTATCTTTCCTTGTTATGCCAAGGCTTCCATGGGAAGGTTTAATAAATAAGCAAGTTTACATTTATCGTGGGCTCCACACTGGGCACTTAAATTAATTTGATTAGGCCAGGCTTGGACTAAGCATATGACCTTACTGGTTTATGCAACCTTCTGCTTTTAGCTATGGAAACCATACTGTGAGGTGAATAATGAATTGAGGAAGAAACACAGTGAAGGCAAAGCTGGAACATACACCTGGATGACACTTGGGAAGTATTCCTAGCTCCCAGAATTTCAACGTGTGCACTACGTTGAAGCATTCTGCAAAAGGTTCTGGAAAAAAATAATTCTATTGTCAGATTTACATCTGAAGTCTGGGGGAGGCTGTAGATCACAAGGGTTTGGAAACGTTTCTACTATGCACACATGATAGGCTGACTAGGTAGGAATAGGATCTCAAACTCTAGTGCACGTTGAAAGGAAAATCATTATGTTGAATCAAATTATTGGTAATTCCAACAAATACATGGCTCAGGAACTTGTCTACTGTATGTACAAAAGCATTTAGTATATACCTAATTGTTCTGGATAGTACTGGTTAGTTGCACTTCCAGATTGTACAAATGTGCCTGCATATATCATATTGGAAAACTACCCCCTTGCCAAGATGACTTAAACTAGTACCCTGAAAAGAATCAGGCAATATCAGTAAGATGAGCTGTTAATGTAGATTTTGCCCTAGTGGTTGTGCTGGTGATGGCTGTGATTTTTTTAGCCCGGGAACATGCCTGTATAAATGTATGTACGCATTCCTATGTCTCTTTATGTCCATCTTCCTGCTCTCCTGTCTCTCTGGTCCCTCAGTAATTTTTTAATCAACAGTTTGTTTCATCTGAAATAGCATAGGTCTTAGAGATGTTAATTTCCCCATACCTTTATTTGTGGTAGACAGATGGGAAGTATGTAAGTTATTCTTAAGTTTTGTTAAGCAGCAAAAAGTCTATGCAGGAGAAAGACATATGAACACTTTGACCATGAGAGTTTCAATCAGAGCTCACAATTTGTTAGATGTGAAACAATCCAACCACAAAACACAAATGCTTTGGAGACCAGGGTTAATTAACTTTCCTTTTCCTGGAGTTACTAATCCTTGTAGCAAAACTTAAGAGCAAAGTTCACAGTGACAGCTTCCTGGGAGAAAGGAATAAGCCCCCAGAAGAAGAGAAATCTACAGAAGATGGAAAGTACTGTGGAAGGAGGCAAAGGAAAAGAAAGCAGTCTGTTGAAACTGTGCCCAAATATCTTGAAATAAAAGCTTTAATTACCCGTGTTTCTCTCAATAGTTTTGAGAACAATGCCAGATGATAACAATCTAGATTTCTGATCCCTTTTTTTTCTCCCCACACTCAGTACTCCATGGCTTTACAAAAAGAAGAGTTTGTTCATGTGAGGAGAGTGGAATGAAGGATGTCATCCACATGAATGGCACTTGTGCGCCTTGGCTCAGCCCACCCACACTCACCCAAAATGAACTTGGCTGTAGAGACTCCAATTACTCTTTCATCTCACACAGCCTCCATTTGCTAAATCCAGCCAACTGGAGAGCAAGTGCAAGTAAAACCAGTTTTGTATTCTGTCTGTCAGGCCATTCATTTGTCTTCTGTATGGTTTTCACATGTCAATGGACGGTGCAAAAGAAAATGCATTTGAAGGCCTTGTTTTCCATTTTCATTTTTAAAGGAAATGACCGTACTGAAATATCACATCAAGAAGCTTTGTCTAGAAATTAGTGTGTTCTCCAGAAATTCCAGCAAGATATTCCTGACTACCTTTATAATTTATTTCAGTGTTTACAGCAAGGTAAACTTATGGTTTATAGCACCTAAATTAATCTTGTGAGACTATAAAGTCTGGAATACTCTTAGAGCTTCCACCCTTTACATTTGTCTAGCTTTAGAAAGGCTTTGCTCATACATTTATGGGCTGAGGTACTCCATGTGTTTGCTGAATGAAATAGCTACGCCTGAACAAGAAATTTATTGAAACCCCAGCTATTAAGGACCTCTGATGCCCTTCAACGTGGTCATGCACTTTGGGAAATAGTTGCACTTTATTACTGGGGGCAAGGAAACCTCTCTTCTTAGCTGTAGTTGCTGTCTGTGTCGCACCCTGCAATTAGGTAAGATGCTGTCTATGGGACTATTGTCCTCACTGGGAGCTGAAGTACCTTGTACCAAAATCCTGTTGTTGCTCACTGTTTTCATCTCAGACCACGCATAAAAGCATCATTAGAGTGCAACAGCTGTTAGAACAGCACAAAAATTTTTGTGCTCCCCAGCTTTCATGTGCTGTCTAGTATGTCCCACTGCTGGTCTTGATGACTCCTATGGGTTCAAATGCTCACAGATCTACCTGAAGGGCGGCCAAGTGCTGGTCCTGGGGACACCGTAGTCAAACCGTAGGGAATGGCAATAATCCAGAGACATAAACACCTGACATAAATTTTTATCTTCCCTACATAAAGCTAAGCTAAGATACTGAACAAAGTAAGTAAAAATGTAGACTCTTTATGAAGAGGGGTGCAGAGCTGTTGTGGTGTTGTGGGTTAATCATTGGAGATAGCTCAGCCCCATGCAGTTGTTCGCTCACTGCCGTCCCACCCTCCACCCCACCGCCTGTGAGAAGGGTGGAGAATCAGAAAGATAAAAATGGGAAAACTTGTAGATTGAAATAAAAATACTCAAATAGGTAAAGCAAAAGCTGCACATAAGCAAAGTAAAATAAGGAATTCATTCAATGCTTCTCATGGTCAGGCAGGTATTCAGCCATCTCCAGGAAAGCCAGACTCCATCACGCTAATGGTTACTTGCAAAGATGAATGCCATAACTCCTAATATTCCTTCGTCCCCCTTTCCCCCCTAGCTTTTATATCTGAGCAAAACATTATAAAGTCTGGGATATCCCTTTGGTCAGCTGGGGTCAGCTGACCCCGCTTCGTCCTCTCCCAATTCCTTGTGCACTCCCATACCCCTCACCAATGGTGTGGGGTGGGAAACAGAAAAGGCCTTGACACTGTGCAAGCCATGTAAGCAATAGCTAAAATACCCCTGAATTATCAACATTCTTTTGGTCACAAATCCGAAACACAATGCCATATGAACTGCTATGAAGAAAATTAACTGTGGCAGCCCAAACCAGTACACATGTGCAAACAAGTGCATGAAGAAGGGCCTAGGAAAGGTATGGGATGTTGACTGGGTTTGTAGCATAGGCATCATGGTGTAGTACGTTCCATGCTGTCTGTAGATGTGACTAGACCACTGAGAAAATGGGTCTGCAAAAGCATGCTCTGTGGTCTCGAGTGGGGCTTCCCAGCTGGGCTTTGTACACGGACATGGCAACAGCATCTAGCTGTTGGTTCACTTGGCCTGGAAACTGAGAAGGTCATTAATATTCATAAATTGAACAGGAAAAATGCAGGCTGAAAGGAGAGGGAGAGGATACTGGGAAGAGTTTTAGTGCAATAGCTTTCTGTACTTCAAATTTTTACTTTCATTGACTTTGTCTGCAAAACACTTCTTTCATCACTGAGCCTGTCCCTGAGTATTGTTTCTGCTTGAGATGATTTTTAGTTTTTCACTCTTCAGCTTTTCATGTGTTAATTTTCCTCTGAACACACAGACACTTCCTCAAGCATCTTTCTTTTTTAATATACCTGAACAGTGTGGAAAGACAGAACTCTGAAAACAGTGAAGTAAGCTAGGTAAGATTTTTACATCCCTGCAGTAAAGCCAGAGCAAGACTAGAGTTTACAGCTCATATCTTCGATTTACCCAGTGAGATACTTTGCCTTGAACCTGCTCAGGTTTATTATTGGAAATCAATCACTAAAAGTGAGGCAGGGGACTTTTTCATCCTTTTGATGTATATAGTATTTTCACTACCATAATGCAAATGATCATCCCAGTTTACAGATCAGACAATCTCAAGAAGGTAAGTAAAGCCTTTAGAACAATTAATGCAAGATGCTGAAAAACTGTTCATGCTTCCATTTCTTTTAGATTTCAGTAGTTTAATTGCCTCTTGAGCCTGATGAGGTGTTGGTCTCTGCTAGATTGCAATAGCTAAGCCTCTGCTGGCAGTAATTTAGAAATGCAAATGGGGTAATTATCATCTGACCATCCAGTTTCCAAATAAATCCTGGGGAAATGTTATTTAAAATCTCTTCCATCAGCAGAAGCAATCCTATGGTTTGTATAATTCCACTTCAATCTGATGAAATTAAGAAGGGTCTATTTATAATCTACCTACTTACTTGATTGGTTTGCAAAGAATATTTTTTTATTTATGTAACACTCTCTCACTCCAATCGTCTAGAAGCAAGCTAACTCAAGGAGAGGGAAGACAGCAGATAAGGGGCTGCTACTCAGAGGCTTCAATATGCTATATATATATATATATATATATATATATATAGCATTTATATGTCGCCCTTCTTCCAGAATACACTTTTCAAGAGTCCTTCTACTCCCTGTGAATTATGGGGGCTGTACATACAAAACATGCCTTTTATGAATGTGAGTCATTGAAAAGTCTGTAAAGACCCTCATACATGAAACCAGGTGAATTCCTTGAGGTACAAGTTAAAAGTAAGGAAGTAAGGAAAGCAGATTTCAAAAAGGTGAATCACTAAGTGATTTGTTGTAGACACAGAGTTAAACCACCTGTTTAATGACCATATCATAGAATGATTTAGATTGGAAAAGACCCTTAACATATCAAGTCCAATCATAAACCTAACACTGCCAAGCCTACCACTAAACCATGTCCCTAAGTGCCATATCCACATATTTTTTGAACATTCCCAGGGATGATGATTTCACCACTTCCCTGGGCAGACTGTTACAATGCTTGACAAACCTTTTGTCAAGAAATTTTTCCTAATATCCAATCTAAAAATCCCTTGGCTCTACTAGAGGCCATTTCATCTTGTCCTATTGCTTTTTACTCGAGGAGAGAGACTGCAGTTCCCTCAGCTGTTTATCATAGGACTTGTGTTCTAGACTTTCTGTCAGTTTTGTTGCTCTTCTTTGAATGCAGTGTAGGTTCCAAGCTAAACACTGGATTGGGAGATGGATAATAAAGGATCCCTGGAGGCTGAAGCAGAATCGTGTCTGGCTATTCTAAGAAAAACCGAATCACTTCTGTGCAGACCTTTTTCAAAATAAACTTTGAAATAGTAAACGCACTACCAAACATGAATTCCAGAAAACCCTAGTCTTCTTTACTTTCCACTGAAAAAATGCATTTGCAGAATGATGGTTCTGTTGTGTTTCCTAAACGCTGTATCTGCAATTCACATGTAAGCATGTGTTAAAATTGTGTTAAATCCTTTGTGACCCGACTTTAGCTGTAACTGTGTTGCAGAAGGTAATAGCATCTACTAAGTTGAAAAATCTGAGTGGACTTTTCACCCATCCAACACTATTATAGCAAAATGGTCCATATAATACAGGTGAACTCCTTGAAGGTCCTGAATCTACTGGGAACACAACTTACCTGAAACCAGGACCACGAGTCACTTTATAGTTCATTGTTTGGATGGACTTTACTCTGAGCTAGCCAATTCTCCTCATACATTATGCAGAGAATCCAAGGCACAGATGTATAGCTTCAATTTTGGGGTCAGATGTCTAAGCATTTGTCAATTGTGGGATTCAAGTTTCAGGTGATTAAGTCCTTTAGCAGCTCTAGCTCAAAATGTCTACCAGGTTCCCACAAGAACTAGTTCTCTTTTGAACATCCTTCCTTCCTTTTTGAACATCCTGAATGGCCCTTTCTTGCACCAGTTATCATCATGGGATATTCCCCCTTATTTATAGTGAGAAAGAAGAAAAATGGAGCAGCCTATAATACCCTGGGGCTGCAGGTTGGAGTAGTTGCACAAGAGCTAGCAAAATCAGTATTACATGATTGAAATAACAAAAGTGACCTCGCTAAGCTTGGAGGAATGCCTACTTAATCGATTCATGGGGGTTTTAAAAAGAACTTCATAACAAGGCTCTTATCTGAGTCTTTCACTGATTTTTCCATCTAAATTAATTTGGTGGTTCAGCTGTACTCAGCTAACTAGTTATTTAATTATAATCTCACATTCTGATTCAATGTTTATCATTGACAAGGAGTCTGAATTCAATACTAAGAATAAAGACTTGTCTGAGTTTGATTGTGTGAATATATATTCTTTTTCCATCTGTCACTGAGAAATAGGATGCATGTCACCTAAAATACAACAATCTCTATCCGTTTTTGAACACAACCAGATGGCAGTTTATTTTTCCATTTTCTGAAATTCAGTATCCTCAGATAGTGTGGTTTACAAGTCTTCTTACAGCCACGTCTTTTTTGAACATAGAGTGAACAGTAAGATTTGCTCTAAAAGTATATTACAGTCTTTCTAAAAATACATAATTCCACTTGAGCTCTGTTCTCATTTCTTTCAAGAGAGATCACCATTTAGAAGGAGAACCCACACTGAGTGCTTATGTTGGAAGTCCAGAGGGTATCAACACACTCCCCTCCTGAGAGTTTGCCTGCCTGGGCTTGTTGTCAAGAGTTTAGCTGTCTGTGGTCAAGGCTGGCTCATTGAGAAGACCTCTTGTGAAAAAAGAGATGGAAGATGCCTTGTCTGAGGGTCCCCATTCCTTTCCTTCAGAGTTGCTCTTAAGCTGAGTCTCTTGCCCTTGTCCCCACCTGAGCTACCTTGCAATTGTGCCACAGTCATGACCATCCCCAGCTGTGGACACTGCTGATCCAAACTCTGGTCTTGACATGTTGGCTTGACTCCATTACTTGATCGTTCTGCTTTGTCTCTATGATCTCGTCTCATGATCCGAGCTCTCAGCCTAAGCCAAGTACTGTCACCACACCTTCTCTGGTTTCCTCACTCAGATACTGTGGGACTTGACCCTTGCTGTCCTGGCTGCTCTGTCCACCAGCTGCTTCATCATGCTTGGTTTCCCACTGCTTTTTTCTTATGGCACAGTTGGACCTTGCTGCTCCCTGACAGGGAGATTCATGGCAGCAGGCGTATTTTTTTAGCAGTAGCCTGGGTATCATACCATGCAATGCCTGCCTGAAGAAAGAAGAGGCATTTGAGAGGTGAAAAGGGCTCTTGTGCAGGATAAGGAATAGTCATGCTAAGACCTTGTCTATACTTGACAATTTTTCCCTTTGTAATTGTGCCAGAAATAACGTTCTATCTTCCCCTATCACCCCACCCACCAAGATACACTCTCAGTAGGGTATAATGTTACTATCTGTCTTACTATGAAAGGCTGAGGAGTGTGTTCTGGAATGCACGAAATACGAAGACCTATAATTTTCTAACATGGCAAAAAAAAATCATACACCCTCTCACCACTCTACTTAAAAAAGGCAAAATTTTAAATATGCATTAGACTCCAATTTTTACTTTTGATGTGGTTTGGCTGGTATTTGAGTTACCCAAGCAGTGTTTCTGTGCTTCTTATCAGTAAAGTCAAATCCAGGCATGGGAGAAAGTTTGTCCTATAATGCTGTGCAAAGATGCTTAGAGGTACATATACAACTTCTTCTTTTTGTCTCTCCAAGTGGTTTTCAGTCACACTTTACACTGCATGAGTACAACTACCTAACATGCAGGTGATAAAATCACACTGGAGCCAATGTGATGGGGGGCAAGTGTGGATTACATATCTGATGATAAGTGAATAGTTGTGGGTTTACATCAGCCCACAATGCTATTTTCTGCCTATTTTCACCACTTCTATATGACCTTGACTACTACATTTTAGGATTGATCTTTTGGCCTTTTAGAGGTTTTTAGGCTTCTTCTATATCTTTCTCTCCTTTAAATTCTTTTTACCACTACATGTTCTTTTCCATGTTAAAAAACTTGTTTCTAGTAATACCTTCTTAAAGCTGAGAAGGACTCTAGCACATGCTATGTATGGCTTACTTTTAAAAGTCTAGACAGCTGTTTTCAAAAACAGTTTAGCTGCCCAGGGCTCAGTCTGTGTCAGACTTTATTTGGAAAAGACATATTAGTGATCCATCAACAGTTACTGGATTACATTTATAAACAAAATTATTCACAAAGAAAGTTTTGCTGTAGCAACTTCCCAGCAATATTCAGAATTCACACAGGCCACATCATCACAGTAACAAAGTACTGCAAGCAAACCAGCTCCACAGCGGAAATTTTGCTGTGAGACATTCACTCTAAATTATGCATTCTTTATATGTTCTGCATACAGAGCTGGTGTCAACCAGGGGGAAATAAAAACATTTGAGGCAAAAGCAGAAGGGTAGGAATTGCAGTGTGTGGAAAGAAAGAGACACCTTCCTCTGCTTTATTTGTTCTGTAAACAGTGTAATTTTGGCAAGATATTACAACACTACACAACAAGATCACTTCTGTGTTGCAACCCTTCCCCATCTGCCAAGAGGCTTCTGCCTCTGGGACTGTATTACACTAGGGCATTGGCATACTGTGTGTGTTTACATTTGTCTGGAGGATTTCCCACAACCACTGGAGTTCACTACTCTCATAACTATTCTAATAGCCTGCCTTCATGGTAGAGTTAACCCAATTGCAAACATAGTGAAAATATGGTATCGGACCACTCCGATTAAGAGTATGTTAGGTCTGGAGGTCTTCATCCTTGAGACACTGTAGTCCAGACCACTGTGACTATGCCCATAGAAACACTGTCCCAGCACAAATGTGTTGAAAAGGACTGTTCAATGAACTCATTCACAAGGTGCTCTCTCATCTGCCCAGAGATGCTGTCTATGGCAGTGACATGAAAACAATGCTTCTTTTTCCAAGCAGTTATTCATTATTAATGCAGACAGTTCTGACAGCAAAAGCAAACAGCATTTAGCAGCAAGAACTTGATAAGAATGTCATTAAGGAATTCAGCTTGCCAACCAGCAAGTGCTTTGTAGTGCAGTGAGCTAACTTCCCTGCCTCTTTGCCTCTTTTTTTGGCTGCTAATCATAAAAATGTCATTGTAAGTATATTTTCCCTCTTGATGTGTTTTACTGGTACCATACCACAGCTTACCAGAAGATTTATGTCAGCTCCTGGCAATCTGTATTCTCTGTTGGTGTCTCTGAGATGGAACAGAAATAAAATGAAAAATGCACAACACAGGAGAAATACAGCAAAGCAGTACAAACCTGATAATACAGGGGTTGGAACAGGAGGACTAGCGGTATCAACGTTTGTAGTTTCTCTGCATATTCACTGAATGTATTTGCAAACACAAGCCGTTATTTGTGTAGGTGCTTTGCAGGGTATTAACCTTTGACAAAGAGTAGCTGATACGAATGATTCGTGATGAAAACTGTTTATATTTGCTTTACTCATGCTTATTCAGTGTCACAGAAATGAAATGTGTTTAAGATTACGGGAATAAAGTAATTTTTAAAACTCCATGGCTCTGTCTTGACCTAGACAAAGTAAAACATTTTTATCAAATGGCTGGAACAAATTGATATATTAGTTGCTTTGGAAAGGTTAATCTGCAAAATTGGCATGTGGCACTGACTCTTGGCATGCCACATACCATCCTATGTGGCTGTACAGAGAGAAAATATAATTTAGCGCTCTGGTCTTGGTCCGAATTTGTCTGACTTTCGATCAACAAGTGAGCATGCATCTACTATTTCACTACAGGGGATCTGCAAAGAAGTGTATCAGTTCTCTTAAAAAAAAAAAAAAAAACCAAAAGAAGAACAATAAAAGGCCTCATGTTTGGAGAATTAGCAGCACTTTCTAGAGACCTTTTTCTGGCTTTATTTTATAGTGTTAGAAATCAGGAACAGTAATCTTGACCCTTATACTTTCGGTGAAAGATCTATTCAGGATTTAGTTAAAAGAGCAGAAATGTTGAGTGATTTACACAGATAGTATTTCTTGCGAATAGTTTAATTAATGTAAACTATCTCTAATTAAACCCCAACAAATTTCACCACTGAGGTGTTCCAAGCAGTCTGAGTAATGATCTCATTTGCTTTACCTGATGAGCCGGATTTTCTTGATATGTCATATCACAGCCCTGCCATTTCTCTCCATTTTTTTTAAAACCTATGGGTGCATCAGAATTGTGAACTTCTAGTTTCTGTGATTTTTGTTCTATGTATGTTTTTATGTCGACATATTGAGCAGTTAGATTAATAAATGGCAATTTATTACTGTATAGATGACCAATGACTATCTAGTCCAGAGAAGATACCTATTTTCTTCTGGAATATCCTGCCTATCCTACTGCATTAGATGCTTTAATTGAATTAACTAGTTTATATTGCACTTCTTTCAAGGATTCCTTATGGGCAACTGGATTCTAGCAATGCTAGTGAGAAGGCACTACTGCCAGTACCTTTGACACTTTTACACGTCTTCTCTGACTTTTTTTCCCTGTTGCTGAGAAGGTAAGGTTCATATTATTAAACTTCCTCCCACTTCCAAAAATTTTTTTCGCTCTAGCTCTTCCTTCACTGAATTTCCCATGTTTGTAGTTAGTGTAGTTTGAAGAATTTTCAGTTACTAACCCAGTTCCAACCCCACGGAAGGGCAGGGTGATTCTGTAGGAAAGAAGTGCTATCTGTACTAATAAGCATTAGTGACACTCAGGAAAACTGGGTGTTCTGAGGAAACTCTGCATGTTGCCAGTTCTTTCTGCCATTCAGCACTAATGAAAGAGTTGATGACCTTGCTGCAGCTAACAGATGCTGCAGGAAAGGTTGCAAGGCTATTAAATTAGGAACAGAAATACAGTACATTAAGACTAATTGAGCATGCTGGTTCCTGTTGCGACTGTGATGTTGCTGGTTTGATAATGACACCTCTGCTGACAGTTTCTGAAGCCTTCCAGAGTTCTGACAGAAGAGCAGATGAAAATTTAAGAATAGCAGCAGTTTCCAAAGTAATGTTAATGGCAGCACTGACAGTTCTGGTGACAATGAAACAGGGAAGAACAGTCTGCTAAGCGCTACCACAATCTCAGGTCTGCTCCGCTATGGAGAATGCTGGATTGCTGTCAGAGTAGTGTGACAAAGTGAGTTGGAAGGAACCTTTAGGATTCACCTACGCACTTGCCTAACCTTACATTTCTGGGAACTATTTGCTGAGTGCCTAGTGAGGACTCTGAGTTCTATATGGAATTGCTGCACTAGTCCCATTCCTTCAATGTAAGGGAAAAATTATGTCTCCAGTATGCTTGATTTTTCAAAACACTTTTTATTTCTACACCAAATTACATCAGGAAAGACAATGTTTCCCTTGAACCAACTGCTTTCCATAAAGATTGCTTTTCATGGAGGAAGGGCTGATTCAGAAACTTCGGGAATGGCAGTGATTCCATCAGCAGAAAATCAGTTGCACTAGGACAGCACAGCTGAGCTCACAGCATCTTGTGGTATTACACTTTTGGAAAGAAGAAGCAAAAATAAGTAACCCTACAAATCTCTAGTGGCAAGAATTTCAGAGACAAGGAATTGTTCTTTCAAAGCTATTTGAGTTTTGCTGCAGAGAAATACTTGAAAACTGGGTCTTCTCTCCATACTCTGTTTTATGGGCAAATTAGGAATACCCACTCACTAAGAAGTTCTCAGTTGCTGAGGGGCAAGTTAATGACACAGGTCACCAGGACCATGGCAAAAAAATGATGTAGTGCACCACGACTCTTCTCTGCCCTCTGCCCTCCCCTGAGCCCTCTCTCACAGACATCTAGAACATAGAGAGCTGTTGCATATACTACAGTTTGGCAATTATTTCTTATTTACTGACTTGGTCTAGTCATTACAGACTGGAGAACATCTCACTGCTGGGTGGCACTTGAGTAGGTCTTGTCTTTTCAGAATTCGTTGTCACACAGCAATTATTTTGATATTACAAATTCTCTACAAGAGGCATTGGCTCTTTCTTTAAAAATTGAACGAAGGTTATTTTTTAACAAATTTACCACCATAGGGAAGCTAATATCTCATTCACAGGTTGCAGCTCTGTATTTCTCAAAACTTTTCAAACTGTAGCATCAGTGAAGTGGACAAGGTCAGTCAAAAATGATGGAGAAGGTAACATTAAAATATTCAATAGCCCCATCCTTTTGCAGGCTGTCCATCATTTCTTCTCCACCATGAGGCATTTCCCTCAGCAGATGTCTTCTTTCCAGCCATTACTGGCAGAAAATGTGGTATGTGTAAGCATACCATAAGCAACATGCCTTGTAGCAGGCTCTGTAATTTACCAGAATTTAAGATACTGCCTTCACAACAACAGAGAAGAGAATATTTGTCAAGGAAAATGGTTCTTGTGCTGCAGAACACACACATTGTTCATTTGCTGTTTTGTCTCTTTTAAACTTCGTTATGAAACTGCACCACTAAAAGCTGAAACCACGGTAGATTAACTTCTCTGGAATTTATGTATGTCTACTTGATACTGTGAACTCAATGAATCCTTGAAGACATTTAACTTTGTTTCCTATCATTTAATGCCAATGTTTTTAGGGGTTTTTTTAATTATGGAAGAATTAGACAAAAATTCAGAAATTCAATAAAAAGTCTCTAAGATTACTTCAGAGGTACTCAAAGGAACTGTTGTTAGGTTTCTCATGGCATGCTTTTCTGTATAGGTGAGGTTCCTTGATTCAGATAAAGCCCCATCTGCGTTTTCTGTTTTTCTATCTTGGTAAATCATCCGAGGTTACACTGAGAGTAGCCACATGAAATCCATACTGGGAAATTGAATCATGCTTGGGATTTCGACCTAAGGAAAACAAGGACACTTGAGACAATGAATTCTCATGAGGTTTAATGATAGGAATTCTTAAATAAGATCCTTTTGATTACAGAAATATCTGGTTTCTCAAAAATGTAATTATGTTTTACTTTTCAGTGGTTTTTTTTCAGGGAAAAGGGCGAGATTTGCTGATGTTCATGATTTTGAAAACTTTGAATTGAAAATTTGAAAAACTGGTTTTGTTCAAAATTTACAGAGTTGTTTTAGTCAGCAGAAAGTATGTATGATGAATAGAGCACTGATTTTTAATGCTTCTTAGAATATTGTCTTCCCTGCTTCTATGCTCCTAATATGAGTGTGATGGTAAGCAATGCTGACCCTTTGTGTAGTCCATTAGTTAAACTGGAAGGTTATCTTGCATTTATTAATAAATGGTTGAAGAACATGTCAACCAAGTATAAGCTTGAAAAAATCATAACATCTGATTTTTCACATGGTAGGTGATAAGAAAAGAAATATATATTGAAGAATAGACTTGCTGCTTAGTCATTATTTTCCCCTTTCCACCTTTCCACCTTGACATTATTTGATTTGTCATCAGTTGCTCAGCATATTTGGCTGTGCTGAATCAGAAAGGAAACAGAAAATAATTAACTCCACTTGCTGATGCATCTTTCCTATTCTGTTCATTTTTCCAGGCAGTGTTCAATCCACTGCTAACAAAGCAATTTTATTTTGAGGCTTTGCAGATAATGATGAAGAAAGTTTAAACATGCATTTTAAACTGTAGTAAAATGTGACTCATTACTCAAATTGAAGCAGAAATTAGGAAATCAGATATGTATGTATTTAAATCCAGTACTGTTAATACCAAAATTAATGGATTTGCTATAAAACATAAGAAAGCCAAAAAGCCATATATTGAATATAAAGGGCAACAATAGACTCTGATCCCAAACTCATACAAAGAGAACAAGAAGCACACAAATTTGGACTTTGAAATGCTGTCTCCACCAAAGAAACTGAAACTCTGCAAGCTCTACTTAGAATTTGAGAATTTTTATTTTATTAATTTGTTATCTTAATAATGCACAGCAGCTCTCCAGAAGTGTCCCAGAAGTTAAACAAGAACCTCTTTTGTAGAATTAGTAATGGAAAGAGTGTGTCAGAGTTTGGATTTCATTTCCAAGCTGAGAACACATTGTGGAGACAAGAAGTTCAGCCTAGAAAAAGTTCTCATATGTCAGAAAAGTGATTTATTTATTTTTTAATGTGACAGGCAAAACTGATGACAGGCACAATGAGTAACCTCTAAAGCTTTTCAACATGGAGAGCAATGCCTGAAGAATTATGCAGTTTCTCAAAGAGATTATCTATTACAGCTGGTGATGGGGTCCGTGGCTGCGACCCAGGAAGATATGACCGGTCCG
This sequence comes from Coloeus monedula, assembly GCF_965178545.1. Classification (NCBI taxonomy): domain Eukaryota; kingdom Metazoa; phylum Chordata; class Aves; order Passeriformes; family Corvidae; genus Coloeus; species Coloeus monedula. The sequence continues at coordinate 91,602,954 of NC_138783.1, forward strand.
GGGAGATGGTCCCGAAAGGAATCGCCTGCCCGAAGTCTGGTATCTTCCTCTCAGCTGCTGGCAGAGGAGCCCTTGCAGAAGCTATCAGCTCTTTAGTGATTATCAGCTCGTGATTTCAGCTCAGCTCTGCAGGGCTGCCTCTAAGGCCAAACCAGACCAGAGAGAGAGACGAGAAGACCCGTATGGCTGGTTCCGCACGAAGGTAGCTTTATTGGTGGTTCCCTCCGGCGAAGGGAAGGCCAGTGACGAGCTCTCCCTCACAGAGGCGAACTTGTCTTCTTTTATAGGGATACAGGGGATCAGCAAGGGGACCAATGGGTTACAGAATGATCTGCATAGGGTCTCCCAAAGGATTGTGGGTCTACTTTTCCTCACCATGACTCAAAAGTCCTTTCCTTTCCAGGGAGTCCTGCTGGGTGATTGCGAAATCTCTTATCTCAGCAGACATCCCTCCAGGGCAGTGGCTGGGCATATCCCACAACTCCCCCTTCTGTATTTATTAAAAGGGCATTCCCAGTAGCCTTTTTGCAGCAAGGTAGGAGGCAAAAGAACATAAGTAACACAATAATAATTACAATGAATACCCACAAAGCTCCCTTAATGAAAGATGCAATCCATCCCATTATTCCCCATCGTCCAAAAAGTCATTGTCTACTTTTAGGTCATCAAGGCTGTGGTGAGGAGAGCATCAATGTAGATACATTTCATCTTTGGGCAGGGATGGGGCTTCTGAGAGGGAATACAAGCAAGATTTTGTTAGCTTTGTGGTGAGAGGGGAGGTTTTGGGGTTTAGGGAAGTTTGACAAGGGTTGAGGGAAGGGGATATTTTGGGGTAGCAAGGGGTGATAACATATAAACTAGGGATCAGTTTTTCCAGGCTGTGTCTGGCCTACGGCTTGACTGTTTGCTGTAGCTTCTTGTTCAGCTTTCTGTTTCGTCTGCTGCCGTGTGCTGGGACGATCTTTTTCCTGGTTGGTGGGCATCTGGCGACGTTTTCGTCTCCATGCCGAGCTGGTCTGGTTTTGTGGAGGTCCTGTATTTGTCTCAGGAGAGTTCTTGGTGTTTGTAGTAGCAGTGTTTGTAGGGCCTAAGTATGGTTTAATGCTTTTTCCTGGGAACCACTTCGGGCCAGATGGTAGCTGGACACAGGCGTAGCCTCTCCCCCAGGTAATCAATTGGAAAGGCCCAGATACCTGGTGTGTTTCAGGGTCCTTCACCAGCACTGGTGGCTTCTCCGTGAGCTTAGCTTGGGTTGAATTTGAGAAGTGGCGGAGTACTGGTGGGTCCGGCTCTGACGAGGTACCATTTAGGAAATTAATGACATAGAGAGCCTTACAGAGTCTTTCAACAGGAGACAAGATTTCTGTTTCTCTCCGTTGCTGGTTGAGGACTCTTTTGAGGGTTTGGTGGGTCCTTTCTACAATGGATTGTCCTGTGGGATTGCTAGGTATGCCTGTCTTGTGTTTTATTCCCCATTGGTTGAAGAAATCTTTTAACTTATGAGAGGTGTAGGCAGGCCCATTATCTGTTTTGATTTCTTCAGGAACTCCCAGGGTGGCGAAGGCAAGGAGAAAATGCTTGATGACATGGATGGCACTTTCTCCTGCATGAGCTGACGCAAACACTGCCCCAGAAAATGTGTCAACTGACGCGTGCACGTATTTGGATCTCCCAAAGGATGGGAAGTGGGTTACATCAGTTTGCCACAATTGGCAGCTGTTCAGACCGCGGGGGTTGACTCCGGTACCCATAGATGGTATTTGGTAGTTCTGGCAGTTCGGGCACGTTGCAATGATAGCTTTTGCTTGATCTTTTGAAAGCTTGAACATTCTGACGAGTGCAGGAATGTTTTGGTGAAAAAATGCATGTGACAACTTTGCCTGGGCAAAGATGTCAGGGACGTTTGCAGTCTCTGCTGGCATGGCCAGTGCATCTGCTCTCCTGTTCCCTTCAGCAATGGGGCCAGGGAGGTTAGTGTGTGACCTCATATGCATGATGTAGTAAGGCTGTTTTCTGTGCGAGATTAAATGGATTAATGTAGAAACCAATTGGTATAGTTTTTGGTTGGAGACCTCCTTTAGAAAAGCATGTTCAGCCCTCATAGCTATACCAGCGACATAAGCCGAATCTGTGACCAGATTAAAAGGTTCATCTTTAAACTTCTCAAAGGCTCTGACAACAGCTGCTAATTCAGCAATCTGTGGAGATCCCTCTACTGTTTGGATATCAGATTCCCATTTCTGGGTATTGGGTTGTCTCCATGTCATGACAGACCGATGTGATGAACCATCAGTAAAGACGGTCAGAGCTTTAAGAGGTTTTCTACTTTGGATTAATTTTGGAATCAATTTAAAAGCTGCTTCACGGTAGAAAAGTCTATGTTTTGGCATGTGAACGGAAATTTGGCCTGTGTAGCTATCTAGGGCTAACTGGAGGCTCTCATTGGTCCGAAGCAACAGCTTCAGATCTTCAGTAGTCAATGGCAAGTATATGCATGTGAACTCACACCCTGCAAGAGAGCGGAGACGAGTTCTGGCCTTTTTTATTAAATGTGCCATTACTTCTTGGAAGGTGGTTAATCTCTTTGTAGGTTGATGGCTTGTGAAGACCCATTCAAGTATCAGCAAAGGGTCTCTGAGTTTAGGGTCCCATTGGAAGATCAGTCCATGGAAACAGGGAGCTTTACCCAAAACTGCAAACTGAAGAGGCAGGCTGGGTTCAATGCGATGGGCTTGGCGTGAAGACAGGGCTTCTTGAACTTTAGTGATGGTATCTCGGGCTTCAGGTGTCAGGACACATGGAGAGTCCAAGTCTTTGCTGCCGCGGAGGAGGTTGAACAGGGGATCAAGGTCTTCATTTGTAACTCCCAGTAGGGGGCGTATCCAATTTATGGATCCACACAGGCTGTGTAAGTCCCTTAGGGTTTTAGGGTCCTTTTTGATGGAGAGCTGCTGGGGTACGATGGTTCTCTCATGGATCTGGAGGCCGAGGTAAGTCCATGGGCTGGAGTGCTGCACTTTGTCTTCACGAATCTCGAACCCTGCTTCTTCTATGGCTTCAATTGTCTTTTTAAGAGTTCTGTCCAAGTAAGTTTTTTCTGATGCACAGATTAATATGTCATCCATATAGTGGTAAATGATTGCTTCTGGAAACAGGCTTCTGATGGGGGATAGAATGTGGGCGACATACCACTGGCAGATGGTCGGGCTGTTCTTCATGCCTTGTGGGAGGACGAGCCAATGGTACCTTCTGAGTGGGGCTTTATTGTTAAGAGAAGGGATGGAGAAGGCGAACCGTGGTGCATCCTGGGGATGGAGCGGGATGTTAAAGAAACAGTCTTTAATGTCTATGATGGCCAGCAGCCAGTCTCGGGGCAGCATTGATGGTGATGGCAGGCCGGGTTGGAGGGGACCCATGTCTTCAATGACCTCATTGATCTTTCGTAGGTCATGGAGTAGTCTCCATTTGTTTGTGCCAGGCTTTTTCAGTACAAAGACAGGAGAATTCCAAGGACTTGTAGTCTCAGTGATATGACCTTTGGCAAGTTGCTCTTCCACCAGGGCTTCCAGCGCGCTGAGTTTTTCTTTATCAAGGGGCCACTGCCTTGTCCATTTTGGGTTGTCAGTCTTCCAGGTGAGTGGGGGAGTAGATGGCAGCGCGCGTTTCTCAGTGGCCCCAGTCAGAAATCCTGGCTGGGAATGGTAAGAGTGGCACCCCACTGGGATAGAAGGTCTCTGCCCCATAAGGTGATGGGGGCTCTTACCACGAATGGTCGGGTGGTCGCTATCTTGCCCTCAGGTCCTTCAATGACAACATTTCGTTTGCTTCTCATGGATACTGCAACTCCACCAATCCCGGAGATCATACCTGCCACTGGCTCCAGTTCCCAATTCCCTGGCCACTCGGAGCGGGCGATGATGGTCACATCTGCTCCGGTGTCCAGCATCCCTGGGCGGTAGACCCTCTCTCCTTTACAGAACAAGCTGCACTCAATGGTCGGTTTGTTTGAGCCCACGATCTCTATCCACATTGCTGTAGGATTGAGGGGAAGCTGTTCTGGGCGGTTCTGTGGAAGTAAAAAAGCTTGAGCAATCGGTGTTCCCTGTGGGAGAAAGAAAGGTGTGTCCGTGCAGCAAAGCTGGACAAGAATCTCTTGTCCAGGGTGCACTGTTTGTATCTCAGGTAATACAAAGAGTTGTTCTGGACCATGGATGGTATCGCTTAGGATAAGAATGTCCCATGGGCCGTCATGCGGTCCATACTTTCCTGTGGGGATACGATAAAAACGCTTGTCAACAAAGTTAAATGGCAGTGATGTTACCAGTTGGCGTCTCGTTCCGATCGGTAGCGCTCCGTGTGTTGGATCCTTCTCATGTGTTCTGGGATCGCCTGGGATGATGGTGCCGGGCGAGGTCCAGCTGTCTGCTCTCGGTGGTCCGATGTGGAGTTCACCGCTGCGGCAGGGTAGTATGGCCTTTGATTTGTTGTCTGAGCGCGGGGCCTTGACACCGCGCTCCGATAGAAGTTTTTTGGACGCTGCTGGTGCTGTTGCTGTCTCTGGTGCCTTTGGTGGGCGGCGCGATGGTCCTGGGTGGGTGATCTTTGTGGGCAGTCCTTTATAAAGTGTCCAAGTTCGCCACAATAGAAACAGCGGGCATTCTCCTTAGAGACTGCTGCAGCAAATGCACTGGAAACTCCCTCTGTGATGCCCTTTACAACTGCTTGGGTCATTGTGTTCTCTGTGGATGTGTGTCTAGTACAGGTCTCTATCATTTGTTCTATTGTGGGTTCTGTGTCCATGGGTAGGGCTCTCAAGATATTCTTACATTGTTCATTAGCATTTACCATGGCAAGTTTGCTCAAGAGTTCTTTTCGTCCATCCGGACTTTCTATCTGTTTTTCTAAGCTAGCTTTCAAACGATCAACAAACTGAATGAAGCTTTCATTTGCTGACTGTTTGATGTTAGAGAAATATTGTGTGGGAACAGAATCATCAGGGGTGAGAAACAGCGATGTCTTAGCTGCAATAGCTATATCTTGTAATGCTACTTCAGGTAAGGTTGTAGCTTGATCTAAAGGTTTTTGGAGGTCACCTTCTCCAGCCAGTTGTTCTATTGTCCAATTTGTCTGATTTGCATCTTTAGCATAAGTGTCAGATAGTGTTTTTAAGTGTCTTTTCCAATGCCTTTCCCATAACATATATTCGGCAGGGGAAAGGATGCAGTTAATAATGTTTTTAATATCATGTGGTACTAATGTATAGGCAGAGAAAGTGGCTTCCAATAAGTTTCTAAAGAAATGTGATCCTCTCCCATGGTCTTTTGCTGCCTTGCTAAGCTCTTTGATTTCTCTGTATGGGAAAGGCTCCCATGCTTTTGTAGGTATGCCACCCCTCCTCCCTCTCCCTATAATGACTGGAAAAGCTGAAATTTTCTGAGCCAACTCCCAATCCCCCTCCCGATTTGCTTCTCTGCGTGTCTGTGCCCACCGGTCTTCAGATTCAGAGTCAGAGCCGCTGCTACTGTCATCTGAACAGAAAGGATAGGCCGTGGTAGGGCGGGGCTGGGATACAGGCGTAGCGCGGCGTTTTTGAAATGCCGGCTCAGCTTTACCCAGGGTGGGAATGGCGGGGGGTCGGGGGTGCTTTGAGGGGTAGGAAGGGGTCTTGTTATGGCAGCAAGTGGGTGGAGAGGTTGTACAGCAGCAGGTCGTTTGGGGGGGCGGATTACAGGTAGTGCCGGTTTCGCAATTCCATGTGGAGTCGGGGTGGGCGATAGGAGGATGGGGGGGGGCAGTAGGCTCTAGGACAGCAGCGGGGGAAATGGGGATTGCGCAAGAACCCGTAGTAGGGGGAGGGGGGGGTGCAGGGAGAGGGGGAACATCAGCAGGGATTGCGCAAGATGCAGCTGGGTGGGGGGAGAGCGGGTGTGCCGGCGCCTGCCAGGGTGCCAGGGCCATGTGCGGTGGGGGAAGGGGGGAGGGAGATTCCATTCTATGGGCGATAGCCTGAGGCGGTGCCGCGGATAGCTGCGTTCCGCCAGCGGCGAGAGGGGCAGACGCGGCAGGAAACTGGGACGCGGTGGGGTGGGGGGGGTCGGAGGCACCGCGGGCCGGTGCGAGAGGGCGAAGGGTGGTGTCGTGCGGGGAGGGTTGCGGGATACCAGGGGCACGGGGAGACGGGGCTGGGGGGGGTTCAGAGTCATCCACGCCGGGGAGGGGGGATGAGTCTGGGGTGGGTACCGCGTGCGCTGCCTGGGGGGTGACAGCGGAACCGACGGGGCGAGCGGGGGGGGCCGGACACAGGGGGACCGCCGGGAACAGGGGATCGGGGAAGGGGAGTGGGGGGGCCGGCGCCCCAGCCGGGCCAGGGCCGGGGCAGCTGGCGGGGTCCGCGCTCTGGCTGGCCATTACCAGAGGCGGAGAGGGGGGGTGGGAGGGGGGAAGGGCAGAGAAGGAGTTTGGCTGAGGGGGGGTTTTCGCACGACACATTTTAACCAGTAAATGAAATAAAGGAATGAATTTGGAAACTGACAGGTTTCCCGAGGCTTGAGAGGAATACAGTTTGTTCCCCACACTGTCCCAGAATGAATCAGAAAGAACAGAATCGATGGTAGCTTCAGGGAAATTTAGAGATAGCCAATTACTGAAAGATTTGAGATTTTTCTTAGAAAGAACACCTTTACAGAATTTAAAGTCAGATTTTAAGAGAAGAGTCAGAAGAAAGGGGTATAGGTCTCTCTCAGATTGGGAAAGGCTGGGTTTAGTTTGCCTTTGTCCCATCTTAGTTCCTCCCTCAGCAGAAAAAGAGAAAAAACCAAAAAAAATTAAAATGCGCGCAAGATGAGAGCAGAGCCCCAGGTTTAAACTTACAAATCCCGTTTCTGGTGGGGCTGGCTCCTGGAAAAGTCTGCTGGGGGGATGGTCTGGCAGTTCGATCCTCAGGGACTGTGTCTTCGGTGGGAGATGAGGGACTCGAACTGTCCCCTTCCGAAAGGCCTGCTAAAACGTAGGTCTATCTTCAGAGGAGCAGCACACGAACGGCTGGTTCTGTCTTGGTGATCAAGACGCAGCTCAGGCCAGGTCCGAGTTGTCCAGGGTCCAATGGCTGTTCGGGCGCCAGTTATTACAGCTGGTGATGGGGTCCGTGGCTGCGACCCAGGAAGATATGACCGGTCCGGGGAGATGGTCCCGAAAGGAATCGCCTGCCCGAAGTCTGGTATCTTCCTCTCAGCTGCTGGCAGAGGAGCCCTTGCAGAAGCTATCAGCTCTTTAGTGATTATCAGCTCGTGATTTCAGCTCAGCTCTGCAGGGCTGCCTCTAAGGCCAAACCAGACCAGAGAGAGAGACGAGAAGACCCGTATGGCTGGTTCCGCACGAAGGTAGCTTTATTGGTGGTTCCCTCCGGCGAAGGGAAGGCCAGTGACGAGCTCTCCCTCACAGAGGCGAACTTGTCTTCTTTTATAGGGATACAGGGGATCAGCAAGGGGACCAATGGGTTACAGAATGATCTGCATAGGGTCTCCCAAAGGATTGTGGGTCTACTTTTCCTCACCATGACTCAAAAGTCCTTTCCTTTCCAGGGAGTCCTGCTGGGTGATTGCGAAATCTCTTATCTCAGCAGACATCCCTCCAGGGCAGTGGCTGGGCATATCCCACAATTATCTATTCTGCTTTTAAAAAAAATTTCTGATAAGTTGAGCTTTTATCCAGTAAGACTTATATACGTGATTTCATGTCTGTCCAAAAATAAGTAAGAAACCATGAAGTTGTATTAGTTTTACTGTGACTCTTAACTGAAATAGTGGAATTCATCTCCATGGTCCCCTTGTCTCCCCTAAAGCTTCTTATTTTCATGAATATTTCACATGCTTACAAAATATGAAAAAGGACTAATGTTCATGTCTGAAAGTTATGTTTCAATCTCTGTTTTTCTAATGGTTCTATACTAATTCTCCTGATGTAAAGACAAGCAGGTCATAGGAGACATTACTTGCCATTTGCTGGACCATATTATGGGGATCTGTAGCTGCATCTACATTACACTTTGCTTTGATACATAGCTAAAGCCACGTGGTGACTTCCTCTGATTATCTCTAGCTGTATGTTGGCTGCTTTGACTTGTAGAGCAGTTGGATGTGTACAAATGCAATTCAATTAATATTAAACAAAGCAAATCGAAACTTCGATTAATATTAAACAAGGATCTGTGCTCCTACTGTGAATTAAGTGCACTCCAACCCCTAAGACACCTAAGGGTCTAAATCACTCATGGTCCTTCAGACAACTTCAGTCCACTGCCAGAGGGGTGGATAAAGGTAGATGTCCTGTACCATCTTGTACAGCTATTTCAGACAAACATTGATTGCTTCCCTGCTGAGCCACTTCACACATAAGTACTTGCTAAAATTGATGTTATCTCTGATTCTTCATTTCCTATGAAATATTTTATTCTAATTTCACTTTCGTCTCTTACATGCCTCTTTGTTTTCCTATTTTTTAAATTTTTTTTTTTTAAAAACTAATATAAGCAAAATGGCTCAGAAAGCACTCAAACTCCATGGGATTTTCTAGTCTAGCAGATGCTTTGCTAAATCAGTGCAATACCTTCATATATTGACAGCTTGTTCAGACATATAGCATTCCAGTTATCTAGGACAACAATCCCTGGGATGAAAGAAGATAATTTCGTAGTTTTTTTAAGAATCTGCTTTCAGTTGTCTGATTTAGAGGGAGTGCAGTAATTTAGGATTTACTTAGTGCATTAATGCTGAGCCAAATCAATGTGACATATTTATTCCCTTTAATCACGTCAGTGTTATCTTGACAATTAACCTTTGATGATTCAAAAGCCTTTTGAAATGATTAGTGGCATTATAATTCTATATTTAGATCTAATTAAAGCTTTTATTCTGAACATGATTTTCCCTTTAATGCCAATTGCATTACTATATGTGTTACAAATGCAATCATATAATTGAATGTTTGAAGTAGTAGCTTAAAAAGAACAAATGGACAATCTGAGTGGGAAAACACTTCAGGGAAAAACAAAATGGTAATTAGTTGGCTAGCACAGCATTTTTATATTATTTTATGAAAAGCAGCATGTTGACACGTTACTTGTATTTATTTCATCATGTCACCTCTGGCTTTTGCTATTTATATTTTATATATATATTTTGCTCCTTGAGCTAATCTACATCTAGGTCTTAATCTCTTTTTTTCTTCAAAAGAAGATTTTAAAATGAATATTTCTGCCACTCTTGTAGTGCAAGTAATTGCTGAGCATGAGCTAGATTTAACTGAAAGCAATGGAATGCTCTCTCTGGAGGCAGTATTTTCAAGATATGCAGAAGGCTTAGCTATTATTCCAAATTGTTACCACTCTTAATTGTTTCCTGTGTTCTAATCTTATCAATTCTCCTTTTTATTTATTTTTAATGAGAATCTTTCAATTCAATTACTAAATTGAACAATATGGTTCATTTACATATTGCATGTATTTATAAACATTGAAAACCCACAAAAATACCTATATACACACCTCCCCCTCCACCCCTAACCCCCATAAAATACACCGTGACTAAATGAATGCTTTATCTGATAGCTATAAATTAACTGTAGCACAAATAATTTTGGAATGTGTGTTTGGTAGCAAGTGTCAGCACACAGATTTCATTTAACAGAGCTAGGAGAACAAGCAAATTAATGGAGAAGTCATCAATTTAATTCTTTCTCTCTCTCAGGTCCTGGTTAGGATGACCTTTCTGTCATGGTGGGATGGGGGAGAAGAAGGGACAGAAGAGGTGGAGTGGCTTCATTTGAGTGCTTTCCCCTACCAAAGGTAATGGCACCTGAGTCAAAAGGGCAGACAAGTGAGAGGGAAAACAAGGCAGAGGGGTGGTATAATTTCACTTTAATGGGCAAGGGACTGAGTCAGTTATCATAAAGATGAGAATGTCATTTTGTACTTCTTTATAGGTAGTGTATGACATTCCCCGTATGGATGCCATCCCATTTGCCTTTCTGTGTCTTCTGTACAGATTTGGTAATTGCAGATAAAGAATTGCTGCCTGGGAATGATATACCAAAGGGGAACTAAGTAATTCCCATGGTTTTGAGTGGGGGTTCACTGGGGTTTGTAAGACCTGCTATGCAACTGGAAGGGGCAAGTGTTCCTGGCATTGCTGGGTAGGCTGCTCAGCTATGTTTCTAAGCGGACTGCAATGAGTTTGTTTCATTGACAACTCTCTATTTCCAAGGGAAGCAGAGATTTTATAAAGCAGAGGAATTACAAAAGCAAGAAGTACAGGTGCCTCTCAGATGGCCAGCAATGGTGTGTTTGGCAGTGAGAACTGTCAAACAAACTAGCAAGAAATAAACCTCTCCCTGCTGTCTCACGGTGAAATATCTCTGCTTCAGGAGTGTGGTCTTTCTGCCAGTGATGAGCAGCAGCAAAGGTGCAGTGAATAGAGGGCCATGTTACATTGAATAAACTAACTGTGTAAAAAGATGAGTACACAAATATGATGTGAAGTTGAAATAATTTTCTTACCAGAGGTTCAAGCTTTCATAGGAAATCAACCATTCTAGACAGATTTTTGCAACACAGTCTGACAGAAATCATCTCCTAAATTGCATGTAACGGTTTGTTTCCCTGAGGTGTCAGAAATCAGCTAAGGGGACTAGATAGTCTTGCTTTGACTTGTGCTGTGGTGGCTCTTCCTTCACTTTAGATATGGATAACATAGCAGCTTCAGGATGGTTTGGAGGTGAAGAAAGCCAGGGACATGGTCTAAAGGCAGCCTTAGTCATTCAGTTCGTGATGGGACACAGGACAAGGTCTTTTTATGTGATGATAGTTCTAATTAGTTCTTCAAAGGCACAGGTGTCACAGTCATCTCATTGGGGATGAACACTGTGTCTGGTAAGACCATCTGTCAATGAACACATGAAAAGCAAGTAATTCTGTGCACGACAGAACTGAAGTAGCCCAGCTTCCTGTGTTTCTTTCTCTTCATCTGCTTTCTCACCCCTATTAGAGGAACTTCTGGTGTCTAATGAAGAGTAAAACCACCCCTTAATGGGAGCACCAAATACACAACATGACATGACATCCACAAGCTTTATTTCCTTGTACTACCACAGTACAAACTGGCCCTTTCCTAGTTTAAACAGTTGATTACAAACTGTTACCAAGGGCAGCAGTAGGGGAAGAAGAAACACTGCAGAAACATTAATCTTTGTTCATGTACAACAGTGGAAGTCTAGCATTGCACTGGTCTCTGAAGGGACCTCCTGGAGTTTTCCTGCCTGAAGATCTCGCTGTTTATCTCATGGTATATTTCATTTTGGTTTTGTTTTTGATTTGCTCCTGTTCTTGCTGAGACTGGATAATGGAGTACCAAATCCAGTGCCCACAGGGAGCCTATAAGAAACAGAGCTCTGCCCCCATGGCCTTGGTTACAAAATTCCAACCCTCTAAAGCAATAAGGGATCTCAGAGCCGACTCACAGCAATCTATATGGTTTTCTATATGCTTACAGTACAAAATTTAAACTCTTCAAAGATGCATTTGCAGTATTTCTCTCTCCCTGGGAAAAACTATATGTTTGGTGAAGCCATAAACAGATCTAAATGTGAAAACAAATAAAATTTGCAATTTAACATTTCTCAGCATCACTCAGGAAGGAAACGCATGAATGCATCAGTGTTCTGAAAGAATTAATTTTAATTTGTCTTCCATTTGATTCATTTCATATAGTTTAGTATTGTTTAAATTCCTGTGTTTCACTGGAGCTGTAATTTTAGCATGATTTTTGTATAATAGCATGTTTTTAAGAGTTTGCGTAGTATCTACTGCTAGATGAGGTTCTGAAGGGAGAAGGAAAGAAAAGAGATAATTTTATACAAGAGCGGAAACAGAATGTTTGTGATTGTGGTTATGAAATTTATTCTTTCACTTCACTAAACATCTCCAGTGTTAGTGCTTTGCTATTCTGCTGTACATTGTTGTACTTTATTACAACATATACTTTTGCACTCCTTAATTCTCACAAATGCACTGTTCATGCCGTTATCCTAACTAAAATTGTTTTATGAACAATGGGAAGAAGTCTGTATTATTTCATTCACAAACATAAGTCTAAACCTTTCTTTCTGGGAAGCCCAAGGGTTGGCATGGCACAGTCCATTTCCTATCCAGTCCCTTTTGCCAACTGAGAGAACGCAGATCTGAGTGGCTGGACAGGAAGCAGAAATTTTGTGTCAGACTTGGACTGGAATTTGCATATTATGTATAAAAATACAGAGTGGGTGAAATGCAGCACATGCTCTTAAGCCAGAAGGTGCCAATGAGGATGGGGAATGGAAGCCCGGTACCAGCTGTTCTGGGCTCGCAGCCCAGAAGGCCAAACTTGTCCTGGGCTGTATTGAAAGCAGCATGGCCAGCAGGTTGAGGGAGGGAATTCTGCCTCTCTGCTCTGCTGCATTCTATGAGTTCCCACCTCGAGTGCTGCATCCAGATCTGGGACCCCCAACATAGAAAGGACGTGGGCCTGTTGGAGAAAATCCAGAGGAGGGCCATGAAGATGGGCAGGAGGGGTGGAACTAGGTGATCAGTAAGGTCCCTTCCAACCCAAACTATTCTGTCATTCTATGATTCAATCTATGATTCTATGATTGCATTCTCAAGATACTGTTCAGCCTTCAGCATTATCCACCAAGGTCTGCCTGATATAGATAGTAATTCACACTGCACAGAAGTTCTTTAAGTATAATTTATGAAAATCTATTGTGTAAGAAGTGCCAGAGTGAATTCTGGCTAAATTTTTAATTTTCTCTTAGTGAAAATTTTTAATTTATTGACCTTTTCAAATGAATCAGGGCAAAACTTAAATCTGGCCTGAGTATTTAAGGTTGATTTTAATGTGTTTTATTCGGAGGAATTTACACAGCATCCTCAAAACTGTGAAAAGCACTCAGCAACATATCATCAAAATCTATTTTCAACTTAGCTGTTGAATGTATTTTCAAAATCCCTACCTGAGTCAATAAGTTGCAATCACCCAGAATACACATGAATGATTGATGTTGGCATCTGAAATGGTATGATTATAATAACAGAGTAAAGCAACTGTGTCATTTCTGCCTTGAATGGCTCTTAGGGTAATAACACAAAGTAATAAACTGTCTAGCGCAAATAATGAGAACAGTTAAGTTTTTGTGGTCTAAACACACTTGTGAGGAGCAAGATTTATAAAAAGCTTATTTAGCAAGATATAGCATCATCAACCCATATGATGACCTATGTAATCATGATTCTTACTTTCAGCTCACAGTACTCAGCACTGCATTTTGCATAATTAAGGTAGCATAGGCTGCTATGTAATGCTCCTCAGCTGGCATACGTACTAGTTACAGAAAGGCTTGCTATAGTAAAATATGTTTGATATTTCCATAAATATCAAAAAGAAAGTGCTTCAAGTCTTTGAGCATAAATGGTTCTGGTCAAGTCAGTGGAACTGTACCCCACCGAGCTCAGCTCAGCATATAGCCCATCACATTAGTACTCCTGATAAACATCACTAAAGTAGCAATTAAGTTTTTCTGAAAAGTATGACAATCTTTTTAGCAAGTGAATCAAACATTTTTAGAGGTAGTTTTTTTTCTTTTTCTTGGCTTACTAGGTCACTGGATTTATTTCTTGATGGTTTTCTAAGTCTATTTTACAGTTAGGGAAAAACAGTCCTAGAATTTGTCATGATTGTGTCTGTTCATTTGTAGTTTCTCAAATGCCCAGAGTAAATATGGAAATACAAAAGCACCTATTCTATATCAGATTAATTCCACTTGTTTCCCTTGTTGTCTTTGCCCTTAGGTGCTAGAGCAACATCTTATTGAGCTTATCTTTACAATCCACCACAATTTAATAATTTTCCCCATCTCTTCATGGTCCTTCCACATATGACAGAAAGAGCTGCTTTTCATGATGAGCTCTTCAATAACAAAATGTCAGTACCCATAACAACATTCAGGTGGCCTAGTCAAAAGGGTATTTTAAAAACAACAGCAACCTCACAAGAGAAAATCCCTGCATTGCAGCCAAAAAATGTTGGGATATTGTGAGCCTAAGGAAGTTGATGATGTTTGAATTAGACTGTGATTTTCTTGCTGTTTCAGCCAGTTTTATGTGTTGCAATTTATATTCTTCAGAATGGATAAAACACTGAATGTTTTCAGTTTCTCCATTTTGCTAGCTGTGCCAAAATCTTCAGGCTGTTCCCAGACATTTTAGAGAGGAAGAACTATTAAAAGTTTTAATAACACCACTCAAACAAATCATAGAACAAAGAGATATTTACATAACCAAGAGATGCTGAAGGATGTAGAGGCTTGGTTCTGCAGAATCAAATGGAAAACTTACAATGTAAGCCCACTAACAAAACACTTCCAACAAAGAGTATTTAATGCATCAGATCTTCCTAAAATCACAGCACCTTAATTACCATTTGTTTGTTCAGAGAATGAATGGAAACAGTATTAATCCAAACTACCATGGTACATCTCTGGGCATGCTTCTTTTCTGGGTTTTTTAGCTTCACTTCCAGTTCCACCAGTCTGTCATGACTGGAAAATATAAAGAGTGTATATAAACCAGAGTGGTCTAATTATTAACAATAGATAATTGGGGTCCTTTTTATTACTGCTTTTGTAAACTCTTTCAGTGTTTCAGCTTGCTATTATTTTTGTTTGAATCACTTTCATTTGAAATTACTTTTATTGCTTCTTCTCCACTTCTATCATCTCTGGCCAACGTGCTGCGCAATTATTAAAGGGTCACTGAGAAACAGGCCACTTTTATGGTAGCTGTCTCAAATCCTGTCTTTAATTTGATTTTATGCAAAAGACAGAACTTCTGAAAAGAGAGGCAGGGGTTTTCAAGTGTTCCTGAGGGATTTGCCTGCTGAATATTGTGGAATAATGTATAAGTTTAGCATTTAGCTTCTGTAACAGTTGCAGGCCACTCTCAACATCACTTAGTGGTAAAGAGCAGATACTGCAGGAGTCACATCTGTTCTACTCTATTAGATATCGTACTTTTAAATATTGACTACATATAATTAAGTATTTATCCTGGTTCAGAAGTCTGCAGAAGAATCATGACCTGCTTCACGATAGAGTACAAAAAGATGCTAAAGAGAACCATTTCATCATTCATCTGAAAGGAAATAGAATGTTGTCTTTCAATACAATGTTTTTTAGAACAGGGTGACAGAATAGATTTTGTCACAGCAGTATGATAAAGGGATGTCAAATTCGTGCAGCTGACACTTTATAAATATTAGTATGTCTACCTTTTTGTTAACTGAAAAGTCATCTTTGGGAGAAATGACAGGTATACGTTAATAAACTAATTTTTTACAGGTTTGCATTGCCAAAAATATATGGCTAGCGGAAAGCTGCAGAGCTCAGCTGTGCTGTTGTACAAAAGAATGTAATGTCATTAATTCTAGGCCCTTTGTAAACAGGTTTTCTTTAAAAGAAGACATGTATCTCAAAAGGGGCACTTCTTTGACCAATTTTTATCAAGAACTGATTTTTTTAGTTATGACTAGAAATATTTTTGGGTTTATTTCTCATATCTCAGGTTTCTGTTGCCCTTTTCATTCACAGTTTTAGCTTGTTTCCATTTTTTATGTTAGTATTTGAAGTATTTCTATTAATTGTTTTCAGTGAAAGTAATTTATTTTCAATTTTATTTTATTTCATTTTTAAAATATGGAAAAGTTGGTGTTCAGTTCTAGGACAGTAGCTGAAGAAAATTTTGACAAAATATTGTGCATTTTCTTACGTTAAAAGCAGATTTTTTTTTCATTTATCTATATCATCTCCAATGTTTTACTCCAAATCTTGTGTTTCTCTGGTATGTAGAGCACTTGCATGTTTGTATTCCCTCTCCAACACTTTTCAGACCCAACAGAGTTGTGTTTCCATCATTTGCCTTGCATAGCAACTGGAAGTTTTCCCTATCCTCATCTAGTATTCCTGTGTACAAGATTTTTCATAGAAACACAGAATCACCAAATATTTTAGTTTATAAAGGACCTCTGGAGGTCATCGAGTCTTCTCAGCTTCTGTGCAGAGCTGCTGCCAAGACAGCCGGCCCCCAGGCTGCAATAGTGCAGGGGGTTCTTCTGTCCCACGTGCGGGACCTTGCCTTTGGTTCTGTTGCACTTCATAAGATTCCAGTCAGCCCATTCCTTTATCCTGTCCTGTAGGTAGGTGAAGGATGGTTTTCTATGCAGTCTGCAGTCTACAAGAGGATGAAGGAGATCTTTGGCTATTTGTTGCTTAGCTACAGACAGTTTGAAAGGTATCTTGCAGACATTAACAAGAGTTAGGGTTAGATTTAGCACATATAGTTTGACCTAGGTTTGAAGACTAACTTACTGCTTATGTACACTGTACAGAGTTTGGGGAGATCTAGATGCCTCTAGTGATTCCTCCTATCTTCCCATTCAAAACCATACATATTTTGTTCTGAAAACATCTCTTTTGATCTCTCCCTCTCTTCACTTAATGCAGAGAGAAGCTCAATAACAAGGCTCACCACTATTTAGTGTTTGGTAGCCTTGGGTCTTATCAATCTGGGTCATGCTGGACTTCTAGTAAACTCATTCCATCTGTGGTCAATAAATAGATATTAGGTGCTGAGTACTAGACTCTGCCACTGATCACACCTCCACCTGTGCAAGTGTTTTAAGAGCAGCTTCCTTCCTTTTTTCCAACTCCCAGCAAGAACAAAGATGGCTATGAATGCATTGAGAAGACTCTGTAGCTAGCTACTGAGGCCAGTCTTATATAGAGGGTCATTCCTTCTGCTATATCTGCTTTCACTTCTGCCAACTTGCTTATTTTCCAAATAAAATTTGATCTTGCTGAAATCATTATTTCTACTATCTTCTTTCTCTGGGGCAACGATGTAGATGCAACGATATACAGTCCTACTGGTGTGGGAAAATAGATGACACAAAGAGCTGTGTGGTAAGTGAATCCTAAAGAAAGAAGAAAAAAGGGTAGGAAACACTGCAGGACCATTCCAGCCCAATGTACTGTGCTGGGCCTTTATAGATGGAAGTGAGAGCTCATGCCTCATGGTTACACATTTTGCTGTGCTCTGGTTTAATGTGTGACAGAGAACACCCTGCTGGGGTGCATCCTATATAAGGAGCCAGGCACAGCTGCTGTCACATACACTTCAGTGCCTCCTTTGCTGCTCTACTTGGTGATGTAGGTTGCTGCCCTGAGGATATGTTAAAAAAGAAAAAAATACAATTTTGCTGTAACACTTCTAAATTAGGGTTGTTTATGGCCACCTTCATATTCATGTGCCTGTATACTACTGATTGCTATTTCTACCCAGCTTGCTTTTTCACTGCTAAAACTACATAGTAGTCTAACAGTGTATAAATAATACATTGCATATGGCAGGATTGACTTTTCCTTCTAACACTCTGTCACTGAGGGGAGGCAATATGAAGTGCATTTCCATTTTCCTACCTCTAGATTTCATCATAACCATTTCCAGCACCACCCCCAAGAAAACCTCAAAGCCTTTCATCTTTGCTATTTCAATTTATGTGTTCTCAGTTATATTTTAAGTTATATGTTCTCTCATTATTACCCAATGGATTAGAAAGAGTATATGAATGATCTTTCATGAATCTACATGTAGTGAGAATGAAGGAGCAGTGTGTTGCCATATTGGATGAGGTGATCAAGATGTGCCTCCCCATAGGTAATGGTATCTTAAACACCATCTGTTCGGTATATTTAAGGCTGGTTGATAAGAATGAATTCAATTCCATTTTGCATAACTTAAATGTAGGTAAACTTGTCTGGATTTCTTTCATCCCCAACATGGGATTTCCTGCTTCACCCCAAGGTCTTTTTCTGCTTAGTAGCTGGTGCAACAGAGTGAACAAATTAAACTTTATGTTTTAGTTTTCAGTAATTCCTTGTGCTTTGAGCTGCTAACCCAAGGATTTTTTTCATACCTGTTTACATTGTGTTGAAGAAAATTCTGATAGAACATCTGACACATCCAATTACGTTTCATTCTGAATGAAATCACTCCAAGCTATTTTAGAATGCAACTTATAGGACTTCTACTATTTATAAAGGCATGTAGGAATGGGACTTTATAAAGCTCTGGCTCAGATTCTGAAAACAAAATTAGACTGCAGACTTCTTTTAGAGCAGATAATTCTTGCTGCTGACTTCTTCATTGCTGCAAACAGACAAACCCAAGATCAATGCATTGGCAGCTAATGGAGATTGTGGGCAAAGTTGTGAGTTTCATTTGGCATTTGTTCTAAACTCCTCATTGCAGCAATTCTCAGGTACCCTCTTTCAAGGTAAAAGCCAATTACCCAAATTTTATTAAATTGTTCATTCAGAGAAGGATTACTGGTCTTGACAATATGGTAACAGTAAGCCCTAAATGAAGCCAAGCAGGACACTGTTCTCTTAAGGATTGGTGAGACCATGATGCCTACATCAAGAGTAGAGTAGACCTGTCTAGATTTAGCTTTTTCCCTGTTTAATAGGTTCTTTGAACCCTGTGGTGGAAATTCATTTAGAGACTTCAATATATATTTATCAGAGACATAAAATTTTCATATTGCTTATAATAGATGATCTAGAAGAAATGGTTTATTAATTGGGCTACTGCCACAGTCATGTGATTCAGTATGTATGTTTTATTTCCTTCTCATAATGTGTGGATCATTAATACTCATGCTTTTTGCAACAAGAGAAATAGCATATCATCAACTGACTTGATTGGTTTCATCTTACCCCCAGTGACTCTGCCCTAGATTCTTGTTCCTCATCCTGCTATTCTGTTTTAACTGATGAAAACTTTGATTTGTGATCAGTTTCCATATGGAGTAGTAATTCCAGGTACAATGAGAAGCAGAAGAGCTGAATGCCATAAAGAACATAGTTGTTGAGCTGTTTCCTAGCTGGGCTGGTAGACCCTTGATTTTATTAAGCATATTCATTTTGTAAGCGCAGGGGGACTGAATTCAGAGGATGGATTCCTGTAGTCATAGCTGTGTTCAACTTGACCCATGTGTGTTTCCCCTCCATAAGTCTTTTGTATTTTGAAAAGATGCTTGGGCATCTCCTGGGACTGCCAGGTTGCCTACTGGGGCTGCATTAGCCCCTAATGTGCTTTTGAGTATCTGTGCCTCAGAGGCACAGAATAGGAAAGAGGAGCTCTGGCATAACTCCCTTCTTATCCCAGTGCCAGAAGAGCTGAGCTGAAAAAGACCATGGCACAGTCCTAAAAACACTGTCTACCTAGGGGTTCCCAAAGCTGTTAGCAAAGACAGAGTTTAAAGAGCAGTAACAACAAAGGGCAACTTTTGGTCCATTTCTCCCCAGGGTAAGCAAGGTCACTATGAAATCTCATCAAAAACAAACATAAAAGCCATGCCTGGGCTTTTTTGTCCGACACTTCAGTACCAGGAAGGTCACGCGAGCTGAGCACTGCTGGAGCCCAGGGAACATAATTAAAATGTAAAATGACAGCAGGCAATATTACTGTCAGTGGAAACTTTGTCTGACGGCTGCCTGCAAGTTGCTCTGAATCACTTCTGAAATGGTGACATCAATATGAATGTTCCCAGCAGCAAGATTCACAGTGGAAAATGTTTAGAACTTTGCCTAATTTCTGACAGTTAATGAGACCTAGAGGGAATAGTCATAGAGCAAAAAGCACCTTGTTTTGGCTTGTTTGCTTTCTAATGCAGAATATTTATTGGTCTCTAGTCACTCCCTAATGACACTTTTGTCTTTCAATCTTCATCCTGTGCCATTCAGGATATAAATAAATAGGTAGAAAAAGACTTTGCAGACCATTTTTAAAAACTGTTTCTTTGCATTTCCCCTGTGGGACCTCTTTGCTCTGTTTGTTAAGATTGTGGAGCTGTTTACCTTCCTGGTCTCTATCCCAGGACAGCCAGGGGGTGTAGCCCTGAGCCATTTTCTCCAGCTTCCATGCAGAAAAGTCCTTAAACGATACACCCTGTCATGTGCATGGATTGTCATGTACACAGAGTGCCAAGGCAGCACTATGGTGCCTGGGGTGGGATGCAAGGGTGATGGCTCTGCTTTGTAATTTTTTACAGGCTGTGTTTATTGAATGGGTGGAATGGAGAATCCTCCCTGTGCAGCCCATTGTGGAAACACAGACTAAGGAGGAAGATTTTGTTCTGTAAATACGTTTGTCCTCTTTTGGTATCTTCCCAGGATAGACATCCTTCTCAGCCTGCCCAGGCTATGTACAGACACTGCCTGTGGCACTGATACACACACACGGTTACCAAACAAACTGGGGGTCCCACAGGGTAGAATGGTTTGGGTCTTGTCTGCAGGGGGAAGGAGTGGGAGGGGAGAATGAAGAGAGTTGTGAAGCTGGAGGTTACAGTAGAAGGTCAGTACTATGTGTGTGAGTGAAGGCACAACAAAGGGAAAAAAAACCTTTCAACGTTACCCGTTTGTTTGAAATTTTAGTAGTTATCAAACTGAGTTTTATACTTCCTTTTGAATTAGTCCTGCTATGTCTAAATTCACTCCTCGCACTATATTGGTGTGACTGACTATTTTGCAGAGGAGATACTTAGCAAATCTTAAAGAAAACTGTATGATGCTCTAGGGATACCAGGTCAATAGTCCTTCACAGACAAAGCTGTATGAAGTTTAGCAGTTTCCCTTGGCTAGAATTCTTGAAGTGTTTTGTCCTTTATCTAAATGATTTCAACTAGAAAGCAGATTTTTTACCTAACGGAGAATTTCAGAGGAAAGTTCTTTGCAAATTTCACTTTTGACAGATTTTATTCAAAAGGTGATTACAACAGTGGCAATATTTTGATTCTAAACTTTGGTTCTGGAGTTTTTATCCCAAGGTTACTTTGTACTAAACTAAACTTCTTTTTCTGTTTGTAAAGCTCTGCAAAACACATGGGAGGACAGACTTGAAGTGAAATGGATGTTATTTAGCTTTGGATTGCATTGTAAAAGCTTTTCTTATCCTGTAAAAGCTTCTCCTCCACAGAGAATAGCTTTCTATTCCTTTCAATTGACAAAAGCTTTTCAGTTGTGTTTGCGTCATAAATTCTTTAGTATAATGTGAAATTCTGCATTCCATCTTTGTGAAATTATCTAAAAAACAAGCATATTCAAGGAAGTACATGTGTTTTAAGTTAAAGAGGTACTCTCTTTCTGGAGCTATTCCATATCTTGCTTACTTTGGGGATGCAGAGGAAGATGAACCTAATTCTTTGAGTACCAGAGACTGCAGAAAATCAGTAGGAGTGGGACTAATTCTGTAACACATAAAAGACATTCAGATCTTGTGATCAGATTAAATAGGATAAGTCTCTGACATATTTTTCCATCCCTTATTTTGCCAGATTGCAAATCTTCTCAGATAGTCTTACTAGAGTTGACTCATCTTTTGTTGACACTCTTGAGGAAAAGCAGAAATTACTTATAATATAAGTAGCAAAAAGTAATTTTCTAAGTGTGTTACCACTTTCAAATTAGAATATTTCTTCCTGCTTTGTGTGCAGCAGAGCTACAGATAAATTAAGAAATACATAACAAATTTGCAAAGAACTTCTTTTCCATATGGGACTGCATAGCCTTTCAGGTCTCCAAACACTACATATATCACAAAAGAAGAAATCTGGACCATCAAATCATGGAATTATTTAGGTTGAAAAAAAGCTTGGAGGGTTGTTAGTCCAGCAACTTTTGCAAAGAAGACTCAGCTATCTGATAAGACCAGATTTGTTAGGACTTCATTGTCAGGTCTTGAAAACTTCTAAGGACAGAGATTTTACAGCCCCTGCTACACTTTAGGGTATTTCTCCATTGGCAATTGCAGTAGAAATACCCAAGAAAGCACACAGAAAGCTTTTTCACGTAGCACAGGATTATTCCATTTTAATTTGTGCATGCTGCATCCTTGCAACGTGCCTTGGTGAAAGAAAGATATTTCAGATCATGTTTACAGTTTTATTATTTTATTTCAAATAATTAAATTTATTTGCTTATCTAGATCAAACAACTTCAGACAGGCTGGGGAAACTGAGCAATGTTTTCTTAGACTTTTTTCCCTCAAGTTGTATAATCTCAGGCACTATAAATAGCTTTGACTTTCATGTTTAGTTTTTATGAGCTACTGTTTTCTAAAGAGCTTGCATCTTTTCCCGGTTGCTCCAAAACAAAGTATTTATTCATTATTAAGCAGACTGGATTTTCTGTATGCTGTACATTCTTGAGTGATATGTTCTCTTATGTAACTGTCATGTATGTAAACACTTGGGGTTGTCCATGTAAAAAATCAAATCCATTTGAAGACACCACCTTTATGAATAGATTCTATAGGATGTTAATGCTGTAAATATTAGAAAGTTGTACAATACTTCCAGCGTCCTGGGCTGAATGGGGAAGGGCACTGTCAGCAGATTTTGGGAGGTGATTCTTCCTCTCTACCCAACATTGGTGAAACATATGTGGAATTTTGGGTTCAGTTCTGGGCTCCCTAGTAAAAAAAAGACATGGGCTGGAGTGTGTCTAACTAGGGCCACTAATATGATTATGGTACTGGAGCACCTCTTGTATGCGAAGACACTGAGAGAGTTGGGATTGTTCAGCCTAAAGAAGAGAAGGCTCAGAGAGTCCTATTCAAGTGTCTGAATATTTGAGGGAAGAGGTAAAGCAGTCAAAGACAGACTCTGCTAAGCGATAGCCAGTGGCAGGACAAGGGGGAGTGGATAAAAACTAAATACTGAAAATTACAATTAAATACAAGATCCGTATTTTTTTCAGTGGAGGTTATCAAACACTGGAACTCTGCTGCTCTGAGAGGTTCTGGAGTCTCTATTTTTGGGGATATCAGAACCTTTCCTGGTCAGTGTTCAGTGTTGCTTTAGCTGACCCTGCTTTGACTGGAGAATCAGACTAGAAGGTCTCCAGCACTGCCTTTCCGCCTTAACAATTCTGTGATTTGGTATTCAGATTCTTTACCCTAACCCATTATTATAACTTTCTATATCTCATATTTTTCATAAAAAGGCGTTTGCTGTGATGGGGCTATACTCTAAACGTTGCTCTATCTATGGACATATAGCACACCTATGTGTGTTAAACTCTATGGATCTATGGATGTGCAAAACAAGGTAAAGCAGTTGAGGTGTTAGCATAGGCTAAAGCCACGGGATTACTTCTTTTCATCAGAACATTTCGAAGAGATCTATCTTCACGTGTTGACCCAAATGATTGAACTGTGTTCAATGAACATAATTCGGAGTGAGAGTGTGGAACTTCCACTGGCATTAAGAATGAAAGATGAAACCCTTGATTATCAGATCACTACTTTTCAGTTTATGGCAATCTGTCTTGGTTTCAGTCTGACAATAGATTGCTTTAAAAAACCACGACTAACTCTCAATTCTTTTTTTTAATTAAGAGGGGAGCGGAAAATTTAATTTCTCCCTCTAACATAACAATATTGCTTTTGCTTTCTTTTGGCAACCATAAATGAAGTACAGCCAAATTTTGAAGAAGAAACTTGGTGCTCCACCTCCCTCTTGACCTACGTAAAATTCTGAATTGTGAGAAACAGGATTGTGCAATATATCATTATATATGCCAGTGAGTTTGCCCAAGAGAAAGTTTCTATCTCTTTTCATGTAATAGCAGAACTTTTGCCTTATTTCTGGACATTCTTTGTGAAGTGTGAAAAAAAAGACAAGTTTGAGTTTCTTCCTTTAATAGCCATAGAAATACTATCATAGCTAGATGAGTAATCATGAGAACTACCATAGCCACAAAATCATAAATCTGTCATTGTAACTTTTGCATTAGTTCTTGGGTTTCTCCTGACTGATTGCTTCTTGTTATAATTTAAAGTTTCTGCTCAATTTCAGTATAGCAGTTTTTGATATTTGTCATTTGAAACATATGACTGGGAGGTATCTGGGCCATTGCACAGACAAATCTGAATGTAACTTATTTGTAACTACCCCATTTATATTTTAAATCCTTCTCTGATTTGTTTTTCATGGGCTATGTGGTAGGAAGTGAAAAAAATTATTTATACCTTCCAAGTCCATTTTTATCTCAAAACATCTATCAACAGAGATGGAAAAATCCTTCACACTCAGATCAGTCTATAAATTTTAAGGGCCAGTCCTCCTCTTTTAGGAAAAGAATGCTTTGAGTACACCCATAAAATTGTTATGAGCTCCTTCAGACTAATTAATGAGATCCTTTAGGCTGAATCCTTAGGGGAGCAATTGGATCTTCGTGTCCAAGAGCTGAAAGGGACACATTTTATGTGTATGAGCAGCTAGTGTATCAGGGCCTAACACTAAAATAGGGATCAAGCCAAACTCATGGTGTATATGCACCCTCTGATGGTTGTTTCAATGCACCATTTAATTTGTATTTTTTGGGGGAGGAAGGATAATATGACTACCTGTGGTAGTTAGTCCTTATTCTCTCTTATTATATCCTTGAAAATGGAAGTCTACTGTTTTCCAAGCACAGCTTTCCTTGAAAATCAATCTAAATTACCTTTTTTTTCAAGTGTGAATTGAACGTACTGCAGCTATTGCTGATTAACTGTATGGGGACATACTGCTGCAGAGTCATATGCCTATATGTGTTCATCTTCATTCATTCTGAAAAGGTCAGAAAGGAGAAAATCCAGCATAGAGGAGTGGAATTGATTTGGAATGGCAACATGAAGTGTTGTGATAGGAGAAGTGCTAAAACCAGCGAAAACAGCTAAAAGGGCAGAGACATTTATAAAAGCACAATGTGCAAAGTGTGAAAAGAGATAAAAGAAGCCATGTCTGGCTCAGTCCTGTTACAATGCTTTTATGGTCACCAGTGTCCATGCTGGCTGCTGGTTGTGACCCTGACACAGGGTAATGTGTGCCAACTCGAACTTTCCTTCTGGTGGGGCAGGCTTCTGTCTGGGTGACCTCAGCTGTTGGTTTGTCTCTGCCTGCCAATATACCTGCCACGTTTTTTTAATTCCTCTGGGATATTCTATATTGAGAATGGTAATATCTTCAGTGAAAATATGTTAAAATAAGGGAATTGATTTTTCCTTTATAATCATGCTCTATAAAATGAATCTACTCTACTCTACTCTAATCTACCTGATATGGGTGGCCAAGCCACATCTGTCCCATGAGTGCTAGCTAAATTCAAGTTTCATATTAGTTTTGTCCAAAAATAAACAAATTCTTCTTGTTTGTTTTTGTAGACTAAAATACTTAAGAAATTCAGTGCCAAAAGTTACACTGAGGATAGTAATTAATAATCATAACATGCAAGCCCACAAATCTGCAGAATATTTGCCTCTTTGTTTCAGACAAAGAAATATTTATTCTGCAAATAGTGTCAGAATAGCATTCAACAGCTTGTTATACACACAACCAAATAGAAATGCTATAATGTTTCCAAACCCCTCTTAGCGTGCTTAAGACCAGCAATTTCCATGCATACATTAGCACCAATTATAGAAGTCATTCTCCACTGCCATTTTCCTGAAGCGTCCACTGTTTGCTTATAGAAAGCATGTATTCAGTGTCTATATCTCTAAAGTGCAGATGCAGAAGCAGGAAAACACATGAGAAGAAAATGAAAAAGACCTTTCCAGCTCTCTGAGTGAAGGGCTAGCTCTATTTTGAATGCCATTACTGCATCCAAAATTCTACTTCAGCTGTTGGGACTCACCTGAGGAGTGATGTCTTTAATGAGACCCTTCAGCAATCTTACTTGCAGTGTGTGCTTTGTCTTGTAGTGCTTTAAGTCACGAGTTTCTAGCAGGCAGCACTTACTTTCTTTGTCATATTGAATTTCCCTAAACTTAAGAAAACTTAATGTAAAAATAAAATTGCTAGATCAAAATGCTTACCCAAGTTCATTACTCTTTATCCAAGTTCAGCCCTTGGTTAATGAGTCAAAAAGGTTTGTTCCTATCCCCACTGGGAGCCAAAGCCCTGTAGGGTGCCCTACCTGCATGGAAAACCTGCAATTTCTTCTGTCCCCTCTGCCATGCAGTCTTTCTTGCTTGCTAACTCCCACATAGCTGGTTTCAGCTTGTGGTTTGGACATCTTCTTCAGGAAATACATCTTATTTACTCTGTGTCTCCATGGCAGGTAGGAACATGTACCTGGTGGGGAAACACCTTGTGATTGCAAGATGTGTGAATCTGTTTGTACGTTGGTCTGGTACGTGCAGTTGGTATGTGAAATGGAGTTTTGGAATGACCAGTGAATCAAGCAGAAAACTGGGAAAAACTGACCTCTGTAAATAGGCAGACTTGAAGGAAGGGGTGGGGTGGGGATGGGAGACTGTTTATGTGCATTTAGTCTGGCAAACACGTAGTAATTTTAATTAGCTGAATGAGCAATACTGGAATTGTAAGTATTTGCTACAAAGTATGAGCTTTCACTTTTGGGAAGTTATCACAAGCCAGCTTTTGTGGAGTTTGTGGCAAAGGGCTTTCTGTGGCAAGGGTACTTGTCTGGCTTCAACTCAATGACCATCAGGACATCCAGGTCCTTTTCTGCATACCTGTTTTTCATCACTGGGTGGTCCCCATCATGTAATGGTGCCTGGGGCTGCTCCTCCCCAGGTAAATGGCAGATGCAACCTAGTTACACTAAACTCCTTGTATTTATTATTTGCTATTTCAGCTGCATCCATCTTTCTTTTTTTTTTTTTTTTGAACTTCATTATCCTGTAGATATTTCAGAGAAGAAAATAACATGGTGAGTTATAGTAGAGAGCTCATCCAACCACTCCATGGGAAAGGCCCTCAGCTTGGGACTGTGTGTCAGTGGCTGTGCCCAGATAAGAGGGAGAGTCTTGAGTGCTGGACTGATGGGTCATGAGTCAGTCCCAGCCTTAGTAATGCAAATTACCAATAAAAAGCATGACAGCTTATCAACATGGAACTAGTCTAAGTGTGTTAGAATCTACTGTTTTGAAAGGGGAATAATGTGTAATCCAAATTAAGGTACTTGTTATATACTAACAGGAATTAATAACAAGATCACAGACAGCCTGTTGGAGCATTATTCTCTCTGTGTCTCCTAAGTTTTACTCGGCTTCAAGGAAAAGTGCAGCATGAAATATGCTGTAGCATAATATTGACTTCAGTGTGATCCATCTGGGAAGTAGGCGTCAGTTTTGGACCATGCTCAAGTCTGTGCCACTGAGGCTTGGATTTGTTGTGGCCAGTAGTAGTGGCCAAAATCATTAGAAAACTCCAGTAACCATGTCCAGGATTGGCACTTACATGTTTTCTTCACTTGTTGCTTCGACATTCCTGCAGCAGCCTGGATGCTGGCCCCTGTTAACTGCAGTTACTGTGACAGAAGGGAAGCTCTGAGCACTGCCTTAGTTCCAGGACAGGGCAGTTTGTCAGCACATCGTGTATCACTGAGGGGTTTGGCTCTTGGGGATGTTCATGAGGCACAATGCATCAGGACAAGTCTAGTGCAGAGGTGGGCTGGCAGAGGTTTTCATCCTCTCTTGGTAAAATGCTGTTATCAACTAAAGTGACATCTTAAATGAAGAATTTTTACTCATTTGCATTCTATTTCACAACGACAGGACCTTTTATTTCTTCTGTTGGTGCTGCAACTCTTTGCATAGGTTTACTGATTCAGTCACAAGGTGTCATTCATTACAATTAAAGTCTCATTTCCTCTCACGTTTTACTCTCAATTATTTCCTGCCAGCAGGGGTCACACGGCTACCGCAGCTTCTCATCACTTCTCTGCCCCAGTCTGATGCCAGAACATCGCTTCTGGCTAAGAGACACACGGAAATGCCTCTCAGAGGTATTGAAAAGATAGCTTGTAATGACCATCATATTATATATTTTCTGAGATATTATATTAATATATAATTTTCAGGGAAAGAGCCCATCTTATCTGTAGCAGGGTTTTGGTTTTTTGTTTTTGTTTTTGGAAGCTCAGGGTTTTTTAAATAGTAATATTATTACTATCAAGTGTTGTAATACTTCAGGTACCTCTGCCCATTATGCACTTCGCTGTGTTTGTGGGCTGCTACTGCTTTCCCACTGCTCAACTTGACTCACAAATCTCTGCTATAAATGAATACAAAACTTCATCTAGGAAAGGAAAAAATGAAGCAGTTGGCTGTTGGAACTCCACTAGGAAAAGCAAATTTACAGTCAGGATTTTAAATAAAACATTAATGCTTTCATATCTGATATACACGTTAGAATTGTCTCCTTAGCAAATTTTGCTTCAAGGAAAAAATTAACAAAGGAAAGAGCAGTTAAAGAAGAAAAAGTTATTATAGCATTTGAAAAAAACCCCATTAATTGGATGTAGTGTGAAACCTTTAGCCTACTTGTGCATAGTATTGGTATTTCAGCTGGAAAAAAATTAGGGATTCTACTGAGGGACCAGGGTTCCCTTGCAAAAGGCACTTTGCACACAAATACCAGAGGGACAGGTTTTTTCTGAGACAACCAGAATCCTGGTTGGATAGATAGAAACAGTAGCTAAAAATACTTTTCCTGTCACTGTTAGCTGTTGAAGAGATTCACAACTGTCTGTCTTACAAAGATGTTGATACCTCTGGATGTTACCTGCAGGTTGACCAGCAATGCAGTGTCTCCAGAGGACACAAATGCTGCTCTCACCTCCCTTTATATCTTGCATCATGAAATATATGAGAACAACACATTTACAGCAGTGCTGAAGTTTGGGGTTAAAGTTTCAGGAAGAAATGGTTCAGGCTGTGGCTGTAGGAATACTGCAGAGAAAGGCGAGGTGTGCAGCAGGGGGCATTATCCTGCCGTGCCAGGAGAGCTCCATTCTCCACGGCTTCGTTCTCCAGCTTCTGTCACATGTAGGTTTGAACTACAGGTGGCTTGGTGGCACTAAGAATGGCCTTTGCTCTGTCACCACATTTTTGCAGGTTGCTAGATATGTCTGAAGCCAATTTCCAGCCTTCAGCTGCATGAGAACTTACTTAGATTTAGTTTCAAGTGAATGGCATGAAAATATCGTACAGTGGAAAAGGGAAAGGAGAAAAAAGATTTCAGTCTGTGACTGTGAAGGTATTTTAAACTGTCATTTGCATGGCATTTGTTACTTGATTGCCCTTGATCGCCCTTGATCTTATTTTTTTCTAAATGAAGTGATTAACTTCAAAAAGTGCCAGAAGAAATATCAGAATTGTCAAAGGGTCAGAGTCTTGCAGGCAATTTTGAAAAAAAAAAAGACAAAAAATGAGAGGATGACTCTGCAGACCTTAAAAGAAATAAGAGAAGGGGGGCAAATAGACATGTTCAGTTATTACTATAATGACAGTACTAAGTCGACATTCAACAACCTGTCTGTAACTGAGAAAATGGGCTCACTAAATGAAGTTAAGGCTAAAATCTGCCTTACTTTATCTCCATACACCTCTACTTCTTCAAAAGAGTTACAAATTGCTAAAACATTACCATATTAGACCAAGAGTTCCAAATCAGATGTTAAAATTAGTTTGTTCATTTCTGAGAAAGTTTTCATAACCTTCAATTATTCCCATGAAAATGGCCTGAGAGCTATTAAGACACAAATATAGGTGCTCTCATGTTAAGACTCTGAAGTTCCATATATTATCTGTTACAAACACTGAGACATTGAAGCGAGACCAACTGGTGAGCTTTAAACATTAGATCAGAAATTGTAAGATGAGTGTAACTAAAGAACTGATACCTAGCGAGCTCATTATCTAGCTTCCTAAGATCTTACTGATGTTATTAATTTCCTTCTGTCCAATAGGCATGATAATGTGAGATGCTGAATGACCAAGTAATTTCGAGAAGAAATAATTAAAACATTTCCAGCTGCAAATGATTCTTCTTTTTATGACAAATGATAGCCTTTTCATGGCACAAAATTATCCTACAAATCATGATGTTAATATGTGAGATGTATTCTAATTCTGTCATAAGCTGCAGGATACCCTTGTTGAAAAAATTGTCTGTTCACCCAGAAAGATTATAGAGTGCATAGCCTAAAAAGTTGTCAAGCCCCGCTCCAAAGGAGGCTCCCATTAGTGCTGTGAATCCTCTTCTACCTGATGAGAAGTCTCCAGCAGGAGGTCTGTCCAGAAGAGATTGAGAGAAAAAACTCGTAAACACCCAAAGTGTAGCACCTCAGAAGAAATTAGGAAGAAGAGATGCAAGGCATGCAAAGGATGCTGGGTGACAAGTTGTGCCTTTACTCAGATTCAGATGGAGATAAAACTCCATCCTCTCGAAGAAAGCCTCCATGTGGCAACACCTCAGAGATGCTGAGCAACACAAAGAGAACAAGGACAAACGATGTCACCTCTTCACCGCTGCTCATAAGGCAGGACCCTTAAAAGGACTTTTGCAAAAAAGTGTAAATAAGAATTAGAGTGGCTGGGTTCTTTAAGTGCTCCAAAAGGGGTTGTGTCACTGCTTCTGGAGACAAGCTCAAACTGGTTATGTGGCCCTGTTCAGCACTGTGCAACGCCATGAGTTTATAGTCTTACACCAACTAGTACCACACCTTTGCTCATAAGCCACCTTCTCACATTCTGTTCTCAAGCTGCCTCTTGGGCCCCCTACATCTACTGCCTTACACCAGAAAGACCTGCCTCCACTCACCTGCACCCTTTTGACCTTCCAATAAGGCCTCTAGAGAAGCTGATACGAAGTTAGGCATAGACAGACATCCTCAGATACGCAATGCCCATGTATCTCTGCGTCCCAGAATCCCTGAGACTACTCAGCCCTCTGGAAGGTTTTTGTGGCTTTGTTCATATGAAACAAATTCTCGCTGAAGAGCTGTGAGAGTAGAGGCTAAAAAACCTTCCATGGCCTGGAAATTTTGAATGTGTTTTCCTCTTTGCTTCCTTTGTAATATTTCTTTTGGGGATGGTGGACTGTGAGTACAACTCAAAGGTCTTTTAGAGGCTAAGCTGGTGAGGATAATGATCTGTAAAGGTTTTGTCAGTGCATGTTCTTAACGGATTGTTAGTGTTTAGCCACCACTTGAGGGAATGCTTTATGTGTCTGTAAACATCACTATCCCGAAGATGCTGAGAAGATATTGAGAAGAATTTGCTTCTAGGCAAATTCTTTTTGAATGTGGATGAAGTTGCCTGGGGAATTGTATTTTGGCACAATGATGTTAATCCTACTAGGCACAATACTGTCTTTGTTGCTCATGTCACATTTTGCAAGAGGAGGTCATCAAACCTCTGTTGTTTTGGTTTTTTTTCTTTGCCCTCTACTTTTCTTTTCCTATATGGAGAAGGAATTTTGCCTCAACACCTTGTGTTGAATAGAGCTTCTCAGCTATCATAAATGCTGACCTAGACTGACAATGCTCATTACAAAGTTCAAAAATTGATTATTTTTTCTCTGGCTGTGGTAAAAATAGTCAGATATATAATCCAGTCTTCCAAACATCTGACAGAAAAACACTCTGTAAGCCTTCCACAATAACATCTTTTGGGAAGATTTATTGGCTGCCAATGGGAAAAGGATTGAGCCTGTATTGGCTGCTGATATGCAATGTGCATCTGCAAGGTTATAGCCTAAAGAATGTAATGGAAATATACTAATCAGCTCTTCATAACATAGGGCCACAATCAAGCATCTTGACTAATTTTACAGTATACAGCAGAGTAGAATTGTAATCTCTATGTCACCATGACAGTAATTCAGTGAAATGCAAGGCATTTTTTTACTTATCAAATACACACTTTTATAATTATTTAAATCTTGTTCAGAAAAACAGGATTGTGAAAACATTACAAGGATATTAGATTTCGGAATACAAAGTATACCTTCTAGTGCTGCTCATTCTACTCCATATTTTACAAGCCACCAGGAAAAATCAGGACATTACAGTGGCCACAGCATGGCTTTGTGTGCTTGTTTATAGGTATTAACAGTATGTTTTTAAGAAAGCTAATAGCATCAGTTATCATTGTCTTGAGAGAAATGAACAATTGATAATTACTAAGAAAGTTCTCTCCTAATTTTGGAAAAGTTTGTTATGTTCCTGGAAAAAATCAAACAAGCTAAAATTAAATCACCCTTCCACTCAAGTCTGAAATATCAGATTTTACAGATGTACATGCTCTGGCAAAAAGGAAACATTAAGTGCATGTGATGAATAAAAAACCAGCAAGTGGGAACAAGTTATATGTCTCTGCTGGTAAATTAGAGGAATGATAGTTCACAGACTAGCAGCAGAGGAATAAAACAACCTAAAGTTGAAAAATCTCTGTGCGTATCAAAAATGGTATCACTGCAGAGTTTTATCTGCATAAAGAAAGTTAACACCAGTGTTGTAGGACAGTGAATATATTTATATATTCTTAACATACATCTGACCCTACTGGCACCAGACTCAATTTACGGAAATATCTAAGACACTTGACATTTTGCTGCAGAGCATAAAATCGTACACAAGCAGTGTCCAGCCCTGCAGCTTCTTGCAGTGTCATGAACTGTCTTGTACTGAGAACTAACAGAGGACAAAAAGGATTAATTGGGTTTGTCAACTCAGTTAAGCTTTTGCTCCCCAGCTTTGAGTCCAGTGTTAGATTTTATCTCACAGTTTATCAACCACCAGTCAGGGCAGCTCTAAGGAAGTCTCAGGTCATGGTTTAATCATGTGGTGGCTTTGCCATGAGTGCCACAATCTCAATTCCTACTCCTTCTGCCCCCCCATAGGCAGCTCTTTCTCTGCACAGAGACTGAGGGGGTGGTTTCTTACAGTAAGAGTAAACAGCAGTGATAGATTGGTGGGGATCTTTATCCACCCTAGTTAATTCAATAATGGAAAACAATTTTGCAATTTTTCCACCTGGTAGTGACATAAAACAAATACGGTTTCCTGGGAACAATATTTTCCATTTCTAAATGAGTCCATTATATGTAAATCTTTCTTCTTGGACAGAACATAGCCGTTCCTTAATGTTCTGTATGAGACAAAACTTCTTTATTAGTCATTCAAAGATATCATATCCTTTCAACTTTTTGAATTTTTAGGGCTTCATTCAGTGTTGACAGAGTATTGAGAGGGTGACTGAACCTTTACAGTTCAGACATCTAAATGTGAGATGAACAGTCCTCAGAAGTAGTTATCTGCTTCCAGTGAATCTAGGAAGTTAGTTCAGTTCATGTATGTAATTTTAAATTGGTTGAAGTCATCAGAGAGGAAACCCAGTCCTTGGGATAATTTGGTAAAAATTATGGGATGTCATAAACTCAGACACTTGGAAGTCTTTTGAGAAAAGCATCCATGTGTAGTTGTCTCGGCCTGGAATGCTAGTGATTCTAAGGAAGTTTTCTTTTTTCCATCTGGTTTTCTTTTTTCCTTTGGTTGTCCTTTTTTTCAATCTGATTTTCTATTGAAAAACATCTGTTTATCACTCAGAAATTCAGATTTTCCAATGGCAAATATGTAAAAAGCAAAACAATTATCAATTATTTTGGTATGATTTAATGGTCTATAAAGAGGAGAAAATACATTAAACTAAGTAGCTGGAGAGAAAACCAAGAGTTCATTATTATTTCACTGTTTGTGGTGGAGCCCAAAACAAAGAAAAGTGCTTTTCAAAGCACTTTTCAAATAAAACAAACCATAATCTTTGATGCCTGCAATTCACAGTAAACTATTTTTATATAGTTTTATATATGTAGTATATATATCCTATGGTGTGTGTAATGGTATGCTAGCTACAGATAAACCATAAAGCCCATTGACTAGTGCATTTTACATCAGAAACACAGAAGCTAAGTAGCCATATTCAAATGAGCATATTCTAAATGACTGTATATAATTAAAGTGAAACAATGATTGCTCAGGTGAATAAGAAAATGTAAGATACAATCTGGAAAAAGAAGTGTGTTTATGCCATTTTCATCCATCACTCCTGTTTGCTTGTGATAAGGCTTTCCTTTCTTCTCAAGGTATTTTGAATTTTGAAAAGGAAGATGTAATAAATAGTCTCAAAAAAGTAGAGACAGCAAGAGGGTGCCAAAGGGAAATCAGATGTGTGACATTGAAACTATACTGAAAGAAGATCACTGACTTGATGAGAATTCTGTTGGTAAAATAATGTGTGGAAGAAGCCAAGGAAAAAACCCCAAACAATACCAAACAAACAAACAAAAACCAAACACACACATACACACAAAGGAGAGAGAAAGAATTCTGTTAAGAATACAGAATTATCCGGAAGATATTTGCTCAACCAAGTTAAAAGGAGAGAAAAAAAGGGGCCCTGAGGAGGCTTTCCACAGCAGTAGGTTTGCTAGACCTGTTTTCAGTGACAGGAAAAAAAAATTAAGTGATAAATTCTTCAGGGTAAATCCACCTAAAAAGTTCATGCTCCAGCTTCTGTATGAATCAGAGATTATTTTTCACTTTAAAAATCAGACACTTCAGATGAGAGAGCCAGGGGAACAGGGAGGCAGAAGTGCAGAACATACAGTTCATCAGTAGCAATGCTTTGAAAGCATGTTTTGTATGAGGGTGGACTATAGATAGGATAGGAACGTGAGTGCCTCTCACTCCTCTGTTCCCAAAAAGCTTTTGTGCAGACAAAGGCATGATGGTTACAGTGACTCACGTTTGTGTGATCCACTGAATATCTGGGTACACTAGTGCTCCATGGCCTTATTTCAGGCTGTTCACAGCTTGGTGGCAGAAGCAGACTGGCAGGAGACAAATGCCTGTCCATTCCCCAACTGCTGGCCAGCTGTCAGCTCACCTGTGGCCAGGAAATTTTCTCTGTATCCTACATTGTTACATAATTATCTTAAATCTGTTTAAAGAGTGAGTCTATTGGTGGTCACAATCTTCAGGGGCTTAGTTCCCAGCCTCATTTTTTTATTGACATTTTTAAGCAGAAATCTGAATTTGTTCTTAAGGAATAATACACTAGACAGACAGCTTTTGGAGTGCAAACAAAGCAGCAAAATCTTTAAAATGTCTAGCTTTAAAAGTGCCATTGAAATATGCTGCAGCACTTCTATGGTTTTCTGGCTTTTTAGCACATGTTCTGCCTTATTAACAGGTTTTCAACTGTTTAGAGTGTCAGAAAGTTTTCTGTACCCACCAAGCTCAAATTGAACAAAAGTTGTCTTATCACATCTGTGTGAGCAATAGTCATCATTGACTCTCTTCCCCTTCTCCCTCTTCTTCCCTCCATTATAAATTTATAAGTTATAATGCTTGCAGAAATTAGGCCCCTAATCTTATGCACTGGTAATCTCTTAATTAGTCTTGAGAGAGGAGCAACAGATAGTAATCATATTCAACCATTATGTTGAGCATTATATTGTATTGACAAACAATATGGTCAGTAATCAGACAACTGTGTGGCACACATGCAACCTTTGTGCTACTGTTTCTGAGTGGAATTCATTGCTGTTGCACTTTTCTGATAGAAGAAAAAGAAACGAGAAACCTGCAGCTTTCTCAGTATCTCTCAGACCACAATTGTAAATATGGATGCAAAATCCATTTACAAATATATATTGATAAATGAGGCGTTATTTAGGAATTCATTTATCTTCATGTTTATGTTTCTGTGTGTGTAATTTACAGTACTATAACAAATCACTGAAAAAAGTATGTAGTCCTAATTACGAATAATATAGCAGCATCTGGGAAGCTTGAGTAGGTGCCAACATAAAAGCCAATGTAATTTTGGTTTAAAGGATGGAAAAGGGGTTTCTGAATACAGAACATCTTTCTTGCATATTTTATACCCCTGGGAACTAGCTCTGTCAAACCCATTCAAAGCTTGTGACTTGCATAAATGTTCAAGGCATGAATTGGAAGGTAAGATTTTTAGGAACGCGTTTAAAGTTAATTGCTTTAGGTTAGGTATCTCAGTAGAGGACATTGAGCAATAAAAGAATAGAGGTGGTTCAGTGACAGAAGGAGCATAATCACAAAAGACAGGCTGTTTTCAGAGTGGTGGTTTGGTGGTGTAAAGTGATTCTAAACAATCATATCAACTAGCTTGGTTTTTGCCAGGCAAAAAATTCAGTTTTGATCATAGCTAAACCAACAGTAATCTAACCCTATTCTAATTACACAAAAGGCTACATATACTGATGAAAGATTTTTGAATGTCTTTTTTTGCAACCTCTGAGAGAAATACTAAAAATTATGAATTTTCAAGGAAGTGAATACAGTTTATACTGTTTTTACTAAAACAACAGACCACTAGCCTCATCATATATTATGCATTTCATAAAACTTAAGTTTTCTTAGTCATATGAATTTCCAGGCACAAACACAGATATTGTAACTCTTCAATAGTCAAAAAAGTGCCCAGACATAGTGATTAGAAATCCCAACAATCTGTATGTTTCTGCAATTTTGAAATAGTAAGAGAGAGTAAAACATAGTGCAGAATATATAAATATATTTGTCTGTGCCTCAACAGGGTTGACTGTTTTCACTACAGTGGAGTTCTGTTTATATCAACAATGATAGCTGGTATGATGTACCTGTTAATAACAAAACTAGTTTTAAAAAAATTGCATGAGAAAGGGTAGGTAGAAATTCTGAGTGCATTGCAAAGAGCTTAAAATGCAGCATCCATAATAGTATTTTATTCCTTTCAGTGCCATCATAGAGTAAAAATCATACTGGAATTTTAGAGATGTTGATCTGTTCAAGAATGAAAAATATTAATTTTATTTAAATTATTTTATTCCTGACAGTATAGAGGACAAAAAATACAGCAACTTGCCTTTCTAATCCTGTCCTGAGTTTGCAGGATTGGTATTTGAAAAGCAGATTTGTACTTGTAAACTGTGCAGAGATAGTAAAAAATCATTGAAAATATTCAAAAACCAATTAATTAAATCAAGTACAAGGAATACGTAGCTCTAACTTTTGGTGGAACACAACTCAGGCTAAAACACATTCCTCCGGAGAAAATCATAAAATCAGATCCAAGTTATTTTCCTTCTAACTCAGTTATAGAGAATCCATCTGAATTCTGGTCATGTTGTTCCTGAAGAGGAGTACAGAGCTTCTGCTCTGTAAAGGAGATTTCAGAGATGCAGCTAGGAAAAATATGGTTTTCCAAAAATTTGACAATTATATATTGTCAATTGAAAATGTTCTCCATTTGTATCTGCTGACATGTGTAACACAGTGAAATGAAGAAATTTATTTGTCTAGATACAGTACAGATGGGGCATATAATACAACTGACCCAACTGATATGTAATGATTATTTTTTAATATTAATGAAAATATGAATTTGACTCTACGCCCTCACCATGTTCCCTTTTTCTTTTTCTACTACCAGAAGCAATTAAATAAAAATATTAGTAAAACTACACATTTTATTATAAGATAATATTATATATAGGATTCCATGTCGTACTGAAGCGTGCACAGAAGAGAGGATAAAGAATCTTATTGAAGAGAGTTCATAAGATTCCTAAATATGTAGATTCTGTATCTATAACCAAAATAATCTCCCAAACAATTTTTACTTACTCAAAAAAAAATTGGCCAAATACTCCAGATGACAATGAAGCTTCTCAGATATGCTACTGCACACTTCAGCATAAGATGCAGCTCATTCAAAAGAAAGCTTCACTGTTCATTATTTGATCATGAGACACCTACTGTATATTTCAATATGAAACACCAAAAATGCAGTCATCCTTGAAAAAATATAGGCTTTTGTCATGATCTTCTGGAGTTGGCAGAGGAATTTTGCCTTTCTCTTCTTTAATTATGCATTTGTACTACTTTTAGTTTGTGAGTGTGTGTGTGTGTGTGTGTGCATGTGCAACAGCAGTATTATTCTCACTTTTTGCCTAGAATTTCCTCCTAGGAAGAAGAGCTGCTGAATTGCCACTGTTCTTACTGTGTTTATGTCCAAGACACTACAAGTCTCTGTGGATCAGGGATAATATAGAACTATAGGCAAGCATGAGAACAGAAATCAGTGTGTACACTGAAGTTATTTTAGTTCCTAGAATCTTCACCTGTCTTTTCAAATATAAAATAATTTCTGTGTAGAAACACGACAGTTCACGACTAATTAAAATGCATCCTGCAGGCCCCTGGAGTGTTTATCTGTCAGCTTACTTACCTACCCTCAAATTAAGAGCCGTTAAAGATATGACCTCCAAATGGATTTTAAAAGCCAAGGA
This sequence comes from Coloeus monedula, assembly GCF_965178545.1. Taxonomy (NCBI): domain Eukaryota; kingdom Metazoa; phylum Chordata; class Aves; order Passeriformes; family Corvidae; genus Coloeus; species Coloeus monedula. The sequence continues at coordinate 91,641,266 of NC_138783.1, forward strand.
TATGCAAGATTTATATTTTTCAAGTGTGCAGTATCTTATCAGTTTAAAAAGCTCATGACATCTCTTATAAAACTGGGGACTGAAAATTTCACAGTCAGAGATATCTTATCCTTGTAGCTTAGGCAAAGCACCCATTCATTTGTATCATGAAAAGAAGATTGAAGACTTAATTATTTTTACTTATACTTGCAAGGGAAAAAGAAAACAAGTCACATTATGCCCTGCTAAATAATGTGTACATAAATAATTCAAGCAGTGTTTTAAAATGGTACATATATTATAAATGTATTCTTGGAACTCAAAAGCACAGTTGGATGAATTAAACTCCTTGTCAAATTAAGGAGAGGTAGGCAGGATGGGAAGGAGGCAGAAATACAAGAAGGCAGAGGACAGCAACACTCCGGGTACTTTTGCAAGAACTATTCGACTCTGAGAACATGATGGATCAGTTCATCAGGGAAGTCCTGCTGCTTTCCTATTGCCAGCCAGGGCAGAGGAGCTGCCCTGTGCTCTTGTCCTGGCTCAAGTTCAAGCTCAGATATGGGATAATGCACAGGCTACAGGCAGCAGAATTGTTCCTGCATGACCTCTAGCAGGTTATCAGGCTGGATCCTGAAGCCAAGAAGAGATTTATCCCAGGTGTGGACATTGCTCGTGGTGGGAGGCTGAGGCAGGAGAAAGAGAGAGAATGTAGGAATGGGAGCTGCTTGCTGAAGGGCAGCTTACACATCCCTCCTGTTCCTGGCATGTGTCACAGTTGCTGTGTTCTCTTCCATCCTTACACAACTGGTGCCCTACAGGACCTCAGAAAGTCGGATGAAGATGTGCTGGGAGAGGTGAATGAAGTCCCCAGCTGAGTTGGCCAAGTGCTATTTTGATTCTTTGCAGTCAGGGAAGGAAAAAATGCATGCAACCCATAAGGTTGTCTCTTTATATTGCTTGTCTCTTTCCTTCTTCTTGGAGACATCTCAGTGCTGTATTTGCAGACAGCAGAGCTGCCTTCTCTGGGTTTTGAAATGATTTACAGGAATGCCACCACTCACCCCAGTGACTGCATGACTGCAGAGGATGCCTGCAGTGGGGACAGAACTCCATGGATGTTTAGTGAAGCAAAAAATAGGCTCAGTGGAGATTTTATCTTCTTCAGTGAATAAATAGCCCTTTGAGGAACAAAATTTTACCACTTCCAGGAACAGGCTTTCATTTTAGTACAAGACACAGACTTGACCCTACAGAAGGATACTTTCACTTAATATCTGGTTCATCTTTTTTCCTGTTCTGCTTGCCCTTAGCAACATTTCTTGCCAAGCGATGGCTTTAGTATCAACTTTTAAATTTGTAAGAATATTCTAGATCAGTATTTTTAAGCCAGATACAGAAAGAAGTTTTTCAGATATTTGGATGGTGGAACAGTCCTCACTGGAATCCACAGAAGATCTTTTGCTGGCTACAGCTGACTCAGATTGACATTCTAGTCCTAGTTGACATTCTAGGTGGGATTCATCCCACTCACCTGAAAAACAGGCTGCTCTTATAAGTCATTTAGAATAAGGCTACTTTGCAGAGAAATTCATCCCATCCTAAGACAAGTAGGATGAACCTGGAAATGTTGTCTTTCCAACTACTATGAAGGTAGGTGGATTACTGCATGGAGCTGAGCAATAAGTCAGGTGGTTAAAGACAACTGCGATAAAAGCCTTCCCTTAACTGTAAAACTGTTCAGATGCAGAAGTGTCAGCAAGGATGCTGAAACTTGACCTCCTTCCAAATCAATTCTTTCGTGCTCTGAGGTTTTATGTCTTTTCCTGTAACCACAAACCCCATCCAACCTCAGTGTGGTAAAGTGTCAGATCAAAAGGCATCCAACTCTCTAATGCATTAGAATGAACAGTGTAATGACTGGCACATCTGCTGATTTTTGTAGGCCTTGTTTTAGAGCCCCACTAGTTTCCACTTACAGCTTTGTAGTGCAAGCTGCACAAGATAAAGATGTTTAATTTTCCATCTGCAGCAGAGAAGCAGTGCCGATGAAATTATGTTGTCTTATATTCCCCAGGATAAAAGCCATCCTTCTGCCTCCTCTGAAAATCATTAGTATAGTTGTTGTAACAGCGTCAATGTGAACAATATCTAATGGATTCAGCAATTCCCCCTTTCTACCCATCACTTTGTGCCACCAGTCTCTGATCCTGTGCACATGGAGACTGGAGGAAGGTTACTTGAGAAAAAAGAAAACCCTACAGCTTCCCCAGACTTCATCAAGTGAAGTTTGCTCAGTGGAGGAGAGTAAACACAAAACGATAAATTATTCTGGAAAAAAACTTTTTTTGAAAGGAAATTTCAGGTATTTCATGCCCCTGCCCTCCACAATATTGTTAGCTCTGGGCCAGTGCAGTGGGTGCCTCTGACACTGTTGGGTACCTGCTTAAAACAGAGAGTAACCCCTTCGCTCTGCATCACCCTTGGTGGGGATGGGGTGGATCCTCCTTTTGCCCCACAGGGCCCCTCCTGCTGTCTGCCTTCCTCATTCCCACTCACTCTTCTCCTGATCATGTGAAAGCTTTCATATTCCCTGGGATGAGGTTGGCAGGACGTCTCTTCCAGGACCTCCCTGCAGAAAGGCCAGCTGATGCTTCCTTGCTCTGGGATGGGAGCACCTCATCCCCACCCAGACCTTTGAGGAGTCTCAGAGACTGCAGTGTTGCCACTGGCATAATTTCCAGGAACCAGGAGCATTTTCATGCTCTTTGACTGTGATGGAGGGGCAAGCATGGAGAACACAGGCTTTGAAGGAACCTGTCATCTTTAATCCTATGGCTCACTGCTGTTTAGTGTGATGTTGTCTGAAGCTGAAGCAAGGAAGATGGAACTGGTTTAGAACACACTGGAAGTGCTTCTGAAAGTAGCCTACAGAGCAGAAAATACAGTGTTTGTAGGATGAAAAAAATAAGTTTGTTTCTTCAGGCAGGAGTTTCATTACACCCCAGGTAATGATAGTAGTTTGAGCAAAATAACATTGTTTCTCTTGGACTGTGTTCCTGTTTTGTCTTTGATATGTGAATTATTAATATTGAAATGGTTATTGCATTCTCTTATAAAATGTATAATCACGTTTATTTTCCATTTTTTTTTACATACGGAAAATATTTCTAAGAATTAATCTACCAACAAACCACAATAAATTATCACTGCTTGAATTAGGAAGAGACAAAAAGCAAACCACGTTATTTGATATTAATTTCATGGCAGAGGCAATATTTCAACTAGTTAAGATTGGGAATTACTTGGACAAGTATGTTAACCTGGGAGAGCACCAAGCAGCTTTGTTTTTGCCTTTGGAAGATGGCTCTTTACTTCAGAGCAGGTGAAAGAATCAGAGCAATTAGAATAGGGAGTGTATAAGAGTGGCTATTCATATAGCAAAGCCTAAAGGAGCACTGAGCCAGAGGATTCAATGGTTAGACAAGATAATATTTTCTCAATAGGATAATACGTTCTATACTGTTTGAATGCTACTGCAAATGGGGACCACAGCTCTTCTATCAACAGCATGAAATTTGCAGAGATTTGGATTTAGACTCAGCTGTGTTTCCATAGCACCCAGGTGCTCCAGTGAAGACAAGAACCTCGCTGATTGGTGTTATGTACACACAGACAAAGAACAAGAATGAAAATCAATGGGGAATTAGGCACCGAGGTAAAACAGGGTGTTAGCACAAGGGAATCCTCCCACCAAATTCTGTAATTTGGATAGCTGTCTCATGCATGCTTACTTCTTGCATGGGACACTGTATTTATTATTGATCTTAATTATTTCTGCTGTCCCATTGCACCCAGCTCACTAATCTCACTACTACAGAGATATGTTCTCCCTTCTTGGGCCACTGACAATGCCCGATACACAGAAACCACTGCCTGTGTGCCCAGGGCAGGACTGATGGTGCATGTGTGAAGGATCCCTCACCCTTAGGGGCTGCAGCAGCTCTCCAGGAGGTTGTTGTTTGCACAGGAGGTGAGCCCAGAGCTTTTTAATCTCTTGAGATGACCCAGAATGGGGCACTGAATGTAAACATTATCTGCTATGGGGCCTTGGTTTTTTTTCAGTAAATTCCCAACTTGCATGCTTGCATGCTATAATCCCTGTCAGTCTTGAAATACTGATAGTGATTGTTCCCATGGAAAACCAAGTCCAAAAGGTTTGATAATTTTATGAAAAGTGAAATACAGTAATATTGCATTTGGCTCCTAATGCCAAAATGCTTTTCTCTTGGAGACACCAGTGCTTTCCTAGTCTAACATGAGAAGTCAGAAATACAAAGCATTCTCCTAAACTCAGCAGTCCTAAACTCAACATACTGCAAGCATGACTGAAACATATTTTATATATACAAATATTTACACATAATCTTTGGGTTCACACATTTGCATACAATCTGGATAAAAAAGTCTTACATAAATTAAGCCTTAGAGTATTGACATCATATGGCTGGACAAATGCATTATGGGATTATCCCATCAAATGTAGGTCCCCAAAGCAGAAGGATTATAGACAATGTTTTTAGGAGTGGTCTTAGATAGAGAGGAAATAATTCCTTTGACTGTTAAAGTACTGTTTCATTGTCATATGCAATAGAATTTTTTTCTTTATCTTACCTACTTGCAATTTGGATTTGAAATATGCTTGACAGCACTTGCACTGATAGGTTAAAGGAAAGCATCAGCAAAGTTGTTCATGCTTCTCATTTGTTTTGTGGAGGACTTTTGTTTGTGATCCTGATTGCATGGAAATACTGCATAGAATAGGAAACTCTGTGTCATGGGCTGACTTTCTATTAATTTAGTTCATTATTCACCATTTATAAAAATTGTCTTTCAATATTTTTATAAAATGTTATAATGCCAGGTGTTGATGGTGGCAACTTGTCATCCTTAAGCACTTGAAAGCTAATCTAATATTTAATGGCTTATTTCACTAAGTGCCATTATGATTATATTTAAAACCATCCTGTTGCTCTGTATTGTATAGAATAGCATTCATGTTCCACCAGTGCGCTTCTGAACCATGATGTGTTACCTCATTTCCTAGCTAACACCTGTGTCATGCAGAGCAGATGAAACAGAAAGCTCTACAAGGATGTGCATGCTAAAAATTTACTTCCAGAGCCTGGAAATTTGCATCTCATCCTGATTCCAGCTGTTTGCAGAGCTGATTGCGTTTGCAGTATCAACAGAACTAGCAAAGTCAAGTGAATTACCTTGTGCCTCACAACTGGATAGTTTATTTCAAGGTATAAAGGTAAGAAAAAGCTGTGATAAAAGTTGAAAGCAGCTAAATGACATGACTTCTGTGCTAGCTTGACTTCCAGAGGACTGAATCACATTTCTGCCTAGTGCCACTTCTGGGACAGCCAGGGGGGCACAGCAGACCACAGGATGCACATGACTTGTTAATCTCTGGGACTGTGATACCCAGCTCAAAGCATGACTGCAGGTAGGACAAGTTTGAAGAGATCCCTTTGGTGGGATTGGTTTGAGATCAACACATTTTCCTGTAATGACCTCTGCACAGGGCAGCTGCAAGCTCATTGGTTTGGATCTCTCCTTATGGAGAGATCTGGCCAATCCAGCCAGTGTAGCCTGGAGCACAACTCAATTCATTCTGAAGTAGACACCTCATGTTTACTCATCTGACTTCTTCTCCGTTGACTCTGTTTGTTAGGGTCTTAGTTTGTTGGCCACATGTAGGAACCTGGAGTCATCTAGGATGCCTTAGGACCTGACATGGGACATATAGAAAACCAGTGCTCTTTTAGATTGGCAGCTATGGCATGAAACAACCACAGAAGCTATCAAAAACAACCAAAGCAATCCCCTCATGTGCCACAGACATCACTTGCGTAGTCCTGGGTTAGGTTTGAACCTTGATTTATTCTTACCCTTCAATCAATACCTGTATTCAAGTGATGGGCATCTGGATATCCAGGACTGGACTCTCTCTCAGGAACCCCAGCTTCCCATCTGTTTCCATAAACTGCAGACTGCAGATGGCAACGAGTGGGAGGTTACAGTTTGGGGCAGCACAAGCCAGAGGCTGCAGAACAGGCTGGTGAGAACCAGACTAGGAAGGACAACTTGTCACAAACCTGACAGCAGGAGTGGCTGGAAAAATGTGCAAATAAGGTGAAGCAGATTTCAGAGATGGCAGGATCTGAGTTACAGAAGCTCACTGTTCCCAGCCATGCATAAGAAACTGCTGCACAGTAGCCACTCCACCTTCCACCACAGGGAGACACAAGCTGTATGCTGCAGATTTTGCTTTCTTCGCATTCAAAGGCTGCCTTGTACTTGTGCTTTCTTTTTGTTTCTTCTGCTCCTTTTATCTGAGTCCTAATGCTGACTTCCACAGCACAGCCACCACCATAAGAGTTTGTTTCCTAGGCTTCATGGGGGATGGAGAGAAAGGACAGGGAGAGGCTAGGCAGTACTCAAGCTGCTCTGCCCAAGTGTTTTAATTCATCTAAGGAGAGGACTTAGTCCTGAGTGCCAGCAGCCACTGCCTGGAAAAAAGTTTCCACACATGAAGGAGCTGGAGCATCCTCAGCAGCTGTAACCAACATGGAACAATCTCATGGCCATGAAACACAGAGAAATGTGTTTTGTGTGAAATGTGTGAGGGCACAGTCCTTTGCCCGCACACATCTCTTCCAGAAACATCATGCATAAAAACTCTGAAAACTGAAACCACATGCACTAAACAAAATCAAAGCCTTATTGTGTATTTGGAGGCCAGTGACAGTTTGCTGACAAATACTTGTTATCTATTGTTAATCCCCCACAAGGCAGGACTTTTCCATGTAAAAAAATTAAATGATACTTTAATCATTAATTAAATTTTTTTTTTAGTCCATGAGTTCTCCCAGGCTTATGTTGTAGACTCAAGAATTAAAGAAAACAGTATGCCCATGACTGTCAATGAAATAGAGCCATTGCAGTGTATTTTGCTTCATTTGGGGGCTATAATTAAACCATCTAAGTTCTCTGCCATGCTCTTTTTATCTTTATCTACTTGGTATCAGCTGTAAAATTGTGGTCTCACTGAGTGCCACTGCAAACCTCTCATTTTAGTAACTAGGAAAAACACAGGACTTCCCACCAGAACTTAATTAATGTCATGTCAATAAATACATTCATTTGAGAAAGTTCATTTCTAAATTAAATGAAATGACATTTCAGTTTAAAACAGGTCAATCTTCATAGATTCCATTAGGCTTATTCTCACACTGTGCTAATAAGTCCAAGCAAGTGTTCTTACCCTTGAGTAGTGATACTGAAAGTTGATTTGAATCACTTAGATAAAAACTAGAATTAGAGAACACTTGTGTGAATGAAAACACCTCTAAAGGTTTCTAAGGCTCTCTTCTGTCAGGAAAAATTGCATGTCAATAGTTGATGGCCCTGCACTGCTTCTGCTTTCCCCACTTGATAACGGGAGCAATGCACTAGAACTTTAAAAGGAAAGAGGCATTTTATGCTGAGAATGCTTCTGGCCCCTACAAGTGCCTACAGCGGGGCAGCCTAGAGGGGGTCAGAGAGAATGGGTTGAGCTTTCAGGGCAGCATACATGCCTCATAAGGATGAACAGCCCAGTAGACACTGTGTGTGGATTCAGAGGGAGAGCTGAGTTTGGCATGAGCCTTGGCTGTCAGTACATGAGGTAACAGAAGCACTGCCCTCCCTCAGCTGATGGCAGCGGATATTCAGTCTAGGAACCAATGTGCTCACTTTTATTCCTTGCGCTCAACTTGATAAAAACCGCTTTTTTTTTTGTCCTGAAAAACTACCAATGCTCTGTAAAGCTAAAAGGTAAGGAGAGGCAATAAAATCTTAAAATATTGCTTGTTGCATCTGAGTAATCAGTTAAAACACACAATTAGTTTTAAGACTGAAAGCCAGGCAGTTTCAGCAGATTAAAGATATTCATTTGAAGATGTATGGCTGATGAATGACCTCTGAAACAAATGAAGCAGAAGATAGTGCCACACTGTTGGCCTGCTACTGATATTTGCATCAAAACAATTAGTACTTATGTAAATAAATCTCTTTTCTATACAGATGTACTCTACCTGATAGGCTTTCAAATGTAGAAAACCAGGCCAACCATTGATTATAAACTGGGGTGTCATAACAATAATATCTGCAATGTTTTTTGCAATTGCAGTAATTGTAGATGACAGATGTGTTACAGCAGTACTGTTCTGAGGGAGTAATACATTACACATTTACGGCTGTGCAGGAAATGGCTCAGGTAATTAGTGTCTAGCTAATTAATCCAGGCTCTGGGAAAAAGAAAAAAAAAGAAACCCTAAAACTAAAGGGCAAAATATGGTACTGTTATGATAGGGAAAAGTCTATTATATTCTTAGATATTGAGTTTTCCTCCAGCACTCCCTAGTGGCTCATTATAATGTGTCCATACTTTCAGTGTTGCATACTGATGAAATAAGCATTTACGATCTCTGAGTAGTTTTCTGATACAACTGTATATCATTAGGAAACGTGGTGCAATGTATAACCATGGCACATCTGTTTCCTCTTCATCCCAGTCCCCTTCCCTGACAAGATCCTCCTGGATATGCTTTTAGCTTTAATTCCCTTCAAAGTGTCTGAGAGCTGAAATTACAAGGCATAAACTTTTCTTTTTCTAATTCCATTACATTATAAGAAATGTTATAAGTAACCAAGCATGGGCAATAAAAAACATAGCCTTATTTTGAAAGCGTTACAGAGGATTTTTTTTCTGTGATATCCATCAAATGCAGCTGGCTTTATCTAAGCAGTTTTAAGCAGAATTGCCTCCAAATGTGCCATAAGAGCATATGAGCAGTAACAACAGATTAAATTTTCTATACCTCAGAGAATTGTGTGCATATAGCTAAACTCATACAAGCAGGCAGCTGTGGTGGCTGGTGAACATACATTACAAGGGACAGAAAGTTCTCAGTGTGACAAGTCCCTAGTACCACAAGAACCACTTCATGTTAGGGTGACCAGAAAGGCTTCTCCCGGGATGCTTGTTCTGTAATGTCAATCTATCCCAGTTTGGATTCCCCAGCTGGCTGTCAGCCTCTACCCCTCGCCACTCCCCCAGAGCTTCCCCATTGGTCCCTGTTCCCCAGTCCTGCCTTTTCCCCGTCCCCGGATAAAACTGTGAGCTTTGGGATCATGTTCGTATTTGCCTCTGCAACCTTCAGCAGTGTAGCAATAAATGCTCCTGGCAGAACATACGCAAATGCCCTTCTGGACTCTTTGCTACTGACTGTAACACTGAACCCACCCGTGCTTCTGTGGGTGCAGGTGTATGCCCCACAGAGCCAGGCAGGGACAGTATTAGGCAGCTATCCCAGCAGGGGAGTGGGTGACAAAGCAAGCATTCTTCCCCCAGATATTGCTGCTAAGCCTGCTGACCTTTCTTCCCACCTCCTGTAAACCCAACTTTGACAAAACCTGGCTCTGGGCTGTGCTCTGCTCCTGTGGGCCAAACCATATTTGAACAAGGGAAGAGGGAAAATCTGTCTTTGGAGGAAAGAAATCTCAGTTCCTTTAAAAATGATATGAGGATGCATTGTGTTATTTTAATTGTGTTGAGTGTTAAGGGAAGAATGGTTGTGTGTAACCAGGAGCACGATGGAGATGGGTGCTCCAAGGAGCCCAGAGCCCGCAGATTCCTTATGTTCTCCCCTCTGGGAATCAGGTTTCTACTGCAGTTTATCCATGGTCAAATCTATTTCCCTGTGTCACAGCAGAGACTGGCTCTGGCACATACTCGCCTCTGTGCACAGCTAGAGAATATTTCTTATGAGCTCTGCAACTCCAGGATTAGTATTTTGGGGTTAGCATTATGGAGATTTGGCAATGAGAGTATGTGAGAAAAATTTTTTCAAGTACCACCTAATATCCTGTTGCTTAGACCTAATCAAGCTTCTTCTGTGACTACAGCACCAAAATGCCAGGTTTCCTACAGGAGTTTGGAGGCTAAGTTAGCTTGTTTTCCAGTACTACTGTACTTTACATTATTTGCTTCAGGTTGCTGCATTTCCTGTGTGAGAAAGTCAGTGCATTTTTAAGAATGGTTCTTCATTCTGCTGTATTGAGGTTCTACCAAGAGCTGGCTCAAGCAAAAAAACAGGCTTTCAAGAAATTGAAACTATTAATCCAATGACATTTCAGGCAGCCCACAGAAGCACTAAACACTGTAGAATTTGGCAGTGCAAAGGTGGCCAAAGTGGCAACTTTGGTTTCCAGACGTGTGTTTCTCACATAATCCCCCCTTCTGTAGTTCATGCTGTTTGACAACATTTTAGTGACAGGCCTCCTGATGCCATCTCTGGGTACTAAAGTTCTTCAACCTCTCCTTTTCCTCCAATTAATTCTACATCTTTTAAGACAGAACTATAATGAGTATCCCTTGCAGCACATTCCTAAATGGAGCAGGCATGGTCACACAAACAACCCCTTGCAGACATTTGTCTCTAGTCTTTGATGGGATGCCTTGCCATTGACATGCTGTGTTTTTTCAGGCGTTGTGCACATTGTCAGGCTGCATCGCACTATCTCTGCCCATGACAGAATAAAGCCTGGAAAGTGTGTGACAGGGGTTGAAAATATATTCGTTGTGGATCTGTTTTTTAAAGCAAAAAGGCACTCAGCTATTCATAATTTTCTTCAGTTGCTGGCCAGGTTACATCTATGACTGACAATTCTCTATCCAGTCTGTTAGTCCTTAATCGTTATGTCTGTGGTTTGTCCTGCATGTGTCATTAATTCTCCTATAATAATGACATTACCTTGGTTCAGTTCCTCTCATGTACTTTGCTGTTTTTTTCCTAGTAGAGAAAAAACCTGTCTTGTCTGCATCAGTTCCTGTGTATTTAAAATGGATTAATGTTCTGATACCAAATAGCTCTTGAAGAGAAGTCTGATGTAATCCGCGTCGTGGTTTTAATTCAGCAGAAATTAAATGCACAGTCTATGTCTTGTTTAACAACAGGAAAAGATATTGAAAAAGGAGCTCAGCTCCTGCCTTAAGAGTCTGTTGTGTACATGTAAAGAATCTTTCTGTCTTGCAGCTAGAGTAGATCATAAATCATCTAGCAGAACAATCTGAGTCACCAGTCTCTTTTATAGGATAAAAATGAAGTTATTTCTAACTTTTCTGATGCATTTTGATCTCAGAGGGATGATTTTCATCTGCCTGATGGCAGGATCCAAGGTCTTCTCTCTGGGGATGCCAACCCCGTATTATGCCACCCATCTACAGCTACATCCATGCTTGACAGTGCTTAAAAAGTTAATAAATCCAATGGGAATCTTTTCCACTTCACATCTGTGACTTGATTTTTTTGTGTCCCCAGAGTCTGTTCTCAAATAGTAACTGCTAATTCTTCCTCTTGGGTATAATCCTCAGACTCCACAGAAACTGGTAAACATCTTCAGATGTCTAAAGTTGCTCTAGGGAACAAAAGACACTTTTTTTTTTTTTTTTTTTGACATCCCATGGCCTTACTACTGCTTCCTCACATATTGATTAGTGTGTTTACAGTGTCAGCAAAACAAGGCCTTGAAAGAACTCCAATTTCTAACCTGTAATCCTTGTCTTCAGGTTGTACCTGCATACCAGATAGTTTAATAGCCTGTTACTTTCAATTGCAGATTTTAATTTACATCTGTTTCTCCTTCTACCTGAAAGTAATCCTTCCCCCATTTCTCTCACCAAAAGCTGTATTGCTGATATTCTTCTGAATTTAAATACTTTCCAATTTTCACACAAAGCGTGATGATATTTGTTGAGTATATTTAAAAAAGATTCTTTGTTTCCATGAGAAAGCTCACAATGCTCTTGTTTTAAATAATATTTTTTTCCAGAATAACTTTAAATTTATTGCTTTAAAAAACATGCCTAATGGTGAAATGGTCCAGGGAGAAAACAAATTTCAACTGAGGCAGTTATATCTTTCTGAAGTCCTTTCCTGAGTACCATGTAGTTCCATAATAATATGAGGAAGTATTTAGCCTTTATTTTACATTTAGTATAAATAAACCACACAGCTGCCTATCCTTGTAAGAAAGCAAAATCTTTACTGAGAATCCTTACAATATATGAAAGCAATAGAACAAGCGGAAGAACTATGTTAAGAACAGAAATGAGTCCATGCAAGTATCTGACAGATACAAGTTTATACTTGGTAAACACTACATATTTCTGGTTAATCAAGGAATAAATTGTTCTTCTCCTATGTACAAGGCCCATTCCAAGGCCCCTTACTACTATTTAAAGTGTTCAGGGTCTTTCCTTTTTTCCTACATGAGTACTGGCAAAGAATCAGGCAGAAATCCAGTTCTGACTTTTACTAGCAGGTTTGTATGTTGGTTCAATGGAGGGAATTCTGATCTCGATTAAAATTGCTACTGATGCTTTCTTTTACCCAGAAGGTTTTACAAAATAAAGATAACAGAAATTTGGGGGAAAAAACCCCTACTTTAAGAGCCCATCTTGAATAGTCAATATAAATTATCTTACAGTTATTTTTAATAGTTTCAGTACAAGGGAACTGGAAAATAACATTGGCCATATTTGGGAAGCTCATATAGCAGTGTACAGAAATACATTTAAAGTACTTTATTTCTATTTTCATTTTTAGAGGATCACAAGGCATGGAAGAATGTGTTCATCCCTCAGATTATTTATACAGCAGAGGTAAGATTATCTTCCATAAATCTTGAAAAACATGTTCTACTAAAAGGAAGAGGTTTTGGGTTGGAGACCCTGTAGCAGCCAGACTTCAGAAGAAATGTGTGGAAGCTTATAGACACATTTGTGTGCCATGGTCATGTTGCCCATGTCACCAGAATGGTATAAGGCTTTTCTGTGTTAGCACAGGCAGGGCGTGACAGGAACTGTCTCTGCTTATTTTTGCAACTAAATTGACCTTCAGCAAGTAGTTGCACAGCCTGTCCAGCTGGATTCTGTTAAAAATAATAATTTCTGCCTCAGTTAGCATAGACTGATTGATCTGCTACTGAGAAAAGGTTGGACAGAAAAAGGGAACAGTGGCTGCTCATGAGCGGTCGCTCCAGGTTAACCACTGAATTCACAGTTTTTAGCCAAGTGATGAGTCTATTTCTGCAAAGTGCTTCAGGCTCAGTATTTACCTTTTCTTGGGGAACCACTGTGCCAGAGTTCAAACCTGGCATTTACTTGCAGGTGCTGCTTTGCTGAGCTCATTTCTCGTTGTCTTGTGTGCCTTTATCACACCAGGATGCACTTTAGATACTAACAGGAACTGTGGCTATAGCTTGCTTATGCCTCATTCAGCACCTAAATTACTACTTAATGTCTAAATTGAGACAATAGGTACTGACCTCTTGTCTAAATCAAAATCTTTTAATGTTAAAAAATTGCCCTCCTGAGAAGCCAGGAAGTAACTAAAATAGGTGCTCCTGGGTGTTTTTGTGTGCTCTATGATTATGAGTTCATCTGAGGAGCACTCAGGAGTCTTGTTGACTGTGATCCAAGTGGCTGGAATAATGTGTTCCCTTTAGAGCTTCTTGTCACAGTGAGTTTCAAATTATTCACTGAACCTACTGATCCTTTAAAACTGTGCTCCACTTGGAGTTTTAAACAAAAGTAGCTAGACAGCAGCAGAGACCAGCAGTGTCACAATACAATTTGGGTGCTGTGAGCTCATGCCTTTGTTCTTCCAAGCTGATGCACTGAGGCGTAGCTGAATTCTGTGTTTAAAAGCAAACTAAAATAAAATTGCATTCAAAAATGCAGTATTTACGTCAGCCCTTTTAGATCTGGCTGAACTGAGCACTGTGAAACCTCATCACTATGAATACACTACACACTTTTCATAATTATGGCACGAACATGTACCATAATAAATTTTTAAGATTTTGTTCACAATACAAGTGACTCAAAATGCATTTGCATAAGTGACATTAATTTTGTTTTAAGGTTGCATGAAGATATTTGATTGCTATGACAATCATGTTCTCAGAAAACAATCAGTATATTTTACCTCTTTCTAAGTTTTTCTACTCACCTGTGGCAGCAACACAGTTTTGAGCCTTCAGATTGACAACAGGGACTTTGGCCATTTGAACTTAGAGAGGCTGCATTTTAAATGTGGATCTTGGAATACTTCCAAGCCTGGACTCAGGAGTTCACCAAGCTAAGGTGTAGCCTCCTGTTGGACATGGCTTTGCCCTGATTTGTCTATCACATCTTGGCTTTCAGTGAAGGCAGTCCACATGCATTCACCAGACAGGAGACAGGACATGCTCTAGTCACAGCCCAGCTCAAGATTTTACCTGATGGTGCACTGTTATCCAGGTATTCCTCAGTTGATTCCTTCCACCCTGTCCTTCTCTTTGCATGACCATACTGCTCTTCTTATCCATACAACTGCAGTCTTATTTCCTCTAGCTCCTCTGCTCTACTCCTCCCAGCTGTTGTGTCCTCCTGTAGCCAGCTCTTTTTCAGGTGCCCCATCACTTCTCGGGCCCTTTCTGCCCCCTCTTTCTCACATACCCATTTTCTTATGTTATTTTTTCTTCCTTTCACCCACACCTTCAGAAGCTAGCTCAGATTCTTTCATTTTCTTTCCTTGTCTAAACTGTTGTCTCAGTGAGTCCCAGTTCTTCCTGATGTCTTCTCTTCAGCCCCTCTCCACTGTTATTCCACACTTCCCTCTATTGCAGTCCCAGCTTTTCCTGCTCTCCATTTAACCTCTGTAGGTGCCCAGTTCTCTCACTGGGATTGATATGATAACTCAATTCTCACCTTCTTGTCCAGCTTGTCAATCTCCCTTTTACACCTCCATTCCATTACTCCACAATACACCTTCTGCCTTCATGGACAGTGATCCTGACAACTCATATTAAGGCTTTGTTTCCCTAGCAGATGGACAGGATAACATTCTTCTTTTTTTTAATATTGAAGAAAAGATTCTTGATAATGTTTTGCCTTTTTCCTTTATGTTTACTGGCATAATTCTTATAGCTTTTGCCCCAGTCAATACTACACAATGAAAAATAAAATGGCCACTTTCTTGCTGTTGCTTGACTTTTCTTCTAGCCAACTGGGGTGAAGCCATGCCCCAGAGACTCCAGTAATTTGTCTAAATCTCTTGTTTTCACTCAAAGAAAAAAAAAAGGCACAGAACTGCTAATACTGTTCCATAATGCTGAGATAGTAAAGAAGAAAATAAGGTGATCAGTGTTCACATGTTAAGAAGTCCCATTTTTTGAATACAGTCAGGGCACAAATGGACACTGTGATGCCACTGAGCCCCCTAGGGTCCTTAAGCTTTTTAAATGTTGAAGCCATCTTCAACTTAGTTAATTTAAGCATAGTACATTATAAGTTATAGTTTTAGGGAACACTCCTATGGGGTTGTATCCATGCAGTCCTTTGTTAGAAGTTGTAAAAATACCTACAAAGACATCTCCAGAGTGCTGCCTTCTGGACAGGAAAAGATGGAGGTTTTGATAATTATTTCCTAGTTAGGCCTTTCTCTTTTAAGAGTAGTAGATATCCAAGTACTTACCAAATTAAATACTGTGAAAATCTCTCTGAATGAGATACAGAAGTGTGGAGTATGAATTTAATAGTTCAAACCAGTTCGAACCAGGATACTAATACGATAAAAACCACAGAAAGAAGGCCAGTTTGCAGCATTTTGCAAACTGAGGTCTGAAATTTGTGCCAATCACAGAGGATGAAAGAGAAATATGAATTAAAGATTGTACCAGTGTTTTGCAAATATATGGGAATGAATTTAAGATGAGCTCAGCACAAATGCCTTACAAATGTCATATTCTACAACTCCAAGGAAGTTTTAAAGATTTAAAGGTCAACATCACTTTAAAACCTGCAAAAAACCCCATGGCTCCTTCAGACACTCCGTGTAGTACTTGCGCTCCAGACCTTTCACCAGCTCCACTGTTCTCTGAACACACTCCAGCACCTCAGTGTCTTTCTTGTCATGAGGGGCCAAGAGCTAAACACAGGGTTTGAGGCGTGGCCTCACCAGTGCCAAGTACAGGGGGACAATCACTGTCCTGGTGCTGCTGGGCACACTATTGCTGGTATAGGCCAGGATGCCCTTGGCCTTCTTGGCCACCTGGGCACACCCTGGCTCATGTTCAACCACTGCCAGCCAACACCAAGTTGCCCCTGATTTCTTGTCTGACTGTCCTCCTCAAACAGCAGTTGAGTACTTAAAAAACCACCTGGAAATAAAGAGTAAGAGTTCTTTTAAATTAAAGTATAGGGTACTCTTTATACCAGAAACCACAAGGGGAGAACAAAACCTTCACATACGTCATTTAACTCATTCAAAGGCTCTCTGGCTTTAGTATGCAAAAACGGGGAAGGAAAGGAATGGGAAAAACAGATGTACTCAGAAGGTACTGGAGTTTCTTGGGGAATTGAGAAAGGATACTATACTAGGGTTTTTTACAAGAAAAAAAACATGACAGAAACATGCAAATGAAAGATAATAAGTATTAATAACAGGAGAGTAATTTCCTTTGAAACGAATTGGTAGAAAAAGCTAAGCTGGCAAGATTATAGTAGGGTTAAAATTTCCTTGTGGAATGCTTCAGGATTCTACCAGGGAAGTTGAAATACAATACTGTGTTTGAATAAGTGAACTCCACCTCCAGGTGTTTGAGTTTGAGTAGAGCAGAAACCATAGCTCCTTTCGGAAGCTGTGCTTAGAAGGCTGGCTTCTGGGCAGTCTCAGTTCTGGACTTCACGTTGTGCTCTGTCCTCTCTGACGGTACAGCATGGAAAGTGTTGGTACTTCACGCAGCATGCTCTGTACGAATGTAAAATGAAGAATTCCATCTTCAGAAGAAGCTGTGTTTCACAATGCTCACCGTGTTTTCTTTCATGAGAGTGTGCTACCATATGTGGGTAAGAGAAAATCTTTAAGTTTAAAATGTTGTCTAACATTCAGACTATATTTAATTTTCATTGTCAGAATTTCCAAAACTGAAATTCTAAATTTCAGTCAAGACTAATCGTGAGTGTGCAGCAAAGCACCCTGTGAAAATATTTTGCACTCTCAAAACAAGACTCTGACATTGTGGGATTACATGTGTCCATAGCAGATCTGGCACAGGCAGTGGCAATGAAGTATACCATGTTTGCTTGTCCTTGCTGTCATTCTGGAGGGCGACAGCTATGAAAAGGCAGTCTACATTTATTTCTTAGCCCTTCATAGGAGTTGCCATTAAGACATCACAAGGTAATGCAGACCTTGTGCAAAGCATTGTTAGGAAGAGTCTTGAATGAATTACAGAAGTGGCAACTTCTAATTGCTATTGACAAGCTATTGACATTAACTGATACAAGATAATACATTAAGCCAGTCCCACAAAGCATAACTGAAGTGTCCTGGGAACCACAGCACAGGAGATAGGACACATTAACAGTACCAGCAGTACCTTTCACCAGCAAGGCGTGAAAGGGTGGGTTGTGCTTGATAATATTATAAACAAAGATCAGTCTCAAGTTGGACTCTTGCAGTGGATGGGCACTTGCCAGCTTTGGTCACTCTGACTGCAGCTCATTTCCCCCATTTTAAATAAGGAATACTTAAATAAGGAAAAGGATCATTGAAACAAGGTCATTGTTATGTCATTCTCAGTCACTCTCAGTGACAATGGTGGGAACATCATAGGTTCATCAAGTACAATTTTCTGTGTTCAGTTTGGGTGAAATGTGCTAAACTAGGTCCCTCTGAATGACAGAAGGAGAAACACTGAATATCCAGCTACTACCCAACACAAGGTTCAGTGCAAAACTGTGTGTGAGCATGTAATTAAAGATTTATAGTGGTTCATGTGTAGAAGGGGCCATAAGGACACTTTAGAAACTTCTGAAGTGTTCAACTTTGCAACTTGCACATTTTTAATACAGCTATTTTTTTTCAAGTCATCTTGAATTTCAGCACAGTAGCAGAGAAAGCAAATGAGCAAATGCTGCTCCTGACAAGATTGTCCATCTGTCATGGTTTTTCCATGTAATAGTGTTAGGAAATGTCAGCTGTCACTTCCAAGTGAATGTGTGCAGGTTCAGCTGCTTAAATTTATCATAAGGAGTGACAGACCTAGAGAAATTCATCCAAGGCTTTGTTTCTAACAGCTGCCACAGCTCTGGATGCAGCATCTATCCTCTGTGTGACTGACTCACAAAATCACAAATTACAAAGTGTAATTGGGCAGCAACTAGACTTCAGCCAGCTCCACTGCTATGATGCAGTTCTCCTCAGCCAGCCAGGCACACGCCTTTGCACTGACCAGTTTCTCAAGATACTTTGCTGAGCTTGGCAGGATTATCTCTAAGACATTTTCTTAGACTTCCCCATAAAAGCTTTCCTCGGATGAGATGTGTCACCTTATCTGGGTGCTCTCGTGTAGATAATCATGCTAACCCTAAACTTTTTGGTTTTTAAGTGCTCCAAGCAACATAGCCAGAGTAGGGGACACCACAGGGCAAGCTGAGCATAAACAGCCAATGTATTTATGTTCAATCTGAGCCCCTTGTGGTCCCAGCTACACTACCTAAAGGAGAAGCAAAGGATACAATCAGCTTCTAGAACATGTGCCTTTGTGCCAGTGTTTATATTTGAGTTAGCATCTGTTTTTCTTTATATCAGCTGAACACAGATCCCTTAGGGCATAAGCATCCAGATGAATTACAAAGTACCACTTTTTGATGCTTGACAAAGAGTATCCTGGGAATTTAAGAACGTTTGATAAACTTTTACTTTTTATTTTACATTTCCAGATTTGTCTCTATATTCTTTGCTTTGCACTCTTTCTTCTATGCATTCCTCTTGATTTAGAAAGCAAAACCTTGCAGGAGGTTCTTTGTAACAGGTGACAGCAATGACTGATCTTATCTTTCATAAGATTTCATATACTGATTTTTTTCTAACAGATGACAAAGCACAAGAATCCACTAACTTTTACTGCCCTAATGAACCTTCCCAATAAGCTCATTCTGTGGAGAGAGAACTGGAGAAAAAAGAAGAGCAAAATAATGAAAAAATTGACTGAAAAGGAAAAAAGACAAGAAATTATTAAAATTGTACAATATTTTTAAATTATTCCTGAACTTGTTATGAATTATTATTTCCTGAAAATGTCTGTTTTCCCTTTTTTGCCTGTGTCACTTCACATTTTGTGTCTTCCTGCATGTTTGTGCAAGGTTCTGCACATGAGACAGAGCTCCAAGTAGCTTCCCACATTTGTTTCTATAATAAAGCTACCCAAGGCTCCAGCCTCACACAGCTCTCTGTGAACTGGGGTTGTGTCCTTAATGTAAGATCCTGAATAATGACTGATGCATGTTCGTGTCAAACTCTGCAACCTTTCTCAACTGAGGTTGTGGCTTTTTTTTCCACTGTTCAAAACCAGACCAATATGCAGCTTACGTCTGTTAGATACCAAGAGATGCATTACGACCTCTTCCTGGCTCCAGGCTTTTATAGTTCTCTTAAATGAATTTCAGTCAATCTCTTCTCCAGTCACCATTTGCTATAATCTCAAGAGTATATGGTCCCATTAGAGCCCATAACCTGCAGTTTCATGCATCCCTTATACCTTTTTACCAAGGAAACACAACTGTTTTTCTGTTCTTTTCCCTCCTTTCCCAAGGAGACAAAAACCTTTCATTTTCTCACATCATGTAAGGTCATACCTATAGATTCTCTTCTACAATGCTTACTGTTCGGAAAAATACAAAAACTGCGAAATCTGACCACAAATGATACAAGTACAAAGAAGTCATGTCAGCTTTTCCATATTTGTTACTTTTTCTTACTTTTCTACACTGTTCTCACATTGTTGATATGATTGTTTGATACTGTTGGCATGATTATTGGAGTTTAATCTTCTGATGTTGCATTTGAAACACTAATTTGCATTAATTGGCTTGAAGAAAGCTACCTAATACTCTAAACAGAGACAGCTAACTGAAAAAAAATATGCTCAACTTCATGTGTATGTCCGAGAGATTTCACCATCATTCAAGACGTGGTACAGAAAAATGGGTTTTTTTGGGTGAAAACATCTGACAATCAGAAGGGGACTTGCTGTGAATTTCCGGCATCAAACCCCTTCTGTTGGTCTGGGCGTGGATGGATTCTGACTTCAAGAGCCACCACACACCTCAGTGCAAAGCCAGAAACTTGGTATCAATGCTGAGAGCCCAACTCTGCTCTCTGAGATGGCAGTTTTCCAACTTACATCAGCAACAAGGCAAATAGGAACCAGACAAATTTATTTACATGGGTTAGTAAAGACTTGTTATGTGTGATAACTTTCCCACAGGAACAGCTTTTGAGATAGCTGCCAAATGAAAATTGAATGCTATGATATCCTGTTTATTTATGCATCTGTTATCACTGCTCTTATTTACATGATCCTGGTAAATTTTTCTGTGTTTTACAGTGCAGACACATTTTTATTGCACGTTTGAAGCATTAAGTTCATATTAATGGAGATAAATGGTGAAAAAGCCTTCTGTTCAGCTCTTTTGAACAGAATATGTGTGTTCACACGTTTCTCACAAGAGATGAGAGTTCACAGAACTTCAGAAGCTCTGCGTGCTTTTCTGGTCTCCTTTCAGATACCAGTTTCATGTAATTCCATTCTGATTCCTATCCATGTCTGCATCCATATTCCACCTCCAGGTGGTGCCAGGAAGGTGAATGGAAGTGAGATATCAAAGCTATCATGTCGATACTGCAAGTTGTTTAAGATGAAATCTTCAAACTCTTGGAAAGATGTTATGTCAAAAGAACACAGCAGAAATTAATCTGACAAGGGTGATAGTGCCAGCTGAGAGACATATTAGGTCAGGCATAGCAACCCATGAATGCATCTATACTGCTCTTAGATTCCACAGTTCATGATAAACTCCACTGAAAGGATAGATATCCATAGTTTATACAGTCTAGTGAAGAAAAGGCTGAGGAAGGATACAATTCCTCTGTTAAACTGCTTCAGTGGGGTGGATATTATGGGAAGATGAAACATTCATGCAAAAGAGGAAAGCTGGCATAAGATCAAATGCACAGATGCCGAGTCCTAAAGTCTATTCAGCCTTTTGAAAGGGTCAAAAGAAACAGTTTGAAGACCGAGTTATACCACATTATGAGAGAAGCTGGAATAATAGGTTTTCTGAGGGAAGCAGAAAATGGAACCTATTAGGTTGTTGAGTCATTCCAGAATGATATTTTCAGATGGTTCTGGCACTGGTAATTGATTTTCTTTGTCTCTACAGCATTATTTATCATCTTATGTTCTAAATGGTTTTCCACAGTTCAGTGGGAAGATTTTATGACTCAATTAAGGTTGGCTTGTTTTAGAGAGAAGAAATGAACAGTAGTATTGTACTGCTTTGGTTAAAAAAAACCCTGAAATAACACATCCTTTTGGCTCCAAATGGAAGAGAAAAAATGTCTACAGTGCACCAGATTTTCAAATATGCATATTTTTTTACCAGTTTTGAGCAAAAAGGTGTGTAAGTTTAGCATATAACAACTTCAACAGCTTCAACAAGGAGCTATAAGATTTGCAGTTTAGATTAAGATAAACTGGGAATGTAAAGACCAAACAGGGTTCCTAAAGTTTGCCTCCTCTGTTTCATCATGAAAAATTCCAAGACATAGCTTATGGACAAAACTTTTGATGCTCACGTGCAGTGTTCATCAGATGACTGCTACATAGATTGTTTTTCATACAGAGGTTCTTCTTGATTTGGGAATTTTGCAGAATTTTTCAGCATGAGGGCATTTGTAACAATTATTTTTATTTTACTTTTAAAGGCTATAAATGCTCCTTGTGCAGGGTTAGCTCCAGCGGAATCCTGGTGTGAAGTTCCTGTCCAGTACCTGTTTCACCCACAGAAAGGGACAGAGCTGCATGGTGGGAAAGGTTGAGCTCTGGTGTGGCTGAAGACACTTCAGGTGCCCAGTCAGGGCTGGGAGCAGTCAGCTTTTGCTTTGTCTTAGTGAGGGCAGTGAGAAGATTCCTGTAGAATGAAACAGCTGGATTTGAGTATCTCATTTGCACACCATTTGCATTTTGGGGGGCTATTGAGGACTAGGCATGCTAGATATACTCTGGCTGTATGTCTTTTGGCTTCCTGTCATCTGCAGGAGAGATCCCTCTGCAGTGTAAACTGGAGTACAGTTAAGTAGTGACAATTGGGATAATTCCTCCAAAAGCACACCCCTGATGTGAAATGGAACACAAACGCAGACCTCCTGCATGCAGACACCTATTGCTGTCATTTGTAGGAACTGAGGAATGTCTAAGGTTTTCTTTTCAAATTTAGAAAGGAGAAAGTATTGGTATTCCTTTTCTCTTTGCCCCGTATTCTGTGAGTTATCCATATTCTGAATGTCCATGTGATGCCAGAGGTGAGGAGGTTTGTGAGCAGCAGCATGTCTCTGTGCTGTGCCTTGGAGTGGCCATCAAGCATACAGGAGAGCACCTGGCATAACCGGCTGTTTGACAGTGGCAGGATGCTGCCAAGTAGGTGACATTGCCAGCAGGGCATGAAATGATGTGAAAACAGGCCAGTATGCCTCTGGCAGACACAGCAGCTACAACTCATGCAAGAGAAGGGGGAAATGCAGATCTAGGAACCTTTTTCACCTGCGTCTGGCATGGCCTCATTCAATGGTATTTTTTTATCAAAAAAGGCATCACAGGGAAGGTGCGAAAAGCTCCAGTTTAACACTGAAGTTGAGCCTTCTACTGCCAAGGAAGGTGGCAACAACTACCACACCATGCACCTCCACCTTCCCACTGCAACTCTGCCTCCATGCAGAGAGAATACCAGAGGCATGGCATGTAAGAGAAGGTGCTTGAGAGGTGCACATTTCATGGAGGAGTGGTTTGACATTCTGCTTTTGTTTTAAAGAGTGCTTCATTCAATGTAAATGGAAAAGAAGCCCTCAAGGACGAATCCAGGAATCCAAGGACGGTTCCAGCTTGGGTGAAGACTCCTCCAGCTAAATTTGTTCAGGTGAGAACAGCTATCTTGTACTGAGGCAAAAGGGACTTCCATGTGAATGTCTCCATTGCAGTGAGGAGTGATCAGGTCTGGCTGATGCTAACCAGGCTGTGATAGTGCAGCTGGTGTGATAAGCAGCTCAGTATCTCTGCCCTGCTCTTCACTGCACTCTGTGCAGGAACTGCAACCTTCCAAGACACCAACCAGTGTGAGCCACTCACTGCTTGACAGGAGCCGCTCTGGATGGATGCAGAAACACAGCCAGAGAGAGCTTGAGAAACTTCCCATCAAACACAAGTTTGGAAACCTTCTGCTTTTGGTGGATATGGAGTAAAGGCCTCAGATTCATGCATTTGGCTGTTGCAGCCAAAGTCCTGCCAAACCCTTCTTTGGAATGAAACTTTGTTTTTTTAAAGCATACTTGATTGCCCCCATCCAGTTCAATGGAAGTGGTAGCAATGACTCCAGCAGAGGCTTGGAGGGACAAAGTGCTTCTGGAAGAGAACATCGATCGTTACAGGAGACGTGAGCTCACCCTGCTCTGCTGGCCCCCACCACTTCTAATTAGCAGCTGGAGTCACACAAAAGCATCAAGAGTACATCTGACTAATTTATAGAAAGTCCATCTTAATAGAAATGTATGACTGAAACCATGTAATTTGGTTAAGTGCCCATTTTAGCTGTACTGCTAATGCAAATACCGTGAGGAAAGCTAAATGCAGAGAGACAGCAAAAGAAAATGTAATCTCTTGCTAATCAGATGGGATTTAGCAATCTATAGTGGGTTTTTACTAGCTCTTGTTTCTCAACCACTTAACTGGAGCAGTACTCTTTCACTTT
This sequence comes from Coloeus monedula, assembly GCF_965178545.1. Taxonomy (NCBI): domain Eukaryota; kingdom Metazoa; phylum Chordata; class Aves; order Passeriformes; family Corvidae; genus Coloeus; species Coloeus monedula. Next base: position 91,665,210 of record NC_138783.1, read on the forward strand.
TTATTAGAAACTGCAGATATTCTTCTGACAGTCCTCTTGAGAAGACTAAGGGAAAGCAGCTATTATTCTTCATGATGAATGGAAATCTTGGAAATCTTGTCCTTGTTGATTATTCAGGCTGCTAATGAAGTCAGTAGAGCTTTGAGGTGGAATTGTAACACCTTTTTCTTTGGTAGTCCAATATAATTAGGGGTGAAGTAACAGAGAGACAAGAACAAACAGTGAAATTTTGTAATGGTTACGTCACCCTGTACTCAGATTTCACACAAATAAAAGGTGGCTTGATTTCTGTCCTAGTGGGGAAAACACTCTAGGTGCAAGAGGCTGTAAATGAGGAACAAACTATATAAGCATTGAAAATCTTGGATTAAATCTACTGACTTTCATGAATTTTTGGAGCTGTCTGTCAGTTTTCCTCAGTAGTTCTGAGGCTGTATATACAGGTGTTTATAAAATAGAAGTGCTTGTCACAAAATGACCCATTGAAACGTGTACTATAAAACTTTGGGAATGAGAAAAAGTGCATCAACCTAGTTTCTTCTTCCAGATGGAAGAAAATCAGGTTATTAAATCAACAGCTGGGTGACATGAAAACTGGGAAAGGGGAAGTTAGTTCCTTCATTTTTCTGTCCAGTTGCTTTGGTGTCAGGCTTTGAATTGTGCCTAAAAATACCAAGGTTTTTTTATAAGTGGCATTTTTTAGGACTCTGGGTCCAAATCAAAATTATAGAACTCAGTATGTATATGTATATACACATAGGGGCACAAGACTGTGACATAGAGAAATGTTTCAGAATAATTTTATTTTCAATTTTTTACCTTCTCACGTTGCTGCCATGGCAATGGATCCTAGGGGAAGACTCCTAGTAACTATCTGTGTAGAAACCTTGGATCGAATTGCATCAAGTGTATATGTGTTCTTCATCAACTCTGGTGTGATTCATACTCAGGAAAGGATGGAATTAGGTTATAAATAGAAGAAAAACCATGCTGGAAAAGAACAGCTCTCCAGTCTTCAGAAAGAATAATGTGTTTCTTTAGCTTGCAGAAAGAGGTGGATCAGAGTTTTGTTTTCTTTCTGACCATTTATGGCGCAGATCTGCTGACCCTAATGTTCAGCTTCACTTCCATTCCCACTGGAGGCTCTGGCAGGCCAAATGGACAGACTCTTTATGCTCACTGCCAATAAAGAAATCTCTAGACAATATTTTCTGTGTTGAGAATTATGTTCAAGTGGATTAACTCATTCCATGTGCCAAGACTTTATTTCCACTGAGACTGTTATTTCAGTGTCACTAACAGACACAGCTACTCTCAGATTTACTTTGACAGTTAAAAAGAACCAAATTAAAAGCAATGGATGGCTTAGAAAGTTATCTAAAATCTCTTTGCTTGAGTTTGATTTATTAACCCTTTTGGAACTCATAACCTTGCTTATTTTCCTTGGCACCCCCTCAGCAGCCCAGAGTTTGACTGCTTAAGCTCACAGGGCCAAAGCTCTGTGCACGACTGATATTATTCTCCTTTGTCTCAAAGAATAATGGGATTGCAGTCAGGCCCCTCAAGGAGTAAAAAGCAGATGATTATGTTATCTTGGCTAGGTCACAGGGTAAGGGACAAGGACATACAGGACCCCTTAATTTATTTTGCTCCTCAGGACAATGATTGTTCACACCATTGGTCCCCTCTGCCTTGATTATTTTCAGTTTCTCTGTAGCCAAGATGTAATGATCATGTAAACTTGAGCAAGTTTTACAGATAATAGGGGTTGAGGAGCCTCATACACACAGTGATCATTTTTAATAAAGTTCAGCCATCGATAAAGTATGAAGAACCTTTTTGGTAGCGTGACCTATTTTTGTAGCATCTTGTAAAAATGGTTTCCTGAAAAGCTTGAAACCAATTGCTTATTGTGCAAGCAACTTTGGCTGCTCTCGCACACTCTGTCTAGATCAGCTGACAGTCTTTAAATTTCCATGCAATAATTTTGTTCTCCAGTGCAAAACAGCCTGCTGTTTGTTTTAAGCTGAAAGCAATTTTTCCCCTAGTGTTAAAAGGTGATGAAAACCAGCAAACAAAAAGACTTACTGCATGGTGCTGGTGATAACCTGTTGCCACTCCGTAGTGATGGTAATGGATAATCTATGAGTTCCAGGCTGCTTGAACAGTTTTCATCTGAGTGCCATTGCTGCAAGTGCCGGCATGTGCTCGCTCACACATGCTGAGAGCTGGCACTGATGCATGGATCCAGCATCAACAAGTGCAGACATCTACCAGGCATTAGAGATGAAGTATGCAGCACAAAACACCAGGGCTGCATTTACAAATTGAAGTTTCAGCCCTCTTAATTAGTCTGATAGGCCTCAAAATGTAGATCAGTACCCAGGAGGCTTTTCAAGCCTCAGTGCAAAGAGACAACAAACTTAAGAATATTTCCTTCATCTGAATTAGCCAAGTGACTCTGAAAGGTTTTAAGACAAAGTGTCAGCTATTGCACACTAATACCCTTAAATCCAGGTACACTAATGAAGTGTATGTGTTCCAGGCATTGATTAGCTGGTTTACCTACATGAGGTTGCAAGGTATCATCTGGAAAGTAACTGCAAGGACTTTAGCAAAACCATTAGTCTTGATAAACTTGGGGCAGAAAAAACCACCTCATTATTTTTTTATAAATTAAGATATAAACAACTTGATGTGTTTAATAGTGTCAGCTAAGCTACCTATTTTGTAAAGCTAGTTGCAAGAGTTTGAGCTCCCTTTATAATGTGGTCCAGAATCAAAGGCAATTATGTAAACAAAGTTCTAGTACAACATGAGTCACTTCAGGCTGGGGTTTCAAATGTGTTTCACACCTGCAGGGGTGCTTTGTGGCATTTGGAAAAATGTGTGCAGATATCCAAGAAAAGGATGCCAGGAGGGCACCAGTTAAGAAGCTGGATAATTCTGTTGGCCTCACTTTCTACATTTCTGTGACTGAAATAATGCTGATCTGCATCTCATGGGAATGGAAAGTTTGCTGGAAGTAATTATTAAACAAACAAACAAACAAACAAACAAATCTATATAGGTTTCCACTGAAGAGAAAACTCCTATGGAATTGTCAAAAATTTCCACTTCTCTCCTTTCACATGTCCAAAATTAACAGATTGAATTTCAGGGTTGACTGCATCTGTGAGTTGATGTGAGACACAAAAGTAGGTGGAAAATAAATCTGATTCCAATCTCTCAAAATAATAGTTAAACAGTTTTAAGTTAAATTACTGAAAAAATGTGGTAGCCATTATTCTTACTTACGGTATAAACGTATTTTGGTATGGTTAATATTCAGCAAGGATTATAATGAAATTCTTGTCTACTCCATTCGAAGTTGCACTTTTTTTTCCCTTCCTCTCAGATAGGGTGTTGAGTTGCAGCCTGTTCTTAGTCCCAAGGCTCACACCCCGATGCTGAATAAAATGCTGCCATCTTTTGGCTGCACTTGACAGGAACAAGTAGAAAAGTTGCTACAAGATTTTACCTTCAGAAAGACAAGAAACCATTGGTACTTCTGCAGTAGTTGCTCCCAAGGGTATTCTTATTGACTATACCCCGTTATCCTTGTCCTCTGTCATGAACTGTAACTCCATAGGTGCTGAACAAAAAGTGGCTCTGCTTTCAGCTAATGAAAAACCCCCCAAACAAGCAACTCAAAAGAAAACCCCCATCAACAAAACCAAAGAATGAGGATGGGGGGGATGGATTCACAGGAGAATTCATCTAATGGCAGAAAACCCTAGGATGCAAGGAAAAATAAAAGGTTGTGTTTCCTCTCCTTACATTCTGGAATCCAACATTTATTTCTTTTATGTCAAGTAAGGCTTTTCTACTGTACTCTCTGTCACATCTCTCTCAGAGATCTGTAGCATGCTATAGCAAAAATATGTTTTCAGGACACAACAATCCGTAAATCCAGGCGATGTTTAAGCATTACCATTCAAATATTTGTTATCCTTTTGCACAGGAGGGAACAGAAAAAAAATGTAATCGTCCACATTTTGTTAAAATGTAATTGCCAGTTAACACCTGCCCAGCACATACATATTTCTCAACTCTCCTTTTACATGCTAATACTGTCAATGGACTCACTCTGTCAGAAAAACTAAAGCCTATGCTTTGCAAGGATCGTTTCTCATGAGGTTAAGGACTATTCCTGCATGCATACACCTCTATTTGAGGCTTTTGTAGAATTTAGTTTGCTAGTGGTTGGGTTGAATGCATCAAGCTTTGGAAAATTATCACTGATGTGCCTCCTGCAAACATTCAGGGATCCTGTAAGGTAGGTTGATATATTTTGAGACAGACTCAAAATAACACTCATCTAGAAAATGTACTAATTTTAAATATACACAGCTCAGAGTTATACAGGTATTATTCCACAGGTATATATTTGTCTTGCTCATATTTTTACCAAACATAGCCTAATCTTGATCATAAAGGCTAAAGTCAACCTTTCCTACCACTGAATCTGTAAGTCAGCAGGAGATGTTCCTCAGCAGGAGATGTTCCCTCTCAAATCATATGTGTAGCTACATCCAAGGAACACCCTATTCCAGGAGGAAGTTGATACTGTGCTGTGCTTCTATATTTCTGGCAGAAACCTGTCTGAGAGAAGATGTTCTTCCTTCAAGTCCCAGAGCCCAATCCCACTTTCCTCCCCTAGCACAGCTCAGTTTCTAGGATAACCACAAAGAGGAGATAAACTCCATTCTGGGAGAATGAATCTAAATCAAACCCCAAAGAAATCCTTTCTCTTTGATACTTAAGTCCAAAGACACCAACATTTCAGTGCTCTGCTGCACTCAAGTCATGGGATTGAAATGAATGGCAGAAGCTGTGGTGGTTGGCACAGTAGTAATACCTGCCTCTTGCGTAGGCCTGTTCTCTCAAGTCTCTATGGCCCATCAGCTGACAGGAGCTGAGTTCCATCACAGGCAGAACTCAGGAAAGCGATATAAGCAGACCTGACTTCCAGAAACCTCAGAGTCCCACCAGGTGCTTGGGTATCCATTAATATTTGCAGCCTGGGTCATTACTCTGGATTAGGAGAGGAGTTTGTGTCTGAGGACACATCCTGAAACATCAGAGCAGTCCTGCCATCACACCTTGCAGCAGATCCCAGTGCAAGGGATGTGTGTCCTGACCTTCCACTGGGCCACTGAGGAGACAAGGAAGGAAACATTGGGCATTTCACACTGTTCACCACACAGGTTGTTCACGTGGCTGGTTTCCTCAGCCAGCCAGTTCTACTGTGGATTTGCTGGTTATTGTTGAAGTTATGACAGAGGCTTGGCAGACATTTGACTGAGATGTCCGTTCTTGTTTTCAGAAAGCAGCAGTGCTAACTATGGAATATGACAAGTATTCAGCAAATTGGTTTTTGCAGAATGTGAATGTCGATCACATTCAATTATATTTTTGGCCAGGATTGTTGTAAAGCCTCCAAAGTATTCTCTTGGGGATTTGTAATCACTAATGCCAAGAAAAACCAGCTGTCATCTTGCTAAAAAAAATCTACTGAATTTTGAAAGAAACCTTGGTCTTACATAACATGGCTGCTCCTGTTGGCAACGTGTATCACATCTACTGCAAAACCTTGTTCTATAACTAGATCTAACAGGAAATAGAAAGCAAAAAAATATTTTACAAATGATCCCTGCTTAAAACATGCTTCTGAATGTGTAACACTCTGAAATACCTGGAACGTGGTTATTAATTTTTTTTCTGTAAATTAAGCACAAATTATGTCTTGGCTATACCTGAGAGATAGATGTTAACTGTGTGGGCAAATGTTGATGGACAATTTATGTCAAAAGATGAACTTGATGCATAGGTATATTTTTAATGAAGAATGAAAGCTAATGTTAATTTTATATGAAATTGTGGGAGATTGTAGATTTCTAATTTTGGAATCAAAGAAGTGGTTGCTCACTCAATTTCTCATAGAACAAAATGCATGGTTAGCGTTGACCAATTAAAACTGAATTTTAATTTAATAAAAAGAAAGAGACAATCAGTTTCACTGCTCAGCATGTCTTCACAGACCAGCTGCAAAGCTATCATCTACTACAGCTTCACAAACAAGCAATTCAGAAATATGACGAACATTGCTTTTCCTGAGTGGTAGAAAATGTCATGGAGTTGATAATTTTGTGAGACATCATCTGATACATTTTTCTGAGAGAAACATTCTGAGAATGAAACCATTTTTGTCCTCCATTTGCACCAACTTTCTGTTTTAACCACTAAACTTTCAGAGAAAAAAAAATTAAAAATTCTTTTTATTAAGCTAAGCTGAAATTTTGTCCTGAAAATCAAAAGTCAAGATTTAGTCCCACTCCATCATGACAGGCTTATAAGATTTGAGATTTTACTTGAAGAAGGGTAACACAGGAAGATTAAGGAAATGAAAGTTTGGGAGAGACCCTAGGGAAAAAAAATGGTAGTGGTAAAGCAAACAAAAGACACATGAGAGACACATCTTCGAATTCCACTTATATTTTTGACAAGAATGAAGTCTGGGTCCAGCTAAGGCACATTTTCTGGCAGAGAAGCATTTTGCTGCAGGAAATTGTAAGCAAGGGAGAAAGATTTCCATAGGGATTTCTTTTTTTTTTCCATAAGGAGAGACAGGAGTGCTAAGTACATGAATTGGAAGTGATCAGAATAATGAAAATTGTGGAGCTGAAAATATTCTTTTTAAATGCTCTGAGATACCAGCTCATAAGAAGTTCAGTTTGTGTTGCACTGGAAATCTTGTTACTATGCTTTGACAGACTGTGCTTTGCTTTAAAATGAATGGAAATAACTTTCATCCTCCAAGGAACAGAATATGTTGATGGAAAAACTACCCCTCCAGGACCAATTGACAAAAAAGAGGTGAGAATGGGACAGCACTTTAGAAAAATTGATTCTGCTCCTGACTTATACAGGAAAATTTACTAGCTCATAATTTTGAGTCCCTAGCCAGATTTTTAAATATTGATGAAATTCTCAGAATGACACAAAATGTGTCTTTTTATGTGTGTATAAATCAAATAGAGTATATCTACTGTTGGGCTTGTTGCACACTGTTCCATTTAAAAACCAATAGTTACTTCAAATTCATTTAACTTCTGAGGCTTCCAGGTTTACGTAATTTGACTTTTTCTTTACTTAGCTTAAAAAAAATAAAAGAGCATAGTATATACAACCAGTAATTTTGAAGTTCTTTTTTCTGAACTTTTTACATGTCAATTTTAACTGGTGTCAGGCTTGAAGCATCTTTAAATAAGTGAAAGCTTTTATAAATGAAATTTTTGTATTGTCACAGAACCAAATTAAGCTGGGCACTAGAGAAGAAAGAGAGAAAGAGAGAGAGAAAGAAATAGAGAAAGAAAGAGAAAGAGAAAGAAAAAGAGAAAGAGAAAGAGAGAGAGAGAAAGAAGGAAAGAGAAAGAGAAAGAAAGAAAGAAAGAAAGAGAAAGAAAGAAAGAAAGAAAGAGAAAGAAAGAAAGAGAAAGAAAGAAAGAAAGAAAGAAAGAAAGAAAGAAAGAGAAAGAAAGAAAGAGAAAGAAAGAAAGAGAAAGAAAGAAAGAAAGAAAGAAAGAAAGAAAGAAAGAAAGAAAGAAAGAAAGAAAGAAAAAGAAAGAAAGAAAGAAAGAAAGAAAGAAAGAAAGAAAGAAAGAAAGAAAGAAAGAAAGAAAGAAAGAAAGAAAGAAAGAAAGAAAGAAAGAAAGAAAGAAAGAAAGAAAGAAAGAAAGAAAGAGAGAAAGAAATCATCCTCTTTTACTAAGGGAATCATATAAAAAAGTACGGTACTCATCATCAAGAATATAAGGAACATCAGGACAGAAGGTGTACCTCTACACAAATTTAAGTCCTCATGATGGACATGACCCTTTATATCACCCAGAACACAAGCAAAACCAGCAGCTGATAAATTCTAAGGGACAGATCCCAAAGCTTTTGTGACCTTTATCCCATCATCTCTATTACTACTCAGTCATGGTGTGGACATGCTTTAGCCCACATCTCAGCCAATCACTGCTTGCCTTGTGGCTCCTGGGTGTCCAACCCAGGGATATGGAAGGGGTAATTCAGGGCAAGCAGCTGATTTATATGCTCGGTTCTCCTCCTAAACCAAGGTACAGGAGAAGTCAGAGGAGTTGTGAGCTGAGATCTTGTGTGGATCTTAAGCACAGTTTATACTTTTGGACCTAACAGCATGGAAGGTCTTTGTGGCTCTGTAGCTTAGACAAAGCCAGTGCGTCCTGTACACGTGAGAAAACCTACTGAAATTGAAGGAGGCAGCTGTGTGCTGTAAAATGCACCTCATCAGTGTTGAGGAATAACAGAACTGGCTTTAAGTGCATTAGAACAGGTACCTTCAGCAGTGAAAACATGGCATCAGATATTTCACAGATGTACAGAACCAGCCTGGCCCAGATGGCTGGTGCCCAAATCAGTGTCTCTTACAAAAAGCTGCTACCAAGAATGCCCAGGAACAAAAGCAGGTATCCACAGGGTACAGCTGAGTTTCCCACTCTAATACAAACATTATTTTCCAGCTGCCAGATAACCTCCTTATTGTGAAACAAATTGAAGACTTTTGCTAATTTTTCAATACATGTAATTTCATCCTCCTCTGTCATGACCTCTCCTGCTTTTCTTCACCCTAGTCTATTCTTCTGTACATCTAATTCTGATCTTGGTGGGCTCTACACCTGCATCCTTTCTTTTGCTGAAAACAGTCTGCCAGTTGAAGGAAGGAAGCAAGTCTCACATCCAGGATGAAATGTATCTACTGTAAAAAAAAAATCATCTTTGATTCAAAGGAACAGCTAAGCAGTTGCTAAGAAAACTAAGATGTAGCACTGTGGCAAGAGCATGTTCAGAAATACAAAACAGCTCAGTTCCCTACCTTCTCCCTGTGGTAGATCTGACATTTGTGTGCATTGCTAGCTTGGACTGACAAATTACTCAGTATTTTCCATTAACATTCCTGCTGGCAGGTCGTATAAGTAGGGAAATAACAGATTTCAGCTGAGCTGGAGATAATGCTAGAAAGCAAACTGCCTCAGCCATCTACCAAATTATTGACAAGCTCTGACTGGTACCCAGTTATCTCAACCACTGTTGGAGGGCAGGATGGCCAGACAGAACAAAGCTAGAGAAAAGTAGTGCTTTGCCTTCCTCATCTCAAGCAGTGGTTTCTGACTAAGAATCAGGAATCTCACAAGTTTTGTTCCCTTTCTATTGCCCAAGAGAAAAACCTTTCCTCAAAGAAAAATCAGATCAGAAAATGGTGCAGGGGTGAAGAGCTCTGGATTGGTGCCTTAGCCTTCTGCAGCCCCTTGGGCTTTGATGAGATGGATGCAAAACTCCTCAAGGTGCAAGAGGAACTGACACAAGAATTTGGGAAGAAGACATGGTTGATGAAAAGAACTGCTGGGTTAGAGTATCACTATAAAGAAGCAGACATAGAGGCTGTTAGGGAGGCTGTTTACTGTTTAGCATTGATTCCTGGGTACACAGAGAACATATGTGCTTGCAAGAGCTAAAGCAATGGCGAGCATCACAAATATTCCTCTCTGTTTCTGTCACTTGCATGCTTACTCAGACACACACCTGAAGGTGTGGTGCCCCAACAGGGCAATGCAAACTGATGGCTTAAATAACCAGGCCTTTAAAAATCCATTTTGTGGGAGGGAGGCTTGATGATTTTTAGTCTTTATTATTTGGCATACTGCAAAATAATATTCCAAAATCCCTCTTGTCTCTGAGCCACCTTTAGTGTAGCCAGACAACAAAGAAAACAGGAGTTGCCTCTGGGCAAGGCTGTGGCTACCTGTTTTCCAGTGTGAGTACTGGGAATGACGGAGCTGACAGAGTGAGGAAGGAGAGAGAAGTGCCTATAATCTGTTTTTCTAGGGTATGTGCTGGCAATGAGGCAGGATGGAGAACATCTGCGAGAGACTTCTGTGGGGGAAAGGCTCTCCCAGCTAAATGCAAATATGCAGAGTGCAAACATGTAGAGTGCCTGTCTTCTGTAGTCCTTTTATCTTTTTTTCTCTGCTCTTTTATCTTCAATCAGCAGCTGCACTGAATATCTGTCTTCTGAGGACCAATGTCAGCAATGTATGCTGTGCCCTGCCTTGGCTGCCATGGGAAAGCATGAGAGACGCCTGCAGTGGTTTGCAGGATGAGACTTGTGCTATACACCAGACTGTGAAGCTTTCCTGTCCCTGGTCTGGCTCTGGTCAGCCCTGTTCTTTCTGGGTGACAGCAGGTCAGAGAAACACGTGGTCTCCAGACGGAACAACAATGGAAACTTGCTTCCATCTTGCATAAAAGAAAGGGACATTGGGTAAAGCCCTAACAGCAAACTGAGCTTCCTCCATAGTTCCCACTCTGCCTTTTTGAACAAGTTCCTTTTGCTGCCTCAGTTTCCCCTTTACTGTAGCAAAGAAAGATGTCCCTTATACATCCCCCATTACACTAGTGTAGTGAGGCACACATCTGTGTTACCTGATGTCTCTTGCCTTCTGAGGTAACTTCTGTGTCTGGATTTCTGAGAGCTTTCCTATGGCCTTATGTGCTGATGGCATGAGTTGTGAATAGAAAGGCACAGAATCTTCTTTGGCAACTTCAAAATCATCTCTACTAAGCATTTATTCATAGAATCATAGAATTGTTAAGCTTGGAAAAGATCTCTAAGATCATCAAATCCAACTGCCAACCCAGCACTGCCACATCCACCACTAAACTATGTCCCCAGGTGCCACATCCACACATCTTTTGAACGCTCCCAGGGATGATTATTCCATCATTTCCCTGAGCAGCCTATTCCAATGCCTTTCACCCTTTCAGTGAAGGAATTTTTTCTAACATCCAATCTGAACCTCCCCTGGTGCAACTTGTGACCATTTTCTCTTGTCCTGTCCTTGGTTGCCTTGGAGAAGAGGACAACCCCCACCTACTACACCCTCCTTTCAGGCAGTTGTAGAGAGTGACAAGGTCCCCTCTGAGCATCCTGTTCTCCAGGCCAAACACCCCCAGCTCCCTCAGCCACTCCTCATAGGACTTGTGTTCCAGACCCTTCTCCAGCTCCATTGCCCTTCTCTGGACACTCTCCAGCACCTCAATGCCCTTCTTGTACTAAGGGGCCCAAAACTGAATACAGAACTCGAGGTGTGGCCTCACAAGTGCTGAGTACAGGGGGACAATCACTGCCCTGGTCCTGCTGGCCACACTATTGTTGGTATCAACCAGGATGCCCTTGGCTTTCTTGGCTGGGGCCACTGCCAGCTCATGTTCATCTGGCTGTTCACCAGGAAGTTGACAAAGCAAAGTTATAGGAAGAATGGTTTACATTTACTATAACCCTCAGAAAGAAAGCTACCATAAAGATAAACATTCTAGTCCTATCTAGATATGCTGTGTGGTACCTGGACTTTGGGGTAATTCTCATCCACACTGAGGGTGAGAGCAATGGAATTGGTTAGAGAAAGGAGAGGGGACATGACCACAACTATTGTTCACCCACTGTGGAGTCAGGGAGCAGCTGGGATCTGTGGTCTAGATCCAGACTCTGCAAAATGCTTCTGTGTCTCACAACTTAGATGCCTCTTTAGAATCTTTAGGTAAAATAAATACAAGCTGATTGTAGCTTAGAAATACTGATGAAGTCCAAAAATGAGAAAGAAGCTCAGGTAGGCATTTCAGAGTCTCACAGAAGCCTAAGAAAAATCATCCCCCAGAAATAAGACCTGAACTGAAAGAACTGATTCACTGGATGGTCACATTGCTCTTGCTGTGATAGCCAAAAGGCAGGTAAGGCAGAGTTTCTATACAGAATTTCTAGCATCTTTTATTGGGCCAGATAATATACTTGGAAAATTAAATAAGCCTTATGCACACAACTTCTAGCCTCTATTACATATACTGTCTTTTATTAGACTACTTTTTGGAGAACCCCCACTCCTCTGGCTTAGCTCCTCTTAGAAAAGAGTTGGAAGGGATTTTCAAGGATGTCTCAAAACACATTAGATATATCCGTGTGGGTAACTGAACCTAAAAATTATTTTTAGGTGAAGAAACTTGGCTATGACTCACAAATGCTCTCTTAGTTTATATGAAATTAAAATCATCTTCCATGGTGTTCTGAAGGCATTTCAAAATCTTTTAACAGTGGTTTTATTATGATGTAACATGTTCTTATCTTAATTCCAAAACAGGGATAACTATATTTTTATGTATAACCCAAAATTTTAGTAGCTGCTTTCAGTCTTGTCTTCATATGCTTTCTGCAGAATAAGGAGATTATGAGCAATTTCAATCTTGGACTCACATCAACTGTTCTCTCTCCAAACTCACGAACTGTGGGATTTGGTGCCATGCAAAACATCTAAATATGTAATCCAGGCCAATGCATTTGTTATCTGCTGCCATTCTTTATAAGCAAGCAATGAGTTGGTTTTCTAGGTGTAGGTTGTGGGATACTGTGAAAAATCCGAGGATACTTTGGTTTTGCATCACTGTTAAATGCCACTGCAGTAAGGATTTTAAGAATTATTAGCACTTGCAGCTGTGGGCAGCCAGAAAGGAAGAGTTTCCCTCCCTTCCCCTATGTTTTCTCCTTATTTTGTTACTGTCATGCAAAACAAAATGATTCCAATAGTTCACGGCAACTACTAGGCAAAACCACAGAATGCACCAGCACTGTTCAGTATCTTGGGTATGCACAGCACGTCACTGAGCCCAGGAACTGCCCTACCTCGTATGTTGAGCCATTGAAACTGTGATGGCTGATGCCTTTTTTGTAAAAGTAAGGAAAGAGTAATGTTTTCTTTTTAGAACACCAGAACAGAGGTTACCCCTAGTGCTAAGCTGGAGTGACTGGGTCTTTCTCAAAAAGCAAAGTTAGAGAGATTATAAATGAGGATACTAGAAGGAACATCAGAAAGTAACTTAAAGAGCTCTTACATGCTTTCAAATGTAAGGGCAGCTTCTGAAAGTAGGAGATAACTAGCATCTGGACACAGTCTCAGCTTCCCACATGTTGTACAGGTGCAGGTGAACACAACAGCAGGTGTTCTCAGTACTGCTCCCCACTTGATAAATTTACTGTCCCTTCTTCTGTATGATATTTGACACTTCACTAAAACTCACAAGATTTGTTTGGAAGCAAGAGGTAAGCATGAAATTCACAGAAGATGCTGGAATTCTCTATAATTTTTTTTTTTTTTTTTTTTTTTTAAACAAAACCAGGAATTAAAATCAAGCCCCCCATTTAACTTCTGAAACACCACCAGGACCTCAGAATTGCAACCCAAATGGACACCATCCAGAGCAAGGCAGCTCTTCACTGACACACCCTGGCAATTATTAATGCTGCCAAACTGCTCTGAATCTTTGAAACAAAGGGAGATTCAATGAATGTAAACTGCCTGCTTTTTATTGACAAGGGTTTTTTTTTGCTGCTACAACCCACTTTTTGAATTCTTCCAAGTTCACAGCAAGTAAGGGAATTTCGAATCACTTTTTTTTAGTATTTTTAATAAGCAGTTTCATCTGACTTTGCACCAGGTAATGAAGTTCAATTTAACACCACATATTTTCATGCTGTTGAAAAATTCTTATAAGTACGTGCAACTAGTGACTATGGTTGTTTTTGTAACTAAATGCCATAATGGAGAATTTCAGAGGTACACATTTTAGAAGTGACATTTTAAAAAACGAACACTCTTAACTTTAATCTCTAAAGGAGGTACACTCCTGCTCGCCCTCTGAATGCAACATTTGCACTTTTTTTTTTAATTCTGGGAGAAGCAATCCTAGTTTACAGTAGAATTCTAATCAGCAAAATTGTGATACAGTGTGTTTTCTGAAGATGATGGTACTAGGTATTTTCTTGATTTGTTTCTTAAAAACTTTTTATTTTATTTAATGAAATAGTTTTAGTTAGGCTGAATTTTGGAACAAAATATTGTTATTAATACAGCAGATAATACATATGTGGTCTGCTTAGGCTTCCACTGGGGAAAGATTTTATGAATAAACTTCACAGCACCTTCTTTTTGCTGGACTGTTTTTCTATAACAATAGGTGCACCGGTTTGTCTCTCTTAAAGCCAGGGATGGTGAAAAGTGTGATCAGATAAGATCTAGCTTAGGCAGACTATTATGACTATGATGATCACTTTAACTCTTTAACTTTGATCTACAAATTTAAAAGACTCATTAGAAATTCATCAAGAAGCAGAGCTAAGAGCTGTTCCACAAAGCAAAATATACTCTAGAATGTTTTTCCCTCAGTGGCTTTATCCAGCAATTCATTCCCCATGGGCACTTTTTTCTCCTGTAGAAAGATTAGAGCAGTAGTTCTCAAAGAGCAGGATAGTAGTAGGCAGTAGTAGTAACAGAAAGACCCAGTACTACATGGTTTTTCAAGCCATATGCTATTTCTGCAATACACCTACTTGTTTCTCAAAACATTGGTTTCAGCACACGGTAACCATAGTGCTTGTTCAATCTGTAAATGCTTAAAATGTAAAGATTTGTGAAAAACACGGACAAAGCAAATGACTGATAAATTACACACAAGATATGTCTGGTTTTGGTTTTGTCAAGTCAAACCCGCCAAATTTTGACACGTGTTTAAACTGTACTCCTGTCCGCTGCTGAGCAGGTGTGTTTATATCCGCTTGCTTAACAAAACCCGAAAAAGTCCTTCCGAGCAGCAAGCGTGAAAACAGTGCCCAAGCTTGCTGTGCAGACGTGCGGCGCCGCCAGGGATGCCCAGGGGGAGCAGCCCTGGCGCAGGAGGGGCAGCCGGGCTGGGTGCGGGACCGCGGGGCGCTGGGTGCTGCCGCTGGGCGGAGCTGCGGGAGCTGCGCCGGGCGCCGCGGGCGGGAGCGGGACGAGATGCGCCTCGCCGCTCCTGTTCTTTGGTTCAGTGAAAGCCATCTGTTTACTCTCCGCCGCCCTCCCGAAGTTGGATGTGCTCGCAGCCCGCCGGGGAGGGGAGAAGGAGCAGGTTGTGGGCGGGCAGGGCGAGCCCGCCGCCTCCATCCCGCGCAGACGGAGCGCCCTGCGGCTCCGCGGGCGGTCCGCTCTCGGCTGCTGGCCACCGCCGCCCGGGAGGGCAGCCCGGGGTACCGGGGCTCCTGTTGCCGCCGCTCGGGACGTGTTTGCCGGAGACTTGGGTGGCTGTTTTCCCTTTGGGTTGCTGTGGATGAAAGATACAGGTGGGTTTTTCTTCCAGTGTTCTGTGCCACCCTCCCCTCCCAAGGAAGTGTAAAAAAAGTTTGTGAAAGAAGAATCCTAAGCGGAGGTTGGCTGGAGAGGCTTTTGCTTGGGGCAGTGTTTAGAAGCCTGGGGTAAGCTTTCAGTGCCCGCTGCCGCCGCCGTCCCGGCTCGGGCTCTGAGACCCTTCCCATGGCTTCAGCCCAGCTCGGGAATGGGTCTGTCTCATCTACTCTTAGCACAGACATTTCTGTGCATAAACCCCTCTTTGCGGGTAAGAGGGGTTGCCTTAACTTTAAATATACTGGATAAGAGTAGCTTTTATTTCAAAAGCAGGGGTTTACCAGACTTAGATTTTCCCCTTGAGTAAATAGTATGGCATTCAAACGTGTGGGCTTAATCACATGTGTTCTGTACTTACGCTGTTCTCGTTTCCATGTCTGTCTGTGTCACGAGTGTGACCTGCTGAAATAAGTCTGTTAATCTGCATACAAGAGGCTCTTCTACAGACAGGAGGTTTTGGGACCTAGGAGATACCCAAACATCTGAACCATAGAACCCCCTCTCAGTTTTCTAGCTTAGTGCTAAGAGAGACTTCTCTTTGGATCTCTTGAAATCTTGCAGTGTGTCTTGGAGCATGGGAAAAATAGTCCAGAACAGATGGGAATTCTGACTTCAGGGTAGCGAAGTCCCATGAAGACTCCTAACTTTCAGCTGTGTTTTAAAAGAATTATTTCAGCTGATAGCTCTGGTTTTGGATGCTTTCTGTTAAAAACAATTCAGTTTCTCATCTGGAAGATGAGGTTAAATGTACGTCAACTTAAAAATACACTATTCCTGTCATAATTCTGTCAGCAGGTCAAAAAAGTGATTCTTCCTTCATAAAATTTCATCTGGGACTGTCTTTAAAATATTATCCAGGGGGTTTGGTTTTGGTGGGGTTTTTTTGTTTGTTTTTTAAGTTAACTTGTCATTAGAAATATAAGTTCTTAGATGATGGAAAACCACTATTTTAAAATTGATTTTTATATGAACTGAACAACAGGTTGATTTAGGTTGTGTGGGTATGTAAATATAAGGGGATTTTTTTATAGCTCCTTTATATCCCAAAAGAATAATGTAGATATAATGGAAGAGGGTAATGTAAGCTTTTTTTAGTAATATGAAATTTGATTCTATTTATTTTATGCATTTTCTTCAGCTTTTAAATATTTAAAGTGAATTAAGCATCATCTTTGACATGTTGCACAACATTGCAAGAGAAGATGGTAAAGAATCTCCCAGCTGGAACCCTGTGAAGCTAATGTGTTCAATAAGTTACTTGGGAGCAAAGTGAGAAGGAAAAAACCAGTTTCACTGCTCAGACTAATGTGGATTGTCAGGTGCAAAAAGAAACCTCTCACTCTCAGTATTAAAGCCTGTGCTCTCAGAAGCTGATCTAACATCTTCTGAAACCTTATTTTCTTCCAAGAGACTACTTCAGAGAAAGTACAAGCAGTGATGGGTGTCTGTTTTGCTGTATCTTTAGACTTTTACTGTCAGAACCAGTTAACAGATGCAGCATTTAATAGCTGGTGATGTTAAATGAACTTTTGGCCCATTTCACCTGGCCATATGTTTTGTATTACTTTGGGTATGTTTTTCATTCCATGTCAACTCTGACAAATTCAAGGGGACAAACTGGATGCTCATTTATTTGTCTTGGATAGAATTGTAGGTTTGATTATTTTGGGGGTTTTTAACATCTTTTGAGAAGCAGAATTGTCATCTAGTCCAACTCCCCTGCAATAAGCAAGGACATCTTCAACTCAATCAGGTTGTTCAGAGCCCTGTCCAACCTCACCTTTAACACTTTCAGGAATGAGCATCTAACACCTCCCTGGGCAACCTGTTCCAGTGTTTCACCACCCTTGTTGTAAAAAACTTCTTCATTATATCTAAATTGACCCTCCTTTAATTTAAAACCATTACCCCTTGTCCTATTGCTGCAGGCTCTGCTAAGAAGTTTCTCCCCTTTTTCTAAAGTCCCCTTTAAGTACTGAAAGGCTGCAACAAGGTCTCTCCAGAGCTTTCTCTTCTCCAGGCTGAACAACCCCAACTCTCTCAGCCTGTTCTCATAGGAGAAATGCCCAGATGAACATTTTTAAGATTTGGTTTTTGTTCCACTAAATTTTAACTCTGTTCTTTTAAACACAATTAAAATAAATTTAAGAGTATATTGATGGTTAGACCCAGTTAGCTTCCTTCTAAAACCTGCAACCAGAATTGGGTAGGAGATTTTTTTTTTCCAAATTGTAGAAAGAGGACTTCAAAAGTTCTTTCTCTTAGATATGCTACCTGGGACCCTTTCCAACATAAATTACCATGTACCTCCTAAAGGGGGAGGAAAAAATCAGAAAGTATCAGGGTTTCAGATTCTCAGTGACCAAACCGTAGAAGGGCTGTGAAGTGTACATAATTTACTCACTAGAAAAAAAAGTTAAGATAGATTGTATATATTAGACTTCAAAACCACTGTGACATTTAGCACAGTGAATTTGTGAAAGTAGGGAAATAGAAAGACAAAATACTTATTCTAAAAGCTTGTCATGACACAAGGATATAAAAGAAGAAAAGCAACTTCTGAATCTTCAGTAAACTGAACTCTCAATTTTCCAGTTGTTAAATATGTATTTTTCTACAAGACAATTTCCAGAAAACAACAGTTAGGAAGAATATAGGAGGTGCTCCATTTTAACATGTGTGCAATCATTCTAGGACGACACATGGAAGAGAAGCTTTCATATTTTTTTAGTCCAGCAAGCTATGGGTATCATGCCTTTTGCACTGAGGAGTGGGAATTCATATATATATATATATACACACACATATACACACATCTCCATTTTTATGGAAAATTCTGTGCAGAATTTGCATGCAATCACATAGAAGACAGGCTACGTTGTTATGCACCCACATTAAGTACTATTGCTTCACAGAGTACACACACAATGCATTCACTTCATGCAGGTAAAATTCATGCCTGGGATAGAGATGTGAGGCTTTGGGTCTCTGGCTGCTTTATAAATAATAAAGGAAGACATCTGTCCACTGGTAAATGTGGGAGGAGAGAAATTGATATCACAGATCTGCAAACCTTTGTAAGCGCATGAGAGCTTGAGAGACTGCTTTTGAAATTCTTTCTGGATAAAGAAATACCTTCTCCTTCTCCTAAATTTTTCATCATTTTAATTAAGGTATAGCTAAGAATGAAACTTCACTTGGTGTAGATTGACTTAATGTGGCAGAAGACAGAGTTCTTCCTCTGGGAAGCTGATGCAAAGATATGTTTCACCATGCATTTTCTCACCTCAGTAACGTTGCTAGGAAGGTGCAAATAACCTTCTCCATGTTAAAGTGCAAGCTAGGGAAAAAATTGCTTAAAACATCCAAGGAAATATAAACAAACTGATGTTTCTGTTAAAATTCAGAGTGAAAACTGAAAATAATGAGAGATATTTGTTACAGTTCAAAAAGTGAGAAACTGTTTGTAAATTATGTACCTATTTTTTGGTCTTTGTGTGGAAAGAGTTGTTTGGTTTTTACCATTTGTTTTTTCTGTGTTTTCAGAAAGACACCCCCATGGTCAGAGGAAAGGAGGGTAGCTGCCACTGAGAGGGCTGTCCATTTGCTCTGAAGGAGGAGACCATGCTGAAGCATCTTTTTAAGATACCTTCCATTTTGAGAATCAAAGAAGATCATCTGTTATTATCCTAGGTTTAAACAAGAAAGGTGAAATTGAGGTAATTGTTCACTTGGTTCTGCTGCCCTGGAGTTACTGCAGAGCAGACCCCTGGAAAGACACAGTGCAGGAAAATACTCCTGTACTGCAGAACAGTGTTTCACACCTGCATAACCATCTAAGAGATAGTTCATCTGAGCAAAGATCACAAGGCTCCTGAGATGATTTGATCTGTGATGGAATGACTTTTCTGGGAAACTGCTGGAGTACTTCAGCAAAGGGCACCCTGTGTCTCTGCCCTCACTGATCCATGACAAAGTCCGAAATGAACCACACTTGGACATCTAACCTGAGCTTTGGTGCACCTGCAGATCCTGCTGAGCCAAAGGCCGGACTCTCACGAAGTGGGCACACAGTTGCGGCTGTTTTTCTTGGATTAATCCTGTGTTTTGGTTTCTTGAATAACTTGATAGTCCTCATCCTCTTCTGCAAGTTTAAAACCCTTCGTAACCCAGTCAACATGCTTCTCCTGAACATCAGCATCAGTGACATGTTAGTGTGCATCTCAGGCACTACCCTCAGTTTTGCATCCAACGTCCGTGGCAAATGGATTGGAGGGGACCATGCTTGTAGGTGGTATGGCTTTGTCAATTCCTGCTTTGGTAAGAGTCCACTGATGATTCTTTACTGTTCTTTTTTTTAATACTGGTGCATAAAGCAACTTGATCAGGGAGCTAAATGCTCTTCTGTGGTAAACTGAAGGATACTTTGATTGACTTGTTATGGTCAAGCACAAGTGAAATGCAGTTTAAAACATCTTAAAAAAAGACATTATGAAAGAGTAGCATTGATTTAATAAACATTTCCTAACGTATCTCGTTCTTGAAAACTACTTATTTCTTAAGAGCTAAAAATGGAATCTAAAAAAAGGCAAGCTGCTGGAGAGAGTTTAAGTGTATGAACATATATAATACTTCTATCTTTTTCAGGAAAATCTGTGCCATTGCTGAAATACAGGTCCCTCAGTGCATTTTCTGTCATGAACAAAGCCTCCTGAAAGTACTCTATTTACCATTTTTATTTATCTCTCAGTCTATAATATGAATTCCTCATGTCCCAGATAATGAGTTCTCATCATTAGATGCTTTCTGTTCTGCAAAGCAAAATCTTTATTTTAGAATTACATGCTTGCAGATTCAATAGCAAATTAAGTTGCAAGAATAGATTTGTCAGAAGTGATGGGAAAAGTATTCAGTGTTCTTTGCAACCATCTTTTGCATTGCTAGATAAAAGTGTTGTAACTGGACATTTTTTTAATTATTAAAAGAAGATGAAGGACAATGAACATCCTTGAAGGATGAGGCCTGTTGCTTTAAGAGTTGCACCACCAAGCAGTGACCCTTTCTTCATTTATTCCTACATTCATAAAAAGATCCACTAAAGCATAAACTGGCCTGTGGGTGGGTGCATATCTAGAAGTGATTCCTCATCTTGCCCAGACCACGGGATTTTGCACAGCTGCCTCTTGTTCTGTGTCCTTGCTTTGGTGCCTCCAGGCCACCAGAACAAAACAAGCACGTTCCTAGCTCTTCTCCCACCCTGGATTGCAGCACTTCTTGTGCAGGCCCTTTGACCCAAGAAATGTTCCCACAGCTCTTACTGTAAAATCAAGTGGTGGATTCAAACACTCGTTCTCTACCTGAATTATAAACATTTTGCTTCCAGTGGTGTGGTCGCTGGTACCTGTCCCTTCCTCAAATGTGTGCTCCACTGATGACCATTAACTCATTGTGACAGCTTCCTCTGGGAAACTGCTGCTTTGCCCAAAGTGAAGCCTCAGGAGTTAGTAATGCTGCGTAATATAAGAGCACTTACTTTGGCCATCCAAAAATAGACTCCATGGTCAACAGTACCTTGGCTTGTTTTGGTAGGTTGTTTTTAGTTTGGTCTGTGCCGAGCAGAATGACATGTCTTCTTCCAGGTTTCATTTCCATTTTTGTGTGTTTTATGAATTCCAGTATTTCTGTCAGTAGTTTTCTCAGGCAGAAAAAAGGACTATTTTTTTTTCTCCATCCTTTGAGCTTTCTTTTTTTTATTTACCGGTGGGATGGGAGAATAACATTTGAAGAGAAGTGGGAAAAGAGGTGGGTGTTTAAGGGCTTAGAAAAAGGTATGTTAAAGGTGCCCTTTGAGCTTGATGGCTTCTGTCTGGATACATGTGAGTTACCATCCCAGCGACTGCAGAATTAAAGGTGCAAATGGGTAAGTTTCTCCCAGGGTATTCTGCTTGTGGAATAATTCTTCAAATTCAGATCTATATGAATCAGATGCATGGCAGGAGTGCAGATTTCTGTGCTATTTTCATGTGAGAGTTTCTGCTATAACTCTTAAAATTGATTAGGTTATCAATGAACACACAAGCAAACAGAATGGCAAAACCCAGAATGTCAAATGTGACCTCAGCTCCTCTGAGTGATGTTGGTGCTGTCAGTGGGGTGTCCTGGGAAGCTGAGGCAGCCTAAATGCAGCTAGTTAGGATACTGTGCACAGTTCATGTCACAGTCTTGCAGCACTCACATTTTTTCTTTCATTAGTGTGTATAAAGGGCATAATGAAGAACTTTGCTTGCAGAGTTGTAACTGAAAGATGTTGATTGGGATATAGCATGAGTAAAAGCAAATAGTAGTAGCAGGTTGCCTAAAATTTATGTGTCTTTACCAACAAATTTTATCTGCTGATAAATATCATTATTCATCCTTTAGCTATTCCTAAAAAATCTCATACATTTATTAGCTACAAAATTAGCTTTCCCTCCTCAGTACCTCATGTCTGATTTTGGCCCATCAAAGATAAGAGAAAGGACTGTAGTGCTCAAGATCCAGAATAGAGATGTGTAATAGGAAAGGTAATTAGATGAAGTTCAACATCAAGGTTTGTAAGAATAAATGCTTTCATACTCTTTATCTGTTTGGGTTTTTTTCTCATGGGATAGATGATCCTGTTAGGATAAACAACAGTATAGGAACATCATGTGTTAATGATGTTAAGTGTTTAGGGATATGATTTTTGCGTAATTATGGTGGTTCTGGGTTGCTGGTTGGGCTAGATGATCTTGAACATCTCTTACAAACTTGATGATTCTGTGATGCTCTAAGTTCACTGGCCTCACTAGAATTGCACTTTCTTGTACTAAATGAAGGTATGTACCTTTTTTTCCCCAGATGCAGTGTTTTTCTAAATCATGAAGAAATTTTAAGTGGGCAGCTGATCTTCATGACTTGGTGATTATTTAATGATGTGTAAAACACACCTAAGCCAAGTTCAAACTGTTAAAATATTTATAAATACAGTTTGTTCTTACAAGTCTTCTGAAAAGATTGTATTTTAAAGGTTATTTTCCCCCCTCCCAGTTGTTTTATGATATGGTGAAAGCCTCCTTTGTGTTTTAAATCAAATGAAGAGTGAAGGTGTTATCCTTCAGGTCTTTGGCTTGGATGAAACCTGAGACAGTGAAAGTAGGAAGCTGAGATTTTTTTCAAATGTAAATGCAAGGTGAGAGATCACTCTTTTTTTTTTAAATCACATGCCTGGAAGGTGATCTGGAAAGCAGATCTGATTCCCCTTCCAGCAGTATCGACAGTGCAATGTACCTTGATGTCACTTAGTGTGAAATCGAGTAAGTTATTTACCAGGCAATCCATTGCCTACCCCAGGCCCTGAAAAACCATGACCCAAGAATGAGCACCAGGGGGTTGCCATGGGCACAATGGAGAAAAATTATGGACAAAGTGTGTTTTTTTGGTTTATTACTTGCTGCTATCCATATATCTGCTTTGTGATTTCAAACCATATGTGGAAAGCACAAGGTTTGGAAGCTAATGGGAAATACAGATGCTGATCAATAAGCATGTAATGGAGATTTTAAGGAGAAAATTAAATATTGTGAGATCTGCTATGGAAGTACAATATGTTGGGTCTTGATATGGAGAAGCATCAGGAATGGAGCTAGAGGAGAAACAGCATGGTCTGTTCCCTGCATAAATGATTTTACCCTGGTGCTTGTGCTTGTTTGCAGCTCTGTTAAGTAGGTCACTGCAGTGGAAACTGCACACGTCACTGAGTTGGGGAAATGGATGGATTTTTAAAATTTGCTGCCATTACCCACCACTTCATGGTGGTTTGACAGGCTCATGGTTATACACATGGAAAGTGACAAATGGACAGGATCTATTTTAACAGCTGAATTCTCACTAAACTTTGCAGGCAAGGTGAAAAAAGGGTGGTTAAATATATAATGAAATTATTACGCATTAGATTTAAATTTAGGAAAAATATATTATTTATTAAAGCACTCCCATAGAGACCACATACACAGGAAATGATATGCCATCCTAAGATTGTTTGTCTTGCAGTTTTGACCATCTCATGTGTAATCTCTCCAATGTCTTATTAAACACTTCAAATCTCTGGACAGATGAAAACTTTCAGAAAAAACTCATATTTCCCAAGATACTTGCACTAACATAAACCTCCCAAACATGTAGACAGGCAGAATTTGAGCTCAGATGACTTCAGGAGTTCATTCTTAGAATCACTACTCTATGCTATGTCAAATCAGGATTAAATATTATATAGATTGATACATACAGGAAAGACAAAGCTGTCTCTGTCTCCAGAAATTCAACACTAGATTCTAATGCTGGAAAAGTTCCAAGGCACATTACTAGCAGGGATATTTCTCTGCCTGTTGAACTCTTAGCTCTTGTTTTCAGGTGTCTGCTGGTTGTTTTCTCTTTCTCAACCTTCATGGTAGTTAAAATACCTGGCAGCTTGCCTGAGAAGTTGTTTCCAATATTTCATTGTAAAAAATGAATTCTGATTAGTGTTGTGTAAAAGATCACCATGCAAGAGGGCCCAGAGATGCCTATTTCATATGAAAGCTGTGTATTCCCATACAGCATCCTGTCAGTCCTGGATGCAGGAGAGGGCTATATTCCTAAACCTATTTGAACCAAAGTAAGGCATGTAGATGTGTCCTTATGTCCATTGATAAACCAAGGTCGTACCTAAATGAGGACTTTAATCTTTTTAGAAGCCCTGTACTCAACTCTATGGGTAGATAAACTTTTCAGTCACATTAAAGCTGTTATTGATTTATTCCTTTGTAAACTGCCAGAGAACACAACGAATGAAGAATGGAGCTGCTCGTGATTTTGCTTTAAAGTTCAGCTGCCTCGTGACCTTAAACAAATTATTTTCTTAGTATTTTACCTTGACTTTATATGCTGTGTCTTAGACTCACTGCATTAAAGTAAGGTACTTATATTCAGGGTATAGACTTCCAACGTACTGGAAACTGTTTATGAGATGTACTTGAGACCTCAGATGTAATAAATGACTCTTCTGTGAAAAGATACATTTTTTCCACAACTAAAGATACAATCTCACTTGGCTTGATCCTGCAAGAGCTCGTCTGATGTTTTGTGAGCCTCGATGAAGCAAGTACTTCCAGTGCAAAACCACTCTTAGCAGCTCCTCACTTACCCACTGATCATTGATTGCTCCTTTTCCAGTGGGCTTGGGATGGAGTTAAAGGTGATATTTCTATAAATAAAGCTGGTAGCAAACACAGTTAATCAGTAATGCTTAGGAAAACATAGTTCTGCAACAGACCCTAAAAACATTCTCTGTTTGAAGTGCATAGACTCTAATGACAGCAGTCATTGTGACCCATGCAAGCTTTCCTCAGTAGCTGGTCAGTATCAGAAATACTCTGCTGGTTCAAACAGGGGGAAAAAGGTGCCTGACTCATGGGAATAAGTCAAAAGTGTTTACAGTCCTTTTATCTAAAACAAGAGAAATGCTATCATGACCTTGAGGGCTTTAGTTACTTTAATACAGCGTAACAACTGACAGTTTGTCCTGAATTTTTCTGTGTAATTTCAAGCACCTGATATGCATTATATTTTATCATAAACAAAAATACAAAGGTAGTTATTCAGAAGATATGTAATCCGAATTCCTCTTTTGGCTTCTCCTCTCCAGGAAAACTGAAGTTAGCCTGCTATACTTTTTATTTAAATAACTAATCAATGAGCTAGTGGTACATTATTAAATACACTTCTGAGGCCGTATTTTTATGGAAAAAATTAAATGCTCAACCCTTTAGAGACAGATGGGAATCGTCTGACTAAAACCAGACATTTTTCAGTCTCCAAAGCTTCTTTTATAATCAATAGAAAACCAAATCTGTACTGCTAGCATGCAAACTGTTCAGCATTTGAGATGGTCTCTTCAGGGTGATATGTGTCCTACATGCACCCCTTTATCTCCATGGACTGTGAAAAGAACCCAAGCTCAGGGGTAGATACCTGCTCTGTACCTCTCTGAAGTCATGAGATGACCCTCACAAATAGGGTGTTCATTACTTCTTTTGTCTTTCTGGAATTTTCTTACTTTTGCTTATAATTCCCTCCCCACTTCAGTATCCTCTTCCAGGATGTTTCCACAAACTTCTATCTCCTATAGGTATTAAACACTGTACAAAGTTGAAATCACTTAGAATGGTTGTGCAGGAGTGAGCATTTTTAAGATGTGTGTTGTGTTTCCATGAAGAGGTGCCCTAGTCCTCTATCCAATTTTACAATCCTGAGTACATCATGTAGGGAAAATGCTGTCTGCTCTTTCTATAGGTAATTTGTAGAGTATGAGTACTGGGCTTCTGCATTCATTTTACATGCTTGAAGCAGAGAGACAACTTGGGCAAAAGTTTTGGAAAACGTGACAAAGACGGGATCATGCCATGCAAAGAAAGTGGAAATGGAAGACCTAATGTTGTACATTCAATATTATTCCTGAAACCAGAGACTTCTCTGTGGTAGGCACTTTAACACCTGTTTGAAGGAAGAGAAGATTTTGCCTTCTTTACAGCAGAGTATCACCCGAGGTGTGTGCTGGGCTGGAGATGAAGCACTGCACAGCCCCTTGCTCAAGCCCTCCTCTCTTCTCCCCTCACCGCTGTGGAATGGGGAGGAGAATCAAAGTAAAACTTTCTTGTAGAGATGAGAACAGTAATAATTGAAAATAAAGTAAAATACAATACTTTGTAAATAATAATAATGATGATACTAAGAAGGGGGGGAAAATTGCTGCACAATGCAGTTTCTGACCACCTGCTGACTAAAGTCAGACCCCCTCCTTTTTCCCAAACCCACACCAGCTGCCCTTCTAGGTAACTCCCCTCAGTTTATATACTGGGCATGATGTTCTGTGGTCTGGAATATCCATTTGGTTAGGCCACCTGTTCCAGCTATGCTACCTCACAGTTTCTTTTGTGTACCTCCTCACTGGCAGATGTGTTATCAACACCATTCTCATTCCAAATACAAAACACAGTATGACAGCTACTGAGAAGAAATTAACTCTACCCTAGCTGAAAAGCAGGACAGCGTCATTCAATTTACCCATTTATAAGGTGTCACAGATTATGGGTGTTGGTGCTAATGGCGTTAAGATCCTGGTACACAGCAGGTGTCTGTAGTAGCAGCCATGGTTGCTTCTCCTTTCCCTGGTCTGGGTAGCTCCAGCTGGGCCTCATCTCCAGACTGCAGAAGTGGAGTGTACCAGAACCCCCACACTGCCCTCCTCCTCCCCTTTTTTCATCTTTCATCACAGCAGAAATTCAAGCAATGGCTCAAACAGGAGTTGGAGAGTGCTCTGAAAACATCTTCAGGTACCCTCAGCTTGTACCAGCAGCCACGTGTAGGTGGAAACATTTTTTCCCTTAGCTGCCATCCTTAATGTTTTCTGTTATGTTTTGTTATATGGTCTAGAATCTATAGTCCATTTTCCTAATGCCTGTACAAAAGAAAACATCAACAAAAAAATGCAGAGGTACCAACAGTGGGCAGCCATGCCTGCAGCACAGTCGCATACTTTTGGTCCTGTGTTATGGCCATGCATTGCAGAATGCTGGAGATTTTATGCAAAGAGATACACAAACAACATCAGTTCGCGTGGACACCTCAAACAGGAGCTTAAAGGATAATTCTCACAGAATTATCCTGATGGTGAATTGAGTCTGAAAGGTCATGGCTATAAGCTCTGCTGGAGATGATGAAACAGCATTTCTGTCAGAGTTCAAGTTTAATCGTTGGCATTTCCAGGCCCTTTTCCCTAATCCTGGGTCACGGCATAAACCCTGACAATGCTATGCCTGATGTTGGTTTTCTTTTAATTTAGGAAAAGGCAGAAACCATCTCAGTTGGTAGTCAAGTCACACACGTGTGAAAAAATATGTCATTAAAATATAGCTGGCTTTTTGGTCCCTCAGTGGGTATAATGAAATAAAATAGAGCCCAGTAAATAAGCAATACTCAATCAAAAAAACACATTAGAGAGCAATGGACTTCACTTGCGAAGGGCTATTAAATCATATTATTTTTAGCTATGTGTTTAATAATCTCTAGGAACTGTTAAGACCATCTGCATGCTGACACATCTGAACAGAATTCAGTATTTTTGGAAAACTTTTAAGCTTCTTTTGTAGTCCGTGAAATATACAAGGGAGAGGATATTATCTTTGGATGTTCAAATCCAAGTTATATACCTACTGACATTTTCTTAACTCATGACATTCATTTTCTATGTCTCTTTCTTTTTAGGAAGCATTTAAACAGGGTCTTCCAGTCCAGTAAGGAAATGAAACTTACAGACTTTTCAATGATAAAAAGGATACAGAACCATTGCATAGTTCAAAATAATGACTCCATAATAGGTGATAACTATAAAGTTCATTTTCTCCCCTGTTTTCTCAGCTGTGGCAAATACTTCATACTTAAAAATGATCATTAGGGTTTAGATTTTCTTTTCTTTGCTTGGGGCTTTTTTATTTTAGTGATTCTGCTACCTTTCTAGTTAAAAAAGTATATTAACTGAGAAAATAATTTTGTTAAATTGGTGTGCTAACACTAAAAAAGAAAAATAAGTTTCTTTGAAAGTTGAAACTATTCTGATTACATTTGCATTTTTCTACATATCAACACTAGCTGAGAAACTGCTTCTGAAACTGAAGATTATGTAATGTCAATGAACTACAGCCTCTACTGATTTGCAGACCACTTATCGCTTCTGTGGATTTCTCAGCTAACATGATTCAATACTTAAATAATCCAAATGCCTCCCATTACTGGGTGATTTGTGGATTTGGTTTTGTTATGGGTCATTTGGGTTTTTTTTAAACCTAACTCAAAATTACCTCTGTGTGCTATAAATTTTCCTGTAATTGATACAGTCAGGAGAAACATTCGGAATCTGCAGACAGCAAATGCGAGGGAGCAGCACTCCAAGTAGGCATTTCCTCTCTGTGACATCCCCCCATCCCATTTCTGTGAGATGTCCCTGTGCTTTCCCTCCTGAGCAGTGTGGGACCTGGTTGCCCCTCTCTCCTCTCAGTGCTGTGCTGGCCCAGTGTGGATCAGGGGATGCAATCAGAGGATCACCCCATGCAAGGGTGAAACCTCAGGTTCCCTGGGGCTGCTTGGCACCCCAGGCCTCTCTCCACGGTCTCCAGATGGTAATGCCTCTAATCAAGGTCACCTGGGTACCATCTTTTCTACTGTTGTGCCAGACTTCCCCTGCTTCAGCTGAAGGTCTCTCGTGCCAGCTATCAGCATCAGGCTCAATTGCTCTGGGATATTTCAGCCAAGTCAGAACACGATGTAAAATTATGTTACTTCTCCTATTTGTAGTTTTTAAAACCTGTTTCACAGAAGATGCCAATATGATGGAAGTCTCATCCTGTGGCCAGATACAAACTTCTATTGCTCCTTAAGAAAGTGTAGCAGCCCCAAAGGAAAAGGCTAGTGACTCATGGGGCTAAACTGGAAAACTTTACATATATTTCACAGTGTTTTATTAGAGGCAGACATTCACTACCTGCTAATTTTCTAGTGTTGTTTTTCAATTATATCTTCTATTGTTTCTTTCTCCTGGTACTATTTTTTATTGTTTCTATTTGTTTCACTAATGCAATTAAGAGCAGAAATAGTAGATCACTACAGCAAGGAGGAGTCAAAGTCAACAGGCTTCCAATTAAACAAAAGAAGGAAACTTTTTTATGTTGAATTATTTTTGTAGAGATTTATAACAGTAGAAATTTGTTCGGGACCAAATGACTATCAGAAAACAAAGTATCAAAAAGCAGACTTGATTGTAAAAAATTTTCATAAGGAATACAAATCAACAGCAATGTAAAACTTTGCTTAGATTAGGACTTTAGTAATTCCTAAAATTCAAAACCATTAGTTAATTCACATATATGGCATTTTATTGCTTAAGATACAAGTGTTGTCTGAGTCTAGTACAGACCTTTGAGTACTGGAATAGCACACTGACATCTGGCAAGATTTGCTTTCAGCTAAGAAATGGTATGAATTTTACGAAACCATAGATAATCCCGTTTAACTTGACCTTATGAGAATTTTAGGATGTGCAATAGTTAGACTTAATCCTTATGTGCATGTGCACACTGAAGCATTATCGTTGTCCAGACTTACAGTTTGGGGGTTATTTGTGTTCTGTGTTCAGGCTGTTTATGGAGTTACCAGGGGACCTCTTTAGACTGACACGTTTAATCACCCTAATGAAATTAGGCAAGCTGTTTGGGCACTGCCCAGCAGGCAGCCCGAGGCAGAGCAGGTCAGGCACTGCTCTCCCCTTCACTGCTGGCAGCGGAGCAAGCCCTGCGGGGAGGTTGATGGCCATCCCTGTGCCTGATCCGTCTGCCTCAGTGTGAGTTCAGCAGTTGATTAGAAACAGTTACAGGGTAGGAGTTAATACGGTAGCCATGAGAAGTTACAAATTCTGCCTCTCAGTGAAAGAGTGGAGTTTGTACCTGGCATTTGCATGTATATTGTGTATATGTTCTGTACACTGACTGTGGTGCCCCAAGCAACTCTTCTGCTTGCAAGTCTTTGTAACAAATCCCAGCAGTTTGCCCTAGTTTATCCAAACTTCCAAATTTTGCTCTGTTTGCTCTGCACAATTTTCAGCGAAAAAGTGTGTGGCAGCGTAAGAGGGCCAAGGTTCAGCAGTGGCTGCACGAATTTGTTGAGAATTGCTTTACTATGCATACTTCTTAAAATTGAAAATGTATTTCTATTTAATATCCTTGAGAGAGGCAAAGATGGCATCACAGGAGTAGGATAAAAGGCTGCTAGATAAATATGCCAGTGAGGATTTATATAGACATTTTCTAATGGGTAGAAAGCAGGTTATGAGACAAGACAAAGCCTTAGCTTAATATACTTTGAGATAAGAGCAGTAGACGTATCACCATCTGGTTTGCTTCATGTAACAGTTTTTCTCCATTGGTCAGTGCACCAAGGGGTGTTTAACAAGGAATTTGAGAATGAGTAGGAGTTTTACAAGTTAATATCTTTCCTAGGGGTGTGGGCACTCAGACCTTTGGAAAAGAAATACTGATAGCAGATACAAGCAGGTATTGGCCTCTTACTGCACTGTAATTGTTTTCTCTTATAATTTCAATAACTAAGTAATGGTTATGCCTTGCAAAGGTTGTGTGTGTGATTGTCAAGTATATGCCATTCAAAGTATTTTGCCTAGCTGTTCTACAATACTAAACTTAAACTTGGGATAATTTTCAGCATCCAGTGATATTTTTCTAATACGTAGTTGCACAGCCTGTGATTTGTGGTGTAGAAACATCTTCCCTGAAGTAGTACTTTTGAATCTAATAGGTCTTCCTGCATTTATTCCCCATTCCACTTGCTCTCAGGAAACCTGCAAAATTTTGGTATACGCAATATAATATATCAAGGAATTCCACTTACTAAATATGTACTATGCAAAGAGAAGTACCTTCTCCTGTTTGTTTATTCTGAGTCTGCAACTTGATGATTTAATTTGAAAACCCACTTATTGTAATATAAGAAACACTAAATAATCTTTCTCTGTCTACCTTTTCAAGTTTCTTCTTTCTTTTCTCTGTTTTCTCTAATAAGTCCTGATGTTTGATTTTCTAAATGCTGATGAACACTGCTGCAATGGAAGTGGTTTGTGTAAAGTTCTCTATCATAACTCTCTTTGCAGAGCAGTAAGTCAGAAACAACTGCCTGGTATTTAAAGCCAGGTCTGTTTTCCTCCACATGTGGCAGTTTGTATCAGTACTGCATTTCATCTGCTCAATGGTTCAGTTTCATGTTGTTGTGCTGCAGTACTTCACAGTCAGTTTTTGTTGATTTGAGTTATTCTGTGTAGTGTGATCAGAAAACTTGCCACTTTTTTCCATCTTTTCCAGATCATTTATTAATGTGATGAATAGCCCAGGGCCTAGCACAGATCCATGGGGAACTTTGCTGTCCACAGTTTCCACTAAGAAAACTAATTTTTTTCTCCTGTTTTTTTATTTCATATCTTTATTTAATTATTTATCCACATGAAGATTTCTGTTATTGCAAGGCAGCTTACTATCCTTAAGAGCCTTTGGACTAGTCAAAGTTGTTTGAAAATCCAAGTAGGCATCACCTCCATCTGCACGGTGCTGTCAAGGACCTCTGATGAATTGGTAAGGTGTGTCTTCCCTCCATGATAGCCATACTTGTCCCAAAATGTCATACATCCACTATAACACCTTCTAGTGCAATTTCCACCCATCTATCCACTGCTGCAGATTAGACTCACTGGTTGGGTGAAATGAACTGCAAAGGATTTCTGTCTGCATCAATTATATCTAATTTCTTAATGGATGTAGCAAGAGATCTCCTCTTTGAGGTCCTTTGGAGGGGTTAAGGAATGGGTTAAGCAATGGGGAATACTGCTTCTCCTCCCTGCACATCCTTCATCCATCACAGTGATCTTGGATAGAAACAGGAGAAGCCTCCTCCGGTGTTTCATTTCACCTGCACACCATGTGAGATTGTGTGGTTGTGAAATTGCACAAGGAACTCTTGGCCCAAAGGCAGTGTAAAGGCCTGGTCAACATATTTTGAGACTGCATTCATAGTATCAGATATGACTATTTATTGACCAGATAATATCTAATTAGTATAAAAACAGGTTGACCACTAGACCTTATGACAAACTTGACTAAGAAGAGTTAGTATTTTTAGTGTGTTCCACCCCTAGGAATGGTAACTGCCAAAGAAACCCCCCAGATTATAGAAAATCTCTAGAAATATACTCTTATTATTAAAAATAAGCAGTTGGATTCAGTGAAAAAGGAAGAGCTCACTGGAAGGAAGTTGGCTGTGTGCTCTGGTGGACACGTGGATCATCAGCTAGCAGATGTCATTTCACCTTTTATATGTCCCACACACAGAAGCCCCCTGAGACTGCATGTTATGTGTTACGTCTGTGCACATCCTCAGCATGAAGGAAAGTCCTGGGGATGCCCCCACGTTTCAAAAGGAGCAGTCCTGGCAGGAGGTGGGGGGCCTGCAGGATGGTGTGGGCATGGAGATGCAGCAGTGAACCCGACTGCCCTGAGAGCATCCTCCTGTTATGCCGGCGCTGTACATCCACTTCTGCTTTTCTCCTGAGATGCTGCTGTGCAGGAGCTCCATCTAGTGCTGACATTTCTTATTCCAATTCCCTACGGCGGCAGAGTAAATACACTGATACAGAGGCAGCCAAGTCAGGAAGGTGAATTTGCCAGGGCCAGCCTGCTTTCCAGAATGCAGAGGGCTCCTGCATAACATACAGAAAGTGAGACAGAAGAGAATGTTCGGGGATATTTTTGGACTGTGTTGGTATCGTTGAGATGCAAAAGGGAATTCTTTGCTCTATTTATGCCACTGGGAGTTTGTTGTTTGGATGGATAGGCATATTAATAGCATCGCAGAAAAATAAAGTAGTACCCAGTGATGCATGTTAAGTCACCAGATACAGCCAGGAATTAAGATCTCCTTTACAGCACAAAATAAACACTTTTAAAAATTCAGCAAAGGAGGAGGAAAGAAAGAGGAAAAACCCAAGAGATTTCTTTCCTATTCAAAGTAATACATGCTGTCTGTATTGAAGATACCACCAAACACAAAGGAAAGGGTATGTTGTACAAAGGATGGAACACAGAAATGACCACTGAGAAAAGAGCAAGGAAGATTTACTGAGCAGGACCAGTAATGCTTGTTGTCAGATTTGTCACAGCAGGGTTGGATCCAGCAGTGATTTCTCAGTGATTTCTTTCAAAGTGCAAAGTTCAACTGTGACTTCCATTAGAATTAGAAGCAGGAAGATAATTCTTTGGAGAAAGGAATGATTGCCTGTTCTAATGGACTCATGATTCCAAGTCATCTTAGCAAAAGAGAACAGGCATTAGATAAATGGCAACTGGTGCATTTATTTCTATTCAAAGCTAGTGGTTGATATCTGAGGTAGCCTGTATTAGGAAAGTGGTTGTAACTGCTAATGTTCAACAAATGAATGTAGGAAATTTTTTCTCAATTTCAAATAAGTAGAAATGTTTTTAATGTCTTAAAAATCAAAAGTAAATTGTGCTCTGATCACTAATATGTGGGAGCAGCTAGAATAAGAGTCACCAAATGAAAGAATATTTGATGATTTTGACCATTTATTCTGTGTTTATCATACAGATATTTAATAGGCATATCCATAAAGCCAATAGTATTTTGGAAGCACATCTCATTCTCATCCATTTCTGTCAGTTTTTGAGGCATCCACGCACTCCTCTGCAGTTCATATCCTTTATATTAGCCCTGAACTTATCAGGAGTTGTTGTAGTCACACTGTGGTTTTGCTAAATCATAAAATGTTCTACTGTGATTTGTTTATTCAGGAAAGCCAGGCTAGTACTGGTTGGTTGTCCGCCAAGACCAGTCCTCACTTGGAGTCTATTCATCTTAACTGTGAAATGTATTCTAGGTTCAGCAGGCTTTCTTTTTAACTCTGGAAAGGTTTGGGGTCTTCTGCCAAAATCTGCTGGCAGGTGGATATGGGCTCCTAAAATATGTATCTCCTTTTATTGTTTGGGACAGAAAAGGAGGAAGTGGACAAAATTCTGGGTATTAGTGAAGAAGGAACAGTAGCCATATATGTCTGCCAATCTCCAGACCTCTTTGAATCCCTTCTGAATATTAATTTGTAATTCTCATCTCAAAAAATGAAAAAACCTCCAAACATCAAAACCCCAACCCCGCCAACAAAAACTGAAACCTTTGATTGTAATTTTTTGTGAAATCTCATGTGCACAATCTCTCACATGTTTCTCTCTCAGCTTTGCTCATTTTATGCTGCCTTCCCACTAGCCCTACTGGCTATGGAAGTTGCTATCTAACTTAACTGTGTTTTATCAATTTAACTGAATTTCTTTTATTCCGGGTTGCCTATCCGAGATTTCACAGGGCTATCAACATTTTCACTGCCACTTTTTGGCAATTCCAGTATCATGAAAAAAGTGATGTAACCTGCAGAACCTCACTGGAGACTGTATATGACATAGGTTTTTCCTATCTTGGCTGTAGCAATTAAATGTGTGTTATGAGACTCAGAGATAGAAGGCAAAATGGAATTCTAATTTTTATTTAAACAATTAACAAGTTTTGTTATTTTTTCTTCTGTGATAGTGTGACTTAATAGTTTTTCATATTTTACTAAAGTGCATATGCTATGAGAAAACCAGGTCAACAGATCAGTGAGTCAGCTTTTGAAAATTTCTATCATTATAACACTCTTACTTCCTCACCTGCAAAGAAATCTCTGATGGCAGCAATTACTATAGTGATTATCACTGTATTTTTGTGGAAGAAATGTATTGATTTTAATGGAAGCAGAGCCCAATAATTTTACTTATCAGTATTAACATTAACTGGTGCATAAAAAATGGAAACAAAGGTGATGATAGAATGCATTGCTCTCATGAAGTCTTTGATGCTGCGGCAGTTATTAGGTAAGACACTTTGGCCAAGAGCAACAAAATTGCTCCTGAAGAATAAGCAACCATTAGAAAAAGAAATTGTTTCCCCTTTTTTAACCTCTTGCTTCTTCTAAACCTCTCTTGTGAATACTAGACCTACAAATTGTATTTCATGCATAGTCCCTGGCAGATGATACTAAGATATGTTTTCAGAAAGATACAGAAGTACAAATATGTTGGAAAGGTCATGACTTTTAAGTTGCTTAAATTGTTTATGTTTCATTTTCATGTGTGGAATGTTTTATTTCTGTAGACAACTAACAGAAAGATTCTCTTTTTTATTCAGGGAAGTTATTCCCTTGAAAACAGCACTGAGTCACTGATCAAACTAGTTTTGTATAATTCAATAACATATTTATGTAACATCATTCAGTAGCACAACTTGGAATTAAACTCAAAACTTTAAATTTGAGGTATTAAGAGACTTCATTTGAAGAGAGCTGTTTCTTACTGCTGTTCTTCTGTGTTTAAATTTAAGTCCTTGAGCAAGTATGATGAAAGGTGTCATCCAGAAGAAACAGCAGAAGAATACCTCAGCATAGGATTCCCCCATATTCCCAACTTGGGGTGCATCTCCATTTTATCTCCATCTTACAGTGCCACAGAGCTTTTTAGCATATTTTCCAGCTAATGGAAGAGCAGATTTAGCAGCTGGAAACTGAGAGTCTAGAAAGAAGGGAACATAGCTGTGTTAGGACACATAACTTTTCTGAGAGACCTACCTGTTGCTCATGTTAGGTATTTACCAGCAGAGCAGTAAGTGGAGACCAGAGCATGCCTCTTCTATCCCTGCTGATGTCCTTCCAGCACTGTGCTCTTCTTTGCTCGCTGCCTCTCTGAGTTCACTGCTCGCCACTGCACAGTGGCCTGACTTCAAAAGGAAAGGCACAACTTCAGGCAGGTCCCAGCCTGCCAGCTGCTTGTTCACACTCCTCTTGCACTTCCAGCTGCATGATGTCCTTCCCAGGTGTCCTGGCTGTAGAGAGGGAGTGGAGCTCAGCACCGTGTGGATGTGGCCAGGTTGCTGTTCCATACCACACACATCATCACTGCAGGCATGGTTTCGGGGGGAAGAAAAGATGAGCGTGCCCCTGGAAGTGTGTCATTTTGTTTCACTCTTCACTGGGGGGCATTGCTGGGATCAGCCCTGTGGACCCTGTCCTCTGTTGTCACTGCCTGTCCCCTTCCCACTTCCTCCAAGACACATCCTGGAGTTGTCGTTCTGAAAAAGTGGCAGCCTTGGCTCCAAGACATTGTGCTGAAAAGTAGCACCTGTGCAGGAAGCACCTGCAGGGAACAGAAGGGCAGAGGGGAGCCTGGTCCCAGCCAAGCTGAGCCTAAAGGTGCTGAATGGAGCCAGGTGGAGCAGGGTGGAACAGTTCTAGATGGCCATGCTACATGGAATTTAACCAGTAGAGCACAGCAATCTGAAAAAAAAACCAGGCATCACAGCACATACTATCCAGCTTTTGGGAGATTTGTCCATCATGGTTTTCATTGTATCAGGCTTGGGAACACGAGTGCTGAGTGCAGGAAGCATCCACCATCTTTTCTTTGTCTGGAGGAACCATCTCTGGCACTGAGCATGGGAACAGCCACCATCCTGGCTTTGTCTTAGCGGCCACACAGAACTAAGCTGAGGTGATGAACAACTTCTTGTGTGTAAAGCACCTTCTCTTTTTGTATTCTTTTGTTATTAATATTGCTGCTATTACTGTGCTTTTCTTATTTCATTGCTGTTTGCTTTCAATAAATTATTATCTCAAGCCATAGTCTCTTTGTCCCTCTCTTGCCAGAAGGGTGGGAGGAAGAGGAGTGGCTTATTTGGAGTTTCATTTCTGGCTGGTGTTAAATTACCACACCAGGATATTATGTGAAAGCTGTCCCACAAGAATGGGTGCTACATGCACACACATACAGGAATGGAGTCCTGTGATGCATGAAACATCACTATTTTCTCTTCATTCATCAACACATTCAAGTGGCAATGGCCGGAGTTGCTGTTGGTTAACCTCTGCCACTGGCAGACCCCTCTGGAGTAATTAGAGGGTGCTGTAGGTGCCATGTGGGAACTTAGTAACACTTACTATTCCCTCGATTTCCCCGCTGCATTTTGTACATGGCTGGTAGATGGTCTGCACCCCCAGGGTTGCTCAGTTTGCACCACCCTGCTATGGGGCTCAGCCACAGAACAGCCAGGCACACTCTGGTTCCATGCCTTGCACCAGGCTCAGCTGCGTTTTGTCCTGTCTCCATCTCGGTAGCTGAGTTTGGGCTGGACATGGGTTGCAGTGGTACTGGGACATGTATGGACTTGCTGGGGAGTTACTGAGGTTGGTGCAGATGATGCAGGGAGGGAAAGGTCTGTAAATGCCTGATGACAGCGCAGCAGAAGAGTGAGAACAGCTTGTGCAGGTAACAAAGAATGCTGTTTCTAGCAGTAAAACATACCGACTGGCCCAAACCTGAAGGACTGGGTGCTGATAGTAACAGTGTGACAACCCATGGTTGGAGGATCCTGCACCCACTGAGAGGAGCAGGGCCTCAAGGGTACAGTATGATACAGCTGCCATTTCTTTCCATGGTAGCTCACCGTGAAAGAAATGGTGCTGGCGCAGGTGAGCACCTTCCAGGCAGACGTGCTTTCCAGAGGAGGAAATGCCAACAGGGAGCAGCAGTCTTGCCTCAGACATACAATGTTAGTATGGGCATTTGTAAGCAATGGAGGATTTCATGACACTGGACTTCTGAAGCATATAAAACCTCTATCCAAAACACAGTTTGTTGCCAGGGAGGCACCTGTAAGCAGGGGGTTTTATGAACTGGTAGCCGGAGTCTCTTGGTCTCTCTGTTGCGCAGAAGAAATTCTGGACAGACCTCTTAAGCACAGACCTTGTGGGTCTGTGGGTGTGAGAGTGTGAGTGAATGAAAACTATGAGACAATGCCTGTGAGTGGGTAAAATCAACCTTCACAGAGGTTGAGTGTGGCAAACCTCTCTTGGGTTTTTGCAAACCCTTGGATTTAGTTTTTCTCCATTAATTTCTTGTTGAAGAAGGTGCTATTGCATCCCTCCACGCTCAGTCTGCCTAAGGTTACTTGTGTCTTCTTTTCATTGCCCCTGGTGCTTGATAACTGGAACATAGTGCAGGATTCCCTTACAGCATGCAACCAGGGCCTCTCCAGGATGCCTCAGGACTCTAACCGTGCTCTAGCGTAATGACTTTCAGGACATTTAAGAGAGCAAATATACCTAAGTTAGTAGTCAAAACTCTGACCCAGTGTAGGCTGAATGCATGGGATTCTCAGTTTTTCCTAGCCTCCAGACCATGGACAAGCTGCATCCCCTCTCCAGTTACTACATCAGTGAGCAGCATAAACCAGCAAAAACTAATAAGAAAAGGTAACGCTTTTAGCTGGGACTCATGGGAACAAAGTGTAATGATTTGCTGTGCCTTTCACAGCGTACTCTGTGCTGTGCTGCCAGAGAGAAATGTACAGATCCTTAAATAAAAGTAAATAATAGATAATGTCTCAGATGATAGCCCTATAAATAGATGTCTGTCCTGGTTTATGACTTGAAATTTAATTTCTTGCACTCTACTCGCTGCAACTAATTGCCATGTAGAAAGGCCTATGGTCCACACCCAGCTAGTCTCAAAGTCACTTATTTCCATGGTTAACTTTTGAATAATTATCTATTCCTGTAATGCAATCTGCAGTGGAGTTTTTGACATTTTTCAGTACTGTTCAGTGAGAATCTCATTTTTGTTCCTATATATGCATGAAATGTTGGGGGAGCAAATTACATCTCTCACTGTGATTGACTCCTGTGGAGTTATTTGTCTAGGTACAGCTTGAGGCTCGAAATATTTGTTGTAAGCAAATTCCATTTAGATTTGCAATTCGTGAACCTAATTTTGTTGCAATTTTAGAAAAAATTACTCATTTGAAATTAATATACTCAGTCTACACAGTCATAAATGTTACTACACAATAAGAATGAAATATTGGCATAATGAATTATAATTATTTTCTTGTTTTTATAGCCTACATTAATTTTTTAAATTTGTTTTCTCGTTATTAAGACCATGGAGATTGCGCTCAAGTCTTTTCTTCAGAGACAATTCTAAAGTATTTAATTGCTTTTTTTTTTTTTTAAGATGAGATTCTCACTAATTCCTCTGACTGCAACAGATAGGGCATGAAATAGAATACCAGGTAACTGCAGGATTTCTGACAAAGGTCACAACGATTAAATGCACATGGCATTAAGAAAACTCCGTATGCAAAGCTGGGAGGCATAATGAAAACTGAGAAGATTTATTCTGCTTCAGCCAAAACAGCTTACAAGAAGGGCAAAAGGGAGGCTGAGGAAACTGTGAGTCTGTTAGTCTAAAATCAGTGCCTGGAAAAATTATGGGGAGGATCACGCCAGGTGCTATAGAAAAGCATGTAAAGGACAAGGCAATCGTCAGTTTATTGCTGGCAGCTCATTCACTGCAAGCTGACAGCTCATGTACACCTGATCCCCATATTTTATTTCCAGCCAGTGTCAAACTGGCTGAACACAAAACCTGGTTTTGCCTTTTTTATGAAATTACATTGTTTCACTCCAACAAATTAGTATCTGTTATAATTGATGAAAGGTTACTGGTGTGTTTCTAGCATTCAGCTACTGAACTAATAAAAGAGTGAGATTAAAAACACTTGTTTGGTTGTTTGTTTTCTTTTTAATTAAAAAGCTGTAGATATTCTTAGCAATCAGGGTCATTGGAGCTTCTCTGCCAGAACATTGCAACAAGGTTATTCTTGATGTGGTTTTGACCAGTCTTGGCTTCTGTGTCAAGGTGAAAGACCATCTGTAAGGCTGGATGGAGCTGCAGTGTTGGGGCATAGAGAGTCAGGGCCCATCTCGTGACTTTGTGTGCACTGCCCCGGGTCACATAAAGCAGACTGAGACAGGGTTGCAGCGACCTCTGTTGTTCCTGTTTCTTCCTCACCTGGGTAATAGGTGTTTTAATTACTCTCAGCCAATTCAACCAAACGTATCTCACTGCTGGAAAAAGCTGCTTGTTAAATTTGTATTTTGATTTTGGCTTTGAATTTATATTTTCGTCTTTCAAAGCAACAGTTGTATTCTTTCAAAGTAATTGTAATTTTTCTGAAAAGTTAGCTGGGCTTACTAAGTTTAAACCACATGAAAAATGTTGAATTCTTCTATCTCTTATGAGCTACCTCTTCAGTGTATTCCTCATTTTCCCTTATCTTGAAATTATTAGAAGTCAATGTGTAGTGGTATTAATTTTAGTGCTGTTAAAAAGTTCAAACCTTGAAGTCTTGCTGTGCCAAACCCAAAAATAATGGCATTTTTTCCTGAACTTTTGTGGTCTGGGATTCCATAAATTACAATTCTTGTCCTCCAGGGGAAAGTGCAGTTTGTGTCATGTCAGTGGAACTCAATAAAAAGGTGAGTGAAGATGAATTGGCTCCTGCCAAGATGTGCAATTAAGAATCACAAATTTTCTTCTGTATAGAGAAGAAAATTATTTTCTATTATTTAAGGGTAACTTTTGTGGTTTTGTCTGATTGCTAATATTTGATTTATTCTTGACTGACATCACCATGATCCTAATTCAATATCTGAACATTAATTCTATGCCAGTGTAAGATAAACCTTTTCTGCATCTCAAAACAAGTAATCCTGCATTCAGGGTCAGTTGTCTTCAGATCCACTCCACAAAGCCATCCATCATAAATACCAGCGTCAGAAAAGCTAAGCATCTTCCTTGTATTAGGCAATAGGTGAAGATAAGAGGAAGTGTAAA
The DNA here is from genome assembly GCF_965178545.1 of Coloeus monedula. Lineage (NCBI taxonomy): Eukaryota > Metazoa > Chordata > Aves > Passeriformes > Corvidae > Coloeus > Coloeus monedula. Next base: position 91,705,975 of record NC_138783.1, read on the forward strand.
TGTGTGCCATAAATCATGACAGTACACACCAGAAGAAGCTGCTGGGCAGTAGCACAACCACAGGGATGAGCAGGCAGAGCTGTCAGCCAGGCTGGACCTGAGAGCCCAGTGGTGAAAGCAGCAATCCAGGAAGCAGGGTCCTGAGCTAGGGAAATCTGAACATCCTATCTGGTTTTTCTAGGCAGCACCACACACAGAGAAATGTAGGATATCCTCAGCAAAAGTACAGCTCACTTGTCACCTCATCAAAGTAGGGAAAATGCAGTCTCAATTGCTGTCAGAGGTAGAGCAAGAACAGTAGATCCTTGCTGTAGACAACCCAGCTGGCAAGGGAGAGATTTCTTATTCCCAAGACAGTTTTCAATTCGTCCATGATTGTTTAATCTAAAGTACAAAAATAAATCTGTAACAACTGACAGAGGCCTAAGTTTCAAATACAAAATCTGGATTTTTGCCTTAGGTACCTACATGAGATAAATGTTTTTGATAGAGAGAACCTCTTTAGTCAAGTAGATAAAAACATGGAAAGCAGCAATGCTAAGAAAGTGAAGATAATTAAGTGTGGGCTGGGAGCAAGTACAGAGCAGTAGATTATTTTCTCCTGAGTCCAAGGGCTTTCAAGAGTGGTGTTAAGTAGGAAATCAGATTAGGTGAGGGATGATCAGAAAGTCTCCCCTCTCTCCAAAACAGCCTAGCCTTAAAGCAAGTTTATAAGTCAGCTGAATTTAGTGGAGCTATTACAGCTGTAAATGTATCTACTCTTTAGGACTGACTTCCCAGTAATGTACAGAAAATAATTTAGTAGACTCTTGTAACAAGAAAGGTGTTTTCTTCTTCAAAAGTTGCCTTCTCCTCACACCCTTTTGCTTTCTTTTCCACTGTGAAATAAGGCATCCTATTGCAGCAAGCAGTGCTCGCATTTCCCCTGGGTCCTTTGCCGTGCCCAGCTCCGCACAAAGTAACTGCAAATTGTTGTCAGGATGACAGAAATATCTGTGCCTGCATTCAGTTAACTCAGAAATGAGTCACTGAATTGTAATGAAAAGTGGAGCAAAATGCTGTGCCTGGGGAGAATATCTCACTGTGCCCTGTGTGGGTCTGTGTGTAGGGTGTTTTGCCCAGGTACAGGATAGAGTAGTGTTATTCCCAAGGGAAGTCTCTGACTCACCTCTATTCCATGCCTGGGAAGGAACTACAGGAGAAGCTGACAGTTAAATGCAGAAAATGGATTACATCTATGGATTCCTCTGAAGAACACCTTTTCTTTTAAGCCATTTGCTGGGAGTAGGTACCACTCAAAATCAGAGAATTTTGGCAGGCTATGTATCTCAGTGCTACTGTGTAGTTGGCTGTTGCTAATAGCAAAGATGAAGAAAAAACTTGTGGAGAGAGCTGGACTGATGTTGATCTATTCAGGTTTTTCATCCTACAGGAGCAAAAGAGAGTGGACTGGAAAATATTGGAAAATATGGTTTTAAAGATCTTCAAACAAGTTCCTTCTGTCATAAATCCTTGAAGTGGTATCCAGTGTTGTAAGGAGGCTGCAAAGAATTGTAAGGAGGCTGCAAAGAGAACAAAACCATAGGAAAAAACAAAACACACTCCATTGAGTCGTGATTAAGAACCTGCCATAGAACACCATAAGGTTTTGTAGAGGGGCTTGGGTCCCAAACCTTGAAAAAGAGAATGGAAATATCCTACAACCCAAATTTTAAAGCCTTCCTCTGGAAGACGTAGCAGGTTTATGACACATAGGGCTCAATATTAACCTAAATCACTTTTAAACTTGATTGTGTAATATATATGTAAATAAAGTTGCAATCTGCCATATCCCAGTCATAATGTGGACATTTTTTTAGTGCTATTAAAAAGTTCAAACCTTGAAGTCTTACTGTGCCAAATCCAAAAATAATGGCATTTTTTCCTGAACTTTTGTGGTCTGGGATTCCATAAATTACAACTTTTGTTTGCTTTTTCCATGCATGAGTGGTCAGAACTGAAGGTTCGTCTAGCTGATGGCGCAGAGCAAGAGAAGCGAAAGTTTCTTTCACTTTGGGGCTCCCAATTTTGAATATATAGTTTTGGTTTTTTTTTTTCTTTTTTATGTAAAAGTCAATGCACTATTTGGAAATGCTCATGGATGTTAAAAATTGAATAGTTCTTATCAAGGGAATATTTCACCATTTTATCGCCTCAGATAGAAAATTGATTTCCTCTTAGTAATACTAAAACAGATAAAGCTGAAAACCTGACTAGAAGATGAATATCTCTCAAGTATAAAAATCTTCCAATGTAAGATAAATCTGAGTTAAACAAAATTTGACATGATGGACAGAGCAACCAGGACCAGTGAGGATTAACACACAGAATAATGGAAATGTTTTCACTGTTGCTTCAAATATATAATAACCAAAAAAATCATCTGCTTTCTTGGGATTTGGAATGAATACATGCAAAATAATGGAAGTAAGCATTTCTATTGCTTGGTTCATTGCAGGCATCGTGTCCCTGATCTCCCTGGCTGTGCTGTCCTACGAGCGCTACAGCACTCTCACCCTGTGCCACAAGCGCAGCGATGATTACCGCAAGGCTCTGCTGGCGGTCGGTGGCTCTTGGATTTATTCCCTGCTCTGGACCGTGCCACCTCTGCTCGGCTGGAGCAGTTATGGGATAGAAGGTGCAGGGACAAGCTGTTCGGTACGCTGGTCCTCAGAGTCAGCTGAGTCCACATCCTACATCATCTGCCTCTTCATCTTCTGCTTGGTTGTCCCTGTGATGGTCATGATGTACTGCTACGGGCGCCTCCTGTACTTGGTTAAACAGGTAAGCAGCTGCCTGCTCTCACAGTGCAGACTGCTCTGAGGCAGGTTCTGCATTTCTCTTTTATCAAATTTGGAAGTACTGATGGTTGAGAGCAAATCAGCAAGCCAAAATGTAATTGAAAAGACTGCAGAAAGCCTCAAGGAAAGAGTGTGAAGTCTTCTCCAATCTTTTTAATTCTCCTGAAGCTCCAGTCAGAACAAACAGATATCATGTAGATACTGATTTTGTGGCTGGTAATACTGTGTTCTGAGAAAACTAGCATATCAGAGTGAAGTTTGCAGTTGTAATGAAGCAAAAACTTGTTTACCTGTTTATAAATAAGATATCCATGCGAATTCTTCTTCCTGATTTTGGATTATGACATTTTAATTATTTCTGCTTCTTAATCTCTGGAAACTTAACTATACAGTAATGCAATTCTACTGTGATTTATTGAGTTATCCCAAGGATCAGCTTCTCTTTGTTATTCTAAGCCACATGTAATTTTTTTTTAACTACAACCACCATTACTACTACTACTACTGCTACTACTACTACTCCTCCTACTACAGTGATGTTTTTCGCAGTGGTTTAAGGTGCTCTGCAGATATTCCAAAATGAATGTTACAAAAGACCCTGAAAAGGGTGTGGTATTGTGAAGTCTGAATACCCTTGGTACAGTAATGAAATGGTTTAATGATGAATAATGAGAGAGGAATTAATGTATAGGTGTTCTCTAAAAAGCAATTCTCTAAAATGTTCAGATGAATTAACTAAAGGTGTTAAATGGGAAAAAAAACCCAGTAAATCCCTGAACTGAGGCTCTCCTACAGAATTAAAGTGAATGTAGTTTGCTTTGATTAATCATAAGGAATTAAGTTTGATTGTCTTACACAATTTGTCAAAACTTTGAGAACACTTGAAGCCCAAATGGGAAATCTGCTCCTCTTTGAGTACTGAGTGGGCCAGTAAAATCCCTTTGATGAATCACACATTAGTACTCTTATTAAACGTTGTGCAACAGGGAAAAAACTTCCTGTGATTGTAAACCATTAAAGTGAAGTATCAGTCCATATCTGATCTCTGGGCAGCAGTTTCTTTTGCCATCACCTTAAAGTAAGAGGCAGGGTCTTGGAATACGTGGTACTGAAATCATGCAGAAGATACATGTTTCTTAAAATTTTTGCTTCTCTTTCATTCAGGTCTCACTGCCCTTGCTGACAACAGCCACCATCCATAGCATACAAATACTTGTATGGATGAAGCTTCTGTAGCCTCCAGTGCTGAATGGAGACTCACGTTATTCTATTCACTTTTTTTTTAATTCACTTGTATCAAAAGTATTCATAATCTCTGATCTGCCTGATGGGTGTCAAGCTGTGGCAAACATACTGAGGGAACAATGTATCATAGAAACAATGTGTGCCCTCTATAGCCATTTTGGTCATGTAGACTGGGTAGACTGGGTGGAAGATTAGGTTGATTGATTAATGAGCTGTCCAGAGGAAAAGAAAAAAGAGGGAAGGAATAGCATTTTTCACTATCCTCTCTCCATTCTCCTCATGCCTTCCAGAATGGTCAGTAAGCCTGTGCGGTGCTGAGGTTAGAGGATCCTGAGAAATTTTGTAAATGGTGGAAGTGAAAGAGAATGGAACCCAATCTTGCATAACCTGTTGGAGGGACAGGCCTTAGGGAATTAATACTTGTTAAATGCAAAGGAACTCCAGTGAGGATTAGATCATATCTTTAAAGTTAGGACTAAGGGTCCTAAGAGCTGCCTGAGTACTTGTGAAGTCTTGAATAGCTAAACCTTAAATTTTTACACTAAATATCTAATGCTTTCCTGGTGTTTGTAAAAGATTTTCTTGATAGGTTATATTTCACCAAAAAGCATCTCAATCAGAAAACTCATCAGTCCTCAGCTTTCTGTGGTATACCAGAAGCTATTTTCAGTACCATAATCCTAAAACCTTACATTTCATACATTTTCTGTGACACATATGTAAATTTCTAGTGAACATATCATGACACAGTCACTGAAGTACAGGCTTCTTTCCCTTTAGTCTGAGGTCCTTTAACTGTTCTGTAAGAAATGGGATAGTTCATGAAATGCTAAAGTATGTAATGTTTCAAGCTAGAGGAAGCAATGAGCAATATGCAAATGAAAATATAGTAGTTCTTATCTAAAAGTAAAAAGAGTAGGTAGGATACTTTAAAAAAGATTAAGAGAGTTTACTATGTTAATTGTAACTTTCTGGTGTGGGCAAAAATAATACCTTGCAATTTTCTGGCCATGTGAAGTCCTTCTGTGAACCTCTGTGTCACATATTTCAAGTAATGTGGGAGCATTGCAAACGTACTAAGTGCATTATCCCAACTTCAGCTCCTTGCTGCATCTTCTAACTGCATTTCATAGCTTTGCCAGATCTCCAGAAGTTTTTTATGTTAGAGCAATAATGGTCTTACACCCTGAAGTCAAGAGTGTGGGAGTTATGCCATTATTAATAGTGCAGTGTACATTTATTGAGGTGGAAGAAATATCTTAAGAGATTTGGGAAACTTAATGCAAGAATTCGCATAGTGCCTTCATTTTTTGTTTTCATGCACCGTGATTATAGGTCTGCCTTTCTCTTTTTCTTCTCAAAATTTAGTCAGGTGCTGTAGCATTCTGTCACTTGAAGCATTAATAGATCCCATGAAGTCATCTGCAATCTGTGTAATGGTAAAAAGCTCAATGATTTCACTAATACAGGTTTTATGAAAGACCATCTTTTCAAGCAATTACAAGTCAATAGCATCCTTGTATGAATAATGTTAATAGCAAATGCCATTAAACAGCATAAAAACACAACTCCACCATTATCTCAGAGATCTTGCCATTTATCAAGTTTGAAGAACCTTAGGAATTGCATTTATTTTTTTAAAGTTATGGGGTTTTTTTTCCATGCTGGCTTTATCTGGATGATTGCATCTGATCAAAGGGGCAAAGTTTTCTCCCTCACAAAATTTATTCGCATGTATTTTATTCATGCACATTCTACAGCACAGGGGAGGGAAATTGAGGATGGTTTCTTTTTCCTTGTACAATTACTTTATTTTTTTTTTCCAGTTTTTGGCTTGTGATGTTTCTCTGTGACTCTACTGTTGCATTCCCTCTGGAAAAAATTTCTTTGTGAAGTCAGTGTCAGTTGTTTACACTTTGAAAAGTGAGCTCCCAAATGTGGAATTACAGAGATTAGCATTGTGATCACTGTAGCACAAAAGACACAACATGATTAAAATCCTCCACTGAGGGGCCCAGAGAACTCATGTGAACCAGCCTAATGAAAATTAGCAAACCTTTTAAAAGAGATCTCTTCAGCCTGCATTATCTGCATTACATGCAAAAATCCTGCTCAAGGACAAGAAGAGTCCCAGAAGGTTGTTCCAAGAAAAGTTTTCAGTTTGGTTTTATAAAAGACTCTTCATCTCATTGTCAGTCGTCTTTTATTGAAAGCTGTGCCTGAACAAAGCTTAGCAACTCTTTGTGAAATGTAGCTGGGACATGGAAAACAATGAAAAGGACTGCAAGCAGGGCACAAAGACTTAAACGTGCAATTTGTACGCAGTGCAAGAGACTGTGTCTTGAAGTGGGCAAGGGGCCAGTGTCTCATGGGGTTCTGGAGTAAATTGACTTACAACTTGACCTGATAGTCCTACCATGTGACGTTTTCTTTTTTTACTTTTTTTTCCTGTCATTATTCCTGTTCTACTTGGAGTTTGTCTTTGAAAGGAAAAAAAAAAAAAAGAAAGAAAAGAGAAAAAATATTCAGGGAAAATTTTAAGACTATATGAGGCAGAAGTTGGCCTTGCCAGTATGTCTTGTCTTCCAGCCTGTGATGCACCTGTTAATGCTTAATTCCTCAAAAACTTCTAGTTTTAACTAGTGACCAAAATGCGAGTCCAGGCAGTGGAATTACCCAACTATTTCCCTTTATAGCAGGTTTTTTTGTTTCTTCTGAAAAGTGCCACATGATTTCTGACCTCTAGATATCACAGGAGAATCAGGTCACCTTTTTTTATCCCATGTCCTGACCTTTATGAGTTTTATCACCTTCTTGGGGTACTAGGAAAGTCTTAGTTACACAGTAGAGAACTCTCTGGTCCTCTTTCTTACTTCCTCTTCCAGACTTCAAAGTACCAAATTTAGTGGAGGAAAAGTGCTTCCACCTCTTGTGTAAGAAGTAATGCCCCAGAGTGAAATTATCACTCAATTATAAACCCAGAGAAACTAATTTTTAATTCTCTATGGTGAGATTTTGTCTCTAGGTTATTTTTTAAAGACTTGAGTATAAACAACAGTGGTGGTTTTGAAATCTCACGTGCCCACAAAGGAATTCTAAGAGAAAAAGTAAAGAAGAGAGGTAAATTTTTATGATTTCTGATTCCTTAATCTTGTTTTATATCTGTACTATTTGGAACAGTTCAATTATATCTGTAAAAACATTTCCTATATCCTTATTAATTAAAGTAGTCAGGAAAGGACAACAAGGTGGAAGAACCACACCTGTGAATATTTCTAGTTTTCCATCTCTTTTGGGAATGATCACTTGGAGGAAGAGAGCATATTAGGGCAGAATGCTTAGTGATTTAAACTGAACAAAAATCTTCACATAATACAAAGAGTAGGATGGGAACATAATTATTCCATCATTCCTTCATATGCTTCATATGCCTATTTATAGAGAAACTTGATTTTCTGAAACTTCAGCTCTGATGGCACTAAAGGTATGATTTATATAGAGAAAACTGATAAAGCAATTATGAACCATTAAATTTTAACTTCTTTTTAATCCTAAATAAAACCAGGTTTGTAGCCATGGAAGCAAATTTCAAAATTTTTGTAGTTGTTTAATTAAGAAAATAAGTCCTATGAAAAGTAATTCAGTTGAAGATGATGTTGACCTGGTTGTATGACTCCTGTCGATGATCCCTTTCTAATGTGGTTAAGTACATTTGGGATTTAATTTAATTTCAAGTATGTTTGACCCTTGCTGCATCTAAGCCTAAAGAGTCATCTATACTCATTAGACAGCCATATCTTGTTATATTTTACTGTATGTTCAGAAATTTTATTTCTTCCCTTTGGATCTTCATATACATTTTCTCTCCTAGTTTCTGGTGGCATAGAACAAGAATGATAAGTAGTTTTGCCTTTAATTTTTAAACCTTGCCATAAATATATAATAATTACATCTCATTCAAAGCAAAAAGAGATTTAGTTTGCAAATGAATTAATAGATGTTTTCTGTCACATCATCATGAAAATAAGGGAATTTAATTAATACAAATCTCAGGTTGAGAGAATTGGAATAAGCATACAAAATGTAATGAAAGGGGTCTGCTGGATTATCAAATGCTATAAAGTAATACAGCCTATCATAAAAAAAAAAAAAAAGAATATTTCCAAGTCTTCTGTACAGCATTCAGCACGCACATAGCAGTAAATATTCAACATCTGCTTACTGGTGTCTTGGGGTGACTTTGTGACATGTATCCCCTATCGCTGCCCCATGCCCAGAAAATTACTGTGCCTTTAAACTGAGCCTGAGAGGGGGGAGGAAAACCTGAGCAAAACTTCTTCAAAGCAGTTTGCAGCTTGTTCAAGGTCACACAGAGATAGAGACTTTTTTTCAGCTGTGGCAGGAGAGCGAGAGTGGGGAAAGCACCCGGCTTGCTTTTGGCTGGGTTTTTTTCAGCTCCTTTTTCTTTCTCCGGAGAGAGACGGAGAGTTGAACTTTTGTTTTCCTGGGAGTTTCTTTTTTCCCTTTTTTTTTCTCTGCTGGACTGTTTCAACATCAGAATACGTCGGGAGGAATTTCCACCGAGGCCTTGGCCCTGGAGGTGGGCCCACCACCCCATCCCAGGTCCAAGGAGGGGGAGAGAGATTTACGGAAGGACTCTGAAATTTTCCCAGGTTTCTCTCAGCAGGCCGAGAGGTTTTATTATTTAGCATCATTACCCTTTTTCTGTGTGTTTGTTAAATAAACAGTTTTTATCTCTTTCACTTTCCTTCGAGGAAAATTTATTTTTTTCCGGAACATGGTGGAGGAGGGGTGGTTGTGACCTGCCTTCTCTCAGAAGATGTATTTCTAGATTTGGCCAAACTGGCACACTGGGCAGTTGTTTGACCTTTGCCAAATTCTTCATGTGCAAGCCACTACACAGCCAGAACACAAACCTGGCAACAGACCATTTTTTTGGATTCTGTGATGATAACAGGAACATTTTGTGGTAACAGACACTCAGGCCATGTTTTTTTATTGTTTGAGTCTATGGTATTTGCTATAAGAATGAGCTTTAAATTATGAGAGCAATTTACATTCCTTTGTAATACTGTATTTTTTTCAGAATTTCTAGATCATATCTTCAGTAGAAAAGCTGACTGCTTTTTGTTGTTTCGAGGCAGAGGAGCACTGAAAGACATTAGACTGCATATAGCATGTCTCTGTGATCAGTGATCAGTTCTTTGAAGTTCTGATTATTTTCAAGCCTTCTTGGCTTCTAACATGATCAAAATTATCAGAATACTGTAGGTGAGGTGATATCTGGAACAGCTGTTTTGAAAATTATTGGTAAAAAAGCCATGGAATACTTTAAAAAAAAAGACAAAAAGTCATACCTTGCTACTTCTTAGTAAGTTATTAAATTATGTTGAATATGTAATTTATTCAGACTCAGATTGCAATCAGTAGATGGTATTACATGCATAAGAAATCCTTGCATAGCAACTCTTTCTGTTTAAAAGTTTTCTGATAGTTTCTGTAACCACTTTCATCTTCATGGCCCATGAGTCCATATTGTTTCTTTTCTCCTTTACCCTCACACCATTCTTTACATAGATAGATCTCCTCCTTCCTTCTTTCAGTAAAAGATTTCCATAAATTTTTTCCTTTGATGGTTTGAAGGTGCTGTGAATATACACTGATTTTCCAAGGCTTTGCAAAGCTGATACTACTATTCCTACTGTACTGAGGGAAAGCACGTGGTTTTGAGAAATTACATGTGAGAATTCAAGACATTTTAAGAATATAACTAGCCTAGTTTTTTTCTCTCTATGTTCCTTCTGTATCCAGTAGAAAAAGAAAATCACATCAAGGAGATTATTCTCAAAACCAGTAACTTTTGTCAGCTGCTGGTGCATTAAAAGAAGCAAATTATATTACAGGAAAACAAGGAAATAGTTGGATCTTGCAAAGAGGATACGGTGTATCAATAATTATTATTTTTTTTAATGGTACCTGTTTTCAATTATTTTCAAAACAATGCTATGATAATTAAATTATTATACCATTATGTCATTGTTATTTAATGCTGGGTCATAATATAAAGTACAAATGTAGCATAACTTTTCAAGCAAAATCTGTAGCATTCTGACACTAACTTCTGACATTCACACTTTTATAAACAGCAATTTTGAGATGTCAGTATTTCATGTTTCAGACAGTTCTATCCTTACATTTTTGTTCAAGGATATTTCAGTGAAGCAAGTGCTTATTATTCCTGTTAGCTGATTTTTTTTTTTTTTAGTTTTATTTTAATGTGAAGCCTGCTTGAATAAAAAAAGTTGCTTTCATTAGCTAGGAGAAAGATTTACTAGCATGCTTAATTTTTAAAGAGCTTACTTAGTCTTGTACTCTTTCATAACTATTAGGGTTTTCCCTGGAGTTGAAGTGATTATTAGGTAGCTATCATGAAGACATTGTAAATATAGTATTGATTTTTGGGGTTTTCTGCTTTCAACTGCAAAAATACTTCAGTTTTGCACACTATGTTTATACCAGTTGTTATTAAAGGATTCTCAAGGGAATAAAATTCAGTGTTTTCTGTAACAGTGGTGAAAAATGTCAAATCCTGAGAAATAAAGGAAAAAGGTCACATTTTTTTTCTTCGTGTATAGCTTTGCAAGGCTTATAAGTTCACCATCTCAGCTTTTAGGAGAGTAAAGTTATGATGAGTTAATCCAACATAAAATACCTTTCAAAGTCTTTAAGGACTTTAGCAGCTGTGCTTCCACAGACACATGTAACTCATGAGTGACAGGTATACTCACTCAGGGTTATTCTCAGTATTTCTAATTAAAAAAGCAGGTCATCAGATTGATCTTTATTTTTTGAGGTCTGATCATGCTGGAAGGGAAACAGACATGAGAAAAGATTATGGTCTTCTTTCCCCTGTGCTTGCAGAATTATAAATCATTAGTTAATTTTCTGCATTTTGCAGAGGAGCAGTGATAAAACTTTAGCATAAATCAGGCACTGCACTAATTCATTGTAAATCAAATTAATGGCTGGTCAGAAAATAGGAATAGTGGGTTTGCCACTTTTCATACTTTAGATAAACCAGGGGGAAAATAAGTCTGTCATAATCTTTAATAACAAGCTAATACAAAATTAAGATCTGATGCATTAATCTCTGAATGCTCTATGTCCATAAAAAATAGCCTGTGGTTTCATGAGTCTTTCAGTTTACAGCAATTGGTGTACATTAATACCAAGCACTAATAACATCTCAGTTCAGGGTATGATTTAGTAAAGGTTTGTCTTGATAAGAAAAAGCATAAGTTTTTTTGTTGTTGTTGTTTGCTCATCACTTATAAAACTGGAAAGGTTAAATGTACAGAAGGGTGTTTTGCAGGGTAAAAAAATGTGAGGATTTGTACTTACACTTCAGCATGGAAGAACTTAGCTACACTTACTTACTCTTCTGTAGTTTAACTCCACTTCAGAGTAACTTGTGACCTCAGGCAAACTCCCTGACAGAAGACTTGGAGGAAAATAAATTTTCCTACGTGTAGCAGCACTGTAGCATTGTCCCCTAGAGAAACACTTCTGAAGGTCCAACTACAAAAGAAGGCTGCTGTGCAGAGAAAAGAAGAAATGTGCAATGCCCAAAGGCTTCCTTCTCTGCTGATCACCATATGCTTGATATCACATTACCTGTGCCATTGTGTGAGAGGCCAGTCCCTAGCCAGTGTTGTCCAGGTGAGACATCAAAGCAGAGGGCCTTGGTTCACAGCACGTAAACCATAGTGTATATAGCAAAGCCTGCAGTCATGAGTCATGGAAGGGTTTGGGTTGGAAGAGACATTAAACACCATCTAGTTCCAGCACCCTTGCTATGGGCAGGGATGTCTTACACTAGCCCAGATTGTTCAATGCCCCATCCAATGTGTCCTTGAATAGTGCCAGGACACAACTTCTCTGGGAAACCTGTTCCAATGTCTCAACACTATCACAATAAAGAATTTTTCCCTAATATCCAACCTAAACCTTCCCTCTTTCAGTTTGGAGCCATTCCCCATGTTCTATCACTACATGCCCACATAAAAAGTCCCTCTCAAGCTTTCTTGTAGGTAGGTTACCTTTAGTTACTGGAAGGTGCTGTAAGATCTCCCACAAGCCAAATGTACTTCTGCTTTTCCCTAGTGGAGCAAAGAGAGTTATAAAGGATGTTTGCTTTGACTTTTTCATCCTTATTTCACCTCATCATTAGTCCTGTGTTACTTATAGCTCCAAGGTTTCGCATGGGGCACTTGTAATAGCTATTGCTGTTCATTGGTTCTGTGATTTAGCCCCTTTTCCCCTACTGAAAATACCAAAGGTGCCTGAGGCAGTAAATATTGGCAGTAACAGAGGGAAATAATTTTACCTGAGAACTTTATCATATAGTCAAGAACAATGGTGTGACATACCCACATGCTACAGAGGTATGAAAGGGATGCAAATGATTATGTGCTTACGGAATGAAAATCAAAGGCATATAAAAGAGGAAAGGTAAATAAGTAAAATCTAGAATAAACTTTGTTTCAAAATTTCTAATCCAGTGTTTCGTTAGTTTGTAATGCTACCCACTAGATAGGATTTTTTACCATCTCAATTGAATCTTGCACATCTGCATGAGTACATCTGTATAAACACAGATTAAAGTCTTACGGCCAGAGGAATGCAATTGAGTTGTCAAGCTTGTATCACCTTAATAAAAGAAAGGCATTAAACTATGTAAGTTAATGAGAATGATCATACTTTTTCACTACAAATGGAATAAGTCAAACCTTAGGTTCCCTGGATAGTTGGCACTAGAGCTATTTCATCCAAAAACTCAAGGTGAGAAAACCCAGTAGGATTTGTCTTACCATCTCCAATGTTTTCTGATCCTATGTCTTGAGCTTAACCTGACTAAAGCTAAGGTGGTCTAACCTATCTGTAATGGATATTATTTTTGCTCAACAATTACTCATATTGTAATATTTTTATCACTTACTATATCCTGTATTTTTTATGGTGAGTGTTATACCCTGCTGAAGAGCTAGGCTGAAACGTGTATGCTTCCTTTATGAAACCAACAATAACTTTCAGTGGAGCCAAACCCAAATGTAATATGAATATAACAGACTAAATGAGCATAAGTACAACATATTGAAAGAGATGCAAAGTTATGTTGTCTTCAGCTTTGTACCATGTTGAAACTCAACATTTATCTGAAATAAAGGTCAGTCTTTTAAATCATACACACTGTAGAAGCAGAACAAATTTTTTTCATGTGTCTGTGTGGACTCTGCATGCAGGAGCATGCATGCAGGTAAGTCTGCATATGCAATATTGGCATGTTTCTACATGGTCAGGAACCTTCCTTGACCTTGAAACTGATGGCACAAGCTGCCTGTGTTCATACAACACAGCATTTGGCCTTGAGCATCCTCTGGACCATACATCTCCTTTGAACATGGTAGTCCATATCTTCTTTATTTGCCAAAACCAAAGTGTCTAAAATAAGACAAGGGCTGACTTCCAGCTCAGTAGAGTTGTACACTCCTCTAGTGTGGAGCTGAAAGTTGGTATGCTACACCCTGATCTGTATAGCAGAGATGTGGGGGAGTGCAAGCCTGTGGCACAAGTTGGAGGACTATGTAGAAAGGATGGAGCCAAACCTCATGCAGCCTTTTCCATGCCACCTACTGGAAGTCATCACTGATGTTGTTGGGCACCTTCTTAGAGAGTTCTGAGGCAAAACTGTGGGGTATCCAAGCATGCTGAGAGTTGAGCAGGGTGGATGATCGGGGACGAAACCTTTATATCACTTTGTGAGGTAGTTTTATGCAGTACGAGGGATGTAGTTATTCATGCTTTAAAATATTCACCTATTCCATGTCTTTCTTTTCCAAGAAGGTTTAGTTTTAATTTGAGTGTGTGTATATGTGTATTATGGAAACTGGAATTTTCTTTTTTTCTTTAAAGGCAGCTTGTTGTAAGAAAAAGAGCTTTGTGTGCACATGAATGTCTAAAATTTTGGCTTTCTTTCTTGACTTCAGACAAGTGTGAATACTGTTTTAAATAGACCTGGTTGAGAAACAGACTTTCTCGTCTTTTTCCAGTTAGAGATTTTTGATGAAGATGCTTTTTTTCCTGAGTAAGGGGAACACACACAACACAAGTCTTAACCTCGCTATTTTTCACGGATTAGCAATTAATCAGTATTTTATGTTTACACAATCCTCCTCTGGAACATTCTGATGTTAAAAAACCCCAGTATCCTCTGACCCTGAAACCACTCAGGGCCCTGATACCCTTGTAGAGCAGTGCTTAGCCAAAGTGACATGGAACAAAAGATCCTGGAAATCCTTGGAGCTGATGGCCTAAAATGCCCATGACATCCACTGTCCTCAATAAAATCTCTCTGTGAGGTAACTAAGCACTAAAAGGCCTGGCATTTTTGGTCTCTATCAGGCATATTGTCAAGGAATGAGAGAAGCCCAGGGACACTTGACTACCACCAGAAATGTCTCAAACTTGCATGTTCCCACAGGATGTTTTCATTTTTGTGAATCAGTTTCCCAGTGTAGAACTGTCATGATAGGAGTTATTTTGACCTTAGCTGATCTGTAAATTGCCAAGGAAACACTTCTGTTGCAGTGCAGCTGGCTTATAGAATGCTAAGAGGGTTTCTGTGTTTCTAGCTTTGCATTCCCATAATAGTTCATTTTCCCTGGTGTTTAGCAAGGGTAAAGGTGCAAATACTGGTTCAGCTCACTTTGCCTTATCAATACAGCAGAGAAGTGTTGAGAAGTCACACAATTTTGATGTGAGAATGTGTTCTCTCATGTTCATGCAGTCAACCCAAATCTGTATTATCACAAGTTTAGTTGTGGGGTTTATAGGTCTATACTTGCCTCCCCCCCCCGCCCCCCCCAACCTTTGTTATTAAAATAAACAACCAGGATATTTTATGGAATTATTCCCCTTTATTAAATTGTTGCTGCTTTGCAGGCTATTTGTCTCCGTCTTTTGGTGAATCAGTGGGAATTGTCAGCGTCTTCGTCGACAAGCAGGATGGGGAGCCTAGTCAGGTGCTCCAGGAGCCTTTTATTATTTCATTCCATTATCAGTCTCACATACTAAGTTGAGACAGAGTTGGTACAAAGCTTATGCTGCCAAGGGCATCCAAAAACTTCCTGGTTGCAAAGCATTTTTAAAAGCTTCTTAGCCAATCAGCATGCTTCTAAAAGACAGCTGTCTTAACCAATCCATAACAGCACACGTACAACTGTTGAGCACAATACTGGCTTGTTATGCCTTGACATAACAATATACAATATCCCATTATAAGGCTTAAACTTATCTGTCTTGCTAAGCATATTTTTTGCAACTCCAAAATCTATCTAGGCCAAACCTAGAAACCCTAACCATTGTTTTAATGTCCTTGCTGCTGCATTACTGTACCTTCTTCTAGTTTTCACAAGCAAAGCTGAATCCTAAATACTTTTGCTTTATTTTCTGAAACCTGCTGTTATTTCTCACACCTAAAATCCTTTCCACCTTTTGTGTTTCCCCACAGAAATTAGCTTGTGTTGTCTGTAGCAGATTGAAACTGGGATCATACTTCAATTTACAAGTATCTTTTGTCTTACTATACTTACTATACTTATTTCAGTGGTCCTGATAGTAAAGTGAGGGCCACTGTCACAAATGAAAAATTATGGCAGAAAGAGGGCCAATAGTATTTTAAACACTGATTTATATTTCAGGCAGTGTTGTATTAATTTGAGTAAATTACAGTTGATTACCAATATTCTGAGTGCCTTTAATTACTAGCCTTGGTAGAATATGACATTAGAGCACTCAATGCCCAGTGTAACTCCATTGGATTAAACACTGGGGCAGTCAGCTGGGTGACTATTAATGTTTGTTTGTTTGTTTGTTTGTAATGCATGGAGGGGAAAAAGTGGGAAAATACATCTGGAGCAGGAGGAAGTGAGCAGTCTGTGGTCAAGAGCGCTGCCCTGGCCACAGCAGAGAATTGTGGGGGCCAGGTGGCTGCTCCTGGGAAGGTCTGGGAAAACGCACTGCACCCCACTGGAGAGCAGCTTCCAGCAGAGTGAGACCCATCCTGGTGAACTATGTAGAGTAGAGGCTTCTGAGGCTTTTTTGAATTAAGTACTAACATGGCTTTTCAAAACTTCTGCTCCTGCTGGAACAAAAGAGATTCTGTTCAGGCACTTTCCAGTTGGCGCCCGACACTTGCTTTACAGGGAGCCTCCTTTACTGAAGGAGCGCTCATCTGAATCTTCCCAGGAGAAATTATACCCACTTATAACATCATGTAGAGAGTTTCACATTTCTTCTTATTAGGCAGATGTTTCATTTGAATTTGGCTTCATTAGTAATGCAGTTGTTAGATGAACTCTTCACCTGCTTAATTATAGAGATCTTCATATTAAAAAGCTCAGGAATCCTTATGCAGTAAATCAATATCCCTGTGGACAGGTAAAGGATAGGAAAGTAAAAGATAAGGTCTTAAGTAGCCAATGTTTCCTTCAGAGAAATATGCATAAGGTGCATGAATCTATTTCTCAAGTTATTTTTAATCTGTTGACTCTCCAACTTTTCTATTTCATTCAGGTTTGATTGTAACTTAACCACTGTCCCCTTTGTGGCCTTAATTAGTTCTTGCCTTGTTATTTCAAGGTATAAAACTGAAAAAAAATGAACATTCACTCTTAATTTATAATGTCTAGGGCCCTGCGACTTCACTTCCCTGTTCATTAAGCATATTTTTATTTTCATGGTTCTTCTTTTAAAATGTCTACACCATATCCATCTTAAAACAACAAAAATTGTCTTTGGCTTGAGGTGGAGTCACCTGGGCTTACAACAAATAGGTGATTGTTTGACTTTTAGTCAGTAGTACAACTGACATCTGCTAAGCAGCTAAATTAATCACAGATGAATATGTGCTGGGTTGCTTCAGGGTATATTCCAGACCTCCTGTACTTAAAAGTGGTACTCTAAATTTAAATGAGAGATCTGTCAAGTAAACAGCTTCTCAGATAATAAAAAGCATGTAAGGTGTTTTCTAAGGGGATCTCAACAATATTGGACTGTTGTTTCTGGTCACTTACATGGCAGAAGAGGCACAACATTGCAGTTTCAAGAGGCTATAATATTAATTTTATCTGATAAAATAACACTTCACTTGAAACTGCCCCAAACATGGAAAGATAGATTTCCATTTACCTGAGGTCTTGGTGCTTATATCTGGCCTATTAAAGATTAAATATAAACAAAGTTTGAATAAAGCTGACCTGCACAGAAATTAAAAAGGAAGAAATTCATAAATATTCTGAGCCTAAATTAAAAACAAACAGACAAACAAAAATTGAGCGAACACTCCCATAAAGAAGGGAGCTTTCCTTACCTGGAAAATACTGAGGTATACACATTTTTATATTCCCATTGAACATACTTAAGTGTTGGTTATATGTCTGTAAAACACTGCAAGCTACTGCCTTGCACAGAGAATAGAATGGATATTGCCATTAGTTCCCGATTGCATCTATCCCTGCTTAAATACCAGTAGATCTCTGTTCTGCTCTGATGCCCTCAACATGGATCTGGGCATTTAAAAACATCTATCTCTGGGAAAATTCACTTAGCAAATTCACCTTGAATATTGCTTTCTACTTTCTCTATTGTTATGGCTTGCAAGAGCTCAATAAAAGTCCTCAAAGGCCTTACCTGATAGTTTTTCCTCTCTCATTCCCTGAGCAACTTCAGGATATTAGTTCAGTTTAAATGTCAAGTTGAAAGAACTGACTTTCACATTGCTCCAACCTGGCCTTTCTGCATCAATCTTTAATCTTTCTGAAGAAAATTTGTAACTGTGGTTGGTAGCCTGGCCTTGGGCTTTTTGCTAATTGCATGCTACCCCTGGGAGTCTTTTCTTTTTGTACGTATTCTTTCACTATTCAGTAGTGTAAATGCTCTTCTGCTCTGCTTATGCTTCTGTGCTCCAGGATGGTCAAGGCTCAGTAGGTGCTTAGTCACGTCAGCCTGGAACATTTTGGATTTTCTCAATATATAATGAAATGGATTTGCTTGGGTCTCCATTGCTTGCCAAGTAAGTTCAGGATGTTAATTCAGTCTAAATGTCTGAATTCCAGCCTGCTGAATTGTCTTGTTAACTCATTCTTCTTTTTACTTTGACCTTTCCTTAGGGAAGTACAGGTATTGCTCGATTAGTTTCAGCCTTTCCAGAAGAATGGTGCAATTTTATATCACTATACCATCTCTGAGGTCATAAAATTTCACACTGGACAGGTGTCATACTTGCTTTAACTACATCTATCCCTACTTACTCATTGCACTGTGAAGAATTCTTCTGTCCCAAATCTCAGAAATGAAAGTGTTGCTCACAAGTGAGCCGAATTTGCAATATCTATATTTAACAAATACTGACTTGAACAAGGTTGGCCTTATTAGTGAACCATTGATAGAATAGTTTATATCTGGACACTAATTATCCCAGATATATTGACCCTATTGAAATTAGAATTAGAAGGAATTCTAGAGAATTATTAAAAATATTGGTGTTGCTTTTTCCTGGCTGTAATTGTCAAATAAAAGCATGCCCAGAACAAAATTAGGCTGTAAAAAAATACTGTTCGAGTGCCAATCTCTTCCTTGGAAAATAAAGGACATGTACAATTGGAAGTGGTATTAATTTGCAGACTGAGAGAGTGAAACACAGATCTGACCACTTGCTGCATGCAAGATCTCCATCCTTAGTGTGTGACATCCTCAGTAGTTACAGCCCCCTTTAGTAAACTTACAGTAAATATCCATGGAGATCATCAACTGGGGAGTGCAGTTGATTAGGAAAGCAAGGGACAATGGCCAACAACAATTGTCTGAAGCAGGAAAGCTGGGAGCAAGGCATGTGAGTAGCTTTGTCAGCGGTGGGTGTCACATATCAAGGGTGAGGTGATATCATACATCATATATAAACATTTATGTATGATGAAAGGCTCTTGATTATCACCCTTCAAAGAGATGGCAGAGCTGGTTTGAGCAATTTAATGAAAAATTCAGTTCTCTGTTCAGGAAAATCGAAATAAATAAGATGTTAGAAATTGCTAGGAAAGGGATTGAAAGAAACATCCCCAATGTTGTTATACCATTGTATAAACTTGAATATTGCAAGGACTTCTGGTCATCTATTTGAAAAGAATATAAGAGAAACAGGAAAGGTGTGAAAAGGGTAACAAGTGCTATCAGAGCTACAGAAGTAGTGTTCAAGGAGAGATTAAAAGTGAGAGAAATGTCCTCAGGAACCAACATTCAAACATTACCATCTTTCAAGTATGGTACTACAATTCAGAGACTCAAGGTGAAATCCCAGATTCCAAGATTATAGTGTGAGCCAAGCTGGAAAGCATCCTGGCCTGTATAGAGAACCACTGAGAACCCTGTGTATATAGCGTTTGAGAAGCAGGACATCAGCTCCGAATTTCCAAGTACAACTCCATAAGGAAGCAAGAGTTGACTGTATCACACCAATTTCTTCCTTCCCCTTCCCTTACCCTTTTCCTTTCCTTTGCTCCTCCTTTCCCTTTCCCCCCACCCCCCATTTTTCCCTCCACTTCCATCCTCTCCTGTCCTTTTCTCTCCTTCTCATTCCTGTTAGTCACAGTCAACAAGAAGCTTGCCAATAACAATTGTTTTCATCTAAATTAAAGCACTCATTAAGGTATAGCTACCAGATCATGTTTGCTGAAAGAACCATTCTAGTGGAACCCCTATATTAGATTACTCTTACATTTCTCCTGAACAAAACCTGCAGCTGTATGAACTGATGCCTTCTTGGCCACAGTCAGTGGTCTCACTGGCAGAAGACCAGTTTGCCATCTGTTCCACTGCCACTTTACTCTTTCAGGATTCTAATCACCACAAAAAATATTAAAATATACTAAAGAATAGCCACCATGTAGTTTTAATTCACGACCTTCTTCTACTGCACCTTTGTCTGCCCCCTTGGAGTATGTGAGAATATATGGCAAGTAGCTCAAATGAACCATTACAGAGTGATAGCGATTTTTCTGCTTGGATACAAAATCTGGAACTGTATTGATTGTTTTCAGTTGTCATAAGTACTGTATTCATTGTGTTCCCCTATAACCCAGAAATCTGTGCTAACTGAAGAAATCATTTACAAAAGTGCTACCTTTTGTACAGCAGCAGAGTAACAACAATATAATACTGTGCCTGCTGTACTACTCTCCTTCAACAAATGAGAAACAAATTTCAGGGAAAGCCAATATTATTTAGAAGTAAAGTTACAAACCCAGCTAACTTGTATCCCAGTCATCTTCTAAGAGGTTATTTTGGTCTTTTTCTTACTGAAATTGTTTCTTTGCTATAATAATACTCTTTTACAGACTCAGAGCTGTCAGGATTCAAAAGAAGTAGTAGTATCAAAGCAAACATAACTTGATGGGCTATTGGTGTTTTTCACTGTTTCCTTCCAAAGTAAGTATACCTATCAGGAATATGTGTTTTACTTTATATGTGATTACAGTTCACAAATAAAAATGAAATGAAGCTTGCCAACTAACCAAGTTTTGCAAAGTTGCACATTTTATTTTTAATGTGTAATCTATTTCTCTTCCTATACTATATCAACAGTATAATTCAGCATCAGTATACTTTACAATTGTGTGTCAGCACTATCTGTATTGTGCTCTTTCTGCAGAGAAACGACAAGGATTTATCTAAGTCTGGTGAAGTTAACACAGCTCATCACTTTTACAAATGCCTGGCTTTCTCCTAGAAATGCCAGTAGGACGCCAGCTGGGTTATTAGTGCTATAAAACTGCCACTTCTTCCCAAAGTGATGATGGTGACTCTATAAAAATCACTGACCTGCCTTTAAGCAAACTTGGTGAACTTCATTTCAGTGAAGACCATTGGTGGCCTGTTGCAAAGTCAGCTGGAAATATTCAGCAGGTCCCCACTTCTCAGGTGAATGCTCTGTGCTATGGGCAATTTTAACATTTACTCAGCATTAATAGGCTCAGTAGTGGCCTACTAATCCTTAGTAGGATTTATAAGAGAAAAACCTTCTTTTCTATCCATCAGTCTGGTCATTTACTACAGAAACATCAGCCAAGGAGTTTTGTTTCCCAAAGATCCATTACCTGGACGTTTCCAACTACCTCCTTTCCATGGAAGCCCCATTAAATCATAGTTCAGCGATGCCAAATGGGAGGTAGAGGGTTTTTTTTTTCCTTTTTGAAATTTTTTCTTTCTCTCACTACTCTAAAAAAGGCTTTGAAGTCTTTGTAGTTGAATATTCTGAATCAGAACTGCCAACATAATTTGCTTAAGAGTTGGCCAGAATTAACTGTGCTCACATTTTGACAGGTAACCTGGTCTAGTGGATAAAAGGGAAACTGTAGTCGTGATACAACTCAAGTTCTTGACACATGACGTGCCCTTAGCAACTAGGAAGATACTGTCCGAGAGGATTCCCTGTAAGGTGCCCATTCATGGAGATCTGTCAAGTGCTTTCAGCATTTTCATTAATGTTATTGATCTATAATTAAAAGTCATTGAACATCAGGAGTGCTCAATGCAAGTGCAGGATTAGTCAATGCAAGCCCAGCATTCTCTTTTTCTTGTATGAGAAATCAAACAAGATAAATAAACATAGGTTGGGAATCAGTACAGTCTAAAGGATCCAATTTGAGTAGTGAGTCCCACACAGTTTGTGAGTTTGGGAACACGATACCTTTTTAAACAGAAAAGATCTTATTGTGGGACAGGTGAGCAGAGGTGTGGAACACCTGACCTTGGTTGTGCTCTCTTCTGCTTTTGTTAAGTCAAGATATGCAAATTTTGAGAACAGGTATGTGAACAGATTTTAAGCATAAAAACACTGCTACTAAAGAGAAGCAGTTGTGACTCATCATGCTTACATATCCTTACACTAATGGAAAGACACAAGGAAACAATTTCTAGAAATGAAGGTCTAGATCAGATGGTACAAAAAGGTTTGTAAGGATATAAGTGTTGAAATCTTTGTTCAAGGATACAAAATATCTTTCTATCAGACAGTAACTCTCAGGCTGATTGAGGAGTATTTGTCCTGCATGTAGTGCATACTGGGGAAGGGGGAATGATGGGCATCACTAAATCCCTTGAGAATCCTTTCAGCCCTCTGGCTGTAAGATTTTAAGTGCATTAAAATTCATGGAATTCCTAATATTTATTTACAAAGATACTAAAACCACTTCATCACGTAGCAAGAAATGTACAATACTAGAGTAGTTAATGACAACATGAAAATGAAATGGTAGGAAAGCAGAGAACTTTCAGTCCTTTGTCTCCACCAGCTGCTATTTATTTTAATGTGCATCTGACAAAGTAATATAAACTTTCAGAATGACAGATTTGTGAATATGTAACAACAGCTATAACCCAAAACTTTGCTGACTCTGTCACATTTGGCATTTGTTTTCACTTAGAGAATATTTTATGGCATGTTTATTATACTTTGGGATGCATATTTCAGTGTTTCTGTTGCATTAGAAAACACGTACTTCCTTTTCTTTTAAAATATTATGTCCAGCTTCAGAAGACAGACAAAGGAAAAGAATTGGTTTAATCTGGAGTTGAACAATCATGTATGCTGGTAAAAGTATAATTCAGAGACATTTTACTAAAAAAGCCCTGTACATATATCTGGTTTTTTATACTCCTTTCCTCTATTTTGTAATGATGATGCTGACTCTGCAGGGAAGACATCTAGATGGCTCCACTTTAGGCCATGATTTTGTTTAAAGCTGAAATAAAGAAAAAATGGCATTTATATCCCTCCCTCAGCCATACATATGTAGAACTTAAAAGTTTTCAAGCATCATTGCTTCCACAGATCCACAGTCTTCCATCAGAGATGATACAGGGGGTAGAAATTGGAAGTCTCTCAACAAGCTCATCCATTTGAGTTGTAAGGATTTTGAAAATTAGTATGTTTTGAGCTATAAAAGAAAGCATCTTATTTTTGCTTGATTTGTTCAAAATTCTAACAAGGAATAGTACTTAAAACACAACTGTCCATCTTTTCTATATTATGTAGGAGTCATATCGTGTTTTTACCCATGTCATACTGCATATCACAAAGCTATGGTCAGAACATATAAATGCTGGGTCTCACACCTCTCAAAGTACTGGGCATGGATAAACTCTGGTCAATTCTTTTAGACTGGGTACTCTGGGACTTGTTCTTCTAGTCTGTTTCTCGACATGTCATATTGCTGCCCACCAGCTGCCTTATGCCATATCTGACACCTTCAAAGTCTTTCCCATTATTTACACCTGTTTTTCTTCTGTCACTTTTGGGAATGGCATGTCTTAAATATCCTATAAAAGGTTCCTAAAAATGAAGTTTATGAATCTCTGCAAATAGCTTCATATTGCGTTTCTGAAGGCATGATGATTCCGAGCGCTGCAGGCTTGGAGGAGCCACTCCCATGCAGTTTCCTACATCTTGTTTCCATGTGAAGCAATGTCTGGCTGCCAACAGTGAACATGATGGCCCCCTCTTTAAAGAACTTTTCTGGCAGAGTGTGTTCAGTCCAACTGAGAGATTGAGCAAGCCCACTACCTTCCCTTTTTTGTTGGGCCCTGATGTGAAGAGGAATACTGCTTTGAGGTGATCCTTAAGGTAGTGTTAGAGGGGTAGACAGAGTAGGTGTTCCCAGGCTGCATCTGTGATGATTGTTCTCCCAAAAGGGTGCAAGAGCCAGTGGGAAAGGCAGCATCACAAAAGGCAGAGCTTGTAACACCAGACTAGAAAAATCTCTGTGGACAAATCAGTAGAAAGGGCCACATATTATACACTAGAGAATGTATGTTACTTACTCTATGTCTAATTATTTATTCCTTTCTTACCCATTCCCTGATCTTTTTCTTAGAATCTTTTATACTGTCTTCACCTTCTAATGTCAAATTTTGATCTAATGCTGTGAATACCCCAACTCCAGCATAACTTCTTTTAGAATTTTTTTTGTGGGGGCAGGAATGAAACTTTTAAAAAGAAAAAGGAATTTTGTTGTTGGTTTGGTTTTTTTTTTGTTTTTTATTAACTGTACTTATTCTAAGTAAATCTAAAAGTCAGCTGAAGTACCTCATGCTCTGGTTATTTCCAGTAGCCACTGATGATACAGCTCTGGACTCACAAGACAGAAACAATCAGTAATTTATTAAACAGTGTTTTTTAAAAACCTCAGATTTGTATTGTTCATGTAGGAGCCTCTTTGTGACTGATAAATAAAGAACTGAAAACTGCTTTGCCATATGTGTTGTACCTGTACTATCTGTATTAGCAATAAACTTGTTTAACGAAACTAAATATGTAATATATATATATATATGTATGTATATATCCAATATAGTCTCAGCTTTTGCAAACTGACCAGATGCAGAGAAATGTTTGTAATGTACTGCATAACCCTAACTCCTAAAATCCCAGTGCCTCCTCACCATGCTGTCCCTGTGCTTGCACCTTAGGTTCACCTGGCAGGCAGGAGGACTGTTTTGTAGTTGCACACACACACCATGTTCTGGAGACACTCTGCACCCATCACCCACCTCATGGGTAGAGAGTTTGTGCAGAGGATTATGGAGTATTTATTACTGGCATCAGTCTACTTTAGTCCTGGATTATTTTGTGTTTAATCACAAGCAGAAACTGCTGCACAGTCAAAGACAGACCTGACGTATCAAACTCATAAAATTGTAACAAACTCTTCGGTTTCTGCTTATCTTGCCTTTTTAGTAATCTAAACCAAAATATGAAACTTTACAACCATTTATGTTTCCTAACCGAAAGTCTTAAAATTATATATAATTTATAAAGGACTGTCTTTAATCCACAAGCTACAGGAAAGGAATTTATATTCCTTTTCTGTTTGCAAAGGTAAATAAATGTTTATGAACACCAGGCTAGGTACAATTCACCAAGCCAACTCCCCCTTGCTCACCCTCTCTGGCCTATCAAAATGAGGGCTAGAGAGACCTAACTTCTTCAGGTGCAACACAATCCTGGGTACACCTCTCCCAAGGAAAAAAAAGTGTGTACACCTGAACTTCAGTCTTATTGGTTAAATTTAAGTTGTCTAACTTAGCTGTGTACGTAAATTTCCATGTCCAGTTTGTCATTCTGTGATGAAAAAAGGATTATATACTGTAGAGTGGGATTAAAATCAGGAGGGTATCAAGGGTCGTGCTGAGAGGAGATGAACCAAAGGCTTGCAGACTTCACAGGGTTGGGTTGGTTTTGTTTTGGTTTTTTGGAATACACCGATACCACGGTATGTGTACAAGAATTTGAGGGAAAGAATCTGGAGGAGAACATGTTCAGGCTATTTTTGGAATAGTTCCTATATTTTTAAAGATGTCAATTAGATGAGAGCTTTGAAAACACTTTGTATTTAAATTTTTTGTAGGGTCTATAGGATTTGACAGGCAGATCCAAGCACATCTATTAGGCTTACTTAAATATAAATAACTGCATGTCAAAGCCCTACTC
Source organism: Coloeus monedula (assembly GCF_965178545.1). Taxonomy (NCBI): domain Eukaryota; kingdom Metazoa; phylum Chordata; class Aves; order Passeriformes; family Corvidae; genus Coloeus; species Coloeus monedula. The sequence continues at coordinate 91,731,682 of NC_138783.1, forward strand.
ACATGTCCTTAATGATTCCTTGCTTTATGTCAGTAGAAATTTTCAGGAAAGTGGGAGGGGATCCCTCAGTAAAATCTGGGAAAGCCTGACATCTTTCCAGGAGAAAGGGTAATTGTGGTTAGGTACTGAAAGAGTGATGATACCTGAGAGATTTTATCATCTGATTACACTGGAAGGAGTGCACCTATCAATCCAGCGGAAAGCAAAGCTCGAATTCTCACACACATATGCTAGCCTGGAGAAAAGTAGCACTAATTGTGAGTGAGAGCTTACATACCTGCAAAAATGGACCTAGGGGAATAGCAAAGCTCCATTTTCAGGGAAAACGTTACCCTGACACCTTTTTTTTTTTTTTTTTCATGCCTCAGATTCAGAGAAAGTCTTCATATTTAGAGTAGAAAAGATTGTGGTTAGTTTAATTCATGAGGCAAAGAGGGTGGTGAGTAATACTTGCATCATAACTTGCTTTTTCCTAACTTTCCTCTCCAAATTTGGATGACTCTGGTGTAAAAATTTTCACATAATTATGGGAATGTGTGTGTGTGTGTGTGTGTAAAATGTATATATATATATTTGTAAAATATATAGTGTGTGGTGTGTATATATTTTTCCATAAATACAAATATATATATATATACATATTTCAAAATGTTATTTTTTCTCAGCTTTGATTGAAAACATTTTTCCTTTAGGTGCAGGAAAGCATGCAGTCCATTTTCTATGTAGATGGTAGCATATGTTGTTTAGCAGAAGGTAGCCTAGAAAGAAACCTGGAAAGAAATTTTACACCTGTCAGTTCATCTGTTGTTGAAGAGTTCAACTTTATTACTGATGTTGCATATACACATTCTACATTTTGCTGTCTGTGGAAGAAAGAACACAGAAGCCAAGAAGGAATTAAGGTCTGCCATTTTCCCTTCCTGCTTCAGAAATTCTTCAATGCAAAATACACCAAAGTCAGCTTTAATTTCTTTTTTCTTCCATTTTTCCTTTCCCTTATTGTCAGATGGGCTGTTCAGTCAGTCAACGCCATTGCAAAAGGTTTTAAAACAACAACAACAAAAAACCTAACCCAATCCAGAAGTTAGTTATTAAATTACTGGTTAACAATATCATTTGTTGGCAAACTTTTCAAGAAGACAAATGTTAAACTAAATTACTGGCTTCATTTTCTGAAAGAAATCTCAGCATCTTCCATCTTTATAAGAGCAAGTTGTGTTGCAGAGCAGCAACACATGTAGCAATACTATAATACAGGTTCACATCTTCCTTAAGGACTCCAGAGCTGGATGCAGTACTCCAGGTGGGCTCTCATGAGGGCAGTGTAGAGGAGGAAAATTGCCTCCCTCAACCTGCAGTCCACTCCTCTTTTGATGCAGCCCAGGATGCATTTGGGCCTTCTGGGCTGCAAACACACATTGCCAGCTCACATCCAGCTTTTCATCCATGAGAACCCTGAATTCCTTTTCTGCAGGGATGGGCTCAATGACTTTTCCCAGTCTGGAGTAATTTTGGGGATTTCCCCAGCCCGTGCCAGCCCCTGGCACTTGGACCTGTTGAACATCCAAAACTTAGTGTTTGGATAATGCTGTCCCTCACATGGTGTGACTATTGGAGCTGTCCTGTGCAAGGGCAAGAGCTGGACTTTGATGATACTTGTAGGAGTGTCTAATGGACTTCTCTTTCTAAAACAAAACTGTTAATGTAAACCAAATGATAGCTGGCACATACACCTTTAATCTTCTGATGAGCACTGATGCTAGAAAATACACAGTGAGTAAAGAAGGTCAGGATAAAACATTAATTATCAATGACAGGAGTGACACCATGAGCTCCTTGTTTAATATATGGGATTATGTTCACTGTGTTAGTCAAATTGCTGCTAAAAGCCCTTTAGAAGTGAAAAAAGAATCCTGCATCTAAGAGGATTATTTTGTTCCTTAAGCCCACAATAGAATTTCACTGATTTTAGCAGCAATAGCAGTTATGCTTTAAAGGCAATGTTTAAAGCAATGAATTTCGTATTTAAAGCATCACTTCACCTTGAGGCATTAAGGCAGCTAATTTCCATTTCAATAACAAAAAATTGCAATAAAATCAGTCTTCAGTTGATAAAATATCCTTCCTGTGGACTTAAATTCCTACCCTTAACAGTGACATTAAAATTATTAGCTATATGGCCCCTTGTGTGGTTTTATGGCTTCTGCCTTCTGTATTTGTTGCTATTAACTCATTATGTGGCTCCAGCTGAGCAAAATGCTCATGTGTGTGCTTAAATCTCAGTTTGCTCACTGAACATATAAGTGTAAATGCTTTGTAGAGGCAAGGCCCATTGAATTCTAAGGTGACCCAAAACAGATGTTTCTGTTTGCTCTCCATTTCCACAGGACAATACATCTCCTCAGTGTTAATTTCTTTTGAGCTTAGCCACCTAACTGCTAACAAAGGAGGCATTTATTTTTTATGCCAGTGAGCCCTCTTTTTCCAGGATTGCCTATTTTAAACAACAAAGTATTTCATCCCCCTTATTATTAATCTGTACAGTACTGGTTCTGGGGTAGCTCACACTGAGAAATAGATTACTTGAAGTGTCTGTTTCCTACAGCTTTTTAGAACTTTACATGCTTTGGAGGTGTGGGGGGTTTTTTTCTCCTTTTTTTCCTTGTTTTTGCTTGAGGACAGAATCCACAGAGATGGGAGAAAAGAAAGCTCATTATAACTGATGTTTCAGTCACTGCTTAGTCTGACTGCAAGGTTTAGCAGAGGTTTATTCACACTGATGAATGGAGACCATGTCTGATTTTCTTCTTTTAGAAATGCAACAGAGAGTTGACTGGTTCATGATAGAAGATGATCTTTTTCCAGCATTTTCCTCTACTGCAGCTTTTGCATAAAAAGTCTAGATCCCTTCTGTTCATTTCAAGAAGTGGTAGTAGACTAAATGTTTAAAGATTGGCAGACTTCCCTCCGATGATTATGAATATTTTATTTGTGTCTGATTTTGGTAGTACTGTTGAATACTTGATCATGTCAAAACAAGCACTTACAGCCGATACTGAAAGATGCTGGTGGCAACAAACACTGCTGCTCATAAATAGTCTTTTCTTCACTGTGCAGTTCTGAAGAAAACATGCTTATATGAGTGTAAGATGCACAAATGCAGATCCAGGAATAATGTATCAGCCGTGACGAGAAAAGCACTTTGTGCCCTGTTTCTACATTGCTTGTTTAGAGTCAGCTACATAAAGGATGTTTACAGCATCCACTGTAAATAGGTACACAGAATACAGTAACTGATACAATTTTCTATTGTAATAAATAGTTGGAGAAAGAGAAAGTGACTTGAAGGACAAAACATGCAAACAGGATCCCTGATTTCTAAGATGTTGTGATGTACATGTTCCCTGCTTGAAGTGGCTCTGGATGGTGCATAGTCTCTCCATCTAGTGGTTAGATGGATGGGATGCCATATATCCTTCATAACCTTTCAAGATGTTCACAGCTGAAAATGGGTGCAGTTAAAATATGAAGGAAATGCTTTATGAGAAAAAGCACATAGCTATGTTAATTAAGGAGGAGAGACTAGGGTAAACGTGAAAAAGAAAACACAGGGGAATTTGAAACAGTCAGCTTAGATGTTCAACGCTGAAGCCTCCCCTTCTTAACCCATAACTTTGGCCCATCTCCCTTGCCTTACATATATAAAAAAACCCAGTTTGCCCATGGATGATGGGAATATTTTGGACTGACTGGATTTGTGCCTCTGGTACTGTGGGCCTCGCAGTTGCCTCACAACCTCTATACACAACCATCCTTCAGGTCTTTCCTGGCACCTGTGCCTTCTTCTAAGTAGATGAAGTGCCACCACTACTCTCTTTGTCCCAAAAGTCATGCCCAGATAGATCCAGAGAGAGCCAGCAAGGGGCTGCAGTAGGTCAAATTTTTGACTCTGGAGCACAGGAAGGGGCAGGATGTTCCCTTGGGCAAGGCACTGCTCAGGGCTCTTCTCCATATGAAATTGTGTGATGGCTAAGAAAAACATTTAAAGCAGTAAATCTCTGACCAGAGGCAGGTAGCTGCTGTCTTCTTTTGTCTGGGCTGGAAAGCCCCATTGTTTAGCCTGACAAAAACCCATGGATTCAGCTGTTGTTGCCATCTGGCTGCTCCCTCCAGGAACAGGCTGACTGAACCAGTTGACATGGACTGTGATGAGGTCTGGACTGACACCTGCTATGCCTAAATTGGGTAACCAGAACCTGTTACCTTAAAATAATTTCCTATGGCACATAGTCCTATTATTATCTTCCCTACTATTTTTAAAATAGTGTTTATATGTTTGGAAGGTTTACTTGTCTTCTGCAAGGGCAGACCCATTATCTTTTCTCTTTAAGGAGAGAACAGACCTGTTCTCCTTAGAGGAAGTCAAGCTTCCTCTAGGTCATGCCTTTTCTCTGGGTCCTTGTGACAGGCCCACACATTTGCCTGCATCCAGTTTGAGGCTGTTGTGTCTCCTTGCAGAATACCTGTCACAGCAGATAATTTGAATCCTTTTCTTGAATCTCCAACCTAACAATCTCCAAAGTTACAGCAGAACTCTTTGCATCTCTTTTTACTAACCCTCTCCATATCCATATTGTAAACCTCTTTTCTTTGGTTTGTGACTGCTCCAGACTTTGACCTGTGCTGTTGAAATTTTATATGCTCTGCTCAGAGCTCCCCAGTTTCATCTTTTCCAAAACCTGAAATAGCAATGCAGCCCATCACTTGGTGAGTGATATACCTGCTACCTCTTGTCAGATGTGGATGCATCTTTTGAGGTCAACCAATCAATGTGTCACTTGGGCTCCTTCTGAGGACACTTCTACCGTGCCAGCCTCCTCACTGAATGCCACCGTGGCTTCTCTCATGCTCTGTGGCCTGTCACATCTAATTTACGTGCTCAGCATGCTGCCCTAGTCATCTAAGTAGTGGGGTCTTGTGTGCCAGATTGACTCGAAGAAAGTGTTGGGTATATGTGAGATGCAGCATGGCTACAGGGCAAATCCAGACCAGAGCTAATTGTGCCACTATAATGCTCAGTGCCTGAGATTAGACAAGCTTGCCTGTCGCTGCCTCCACCTGAGTTCTGAAAAACCAAAACATTTCTGCTACTTCCCAGGATGAAAGTAGGGGAGAAACACTATTTTCTCATTAAAGCCCCTCAACAACCAATCCCCCAACCTTCTTTTCTTTGAATACAGTGGTTTCCCAACATTTATACTGCCAAATTTGGCAGGAGATGATCTTTGTCCCAGAGAAAACAGCTGTTTACAGCAAACAAGTTTTTTCTGGCCATCCTACACAAGTATAATCTGATCCCAACTGGCCAGTATTTCTTGTGCCATTTTAAAATGTGGTTTAGATCTTCTAAGTATTTTAACTTTATATTATATATACCCTGTATGTTCACTTTGAGACAGAGATTTATAAGCTCAGCTATTCTAGAATATTATTTGAATCTATTTTTTCTCATCACTATCTGATGCTCTGCTGTCAGCTGGATATCCAGGGAGCCATTTCCATTTGATTACTGAAAATACAGTGTAGCAATTGCATTAAATTGTCCAGTAGTTTTAAAATAACAAAATTATTTTAATGTTAAAACGTCTACTGCTTTTTCACCTGCAGAAGTGTAATCTTTCTGTAGGTTCCATGAACCTGAGTTATACTTTGCTGGAGGCCATCCAGCACCTATAAACAGACAATTTTTAAAGATAACAGCTTCTAAAAGTAGGCTGCAAAACTGTGAAGGCAATGAAACCAAGAGTGTGTGGATAAATATGGTACATGATTTCAAAACCTCCCTTCCTAAGGAAATGAGCTAAGGACGTGAAAGTGGAAGGACACATGCCAAAATCATGTCCACAGTCACTCTAGTTTTAGACATCTTTCCTTCCTCTATTTATGGTCTCTATTTTGTCTGTGCAGAGGGTAAATTCTTGCAAACTCTTCAGGATACATATCTAAACATGGAGCAAAAACGTGTTGCCTGATCCCTCCATGTTTATTGAAGATCTTCATCTGTGGATGCCATGGCTAACTGGGGCTTTGCATTCCTTGGTTAATATTTAATTTGTAGCATAGCTGCAGCTCACATGGGATCCTGGATTCATCAGTCAGAGAAATTTACCATTAGTCATGAAAAATTTAGTTCAAATAAGCAATACAGGATTGGACCATTATCTATTATTTATCCTTTTTTCAAGCTGAAGTAATTATGGAATGAACAGGTTGCATTCTTATAAAAAAAATAGCCCCAAGTCTTTTCAGAAAGGATCGAATTTATTTTGTAATTGCCTTTTTGGAGAAAATCATTAAAAACTAGACAGGAAAGATACTTACTAATTTTGTGCAGACTAAATTTGTGTGTGTTTTATTTACAGGAACATTTCCACTGAAACTCCAAATAGAACCAAGCACCCTAGAAGCCTAGAGTCATAATGAACTAAAAGAAACTGTAACCATATTACTTTGCCTTCATATGTACATTGTACAGTCACTATATATGTGTTTAACTCACAATCTGATACATAAACACATATGTTATGCAAAAAAATTCACACTACAAAGAGCTAGGAAAAGCTCTATTTCCTTGGCATGTGCAAGGTATGTGTCATGTAACAGCAAATTACACTTGACTGGGATGGTTGGTAGCTTCCACCTTTAACTGGGCTCTATTCATTTACCTGCATCAGTTTAAACCTATTGATTTAAAACTTTATTTTCTTAAATTTGATTAGGTAAAGTTTGGATGTGTTCAATTACACAGAGCTGCTTTTTTGCTTATTTATGTTTGTAGTTTTACATGGGCTTAATTCCCTTGGGTACAGTTTACTCTCAAGTGCTGCATTCAAGAGTCAAAAAGACAAAGTGGACATAAATTAGTTTCGGCTGAGTACAAGGCTCAATCAATACAGTTTAAACATTTGAATAGTTCTTGAAGTCCTGCTGGCATGTCTGGGTTTGCTGCAGTAAAGCTGAGTAAACCATAACCTCAGGAGACCAGTGTGCTGAGGCTCCATCTAAACTCAGCAGAGAGAGAGTCTCCAAAATTAACCTCCTTGCAGAGCTTGTTTTTGATTTTTAGGGAATGAGCTTGTTCCTCATTGTTACCGCCAATGCACTCAGCTGCCCAAACACTGGAAGAGCATTCTGTAGTTGTCTACAGAAAAATGTATTCACACCAAGGCTTAAAGATAAAATTTGGCTGTTATTTTAATGTTAAAGCTTTATCTTAGAACTCTAGACTCCCAAAGGGCATGATGCTTCAGTCCAGAACAGATTAAAGGAGAGTACATTTTGAAGCAGAGATTATAAATACTTCCACAGCAGAGTTGGACTTGCCCATACACTGTAAATACTGGCAAATTCATGGTAACAAGACAGACTCTTGTACCACCCCTTTGAAACTGCTCCTTTGCATCTGCTTTTCCTGTTTAACCAATTCTATTCCATTTCCCCAAAAAAACCCAATGAACGTCATCTGCATTCAGCACACTTTTTTAAGAGCACAAACACCTGTTTCTGATCATTAGCAGGAGTGAAGCCCTTTTATCAAAATGGTTAAGTACCTGGAAGAAATATTCTAGAAGAAATGAATCCTACCACTTAAAACTTCATCAAGTGAGTCAGCAAGGCTTCTCTAGTGTCCCACTTCAAGCATGACCATGACTAACACTATGCCGGGCCAGCTGGGGCTTTATCTTGGAAATATCCAAGGACAGAGACACTAAGCAGAGGCCTAGCATTGCTCTGCTATTTCCACACCCTTAACAGAGAGTACTTTTGGTGGTTCAGATGTGCTATGTAAAGCTTCTTCATCTCAAGAAAGTTCTGTGTACTGGAACAACTTGAGTGAAAACATGGTACATTCACACAAAATTCCATACCTTAAAAGCAACTGCAGATGACCTAATATTGTTAAGGACTAGATGCTAACTTTGTCACCTTTCTGCATTTGCTCCAACCTCCACCGGGACTCTGGTTTATGCTGGCATGCAGTGTGGTCTCTGCAGAGCTTCCCCTAGTGCCTAATGGAGATGAAGAAAGTCTTTTCGCTGCATTCAATCAATTTTGGGTTTGGGTTTGTTTTGCTTCTAGAATTACAGTGTTGATTGTTATTGCTGATCCATGACCACTAGTCCCAGGTTGTTAACACAGTCAATCCAACAGCTCTGCTTGTTAAATTTTATCTTTTTTCACCTTTCCCTAGGTTGGAAAAACCCACAAGAATGCTGCCCGAAAAAGAGAATACCACGTCCTGTTCATGGTGATCACTACAGTTATTTGTTATCTGGTGTGCTGGATTCCATATGGGGTTATAGCATTACTTGCAACATTTGGTAAGCCAGGTGTTGTGACTCCAGTTACAAGCATCATACCTTCCATCCTAGCAAAAAGCAGCACTGTTTGCAATCCCATTATCTACATACTTATGAATAAGCAGGTAAGACATATACTATTTTAAAATTGTATTTTCTTCAGGGTCCATCAGACGTTCCTGACTATTGTGACTACCAATACTATTGATGTATCTTTAAGGACATTGAAAGCTTGTCCAAACAATACTACTGGAGTCTTGGGGTGGAAGGGTTTGCAAACAGCAGCATATTGCTAGATAGGACGAATACAAAAATGTTTGCTTACTGAAATTGCTTGTGTTCTTCTGAGGGCACACTGGGATTAATTTGTATCCTTATAAATACCTCCAAAGGTATTTATAAGAAGAATAGTCAAATATTTGGTGAGGTTGAGGAGGGGGAGGAAAAATGGACAAGAAGACAAAGGGACTTCATGACCTTGAAAATAAAATAAAGGCCATTTGTAAATACCATTTTCATTATAGATCCCCTTGAAACCAGGTATCATTGCAGTTACCATTTTTGTGGACATCTACATCCTTACTGTTCAATTCACAGGTCAGCTACATGCCAAAATAGATAATGAATTTTGTCTCATGAGCACCAAGGCATGTTCTAAAATGCCTACATCCAGTTCAGGTCCCTCATTCCTGTAAATGCCATTTTCAGTACTCAGAAGTGAGCCTCCTAATGTTTCTGTGCTGACAATTCTGACTCTAAAGTTTGATAATGGTGGATCTGGAAGTTTTAAAAGTGTTTTGTAGTAGGAAATCTGAAAAAGACACATAGTTTATGAAAACTTCTTTTTATTAGATTATGTTAGAGGTTGTTCTCGGATTTCTTTCTTCACTATATCCATTACATTATTTCAAAGCAAGGAAAAACCCTTTTATCTTGCTCAGTATATGCTGGAGGCCGCCCTTAGTATTTATCAACAGCAGCATTATATTATTATGGAGCTGAGACAAGGGAAGAGTTGAAGGTAACAGCATTATATTCAAGTTTTGCCACAGCCTGAGGTCGTTCTTGGCCTGCTTCATCTAACCTAAAATTCTTAAACAACAAAAGAGCCCACTCTTGGAGTTTGAGGAAAAAATCCCCAGCAAGCTGTAAAACCTCCCTGAAATCAGAAGGAAAAAGTTCTACTGCCTTCCCCAAGACTGGGGCTTCGTTTCCAAAGTCTAGTTTGAGCTGACATTGAAACAAATAGAACATGCCATTTGAAAAGTGTTAATGACGAAGAAAACCAGTAACTTTTCCCCCTTACCTTTTACGATTCTTATGAAAAATTCTCAACAGCAGCATCTGTCTTGCTTCGTTATTCTCTGAGCACTTTGACTGAGGTCCTTGACTGAGAGGTAGTCTGATTGTGCTGTGATCACTGGAGCAGGTTATATAATATTGATAACAGATACATTTGGCATTGTCTTTACACATGGAGATGTGATGATCCACCCTGAAGAGGAGGATCTTGGTCAGACTGGAGATAGATACTTTTTACTAATGAAACCGAAATGATAGCTAATGTGCAGCATTAACCTGAAGCTCTCCTCTGCTGTGGCACTGTGTATTAGCAGTGAAAAGAATTGGTTTTAACTGACACTGAGAAAGGTGCTTCACTCAAAAAGATGAAACCCATCCCTTTGTCTGTTCCTCCTTTCAGAACAGGAACAATAGTAACACCCCCATTCAATGCATCACTGGTATTCTTGGCACCTCTGTAGTTGTTCTCACACTTTCTTGTAAATTTAACACCTCAGGAAAAGAAGTTTTTAATCTTCCCAGCACTCGGCTTTCCTGGTCTTCATGCTTAGCTGAGAATTGCCATGGAAGGCTGGTGCCTCCCAATACAGAAATTATCTGCCTTCATTTCTCACAGTCCTCTCTTTACAGATGTGAGGTACCACGGTAGAGTATTTACTCCTGCACCTTATAAATACACAGAACATGCGGCATAATTTTTAACTCTCTATGCACAAGTCTTTTTGCTCTGGGAAATGCCCTGAAGACTGTAAATTGACATTGGTTGAATGCAGCTGTGGTGTTCGCTTCCAGCTATCATAAATCTGTGTGGAGTATTGTGGAACCATCAGCCTCTGAGTCAGCTTTAAAACTCATCCTGGAGAGCACATCTTTAAATTAACTCTCAAGCAGTCCCTGAGTCACTTTCATGAGCCTGGAAATAGAGAGGAAGTGTTTTGTCTTTGGCATTGCCTACTGCACTGACCTGAGATGATAAATCATTGAGGAAAATAGTGAATTTCTTTCCAGCTGCAGGAACTCCCTCAGATGGGATGGCATGAGGTGTGCTGCTGGCCTTCTTCTTGTGCTATGCTCCAGGAGGAGAGAGATGCACTGTTTAAGCTGGACTGTTACTGGGCTGATAACATGCCAGGCAGACATCAAGCTTCATTGACAAAACTGTAAAGCACTAAACTGCTTGAGACCAAATGATGGTGGGGTGAAGCTGCAGGAGAGAGTAGAGAAGACTCCATTTTCCCTGTTCTCTCTTTATGGAAGGCTCTTTGGCTCTTGGCAATATGACTGTGTGTGCCTGGGGCAGCTTCCCCAAAGGTCAGGCCCCAAAAAGACAGCACACATCCAAGTAAGCTGGGCAAGGTCAGTGTGCTTACTCTTTCACAGTGTGCTTACACAGCAGTCCTTTATAATTAGATATTTAATGTCATGCAGATTTTGTTTCATCTTAGCCTACCTCTCTCAGTGTCTCTTATTCCCATCACACATCCCTGTCAAGTTCCCATTGTGCAAACTTCCACCCATACAGCCACCCCAAAGAGATTTTTAATGACAACTTCAACTACCTTCTTTTCACCATGGTAGTGCTGACAGAAACCTGCTCTTTCACGTTACATGCAAGCAAGTATAAAGCATTCACCCAGGAGATAGGGAGTTTCCCTGTAGCCATGGGTTTACTGCTGAGAAGGTGATCACTGAGAGCATCCTGCTTTTGTGTGTTCCACAGAACAGCACAGGAACCCCAGCATAGAAGAGCTGTCTGTCTGGTATAACTGCACATGAGGATATACTGCACTGAGAGCCAGGGATTATTAGCTGGATAACCTAATGATGTGGCAGCTTCAGAGGTTAACCTTGTTTTACACACCAGAAATTCATTTTTTATTGATGTAGAAGTCAAGATGTGAATAATAAGTGTTCAAGAAGGTGTGGTTATGGATGAGATCACAGTGAGATCGTTATTTCACATAATTTGAAGATGGCACTCAGAGAAAATAGAAATTTGCTCCATTGCTACTGACAGCCAAATTTCAGTCAAGTTTTAACCTGTATCCCTTATCGATCTAGAGAACCAATTGCTTGAAAACTACGAATCAGATTACAAGTTACAATCTTTGCTGATGCAAAATAGCCTTGCTCCACTGCAGCTCATGAGCTTTACACTAATTTCTTTCAGATTTTAATCACACAGGTAGTGTACCTAAGTCTCCCTGGAATACCGAAACTCAGGCTAGCACATCTAACACTCTATTGCATGTTACAATTGGAGGAAAAGTCCACCTAAACCATGTGATCAGTAATGTGCTATTTCTGGTGTCAGAAAATGCCTCTGAGCAAAATGAGGAGGGAAAGTGGGAGGCAAGGGATGTATTAAATGTGAATATAAGTCCCTGATTAGTGATTTGATTCCTAGTGTCTGTCTTCTTGTATTAAAATCATTGCACTTCTAAAAAATAGGTGACCCTGTCATTTTCCCCAAGGATATTGAGAAGTGATGCTGAAAAGAATATACACACTTACTTGAAAGTCATTACTACCATGACCTTTCCTAATTTATTGTGCAATGGGGCATGATGGGTAAGGGAGAAATTAAGGAGAAAGAATGAAAAAACTAAGCCAAGTACAAAGACTTTTTTTTTATCTGAGGAGATTTGAATAATAATGATAGTGATGTACTTAAAGAGTGTTCCTCAATGGGACCTGGGCCCAACATCACCCATCAGACACCTCCCAGGCACCTCTGCTATGGCTGTGATGGTCCCCAGGAACCTGTGCCACCTCCACCCTCCTCTTACCTAATGAGTGGCTTGTTGCTCGGGCCAGCCCCCTCTTCTGAGGCCTATGTGGAACTTCCCAGATGAATAATAAAGAGTCTTTCTGTCCTTAATAATAATGTATTTGTTCTCTGTATAAGCAGTTTTCTAGTAACACTTTTCAGTCCTTGATCTTACCTTTTGCCCTGAACAGGAAGAAATGCATATGAGCTTTGGGAAAGGGAGATACACATGATTGTGATAAAAAAAAAAAACAAACCAACATTTCTCCACTGGCTGTTATAACAGCTATATTTTCAGTCATTTTTCATGGGGTATTGTACAGTTTTCAGTATCTCAACAAAAGGTAATGGCTCATTTTTAAAGCTGGAAGAATACGTGGATAATTTAACCCTGTATTTTTTTAAGCTGCTCATTTTCACATTTGGAAAGCTAATATATTTTAACTGCATGAGAACACAAAACTACGGATCCAGAAAGACACTGTGCAATTCAGGGACAGTTGTGCCAAAACACATTTTATACATAAATTGGGACACATCTATTACGTCCTGCAAAGAGACCATGATTGCTTCGTTCAAACCTTTGAGAGGTTTGTGGGCTTACCATAAGATTTATCTTGTTGCAATTTTTTATTAAAATTCACATAGATTTCAATACTCATTATCTGGATTTTTTCCTCTCTTCACTGGTAGCTAAGCTGTCTTTGAGTAATTAAATAGTCCAAATAGAATGACACACCCAAGCTCTTCAGTTGAAAATAGGTCAAGTCAGAATGATCTCTTACTGCAGAATACTCCAGTGTAGTACAGCTCAGAAATGTTTTGACTTTATTTCTCCACCAACATGTAGTGTTATGACTTCTTAAAGTAGAGGGGCAAAGAGAAGAAAGGTCTCAAGGGCACCTTTGCTGCTGTCATAAGGTATAATTGCATTTCACACAGTAAGTTTAAAATTACTTGAGGATATTCTCTCGCAGGTCATGACAAAAAGATCAGTTCAGGTAAATAACTTGGGCATCTAACTAGGGTCCCAAGCAGCCCCAGCCAGCCTTCATGCTGCCCCAGGCTACATCCTTTGATACATCCTGTTTATGTTGACATGTTCTACCTGTCCTGGACTGGCTTCAACATCACAGAAGGGTTTAGAACTTTCTTCTTCTAGACCCAGGGAAAAACTAGGAAGCAGGCAGCCAGACCACCTCTCATGCAAGCAAAATACTGAATAAAGTTGAAAACTAATACAGATGAATTAAGAGAAACACAGGATAAGCACATGTTTTAAACTATCTAATGATTTTCAGCTTATGGCTAGGGAATGCGCTAATGGAAATGACATTCAGTTAAAAGATCCTCCTTCTGGAAGACACAGAAAGTGAAGGGCAGCAATATCTCTTTAAATCTTATATTAAACAGCATCTAATATGTTAATGTCTCTTCTTATATTGCTCTTTTCATAGCACCAGAGAAACATGAGGCTTCACAGAAGTGGGAAGAGACCTCCACATAAGGCAAAGGAAATGAGTCAGAAACCAAGGGGAAAATGCAGTGAGCAGGGTTTGTAGCAAAGACAAGGGGATCCTTTCTTAGTCTATATCCACTCTGCAAAAGCAAACAGGCATTTCTGAAAGGAGAAGAGAGGAGACTTCAAAGAGAGTGAAGCTGAGGAGTCAAATTTGAAGTGACTAGTAGTGCAAAAGGAGAGAAGGAGGGTCCAATATTGTTTGGCATCCTCATCGAAGACATAGGGGGATTGCATGCACCCTCAGATGACACCAAACCTCGTGGTGCCCTTTATGTGCTTGAGGGAAGGGATGCCATCCAGAGGGACATTTACAGGCTTGAGGAGTGAGCCTGAGCAAATACTATGAAGTTCAATGGGATCAAGTGCAACATCCTGCACCTGGGTCAGGACAACCACCAGTATCCATACAGAATAGGGAATAAATGGACTGAGAGCAGCTCCGCTGAGAAGGACTTGGCAGTACTGGTGAGTGCAAAGCTGGACATGACCTGTCAATGTGAGCCTGCAGCCCAGAAAGCCAACTGTATCCTGGGCTGCATCCAAAGCAGCTTGGCCAGCAGGGCCCCTCTGCACTGCTCTGCTGAGACTCCACCTGGGGTACTGCACCCAGCTCTGGGGTCCCAGCACAGGAAAGACATGAACCTGTTGGAGCATGTCCAGAAGAAGGTCATGATAATGGTCAGAGGGCTGGAAGTCGTCTCCCCTGGAGAAAGGCTTGAGGGAGTTTGTGTTGCTCAGCCTGGAGTAAAGAAGGCTCAGAGGAAATCATGTTGTGGTCTTTTAATATTTAGAGGGGGTTTATAAGGAAGACAGATGAAGACTGTTCACCAGGGTCTGTAGTGACAGGAAAAGGGGCAATGCTTTTAAACTGAAAAATGGTAGATTTATACTGGATACAAAAAAATATATTTTTTTTTAGAATGAGGATGATAAGACACTGGAACAGGTTGTCCACAGAAGTGTGGATATCCTGTGGATACCCTGAATTGTTCAAGGCCAAGTTGGACAGGGCTTTGAGAAACACAATCCTGTGAAAGATCTCTGCCCATGGCAGGGTGGTTGGAACTAGATGGTCTTTAAAGGTGCCTTCCAACCCAACCCATGATAACATTCTATGATACAGGAAGTAATCTTGTCATATATTTCTTTTTTCTTCCATTTATTCTCTAAACGTGGATGGACTAACTTATTTATTCAGAGGTTTAAGTGATCACTGTAATTTAGAATAAGCTCCTAGGCATGATGCGGGTAGGCATTTTGTTATATTTGGACCAGCCAAATTTCAAAACAAAAGTATAGCTGTATCTCAGTTTAGGAGGTCATGTCTACTCTAGTGCATCTTCATTGTGATTAGCTTAGAGAAGAGGGAGCATTGCCTCAGCTGTTTCCTGACAACCTTGTAGGCAATGCTGGTCAACAGAAGGGGTCACAGTCACACTTATCCTCGTGGAGACAGGAAAATAAATCAGCATTACCTGCAATGATTGAGTGACAGGAAATTTACATTGCTGCCTGTTTGACAGCTAGCAAGGAAATAGCTGTAGGGGAAAATTTGACCTCTAGAATCATTGTCACTACCCAACAGGCAATAAAACAACAAACTGTTTAAGGATGCAAAGAAATTGTAGGGTTACAGATCTCAACTTTTTCTCCAGTACAGGGAAAACAGGTTCAGTCAAATAGTTTGCCCTTGCCTATCATGATCAGCCTACAGTTGTGCTGGCAATTTCAGAACTTCCTTTACAATCAGCTGTTTTTCATACACTTCCACCTGTAACTTTAAACCTGCAGGGTAGATTGATAGACAGGTGGAAGTTTCCAGTATTCACAGCTTACTGTAGAGCAAGAAATGTGGTATGTTCACAGCTAAAAAAAAGGTGTTAGGACTTTTGTAAGCAAGGTCCCTTGGTAGCCTGTTTGCTCTTCCAAGTAGACATCATGGGAAGCTCAATCAAAGTGGTGTTTATTTGCTGGCTTCACAGGTACATCTGTCCTTAAGGGAGAGTCTGGATCATCAAGAGCTCAGCCAGTCCTAAGAGAAATACAGGGGGAACAAAGGAAGAAATGTTAGCAATTGTGCTGTTTCTCACTTTCCATTACTTCAGTGTGATCTAGAACTTGGGTGAAAGCACTCGGCAGTTTGCCTTTTTTTTTTTTTCTGAATGGATTTCCAAGTTTGGTGTGGACAGTTAAAGTCCTACAAAGGTATAGGTGATCCACAGGTAGTCTAAACTTGAGCTACTCCTCAAAATGGCATTGCCAAGCCACACTGAATGGATGTCACGGGATCTTCTGTTGCAATAGTCTCAGCTGCAATGGCTGGTCAGGGATCAGACTCAATTTCAGCCTATGCCTTGGTTTGGTTAAGGTCAAGCATTAATTTAGCCTCAGAATTCCCCATTTCAATTCTAATGTTTCTGTTTTTCTGTAATACATCCAAGTTTTATAAGTAGGACTCCAGTTAAGTATTTGGTACAACTTACCATTTCAAAGCTGAATGCAAGCATAGGTCAGCTGAAGAAAACAGAATGCAACATTCTGTAATGCAATGCAATACAACATACTAGATAAACTAAGAATTTAGTTTCTTTATGACGACAATCAAATTCAACAGATGAAAAAGAATTGAAAAAGCAAGTGTAACCCTGGCAGTGACAGAGCCTCTAATTTTCTTCTCCTGTTCAATAACTGAGTAATCTTTTGTCATGTGGCAGTGGCATAATACTAAAATTTTATTCAGAGCAGGACATTTTTCTCCATATTGTGTCACTTGAGATTTTTCTCAGTTTTACTGTGTGTACCAGGCATATCTTTGCAGTCATGTATCTTAATACAAATTGAAGCAACAATCGTTTCAGATTAGATGGATGGAAAAAAACCAAAATGAGTTTTCCTAGACAGAGAAAATTTTTCAGCATTTATGCAACCTCCACTAAATAAATATTTTTAATTGGGTTAATCCTTGGTATCCTTGTAAAGCATATGATTGTCATCATCCTAGTCTTACCACAGGAGAGATTTGAGGATTAACGGTTAGTGCTCAAACCATCATGGACTTGCTTGAAAATTCTAATTCAAATCTGTAAAACTTTATTTTATGATTTTATCCTGGTGTCCTTCTTCCTCCAGGGAAAAAAATCTGCTGTACTCAAATAAATAATCATTGCCATAGTATGGAAAATACAATATAAAACTGTACTGGGCCTGTAAAGACTAATCCCCTTTTCCTTTTAAACTGTATCATTTAATGCAATTCAGAAATCTGACTGTGTCCAAATGAAAATAAATTTGAGGTTCATTATCTTTTGAAGTAGAAGCTGTTACAGAGCTTTGTTCCTCTGATGTTTAGTATAATAACTGCTCTCAATTTATTTGTAGCCAGTTTATAAACCTTTATTCCTCAAAAAGCCCTTCTTCTTTGGTAGTTGTCTTTTCCTTATACTGGGGCACCCTAAGTAGATAACTTTCTATCCCCACATTGCTAGTGTGAACTAGTTTAATTCTTTTCATAATTTCATGTTCAAAACAATTATTCAAATTCTAATTTTGGTACTCATGCTTGGAACTGGGTATTTCATTTGGGAAACTTTTTAGGCATTCACTGGATGTTAGTAGAGAACCAACACCTCAGTGTAGTAGGAGTTATTTTTTATTTCTGTCTTGTTTGCAGTGTTTAACTCTTTATTATTATTATCTTCAGAATCTGAAATGAAAACAAGAACATCAGCTCTACAGTGACTTTTTAAATCCCTTTATCTAAATTAGAACCAGGTTTTCAGAAATGGGTGTATAGATATATGCAGGGGTCCACTACAATAGGTACAACTATTGTATACTGAGTACTTTGTGGATGACCCTGCTTCAGATGTAATGTTCTAACCCTTTAGGGAAAATACTTGCCCAAGACCTTACAGCTCACCCAGGGCTTTACAGGACTTCTGTGTTTGCTGGCTTTAGGCCAATAGGAATATACTACAAGTAGGATGCAAAGGTTAACCAGACATTCATATCACTTTTCACCTTCACTACTCTTCGCTTCTCTCCCAGCGAGCACCAACTTCAAAAACCAAACACTTTTTTCACTTGTTAGTCAATTTCCCAGTAAAGACTTTTCTCAGTGTAGTATGTGGCTTCTTCAATATTAGAGAAGATGTTAATATTGCCAATTTTAGTTTCAGCAGGGAAAATAAAAGGACATTTCAGCCCAGATCTCCATGCTTAGGTTTCTACACCTTGGTTCCTGTTAAAAGGATCTTCAATGAAAAACACTGTCCTTCACCCAGCAGATCAGGCTCTCTTACCAGACTGCATCCCCCATGTGCAGGGACAGCAGTGGCTCAGCAAGGGGGATGAAATGCAGTGAATCGTAGCCCAGACCAGTGACCTAATTTATACGGGAACAGTCAGAATGAAGCTTACAGGAGAAGTGTCTACGAAGGATGTCTGGACTTCAGGCGGCTCTCTTGAAAGCTGTTTATTGCACAGGCGAAGTTACAGCATTTCAGGGAGTGGGTATCCAGAGCCAGCCCTACAGCTGCCAGCTCCAGCTGTAGGCATACCTGAAGCCACCTTCTGTTCAAGTTACTAAGCATTATATGCTTTTCTTTGCTGAGTATCTTAATACATAACAACCAATAAGCACCACACACAATACCTTTACATTTGCCTATAGCCTATCCTAGCTACTGCCATTACCATATTACAGTCATTATTATCCAATCACAAGAGTAAGTAAGTTACAATATAAGCTTACAATGGAAAATTCTCAGACCTTTCTTCTACTTGCCACATCGATATGTCTTGTTTGCCTGTGATATCTCTCTTTTTGATAAAACGTTTTCTATTTACTTATGCTCTTCTTGAGACTTATTTACTTGGGGAAAAACATGTCTTTGTTTGTAGTCACATACCTTTGTCCTGCTCCTAAAAATCTCCTTCCAACTCATCTCCCACCTTTGCCTTCTCAGTTATTCAGTGGTCACTGGTTCAGCAAAACATCTTTTACTCTATATCAAAACTTGCTTTCATTTCTATCTCATCCTCAGTTTCTACATTCAGAGATCTTTCTGCCAAGCCTACATATCTGTGAAACTTTTATACCAAACTTTCATCCTCTCCAACAGAAGCTGAACTATAATTCCATAAAGACATTTACCTGTAATTGGATATTTTGACAGTCTGGAGTTTTGTCTGGAATTTTTTGATAATTTCTTTTGGTTTTGTTCAATATAAGAAAGAAATTATAGAAGAATTAAAAATTCTGTCATAACAGAAATTCTGATTTCTCAACCCAATGGGTTCTGTTATTGCATTTCTTACACATAAAACCAAATGATTGCTACTAAAACACAGTCACAAATCAAACCCCTCTTGGTAATTTCTAATTCTGCCTTGGGTAAAATCAATACCTAATTGCCTGCAAACCAAGATAAAAGTAAAACCCAGGCAAGATTTATTTCTTATCCTTTACACCCACCACTTACCACACTGCAGCTCTCATTCCTTGAAAAAGTGTGAGCTCTGTAACAAGTGCCCTCATCCAGCAGTAGAAATCTTCTCTGGCTTAAAAGATTCTTCCAGCATTCCCATTTCAGAGAACTTCCTGTATTTCATTCATGGCAATTGATGGAAATATAATTTTGGACAACAGAAGCAACAGGGCAGGTGGTGAGGAAATCTGGGGGAGGAGGAGGCTTGTAAGAACCTATGTTTTAGCCAGAGGTGGAATTAATTAGTGCCAAGGAAGAATCAGTAGGTAAAAAGCCCAAGAGCTGCTGAAGTTCCTCTGTGTGTGTGTGTGAGACTGTTAGCAGAATGCAAGCGTGACCAACCCTCAAGCAAAAAGATCCTGAGAAATGAAGATCTCTTTTCCCTAAACATGTGTCACATACATAGCCAAATATAGGCAGTTCATAACCTACCACAAGAAAAAACCCAACCCAACCAACCAACCAACTTCCCCTCCAGCACAATAAGATCACATTTCTACAAATATTTAATAATGTACTATATTCATAGCAAGATTGGGGCAGGAATATACTAGCATAAACCGATCACAGTCAGCTGGAGTCTTTATTTTAATCCATTTGGGCTGATCTAGACTCCATGGCGGAAGAACCAAAAATACAAGAAAAAACTGGGTCAGCAGAACAGCATATTGACTGCAACTAAATACATAAATTTTTCAAGTGTTAAAATACTTCTCATTGTTATGCTTTGAACTTCCAGCAAAACAGGAGTTATTTTAAAATGATCTGGAATCACTCATCCTGTATTACTGTGGTAATAGACCCTTCATTTCTCCTCATGAATTAGAATGTTACTGTAGGGACCGGTAAATTTGCTGCTGCCTCTGTTAGTCAGGGTCCATCAATCACACTGCAAAACCCTAAACAATTCTAACTTATGAAGTAAGAATAAGAAAAGGATTCATTTTGTTGCTATTCACTGAAATTCTTTGCCTGTTCTTATTCCAAATGTTGCTTTAGGAAACTCTTCTGAAGTTTCTGTTAGGTAGGAGGAATTAACTTCACATGCTACTCCTATTGTATACTGTATGTGGTTTATTAGCTCTGTGTAAGGCCAAGGAAGAGCATGTGTGAGATAAATATGACAACTGGTCTGTTTTTCCTGCAGTGATAAACCCATTGACAGCAACCATGCGTAAACCAATGTGTACTGAAGACACAGTAGCATTGTTAATATCTGCTTTCCTGTGCATAATCAATCCCTTTGAAGTTCAAAAACCATACTGATTCCATTGAAGCATGGGCAAAGGAAAGTTCCTCCCCGTTTCCTCTGACAAAATAACTATCCCCACTATATGATCCCCTCAGCTTTGATTTCTCACTTTGTTAGCTTTGTGTGAGATCACATGATCCACAGGGACTTAATCTAAAAGGAGTATTTTAAAACAATTATCTGAATAGCATGCTACAACCACGAAAATAAGGCAATATTTCTCAGACATGGTATATGCTCTGTTGTTTCTGCTTTCCTTGCTTTTCTACCATGGAACAACTCTGTTAATATTATTTTTGTAACAGCTTACATGTTTTCTTCTCATCTCTACTTCTTGGGATGCTACAACCACTCATTAGAAATGCCTAATGTCCTGACAGCTACATTCTGCCCTGTGCATTTGTGAAGTCTAAATTAGATCCATCAGATAGCTTATAATTTCATTTGTATAAATGAAAACAAGCACTGGAAACAACTGAAAAATAACCCAATACTTCCAAAGAGGAATATTGCTAAGGGAGAAAAGTAATGTTGCTTGGTCCAGTTGGAAGCATCAGCTAAGACTCCTATCCCCTTTACTGAAAAAGCAGTCTCAGAAACAGGTCCAGAACAGAACCTTCCCCACTTTTCCTTTCTGGTCATCCGTCTTCTCCATACTCAGGATACAGCATTTATCTAAACCTCCTGGCTCATGTGCCTCATGAGCAGTAGGGCTGGGCCTAGAGGTAGAGCTCTGGCACTTCTAGCTTGCCCAAAACATATATTGCATATTTCTTGCCTTAACTTGCCCAAAACTTTTCATGCTGTCCTTGTCTTTGTCCAAAGTGTAGATACTTTAGATCGAGAATGCCGCCTAGTTTACAAAACAGCAGACAACTCCCAAGTCATGAACCCAAACTTCTTGAGGCACATTCATATGGTTTCCTAGAACTACTATCACTAAGTGATATTTAAAAGATAACACAAAGCTTTCTAGATTTATACAAATCAAAACAATCCAGAATCACCCAAACCTCTTCCATTAGCAACACTCCCACCCCCCATCCCAAGGGCCTTACCTGCACAGGAGACATACCTGCTGCACATGGTAGCAGTAGTGCAGGATGCAGCCAGTACAACATATCCCCCAGTGCTCCAGGACTGGGGGTGGAAGAAACCTACCTTTTAGAAGGTGGAGCAGCAAAATATTTTAATCAGGCAGCTCAGTTGCAGTCAGACAACTGTCTGGGAGCAAGGTAATTAACAGCAGCTGACACAGCCTGGAGTCAGCACTGGCAGTAATTTTCCCCTCTGGCTGCTTCCATAAAATCAAAGCACCTGTGATGCCAATTACCTGCCCTCTGTAACCCCTCAGGGTTTCTGGAATCTTCTCACAAGCATATAAGGAGTTGATGTTGCAGTAATTATCCCCTACCTGTCAGCATCTTGGAACCAAGACAGTATTTGATTTGTATTTGTCTATATGCAGAAACAGGTCACCAGAGAAAATTGGTTTTCTTATTTCAGTTATCATACAGATGACTACAAGCACATGGAGGAGGTTGTTCGGAGTGTAGCATTGTAACCCGGTCAGTCTTTTCTCAGTTAAATTTGTGGGATTCATTTGCTTGCAAAGAAGCTGAACTCCAGCAGAAGTCATTTTAAGATCACATCCCAGTACACTAAACCTGACAATAGCAGTATGAGCACCAACAGGTGACTTGGGTTTCTCTCCAGATGTGCAGAAAAAAACGTAAGAAAAAATGCCAGACCCAAGGAAGTGAATATTAGGAAAAAGGAACAGTCCTGCTCATCTGTTATGGTACACCTAGCTGTTTCTTTCTATTTTCTTGGTGTTTTTCATAATTCCTTGTCTTTCCCCCTTTCTTCCACTTGATCTCATTCTTTACTTTTATAATTTTTAAGGATCCAGCAATCACACCAGCAATGATTTCCCCTGTGATTTGTCACAACCTACTTGTGCTGCCAGTTTTCTGGTGGCTATTCTGTCTCCAGTGTAAAAAACCCCCACTATATTACTGCATTAGAGTTACTTCCCAGTCAGTTTAATATAATCAGTTAATATTTTCATCAAACTAAATAAGCATTTACTTAGCTTATTTTTAGGAAAAAGAAATAACAGGGCACACAATTCTTACTTGCCTTGGTTATCAAGGCATGCAGTTCCACAGTCAGACTATCCTTAACTTCCACAACAGTATTGCCATTTCTTAGAAGTGCATTCTCTGGAGTAACTTACTGGTGTAAGAAAGTAGAATCTAAAAAAACAAGGAAGGATATGTATATGGAGTAGACATTGGCAAGTTTTGGGGTGCAGCAGGTAAAACTATGCTGTTCTGATGAAGCAATCAAATTTGTCACACTGGTAAGAATAAGATACCAGGAAAGCTAGAACAGAAGTCCAAACAAACCACAAGTGTTAGTGCTCTGTTCACAGTAATTGATGCAGTCCCACAGTAAGATACTATTTAATTGCTGCTGCCGATGCAGTTACCTGCAGAAGGTGGTGGATGTGATTATAGTAAAGACTGGCTCTTCCCTTGCTTGTCTAGCTGTTCTTGTCATAGTATCACAGAATAGTTGGCTTGGAAGGTCACTTTTAAAGCTCATCTAGTCCTATCCTCCTGCAATGATCAGGACCTTCTTCAACTCGGCCAAATTGTTCAAGGTCCCATCCAATCTGACCTTGAGTATTTCCAGGGATGAGGCACCTACCACCTCTCTGGGCAACCTGTTCCAGTGTTCCACCATGCTCATCATAAAAAATTTATTCCTTATATCTAGTCAAAATGTACACTATTTTAGAATAAAACCGTTACTCCTTGTCCTATTGCTACAGGCCCTACCAAAAAGCCTGTCCCATCTTTCCTGTAAGTCCACTTTAAATACTGAAAGGCCACAACAAGGTCTCCCCAGAGCCTTCTCTTCTCCAGGCTGAACAATTCTAACTCTCTCAGCCTTTCCTCATAGAAGAGTGCCCAAGCCCTCTGACCTCTTTGTGGGCCTCCTCTGGATTTGCTTCAACAGGTCCACATCCTTCTCATGCTGGAGGTCCCAGATCTGGATGCAGTACTCTAGGTTGGGTCTCACCAGCGTGGAGGAGAGGAGGAGAATTGCTTCAACAAGTTCATGCTGCACTCAAGATAGCAAGTTGAATTAATCATCCTGAGATATGAGTCTTTCAGCCAGATCACAACAGGCAAGCTAATAATGCAGATAAACCGACCAAAATGCCTGTATGAAGTTTGACCTCTCAAGAGAATTATGCCCCTAAGAACTACTTAAGTGAAACACAACTGGCTAAAAATGATAAAAGGTACCTCCAAAAAAGGCATGTTGTTGAAAAAAAGGCAGTGCAATTTTGGGAATAAGCCTGAAAATGAGTTGCCTCCAAGGCTCTCTGAAATACTATCAGAAAGGTAATGTCACACCTCCGATAGCTGTCCCTGCTGAAGAATAGTGTGTACAGCAAGATGTCCTCTGTGCCCCACACAATATAGTTCATGCATTTCCACCTCTTACTGAGGTACAGTTTGAATGCAGTGACATAAGAACATCCTCTCTGATGTCACTGAGAGTGAAGCTGACTGGACATTTAATAGACACAATACAATTTTCTTGTTCGTTTTTTAAATAGAAAAAGCGAAGTTGCCGGATTTCGAAAGTATCAATTAGTTGTTTAATTTGTAGATCCCAGCATTCAGTTTATCCTCTAGTGTATCTCACTGATGTGAGTTTTCTGAGAGGTGTTACTTGTGTATCATGACAGTAACTAGCCCCTCAACACTGCCTGTTCAGGAGGTGGTGCAATACACAGGATAAGCTGCATGATTACTGCCAGGAGTGGACACAATGGCAATCCAACTTTTAATGGATGCAAGCAGGCTTGTAGTGATTGAGTTATACAGTACGTCATCACAGACTGAACGACAAGTTACATTTTGCCTTTGGTAAGTTGTTTTTCATTTTAATTAATAATTTATTAAAAAGTCTGTTCTTTTCCGTTAAACATGACACTGGATTCTTTAAATGGGTGGCACAGCCATTTAGATGAAATCTACCAGGATTTCAAGTACAGCACCAACTCATCAGAGCATGAACTCCATAGAGGGCTTGGCAATGACAAGAAATTTACTGCTCAGAAATTCACTGAGCAGTGTGGTGAATATATTCTCCCAGGGAATCCTAGCGCATCTGCTCGGGTACACATCTTCACTTTAGAATAAAACTGGCTTTATAATATTTGCCTCTTTTCTGTAGTTTACTGTGATACCTCCTTGTCAGATTAGCTGTCCATTTCCATTTGAGATTTCAATGAAATTGTGGGCAGAACTGACAGGCACCTTCCCCTCTTTTGTTCCACCTGCAGCTCAGTGAGATTCATTTATGGCAATATGAACAGACCAGCACTCCTAAACAAATGAAAACAAATGTTTTATTTACAGGAAAAAATCTGTACACTGTGTATACATAAAAATATACAAAATCATAATAGAAAATATAAAAAGTGTTAAAATGTATACAAACACTGCTTAAAAATGTGACTCCTGTAAAATCTTAAGCTTTGTTATTAGAGTACACATTCATTTAAAAAAATCATCATACAAAATAATTCTCAAAGCTATTAAAAAAGTACACAGTCTATATTTGAATTGTTCAATGACTACATATTTTAAGAGTGATGAGATGATATGAAAAAAAGTAAGGCTTTTACACACAACTCTTATTTCAAGAACAAAATTTTGAATCTGATTGCTAAGCCAGAGAGAAGACATCTGCAGTGTCAAAATTCATTAAGTGGTTCAGGTATGCCCAGACATGGGATACTTTAAATTTCAAACAGTTAAATCAGGTATTCTCCTTGTGTGTGAGAGGATAGATGCTGGGAAAGATTCAAATCATTTTAACAGCAGGCTTCTGAATTACCAACTTCAAAGCAGAATTTCATTTAAATATGCATCAACTTTAGAAAGCGTGAAGGGAAAAAGAGTAACCATTTATTGTTGCAGTCAATGTATTTAATACTCCTTTCATGGTACATTTGTGTCACTGTCCAAATGGCATTTTCCATCCTTAAAAACTTCTGAAGAAAAAAGAAATTAAAAGCCCCACTATGTTTTGCTCCACATGTGTTTTGAACTCCTGTTTAATTCAATCAGTCTCTAAAATGACTGTGTTCAGTCTGTGCAACCAGTGAGTGTACACACTTATCTTCATTAAAAAAAACCCAACAACTCTTTTGGTTTTCCTGATTTGGCAAGAGCTCTACAGCAACAAGTTCAGAATTTGGGTATCTTCACCAAAGAAAGTGTCTTGACCAAAGACAGGCAATGCTTACATTAAATTTGTACAGTGAGATTGTACATTAGAGTGTTTATACCACCCCTCTCTCTCTCCAAAGGTACATCAAGGTAATTTCACTGAATTTACCAGAGTTTCTACAGCATAAAACTGCACAATAAAGTAAAAAAAGGTGTAGTAGTTTAATCCAAGGAAGGAATGAGCTAGGAGTTTATGCTGAGGTAACCTTTAGAACTATAGAGAATGGAACAAGTAATTATTATTTTTCTAGCAAAAAGATTTTGGCTCAAAATGAGGCAAAATATTTCTTGTTTTTTTCTTGATTAAACAAAAGAATACCTTGATTTAACCATCCAAAACTGAATGCATAAAATGATAGAGCACCACAAGTCAGAAAAGTTACGGAATTCACAGTGGGGAAAGAAGAGCATAATTGAATTCAGCATAAACTCAGCGCATTTCCTTAAGCTGCTGCTGTGTTTCTGGTTTGTTTCAGTTAACTTTAACTGTTGTCCACAGCACCAGGGCACAGAAATGAGGCTCGATAGTGTTTGAAGGCAACTTGTTCCTACTTGTCAGTAAAACTCCATAAATTTAAAGCCTACAAGTGCGAAGGAGGCTCAGGGGCCCAATAGCAGAGGCAATTGCTTGGCCGATGATGCAACTCACAATGCACCAGGTTTATACAAACCTCTCTTGTCTAGGTGCTGTCCCACTCTGTGTGTGACAGCCACATGGGAGAGCTACGAAGCCATGCCTGTATCTTTTCCCCAAAAAGCCCCATGATCTGGGTGAGAAAATGCACTTCCTTTCACATTGCTGTATTTAACAAACAGATCTAAAACCAGCACTCTCACCCATTATTTTTAGAAGATGCGTGGTTCAGTGTTATTACATATTGACTGTTTTAAATTTACTGAATATAGTTCTTTGCAAACATTTCTCTGCCCTCACAAGGCATGGGGAAATGCCCATTAATGTAAAAACACTTGAAGGGCTCTTAAAAAAGCCAGCAATACCAATGCCACAGAGAGTAAGAAGTGGTGAGAGGAACATCTCTGCAGGTCCTTTATGCTTCCCGTTTATTTCTGCCCCTTCCTCCCTTATAGCAAGTGGAGGGGAGCCCTCAACTAACAAACACACTTGTGCCAAAAACTGAAGGAGGACAAGACAAGGTAGGAGAGAAAATGCTCTTTAAGCAACCACAAGGTGTTTGAACAGGCAGACCAGTAAAACATCACAGTGGAAACCAGTGTTAGAAAGCCGTGCCAGGCTCATTTTTTAAAGGTGGCATCACGGGTTGGTCTTCCTCATCTGTGAGCAAGCATTTGCAGCACAGCTCTGCAGCATCTTCTGAGGTGATGGTGCTACAGCACCCACATTTGCACTTGTGGAAGGAGGACTGATTGCCATATAAGTAAGGATATGGCAAAGAAAAAATTTTGGCTGCAAGGGCTTGAATGTGCAGTCCAGTGAACGAAAACTATACTATAAAAGTTCATTTTATAACATCTCGGACCTGGTTCTACATTGGTATATAAATGATGTACTATGCTTAGCACTTGTTACATGAAACTTTATAATTTGCCTTGCTCTGTATAATCAATAGCTCTGTTGATTATTCTGACAAATTATTGAGGGAATAAATAATACTACATAATCCTGCTGTAGGTGGCTGAGCAATGCCGTTAGTATTCTTCTTCTGTGAAAATCAAAGTTAAAAGTTAGTGGTTGCAGGCCAGTCAAAGTGATTTTTTTTCTTTTTCTTTTTGGAACTCTAGAATTTCCTGCTTATTGAAAAGTAGCATATTCACTAGTCTTAGAAAGCTAAACTCTCTTCCTTTATATTTATGTTGTAGCTAACCCAGGGTACAGCAGAGAGAGACGTTTGATTGCACTGTTCAGACTGCTTATGTTTAGCAAACAGGGTACCAAGCATACGGAAAAATAGATTAGTTCTATGTAGGCTATCTATTCTCCATGCATTTAAATAACAATGTTATTAACTGCAAGAATAAAAGTTGCCACCAGACATAACATTAAAAAGAAATTGGTATGGACTATATCCAGAGTCCAAGGCTAGTATGAGTAAAACCTATTAATTTTGATATGTACCAAAATGCCTTATGGACATAACTATCCATACAACACAGAAGTACAGTTATTAGATCATCCACAAATAATTGCTGTCAACAAGAAGAATCTTAAGATCATCATAAAGCCCAAAAAGAAGGCTAAGTCCTATGTGAGACATGTATTCTTCATTTTGAGGAAGGAAAATAATCCTTCCAAAAGATCCTTCCAATAATGCTTCCCAAAGAGCTGAGTGAGAGAAAAAGGATTTTGTGACAATACTTACAATACAATTGAAGATGAAATAGTCATTACTATTGTTTGCTTTTTTTTTTTTTTTTTTTGGCCTTTCTGGCAAAAGGCTTTTTCCTTAAGTCAAAACACAAAAAATACTTCCCACCACAACCAGTCAGCTATTCTTTTCAATCCCTCTTTGATCTATCTGCTTTTTTACTGGATGGACACGAGTAGGATATAGCTGTGCTTTTGTGTACATATATTCCTGCTGAATTTGGTCTAAAAGAAAAGACAGTCAGATGGGGAAAAAAACAAAACAAAACAAAACAAAACAAAAAACTGGGAAAACCCACTCCAAACCATTAACCTCCCACCACCTGGAAAATCTGAAGTCTTGGAAAATATGGAAAATAATATTTTAAATATATTAGCAATTAGGTAGACTTTTACAAGTACCTTAAAGAATATTGTCCTTGTGTGTTATGAATGAAAATATCAAATTATCTCCAAATGCAATCCGTAGTCAGGTTTTTTGCAGGCATGACAGCTTTTCTGGGTTATAGTATTTCAAACATTAAGTAAAAAATGCTGATATCATCTCCTGTTGTCAGAAAACTCCTCCTATCTGAACAGCAAGAACTTGTGAACAGTGACTTTGATTCAGATACCAATGAAATACCTAACAAATAATGTCTGTGTTCCTGAATGCTATCTTTGTTGACAAGAAGTGAGTCCCCTCTATGCTTGCTTTCAGTGTGATGGGTGAATGCTCCACAGCCTCCCTTGGCCTTCTCTGGATCTTTTGTATCTGTGCAGACTGGGGGAAGGCAGCATTTCCATCTCACACCTTGCTGAGAGTCAGGGAAAGTTTTTCTTCCTAATCAGGTTACAAATGTATTCTTTTTTCTCTAAAGAAATGAGACATTTCTCTCTTTGCTCTTCAGTCAGTGTGAGAATGGGAGACTGGCATCAAAAATACATCCAAGTAGTTTAACTGGTTTAGCTGTGTACAGCCACCCCCACCACATGTACTTCAGGGCCACCCTAAGCCCTCGTTCAGCTGGAGGCCTGGAACTGAGCCTGCCTAGGAACAGGCATTAAAGTTTACTCGAGTGAATGACTGCACAGCTTGGAGTAGCAATTACTTCATTCTGGGAGAGTGTGAAAATCCCATGAAGCCACAGGAAATGCTGCATTGTTCAACTGGTCGCTCTCTACATACATGAACAATAGAGGCTGTTTCACAATGCCAGGTTTGAAATTAAATAAATTCATTTTAAAAAATTACAGTCTAGCATATGTGGCATGAGACCACAGACAAATTCTGACAGTCACACCAACAACAATACATTATATTTCTGCCTAAGTATGTCCTTTGCACCTTCATGAGCTAAGCCTTTGCTTTTTTTTCTGTTAACTATTTGCAAAGCAATAATAAATACTCAGGCTCAGAAAAGAAGTATTTCTCATGCCTGCTACTTAATTACAATTTATAGACTCAAGACTAGATTGGTCTAAGATAGTTTTTCAAGTATTCTCTTCTTGTTTATAGTACGACAGTAGTACCTTATTGCACATTGTTTCTGAAAGACCTACTTCTACAAGTGTGGGAAATTATTTTGTTTGGGGCACTTGACAGCTTTGAAACCTGGCAAAATGACTTTCCCCTTGCGGTACAGATCATCCTGCAAACCTTTGTTCATCCTCTGCACCAGCAGCTTCTCATAGAGCAGTGGATGGTAGGCCCCTAAGGTACAAGCTGCATCGTAGTAGAGTTCATGGTAGTGACACAGGTCAGTCTGTCGCACTGAAGGGATGTATTCGTACACGTGCACTTCATTACACATGGACATCATGATGAGGATACCTGCAACAAGGAGTGAAACAAAAGTGAACCACTAGCTTTCACTTTTCTCGCAGAAATTTCCCTGCAATCATCCAACCTATTTTTTCTTTCCTGCTTTTCTTTGCTGTGCACACCGTAAGTATTCTGTAAAATCATTAAGTGAAGCAGTCATTCCTTCTATTTGAGCAGCTTTCACTTGTCCCTGATACATAAAGATTGCGGTCTCTGTAGAGTCAACAGGGTAGGACAACAGTCATAAAGAAACAGTGACAAGCCTATAAAGGGCTTGCATATCACCATCAGCCTCCTGATTGAGAAGACTGCTCTTTCCCACCTCCCCCCATTTACTCTGTGGACTGTCCACAAAGCAACCCCCACAAGAATCCTTGAAACATCTCCACCTTATTGCAATGTTAGTCTTTCTTAGTCTGAAATTGAACCAATTCCACTTTTCCCATCCACTTGCTTCTCTCTAAGGAGGAAGACCTAGCCAAATACATGCAGAAGGGCACATAAAGAAACATCACCCATGTGGTGGTGGCACAGAAGCCCACAGCTTCAGACAATTCTGTGAAGAGTCTCATGGAGAGATACCAAAGATGAACTCCTAGAGCAGTGTTGTCATAAGGAAAAGCCCCTGACCACCTCCTGCTCAGCAAGGAGTAATCTACAAAACGCCAACCCATTTTTTTCTGCCATGTGCCAATGGCACACTATCATCAGCACTGCCAATTGTGGTCTTTACAGCCTTGAAACAAGAGAAATATTGCTATGGCAGCTGCATACTTTCAGATGGACTAATACCAGATAATGATCAACAACATTGCCTTAACTACAATACTTTCACATCAATCACAGCTCCTGGAAGCCTTTTCTTCTTCACAAAGCCATGCAAAAGGAAAGTGACATGAAGGAAGTTTTCGACGCCATTTATTTTTTTAAAGATTTCACTTAAAAAATCAATTTGTGTAGAAAATGTATTGAGGCACTTGTAACACTACTGGTATCCCTATCTGTTGAGTAGGACTGTCAGCTCTCAGAGGAGGTAGCTGAGTAACTGTGCTCACTTGGCACTTACAGATGAGAACTGATACAAGTGTTGCTTGGGGTTTTTTTCCTGCACAACAGCTTTGGCATCATCAAAGGTGTTTTGGGTAGATCTCAGAAGTGAAATGAATTAACATAAAAAATTATTTTGGTTTGTTAATTAAGCAAAGCCATTTTCTGAAGTTTAGTTTACAGTTTGGGAATGCAAAGATTTCAATGGCTTGCAAATGAAAAGAACCCCATGTTCTCCCTGCTGTGTATCATTACATTATCAAAATGACTTTTCCCTGCCTGATGTGTGAAGTAACTGAAAACCAATTACTTCTGTGATTAAATTTTCTTTTATCATAAATTAAAGGTTCTGAAAATATTTTATAATTGTTCTACAGCTTTACACTCTACAGAATCTATAGTCTTAGAAAAGCTAAGCATATCAATTCTGAAGTTCACAAATTTGAGTGAACTTTAGTCTTAAGCAACCAGAAACACATATTCATGGTGAAAAAATATTTAATCCCTAATTGGACAAAAAGTACAAGCTTAATAAACCAAGTTTCCTTGCCTTGAAGATGTTATAGAGATGCTCTGAATTGTAATCTGCCAAGCAGCTATGTCTAGAATTGTTTGGTTTTTTGTTGTTTTAGTTTTACAAATGCTTTCGTCAGCTTTTCCACTGCCAACCTCCTTCCTCCACTGATGGAGAGCCCACCTGCCATTCCAAGGTAACCGTTTTCCAGCTGGATCACAGAGCGGATGGTGGAAACCTGTGCAATAATGAACCACATCCAGAAACAGACAGTAAAATCACTTCTCTCCTGTGCTCAGAGCCAAGCCTGGAGCCAATTTCAAAAGCTATACCACCAACGTCTTAGGAAAACTGGCTCTGATTGAAAGTAGAAGCCTTAACCAAAGTGCGTTTTATTTCACTGCCACATTACCAAGACAACTATAAAAGTAATAAAGGAAGTTGCCGTTTGTGGGATAGGAGGACTGTCCAGACAAAAATTGTGACCCTTAATATCAGAAAAATAGCCAATTAACGGCCAGGTATGGTTCAACCATGATAAAATTTTAAGCAATATCATTGACTTTCCTGTAAATTAGTTAATGGAGGACTCAGAAGTGGCAAATTTTAGTTTCTAGTTATCGGTGGTTCAATGTCCTCCAGAATCAATCTAAAAGGCACACTGGGCTATCTGGTTTAGTTCTTTACCTTTCCTGCCTGGTTCCATCCACACCACGTCTTGGCATTTCAGTCTAGATTGCTCACAAATAACCATAACTTCTACTCACATTTTTTTTCATGCTGGACAATGATGTTTGGCAGGAGGAAAGACAGTGACTTGGCAGACTATTTTTTGAGCAGTAACAGCTTATTTATAGCACATTCTTGTGTTGAAGTCTGAAAGATGAGCTACAACAACAAGCAGAGATTACCATGTACAGAACTCCCTGCACTAGAGGCTTATCTGTCCTGGTGGAATCAGGAGCACCCCTGATACTTCCAGACCTTGTGCATATGTCAAATAATTACTTAATGTGCCTCTGGTGCAATTACCCACACCTGAGATAGTTATCAGAGTCTCCTTTGCTGTCAGCAGAAGAAAGTGAGCACTTTTAGGAAGCAGTACATGTCTCATGGATCATACAAGCCATTTCCCAGAAGTTCTTGTTTTTTTTTCTGTTGGCTGTAGGGGAAGCCTGAGTGACAGCATGGATAGTGTACTCCCAGTATGGGATAAAAATTTCACATGTTTAGGGCACTATGGGGCTCACAGCAATATTTAAGAGGTACCTATTTTTTGCTCTAATAAGTCTGAGGGTGACTAACACAAATCCAGACCTGCACTGGAAACAGCTGAAGTTAGGACACACAAGTTCTGCTTTCTAACTGACCCAGACATGGACCATAAACATAGAGCAATTTTATGTGCAAGGATTAAGCTGAAGTGAGATTTTTTTTTTTTTTCTCCAGAATTCATAGTATTAAGGTACGGGAATGGGAGTAAAAGCAGAGAATTACAAAGTATTTAGGGAAGACCAGTAGACATGCACAATTTAAGAAAATGTAAAACGTGCAAGGGAAAGCCTATAGGCTGTGTATAGCATCTAAACATCAAAAAGCTTTTTAGATCTTAAATATCCAATCCGTATTTCACATTAAGGAAAAAGTCAGGGTATCCAGGCTGATTTTAGCTTTGACAAACATAACTGGTGCTACCATGCATTCCAAACCACAACCAAAGATAATTCTGCATAGGCCACTCTAATCTACTTCCAACACCCTTGCTGGATTTTCCAAAGTCCCGTTTGAATTACAACTGTAAAAATGGAAAAATGCAAAATAATTCTGCCTGTAGTATGGCAGAACATTCAAAGGTGTGCTTTGTGAATGTTTCATAGTTGAATGGCGATGTTCATGAACACCCAACTGGACACCAAAAAAAAAAGTTAAAAAAAGAATTGCAAGCATAGAATACTCTTTTAAAAATACTATAAAAGATACTATTCCAAAGAAATTATGTGGTTGTAAGAGAAACAGTCAAATGCAACTTTGTTATAACAGTACAATAGCAGATGCTAAAACAGTTAAAGTGTTTTGAAATATTACATATTAGTATTTCAAAATCCTTAGAAAAGTGCGTTATCTCTTCTTGGCTTTTTGGTTAAGATCAAGTGTAGTGTAGTACTTTTATTTTTTTCTATTTGGCAAATATCTATGGTGTTAGGAAGTGTTGGGTATAGTTAAAATCAGTCCAATTGGCACAAACAAACCTAGCTTTTACAATCTGCACTGAGAACATTAAAACCAGTTATATGAAGATTAAATTCCTTGCATGGATGGTTTTTACAAATGAACATGTACTATGGATTCTAATCAAAAAAATGTTTTTTCTATTTGTTCCTGGAAATTTGAGTAATTCCAAAGGTTTTAATTTTCCAACATGAATACTGCATGGTATGATTAAGCTTTGTGGTTAGCACTCTAATTTAAAAAAAGAATGTTTTCTAGTTTAAAAATAAATAAAATAGTTTAATATACCTGAATCAACAGATGCTGTATGAAAGCATCTAGAATTGTAAGTGTAACTCAAACATTCATCAAGAACACAGAATCATTTTAACATAATGTAAAAGATGCTGCAAACATTTAAATAGACATAATCTGATTATTATACTCATAATGTCTCATTTCACACACATCGTAAATTCAGCTACAGAAAATAATTTAGCAAGATATACTAGTAAGTTCGTGTTTGATAATCTGTGTACTTAAAAGTATTACAAATAAACATAAAGCATTTAGAATATATAGTTTTCTATATGATAGTCTACTACTGTAGTCTCTCTTGATTGGATTACAGATACCACAGGAAGCTCCTTGAAACTGGGCAAAGTGTGCCTCAGTTAATCTTTGGAACATGCAGTAAAAGTAGTTCTGGCTTTTTAAAGCACTTTGTTTCTAAAAAACCGTTCTTTTACCTCGTTTAGTTCATGAACTATGTGAGAAATACTAACCACAAGAAGACCAAATTATTTATCAAGGAATTGTCACCAAATGGCCCTGTGCCTAAGCTTAATAATTTGTGTAATACTTGTCATCTTTGATGTATAGATACTAGCATTATATAGTAGACCTAGAAAATGACATATTTATAACTTGGTGAATGCAAAAAGCTCTACATTAATCACAGTAATATATTCTGTAATATGAGCATGGACTGGAAAATACTGACCAGAAATATAATGTAATTCTAAATGTATTATTTAATTTTGGGTGATACACTAGAATAATAAAGATTTTTTGATGTGATTTAAGGGGAAAATTTGCTCTTTTATGTCTGCATATTGGGAAGTGGGAGATACTAAAATTTCAGTGTGCTTTTTATTAGAGTAAGAATAATTTGAAGCTTCTGTATTGGAGGTATTATTTATTGGTGTGCTAATACTTGAACAACACTGAGCTGGAAAGAGCGTGCATTATTCTGTTCCTGTACCAACTGCTGGCAGAACAGCTGAAAAACAGCAATAAAGGCAACTCTTGAAATGTCTAATTGTTTCTTTCAGTTCATGAAAGTCCATTTTTTTCTAAGAGCTGGAGATCAGCTGCATACTTCTATGCAACACGCTCTCCGAAGCCATTTTTTTTTTGAGCTCTTTGTCGTACAATGACCTGCTAATGTTGCAGTATAATGATAGCCTTGCTTGTACTATTGTCTTGATGCATGCAAATGAAGATAAAAATAATGTTACTAACTATTAATGATGCATAACTGTTAAAACTGTAATGTCAACTGTAAAGCCTCAAACAGCATTTCCCTTCTCCCAGTAATAAAGTACACTGGGCTTAGTTATTTTGTGTTCAGTGGATTGTATGTTATGCTAAAATTTCCAGCACATAGCAAAACTACCACCTACACAGACAACCTAAAATGTAAGAATCTACACAGTTCATATTTTGATTTGAGAGTAAAAAAAACCCAAAACAACCCAAAGTACTGGAGTCACAGCTTTCATATAGCTTTTGAAAGATAGAAGTCACTGCTCTATAAGAGTATATAAATGTGAATTTCAATTAAAGTCACCTCTCAAGAGGTAAATTAGCAAAGTGTACTGATGGACTGTGGTAAGTAGGAATTTATAGAAAATCCACTAAGTAAACAGTGAACAGGAGAAAACTCTCCACAGAAAAGCCTTTATATAATCTTGACACTATTTAAAAGCCCCCAAACTTCCGAATGCTAACGTACCATCCATCCCATCCAGTGAACACAGAATGCTGTTCTTGAGATACTCAGCAGTTTTACTCTTGGTCTTCAGATGACAAAAATTTAAGGTCAGAATAGGCTGTTCACATTGGCTACCAAAGATGGTACAGGAACAGTCTTTTCTTACAGCAGAATGGTAACAAGCAGAGACTGACACTTTATATACTATCAGATTCAATAAAAACCTGAAATTTGTTATATACAGAAAGAAGGGAGGAAGACTGAGTTAATATTTTACAGTGAAAGACTGATTAACAGGTGACTTACTTCTGTTGCCAAAGGGTAGGACAAATCTTTCCCTAGGAACAGTGCTAATTTAGGATTTGCCCGTGGAATCCAAATCTGAGGTTTGGTGGTTGGATGCTTATATGTTTTCTGAGAAAAATGGCATAGATCCAAGTCCAAGATGAGATGTAAACATATCAATACTCATTTAGCAAACTTATATTTCAGCCAAATGTGAACCAACAACTTTAACTGTGAAAAGCCACCATGGCAATTGCCTAATGCTAATGCAAGATGATGAGAATACTGTGCAGATTTCTTTAGAAGCATGAAGGCAGCAGCTGCAAAAATGATGCAAAAATATGAAGGAATGGCTTCTCAAAGCTCTTATAAGGATTAAAATAGGAATATAAAGAGTAAGTGATTTATAATGAGGAGGGACATTAGCTAGGCTATGACATGCCATATAAGGCAAAGTTACAAGCCAGGGAAAGGCCATGGTGGTGTCTCTGGAAACAAACCAAAAACGACCCCCAGATTAAAATCAAAAGGTTGGTTTACCCTGTTGGACCTTTACCCACGAACTATCCCCCCCTCAACCAATCCTGCTCTCCCCATCCTCTCTTCTCCCCTCTATAGCTGGGACATGCACTGTGCTTCCTTCACCCCAGCCACCAGCTGTCAAATGTTACTGCCTCTCCTCAGCAACACTGAGCTGGTGCAGAGCTGATGTAGCAGGGTTTTAAGG
The DNA here is from genome assembly GCF_965178545.1 of Coloeus monedula. Lineage (NCBI taxonomy): Eukaryota > Metazoa > Chordata > Aves > Passeriformes > Corvidae > Coloeus > Coloeus monedula. The sequence goes on from NC_138783.1 coordinate 91,768,623, forward strand.
AGGCAGGGAGTCCAGACAGAATTAATGCAGATATAGGGCACCCCATACCCCAAAGGAAGTGCAAAAACCATTATTTTCCCTAACTCCAATGCAGTGAAAAAAACAGGAGAAAAGTTCTACCTCTCGTCTCTCTCATTCCTCTAAAATCAAAGCACATGAGACTACCTCTTCCCCACTGGCCCCCTTTCTGAGAGATCTAATAATATTGTGACTTAAGTACTGTAACACAGTTATTAACGATGTTAAAAGATTCCCCTGACATCAGTCACTGTGGAAGGATGCTGACTCATTGCTGCAGAAGAACACCGTGAGGACACATTCCACCAACATCCTCCCTTTGGGAAGCTTCAGTTTCTTATAAATAGTGCTAAGAGGCAGAAATAGATACAATTGTCAGGTGAAAAATATAATTACTAAAGAAACTGTAAGACCATGCTAAAACATTCTTGACACTTGTGAAAGGAAACATTCTCATGTTTCCATGTTTTAATTTATACATTTATCCAATTTTGCAAACCGGGCCTACTGAAGGCTAAAAAGCTCAAAACAAAAGTGCCTCACTTGACACAGAATCATTTTTGTAACTTTTTCTATATGATTAGAATCATCATGGTCCATGCTAGAAATTGCTTAGATTCAGGAATATAATATATCTCTGTGAAAATTCAGACCCTGTATTTAACAACAGCTGATTTTCCTTCATATAGCTGTTTTAAGCACAATGGCATTTAGTAGTGTCATAAAAATAATTCAATAAATTATTTTCTCTTCTTGAAATAAAGATACTCATATTTTATGATGGCCATCACTTACTCAATCTTTCTACTAATTCTATAGGAAATAATTTTATAGATTTTGTAAGAATCAGGTAGAAGCTCAATATTCAGGATACCTCTTTCATACAGGTGCACTCAGTTGTGTCTGTCAGCTTCAGTTCCAACAGGATTATTTGACCTGAAGACCAACATGACTTTTCAGATTTCTGCCAAGCTGCATTATATTTTTATGCTTTATCTTGCTCTTTATGTCCCTGACAATATGCAGTTGCTATTTCTGGGCTACCTCTGTATTTAGATGATGTTACATGTGCAATGCATAGGCATTAATTCAATAAGGTTACCAAAACAGGAAGACTCTCCATAATAAAATAATTAAAATACATCAGAACAGTAGCTAGTTATGAAATGAGGTGGATATGACATCCAATAAGCTTGTCTTACTACCTTGTTTTTTTTAAAGTGAGTAACAGCATACCAAAAGCACTGCTCCTTGGAAAAGAACAATATAAATAAAATTCCCACTCGAGGAGAAGGCAGCAAATTTGCATCTGTACACAGAATATATTTATCTGTACAGCTTTTGTTGCTAAAATTTTGCTTGTTTAATGGTTGATATTTTCAAAGCTTTCTCTGCTTGAAGGATATTTTTTTGTCACTAACATTCAGATTTGGGATTGAAGATTGCTGTTCTATTCTCATAGTGAAATTAATTCCATTTCTTCAAATAAAGCTTTTGAAGTGTTTTTTATGTATGGTGAAAGTACAGATTGACAGCACAATGATCCTCTTCACTATTCTTACAATGAGCAGCTGTTAACCTATTTTTATCAACAACTTCATTGCTACAAGAAACACTTTTGCAAAATGTGAATGCAGCTGGTGAGATCATTCCACATGAGCTGTCTTCTCCCTGTGAATTTTTACAAGCAGGTTTCAAAAATATCTCACTTCAAGAAGTAACCAACTACCAAGCCCCCCTCATACAACAAACAAGGCCTCCTTTATTTTCCACTCATGTTCCAGTTATGCATAACCCACTCAAGGCATAGATGGGCATCTCCCAGACACCTTTATGTCATGCCTCTGGGAGCTTCTGCACCCTCTCTCAGGCCTTTGGTGTGCTCCACAGTATCCTAGGATGCCACTACTGCATATAGAACCCAAGATAAATGCTCAAAAGTGGTTTTCCCATATCAGATGCAATCTCAGGTGTCTTTGCTTTCAGATTCAGATACAAAGAAAAAAACCAAACCATTTTCTGACTGCAGCAAATACCTAGAACAATATCACAATGTCAGTGAGGAAAGGATGGAGTTTCCAAAGCGGAAGATGGTATTTGAAGCTCTACTGCCCTGAGTCCAGAAGTGTAACCAAAGATGACCCTGACTCAGCCTTGCCACTCTGACTACTTGCATCCTTTAGACACTCACAGTCAAGACCTGTTGTACATCAGATAAGTCGTTCTGCTGTATGAATTGTGGGCACAGTGCCAAATTATCCCCCAAGAAATACTAAGGAAGGACCAAAAAATGCAGTGAAACACTCTTGCTTCCAGTAAAAAAGAGAAGTGCTCAGACTGAGCGCTGGAAGCCCTTGGCCTATGTAGGCAATACATCTCAGCCTGCCACTGATTGCATCCTGTCTTTATGATTTGCTATTTGCTTTCACTTGTTGTCTGAGGATTCTCTGCTCTATGATCCCAACGAGGAACTTCAGAATTAAGTAGGTCCTCAACAGATAAATTAATGTGGAATAATACAATTCTCTCATATCTATATATCTATATATATATATATAGATATGCTTTTTATATATGGGATGCATACTATGGATGTGAACAGCAAGAAAGCAGAACATCAAATTCACTCAACTATTTTCTAGTTCTCATACTGTGTGTTTTTGCTAGTCACTGTTTCTGTATAGAGCACCAAGAACAAACAGTCCATATGTATGGATTCAATCCTCATGCAATGTATACATTTAAATTTTTGTTTTAATCTAACATGTCTGCTGGGACCATCTTTGATACACCTACCAATAAACCCTGAAGAAGGAGGGTTGGGCTGTATCTTCTCTTTAGTGTTCTCCTGAATGATGTCCCAGAGCTGCCATATAAACTTTGGATGGAGGATGTAGAATGGCTGGGTTGGATTCTTCCTGCGATGCTGTACGTAGGGAGTGAACAGATTGTAGTCTGGCTTCTTATACCACTGGGAGGAAAAAAGTCAGATGTTTTTTAATAGTATGAAACTACATGTACAACAGCATAAACTGGCTTCATTTGGGTTCTGCAGAACAGAAGCAAAGGTAGCAAAGCAGCCTGCACTGGTGGATGCTTCTGCTAGAAAGGCATTCCTTACTGTGGGCTATTCTGTTTCCTTTCTTCATACAGAGACTCCCAATATGTAACTGACAGCTGTGGGATGAGCCAAGACACTTTTCCCCTCACAGACCCACATTAAAGAAGAGGTTCAAAGAGCTTTGACATGATATCTGGGCCTGGGGGTGAGTCTTCCTCTGAAAGCATCCCTGTCCCTGACGGAGGCAGCAGCAGCACATGACGCAGGCTGATGGCAGCCTGCGTAGGAAGCAGGCAGCCTCTGGCATCTGTTGCTAAGGGAGTTCAGCAGATGAAGGCTTACTTTCTACTTTGCAGCCTGCTCAGCTCCAAGCTCCCTGTGCCAAAAGCCATCAGATCAACTTGTCTACTGGAGCTGCTGCAGCAGCCAAAGTAGAGACTCCCCCAGTGACAACCAGATGGACATCTGCTGCTCTCAGTGAGGGGGTGGATGGTGGGGCACAGATGGCTGTGGAGCAGTGGACATAAAGGGAAATGGGGAAGGCACCCAGAGAGATTTTCACTAGGATGTTGTGTTTTGTTTGGGAAGGCAGAGGGGAAGATGGGGAAAAATTGATGCAATTTTTCACCTTTCCTGATAAAACCTCCTTCTGAAACATAACAATGTTCCCTCCTTGGCAAGCACAGAGAAAACTCACTGTTATGTGAAAATAGCAATGTTTTATAAAACAAACACCATCATTCATCTATCCTAGCATGTCACTCCATTCCAGTATAAATGCTGGCTACTAAAAAGTTTTTGACCAATAAAAAAATTTAGACCAATTACTATAGACATAGCATTCTCCACTGAATGAGCCTGGGGTTCATTGTGAAAAGGGAGAACCAGGAGATTAAAGTAGTTAATTAATTTTCTCCAGTACTTTCAACTAATTGGGAAGAAAGGTCTAAGTGGATATCTTACCACATTCAGATTTGCAGAGTAAGGAGCAGGATCCCAGGCTACTAAGATAACATCTTTATACAAGGAGCTGTCGACAAAGTGATGGTTTGGATTGGTGAGAATCTGCAAACACAGATGCAAAGAATTGCACAGCATTAAAAGCAAGTGCGATCCAAAAAAATGGCAAAATCCTTCTCTCAAGTGAACAGTCCTACCCACGCTGCTGTTTGTTATGCTTTAGTTCTGGTTGATTTTAAGCATCTTGTTTTGTTAAAAAAATATACAAAAAAAGCTTAGCCATAAACAGCACTCATGACAGTTTGAAGTAGCAGTATGCTGAATTATTCTCCATCTGTGAGGGATGTGATGGGACCACTTGAGATGCTGCGTAATTGTGTATCAACATTACCGTGTATTCTGGAACTTGAAAACGAAAGCTACACTATTTCAGATTGCCTGTGGGATCCTCTTGGACACAGAGCAGCTTTCTTTGAAGGGCTAGAGCCCCCAAGGGTAATGTCTTTCCCTGCCACCCATCCCCAAACACCTTTTTCATGGCTTTCTCATTTCAACAACAAGTCAGTCTCATTTCAATCCAAAAATGCAAATTAGACCATGACTGTACAAATTGATATACCTAGAAAAACAATTCCAACAACAGGCAAGTAACAGGGCTGTTTTTGAATTAGCTGTCATTTTGCTCTAATCTATTGCTCTCATACGACTCCTTCCTGCATCTCCCAGTAATTTTCCTGATCCTCCCACCACACTGGGACCCTCCATGTCTAACTAGATCTCTTTGATTCCTGGTGCATCCAATGTCAGGCAGGTTCAGCACAGGTCAAAACAGCATGAGTTTTGTTCCAGCTGTTAAAATAATCAACATTCCAGACAAATAAATTCATAGTAATTTTCATTTCCCTTTAGGATCCAATGAGCCATATTTGATTATGCATATTTTTCTTCAGAAAAATAATATTGTTGCCATAGCAATATTCTTCCTACCATAAACATTGAGTTTAATGACTTCCATCAGCCTTCTACAGTAAGAACAAAATTAGTCATACTGCTATCAGCATCCCCAACTTCATTTCTCAGAGCAATTTTCACCTCAGAATGTAAACTCCTTTTTTGAGTATACACAGTAAATTGACCAAAAGGTCACGATTTTAAAAGCTTGGTTACACAGTTACCACACAAAGGAGCTCTTACTTGCCTTTCAGTAAGCAAGAGTCCTCTGGAGGTGTTGTCCACACAAATTTTGCTCTCAGTGAGCCTGTATTCATATGTATGAGATGAGTTTTTTCTGTAATAACAGTATCTTTTGCCACTGTACAGGCTTCCTTCATGTCCTTTGGGCTTTCACAGCAGAGAATAAGAAGGAAGAAGGGGCCACAGCAGCCTTTTAATGAAGAGCATGCAGGAGTTCCCAACAGTGAGGAGGAGAGGAGGGTCAGTAAACCTGTATAGGTAACCCAGCTACAGTACTGGTGGGGAAAGCAACTTCCATCAAGTGGCCTGTGCAGATTTCACTCTCAGGGAGGCAAGGCTGACTTTTCAGCAGGTGGTCAGATTATCATGGATGGCTTCTGACCTCTTTGAAGGAGCACAAAGGTGGTGGGAATAGAAAGACTTGTGAGGAAGCCATGTGAGCTGACCTGGCCAGAACTTCAGCCATGCCCTCTGTTTTCTTGAGAAGTCTTATGGGGAGCAAGCCTTACATAGCGCAGAAGAGGAGACCATGGGACCCTCCATTACCATCCCAGTGGGAACTTACTCCAGCAGCTCTTAGAGCCAGAGGACCCCTGTCTGCCCTGCATGGAGAGCAGCTAATTTAGCCATTTAATCTCTCTGAATTTTCTGGGGAGCTAAAAAGGCTCAGATCATTCCCTGAGAATATTTTTCTCTTCTACAGAGAGCCTACTGAGTCTAGTAAACTATGAAGAGTTTCTAAATCTTTCTCCTGGCCCAGCTCAGGAGTTCAGGCATGGTCAATGTCAGGACATTTTGGCTAACAGTAAAATGAAGAACCATCAAAGAAAAGGAAAAAACGCCAACAAAACAAAAGAAAGTAAAATAAAATACATGAAAATCCATGGTCCCTGATACACTGATTTCAGCACTAAAGGCAGAATAAGATATTTCTGCTTTCTTCTTACAAACAAAGGAAAGGAGGTATATTTAACCCATCTCACTTCAAAGATCTAGTCTGTTCTGCAGCCTCACAAAGACCTACAAAATGAGTGTGAAGGGAATGACAGCGAACAGACCTCTATTTGATGGCAAAGAACATGAGCTTATACACATAAAAAACACACCCACCAAGAACAGACTTTGCATGGGCAGTCACTCAAAATAGAAGGAAAAATGAACTCATAAAAATTACAGTAACTGAATATTTTGCACTCCTTCAACAAGAATTCCTATGTGTAGAGCATGCTACATGGCAAACCATGCTCCTGGTGCTGACTAAGTAAACTCACCATTTTGGTATGTCATAAAATTTCACAGAAATTCTATTGCTGACTTTTTGTCTGTATTTCATAAAGAGAAAAGAGGTTTGGTTTGCCCAAGACTGGAAATCAGGCAATAGCATTTTTGAAATTGAAAAACTAAACTCAACCATAAGGTGTCACTGTAGCTCAAGCCACAATCATTTATTTACACCCATACATGGAAAATCCCATTTTCTCTTGTTTCCATTCAGATGAACAAACTCACCTGATGTGTAACACCCAGTGTTAAAGTTTTTTACTAGTTCTTTCCAAATCTTTAAGCAATGATGACTTGCCTAAAGTTACACAACTCAGTTCCCATTTCTTTTGCCTTCCAGCAAGGAAATAATTGGGGAACTGGAAAATATGAGAAAACAGCTTTGGGATTGCCACAGCCTGAACTTTGTGAAGATCCTGGAGGCAGTGCAGTCAAGGTCTTCTGTACTGACAGCTCTGGCATCCTGCAGAGTCTTTACAGATCAGTTCACATGAGAAACTTCACAAACCAGTTCTCTGAAACGAGGCTATTGAGTATCTATGGCAACCACCCTATGCTGACAGCAGTGCAAACACCCCCGTAAGGGGAAACTTTCACCTTCTCTGCATCATGACTGTTGAATCACTACCTGCTCCCCTTATTACCCAACAGTTTTTCAGAGGTTACTAACCTATTGCCATATTGCACAGAAGAGACATTGACGTGAACTCAGAAAAGGAAGATCTTACCTGAGAATTAATGATCCGCATAGTTGTTTTATTTCCAACATCCTTTTCATAGCCTTGTGTAGGAGCAGAATTAAATCTTAAAACGGCATCATGAGAATCTAGGAGCACAAATGAGGGGTAACTCTTTTTTCTCAGTATACAGAAGAGTAAAATAAAACCAGTTATCTAAACTAATACAAAACTTATACACATTTGTCCTAATCTGGATATTCTAAGGACGAAGAACATTCTACTATGCACAAACAAAAATCCTCTTGCATCTGCCATATGCTATTAACATAAAAGCCTACTGGGAAAAAAGTTCAGAATCATCTATTAATTTAGCATGCAATGCTTAAACACTTCTCTTAATTGGATAGACTTAGTGTGGGAAGATTATTAGTACACTCAGTACACACAATTGCTCACTACTTCTATCACAAAATTTACAGAGAATTACTCCATGCAAAAGCATGTAAACTGCAGGGATATCTAATTGCACATTTGAATGAATAACAATGCTTAACTATAAGCTTGTGTTTCACAGTATTTTACAATACCCGAAAATCTCAGACTACCCCAAATCTTTTAATCATACTGTGTTCTTATTATCAAGCTTAGTAGAAATCTAAAAGAGCCTCTGTATGGAAGCCAGCCCACACATCTGTTCACACAAAGAAACCTGAGGATCCTTAGTAGCAAAGATCTTACAGAGTTGAACTGTCAAAGTTTCTCCACAAGCTGTTGACCTTGGAGTCATGGAGAACAGAAAGCAGCTCTAGGTCAAGTATGGGTCAAGGGTAGACACCACACACAAGCCTCCATTGGATAAGAGATAATCACCCTCCCAGTGCTTCTTTAAGGAGATCTCAAAGCCCAAAATGTGTGAAGGAGAGCAAGACATTTTATCCACTGTCCAGAAACACACAGCCCCTGTTGACAGCCCTCTATTTGGTCTGTTTTTATCCCTTCCATCGATGGAAGCTGAGACTATAATTCAGGGCAAAACAGGCATGAAATGCCTTAACCCACAGTAGTTTGTACAGCTATTCATCTCTAGTCACTTAAAATGTGTTGTCTGTAGCTCAAAAACTGGAGGAGGCAAAAGTTACAAAGATAACCAACATGCCTCAATGGAGTCTTGGCCTAATCCTACAAAACTGGGATCTTTCATATTTTCCCCCCTTTACTCTGCGCTTCTTGTACTCCATACACGGAAACACTGTGGCATGCAGCCAGCATCCTGATTTCAGACATTCATGTTTGCATTAACATCTCATGTCTGAAAAGAGGGATTTTGCGAGATGCCCACCAAGCCCAACTCCTCAGAACCTAAGGAGTAGAAGTTTTTTCTGTTTCCCAGGCAGGGACAGCCCTAGCCTCAACACCTAGACTTCATCTGCCAAGCATCTTGACTGTGTAGGAGCTAGAGGAAATCAACAGAAGCTGCACATGCTCCATGTATTTGGAAAAAGAAAAGAAAAACAAAAGTTTGTTGTCATGAATTTAAATGAATTCATTTATTTAAATGAGTAAATTTGGACCTGTGATCGATGGCTTTTAGACAATCTGTTGACTGAGAACTGGGAACTGGATTATGAAATGAGAATTGTATGGTTTGCAGTTTAATTGAGAGACAGTGTGATGCATTTCCAACATCAGTCATGCTGGTTCTTTGCATACAGATGAAAAACTTCTCCTTCACCAAAAATGTACGACCAGGACACAGCTTAACACTGATTATAGCTGGTTTTAAGTAAACTGTTTCTAATCTTGGTACATATTTGTAGATAAGCATCTTAAAGATAAAGTTTGGGGTTTGATCACAGTTCCCTGTTACTTCCTGTGATGCCAAAATAATTTGTTCTCTCAATTAATAGCATGATCATGATGGAAGTGTTTGCTATACTTGCACATATTTCCATGCCTACTTTCATTTGAAAACAGTCTGAGGAGTGGGGGAAAGGAGGGCAAAAGGCAGAACACAAATTAACATTTTTGCTTGTGTTTCTAATAGGAACACAGAAGAGGGAGCTAAAGGCCTATGAAGGGAAATGTCCTTTGCTGCTTCTTTTACAGGCGTTTTTTTTTTCTCTTGGGAGAATAAACCAGAGAATCACAGAATGGTTTGGGTGGGGAGGGACCATAAAGACCATCTAGTTCCAACCACCCTGCCATGGGCAGGGACACCTTCCACTAGACCAGGTTGCTCAGAACTCCATCCAACCTGGCCTTGAACACTTCCAGAGATGGGGCATTCACAATTTCTCTGGACAATCTGTTCCAGTGCCCCACCACCTGCACAGTAAAAAATTTCTTCCTAATATCTAATCTAAATCTCCCCTCTTTTAGCTTAAAATTGCTCCCCCTTGTCTACCACTGCTGTAAGCAGTCACTTGGTCCCCGACAGTCTGGGCGAAATCCTCTCCTCAGTCACAGGTATCTGCCCACAGCCTGAGAGACACAGAAACAACATTCTGTGATTCCTGGTGGCCCAATACTTCCTTGAACAACACGTATGAGATCTGAAAATTCTCTGTAGGCTTTTTCAAACCCCATCTTCCTCCCTTTAGGCAGCATCAGAAGACAATTTCCCATTTAAATCCAAAGTTCTTCCATAGAAAATAGCATAAACTTCTGTGCCCAGAAGCTTCCTAAGAAAATAGGTACACACAGGAGCAAGCAGGCCCCAGGTACCATGTCAAGCACCCAAGTCCGTACCTGGGCTGCACCTGAGTGTGCAAATATGACTTGAAGCATGCTGTAATACGTAATTATGTAAATATGTCACAGTGTGCTATGGATTCTACAGTACAGCACTAATCCATACTGGTGTAAACCAGGTGTACTGGGGAACACGGACAGAAGATTGTTTCAGTCAAAGATAATATGTTGGAGAAGGTAGGAATTGCTAAGCCCTTTCACCCCGAAGATTTCTAAATCAGTGAGTCTTCCTGTGAAGTTGGAGGTTACTCTGGCTGCAGGCCAGCTGGGCACCTCTGCTGTGCTAGAAGCCTATTATAGTAGTTTGATAACCCTAGCAGCTCCAACATATCCCAGAGATTTAAAGGAAACCTATCTGTGTCAAAGAGATGATACAGTGTGATGAAGCAAGTATTGGGATGTGAAGTCCTGGAAGATGGGGAGGATTATTGAGTGAACCTCAAAAGGTTTTTATAGAGAGCTGAAGGAGATAACTCTTCTTGTTCCAGAAACAAGTTTGAGACATACATTTCATCCTTCTTCGAACACTCTTAGCATACTGCACATGTACTACTAAAATGAAGAAATACTGAGACGTTAACACAAGTAGTAGCATTCATTTTTGAAAAGAAAAATAAAACTGACCTGGATTAGTTTTATGGCCCCACCATCCTTTTCTGAATAGCTACCACAAAGCTCCCCCCTTGAGGTGGGGAATTCTGAGTGACACTGACATCTCAACACACCTGCAACCTCACTGACTCAGTGCAGCGATGGGAAAACAGTGGGTGAAGATACTTGAACTCATTTAAATTTAGTCTCAGAAAAGAGGCCAGGGACTTGACTCAGTGCATGAAGCTACTCAAGGGTCTGAATTCTATATGTCTGTGAACTCTAAACATGCAAGAGATGAAGAGGACACTACTGCTTCTTAACATGGAGAAAAATGTCTGGGACAGCCATACAACAGCAGTTTCTCATGAGCCATTACAAAATAAAGACCAGTACAACACAGCTTTGCAGAATAAAACCTGAACATGGCTCTAATCTGCTGAAGAAATAGATGCATGTTGCAGACAACTGTTGAATATGGCAGATCTGATGAAACCAGTGCCTCCTTCGTAATACAAGCTGTAATATGATAAGAGGGCATCATTGTTTTCTTTAAATTAGATTATGACTTCAGGCCTAATTTTCCTTTCAGTTATATTGTTCTGAAAGGGAACAGCTTCACTGAAGTTCATTAGTTTACATTCATGCAACTATGGTGAGAGACAACAACCAGACTTTACAGATCTGTGCTGGAGAAGCATGAACTTTTTGAAAGATAAACCTGAACACACACATATACATACACATACACACAGGAAGAGATGCATGTCACCCACCTATTTCGTCCCCTAGAGAGGAGTTCAGTATTGCACCAGCAGACATAACTACTGCACAGCTCCCAAAGCCATGTGTATATAATTTGGCCAGTGGAATTTGGGGAACGTGCTTTTCCCATCCAAGAGAGGAGAAGGGAGCCTCCTTGCCATCTATTGTTTTCACATTCACTCTTTCTTTTAGCTCACAAAATAGCTGGTCTCCTGTCAACTTGGAGTTTCGTTTCCCCTTGAACCGCACCCCATGCTTATTGGTACTCAAATAATCTTTCATCGCCTTCTGCAGTCGAGGGTTTAGCATCTTGGAAGAGACATCCCCTTTCCAAAGCTTGTAAAGAAAGGATTTCGACATTGTGGAATACAGCCCATCCCAGTCATCAGATTCATCAAGCATCTGGCCTCTCCTATGCTTTGTGCTCCTTCTCCTCATTCTTCTCTGATGGCTCCAGTTGTTCTGTAAAATATTTCCTTTTGGATTATTCATGTCAGCTGAAATGAATTTTTCTATCTCTTGAAGGTGGTTGTGTGAATGAGGCTGACCAGCAGCAAATAAATAATCTTCGTTCACTTGGTAAAAAGCCCTTTTTGATTTTCTTCCTAACTGGGATGGAAAAAACTCATCTTCATTTCTAAAGGCCTCTTCCAATACAGTCCATTTCTTAGAATTTCCAGTCCCTGATTTAAAAGTACCTAGGAGATCTTCATTAAGAAGTACCTCATTCCCATCAATGGTTTCAGAGAATGATGGGTCATGAATGGCTCCCATGATGACTCTCTGCTTGCCCTGAAGGGGCAAAAGTCTCTTAGTTTCAATGTAAGAAAAGGAACTTGGAACTGGATCAGCAGTGTTGCTATCTGTAAAATAGATGAATATCACCAGGAAAAGCAGACCCCATGCAAAGATACCAAAGAGCATGAGTTGTTTCCATTGCTTCAAGTTAGGTTTCATGGCAATGCCTTTACCACCTCCTCTATGCCTTGAAGTATTGGTGAAGGAAAATGAAACCTGTAAAGAACAAACACTATTAAAATTTTTTCTAAAAATAAATACAATTCAGAAATATATTAACACACATTGATAGATGGTGCAGAATTAATCTCCAAGCAGTAGCACAAAGGATTCAGTAGCAGAAACAGAACTCCAGAGCCTGCAGACACTGTAGGAGTGACACGCTTTGGCTGTAACCACACCGTGACAGCTGCTAGCTACAAAAGAAGCTGGTGGCCAGTTTCTACAGTAACACTGGATCCTGCCTTCAGGGAGATTATGCGCCTGCCTGCTTCTGCCATAGCGAGTGTAGCATTAAGAGAGCAAAAGCAAAACCCATGTCTGGCTGCATGCACAGTGGTACAATATAAGCTGTCTTCTCTTTACCATTGAAAGTCCTTACGCAGGGGAACTGTGAGCAAGCCTGTCTCCAAAGGGACCAGGCAGGGAGCATCGGCTCTAAGCTGCAGCTCTCCTCTGCCCACAGCCTGGAAAGGATGGTGCTCCATGCATATCATCAGGGGCGAAGGGGAGAGCATCACACAAGTGGGTGAGAGGGGAACTCCTTCCTCAGTTGGTAAGAACTGGCACCGTAGCAGTGGCTACATCATTTGTTGCCTAGTACCAGACCCAAGTGAGAACGACTCCTGTACCTCTGCTACAGATGCTGCATGCACACTGAAGTGGCATGAAGGAGTTGTGCACTTCACAGTTGTGCCAAGGGTTTTGTATTTTCCAAAAAGGAGGATGGGTGGCACAACTATCTAAATACATTCCTTTATGATAAGATAGAGATTTACATAAAGGGAGTGGGTAGAGAATGTCAGACCTAGACCTGAAAATATGTGCCCTACTAATACCTGGGGGTTTTGGACTGCTTGTGCATTAGTGGAGGGATGCATGGTCCAAATGAAACAAAGTCTGACTGAGGGGGCTGTGTTCCAAGGAAAATACATAACAGATTGCTAGACCATCGAGCACACTATGCCCTTACACGAACTCACTTGTTTAATCAAGTGGTGTGACTATCAGTTACAAGCCTGACTGAAGCAAATCCAGCCTTCCCACCATAAGCCTTCCCATCCACCTCCCTTGCACCAGTCATTGTCAGCCTCACTTGCTACACTGCAGTGTAACTCAGTGTACTGATTAGTGTCAGATCACTTACCTGATCTGAATTAAAAACAAGCCAAGCCCCTTTTTCTGGAGTTTTCTTTCTAATCCATTTGTTTTAATGGACACTTAATGGCAGGACTTAAGAGCCACTTGTACCAGCCAGCTGTGATCAGCAAAGGGGAATGGGAGCAGGAGCAAGCTTGGATTTCATTACCAGCCTGCACCTCAGGAGCCACCACTTCATCACACCCAAACAGCACACACAGCTTACACGCCTCTGGTAACACACTGCCTGCTCACACTGGCCATCAGGAGGGACCAAAACCACAGCTACCACACGCTATCACCTTTCTGCAAGCTGTTAAAGTACATCAAAGCTGAGTGCAAACCTTAAACCGAAGCTGTAACTAAGACTGTGTTTTCACATGAAAAAGAAGCCAGCAGTAACACCAGTATAAGATGTTCCCTTCTCTGTCCCTTGTTCCTGCACTGTGCCTCTGCTGCTGCCAACACCCCCGTGTATGGAACAGATACAGCAGGGGAATTACATGTTAGGGGTTACTTTTGTTTTAGTTTTGTTGGGTTTTTTTTCTAACTGGCTCAGCCCCTTTATCCACTTCGGTGTGGTCACACATCCAGTTGTTTCAGCACAAATGGGGAAATCGCCTACCACAATGCAGAGGCGAGAACAAACCGCAGGTGGTATTAGCAGAGAGACTTCAGGCTGTGTTTCTGCTGACCTCCTGAGAATGTGAGACTGCACTATTACGTTTCCAAACACAGTCTATTTTAATGATCCAGACAAAGCCTAGAACATTAGACAAAGACAGTTGACTTTGGGGCTCAGTGCAGTGTCCAAACAGAGAGAGGATTCATAAAGTTACGCTTGGATAACCAAATTTCATTGCAATTTCTAATACACTGAAAAAAAAAAAAATCATGGCTGTGATAACCCAGTGCTCCACATTCGTTTGGCTTGGCTCACACAAACCACGTGAAGAAACCTATTACTCCAACTGACCCATTTCCTCCTTGCACTCTGCTGCTGCAAGATTGCTCTCTGCAGTACCTCGACACTCCCACACTTTCCAATTTTAAATCACTGCAGGTGATGTCCTGTGGGAGTTGCCTTACAGTATACGGCTGTTGTGCAAGTTAGGTCTGCCCTGAAGTTACTGCAACCTGCCCACTCATCAGTGTTCAGATGGTTCACATTTTTAAATCAGCATTCTTCACCCATCTGATCTGCTTTCATCTCTTTTTATCATTTTCCCTGATGTGTTTCCTCAGCACTTTTCAACACATGGCCTCCAAACCACTGTGTAAGTTAGTCTTTGCTCAGTCAGATGTTTCTCCTGCTGAATATACATTTCTTACAGGATCTGCAATGGAAGCATCTCGCATGATCTTTTTAACAGATAAGTTTGCAGGAAGTCAAAGTTATAAAGGAAGAGGTTACTAATATTTTCCACTGAGTCACATAGCAAGTGCAGACACAATTTAAAGATAATCTGTAACAAAATCTTACTATTTGCTCATTCCCCCCCCACTTTTGTTATTTTATAACCACAAGTTGATAACAAATAGAAAGGATTAGCCTTAATTCAGGCGTGAGACTACAAAAATTTCTAATTGTCTGTGATCATATGTGTTTGGTACAGCACACTGCCTCAGCGTAAAAAATTAGTCAAGACTCAGTATTCAGGTTACAAGCTGAAAAAGGACTGAGACACATTATTAATTATTTTCAAATTAAAGCAAACTAATATCTGCCCCCCAAAGCCCCCCACAGCAGTCATGTCATGAAAGCACACTCATCTTGCTCAGCATGCACGTATAAGCATGCATATGATTACCTTCTTTGTGCAGCAAAAAAATACCCAAAACATACCCAAAAAAAAGGCATCCGACGGTATATTTGTCAACACTGCAAGCAAAAGGAGAGGCACCAGTGGGAATAAAACAAAAAACTTTACACATTAACTACTGCAGAAGCTTATCTGCAATTCCTCGTTGCAAGTGGGGCCTCAAAAAGGATACCCAAATCTCTTGAAGACTGGAGCTATGCAGGCAAATCTCTGTGCTGCTTTAATGTTTTTTGCTCACAAGAAATGCCTTGTCCTCCAGCAGTACAGCTGAGCTGGAAGCAAATTCAAGGTCATTACTGTATTAGTTGCAAGAGGACCTCTACAACCTCACAGGATCTTAAAGGCTGTGTGTGGAAAGCTGCACTAAGTTCAGAGAAATATCGGTTTACCTTATCTCCTTCTACACTAAACATCCAGCCCTCTCCCCCTCAGCCCTTGCAGCTTCTCACACCTCACAGTCCCTGGCTTTGAAAATGTTTGGGAGGAGAGGGCAGCCCTTTCACATGCTCCCCACCACCCTCCTGCTGGCAGCAGACCCCTCCGCTGCTCATGGGGGTATCTTCCTCTGTACCATCTGGGGATACACTTGGATTCATACCCTGTGCTGCCTTCAGCAGCACATGTCAATTGCAAAGAGAAAAGCATTTGTGCAGGAAACCAGAAAGGACAATTGCAAAGAATTACACTGGCTAAATAAACAAAAACAGGTGGCTTCATGGGTGTAATTATTGAAGTCCACTGGATGCTTTAGGAATAAGCTTCCATGTCTTTTATCTATGCTCAACATACAGCTTTCAAACTGTTAAAGCAATTCTACACAAGTTTTTAAATTATCATCAGCGTTTCTCATTGTCTCCAACTTCACCCCCCTGCTGTAATAATCCTCCCTACTTACAGACTGCTGGAGTCAAAGCTGCTGCAGAGGAGGAGCAGAGGAATAAGTCTACCCCTGGGGGAAACACCCGAGACTTAACCCAAGCCAGCCTCCTCTTCAGCAGAAGTGATAAGCCTGTCTGCCCCAGAGGCTGAAGACCTCATTTCCCTACATATCTCCTTTCTGATGGGCTCCTTCAATCATTAACTGATTTAAGTTTCAACTGCCATATGGAGAATGGCTTTTTTCCTTTCCCAGTCTGGTCATTCACACAAAAGCCCTGGAAAACATGAGGCAAGGTACAAACCAGTGAAGTGGGAAGACTTAACTTATTTGCTTAATAGAAGTATTAGCAGCAGCTATGAAAAAGAAAGGCAAACCCCAATGGTATCTTTGAGGCATCCCAGGAAATAAAGGCAATTCCCCAGTGGAAATTAAAGGCTGATTTTCCAGAAGCAGCACCCAGTTGTGGGAAATTTCATTTTGCCATGCTAAGATGCAAGAAACCAAAGAGATCCCCCTCCCTTTATAAAGCCCATTGTTTTGCAACAAGGAGCACTTTTCATTTTTCTAAAGTAGGCCTCCTGACTATTTCTTAAATGAGAAGAGATGGATAAGGGAGATTTTTTTAATTCCTTTGAAACATTCCTTCCTTTCAACACTGTCTATTGTTGAAATTAATTTGTACAGACCCTGGCAGCTCAGAGGTCAGGATGGTTCAAGTTGATGTGCTAAGATGTGCACTGTTATGTTAAACAGGGTTTTTCTTAGCTGCAGCTTTGCAGCAAAGGTCACCACAGGGTTATTTGGGGTAGCAAATGTTAGCTGTGGGCAACCATTCCCAAAGGGCTGAGAATGAGACCAAGGATTATTTGATGGAAAGCTTAGGCGGCCTGAACAGATAGCAAATGCTCCGTTAGTTTGCTTCATCTCTTAGTCAGCTAATTCCAGAGTATTAAGAAACCTCTGGCATAGGGCAAGACAGCTGGAGGCTGCATTTCCAGGGTGGGGAACACACTGGTCCTCTCATGTGGAAAGTGCCAAATTGGTTTTAGTGTTATCACATCATTTCTGTGGTGGAAGCCATATAGCAGGCAGCAACAGACAGGCAAGCCTGTGGGGAGTGGTGACTGCCAAAAGATGTATATCAGCCTGTGGATGGCCTGGGCATTTGTCTTACTGGCTGTGATTAGGCCTCCTAATTAATAAATCTCTTTTGGACAACTTCCTTGTTAGTCCCGATAAATCTGGCTCTTTCCTTCAGAGGAGTCAAGCTGCATTCAGTATTTTTTGTGGCAACTGAAGAAACTGTCTTCTGAAATAAAGAAAAAACACCCAAAGAAATCTGAAGTAGAACGGGTTTTTTTCCAATATTGCCTTTTAAACCTGTATTTAAAACCTAAATTTAATTATCTACTTAGACAAAATTCCTTGGGAGGTATTCAAATAACTAACCTGAATCACCTACTAAATGTGAGCCAGGTGTCCCAAGTCAGAGCATTTCGAAAGAGCAGTTTCAGGTTCTTGTTTCTGAGGACACAGGCAGGCAATGTGCTTGTTCTTAGGTCCTCTGATAAAACCTAGGATTTCAAGTTAAAGGGGGTGGGAGTGAAGCAACCCTTTTTTTTTTTTAACTTGTTTTTACTAATGACCCATTTCCAGGAGCTTAGGCTGTAAGTAAATTGCCAAATATAGTGAAACTTGCAGTAAAACTCACTCAAGCTGGCAACCTGGAAGCTGGAGAAATGCTCAGTGGAGCTTCTGCCAAGGAACGTGTCCTAAATTATTCTGTAGGAGCATAGGGGCTTAGATGCATCAGTCTCTGGGGCTTAGTGGAAGGTCAAAGTTATCTTCTGTGCATCTGATATCTAGTCTCCATGCTCCATCATCATGTTCAAGCTTCCTGGCACTGAAGCCAGCTATCACTTTCCCACAGCCCACAGACCACGTACAGGTTGTCCAAGTGTGGGCTGACAGGAGGGAAGTAAAAATAGCCATACCAGCTCTTAGCCTTCACATGCAGACTTTCCCACCACCAGTGGAAATGTTTAATGTGACAACAATGGTCAGGGAGAACCTGGTTTCCCAGTGACTGACCGCATCTCACAGGTCAACCTCCACCTACCCAACCTGCAGCAGCCTTTCTCAGGAGCCATGAGAGCAGCTCTCACTCTGACATGCCCTGAGATTCACCACTCTAGCCAGGATTTCCTCACAAATTTCACGTCAGGGGAGACAATTGAACCTCTTTGGCTTTTCCAGACTGGTTATGAGCTGACCACAGTCTTGTTATTCTAACTGAGGGTTTCTATAGAAATGTACTACATACCACTCCATATGAAATTCCGTACAACCTCAGCGTAAATCACTTCCAGGCACTTTAATCAAAAATACAAATGGGCTGAAGTGTCACACAGTTGTGTGAAGCCAAGCAGTTTTCACAGCATAACTCAAATCACCCCCCACAGCCTCTCAAGGAGCCCCTCACTGAGCCACATACTACCTGCACTCAGCCTTATCTACTTCTGACTTCTTTTTTTGCTATTTGCTCTTGCCACACCTTTGCTGTGTCCTGGCTCTGTTCACAGCAAGTTGCAAAGGTTCAAGGCTGCTTCAAGTTGCTGCGAATGCCAACAGAGCTTGGTTCCACCATGGGACACGTGTGCAGAAATCACCACTGGGGCCACAGTCCCCAGCATGCCCTCACACACAGAAAAGAAGCACATGAAACATCTTTACTGCCCTTGCAGATCTACCAGCTGGGTGTTTTGGATGTGTTTTGGTCATATTTCAGCTGCCACAGCACTGTCTCTTGATCCAAACTGCAGGGGAAAAAAATCCACTTGTATCTACATCAATTTAAAACCACTGCAAATATCCGAAGACAGTGCAAGTCACTTTTCCGAAGTGAAATTCAATATGCCCCTGCATAGTCATGGAGGGACCTAGGTTTGCACAAACACCATCCCAGCAGGCTCCACTCTTACACCTCAGTAGTTCCTCCGCAGATCAAACCACAGAGCCACACGAGGTTTTTCTGTGCTACCTTTGTGCAGCTCTCCTCCCTCTCACAAACTGCAGGTTGCAGGGGAACGGCAGCTGTTCCCAGGGGATCTGACCACCATGAAGGTCCTAGGAAGCTGAATGCTGTGCAGACTGAAACATCAAGCTGGCTGGAGATAAAAGCCAGGTGTAGAAACGAGGTGATCAGACTGATGGCCATCACTTACTTGCGCATCCTCCGCTCACACATAACCACATTATTAAGGTATTTAGTTTTATTGCTGCAGCGAGATCAGTGAGGAGGAAGTGAGTTGAACACCAACACAGAGGAAGAAGCAGGGGCCTGGGGGAGGCTGGGGCACTGGGCCAGGAGAGAAGGAAGTCTGGCTTTAGGGCAGCACAGAGGAAAGGAAGGCAGAAAAGACTGAAAATAAACTATGCCCATAGTGCTGGTGGAGTAGCAAAACAACACCTGCCAGAGGCAGTGACACCTCAGCACCACAGGGATGAGAACTGGAAGCAAAAACTTCCTTCCACTAGAAAGATCACATCCTTCCCTTTGGGGAAGCACAATGAGAGCCTTGCTACTGCTGAGGGAAGGCTCCACCTGAGCATCCTACTCTATTCCTCCCAAGATGGGAAAGAGACCACCATTTTCCTTCAGCAGATGGGAAGCCTGGGTGAGCAGCAGGAACCACGCTGTGTCTTTCCCCCTTATTCTGGACAGCCAGTCCCAGGTCCATGTGCTGCTTCCTGCCACCACTGTGACTGGGGAAGGGGACGCTGGAGCACTGACCCTGGCCCTTCGCAGGTGGAGCATAGCCCTTGCACCAGGGCACTTTTGGACTGATCTTTGCAATGGATCAGCACCCAAAAGAGTTGCACATATTTTCCCCTGTGAATGTTACTTCACACCCCGTGCAGGGATGCTCCACAATACAGGCACGGATGGTGCCTGAGGACACACAACACAAGCAGGAGTTTATGCCCATCTTCGGCACAGCCTGGCTTTCTGTGGGACTTATTATTTCCCACCCACATAATGAGGTTTTAATCCCATTCCCCCCAGCAAAAGCAGAGTTCAGGAGCAGCTTGTGCTTATGTTCTGTTTTCATGTGTAACTGAACAGGATGGCAGGAACCTCTTAATGCCCCAAAACAAGACAGAGAGGCGCAGAGAAGTGGATAATACTACTCTATATAGTGTCTAATAAAACAGAAGAAAAAAATCCAGCCAACAGACATAACTGCATTTGGTTCCCCTCCCTCATTTTAAGGGGCAGCTTTTGATACCATACTTGCAAAAACACGTAATTCAAAAAAGGAAGGAAGTGCTTTGAGGGTTTTTATTTAAAGCTTGACAGGATAAACGAATCACAGTCTCATTAAATCACACAAATCTCAGGCTGCACACAAGACTAAACCACGAGAAATAGGACGTTACAAATCCTCATGCAGTTCTACACTTCCAGTACAACAGCTCATTTTATTTCTGCTCTTGGCAAGGTTAGAATAAAAGGCTTCTTTTCTTTGCTCCATAAATGTTTTTAGATGCTATATTACTTGAACTTAACACAGCAGTAATTGCACTGAAAAAGGGCAATCTGAATTGCTTCCTTAAAGAAGGGAACATTTATACTAACACATACATGAACAGAGAGTGCAGTTAAAAAAGATCTGTTTCAATCCCATCACAAAAAACTTGACCAAATTCACTAACTCTTCCAGGCAGAAGTGATTGGAGAATTTTGATTTTCCACTCTAAAGCAGCAGCATTTCTGAGATATACTGATTATCCACATCTCTGTGTAGCAGTATATTTTACATCTGCCACATATGTTCTTAGTGTATGTTTCTAACACTGTAGGAGCTGTTTTGCTTTCTTTTTAATTACTAACTTCTTTATTAGACTGTAGTTTGTCTTTTTACATTTGTTCCAGAAAGCAAGCAACTCAGCCCTTGTTTAAAAACTCTAATATAGAACAATGTTAAACAAATTGTTCTCAGCTCTATCTCAGTGCCAGTTCCCATTTGTTTATGTTAGCAAAGTAATTGCAGGAGGATATTTAGAAAATTATCATTGTTAACATCTCATTTCTAGATATTCATATATATACATACAAACAACATGCCTTCTATGTGCTTATTTGCCTTAGTACAAAAGCTTGAATGAAAAGTTTTACACTGGAAGAAGGCTTGCCAAATTGAAGGATGAAGTCAGTCTAGCCCTTGTTACATTAAAATCTAAAAATGAAATTTCCTGGACTGAAACAATTTTCCCCTCTTTTTTGTATATTTTAATACTTAACATGCTGATACTACTTTTATACTTTAATACTTAACTATGCTGATAGTCAACCTACACTAGCTGGGATATTTTGGTTGGCTTCCTAAAGCAAAATGAAGTGGTATTAGTATTTTTTTCCCCCCATCTTTCTTTCTTTCTTTCTCCATTCTGGCACTGTTTTATGCATGGCCATGGACAAAATTAGTTTAAACTATGACTAGATCAACAGAAATCTCTTCTGTGGGGGATACAGCTGTTTATAACCTGACATGAACCACTGGGACCTGAATCCTACCAGTCTGGAAATTTTACAGAGAAACAGGATCTGTAACAACTACCAGCATGAAACTAGTATGAGCAATAGTGAGAAACCAAGGTTGTTGTCTGGGTGCTTCATAGCTTTGCCGTTTGTCAATCATTGATGCCCACAGGCAGCACACAGGAAGTCTTTTCTCCCAGCATCTGCCATTCACTCCCTACAAATACAACCGACTTTACAAGATAGAAGGTAGCAGAAAAAATATTAGGTTCTCTGAAAGCTCTGACACCATTAAAACAGTGAGAAACTGAGGTAAGTGAGAAGCAAGTTAGCTGCTAGTTCTCAAGATTATTTGCATTAGTTTTTTTTTTTTTTTTTGTAAAAAGTTAGAAGGATGTGATAAGATTGAGACCATCCTCACTGGATATATCTGTGGAATTATCATTTGATGGTAATTTTCACCATCATAAGAGACAACAAAACCTAAAACCTTGCATTTTGAGATCTACAGGCTACTACAGATGAATCTGTGAAAGAATAAGTACTTTACTTTCCAAGATACTTGGTAGAGTTTTTGTGCCCTTATCTTTAGCGTAAAGTCTCAGTTTAAATACTGACTTTGAAACCTGAAGCTAACCAGTAATATATTCCCTTCCTTCAATTTTTCAACAGGGATTATCAAAATTTTCATTAATATATTTCTTAGTATTTCAAATGCTGGCTATGCATTTCTTGGTTTTCAGCCAACAGGAATGCCTTTGAAATATCACTGATTTCATGAAAAAGCCCTCCTTCTAAGACTACCCTAAAGTAGCCAAGACACGCAAACCCCTGCCTGTCTTTTGCACACTCTCTGTAGAAGATGTGGATGCATCTGCTAAGAAGGTGCCGATGAAGCACATCCTCCCGCCCAGCACAGAGCGTAGCCATGCTCGCATCAAGATGTCAGTAACCTCTGAAACTCTCCCTCTCCTCTCTTGCTGTGCACTGACAGCTCAGCATCCATGGGAACAGATCCCCTCACACCTGTGGCAAGGAGTAGCTGTGGTTTGCCCACACTGCCCTAGCAAATCCACCTGCTTGCTTTCCCAGGGAGCCTCTTCTGAGACAGTGCTTGCTTCTCTTCTGGTTCGTGCCCTTCCCAGGAAACAGGAGTTCTCCCTCACCATGGCACCCTTTGCTGTTTAGGAAAGCTACTGGCAACACTCAGACCAACCACTGGGAGAATCAGGAAAAAAGTTCGCAAGGCTGGAGATGAAACATTTATGTGATTTTGACCCTTGCCTAGGATAATACAACCCCAACCCTTGCCTGCAGCTTTTAAGTGCTGAAGGCACAAGACAAGTAATAAAGTAAAGCCAATTCACTCCCCTAAATCAATCAGAAGAAGGTTTTCTCTGTCAACATGAAAAGAGACTGCTCTGAAAAAGAAATCCTTGTTTTAGCATAGATTGATTCCTTAGCAACACCCAATCCTGTCAAACATATTCTGCTGATGGGGTTTAGTCTTCCTTCAATCCCATTCAGACACTAAATAAATGGGGAAAAAAGTTCATCTGACTTAAAAACTAATGCTTAACATTACTAAAATTTTCAGGATTCTTGCTTTTATTTCCTGATTTACATCCATACTTCTAGTCAGAGTGTTAGTAGAGATGTTTTACTAACAGTTAAAACTTCTATAGCAGATATAGACAATACTACACAGGATGACTGCAAGCAAAGCAAAATTTTCCTACTTTCATCAGGCTGGGTTGTCAGGTTTTTTTAAATGTTAGAGAAGAATGTATTGAAGTTCATTCTAAAGACGGGTATAAAAATGCAAATAGATATATTAGCAGTAATCATAAATGATGTCAAGCAGTGACAAGACTCTTGTTCTGGTGTTCAGCTGTGTTTAATCTGCTCCAAACTCTTTCAAATTTTTCAGTATCTACACAAAACAGTCTGCTGTGCTTGCTCTGCTCTAGGAAAAGAGTAAAATTCATACAAATCAGTACTTGGACATGAGGCAGTACAGCAAGATGCTGGTAATCTACCTGGAAATTCCCTACCCTGGCAGGCAGGACACCTGCCACTAGCAGTAAACCTATCAATCACCAAATCTGGTCTGGTGAATGATTAAACCAAATTGACCATTCCAATAAAGCAGAAGGAAATCTATATGGGAACAGTACACGTTTTAATCAATTTTAATGCATTGTATAATTTCATAGTGCTTCCAGTAACTGTACTGACTTCTATTATATAAGCCCTCCAAATGTGAAACATGATATTACATCTAACAGATGCTGGAGGACCATGAGAGACACGAGGTTATTCCCAGGGAGTAATGGCACAGCTATGTGTGTTCCCATTACCCCAACTGTGCATTGATGCAAAGCTACAGGAGAATTCTGTAGCACCTCACAATCCTGAAGTTACATTTAAGTAGAGATAAAGATTTTAAGATGAATTTGTGAGCAGCTGTTGAGTGGTCTACTTACAAACCACATTTATTCAAACATATCTTGTACCTCAAAGTCTGCTTTTCCACTTACAGAGCCCGAATCTGTGAAGAGTAACAGTCACAAGTTTTTGCCTTCAGCATAAGAGAACGAGCACCACCGAGCTTTTCTTACACAAGCAGGCAGACAGTATGTTATGCCCTACCAGAACCAAGACAAATATTTTTTAAAGCTAGTTAGGGAGTAGCGAGTACCCACACCCACAGATCTGAGGTTCAGCTGTGGACCCAGAACATTGCTGATGGCATTTGCACAGAAGCAAGATCTCACTGCAAGTCAGAATCTGGATACTGTCAAAATTTAGTCTAAAGATGCTGTGCTGTTATAGATTTTCTTCTATTTTAACTACTTTTTCAGATTTCTAAACCTTTTCAGATTGCCCCAACAGCAGCAGAAACTATTAACAGTGAACTAATTTATGATGAAATGGACTTATCATACTAGAGATAATTTTTTAAGCTTTAATTGTTCCAACTTGATACAGCTCTAAGAATCCTATCCAATGTGCTTTCAGAAATCTCAATGGATAGTATTTATCTGGCTTATTTACTAATTACTTCCAAATTACAAGTGTCCCTCAGGTCTGAATAATTTTTGATGAAGGAAGGAACAGACTTTTTTACCATGAGGGAAGAGAAATTAAAGGAGAAGAATTTGTATGGTTCAGATCAGGCTAATGGAAAGTTTGATTTCTTTAAAGTGTTTTCTAACTTTATCACCACATGCAGTTAACAATTTGTATTGCCAAGTCTTCTATGCAATTGCCTTGCCTAGATCTCCGAGGGGTTTTTTAGTAAAAGGAGATAATCATTAAAAGCTATGGCAAAAGCAGTATTCCAGACTGCAGATACTGTAAATGTCACACTCTTCATAAACAAACTGAGCATGGAAAAGCACGTGAGGACTAATCACGTGTTTTCAAGACACTTAAACAGAACATGCCCAAGGGTACACTGTAGAGGAGTCCATGTTTCCATCAGTGGGTAACATATACAGTCTCCTTTCCAGGAGTTGAAGAATCCAAGTTTATGTGAATTTTGTTATATCACTTTTCTGCCAAGCACACTGTTGTATGAAACAGGCACACTGGTGTCTTTAGTTTAAAATCAATTACTTGGCTTAGGCATGAGAGAATCAGGGGAAAAACAGACTTCTAGTGTATGACATTAGCTCTCTAAAAGCACTGTCTTTCTTGGAAAATGTAACACTGTTAATATAATAAATACTTTATGTACTCTATGTACTTTCTCTACTGCTACTATTTCTCCAGCATTTCAGCCAGTGACTGATAACTCCAGATTACAGTCGTGTGTCTCCTCTGGCATCACCATTATCACTGTAATTACTCCTTGATTTCCAAAATTCAGAAGTAGTACCTCTGTTCTGTTCCAAGACCAATGAACCACCCGCATTGCTGGAAGTCTTGACCCTGTGTGCTTTTCTCTTAATGACATTTTTATTTAGCATGCCTGTTTCCTAGTCACTTGACATTTTCCCTAAGTACTTTTCATACATGGAACTTGCAACTGTCTTCTTTTGTAACCTCACTTCAGATCGGTAGAAAATAAATGAGGGGAATCTTTCGCTTAAAAAGATACTGCATTTCAAAGAACAAAAACATAACTTTTTTGTTTAGCAACTCCGAATGAAAAATTCAATTTCTGTTTATATCCCTAAACCACATTGGAACTGATGTGGCATTGAGTTTTACTTTCTGAGAAACTTGGGCAGCAGGGTAATGAGGAACTCTCTTTGCTGCTCTGCTGCTGCTGACCACACTTCTGCTTTATAACCAATTCCAGACAACTGAGGGGAAATATCACATATAAAGAGGCTGACTTTAATTCAGTGTTAAGGTAAGGAAGACTTCACACTCTATAACATATATTTACAGGGTAGATCCAGCACTCATAGTTTTGAGTCACAAAACCCCAGTAGTGTCCATCTAACAGCTTTCTTGCCCTTGCACAGTTGTTTTATTGTCCGGCTGTTAACATTCCTCCCTCTTTTACTTAAAATGTTAAAAGCCAGTAAATAAGGAACTAATATCAAGGATTTAATGGGATATTTTAATTAAAGTGTCATACTTTTAAAACTATTCTTTAGAAAATAAGTGAGAAAATTCAGAAAAAAACAGGGTTTAAAGTGTCTCAATCAAAAAGCAAACTGCTGTGGGAAGATGCCTGTACTTTCTTGAGCTGGATCAGATGTCTATCTTAGCCATGCTGAATTTCTCAGCAGTCAAGGCTATGAATTACTATTGGCTGCTTGACTGATTAACCATGGTGCTGGTATGCCTGAGACCTTCCAAACACAGCAGGGTTATTGCAGCAGCAGACAATACTATAATATTGCAGTATTACAGGCTTTGCAGTTTTCTATTCCTTCTCTCAGCTTGTGCAACGCATTTATGACACTCCTTGGAAACTTTCATCTGAGAGCATGGGATGGAGCAGCACCAGTAGTAACTCAAAGCTTTGCAGCTCGGCAGCCTGAAGAGTGAAGACATACTATTTCTAGAAACACCAAGAAGATAAAAATTCTTGGAGGTGACCTCCTCCTTCGAGGCCCTGCTTACTGAAGAAATCATGCAGACAGTCACTATGAAGGCACTCCAGTGCCATGCAGTGATATCTGAGCTAACTCAGGAATCAAAAGAAGCATCCTCATATCTATGTATTTTGCTTTGCATTTCCTCTTTCATGGCTCTGGTTTTGGTGCTTTCACCACCTGAAGAATTCTCAAGGCACTTTCAACTGCAACTAGTTATTGTTTTAAAAAATAAAGAGCCTAGCATCATACAGGACAGGAGTGAAGTTCCACGTACATAGTGTGCTCTACCTAGTGCTAGTGTCCCTATTTATCTCATGATGACCTTGCAAGAGCAATATGTATTCCAGAGACTGCAAGACTTTATTCTTTTAATTCTGTGGTCCAGGAGTTTTCAGTAGGGTTTCTCTCCTGCTTGAAGCTTTTGCAGACTGTAGTGGTATATCTGATCACTGGTTTAAGTAGCTGTGATCACATTACCTGCACCCTGCACCCTCCTCAGTGGCTGCCTATATAGAGGCACATTGATTTTTAGCTGACTCTGTTGGTCTTTTCAGCTCTCCTAATAATAACATGCCTGAGCAACTAGAAAGCCTACTGATCCGTATTTCACACAAACACCCTTTTACAGGAATTAACCCATAGTAAACTACTGTAACGATTGTATTTTTGGTGTGGGGTGTGTTAGGCAAGAAGCAGGAATGCCCCTGTGCTACAGCTGCTAGCCAGTAGCAGTACAGATGGCAAACAGGACAAAGACTGGCCTTGCACAGACACACACAGCACTTCCTGGCCTCATTGACTGTAGCGTTTGCAGGTGTTGAGTGGTCCTGCCTAAAAGACAGCCCTACCAAACAGGGATGCACAGCACCCTGTCTCTTCAGGAGCAGCACCTCCTAACTTCTGCCAAGTCTCTTCTGGAGCTTTATAACTTAAGCCCCTGAAAGAAAAATACAGACGAGCAGTGACTTCAAACACTCTCAGCCCCTGCCTCAGGGTGAGGGCTCATTCCAGCCTGACATCTGTTCCAGCCCTGCATGCTCTGCCTATAAAATGGCTCAGTCAAACTAATTCAATGTCTTGAAATACAGCATATTTAGAGACCTTTGTTCACTTGGCTCCATCTAACAATACCAAATATCTGCAATGGCATGCTGTGGTCTTCACATCATTCAGAAAATAGCACTCAGAGCAGAGGAAAGGGCTGGTGCACAACCAGGTCCCACCTCTGTACAGAAGTCACTGCTAAGGTGCCTCTAACTTGAAAAATAAAAGGCACTTCCAGACCCACAAACATTTACTCTACGTTTTCTAATGCCTATCTGAAATCTTGCAATTTTGGAAGCTAGACATTACAGCCTACAGATATTTAGACACAACAAAGAGCAGCCCAAACGCACACATGGAGAATACTGATCCCCATCTAAGGCCATTGCCACCCTCACAGCGTTCCACAGCAGGAGCTGCCACAAGGGAAACCCTAAATGCCAAGCTGGCCATCAATGAGAGACGTTTTTGCCTGGAGGTGAGAGTGTGACTAGGCCAACAGAGACACTCTCTTCTACCAAGTAGAGAGGGAAAAGCTGTACTAAATAGTGATCTCTCAAACCAGACACTCCAAAAAGTGATAGTACAGTGGGAGTAGGGCTCCAAGTGCAAATCCTTCTCCAGCAGTTACAGGGCTAATGCTTCTGCCTTACCACATAAGCCTATAGCCAGCCATGCACAGTCTGGCTCAACCTATACTGCTCTGAACTTATCCTTTAAAAAAAATCTGAAATAAATAGTAAAAATACAATCAGTCTGAACAAGCAGTGAACAATTACAGTGGAATGAATGTAGCTATGCACAAATATTTCTAATGGAGAGATTAGCTTTCTATAACAAACTCTGGTTTTAACCTTCCTAACTTCAACAAAGTAAAACCCAGTCACATGAAATTTCAGAGTCATGGTCTCATGCCAAGGAAAGCTCCACTGGAAAGTCTGAGGTAGATCAGCCAAGGCATCTTGAAGATATGAGAGTTCCTGAAAAGTGAGGTGTTCTCCATTTCTTGGACTGTTCCCTAATTTTTTTTGGCTCACCATAACTTAAAAATGGTTGGTTTAGACATTCCAAACTTGCTTGGCTACTACTGGTGCCTTTGACTAGTTGCAGGCTATTTTATTACTAAATGTGGGTTTGTGCAAATTCCGAGCGCTGCAGTTGTTAACAGCACATGTTGGCTTGTGCATTCCGCAGGCAAGCCAGCCTGGCCCACTGCAGGCTTCTCCATCACCTCATCAGCTGTGCTCAGGAGGCAGCACTGAAGCCCAGGACCCTTCCCTCAGGTCCAACTGGGTGTAAGAACTTGGCTGGACTTTACAGGTTCCATGGGGAGACATTCTGTCAAGCTGGAGAGGAATGGTCCTGGGGTGCTTCCCAGCCTTGCCAGTAGCAAAGTGCCTCACTCGGAAAGGTAAGAACACACCAGACACAGAGGGTTTCCTTCTCTGACTTAGTGTTGTCCTCTTCCTACTCCTTCAATCCATACTTAGCCTTACTCTCTGATGAACCCAACAAATTTTCTCAGTGAACATCCACATAACTCCCAACCCTCTCCTCCATGGATTACTGATCCAATCTATTTTCCATTTATATGGTGATTGCATAATGTGTGCTGGGGTCCGGGTGCTTCTACTGCAGCAGATTCCCCCTCTCTGCTCCACTCTCTTGGTCTCCAAGGCCCTCTTCTAGACTAGGAGCCTTGTACACATAGACACAACATAGGGCATTAGACCTCTGGACAGGAACACCCAGGGGGAAGATTTCAGCCCTCAAGAAGCAAATTTGCTCCCCTGAGCAAACTTTTAATTTATCTGAAGAACCCTGGAGAGACTATGGGTAAGGAATTCACTCCTGATGGGGACCGTTCTGCTGACAATCTTGATTTTGATAACAGATACTATGGCAACCACATGTACCACTTGACACAGCCTTCAGCATGGTCAACCACTTTAAACAATTCTCCTTAATCTTTGATACATCTTTTGACAATGACTATCACCTGCTACCTTGCCAGGAAAACAAGCAGTGCACAGCGGTGGGAAACACTAGGCCATTAAAACACTTCCCGGTGAAGTATGTTTCTAAGTGGAAACAGTGTTACAAAGAGACCTATTCTTTTTGAGATGCACACATGCACGACTCCCATTCACAGGAGCTATGTGAGTGAGTCCAAAGTAAAATAGGCTCAAAAGTGTCTACATTTACCAAACACTGATCCCACACAGAAAGTGCCTTTTAAGAATGACATTCTTAAATGTCACATTCTTCTTAAATGACATTGACCTTCTGCATCTTACTTCTGCTCTTCAGAAACAAAAGACTTTGCAATGACCATGTCCCCCACATTAAAAAACAAAACTGGCACTATAATCACCAAAAAAATCCATAAAATAAAAATTATCTACCTAATAGGCAGTAAGAACAGAAGTTTTTTTCCACATTTCTTATCCAATTGGAGATTTATCAGAGCTCTTTTATTTGTACCATCTTCAAATACCTGTTTCTGTCACCTTTAAAATGCAGATAATCTAACTCAGAGGTGTGCTCTTCTCAGGAGAGACCACACAATGCTCAATCAAATTCTACAAAATACATAGCCCTCTGCTGGGTCGGCACCAATCTGCAGAGGGCGAAGGAAAAGCTACAGGAAGAGGACTTCTCGCAGTCTCCCACAGAGATCCAGCCTCCACTGCCCTTTGGGAAGGGTGCTTCCCAGCTCCAGCCCTCCTGCCGCCCTGTGAGCTAATGAAAAGAGCATGAGGAGGATCTGCAGGCGCTTTCCTCCCCCTCTCAATCCACAAAGGGCGAGTCACAGTCTGACCCTAACTTAACACTCAGGCTGTAAACTTACTTAACACTTGTAGAAGAATTTATTTTTTTCAAACATACTGATGGCAGCATATGGCCCATCGACAGGTTTATTATTATAAGACACTTTTTCCACCAGGTTATAGTCTTTTTTATAAACATATGTTTCAGCACATAATAAACCCCCTAAGAACTGTTTCTGAAATGTGCAGGCACAGAAACCACTTTTCAAGGTTTGTCAAGACAATGAAAGAAACAATGTTTAAAGAGACTTCCATTTTTCAAAAGGTTTTTCTCTATATGTCTTTTAAATCCAAGGGTACTTGAGAGTTATGTATGCTTAAAAAAAAAGAAAGAAAAAGAAAAGTGAGTTGTCTTTGTTAACGCCACATTCTTCTCTATTTTGTCAAAGCAGTCCTTTTTATACTTAGGAAAACTCCTTCCACTAAATAGACCTTTTAACTATGCTTTAAATCAGGACACGTGGTTTATGGGTGAATGATAAGATTCCGAAAATTAGGTGGCATATTATAAAGAAACTGTCAACACCACACTGCTACAGTCATGCGAACTCATCTGTGCAAAGCCGCCCTGGATACTCTGTGCCCTTCAGCTGTGCTAATAAAGATCTGCATGTGGAGTCAAGGCGGTTTGATCACCAACTTCCATCCATCCGCAAGACTGTATCCATGTTAAATGTCTAAAAACAGATCACTGCTTGATTTTGCTATAGACCACATTTGTGTTCTTAAGAAATAAGGCTTCTTGTCTATGCAGCTATAATGCAATTGCTGTGCTAGCACCACAACCTTTAGGGGGAAGAAAGTCACATAGTGTATACTGCTTTATTCAAAAAAATCCTACACTCCTCTTATTCTGAATGCTTTCTCCCTAACATCTCACAATATATTTAGCCCAAGCAGGCTTGGTTTTAAAAGCAGCTTCCTCCATACATAAAAACACGACCCAACTCAGGTATGTTTGCTAGCAGCTTTGTTTCCTACCACCCAAGTTCAGAGTCTCCTGTTGAAAGGAGCCTGCAGCTGGAACACAAACTAGGACTCGCTGGGGCCTAGACCCTGAGCCCACTTAAAGGCGATACAAAACCTTTCACTAGTTTTATGGGCCTGGATATTAGACCTGCGGTCCACTGAAGATACCAGAGGCCTTACAGACTGTATGATACAATATATTAATACTCCTTAGCACTAGAAAAGAATTTTGCAATCACTTTGAACGTTTCATTGGTATTTACGATCTTTTGGGAAGGAAAGAGCACTTCTTTTCTTTGTGTGTTTGTCTCCTTCCCCTGATTATACTCCCCACAAAAGGCAGATGTTTTAAGACACTGGAAAAAAGAATCATACACAAGCAGATTTGAAGCTTAAAGAATAAAAATCTCTAATTTTATCATAGGCATGCTGTTATAATGGGCATGCATGAGCTTGCATTCAAAGAAAACTCATTTGTTAAAATTAATCACTGACTTCTCAGCCAATTTGTCAGTTAACTACTACCACGTCTGGACATGATTAGTTAGCTTCACTGGGAGACACATGGTGCCCTCTATAATGCTTCCACAGGATGAAATCCTAAACCCAGTGAAGCCTTTGAACATTTTGCAAGCAACTTATTCACACGGAGCCAGAACCTCATGGATGCTGCTGTAGGAGATGCCATGAAGATTTTTTGCCTTTTCTTTTATACCCCTGTTATACCTTTTTACAGCTTCTGTATTCTTAGTGCTTTTTGCCTGCATTCTTGGACTTCTTTGCTCAGCTAGGAGACTAAACATTTTAGAAGCTTCGTAGTTAGGGATCAGTGTGCCCCAGACCCCAAGGTCCTCTCCAGAACACATTCTGTAAACTAAGATAGAGCCATCCAGGGGAAGGCTCCTTGGGGAGGGAGGCTCATTTAAGCCTCTCATTGGGGAATTTTTTATAGATATGCTAATTAGTAACACCTAGAATGTTATAGCAGATCTTTTGTGGGTGTGGGCATTGCAGTGGGCGTTTCAGTGCATTTGACCTAGACCTGTGCACCTAAGGATCCTTAAAATAAATACCAAGGTAAAATCCCTTTTCCCCTTCTAACCACGTTTGACTCTTGATTTTAAGACCAGGTAAAGGCATCATAGGCTCTACTTTTTTCTGCTTTTAAAGATTAAGCCTTTCTAGGAGAGAAAGGCCAACAGCTTTGACAATAAACATGCTCTTTTCTCCACCAGCAGACAGAGCAATCACGGGTCCCCGGGCTGTGTTTGGAAACACTTAACTGGCAGGATCGGTTTGAGGCTAAGATGAGGCATGATGTATGAGGCTTCTGACAAGGGGGCTGGCTCTGCTCATCTAATTGCAGTTGCTGCTCCTATGATGTGGAAACCTGTCTATTAGAAACCACATTTCACAGGTGACTGAACAGCCATCAGATGGTAACAGCTTTCATTTGTTATTGACCTCCCTTCCCTGATGCAGCGTAAGGGTGAATGGCACGACATTCCATTGTCAGTCCAGAGCCAAACACCTCCTGCTTTGTATAGTGAATTATAAAACACCTACGTTTTTCAGATTGTGTTGAAACAGCACTCTTAACTAGCATTTTCTCAGCTAGGCATTAGCCTCATGAGAGAATGGCAAATTCTTCACTACTCAATTATGCAAAGTTTGAAGGCATTTTGGACTATGATTGTAGAGTACATCACTACATTTTTATACACAGAAGGTATTTACTCAGAACATCATGGGCACACGCGACTTGGTATTTCACAGAGACAGGATCAGAGCCTTTGCTGAGAAACTGGTATGACAGTGACCAGACCAAAAGTAGTCCTTATAGTGATGGACTAAAAGACGATTCCGCTACCAAAATTAAATACAGAACTTAGCACAGTTACTTTAAACTGAGGATCCTATAAAGAGACCTCATCAAATTTTACACCCTTCAGACCTCTGGCTCCATCCATGACGTAACAGATTCAGAAAGTGACAGAACAAATCTCTCCATCTTGCTAAGCTCTCTCTGGTTGGCCACATATCTTCCAGCCAGACAAATACATATCACATGTGAAGAAGAAACTTTCCTTTCTAAAGTTAAAAGCTGTTTGGTTGTTACAGAGATTTTGTGTCCATACCTCAGATCACTTGCAGTCATTTCACAACCCCAGCTATGTAACACCCTACTCTCAGACAGCATTCCTACAATTTAATACAATAAACTGAGGACTGTACAAAACCTACGGTGAATCCTACTCTGATGACAACTGCAGAGCTATGCAATGAATAACATTTACCTTTCATTTACATTTAGATTTCTTAAGCACAAGCTTCCAGAAAGCACAGTGCGCTAACACACACACATCCAGCTGTACAGCTGCACCTCCAATGAAACATAACAGCAAGCCAGGCCACCACACCTCACAGCTAAACTCTGTTCCACTTCCCCAGTTCCTCCAAGCCTCTGTGGCCATCTTCAGCAGCATGGAAGAACTGGCCTCTCCAAAGTGACTGGTGTCAAAACAGGGCTTTGAAGATCTGTAGACCAACAAGGTCTGCCAGAGCATCTGTCAGGTGCAAGCACCCAAGGTCAAGGACCCTCATCAAGAACATTGGCAACAGCTCCCTGGTATTTAACTCTTCAAGCATTTATCCTTCTGGAAAGAGACAATCTCTGAAAAACGCATACAGCAAGCAGAATGATTTTGGCATGCTTTGCCCTCAAGGCCAACTACCGAAGTATTGTTTCTAGTCTATGTAAAATTTTCAGACCCATAAAAAGAAATCTGAATTTCTTTACAAGACTGGTTTTTTTTTTAAATGTTACAGATCAAGAAAATCAGCTTTCTATGGTTGCACCTTAGAAAAGACTGGATCTAAAATACAAAATGTTCACAAACCCAATAACAAGTACCAGAGTTTTTACATTTTTCTCAGGTATAATATGGGAGGTGTGTTCAGCTTTTCACATGATCTTGCATTCTAAATATGTCACCATGAGTTCTACGGGAGGAAGATGGCAGTTATTGTGAAATTAATATATGTAATTAAGCACATGAAGAAGAGTTTGCTGAATCTAAACCTGATATCGAAAGTCCTTTGTGGTGCAGATTTCATACCATGCCACTCCTTTTACATTTTTAACATCATTTTCAATACATACGTCACTGTAAGAAATACTCTTAACTTCAGTAACCATTTAAAAACTTCAAGAAAAAGAAATTATTACAGCTTTCCCATTTGTGTCATGGATTGATTGATACCTAAACATGAATTAGAAAATTTTAAGGAAGCTCAAAACACATTAACATATGAATGGCATGCAGAGCAATTGCTCTGAATTACTACCAGCAAAATCAAAACGCAACTGCTTTTAGTTATGCAAATTGAAAATGTAGTGTCAGGACTGCAAGTGAGAGCCTAAGAAGTGCAAAGTTCAGGGAAAAGCCATGTATGCAGCTGCTCCAAAAATAACCATAGTCAGATAAAAGTCTGAAAGCAATTATTTGGGGTGAATACTGTACACAGACCACTGCACTAAGCTTCTATAATTAAACAAGGCAAAAGTTCAGATGGCACCTAATAAGCCATTTATTACATTAATTATATTCAAGTGTGGCAGTCTAATGCTTGGTAATAACTAACAACATGGGAAATAATTTAAAGAAAGTATCTGATGCTGAAAATTTCTCTCTTTTTCATTCATCAGTACCAGTGTTGCCAGCCAGCCTTTCTAACATACTTCAAACACATGAAAGGGATACTGCTTAGTGTCAGGAAGAGCTATTTAAGGGTTGTAAACCTTTAGGCTGAGGAAGCCAACAGCCTTACTCAACACAAATTATCTCTTCACTACAAAAGTAGCTGCAAAGTCAGATTTTCCATTCCTTGAAGCAAGTTCCTATGTCTTTGTTCCAAAGTTACAACGCCACAGGGGCAACCAATTTTTTTTGTAGCAAAACCAGCATCTTAGCAGACCTTTGCAGATCAGCAGATTTCCCACTGACCCTATTCCCTGAATTTGCCTTTACACTGATCACGCAGCCTTTGTACACGTCTGTGATTTTAGTAGTATTTTCAGCAAATTCTTAACAAGATCGTTAATATTAGAGAGGTATTTAAAGTGTTTTGGCTTATTTTAATGCCATTAGTAGCTAAATACATGGAAAATGAGCCTATACCATATGCCCAAGTACTTCTCTGTAGACTGCTAGCCAGTTCCTTAGCAAATACAGAGAAGTTTCCAAATCACAATCTGAAAATTACTGCAGAGAGATTTGCATACTATTTCTGATGAGCCAGTAGCATTCCAAGAACTCATGTAAAATCCAGCATGCCCCAATAGTATATGCAGTAAGCAGCACACACAGCATCAATTTACAAAGCAATTGTTAGGATGCTGCCACCAGGATGCTCTTCTATCTTATTTAACTAATCTGCAATAGAAAAAAAAAAAAAAAGCAAACCAAATTCTGTAGTATTACAGTTATTTTTAAATTTTCTTTTCTTGATCTTAAATCAGGAAACAAAATCACCAGATTTTACTTATGCACAACTCTACGTTTAACCAAAGAGGGCACATAAAAATCATTTTACAGATTTCAAAGAATGAGAGAGAAGATGGACATACAACTTCATCCACAACACCTTTCCACTAGGACGTTTACATACGCAACCCTAGCATCTCTTTAAGCTCCCTTTAAAAAGTTTTTGTAACACTTTCCCTATTGTTTGGCCTTTATTTTCATTTCCTTGGTAGAAAACACATAACAGACCACAGATATAGAACTCTGTAACCTTGCAACAAACCTCTAACATTTTGTACATATCCTCCAACTCTGCATGTGCAGTGTGGACAATGCTGGGAAATCCTGTCCTCAGCCCAGCTGAGGTGGAGAACAGAAAAGAGCTCTCTGACTACAACACTAGGAGTTTTAGACATCCTAAACTCAATCAGAGGAGACTTCTGCCTACAAATAGTTTGAAGTCTTCACTTACAAGTTCTCAAATCCAGCACTTCCACAGCAAATGGCAAGAGGAGCCCTGCCTCTTACAGCAGAAGTGTCCACAAAGTTGTCAGCTGCAGAAATCAGTGCTGAGTGTCCTTGCGCTTGACTACACAGATAGGACCTCACCTCCAGACCCTTTATCACAGCTTCTTGTTCAGCAAATACAGCACATCTTTTCCCATAGTGCAGCAGTTGGTCTTATCAAGACACACACAAACCCAGTAGGTATCCATGGCAGGATTTCCAGTCAAACAGTATTTTAACCAGAAACTGCCCATGAAAAAATAATACCTCTAAACCACACTTCAGATTTACAAAAATAATAAAACCCCTTCAAAAAAAAAAAAAAAAAAACCAAAACAAAAAATCAACAAAAAAACTGCAAGAGCTCCATCTCTAAATGGAAAAAATGTAGTAATTCTTTCCCCATATCCAACAGCCCCACACTATCAAAACCAGCTTAATTATTTTCACCTAAGTTTTTGAAACAAAAAAAAGATATGTACATACATATATATGTATTAAAATTACCTGGATGCAGACACCACGCCTGGAAAGTTTCATTGCAAAAGGGTTAAAGTTCAGAAAGTTTGCAAGACTGAAAAAGGAAAATCAGATTAAAAAATGTGCAAAACCCTAAACCTTGATGTTTGCCGCTACCTCCTGCCTTTCTCTTAACATTTCCCTCCACATCTGAAATGACATGACTAAACGTTCCTCCAAGTTATCAACTAAATTACTTGAATGAGTAACCCAATCAATTTTTTCTAGTACCAAATGAAACACGTTGCCATAACAAAATAAACTAGAAATGGCAGTTGAGTATTAGACTATAACATTCCCGATAAATTATAAAAAGAGACCACAGAAGCGATCTACACCGCTTAGTAGAGGTGAATTCACCGAGACTTTCTTTTTTCCTTTGAGAATATCGATTTTTATATGCTACCACAGCTGCCTAACTATTGATAAGAGCAATCTGCAAAAGCAAATATAGAACTAACAGAACAGCCTTGAAAAGCAACCACAAAAAAAGGGTCTCATTTAAATTCCTGGAAAGCACTGCTTCTCTAAACGTATCTATTCAAGCTCTCTTAAACAGGAGAGCCCTTCTAAAACACACCCTGAACACTCCCCGCCCGAAAACTGTAAAGCCAAGAAGCCACTAAGCCATGCCACTGAGAACCCATATGGTTTCACCTACAGGGTTTTCCTTCCAGCAAACGCTGCACAGTAGAAATCCTCCCCTTCACCATCACCACCCACCCCCCAGGAAAAAAACAAAAAACAAAAAACAAAAAACAAAACCCCCCCCAAAAAAAAAAAAAATTCAAGAAAGAGAAGTGCTCTCCGCCCAGGGTCGCCCCTACGTACCGCCGGGCGCTCAGGGCTCTCTGGGGGCCCTGCCCCCCGAGGTGCAGCAGCCGGGGCGGCGCGGGCGCTCCGCCTCGCCGCGTCCCACGCGGTGCCTCTCCCCCCGCATGGTGGTGGCCGCCGCACGCACAAAGCGCAGGGCGCGGGCAGCGGCCGGGGGCGGGCGGCACCCCGGCTCGGCCGGATCGCGGCGGCACGGGCGGCGGGCGGCTCGGCACCGGCACCGCCCCCGGGAGCCGCCGCCCGCCGGGGCCGCCCCCCGCACGCTGCCGAGGGCTCCCCGCGCCGCCGCCCGGCCCCTCCCGGGATGGGGGTGCTCCCGCCCCCGGCACCGCGCGGGCGCAGCCGGGCGCCACGGCGGGGGAGCGGGAGGCTGCGCTCGCTGGGGGGCGGCGGGGGCCGGGGCCGGGGCCGGGGCCGGGCGGACATGCCGGGGTTGCCCCGGGGCCGTGCCGCGCCGCGCTGTCCCGGCTCATTGTTCGGGAAGGGTAGCGGCGGGAGGGGCGGGCGCTGCGGCGGGAGGGGGTCACCCCGGCGGCGGGGGTAGCGCCGCGCTTTCCTCCGCACGGGCAGGGGGCTGGGGACAGCGTTGCATCTTCCCCGCGTGGGGGGAGTGCGCGGGGCCGGCGGCAGCGGGGACGGGGGGATGCGCGGGGATGGGGCGCTGGCGCTGCGCCTTCCCCCGGCGTGGCGTGGCGTGCCGGGACCGCGCTGCACCTTCAGGGGTCTGTGCTGGAGAAGTTCAAAGAGGCAGGGAAGGGTGGGAGGGGCGCGGGGGGGGGGGGGGGGGCCCGGCAGCCTTCTCGCCTTGTCTCTGTGCCCCCGGCCTGCCGAGCGCGGAGAGCGCCGGAGCGTTCCGGCACCGGGACCCCGCGGGGCCGGCCAGGGACGCGGAGTCTCTCTGACCGGTCCGGCAAGTTGAAGGCATGGTCCTTTCCTCAGCCCTCCCCCGTGAGCCGAGGCGGTGGGACTCCCGCACTCACGCGGTGTGGAAGCGCCGCAGTCGGCTTTAGCTCTTTAAGATTAGGCTCCGTTAATTAAAGAAATATTTTAGGCTTAAAGGTCTCCTGAGAAGAAACACATTAACTCGCTAATAAAGCGGGTAGAAAAACAATGCGATACAGGGCTGTTGGATCAGCGATCACAAAGGAAAGGAGAGATCAGAGAGATGCTACCGGAGTGCGGTAAATGCGCCCTCCCGCCGCCGGACCCACACTGCACTGATCGCTCCGGTGGAACTTCCAGTGTCTGTCCAACGGCACAGGAAAAGGGAAATGTTTTCGGTGCAGTCGTTGCTGTGCTTTCTCAGCATGCTAGAAATACCTTAAGACATGTTTTACTTTTGGTTCAAATTTAATAGCAGTTTACTTTGCAAATAGTCTAAGTAAGTCGTCACTTACGAATAATTAGGATAATGACAGATAACCTTTTTTTTTGTGCTGAATCTATGCTCCAAGATAAGCATCTGTGTAAATGCATCTGAGACTGTAGCTTCTTTGTGCCCATATTTGTAAGGTGTAAGCTGATCGGAGCAGCACGCCTGCAAAAGGCACGCCTTCTAAGCTGCGAAACAAGTGTCGAAATAAAAGCCATTAGAACTAAAGGAAAAAAGGTGCCATTTCCTAAAGTGAGAGGTAGCATCACAAGGATGTGAAAGACAAAGCGCAATCAAGAATAGGTTAACAGGTTAAAAACTATGATTGATTGAAGTCATAACACTTAATGCCAAAAGCAAATAATGTTTCTAAATTCTAGATAAGTTTGCTTATTCCATTTTGAGGAATTTCATGGATTGCAAAGCAATTAATGAATAAAAAGAAGGTATTTTCTCCCGGTCTAGGGCATTCTGAAAAAAAATTTCAAACCTAATTTCTTCAAAAATACAAAAATCCTTGTTTATCAGTGTGATAGGAGAGGTTGTCTTACATACACAAAGACAACAAAAATTCTTTTGAGGGGCACTGTGATGTAGATATATCCACAAACTGGGGGGTTTTGGGAACACTGCTGCTTGAGGAATAGTCCTGTATAGCATTAATTCAATAATCTAAATTTATAAAGATAGTTAGCAATTAAAGGATGGATATTTTCCTTTTTTTTTTTTTTCCCAGACTTGCTGCATCTGTCTATAAAATGATATTATATTGTATGCTGGCTCACAGAATAAACTATAAGCACGTGTTTCAAGAAATAAAGTGAAAGGTGGATACTGCTTACTCAAATTTTAAAAATTATATAATTAAAGTAGGAATCTAAATCTGTACAACTCTACAGACATATCCATCTGTTGCTATTTTAAAATGCACTGTTCTTTACTATGCTCATTTTAATACACTAGTAAAATAGAACTTCAATTTGGAATAGAATGTAAATGAATAGCATAAATTAGGTGAGTATTTCAGGGAAGCCGGTAGTGCCAAGATGCTCTA
Source organism: Coloeus monedula (assembly GCF_965178545.1). Classification (NCBI taxonomy): domain Eukaryota; kingdom Metazoa; phylum Chordata; class Aves; order Passeriformes; family Corvidae; genus Coloeus; species Coloeus monedula. The sequence goes on from NC_138783.1 coordinate 91,809,042, forward strand.
TGTGGGAATCTGAGATAGTTTAAACATGGTGTTAGGAATGCTTGTTGCCTGAAGACTCCCCTTTTTTTCAGCAAAGCACTTACAGAATGGGCAGTTGGATTGGTGACAAATAACACTGGATGAGCATAATTTTTATTGACTGCAGTGGGAGTCTCCCCTATGCATCTAAATGTAAAATTTATCTGCAGAAGGCAGGAGGAGTTATTCTGCAATCCAATAAGGTTTGCTTCAGCCTTTGACATTCTGCTTTTGGCTTAGACTCTGAACTCCAAAATGGAAGAACTCTGCATCCTGTGTATTTCCGATCATTGGCCTGATTCTGCCTTCAATTTCAGCAGAGTACTAAAGAACAGCTTCTCTGGAAGCCAGAAGGTGAATTGGGATAAGGTCTGTGAGATCAGCATCAGGTCCCCGTGATGTGGGAGCTGCCTGGGGAAGGATTTGAGATCAGAGGACAAAGTAATAGCTGGCAAGTCCAGAACGGTAAAGAATTTACTTTCACATGTTTACAGCTTGAAGAATTTGTCTTTTATATAAATTGATAGCAATAGGGTAAAGTTACACACAGTTGCTGTTGCTTTGTTATTGAGTTTGACGACTGGTATAGATGCATCTATCACTTTGGTTTGTTACTGTGTTAGAGCAGTGCATATAAATAAAGGGGATAAATAACCTAATTTACTATGAGCAAGAGTCACAGTATATTAAAAACAGTGACACAGAGAAAGCTTTTGCCTCTCCTGGAAAAAGTTTTATAACAGATCTTTGTAGTCATCATTTAAACTGGCAGGTACAGTACACAAAGATCCTTAAAACCCAGGCACAAGCTTATTTAACCTTTTCAAAATATATTCCTGGCTAGTATGGCTCCACTGATGGAAAAGGGAATTTTTCTATTGACTCTACCAAAACTCCGTTTCACCTGAGTAATTGCAATTTTATTTCAGAACTATTTTGGTTTTGAACAAATAACTGCTATTAATGTTACATGAATCAGTAAGCTCTGTGTGTCCACAGATTGTGCATCTCCCACTTCTCATGGTTCCCTGAGGTATTTTTCTGTTATTACTCCCAAAGTGGACTTGTTAGGTGGGTTCCCACTGTCTTTCTGCAAACCTTCAAACAGCTTGGGGAAGTGTGCTTTCTCTCCTTGGGACAGGGAAGGAAGGAACATGCTTCAGACTGGTCCCTTTAGCACCTCATGAGGTGGGGAATCTTCTGGCTCTCCAGCAGTGCTGCCTTTGGGTAGGGCTCTTTTGGCCTGGCATTCCTGTCCTGCTGTATCCAGAGGGACCTGCGGTTATCACATGCCATGATTTTTGTTAGTGCAGACCTGCATTTTGTTTCTACTCGTCAAGCAGATTTTTAATAAGCTGAAGATACTGTTGTTGGCTTCTGCACACATCAGATGCATTTCAGTGTTGCAGTTGTTCAGTTGCCGATGTGGATTTAGGATTGGAGCCTACAGACCTCAATTAACAGCTCTCCCTTAGGAGAGAGAGTGGCCTGGTTTCTTTTTCTCATATCATCTCATGGCAGATGATTGGCAGAATTGCCTCCTCTCCAAGGCAAGCTGTTTCTCTGCCCTTCAGAAACGTCGTGACAAAATCCTCCCTGACTCAGTGGCGAAGTGGTTTAGTTTCAGATGTGTGTGCACATTTGGCTGTGCTCACAAGGCTTGTTACATCCTTGCTGATGGACACTAGTGCGTGTGCACAAAGTTTGTCCAAGGACTCTATTTGCTTGCAGGGAACTGACAGGGGAAAAAAGAAGGGAAGAGTGTTTGCCAGCATGGCATAGATCATGTCAGGAAGAATTCTGTGTATATCCTGTTGCATGTGTGTCTGAAGAGCTAGCCTGGTTGCTGGCTAATGTTCATTGTGTCTTGGCAAGGTGCAATAGGAAACAGAATGGAGTATGAATCTGAACCCAGAGTCTGCCACCAAGTGTCATCTACACCATCTCTGATGCAGCCCTGGGAGTAAAAGATATAATGGACACAATTTCTTTTTAGTTTTCTCTGGTCTTGAAGGAAAGTGCTAACATACTGCTGACCTGACCTGTATTAATAAGTAATTCTTATCCTTCAGTGCTGGCTCAGATGTGGAACCCAATAAGCAGAGTCAGAACCTATTCCTTGCTTTCCTCTCCCTCATATTTGTCTTAGGAAGTAAACATGGACTTCCAAGTCTATAGCATGAACTTTTAACACCACCAGGGTCACCTGTCCATTTACTCCCTTGTACATGCAAGTCACATCTCTGACTTCTTCTCATCAAGAATTCAGTTTCATAAGAAACAGTAAAGAGCTGAAATGAAAAGACAAAGGTACCAGAGGTACCTTCAGCTTGGGATTTTTTGCCAGTTGTCACATTATTGCAGAAGTCATCCCCAAGCTGTGAAAAAGGGTGGACTTGAGCTGCGTTTGTAAAACAAGTGAGTAACAGGGTCGGGACTTCAATGTGAGCAGGGCTGGGAGCTCCCTGCTGTTCCCTCTGGTGCTCCATCCCACTGACCTCAGCAGTCATCCTCCAGCCAGTGTTTTCATGGCACTGCACAAGTGTTATAGGCAGAGTCACGTAGTTAAAGTTACAAATGTCATAAATCCCAGTTCTTCATGTTAACCAGGTCACAAATCCTACACAAGCAAAAGACTAGCCGCACCCTAAAGACATGGCCAGTAAAATGCTCCTAAAGGCTGGCTGGTTTGATGAACTTGAACAATGTTCTCATCCTCTTTTCTGCTGAAGCACTGGAACTTTCTGTCCATTTCCCCCTCTGTTATTTATTACTACTAGCAGCACCCATTGGGTACTATGTGCCTTGACTCCTTGTCAACTTCTAATGGAAGCTGAAGATGCTAAAGTAATCTGTAGTGTTTGGGGAATTTTTATTAATAATCAGTCAGTGCCAAACTTCACTGGAATTCAAACCCTGAATATTCTGTATAGGTAAACAAATATCTAGAGATAGATGAGTTTTGGAGCAAATTTTATACACAAAATTGCATTGAATTAATCTCTGCCTGCACTCTGCGTGGTTGTGATGTATGGAGGCATTACTGATGAGCTGTAGTGAGCGGGCTCTTTGGGTGAAAAGGTTATAACTGAAATAAACGTGTGTTTATGCAGCAGGTTTTTGAAGGAAAAAAAGATGTACCTCATCTGCTGAATCATCAAGATGGGAGAATGGAGAAAAAAAATGGGCTTGGAATAACAGTTTTCTCAATGTACAGTGGAATACTTCCTTCCAAAGAAGAAATGCGTATTTGCCTGGATGGTATTATCAGTAGGGAGACAAATACATATTCACTCCCTGAAACCTTTGCAGGCAGAGAGGCTGTTGTGCCCAGAGCAGCACACGCTGGCCCAGAGGCAGCCCAGCCTGTGCAGAGCAAGGCCAGGGCAGCACATAAGGCCAGGAGTAATCCCTTCAGTCCGTGCATGGCAGCGCAGCAAAGTGTGCACCTGCATGGAGGAGAAGGCCTCTCTTTCTGCCATCTCTTTCCCTTCTCTGAACTCCTGCTGAGCACTGTGGAGGTCTGATTTAGGACATTTGTACCTGAAGGGATCTAGGAGGTCCTTCCTTCTGTCCTGATCACCACAACCAGCCTTCATCTCCTTAAATTAAGGGTTTGTCAGATATAATCAAAAAGTCAAAAAGGAGTGCCCTGATACCATTTGATCAGAAAGCATTCAAGAATTCATCCTTAGTGCCTGCTCCCACTGCAAGTGTCCCTCCTCGTGTTGTCTGGCCAACAGCATTTGCAGTTCCAGGGTCATGTGCAGTGTTCCTGCAGATGGGATTCATCGCCTCAGGTGGGATTGCAGCTTAGCAGAAGTCCCATATTCTGGTTTTGCCTGGTTAGGAACTGCTGAAGAAAGTTAGTTTTCTTACAGGAATGACTTTATGCTTTGAAAATGGGTCATCATTTTCTTCTTGATTTAAAATGCAAGGGAGCTTTCCCAGGAGTGACTTGGTTGCTGGTTATTCATTGCTCCAGAGCTGGTTATTGCTAGTACACTGTTTCATGTAACTTTGCATCTGGCCTGGGAAATGCTGCCTTGCTTTCTGCTGTACACAGCCTAAAAAAACCCCCCTGGCATCATCTCTGCTGCAGGGGAGTGCAGATAGATCAGTGTAGCAAAGCTGCTCTCATCGTGCATACTTTCCAAATGCTTTAAGACAAGCAAAGAAATATGAACAGTGCTGTGGTTTAATGGTGGTTTGCATACATACAGGCTATGTATCATACTTTAAATATGCAGATACATTTTTTAAGACAGTTAAAACCACAACTGAAGTATGGGGAGGTTTAGCCAATTAGTGTCACAAAATGAGTCAGCACTTTTTAGCCTCCACTGTTAATAGGAAGAGTTGGCAAAACCTGTTCCTACCTTGCTTTGGTATTTTCAGTTCAGAACTTTACAGTGCAAACATTACCTGGTTTGTTTAAATAATAAAGGCAGGAGTTCTGACGTCAGTATGGGAAAAGAACTCTTAGGCTGATTGGTTGTGTGGTCCCCACCTTTTTGGAGACACAGACTGTACCAAAGAATTTTATCCTACTTTACAGGGCTCTTAAATGTGTTGCAGTTACTTTTGCAAAGATGTTAAATATGTTGCTGAAATTGGTTAAATAGAAGCTATTGTATGAAAAATGAGAAAGCAAATAGCGGCGTATGAGAAAAGCTGTGTTTTGAAATGGTGTCACTTTCCTGCAAGGAATAGGCATTAAAAAGACAACTTTAATTAAAGTCTTTATCTTCCAGCATATTTGACAGTTTAAAGATAGTAAACAGTCACCTCGGGACAACAGTAAGCACTGTTTCCCATTTGGTGATAAAATTTAGTCTTTCCCTGAAAAAAATATTGCAGCCATTTTGTGCAGGGAACCTTCTCCTCCTGTAGATATCACTGGATATAAACAGAAGGAGGATTGGCCTGTTGTCAGAAGCTAGGTAGCATTTGGGCACCTGTCACCATGGCTGTAAGATCATGTCCCTTTTTCTGATTCACTTGCCCATCTGACATTGCCTCAGTCCCTGTCTCACCCAGGTCTTTCTGCACAGAAGTGAACCTTACTGTTTCTGTTTTCTATGCTCTTGTTGAAGGAAATGGAAGCCTTACTCTCTCTCGAACCTCCCCTCCAAACCTGTCCCTTACACGTTCCAAAATTTTCTGCAGCTTTCTTGCTGTGCTGGTACCCTTCTCAAATTTGCAGTTTGCTTGAAGACAGAAGTATCTCTTTATATCAAGAGGTGGGTCAAGTTGCTAAAATCATTCTGAGAAAGTTGGAGGTCGATGCTTGAGAAGCATTGTTTTATTTTTCCCGTTGTTTATAAGGAAACGGCTCAGATAGAGGCACTTACGGTTCCAGTGTATGGGCCCTCTTCCGTCTCCTAAACATTTATTTTACCCACACAGAAAAGGTGACAGAGAGTTGGGAAAGGAAAATGAATGTTAGCCTTTGCTGGAAAATAGAATTTTGGTTTGAAAAAAAGAAAAGAAAATAAAAGGAAAATGGCAAGACTTTTTTCTTAATCGAAGTGAAACAGAAGCTTTTTGAATAGGTTCAAGGCAAAATATGCTTCCAGAAGAGCCAATCATCACTGTACTTCTCTGAGCTGTGGAAGATCTCAGGTGTATACTCTTACCCTTCCTCAAGGAACAGACACTTGAAACCCATATCATTTCCACTTGGACAACTTGTGGCTTCTGGCTTGCCCCTAGTAAATGCTTCTCTTTCCCTCTGGATTTTGAACAAGAATCTTGAATTGCAAATGGAAATTTCATTGAAACTGATGTGTTTCTATTTTCATTAAATTGTAATTTCCTGGCAAAAATAACAGTCTGGAAAATTCTGGCAAGATTGGCTGACAGAGCACATATAGCTCTCAAAACAGAGGGGATGCTGAAGACAATTACTTAGGTCCAAACTCTGTTCTTGGCTTCAGAGGCAAAATATAGGTGCAGCTGAGGGCACACACCCTTTGATTTGCCAGCAAAGTAAAGCATTTTTCCGAACAAGTGAATTGAATATTCTGTCCCTTTTAGTGCAGTGATAATTACACAACTCTGTTTATTCTCTGGGTTTTTTTCAGCTCATCCATCATTCACAGCTCAGATTTCTACAGTGATTTCACCAAGTTGGTTTGCTGTACGATGCAGAATGGAAGTCAAGTTAATTTTGCGCTCTACCCACCTCAGTCTGATTAACTCAAATTAAATGTTGTGCTAATAAGTCTGAGTGTGTCACCATAATTGGAAAGCCTTAAGTTCCTCTGACTGCAGGGAAAGTGCTGTTTTCCCCTTCACCATGAAAACATTTGAATTATAACATCTGGGAAATTTGCAACAAACAATGGTATCAATTTGAGGCCTCCATACAAAGTTTTTTCTGTTTCTCATCAGGGACCATGAATACATATCTGTATCAGATTGCAGCTCTTGGAACATTTGGCCCATCTGCCCACCAGAGGAAAACTAAAGAAGCAGGGACACTCCTTCCAATAAGAGGAAACCACGGAGCATCTGTGTTCCTCCATTGTGTGGAAATCCTCTTGGGCTAATAAGTGGCTGCTATATCTTAAATAACTGGACAATTACTTAAATCTGTGACCAAAGTCTGAACAGGTCAATTCAGTGGGAAGTCTAACTAAGGTTGCTATCATTCACTTGCAGTTTGGAGAAAAAGGAATAAAACCACAGAAATGAGGGGAAGGGGAAGGGGAAGGGGAAGGGGAAGGGGAAGGGGAAGGGGAAGGGGAAGGGGAAGGGGAAGGGGAAGGGGAAGGGGAAGGGGAAGGGGAAGGGAAGGGAAGGGAAGGGAAGGGAAGGGAAGGGAAGGGAAGGGAAGGGAAGGGAAGGGAAGGGAAGGGAAGGGAAGGGAAGGGAAGGCTTTGATCTAAAGATAAAGAAAACTTCAGCATGGTAAGGAAAGAGTATGGTGAATGTGAGTTTGAGTTTATAGTCCTATTCCATTTAGATCAATATCCTTCTTGTATTTGCTAAATTTGCTAAAGAGCTACTGTTTTTCTTAACTCCAGAAAGATCTCTTGCTCCAATTATCACCTACTCCCAAAAGAAGAAAATCATAAACCCAAAGTAAAACTACAGCAGGTGGAGTTTGGGAAAAGGTACCTCTGTGTTCTGAGAAGTCCTGGTATCCATGAAGAAGACCAAGGAAATGTGCCCAAGTACCTGGTGCCAGAGATAATGCAGGAGCACACTGAGATTTCAATAATGTAGAAGCATGTAAATCCAATTGAATTACAAATGGAGAAGCCTAGTGAATGTCAAACAGTATGGAAGTAGTTGTAAATATACCTGTATTATAATGGAACATCTACACCTCCTGACGGGAATTCATGGGGGTGTATATCATCCATGGGCTATCTCCCATAGCAGCAGGAACATCATGATTGCACAGCAAGTTTATCAAGTATGAAACAAGCCAGCAAACCCTTTAAAAAGTGAAGTCCCTTACAGCATACCATCCTAATGAAGGGTTTGAGAGTCAGAAATGTCAACACTCACCGGAGAGCTGTTCAGCAGATATTCTGAAGTCAAGCCCTGCTCTCTAACCTTGGAATCAATGAGAATTTCCTATTATTTTCCACAGAGATAGGATCAAATGCAGAGGCATGATGAAACACCTAACTGGAAGGACTGCGGCACCACTTCTGTGTCTCTATCGGATCTGAATTAAGTTTTAGTAATACAGAAAGGGCCTCTCCTATTTGTCCTCTATCTCTCCGACAAACAGCCTTATAAAAATAGCATTCACAAAGCAGAAAGAACAGATTGTACATGGCTCTAATAACAACATGTTTTTGGTCTGACTGCCCCATAATATAGGAAAATCAGAGTACAAAATAACTGCAAATAAGACAAGCTAGCCTACTTGTACGTCATTTCTATTGCAAAATGAAGCAATGGGGTCTGGGCTTGTGTAACAAATAGCCCTAAATTTCTTCCCTCCCTGCTGCCATGGGAGTTTAATTTCGCCAGGGAGTATTGTCTGTATGTGACATCATCTTAAAACAACAGCTTTAAATGTGGAGACAGGTAATATTATCCATTAATTATATTCCACATCTGTAAAGCATATACAGTGCACTGTGGATAAATAGCACAACCTTTGGCAGGGAATTTCCTGAATATCTGTAGCCAGATTTCTCATTTACAGTTTTCTCATTGTTTTGTACAATGGGAGCAGATTGGTCTCTAGCAGTGGATGGGGAAGGGTAGGATTTTAATGAGGTATAAGCATGAAACAAATGAAGGGGACTCCATCTCCCAGCACTATGCGTTGCCACCTACCTTAGTGGAAGTCAGATGTAAGACCTGGTGCTTGAACACATAACATACAACCAGTGGGCCAACACTCATGATGGCATCTTTTTTTTCTTCTTTTTTTTTACACTAGGTATGGGGAGTATTTTTCTTTTAGCTAATAAAAAGCATGAACTGACATCCCAAGGATGGAGTTGCTATACCAGTAGCTGTGGACTGACATGTGTATGGTTGGTTGGGGTTTGGCTTAGACACCTGCTGAGCCCTTGCTTTAAGTCTTATGTTTGGCTGCAACAGGACAAAGGCACAGAGAAATCTCTTCAAGAGCTAAAGATCTTACCCAAACCATGGGACACTCTTAAAGCATAGAGATTTCCTTCTGACACACAGGAGAAAATAGGACCCCAAGCATGGTGCGATGTCCTCCTATTGCTCTTGGTAGTTGCTGTTATTCAGCAGGCTGCTACAAGCTGGTGGTGCTGTCTCAGAGCCAGCCAACCCGTGCCAAATGTGGGCTCTCTCCCACATCCAGACTGGCTAGAGAGAAGGCTCCGAGTCATGCTGCTCTGCTCTTTTCCAAGTGCTCCTACTCTCTTACTCCTCACGCTCTTCATGCCAGAGGATGAGGCAAGGATAGACTCCAACCCACTTAGGCTGTGGTATGCTTTTGAGTGGTTTGTTTGGCCTCAATAGATAAGTCACAAATTTTCTTGTCATTGTGACTGGCTCTTGCTATATTATCAGCTTGAATGTTGCTGAGGGGTTTTTGAATCAGGGATGTGACTGGGCTTTTAACAGTCTGTGGCATATGGGAATATACATTAAGCCATTGAGAATATTTCATCACAAAGGAGCTTTGGAAAGATCATGTCATATACACCTGCCAAGAAGCATCTCAAATAATTGAGTTGATGATAGTGGAACGAGTAAACTGTTTATGAGAGTGACACTGCATCCAGCACAGAGAGGACTAGCATTATAATTAATTAATGCTCATAGATATTTCCTTAGCACAGGTGCTATGGTTTTCTGTACTTCATCTTTGACAGGGGAATGCAGGAAGAGTGAAAATGCTCTGTCATTTTTGTCATGTCTTCCCTCTTGTTAATGCCTCACACAACTGGTGGTTTCAAGGTCACTTTATTTACTGATGATTCTCTGTCACTCACAATATCACTTTTGTGCTAAAAGGAATCAAAATATGTTTATTGTAACACCCTCTACTTTATCCCCATTCCCAACAGTGGTAAAATAACAATAATGTAGGTTCAATTAATTGAAGAATAAAATTTGCTTAGACTGTGTATTTTAGAGCCCTCGTATTTAATGACAAACTACATTATTCAAATAGGAATAAAAATATTTATAGATTGTGTTTTTCAGATAGGTTGGCAATAGAGCCAGCATGGGTAACGTATGATGAGATTCACAATCACATTTCTCCCACACACATATTGATGGAAACCCTCCCAGCCAAACACAATTGCATACATCTCTTTTTTCAATCTGTGCATAAGTTATTGCTGTAGAGGTGGAAGAGCTGCATACATAAACCTGCACTGCCCTACCTGCATTAACAGAGCCACAAGTCATTGCTTGGATGCATACATCTGAATTTTTATTATTTACATCATTTGATGAAGGTGGATTCCTGCCAGCATCCTGTTGAAATGCAATCATTAACAGCTCTGAGTGTTACCAAGACTTCTGAAAAATAAGGTGAAAATTTGGCAAGATAACTTGCAACCTCCAATATCTTAAGTCAAATACTCAACAACAGTAACACATCTTTCTACCAATTTTTTAGGGTTATCTTAAGCTGAAAGAACAGGATGAAAATATTTTTCTCTGATGATGCACTTGTTCCTTTCTTAGGTGTCTGGAACATGATGTAGATTTGTGTTATGTTGTATCCTGGCAGACTGAAGTTCTCAGGATTTTAGTACAGGAATGGCAGTTTTACACAACCTGAATGTTGGGTCCATATGTGCTTGAGTATGCAGTGTGCTTGTGGACACACTTAACATGATGATTAGCAGCTCTGTCCTTTATAAAAAATCTCAGGCTGATAAATATGCAAGGTTTGAGAGCTGTGACTGCTTATGGACTTCTAGAAACATTCTGGAGTTTTGAGTGAGCTTTGCAGTGGCATTCATCATAGGCATAATCTCTATCAGTGACACCTGGTCTCTTACTGACAAGGCGACATTAGTTCTGATGTGGTCTTTACTTTCCTTGACTTTCTTCTTCATTAAGGCAGCATCTTTGGTTTATTTGCTACCTATGTATTCTTTTGCATTGCTCTCATTTTGAAGACTGATTTTTCTTTTACTCTGGCAGCATAATTTCTTGTGACAGCCACCCACTGTGTTTGTGGGCTCTCATTCATTTGCCACAGACTTTTCCTTCATTTACAGGTATATAACCTCCACATAAGATGCAAACACTGACAGCTGTGTTTTGATTGGAAATGGATTTTATCAGCATTTTCATCATCCCAATAGTTTTAGCAGTACTTTTTGCTTAGTTTCAGTCAACCTGAATTCATTCTTACTGAATTTTTCTCATATATTACTTAGTATTGGATCAATTTCATCCCTATAAATAAACACAGAATCCTTCATTAGCAAACCTGTCATAAACCACTCTGTGGGTTCACTTGGATCTGGTTCCAAGTCATTAAATTCATGGCTTGCCAATACTGGATTAGCTTTTTGGAGAGAACAGTTTAGATATTCAGCTAGCATCTAGCCAAGCTCTATCCATGTTGCTCTCTATTCTTCCTACTCAGGTTAAACAGAAAATGTGTAGTTCCTTCTTTATTGTGACCTGCGGTGAAATGCAAGCCAAGCTTTATCTGTTGCTTGATGTCCTACTGCTTATCAGAAAAACTGCCTTTCTGTCCCTTAGCTACAGTAGGTGTGGGCTCCAGAATATTCTGTCCTCTCATCGAGTGTCCTGTCCTTTGGCTTATGTTAAGCCCTATCATATGCTGCAGTGTACTGAGATTTGGAAATTAGGACTCTGTGCAGTGGGAATTATGGCAGTGCAAAGTGCTCCAAAATGTGTTGGAAATTGTGTATAGGAGACCAGTGTTAAAATTATTTTCCTGGTTGCTTTACCATATGTAGGTGTAGTAAAGAAGGGCAGTGAAGTCAAAACAGAGCAGTAACAATTACAGGTTAACAAGAGAATAAACTAAAACATTCTTTACCATTCTTGTGACAAAGAACTGTCTCAGCATCATTAATGAATTTTGCTTCTGGGGATATCCTGTAGGCATCAGCTGTGCCTTTAAAAAAAAATATCCAGTGAGAAAAACAGCACCTTTTCCTCCTGATCTGATCAGCTTCCAAGCATAACAAGTGAAAATAAGCACATTAGAAAGAGCTGAGCAGACCTCATGAAATGATTTACCATAGTGTCACAGGGTGACTCCCAATAAATTGAGCATAGGGTAATTGTTCGTATCTGACTGTAAGCTTTCAGATGTAAACTAAAAAGGAAGAAACAAACAAAAGCATGGTATTCTTCTGGCCAATAATTATAAGTTCAGCAGCGTTCAGCAGAACATTAGCATATTAATTACATGGTAATCTTGTAACAACAATGCAGTCATAATGTGTTGTTACTATTTTTGGGTAGCATTTTGATAGGGGCCTTCATGCTTTAGGAGCCAATGACAAGATAATAATCTCACCGAAGGTTACTTAAGAAATTTTGAGAATGCTATTCCACACTTCCCTTGGCTTAAAAGCACCCTTGATCCTGATGTTATCCTTTTATTTTTTATTACTAATGCTGTAGTTTTAAATGAGTTTATCAGTTGGTTTCTCATGAGCTTTTGAACGTGTCTGGGAGTCTCTCACAGATTGCAAAGCCCTACAGAAGTTCCCAGGAATGGCACTGTCCTGTGGCATGGCCCTTCCATATGTTCTGGAAGGCTCAGGTTGATGTCTGACACCTAAGCCATTGGGTACAGTTTCACCACTAGATGGGGGCATCGGTTATTTAGCCTTTACTTTGAAGCGGTGCTCTCCCACCCTTGGGAAGTTATATTCCCTCTTGGCTCTTGTTTCAAACTTGCAGGAGGCCTGAACCTCCTCCCATTGCTGTGCAGCACATTCCAGAAACACTGGCTAACACTGGGTCCTAGAGAACATCCCTCTCAGCTGATGCCCTACATGACCAGCATTCAAAGTGGTCCCTACTGTTTAGTATGGAAGCACTCAGTTACTGCACAAGCCTTGAGGGACTTGCTGGGAATTGCACGAATGGTCTAGTAAAATTGTTTTAGGGCTTATTGTTTCATTGGGAAATGAAGCATTGGTGGTTTGCCAATTGTCTTAAAATCACTCTGATCACCAGAGAAAAATGAAGGAAAAGGATAGACAGACTTTACTTTCATGGTTCAAAAAACAGTGGTGGAGTGGCTACATTTCTAGAAAGATGCACAGAAAGGAAAGGAAACTTTATAGGCTAACCCAGCTGCAGGACATCCTCTCCAACTCCTGCAGCTGTTGGGATGCTTCCATAGCTCTTTAAGGTGAGATCAAATGTTTAAACAAGGCCATAGTCCAGTGAATGTCCCTCACCAAAAGGATCTCCACCTAGGGGCATCTCTGATTCTTAGGGGCTCTGTTCAATTAAAATATCTCCTTCCTCATCCAAGCCATGTTTGTAATGCTTGAACTTGATACAGATACTCTTTAGCACCTTTTCCACAAGAACATTTCCTGTCCTTGCCTTGCTGCTGCTTGAATAGGAAGATGGCAGACAGAAAACCAAGCTAAGGGCTGTCCCTGGGCTTGGTTTAACTATAAACAACCTGTTCATCCATTATGAGGGAAATGCTTCCTACAGAAATAGGATGGAGCACAGACCTCAGTGCAAAACCTCTTTTTTGGGTTGAGAACTGCATTGTCTTCACATGTGCATGACTGACAGCCACACTTAAGAAACAACCAAGAGGAATAATGCATGTGGACCATTACTAACTCAGGACTGAGACTTGGCCTGAGTGCAGCCCAAAAGCTACAGGGTGGTAAAGGATTCATTATGTGCCTCCTGCCCTAGGTTATGAGCATTATGAGGAACACCATCTGCAGCAGTCAGTCCATCAGCTTTCTCCCAAGCAGCCATTCTTTTCTGAGACAAAAAATCTGAGAAAGGACATGTGGCTAAGATCTTTCTAGGAAAGGTAAGGATTCAATTCAGCATTTATACGGGAGACAGCCTAGAGATTTCAGCAAATGGAAGGAGATCACAAAATGAGAATGCACAAGGGTTCAGAATCAGGCTCTGTGCCTGCCAGCCAAGTGAGGATGAGCAGTGGAGGAGATGCAGAAAGTGGCTGTGGTGTGAACATGGGCAACTGAAATTTGCAAATCAGAGGGGAGAATGGGTTGCTGCAGTTGGCAGGACACAGGAATAATGAAGTGTCCCAGGGCAGCCACTGACAGTCAGCATTGAGCTTTGGCAGGATAGATGTGCCAGCCAGGAAATAGCTGGTGACATTGGGCTGCTGGAACATGAGGCATGGTCTGCACTTAGAAGGCATGACATGGCTGTATCAGGGGAGTTTCACTTTTCTCCAAGCACCCCTCACTTCTGGCTTCACCAAAATAAGACCTAGCCTCTGCAGCTAGGAAGAACCTCTTGAAAAGAGAAAGGCTGCTATACCTTCAAGACCTTGAAAACTGAAGGCAAATGGAAAACACAAAACTTGGGGGAAAATGTACTCTTAACACAGTTGTGATTTCCTCTGAGCATGACATTTTGAATGGTGGATGAGAGGCTGGACATGAGCTGACAGTGCATGCTCACAGCCCAGAAAAGCAATCACATCCTGGGCTGCATCCAAAGCAGCATGGCCAGCAGGGTGAGGGAAGGGATTCTGCCCCTCTGCTCTGCACTGGTGAGACCCCACCTGGAGAGCTGCATCCTGCTCTGGGATCCCAGCATAGGAAGGACATGGATCTGTTGGAGCAAGGCCAGAGGAGGGCCATGAAGATGATTAGAGGAATGGAACACTTCTCCTATGAGGAAAGGCTAAGAAAACTGGGATTGTTCCATCTGGAAAAGAGAAGGCTTTGGTGTGACCTAATTTCAGCCTTCCAGTACCTGAAGGGAGCCTAAAAGAAAGATGGAGGGAGATTATTTGCAAGGGCATACAGTGACAGGACAAGGGGGAATGGCTTTAAATTGAAAGGTTTCAATTAGATACTGGGAAGAAATTCTTAGCTCTGAGGATGGTGAATCACTGGAACAGGCTGCCCAGAGAACTTGTGGTTGCTCCATCCCTGAAAGCATTCAAGGCCCGTTTGGATGGGGCCCTACACAACCTGATCTAGTGCAAGGTGCCCCGGCGCATGGCAGCGGGACTGAAACTAGGTGATCTTTAAGGTCGCTTCCAACCCAAGCAAAAACATTCTATGATTTTTTCATGTCTAAAGTTGATGTTATCACAGGTACCCTTCTGCAATGCCAGAGGGTCTAGCTAGAAGTGTCTCATTATCTTTGACTGTAATGACTTGAGCCTCCTAGCTGTGTCATGACAGCCTGCTTTTTCAAGGCTTGATGCAGGAGCCATCTTCCTCACCAGCTGCTAGCAGCAGAGATGAAGACACACTCTGAAGTCTGGGATGTGTGAGGAATTGTACTGCCTCCTCATTAGCACTCACTGAGCTTCGGTGTGCACACAGCATGGACTTGCCAGTCCTGCAGGAGCTCACACTGTCTGGGAGCACAGGAGCACACACCACACAAACAGTAAAATGGCATCACTGTTTACTGCTGCCTACCTGGTTAAAGTGTGACAAACTGTTGAGCCCAAAAGCACACAGATTTGCTGTAACACACAGATACTATGCTGAAACCAACTAGTTTTTCACAGAATAATTCCATTTGTCTGTATCCTCAAAAGAGATTGCAGTTTATTGACCAAGTGAGTAGCAAAGTGGCTAAGTATCATATTCCATCAAAATTATGTAGGTTCAGCTAGGAGTAAAATCTGTCTTCAGGTTAGTTTCTATGCAAGACTGCGATGTGACTAACAGTGAGATCAGATTTCATTGGCAAATCAAGTAAGAAGCAAAGTGAGGTGCAGAAAACTCATTTAAAATCACAGCTGAAATAATACCAAACATGTAAGTGAAAAAATTACTGACAAAGTTAATTGCTTTTCTTCCATAATAAAATAGTTTCAAGTTTGTTCCAGTGTGAAAGTCACTTGCAAAGACTTTAGGGCATTAAAATTATGCTTTCTTCTTTTGATTTAGTCCAGGAATTAGCTGCATTAGAAACTCAGGTAGGGACACCAGCTAGAAGAAAATCAGAACTGTCAAAGATATGAGATCTGGCAAAGCTTTCAAAGGCAGTACATTGACAATTTTCTCACTAATCCCCATGATACATGTGTGCTTATAAGCCTATGGAAATTGTGTCTGATTCTTTTTTTTCTAAATTAGTAGCTTATTTCTCCAGATTTTTATTAGACCTCTTTTCTTTTCTTTTCTTTTCTTTTCTTTTCTTTTCTTTTCTTTTCTTTTCTTTTCTTTTCTTTTCTTTTCTTTTCTTTTCTTTTCTTTTCTTTTCTTTTCTTTTCTTTTCTTTTCTTTTCTTTTCTTTTCTTTTCTTTTCTTTTCCTCTTCTCTTCTCTTCTCTTCTCTTCTCTTCTCTTCTCTTCTCTTCTCTTCTCTTCTCTTCTCGCCTTGCCTCGCCTCTCATTAACTTGCTCTATTTGAATATGGTTTCTCTACAAGGTGAGCACCAGCTTAAGCAGCTGTTTAGGACTCTGAAAATATTTGGGTATGCACAATTTGGTACTGTAAATTTTTTGTGCCAGGATCTGCTTTCAGGATCTAGATTGACCTTTATGACCATGACAAGATCAGAATTAGGCAAGTTTTTATAGCACATGGACCAAATTTCACCTTATTTATGTATATGTAAACCCACTTTAATTAATGAGGTTGCATAGTTCATACAGCTACTTCTTTATAAGTAAAGCCCATTCTGGATCCTGTTTATTCAATAACTCACTAAAACACTTTGGTTTGTTTTAAAGCATTCTAATCTCTACACTACTTAAAATGCAGCTCATGGGATTGATAAATATGCTTGGCTCAGGAGGAAAAATATCACATTTACAAAGATGCATATCAGCATTAAGTATGGAATTTAAAAGCCCATATAAATGTTGGCTTGACAGAGGAAGATGGAGCATCCACTCTCTTCCTCTGAGGCTAGGTAACTTCGTTAGTGCTCAACTTAGAGTACATTGCCTCTTTCACCACTCACTCTTTCATTCTTTCAAAGGGAACAGTCTTCCTTTATAAGCAAAGGCTCACATGTTGTATGCAGTGCTCCTGACCAGCAAGGGCTCCACAGGAGCATATAAAGAAAAAAACTCTTATATTTTGCTAACATATACTGAACTTCTGCAGATTACTCTGCTCAGTATCCATAGTTCAGTGCCTTGGAAATATTGCAGAAAAGCAGCTTGGTCCAACATTGAAAAATAGTATTGTCTGATGCTTGAAAAGTTCACAGGAGAGGGTCAGCTTTGCCAAATCTCCTGATTCACACCAAAGTAGCTGAAGTCACCTATAGAAATTTGTTGCTTCAAAATAAAGTTTTCCTATCTTATGAAAAAAGATGAAGACATGCTTGAAAAAGGTGTAATAAAGGCAAAATGTGAAAACTGAAACCCAACATTACAATTAACTATTAGATGAAAGATTTGGGTAACTTTTTTTGGATATTTAAAAAAAAAAAGGTTGAAGTAACATTTTTGAAGGAACTGATTTTGGATAGAAATGTCCTCTTTATATTAAAATATCTTTTAGAGAAAAATGCATGTGGAGCTGTGTCTCCATCTCTGAGCAAATAAACCAACCACAGTGAACTCAAAGGAATGTGTCTTGATATCATGCCAGAGAGCTATTCCTTTGGATCTTAGAAAGAAAAATTCACCTGTCCTTTGGAAAGGAACAAATGAACAAAGGTCTTTTCTCAGGCAACCTTGAAAAGAAAGCTAATTAAAGAACTGTATAGAAAGAAATGCAGGGTTATGCTTGTGTTTTCCAATGGAAGTGAGTAGGAATCATCTCTGGGAGAAGTCATCTATGTTTGTTATATAACTCGAGTGAGCTTGGCAAGTCTCATCTGGAAGGGACCTCTGTTTAATGCTTGCCATGAGGGAGATTCTACACTTCAGGACAGCCTCAGCCAGTGTTTTAATTGTTTCACAATGAAAGATTTTTTCTCGTATCCAGACAGAATTTCTCTTGATGAAACTCTGTGCATCATTGTAAGGACAACTATCAACTCTGTAGCTGCATTTCAGGTATTGAAAGACTGTGACTACATTCCCTGGAGCCTTTCATTCGCTAGGACAAGCAAACCAAATTTCTTCAAAATTTCTTCATGCCATATTCTGCAATCCTCTCATCATCTTCATGACCCCTCTCTGGGTCCTCTCCAGTTTTTCAGTGTTTCTCTCGAACTGGGGCACGGTGTTCTATGTGTGGCCTAAAAAGTGCCAAGAACTATGAGATAATCACTTTCCTTGGTCTCCTGGCTGTACTCTTGCTGGTACAGGCTCGGGTATGACTTGTTGCAAGGACAGACTCCTGGCTCATGTTTGGTCTGCTTCTCATTAGGACCCTCAGCTCCTTTCCAGCAGAGCGGAACCTCCCCAGCCCGTATCCTCAAATGATGACTCAAGTTCTATTTATTGCAGCTTGGACTCCTTCACCATGACAAAGGGCACTTATCATTTTTGCAATTTTCTGCACCAGATCTGTTCAGTACAGTTCTTCTGCTGATTAGGGTTGCCTCAGTACCACATGAGGAAAAAAAAGAAAGGGTCTGACTGGGTGGTAGACAGGATGAGACTCATTCTCCTACGTAGCTCCTGTCTGAAATGTGAACCACTGGGACTGGCATTAAGTCCAGCAGCAGAAATCAGCTTGGCTAAAGAAGATTATTGGTATATGACCAAAAAGCCTGAAAGGTTTTGTCTCATGGCCATGCATACGTGGATCAACCAGAGGGTAAGTGAGCTCCTCCTACTTTGAAGATATGCCAAAGGGACTTCTATTGGGCAGCAAAAGAAGAAAAGATGGCACATCAAGACAGATGCTGATGCCTCAGGAAGAGAAGCATAAGGGACAGCAATAGAAGGAAGCACATTATCTGAGTCAAACTGCTCAGCTCCTGGTGCCATACACTGAGAGAGCCCTTGAAGCCTCCTTAGCACCTCTGCTGCACAGGGGCACCTTCTTCTTAGTGGTATGTTCCTACCTCTTAAATAAAAAAGTACATATTTTTCCATATGAATTTATTTATCTTGTCCATTCCCAATTATTACTGGCTACTTTGTCCAGTCTGTTTTTCAAATGATCAAAGCAAGAGAACATCCATTGGTTTCCAGAATTCAGTGATCCATCTCTTGGTTACAACAATGTTACAAAAAGCTTCCAGGAGTTTTGTCTACATTTCCTATAATCGATGCCACTCTTTTGTTACTAGCTATTCCTTAAATCATTTTAAACAAGGTTTCTAAATTTCTTTGCACCTGCAGAGGCTTTTATGGAGTTATCCTGTTCCCCCTTAATCAGTTAGTGATACTGAGCTAAACTTTTATTTCTTTAATCTTCTCTAGAAATGAATCCCTCAAGGCCAACATTTTTTGTTGCCCTTTTCTGAATTTCCTGCTATTTGTTGGAGCCTGTCTGGCAGAGATGTGCTTAGACTGGGGAGCAATATTCTACCTGCAGCTTCCTTGTTTGCTCCTCTCTACACCTTGTCTCTGGGTTCTCAACTCTCCAGCTGGGGAATCAGTGGTACAGGCCTCAGCAGCCCTTGAAAAATGTAGCAGAAGCCAGAAATCAGCTTCAGCAGCAATAATGGTGTTGGAACTGAGCCCTCTGTATGGTGTTTGGCTGAGGCAGAGGAATACAGATGCTGCCAGTCCTGAGAAAGCTGCAGCCCTCCTGAGATATGTTCCCGAAGCTTTGCATTTTTACATAAGATATAAATCAGAGTGCTTTGTAACTGAAAGCACATGTGTGTGTAGTAGGCAGATGGAGGCAGGGATCATATGCCAAAATGTGGTTTTGTGAAAAAAAATTTCAAAAAAATTAAAGAAAACAGCATAGTGTAGTGTATATTCTCAGCCAAAGTGGAATCCCTCTTAATATAGGAGCACAGGCTGGGAGTTAGGGGACATAAAGACTGCTTTGCAGTTTTCACCTCCTGAGGAAGAGTATATAGAAATTCAAATCCCAGCACGAGTTTTAACACATAGCTTCCAACAGCTGTTGGGTATCACATAAGGAATTGGCAAGTCTATGGCAGCAGCTGTGACTTGCCACATCCCTGGCAGTACCAGAGAGCTGTAAGAGATGGAGGTGATGCAGGTAATGTTGTGAGGCATTTTCCCCTTGGGTTGTATTGAAACAGAGCAGCTCTGGTGACAGAAGATGTTCAAGACCTCCCATGTTACTTTCTCCAACAGAATCAAAGGATCTTTTTTTTTTTTTGTCTATAAAACATGGTTACCAATTTGTGGTACTATATACACTGAGTCAAAATACAAGGGTCTGATCTTCACAAGAGAAAATATGTTTTGAAGTCAGAAACATCCTATTTCATACATGGTCACATGATTTTAGAGGCAGAGCTATGAATTACACCTGCAGTGTAATCGTTTCATGTGCTTTATTTGCATTTGTCTCAGAAACAAGATGAACACCTTAATCTGAAGAAAGGATGCCCATTCTGATGTGTCTAAAAAACTGACATGCTTTTCCATCCCTGCTGGTGGCAAAAGAATACAGCCACAATGCAGCAGTCCTCTAGGTCGGTCTTTATTCAAAGCTGGATCAAAGAGTAAGAGTTAACTCTATCTGTTCCATGACCTTTGTTTCTGTCACACTTTAGGGCATTTGAGCATTACTATTCCTTTGTAAGAGACAAGCAGCACACAGTAGACAGAGGGAAGTAATATCTAGGCAGAAAATCAGCAGCGTCCTCATACAAGAGAATTTAATCTCTTGCAAACATTTTACCCTACCCCCTACAACAGCTGGTGGGTTTTTTTCCTTTCTCTGCCCAAAGGAACAACAAATAAACAGTCTGTGTAACTGTTGTGTTTTTCACAAAAACAGCTAGCCTTGCTTTTCAAATTGTGAAATATCTGAAGGGGTTAAGCCTGGATGTGGGCCATATACAGGTTTCAGTGCTTAAGGGTCAAGTCAAAGAAGGGAGTGAATTTTTTCCCCTGGTTTTAGAGCACAAACTACTGAATGTGCAAGATTAAATATCAGATAGTAGGTATTTCTATGGAACTAGTCTGTACTTGCAGCAAATTCAGTATGTTCCATAGGGAACACATACATATTCCATATGGAATAGGATTTCAGGGAGTGTGGTGTGCATTCACCTGGGAGTGGGTTCTCTCTACTCACTTCATCTACTGTTTCTGATTACATTCAGAGTCCTCAGAGATATAACCCCCTTCCATATAACAATGTCTCTGGACACAATTCCTAATGTATTCAAAAGAACTGGACCAGAAAATGAGTATGTACTTCCAAACATATTTTCATAGAGGAGCTGAGTATCCATTAGAACGGAACAAAACTTGTAGTAATGAATGAAATTAAGAAAAGCAAGACAGATCACCTCCTTTCACTCTGGAGAGTCTATCCTGAGACTTCCAGGATGTCATGGAGAGTACTTCAGATTTGGACTTGATCTACAAATACTCCAGACACAGTCTTTTCTCCCAAATTCTGAAAATTTTGCCATTTGTTTAAGTGTTGGAGGACTTGCAAACCAGGTGATCATTGGTTACTTAGCTATAACTTAGATATAATTATTGAGATTAGATATAACAGTGTAGTAGCCAGTGAGTCTGTGGTACAAGGGACAAAGAGAATCCACTGGTGAGACAGTCCCTAGTATCAGAGATCCTCCCCAGGTTAGGGTGACAAAAAGAGCTTCCCCCCAGGATGTTTTTCTTTGGTATGTTAATGTACCCCAGTTCTGCATTCCTGGTTGGCCGTTGGCCTCTCACCCCTTTGTTACCTTATATGTCCCTGCCCTAGAAGCTTCTCCACTCCCCTTGCCCCATCGCCACTCCCTCAGGTTTCCCTATTGGCTCCCTTTCCCTAGTCCCGCCTGTGTACCACCGCTGTGCCCTCAGATCATTGGTCTCTGATGTTCGATCCACTCCCGTATATAAACTTGGACCCTCCGTTGTTCTCTGTCTTCATCCCTGGAGCCCTTCACGGGTGTGGCTGCAGTAAAATGCTCATGTGGAACCCCATATGAAGACCCTTCCCAGCTCTTTGTGCCGTCACCCCATTTACTCGAGCTACCCGTGTGTGTGTGCATGCACGTGTGTGAGTGTGTGGTGGTCCTGCCAAGCGGCTTCGCTTTGGAGATGCTCTGAGGAAGGTCGTGACAGCTCGTGCTCCAGCACCGACAAGCCACAGTGGAGATCGCGACATAAGGAAGAAGTTTTTTTACAGTGAGCGTGGTGAAACACTGAAGCAGATTGCCCAGAGATATGGTAAATGCCCCGTGCCTGGAAACATTCAAGATCCCTTTGGATGGTGATCTGCGCAACCAAATCGAGTTGAACATGTCTCTTCTCATTGCCAGGGAATGGGATTAGAGGAGCTTTAAAGGTTTTTTCCAGCCCAAGCTCTTCTATAATACTATGATTCTATGATTCTACTGCTAGGAGCAGGTCTCTGACACTTTTGGGAAAAAAAATCTGTGAGACTATATGCTTGAAAATCTTTAAAAACAAAAGATATTCATGTCTATATAACTGAGCTTCTCAGTCCTGGAGCTTCCTACCTTTTCTCAGGTATCTTAATTATGCGCCCATATCAAATGTTGGTTTCTTGACTTCTGCAGTAATTTTGAATCTCTGGCATCCACAAAATTATGGTAATCCTAGCTGATCAATGCTGTCTCTGATGAGAGTCAATAAAAATATCTATAGCTGTTGTATTCAGTTTGATTTGACCATGTACTTATCTCCTTCTCTATCTCTGTATACTCTGTGGAGTCTGGAAGGGATTCAGCTGACCAGCTAATAGGCATTTATTTCAGGATGAGATAAATCTCTCACCATGTTCTATCATTGTATTGACTAGCTCCCCACTGAGTAGGGAGGCTCCCAGAACCCAAATCCTCAAACTCAAGCTGTGAAAAAGTGAAGAATGTGTCTTAGGCTGGCCACATACATGTAGCGTATCTATCCCAAGCCAAGCCCTCAGGCACCATACCCATATTTTAAAAAAAAAGTAAAAATAAATCAAGCAAAAAAATCCTGAAAGCAGAAAAAGCCAAGAAAAGTTCTTCTTGTGTAATTAAGTTCTCTCCATTTAAAGTAAATCCTCTCCTGTCTGTTCTCTTTATGCGGAGGCGCTGTGCACTTGGCAGGGCTTAGCTGAAACGGTGTCCTTCAGAACATGGGCATACAATTTTCCAGTGGTTATAAGGCAGCAAGAGAGTGTGTACAGTGATCTGGGGGAGTGTGGAGGTAGCTGCATGCTGAAAGAGGGCTGGCAAGCTCAGGCCATACTTGCAGAACAAGCTTATTTTCAGGCAGAACCCAAAGGCCTTATTCACACCTGCAGTTTAATCAGGGTTCATCACCGTAATCAAGCTGGTTAAAAATAAAACATTGTTGCATGCCATGACCACTCCGCTAGTTTGGTACTCAGAAAGAAAGCAGATGTATTTCTAAAATTTTAGTTCCAAGGAAGTCTGTGCACATGGACATATGTTTATGACTCCTTGGTTTTCAAGTCCTCGCTGCTCTCCATGTTGCAGTGAAAGACATGAGAACACTGAGAGCGTTATGGGTGAAAACAGCAAGAGTGGGAAAAGTGCATCTAAAGACTTGTTTAGGCTATCAAGTCCTGCAGCTTTAGGGGCACCAGTAAAGAAGCCATTCTTACTTCCCTGAGACCTGATGCAATCATACCTGTTAGAGGTACTTCTAGTGGCAGAGCTTATTCTGCTTCCGGCTGCAAAATGAGTTTCACTAGTACAAATGATACTTTCAAACCTATATAAGCTACACATAAGCTGCAGCTTCCAGAAACAGATGTAAAACACACACAAAAAAAAGGCCTGTCTCATTGTGTTTTAGTGAAAATAACTGTAGCAGGATAAAGCCTCTCTAACATGGGCCAGCCCTAAATGGCAGACAAAAATACGGTATTCTGAGTGGAAATGACACAGAGGGACTTGTGTAAACTGGAAGCTCTAGTCAAGGTGTACAAAATATCTCTGCCCCCCATTCCTTCTATATTCAGCCATGTAAAATCTCCATCCATATCATGTGCATCAGCAGGAGAAGGAATTGACTGGGTAATTTATGCTCAAACTCTTTCACCACATTCATTTAGATGGCTGTGTTAAACCTCTCTGTAGATTTTTCATAACACATAATGCAGTGCTATTGATTTACTCCCCCTGGATTCCTCTTCCTGCATACCTCAGTACTGCTGTGGAGCATCCAAGCCTTTGAGTCCTGTGCAGCACAGGCTACCCACTTCTCCATTCCACATATGTAAAAAATGCCCTGCAGTGGTACTCAAGGGTTTTTCGTTGTTGTTATGAGTTCAAGTGTTTCTTTGCATAGGGCTTCCCAAGGCTCCTCAGAACCTACTGTTTGCTTAACCTGTTCACCAGGGGAGAACTGACACTACAAGCCAGATTTTGGAGCTGGCAGAGCTGCCCCTGTGCAGGACAGTCTTCCAGCTGCCTTCATCTTCCCTAAGCTGCAGCAAAAATGAACCAGTAATAACATGGCACGCCAGGATCTGAGGCAAGCAAAGACAAATATAGATGATTTCCCTGCTTCTGCTGTGCACAGTGTAGGCTGTTTTAGCATAGCACTCCATGAACCCGGCTTTAGGGAGTGTGGCCTGTCTCGTTTGCATCCTGCAGGTGAGTCTTTAGTATCTAGAATTTGTTTCACTCTAAGCCTTAAACCCGTTTTGACTCCTTCTGCCCCCCAAAGTTGTGTGGATTGAGTGTACTTATGACAGTGACAGACTAAGGGTTCAGATGATGCCAGACAGGGCACTAACACTGTCACCTCTGGGTATGTCAGGCAGAAGAAAAGCAAGTTTTCCTACCTTTTAATATATTATTGAGCTACAAAAATATTTTTACTAAGACTCATTTTCTTCCACTCCCCAAAACAGGCTTGGAAAATACATACCTGATGTGGGAGATTCATGGTTTACCCTAATGACAGGATAGAATATTAGGAGGAAAGAGAAAGACATGCGGGCAGGGCCACAAACCATGGGACAGAGATGCCTGAGGGTATGACAACTGCAGCACACAAATCTCTCTGACACAGTAGGTCAAAATGAACAAGCATAAAATTTACGTTGATTTGTATGTGGAGTCTCTGCAGTCACTAAAGTTGCACCTATTTCAGGGCAAAAGCCCTGGTCCTAGCCTCCCAGAAGTCAGCCCTTTCAGCACAAGCCTGTAGAGATGTTTCATGGCAACCAGGAAGGTCTAAACATGGACAGGAAGGTCTAACCAGGACATATTCTAAATATATGTCTTTCAATAGGTCTGTACTATAGCTGAAGCCTACTCTTAAGGCAGATCAAAGTTTCACTGTGTGGCATAGTAGCTGGCATCTGATTTTAAAAGCACAAGCATACTCTTTAAAAAAGCAATGAAGTGAAACCAACTGACACTATAATTTAAATAGAAATGGTGTTTAGTTGTCTTTTCCTGTATCACTTCTAAAAATAGATGCTGCATACACTCTCAGTATTTGCATACGTATATGTATGCATATAGTGGCTGTCAATCACTTGGTAAAAAGTGCAGTTTGAAAGGGAAGTGTTTTGCAACTGAGGAAATGAAGAAATAATATAACTCAAGGACTATGAAGATGAGTCGGTCTCAATGACCATACGGTTCTTAACTTTACAAGCAGGCGTTTCTTTGCCCTCACAGGATGTCTGCCCCTTTCAGGGCACTGAGCAGCCCTGGAGGGTGATGATCAGGACTGTGCAGTGGGGAAATCAGTTGGCTGTAGGATGCGTCTCATACATCAACTTCAATCCCAACATGAAAAATTCTAGCTCAGATGGTTGTGATTTCTGCTATCCATTGACCAGATAGACTTAAATCTTACAATGGAGCGTATTAAAAATTCTTTTTGTAAGCCATGGACCTGCTGATCTTTCTGATAAAAAAATAAAGCCTATTCTTGCAGTTCTTACACTTCATTCCCCTGCTGGGCAGAGCTGAGTAGATACTAACTGCATTGGTTAGCTCTTCTTCCTGTTCTGCCACTGATCTCATTTCAGACTTCTTCAAGTCTTTTACACAGTCACCTTACAACCAGAGCTAATGCTCACAGACGCAAACCATGACGAAGAGCGGTTAAGGATTCCAACATCCAATAACAAAAAGAGGAAAAGAAAATACATTTGAGAACCATTCAAGATGCTTTACCATTCTCCCGTAGAGCTCCTGTCCTGCCACATCTGTTGCTTAATTTTTCCCACAAGAAATAAACTGAAGCACAACCAGTAAATTATAAAGGAAGACGTTTACAGCTCTGTCATATCTCCACTAGTCATTTTGAAGTCTGACATAAGAAGACCAGCTGCAAAGGATATGTTTACAAACATGAATTTTTTGAACGATTGATGGCCACATGCTAAACCATAAATGCTGAGTAATTAATTATCCAGAGTGCCTTGTGAATCATAAAGGCAATTCATCTTTATGTTTAGTTGAGCCCTGTTGCAGGACATTATCAAAGTTGTATAAACCAAGTAAGCCTGGGAAAAAAAAAGTTCCAAAGCAATCTTAAGAAATAAGACAACTGAAAAACTCCCCCAAAACAACAAAGCAAACGCATATAACTCCATATAATCTAACTCCAAGTGATTCTTTCATGTATTAATCCATTTCTAAATTATATCTCTCTTACCATATCTAGGCATGCATGTGATTTACTGCTTCTGACACCCTTCAGCACATGTAATTTCTCTTGCAATCAATGAGATTTTGTCATACAGGTGTAGGGAAGCTTTCCTCTTTATTATCTGGAAACGTTTGATAGCAGAGGGACTGTGTGCATAACATCTAAGCCCTGAAATGACAAAAACTGGGTTTCCAGCTCAAAGCTTCTCATTTAACATTTTTTGCGAAGGTCTCCAAGTTAACAGTTACCTTTACATCAAAGCTGCTATTAAAACTCCTATGTTTCCTCACATCTATTGTGAGGATAAAACCACTAGTAATAGCTAGGTTACAAGTCTAATGGTGGTGAGGGTAATCTAAGTACACACTATATTTCATACACCCAAACAGGTCAAAACCTCTGTCTTGGACATTTCAATGGGGATGAAATTGCCTTTTCAAAAATCAGGCTAAGTTCAATGGAAGATTTCACCAATGTAATTGGCAGCAGCTTTCTAGAGAGAGGAACTGCTGGAGGGATTGGGTACTGGGGGCAAAGGGACATTAAACACACTCTGTCAGCTGCAGACTGCAGACTGTGCAGTAGCACTCCCACTGAGAGCTAATGGATGATGAAGAGACACAGCCAAAATGTCTCTGCAATGCTCATGAGCCCCGGCTGTGCTCAGGGAGAGATTTCTTCCTGGAAATCCAAAATCCTGAACCCTCCTCCCTTGGAGAAGAGCAAGAAGGAAGAGCAGAGGAGGAAACTGCTTTGAATGAAAACCACATGCACTGTGTGTGTGAGGGGGACATGACCAAGGGAGGTATGTTTTATGCTTTATGGAAGTCGCCCCTGGGAAACTTCTCTTTGGATGGTTTATGAATGTAATATCCATTCTGCCATGTGCTCAGCCATTTTATCTCTAAGGTCTCCGTGCTGCAAAATATAGCCCTGAACAGAGTGGTGTGCTCTTGCAAGGCTTCATTGACTCAATGGGATTCTCACTAGTGCACAGGCTGCAGGCAGCCTAAAATAAAACTCCAAAGGAGTTAGTGACTTGTGCACACAAGACTTTGCATGCTGCGTATTAAATCTATCTGTAGGTGGTGTTAAACTTAGAGTGTGGTCTGTCATTCGGAATGCCAGTGCGCTAAAAAGAGATTGTCAGGAAGATATTGTCTAGGAATATCAATGCCATGTGTTAAGTGCAGTTTTTATCTAAAAGCTAGGGGGAAAAATTTATTTGGTTATTGTGCTGGTTTTTGTTTGCTTTTGCTATTTTAAAAATGTGGCATTTCATGTGTTGCACTCCAGCAAGTTTGGAGCAATTTGGTAGGAATCCTGGAAGCTCTCTTATCACAGTAGACCACTGCACATTCAGAAAATCTGTCTATCATTTGAGTGTTTCCATAGCAACAACCTAGTTCCAACTGGAAAATACTGGTCCACTTCTGCCTGCATACTCTGCTCTACAGGCTTGCTTTCTCCCATGGAGCAGCAGCAAAATGTCTTTTAGCATTTGAGGCATAACATAACACTTGGGAAAAGAAACTCCATGGAAAGGACACCGCCCTACCCTTCTGGCATGCAGTAGTAAGCAACTTTTTTACTTCCAGATGAATAAAGTACTGTGTCTTTAAAACAGATTCCTGAAAATTATTTCCAATTTTGCTGCTGAACTCATCTCTATAAAGAAAAGCAGTTTCACAGCTTTTTAACCAATTAAACACTTTTCTTAGTATTGCTATAAATAAAGACACTTTTTTTTGTAGTTATCATCAGTTCTTCTCCAGCTATTGGAAGTGGTGCACACTAACCCACTAGATACAGTGATTACAAATGATCTCCAGATGGTGCCATGGCAGGCCAAAATGATGGTGAATTTAAATCCAAGTGCTTATCCTCCCAGTCACAAGCAAGGAATTGTTTCAAAATGTGCCTGAGGTTTCCCAGGAGGGAAGAGGCAGGGTCCACTGTTTGGACTCAGGAAGGACCTCTCCTGTGCTGTTCCCAGTCAGGTCACCACTGGTGTTGGTGATACAGAGTGCTTCAGCAGCATGGGATGTTTCTTTAGGACAATGTGTTTTGCATGCCCCAGCTGTCACAGTTTTCCAGGCATGAGGACGGTCTGCTGACTTGATCAACTTGTGAGATTTTTTTCATGCCTACTTTCCAGCACAAAGTAGATGGGTTTAGCTTAGTCCATCATTTTTTTCCAGCAGCAAAATTTCTGCAGACAAATGGTTTCCTGATGGACAGCCCACAGCTTGTAGGTTCTGTCAGTACTGGCCCCAGGACAGTCCACTATGTCCTTAGTGCAGTTGTTGAGGTACAAAAGGATAATGATGAGACCTTTGTTCACCTTTTCTTTCCCTGCCTTCTGATGAAACAGTTTCTAATTCCTTTCCTGCAGATCGAGCCCACAGGAAGCAGCAGTGTTTGTGTCCACCTTGCTGAGGAGAAGGAAGAAAGAAAGGCAACAGGTTGCTGTAAACACAGTTGATCAGCCCAGTAATGTATGATCTGGACTTTAATGTACAATTACACCAATGCAAAAAGCAAAAAGAAGGAAAAAAAAATCTCACAAGTTGATCAAGTCAGATGCCAAGCTGTTTGCAGGGCTTGGAATTTCTTAGTCTGTTCTGTCCTGATGTCCTCAAACGATGACTTCAGTAGGATCCACTCTGAGTGAATTTCAATAGGATTTACTCTAAGTGCTCTTTCAATACCTTTGGCTTCCTTCCCCAAATTCTCTGGCATACTTACCTGTATGAGTGAGAAGAATTTAGGGAAATGTCTTTATTTTTGAAAATTAGATAGGTAGAATCTTTTTGAGGATCATCTCGGAATATCTGAAAGATCATTTGTATTATGCACACCAAGGCAGGGAAATGATGCTCGACTCTCCTTCTGTTACATATATTGTTACATACATTCTTTTAATCTTGTACCCTGAACCCAACAGAGATATCACTTTTATGTGATGTCTATGTCTCTGCCAGCTTCTTAAAAATTTTAATCTTTTTTTTTCCCAGCAGTGAACAACACAATTGCAATTTTAACAGTGAAGTTTGTCTTCTGCCTCCCTCAGTTCAGGCTGGTAGAGTGCTGAGGCTCAAACTATTGAACTGCCTCATCATGATAATGATGCAGAGATAGTTGCTTAACAAATTTCAGCTTCAAATGATGCATCCAAGAATAGAGGGAGTATTAATGCAATTGGTTTTGCAGCCTCCATTAGAATGGAGCAGGTTTCACTTCTCTCTCCTTTGTGCCTTAATCCTCTTTGGAGACCTCTCTCCTGCACACAACCCAATGCAACTTGATTGGAGAAGGAGCATTGTGGGGGCAGCAAAAACAGGAGGCTACAGCAGGGTGACCTTGCATGGAAGAATTTTCCCGGAGAGGCTGAAACTGGTCAAAACATCTGGAGCAGAAACTGTGTGTGTGTAATCCTGTTCTCTTCACTTAAGTTTCCTAATATTTAGGATGGAAAAAACCTGAAGTCTCAATGCATTTCTCAGAACATCATTCTGCTTTCAGCTCAGGTGGTGCATCTATTTTATGCTTGGAATCCTTGAATACACTGTAACGTATTTTATCTCTCCTAGTTCCCACATGCCCTTCACCCATAGCAAAATCATTAGGGTCATTTATGAAGTTAATACAATGCATAACAGGATTAGCTTCTTAGTAATTTTTCCTCTTTCTGTTGTAGTTTATCCACCTATGCATGTGGTCTTTAGAGATGGAGAAGGCTGGGAAATGCACCTTCTAGTAATGGCACAAGGTACTATTTAATTTGGTTTTTAATGTGATTTTCCAGGTGTCATGGCCAAGAACTTATCTTTCTGGTTGAAAGAAAGGGCCATTTTTAAACACCTGTTAGGAGCTTTTCTAAATTAATTTAAGTAATCACATTGTTATAAACATCTCCTATTGAAGGCTGCCTTGTCCCATAGTGGGTATGGGGTTTGTTCTTCCAACATGCTGTTTTGCCATCCACTCATCCCTTTCTGAGCCTGGCTGGCTTGAGAATCCAGCCTGTCTCCTGCATGTTAAATTGTGAAGCTCTAACCATAGCCCTAGGGAACAGTGTTGAACAACATGATTTTTTAATGAGCACGCTCAGTGTAGGTTGCTCTTGTTTAACATAAAAGAAAATCATAATCCCTGCTCCAAGCCATTTGCAGGCTAAGATCTGGATTGTGGCACCATCCAGCAGTGGGGGGAAGGTGCAGAGGGAGCTACTCCTGTAGGCATTTTTACCAAGTCTGTGGGAGCTCAAAGAGTAGCAACTGCTGCTACTCTCATGTGTAAACATGGGGAACATGACTGACACAAATTGGTAGCTCAGCTCTCACTCAGGAGGAGGCATGAAGCTTCTCTTTATATCTGAATGCCAGCAATGATGCAGAGGGAAGGATCCTTGTCTGTGCCCCATTTTTTTACTTGTGCAGAATCACAGCAGAAGTACATACAGGGATGTTACAGGAGGTTGCAGCAGAGCAAACACGTTGATCTCAACAGCCTTTTGCCACAAGCACTGGTAAGGCTACCAAAGGACTTTTCTTCCTGGGCAAACAGGTTGCAGTTGTCTAAAGAGAAAGGGCAAATAGACTTGTCTTCAGCCAAAAAAACTGAAGGTAGGCCAAGAAAGGTACTTTGCAGCCATGGCTGGCTACACAGATTGAGCAGAGATGGCATCATGAACCATGTCACATGTTTGCCCAGCATATGACTCAGTGATGGCTTCCTCTTCATCACCTGCTTTTGGAGATAGTAACTCTTAAAGGACCTTGATCTGAAACTTTTTACAGAAATGTGCTTCTTGAATCAGTACTGTTTCAGTCCTTCAGAGGAAAAAGAACTTGCCCAGCCAAGGAAGTTACTGCTACACACAAAGAGCATCTGTTCCTAAACAACCAAGTGTTTCTTAACAATTCATTTCTGCAGGATATAAAACCAGGAAAAAATAGTTTGAGTCCTCAGACTGGCAAACAAAACCTTCCATGTAAGAGCTGATACTATAGATTCAGAGATTTTATTTTATTTTTGACATCAGAGAGGCATTTTGCCAAGAGGAGAGGCATTCAGAAGTAGGGTGTTAAGAAAGTAGTTGGGGAAGGCATTGCAAAACATGGAAATCTGTCAGGTGTCAAATGAATAGCTGTCTAGGGAATGAGAACAGGAAGCAAGAAACAGAGAATGGGAAAAGAGGAATCAGGAAGATCCAGGACACTTCCTGCACTTCTACATCTGTATATAGTAAAGACAAAATGGTGGAAAGAAGACTCATGGAGACAACAGCATATGAAATGAAGCTGACTGAAAAAATGGAACATTTTTAGACCAAAGGAAGAAACCAGTGGAAAACATGCTGACTAATGTCAAGTTAGCAAAATTGACCTTTTGCAAGCATGTCTGACTTCAGAGCCCTATTCTAGCAACAGAAATGTGCACTTGTCCTTAAAAAATGCAACACACTGCACATCAGAGAGCCAGATACAAAACCTGAGCAGCTGCAACTCAGAACTCTATAAAAGATGTTAGGAATGCATTCTTTAGATAAGTCTGATATAAAGAGGTACAATATCTCAGTATGGACACTTCCTTTGTACATAGAATCTATACAAACATTAAGAACTCTTTAGCCTGACATAATTGTGCACAGAGTAAGAATTATACCAGTATTACTAAGTAAAAAAAGAAAATAAGTAATTTAACTAATTTAAGCCAATGAAAAATATGTGTTCAGATTAGGTTAAATCAGGACTGACAGACAGCTCAACATCCCTAAATTTCCAGGATACCCATACTTTGGGAAGAGAATCAAAGAACCTGCAATGGCACCTAAACTAAGACCACATATGGCAGCACTGAAAACTGTCCACAGCCCAGAAGTGCCCAGCCTGGGATGAGCTTGCAAAAAGCCAGCAAAATCTAGCAGATGCCTAAATACAAATGTCAGAGCATGTTTGGACAAAAGACTGGTGAGTTGGTTATCTTGTGCCTACCCAAAGGCAGAGCCTTCTCTTTAAGACCTCTGGTCAGATATAGCCAGCAGTCATATTAGAGACTCATAGGATGATTTGTGTTGGAAAGGTCTTTAAATATAATCTAGTTCATATGGGCAGGGACACCTTCCATTAGACCAGGGTGTTCAAAGCCCCATCCAACCTGGCCTTGAGCAATTCCAGGAATGCAGCATTTTCAGCATGTACCTAGTGTGCAGGAACAGCAACAGGTCCAGGCTCATTTCAAAACATCCTCTGAGAAAGGCAAGGCCCTCTTTTCTTGTACAGTGGCTAAAGCCTACATATGAGATAAGAGGAAGTTGCTTCCATCACCTCATCAGTTCCCAAAATATGCAAACCCACATCTGTCTCCATAAGTGCCACACAAAATAGATGAAAGATGAAGATGAAAGGGGCACTGTTCCACTCTCCCTTTGGAGAGACAGTGTAGCCAGGGAAGTCACAGGCACATAAGCGGAATAGGGCAAGGGGTGCCTGATCTAGTCTTGTGCTCGGGCAGAATTGCCTTTTCGGATGAGTTTTTTCAGCATTAAATGCAACCACCCTGAAGCCTATGTGGACAGTAGAAGAATGTAACCTTTTGATGACAAGCATATGCACCACAGATAACCTTATCAGACCTCAGCACAGGCACACACAGATTGAAAAACATTTGGCATGACAACACAGATTTTTCTTGCAGCCTTGCCAACCTTATCTGAGCCAATTCAATCAAACACAACAATGTATTGTTAGGTAATAAGTTTCCTAAAAAGGGCCAAACTCTGTGTTATGCCTCATAGGAACAACTGTGTGAGTGGTCCTTTTGTGCACAAGGCTCTACAAGTTAATAAGATTTGAAACCGACATCACTTTCATTTGGCTGTAGTTTCTTTCCAAAAGAAAGCTGGTTATAATTTTGGAACAGAAAATGGGGAACTGTGCTGATTTTAGGCTTGGTTATTTTTAATTACTGGTGCAGACATACCGGCATATGAAATATCTGATGAGAGGTGGGAACCACACTTCCAAAAAACTGGTTCCAGCTCCCTGTTATTGAAGGCAGTCACATCTCACGCAATTTTTAAGGTATTTTTGTCCAAACGCAATTATGCCTATGTTAAGAATTATGGTGGCATTATTCTGTATTAAAAAAAAAAAGAAAGAAATTAAATCTTTGACCTACTTAAATAAATGAAGCTCAGTCTAACCTTCTTCCTGCTAGACTACTGAGGTTCTCCTTGCTGGTCTGGCAGGGATACCATCAGTGACTGCACACTGGGCCATATACAGGTGGCATGCAAGTAACATTCTGCTATTGCTTACATACTTTGTCCTGCCAACACAGCAAAATGTTTTCAACACCTCAGACCTGTCACTGGACCCTTCTGCAGGACAACGTTTAAGAGTTATTTGTCCATACTATCTCACCTGGGATTCTGCTATGGGACTTTGCTATCGTTTAAACAGTGGCTGGAAGTTTTGTTCTTGTTTCTGACCTGCCTTTGATCACCATGGTGATCCTCCAAGAAGTCTCCTGCTGCTGGTCTTCCTGCCATTCTCAGCTGCTCTCTTCCCCAAGGACACCTTCCCTGTTCTTACTGTTGCAGTGAGCTCAAGGCATATTTATCATACAAATAAATGAGTAATTTCAAAATTAGTAATTTCAGATGTACAACGGCAGCTGTTATGTGAGATTTAAATACAAACCGTAGGCCAGATGAAGTCTGCACAAATTCCCATTTACACTGTTGGGGAAACTGGTCCCATCATTTATTATTTTATTTAGGAGCAGTTGCCATATTATCTTTTCTCTCCCCATCTAGAAGTTTTGTTTCTTGCAGGAAGGTGGTTGTAGAAAAACAAAGAATGTAGGAGAATAGGTAGAAGTGATAGACAGAAACACTTCCCAAGGTTTGTCTGCACAGTGGTTGCAACAAGTGTCCTGATGCCCACGTATGTCAGGGATGTGCAAGTTAGATCCCACTAATGCTTATGAACAGTCAAGCTCTCAGGTCCGGTAAGCAGTTCACAGAATCATAGAATGGGTCAGGTTGGAATGGACCACAGTGGATCATCTGGTACAACCTCCCTACCTCTCTGCACAAGCAGTGTTATCCTAGAGCACACTGCACAGAATTGCATCCAGATGATTCTTGAGTATCTCCAGTGAGGGAGACTCTCCAGTCTCTCTGGGGCAATCTGTTTCAGTGCTCACTTACCTGCGCACCAAAGAAGGTCTTCTTCATGTTCAGGTGGAAATTTCTGTGCATCAGTTTCTACCTGTTGCCTCTTGTCCTATTGCTTGGCACCACCAAGAAAAGCTTGGCCGCATCCTCTGACACCCTCCGTCAGATAATTATATATGTTGATAAGGTCCGCTCTAAGTCACCTCTTCTTGTGTCTGAACGGGCCCATCTCCCTCAGCCTTTCCTCATACAAGACATGCTCCAGTCCCCTCATCAGCTTTGTCACCTACTGCTCCAGAAGCTCCATGTCACTCTTGCAGAGCCCAGAACTGGACACAGCACTCCAGATATGCCTCACAGGGCTGAGGAGAGGGACAGAATCACCTCCCTCAACCTGCTGGCAATGGTCTTTATCCAGGTAGTTATTTCATCACTGAAGGCAATCAGGTTGGTCAAGCATGATTTGCCTTAAATGAATCCATGCTGTCTACTCCTCATCACCTCATTATGGATGGAAATGGCCTCCAGAATGAGGCATTTCCTCACCTTTCTAGGGATTGAGGTGGGGCTGACTGGCTAGTAGTTCCCTGGGTCCTCCTTCTTTCTCTTTCTGAAGACTGGGGCGATGTTTGATTTCTTCCAGTCCTCAGGCACCTTTCCTGACTGCCATGACCTTTCAAAGATGATTGTATGCTGCCTCATTTTGGTGTCTGCCAGCTCCCTCAGTACTTGTGGTTGCACCCCGGCAGGGCCCATTGACTTGTGGATTTTGAGTTTGCCTGTGTGTTCTGTAACACAATCCTCCATGATCAGAGAAAGGTCTTTCTCTCAGTGGGCCATACTGTCTTTGGAGTCTTCTCCAAGAGAGAATGGAGCCTCAGAAGTTGTTTGTCCATCCTTCTTGAGGCTTCTAGACGTCAGTGATACTTCATGGGCAATGACGTCAATCAGCAGCTACAAACACTCAGTGAAGACTCATGATACTCATCTGAAGAGAAGGAAACCAGAGACAACCCCTACTTTTGCAGTGTCTGAAACTTACTCAAGTATGGCCTAGAAAGCTGCAGGTCAGGAGATGGTCATCAATGACGTCACACCTAACCTCACACTCCTCACACTTTGCGGAAGTTTTCTGTTAAAAATGTTGTTATTTTTATTATTAATTACCTGCTCATTTCATGTTAAAGCATACAGACAAAAGAAAAAGTGAACAGAGGGCATACAAGAGTATATTCATGGTTAATGGAAACCTTCACCATGTTGATTGCACTACCTTCAACACAGTTGAGATGGTTCAGTGTAAGATCTGGTTCATAATGCTGTAGGATTCTGACACACATTTAATAGCCATATTTCTTGCCTCTTTCCTGCCTAACTCTGTCCCAAACACGTAATTTCTAGCTCAGTAATACAGGAGTTGTTTTATGTGCAACTGGGGGCTCAAAATCAGTATTTTCTACCATGAGTAAATTCCCTAAATTAGAAGAGTATACTTAATAAACAGGTAATTGCCAGACACATGGCCATTAGGACTCTAAGACACCTCACTTTTCATGCCAGGTCATCCACACAGAAAACGTTGTGACTCAGTTTCCTAGTGCTACCAGTTTTCTTTCACCTGGAAACACTGAGAACTCCATTTCATGCTTTCAAGCACTAAGTAAGTGCGAGTCTGCAAGCCACAGGAGTTGTGACAAGCTAAAGCCCCTACAGGTAAGTGCTGGTTACTATTTTTGTTTAAAAAAATTCTAAACCAAATCTAGCTTGATTCAGCTATAATCCAGTGCCACATGCTGGCTATCTAGTCCATCTATAGAGACACGTAATTAGGGTTTGTCCAGGAGGTATGTGACCAAGACATCAAAAACAGTTCTCCCAGTTAATTCTTTAAAGATTAGATATCTGGTAGCCCTGGACAGTAGGACATGGGAATCACTCCCTTTTTCCCTTGATCTTAAGCAATACTGTGTTCCCAATTCTAATGGCAAAATTAGAAATTATTTTTATTCAAATGAGACGCTTTTTCAACCAGCAAGAAAATAATTTTATGAGTGTTACTCATTTTATTATAGGCATACAATAACTGCCTTTCACATAAAATAATTCTTAGACATTTACATTTGAAAAACAATATTGTGAATAATGGCTTGAATACCTCAGGGAGTGAGGATATAAAATCATAGCTTCTAAAATTAAGTAATGTTTAAAGCTAAGCATGGTCACAACGTCTTTCAACAGGTGTGAGGGTGCCCTAAAATAAAAATAACATTTATTCACCTCGCTAGTTTTGAAGTGTGACTGATTGTATTTAAAACAAAAATTCAAAGAAGAGGGTTTTTTTTTCCCATGCTGTGGTTATGAATAGCAAGTTTCATCCCTGAAAGTTGTAAAATGACTGAGACATAAATCTTGCAAAAGCAAAGTTTAGAACAAGCACAATAATTCAGACCTAACTGCATGGTCATAAATAGGATTCTTTAATGTATAATAGGCTCCAAAGTTTCATAACTCTCACAATAAATCTTGTTTTCGTCTGGAGAAAATGGCAGGGTCATGCTCAGATGTGGTCATTTAGATTTATAATTTCTTTTAGCCTGGTCCATAAGACTATTGCTTCAATGTTATTAGTGAGTTTTGTACTCAATATAAATCTTGGATGGAGTTTTTGCAGAAGGCTAATAATTTGTCCTAAAAACTCATGGTTATATTGAATCATTTTCTCACATCATTAAATTAATTTTGTTTTCTCTCAAAGCCTATAAAATCCTTTCTCACAACATTCTAGACACTTCAACCCTTCATGGAAAAGAGCCATATAGAGGGATTTCACATTAAGTGACAGTAGCATTAAAATCAAAACAGGAATAACTAAACAAAACAAATCAGAGGCTCCAGCCCCATATTCAGTATGTATCATCAGTAAAAATCAGATGTACTGAGCAGTGAAGCAATTTGCAGGCAGGATTTAGGAGGGAGAAAGCCTGGGATTTCCTGCCAGCTGCATCACAGAGTTCCTGTCAGATGCTGGCCTCATCATTCAGCTCTTGCAATGCTGCCAAGCCCCAATATGCAAATTAATTAACCAACTCTTCACTTCACCAGCCGCTGAGATTTAAAAAATATTTCTGCAAGTACCTCTTGTTTCTTTGCATTCTAGGCTGGTGGGGGTCCTGTTTTTTCAGGTTCTCACCTCTGGCTTCCAGAACTGTACACATACCCCATTTTATTCCTGAAGAGAATTTATATTCTCACTCAATCTCCTGGCTCCAGGAGCTGGAGTGTTCACAAGATATGTATCATGAGGTCTGCAGTGGAACCAAGAATTGGTAACTAATGTCCTTGGTGGGTCCTGCATGCAATGAGAATTTTCTTCCACTGGTTGCATCTGCTTCAGATGCATTTACAAGATTTCATTCACATTTGCAGGTCTCTGAACTGCTCAAGAGAAAGGTGCAATATCTGTGCTGTGCACAAAATGTGGTAGCATCTAGCTTTGAAGTCTGCTCAGCTGTTGGCCAGACAGCTGATGAGGCTTATCCGATTTCCAGAGCCCTTCATCTGCTCTATGAAATGGAAAATAGCTGTATTTATATAAATAATAAATGAAATAGTAGGAGGTGGCACTTGAAAATATTTACTATGTTTGCTGTCCTTTATTAGGGCCAATAAAAACATGTTACTGTGTACTGCAAATGGTTTCCTCTATGCAGCTCTTCACATCAGCTTGTAACAAGAGGGGGTTCAGTTCCTGTGCTCAGTTGTATTGGTGCCTGTCAGTGTAAGCCCATCTCACTTGCTGCAGTGGTGGTAGTGCAGAAGAAGAGCCACGTTCAGCCCTGTGTCTGTCTCCTGCATGTGACTGCATCTGGGCTCCAACACACACGGGGCTTTCCCTTAACCTTCCCACAGACCAAGTACCCAGCTTTGGGAATAGTGCCTTGCAGTGGAGACGCATTTTTTATAACACTGACTTTCTAGAATTGTGTTCTTGCAAGATCTATCTGCATACATAACAACTGTTAATTAGGTCCTCTTTGATCTTTGCTCAGACTTCCACGCTTATTTCATTTTACTGCACTTTGAAGTAATTGTAGGCTATGGTATGGAAATATAGAAGGAAACCTCTCTAGAGAAGGGGAAATTACTGCAGTTGGAGAACCATAGAAAACTGAGCTACAAGGGATCATGAGAGGTTATACTCTGAAAGCATTTGATTTAGCACGGCTTTTGGAAGATTGCTGTAGTATAACAATGTCAAATCAATTTAAAATTTTTCTTTGCAGCACTATTGTGTTAAAAAGGAAGGATACTTGTTTCTGAATGTCTAGTGAAATAAAGTAAGTTGAATATTTCCTATTCTGAAATAGTTTTCAACATGTGGACTCTGCCTTTCTCCCCACTTGAGGCATTCCATGGCAGGGCAACCTCAAAAAAATATTGCACTTGTAGTTACTGATCTCTTCTCAGAAATGCTAGAGAGAGTAGAATCAGATATGGCATACCACAAAATTTTATGTGGTGGTTTTGTAATGAGAGAAACAATACTTCTTGAAGTGGAAGGGGAAAATGGCCCTCTGGTGTGCTTTTTTACAGCAGCTGGGAAAAACTAGCAATATGGTAGAAAGTAATTTTATGTTTTGACCTCTCAAATTCCTTCCAAAGTGCTTTCATGTGCTGCAAGAAGTGAGCTGTCACCCCTACACCAATTATTTGAATTCTCTAATCTCTTTCCATTACTCTGCCAAATCTGAGTTCCTTAATCCCTTCCCTTATTGGAGGGGAAAATCTGTCCTGCACCCACAGAGATTGAAGTGATATTAAAAGGCTGAGGAGAGAACCTGTGCACTCGTTTGCCTTTCAGCAAGGAATAAATCGTAAAAGCGGGAAACTGCCTCTGAGTGTTAAGGAAAAGAAAGAAGATATGACATGGGAGGGAACCCGATTTTGTGTGCCCTGTTGTAGCCCATAGGTAATTCTGCTGAAGCAGCAGTCACGCAGGGTTCAGTGCCAGGGAGAGTAGAGTTAGGCCACTTCAGCTTGTCTTGTCTCTATCACAGTAGACACACATGAGGGCAGTTTATATTTTATTGCATTGTAGATGTGCTACTCTTCCTACACTACTTAGAGTCAGCCAGTAAAGATCTTACAAGGCAGCAGGAAAACAAGAGAAGCAAGCAGTAACTTAGCCACTAAAGCATATGTCCATAGACATCTAAGCATTGTAAGATGATGAAGAGGTTTTAAACCTTTTGTTACTTTTCTGAAATGTTCTTTGAGCACTCAGGAACTGCCATGATGAACTGTAGCACTCAGAACCTCTCATACTTCTGGGAGCCCAGGAAAGTTTTCTGCTTTAACAAAAAAATCAACAAAAAACTGGCCTTTCGTCTGGAGAAAATTATCACTGCAAACCAAATCCTGCAGCCAGGAGGAGTCCCTCTGTGGTCAGCAGGCCTTCTGATTCACTGGCAAGGTTAAGAGGACACCCACCTCACCAACCCCCCCCCCCCCCCCCCCCCTTCTTTTTTCAGGAAAAGACACAGGTAAGCATGAATTAAGCATGAAGTAACCTGTGTGAACCAGCAGAGGCTATCAGGTCCTGAAAATGGGAAAGCTAATTTTTACAGCCATAGCTGTATTGCAAACTGCACAATGGTCTCAGCATAACTGCCCCCTATCCCAGCCATCCCACCCTTCCCGAGGGTCTTGGGCTAAATGAGGCACATTTCGTCTGGTTTATAGAAAACAAGAACAAAATATTGGTTGTAGTAACAACTGGCAAGTTGAAGGAAGTAATGCCTGGATCTCCATAGTGGACAAAAGCCTCTCAGGGATAAAAAATGAACTATTTCCTCTAGCAAGGGCTTAAAGTACATCAGCCACTTCAAACTGGTCCGTGCCAGAACAGGACTTGTGTCCATTAGCAGTGGTTTGGTTGTCAGACTTGCTCTCGAATTCTCATTGCCAAGGGCTTCTGACCAACACAAAGTTGACTCTGAGTGCTGTATCCACCTGGCAACTGGCTCTGCCAGGATGTCTTCCACTCTGAAGCTGGAAATGCAGGTGCCAGCTCCTCAGCTGAAAAATACAGATGCTAACCCCGTTCCTCTCCTCTCATTTTCACTGAGTAGTCCTGCTTTCTGATATTGTAAGCACATGAAGCCTGCAGTAGGACTGGAGATCTGGGCTAAGATACACACATTGGACTGAGCAAGACCCAGAGTTTGTGGTGAGGCTGTGAAGCACTCTGGAGCTTTTTGGGAAACTGGATTGGGCACTTCAATATGTATAATAAAAAAATCAGAGTTACATTGGTACTTGCATTACCGCTCTACGTTAAGTGATTTCTAATTCTCGTGATACTTAATTTGCAATTGTCCTGCCTCAGTCATTTTGTATAGTAACAGACAGACTCATTCCAATTGTAGAAAAGGGACCA
This sequence comes from Coloeus monedula, assembly GCF_965178545.1. Classification (NCBI taxonomy): domain Eukaryota; kingdom Metazoa; phylum Chordata; class Aves; order Passeriformes; family Corvidae; genus Coloeus; species Coloeus monedula. The sequence continues at coordinate 91,849,974 of NC_138783.1, forward strand.
TTTTGCCACATTTTTCAGCACAGGGAACAGAGAATCTAATCCCACAACTTTCACTGAATGATGAGCCAAATCCTCACTCATACAGGCAAATTACCTTTAAATGTTACTCATAGGTGAATGGTTGTAGGATCAGGCCTACAGAAAGCACTTGTTGGTTTAATTTGCTCTTGCATTGTCTTTAGTCAGTCCTGATATCACTACTGAAACTGCAGCCAGCCATCCTGCTTAAATCAAGTCCATGTGTTTTTGTCTCCACAACTGTGAGAGGACAAGTCATGAGCATTGTGCTCGCAGTAAAGCAGAATCTTCTCAGTGAGTAGTGTGCCAGTGGCAATACACTGAAATATTGAAACTGAGAGTACAGCAGGTATAGAGATTTTGATGGAAAATTAAATTGTAGTAGGCAGTTCTATTTCCTTGCCCCGTCAATTACTTCTGTTAATGGTATATTCAGATCAATAAAACTATGTTAACTAAAACAGAAAAAGAAATTTCATCAGCTATGTTTGGAACCTATTCCTAAATCTTTCAAATTGCTTTCTGTAAATGAAGAAATGTTTTTGCCAGCTCTCATGGGAGTGAAATTTTCCTTTTTCAGATGAAAAAGTGACTTGCATCCAAGGAAGAAATCAAATGAATAGTGTGATAGGGTGCTGCTTTTTTCAGGAACCTTTTGCTCCACCTATATACATGTAAATACTGCTATGACAGGCGTTCTTGCTTTAACCACATTTTCCTTGTCAGCAATCCTCCCTTTTCTTCCATATCGATCAGTCACTTGTGACATGTCTTTACTCATTATTGCCTGACAATACCTGGCCTGTGATAACTACCAATTTTCATGTTCGTAGCAATTACATCACTGTTGCCATCCACTGCTTTGTTGCTTTCAGGTTGCATTTCTGAGCTTATCATAAAAAAAAAGCTGCTCATCTATCTGAGAAGTCATCAAACAACACCTAGAACAACACACATTTATACTGGGAGAATGGCAAAGAGACATCCCACTGCACTAACACCACCACTATGGAGGCTAATGTTAATGCAATGAAAACAATATTCATCTCCACTCTCATTTGAGTTTCACTCAGATTTACTACTCAGATTGATCCTGCAGGAGTACATCTCAGATCCCTAAATAACAAGTAGTACTGACTCTCTGAGTGATCCCTTCAGTGCAGCTGTGTGAACAACAGAAATTCCAGGTGGATTTCAGAAATCTTGGGGTCGACTATATTTTAATTGCCTGATGTTCAGAGTCTTATTAATGAACATGTGTTTCTATTTCTATAAGGTCTTTCAAACGTTTCTGGCCATGTGTATTATTTGCCTAGTAATCTTCAAGTGTGAATCTCAGGCGTGAATTTACTTCTGTGATTTGCCAGTGGCAGGGGATGAGATGGGGCAAAAGGAGGTGAAAGGTTAAGGGGGTTGTATCTCCTCTATTAAAGCCAGTTGTTTCAAGGCAGGAAATGTGGCCATGGAGTTGCAAGGCAGTGCTGTCCTTCCCTTCAGACTCAGGCTGGAGCTGAGTTTATCACTGCTGAAAAGAAAGGTACCCACTACTGTGATCCAGACTCAGCACTGGAAGTGGTTTCTTCAAGAAATATTACAGTCCTGGAGAGCACATTGATTGTGAAAGTTCTCACACACTTTCACTGTAGTGTTTTTGTCCTACAGCCACCACCCTTCCTCATGCTATGTTGTTACACTGATCTGCCTTCAGCAACAGGGTCTTTGCACAGAAATTTTGCAAATCTACTGGCAAAGCTTCAGATAAAGTTCAAAAGAGGCAGATGATATTCATTAGCACATCGATTCAGTAAAACAATGCTTTTATTCATTCTGGGCCATGGAAATTAGCTGTCTGTTTCTCTTCTGACAGCAGTACAAAGCTAGTGCTTTCAGACCTAAGTTGCTCGGAAGTTACCAATTTTTAATATATCATCACCAATTTTCTTGACTGACCCAGTCTTCTGAGCACTGATTTGGAGTAGCCTGATCTGACCTGACCTTACCTGACCTGCTTTTCCTTTCTAAAAGAATTTTTTATTTTTACAAATCTAAAACTTTGGTTTCCAATTCTCTGTTCTCTCAGTGTCAAATTATCTGTATGTCCTTCAATGTTTCAAAGCAGAGCAAAATTCTCTCCATTATGATTCAATGCTGAAATATTGCAATGAGTAGATGGACCTGTCCAGACAGTGTAAAAGCTGTGTCCCTGGCCCTTGTAAGAAAGGAATAGAAAGGAGATGCTAGACTATCTTCTCATCTGATTCCTTTTCCCATCATGGCTACCAAAACTGCAGGGGGGAAAGAAGTAGGGAATGGAGGATCAAGGCAGAGCTCTGCTTATCCTTGTTCTGCTTTGCTGCTCCAGAGGGAGGTTTTCTGAGGAAGCCTGAGAAGATCAAATACAAGTCAAGCCCTTAACATTTTACCGTTTCAGCTATGTTGCCATAATAGTCTATTTTTTGTAACAGGATTAGAATGATGCAGGTCACTTCCCTTAGTGTCACTGCATAAGATTCATCCACTCAATTTATGCATCTTGCTTATCTATAAACATCTGGTGGAAAAGCCCTCTGGTGAAAGTGCTTCAGTTAGCTGCACTGTCATTGGAGAGAAGATGCAAGGTTCTTTGAGGACCTCAGACAAAGGCCCAACTCTGACACATTAATTTATGTGGAACTGATTCTCCTTGGCCAATTCCTTAGTTCCTCTCCTGCCATACTGTGTCAGCCCCATCTCCAGCCACCCTTTGCATTTTGCTCAGGTGTGTTCAGAGTCAGTTCCTTTTGGAGTACCCTCAGTAATAGTGGCCATGTTCTTAAAACATTGCTCCTTGGAGTCTGTGTCTCCCATTTCTTCCTCAGCTTCCCTTTTACCCTGGCTTGTGCTGCCAAATTAATGCCAGCTAAATCTTGGAGGTGGGACCAGTGGGCACAGTAGGGCAAAGCTCCTGTGACAGGCAGTGGAGTTTCCTGGGAGAGTAACTTTAGCAGCTGGGTCCACTGAATGGGACTGTGAAGCCTGGACATGGACCCATCTCTTTCCCCTTCCTGTGCTGAGAGGAACTGCAGCTGTGCAGGTGGAGGGGAGGGCACACATCCTTAGAGCCAGTGCAGAGAATGGGGATGTCAACTGCTGCACACTGCATCCCTGCACAGAGCTGCTTCTCTGGAAGGGGCAGGGGTTTGTTCTGTATTAGTATTATTTGTGACTGTACTTTGCTCCTCGCCTTGAATAGTGTCATCTTGGGTCAGATCAATCACAGCAAATCATGTCATGTAAAACATGAAGTGTAGGAGTTGGACAATATTAATTGAAATTTTTTATGAGCTCCAGAGAGAAAACAATTATTCTATAAGCTAAAACTAAATAAAAATAAAATTAAATAGTTAAAATTAAAATTAATGTTTTGTGTCCTCCTGGTGATCCATTTTAAAATTGGGTTGCTGTCTCTTATAGATGAAATATTTCTGCACCTTTCAAACAGGGTGAAATTAACTTAGCAGGTCTTTTCTCTGTCTTGCAATACCCAAGACAACTTCACATCTCCAGTTTAAGACAAGTTCTGTTGTGACAGAGAAAAATACCAGACAAATACCTTCACTGAAGTCAGTATAGGATTAGGCCTCCATCAGTGGTGTCAGCCTATATGAATTTTAGGGTAGAACTTGTCCAAAGTCTACAGGTGAGAAAGACTTATTACATGTTTGGGTATTATGTTTATTTCCTGACAGCAAACACTGATATTAATAATCATTCCTGCACAGGTTTGAAGTTTGGGGTTACAATCAATAATTAAAACAAAAAACATTTTAAGTGCCAGTCAGTTACAAACCCACAAAAGAATTTCTATTGCTACTGTATGGATTACATTAGTCTTTACACAACTTAAACAGCTCAGCTGTTTGCAAAGCCCTGAGCACTGGCTAGAATAAAGTCTCAACATGGTAATTCCTCACTTTTTTTATAACCTACAATTTCAGTTATTTGGAAGTTATAGCTTTGTATACACTAGTTAGTGATAACTTTTTATTTTAAAAATAATTACAGAGTTTCTGAATTATATGTACTGTCACCTGCTTAGTAGGGGGATTTTGACAAAAAAACATTCCTCTGCTTGTATTCAAGAGTGTGTAATGAACAATGGATGTTGCCAGAAGAAAGTAGAAAACTGTTATAAAACAAAGATGTAACAGTAATGCTGGAAAAACAGGATAGCAATCAGAAAACTTTTCTAGCAGAATGGCTGCACTGTTGGTACAAACTGGAGTAGTCCTTTGGGCTTTATAGGGTTGTGATTAATTACTTCAGCTGACAAACCCAACACATTAAATTTCCTTCTCATTCTCTCCCATCATCTATGTAAGATAGTAAAAGGAAGAAATAAATAAGAAATTAAAAACATTGTCTTGATAGATGAAAATGAGCTCTGATGCTCTGGTTAGTCCAAACACAGATTTTTTCCCTTTCACCTAGAAGCCAAGGAGCTGGACAATATAAAATTGGAATACCATCTTTTCCTAGCTGTACACCTAACATTTTATAAGGGCAGAAAATACTCTAAGAGTATGGACTTTAACACTGTGAAAGCAACAGGAAAAAACTTGTCCCTGGAGGGCAAGAATAAACTGAACTTTGTTTGTTGGCAAAAGAGAAAAAATAGTAGCAAACAACATATGAGTACAGTAGATTTATCTATCTGACCTAGCACAGGTGTGGTTACCACATCTGCTTGACACTGTAAGCTTGCCATCCTGAAGAAATTTCTGAGTAAAAGAGCCCAAAAAAGCTGGCAGTCCTCTGTGATACCCTCATTTGATAAACATTTAACAAAACACTTCTCTTAACTATTCCATTTTGGCACAAAAGCAGGACATAGACAGCATTGTTTATCTCAAAAGAACAGGCAGCTGTCTTGGTAAAAGGTTAGATATTGAAGCACATGTATTTGAAGCACAAGCAGCAGCTTTGTCCCATGTCCCAGGGTCTAATGCTGACAAATGCTGCAGATACAGTCAGGAAGGAGAGGCAAAGGATGAAGCTCTGAACAAGCTCAGTGGGCCTTTCACTGTGAGCATAGAACAATCTCAGTCTGAAGCAACTTTTTTTTTGGTTCTAAGTCAGGTAGGTGTGGGTAGAAAAAGTTAAATCACGTAAGTCACCTATGTAAAAAATGTAAGCAAAATATCTGGTTTACTTGTTCACAAGTGTTCAATGGCAATGGGATCATACTCTTGATGGAATTCCAAAGGACACCAGCTGATGGTGATTTCCCGCCCCCCACTGAAACCAAAGGATCCCAAGCCCAAAATCAAGACTGATTTTGCAACAAAACAGTCTGTGAACCATCAGAACAATGTCTACTGAGGGAACCATAGGAGTAACAAAGAGCTGAAGGTTGTAGCTGCTTCAGCTAGGCCTGCACAAGCATTTCTGTCCCTGAGATAAAGAAACGCAACATCTGTGAATAACCTAGACTTAAGATGTCATTGCTCATCATATCCTTTCCTGAGCATGGTATAAGAGGAAAACAGAAAAAGGTGAAGAGCAAGTCAAGAACCACAGAATGAAACGCTACATACAGATCCCTGGGAAGGGGATAGTGTTAAAAAGAAATGAAAGGTTTGAATTGGTGAATCTGTTGGATTAAGGCCCAAACAGTGGATTCCATCCTAGGTGGAGGAGATTGACTTTGTCTGGCTTTGAAAAATTCTGTGAGCCAAAATTGCCAAGACTGGTCTGGCCCTGGGTCTAGAGCTCAGCCAAATGTTTGTTGATTTCACTGTTTAATTTCACTGGAAGTTCCTTTCCCAAACCCCTTAATTAATTTAAACTTATGTGAAGTACTTCCAAAGTCATTCTGCAGATTGGGCAGACCTAAGATTTGAAGCATTTTCCAAGGCATTCAGACAATGTCAAGCCCTACTGGAATCCCAACAATTGCAGTGTCACTAACAGACTTGCAGTGAACAGCCCTCAGGACATGACAACAAAGATATTTTACCCTTGACAGCAAATTCAGTAGCCTTTTTGTATTGTTTCCCTCCTTTCCTAGGAGCAAACAGGAATAGGATGAAAGCATGTAGCTGAGCATTAAATAATTAATTTCTATTACTTAAAAGAGGTGGGGTTTTATCCCTTGCTTAAAATTTATCACTTTATTTTGAAGAGTGTCTGCTTGCTATCTGTGGTTTCAGAGAAGGCTGTTCAGGTTGTGAGAAATTGTTTTCCTGGCTGTACTATGTATCTTCATAAAGCCAGCAATGTAGCTGCAATTCAAGGATCATTTTTCTTCCTGTTTTTGAAATATCTAGTTAGAAAGGAAATCACTCAGGAAGGAGTGCAACAAAAAAATTAATTATGGCAGAGAACTTATAATGTAATGGTAAGAATTGTGCTGGCCCTGTTGGATATAGACATGATTGGGAAGAAGAATGATCAGGAGGCCCACAGTGTTTCTCTGGGATCAGAGGCACTGCTCATCAAAGAAAGATCTCATCTGTACAGAGATTCCCCATGTGCTTCATCACTGGCTTTTCTGTGAAGACCCCAAACCTCACTTAGTGAAACGATCTCGTTATATTGGATACTGCTAATACTTGTAAGGGGGATTAGCACAAAGGCTTAGTTGGATTGTAGCAAACCACACAGATTGGACCCATAAGAATGAGACAAAGGCACTGTAAAAAACATTATATTCCTTAGTACATTACTCTGTAAATGCAAACAGAAGGTGACATCAATTCCTAGCTCTTAACTAGCTGTGTCTGTGATGGGAGTGGGAAGGGACAGGAAAGTAGGACTGTGACAAGGATGTGGTAGAGTGATTATTGAGGATGTGTGTAAACTTGAGCTCTGCTCTAAATTATTGTCCTGTTTAATATCAAATCAATAGAATATTCTGTAGAGGAAAAACAAAAGTAATAATTTTTTTAATGGCTGCCTGAAAACTGAGCAGAGAAACTGGTAGAATGAGTAGCAGAAATATACTCTTATCAGAGAAAAATGCATTCCGTAGGATACAAAAAGAAAACTCAATAGTTAGATTTTCCTGTGTTTCTTCTATCTATTTATTGGTTTATATTCTAGAGTGCCTTTTTTCTCAAAGCTAAACTTCACTTCAGAATGGCATAATGTGCTTTTCACAAATCTGAACATTTGGGACTGCAGAGTAAAAAGAGTACCACTGAAATGCCAGTAAAAGGTGTATAAACAGTTCCACACCATGCAAGGAGATTAGGCAGTCTTTATCCACACCAATGAAATATCAAAAGATCTCTTTCTGGTCTACAGTACAGGTGTGACAACCAAAGAATCTGAATTATTTTGTCTTTCAGTATCTTCTGTCACCCTCTTTTTGGCACTGCACAAAGTAGATGATCTAGTGTTCACAGTTGTAAAGAGCTCTGCTGATATTACAGAAAAATAAATTTGTTGAAATACAATTCTTTAAATAACTTTGCTGGTAGGTTTACCCTCATGGAAAACTGGTGCCCACCAAAGTTGCTCTATCACTCCCCTTCTCAGCTGTATAAGGGAGAGAAAAGCTCATGGATTGAGACAAGAACAGGGAGAGATTTCTCACCATCATGGGCAAAACAGTCTCAGCTTGAGGAAATTAAACTTGCTACCAATCAAATCACAGTAGGATAATGAGAAGTAAAACCAAATCTTAAAATACTTTCCTCTCACCCCTCCCTTCTTCCTGGGCCCAACTTCACTCCCATTTTTCTCTAACTTCTTCTCCCTCCCATGGGAGATGGTCCTCCCCAAACTTCTCCAATGTGAGTGTTTCCCATGGGCTGCTTTCTACTTCCAGCATGAGTGCCTTCCACAGAGTGCAGTCCTTCAGGAACAAACTGCCCCAGGGTAGGTCCCCTGTGGGGTGACAAGTCCTGCCAGCAAACCTGCTCCATCGTGGGCTCCTCTCTCCACAGGTCCTGCCAGGAGCCTGTGTCACTGTGGGCTTCCCATGGGGTCACAGCTTTCTTCAGGCATCCCCCTGCTCTGTTGGGGGGTTCTTCATGCACTGCAAATGCATCTCTGCTCCGCCATGGATTTTCATGGGCTGCAGGGGCACAGCTGCTTCACCATTATCTACACCACAGGCTGCTGTGGAATCCCTTGTCCAGCACCTGGAGCGCCTCCTCCCCTTCCTTTCTCACTGATCTTGGTGTCTTCAGGGCTGGTGGTTTCACATGTTCTCTCTCTGTCTGCAGCTACTGTTGTGCTGTAAATTTCCCACTTCTAAAATTTGTTACCTCAGAGGTGATACCACTGTTGATACTGGGCTCGATCTTGGCCAGCAGTGGGTCTGTCTTGGAGCCAGCTGGCACAGGCTCCACTGGACATGGAGGAAGTGTCAAGTAACCTCACAGATGCCGCCACTCCCAGTGCCTCCCAGTACCAAAACCTGGCCAAGCAAACTCAATACAAATATGTGGCACTTCTTATCTCAGAGGGCATGTACCAGACAGGTCATCCTGCAAGCACCTAGACACTGTAAGCAGCTGTTGAGAAAATGATTTCATTTTGCTGATGGCAATTGAGTTGCTTGAATTTGCTCATTTGTGCCAAAGGTAGACCATGGTGTTCAAAAGGGGGGGTGAAGAGGGGGCTGGGGCGGAAGCTGATAAATACAATTACAGTGGGAGGTGTGTGCATGTTAATTGCCTTCTAGCTTCACCAAGGAAAACTGCTATTGACTAATATTGATTAAGTGGGATGAAATCCTCTTTTATTTTTTCTCTGAAGAGGGAACCGAATTGGTTCTTTCATTAAATAATAGAGAAGAGGCCTGTTCCCAAACTATATACTGCTCAGATATTGACACTTCCCACTTCTGTTTGTGTTTGTCTCCTTTTGGTGCCACTGCTTTCCCAAAGAAAAGAACTGATGGGGAGAAGTTTAGAACCTCACTCGTGATATTTATAAAACAACCAGGCTATGTTGGGCTCTTCATCACAATCGGCTGTTCAGTGCCCTAATTAGACTCTCTAAACCCATTCTCCCGGCACAAGAAAAGTCACAAGGTTATTTGCACTGTGGTCCCAGGAAAGACAATCAGCTAAGACACTGACTTGCTAATTAGCAACTGCTACTTCAGGCTTACTGGTTGGAAAGGAAGAATCATTAAAGTCGATTTAAACAAACCTTAAGACCACATTGTTTTGTTTTTTTTTGTTTCTAGGTAGTAAGCTCTTCTAATCCTCTGAGCTCTTTGTCTCTATTACATTAAATTTCAGTCTTCTAAAACTGGTCCCTTAACTCTGAGCAGATCAGAGTGTGGTGCCCTTGTTTTCTTACTGATGATTGTGATGTAGGAGCCCACAAGAAGTAGATTGGGTCTAATTGGTTCAAAATAATATTTGTCCAGCTTCCTGGTTTATCTGAGGATGTTCCAGCTCATAACTACCTCATACATATAGAGTAGCAACCTGTAGATCTCATTTCTGAGAGAAGACCGTTTTGCTCTTCCAAAATAATGCTTCTGATGCAGCCACGTTAATACTGTCAGTAGTAACCCCAAATTACTCTTCCTGGATCCCAGAATGTGATGCTCTTATTCTAGGGGTTTTTTTCCAAGAAACATTCTAGGGTGGGCTGATCATTTCAAAATATTGTGATTTATTTTGGAATAAAGTGTTCACTGGGAAGACAATGCCATGCAATTTCTGTGCATTAACAATCCTATTTATTTTTAACCTAATAAGTAGATATTGCATTGGGAGAGAACCTTTCCGAGTCACCCCTATATTTTAAGTGAACTTTGAGTTTATTCCTTGACAGTTCAGCATGAAGAAGTACCTGTTTCTGCAGCTGAAAAAATGTGTGAGCAGTTATATTAGAAAACTGTAAACAGAAGCCTGGGGGTCACACATTGGGCTGGAAACGTAAGGACATTTTTAGTGGGTAAAGTGCAGGAACGCTCAGGGAAATGAATACATTCAAAATTCATATTCCACTGAAGACTGTCACTACCTCCTTATTAATTCCAGAAGGACTGAGGTTGCATGGCTGTACAAGATGGATTTGAGGTAAGGCCTTCTGGATGCTGCCACTTCTGTGTGCTTTGTTCAAAGGAACGTACTTTGTACAGGAATTTGTTCACTCCTGCATGCAAATGGATTAAAAAAGAAATTAAACCACCTTTGCTTATCAATTAAATTAAAATATTGATATACATATTGCCTTTTCTTTTACCTTCTATCAAATGCATCAGTTCTGGGCCTGTCACTACAAAAAAGACATTGAGGTTCTGGACCATGTCCAGAGAAGGGGAATGGAGCTGGGGAAGGGTCTGGAGCACAAGTCCTGTAAGAAGCAGCTGAGAGACCTAGGGTTGTTCAGCCTGGAGAAAAGGAGGCTCAGAGGGGGGACCTTATCTCTCTCTACAACTGCCTGAAAGGAAGTGATAGACTGGTGGGGGTCAGTCTCCTCTCCCAAGTAACAAGTGATAGGACAAGAGGAAATGCTCCCAGGATGTGCCAGGAAAGGTTTAGATCAGAAATTGTGATAGTATTCTTCACTGAAAGGATTAGTAAACATTGGAACAGACTGCCCAGGGGAGTGGTGGAGTCACCATCCCTGGTAGTATTTAGAAGATACATAGATTTAGCACTTAGGGACATGGTTTAGTGGTGGGCTTGGCAAGGGTCAATGGTTGGGCTCTGTGATCAATTCTATGATTCTGAGTACCAGGGAGTTGCTAGAATATGGAATTGTAGGAAGCATTTCTCACACTGTGACACTATAGTACCTTTCCATATTTGCTTTTGTCGGTCTCATGGTAATATCCAGGGACCTTCTTGCTGCTACACATATTCTTAGAAAGGCGTATGATTCTCAGTAGGAGTAATGGAAGTGACAGTGACAGAGCAAATTACAAAGGTAAAAGAAAACCCTGCACAGGAAGATTGTGTTACTGAATTAGGCGTATTATCTATTATCATTAAAATAACTATAATTTATTCAATCGTATTGTGACCAAGACCTGGCTAACTTGAAAGTAAAGTATGATGACACACAGAAAATGGGATTTTATGATGTCTTCTCTGTGACCTGAGTGAGTTTTGATAATTCCAGATAATTCCTAATGGATGCTGAAATAAACCTAAAACCAGAGTTCTTTTCTCACAGCATTCCCTCACAGCTACATTACACCTGTGTTTCTAGAAGAGATCAGTGAGTTTTAGTATCCACCAAGAAACAGTTGATTTTTTTTTGCTTTTGGAGAGTGAATGTTGAATGTATGCCTGATACCAGCAGAAAAAGTGAGTAGGACAAAGAATGGCACCCAAAATTCCCTTTTGTTTCTCAAAACATGGGCTGAATGAACAAACATAGTTTGCAGCTTAGCCTGCAACCCAAGCGGTTTTGCTTAGGGATTTCTCCCTAAGATGTGTGCAAGATCATAATTAATTCCTTTTAAATTTGCCTCAAAACAAATTTCCCCAAGAAAAACATATGGATTACCTTTCAGGGCCTTCAGCACCTGTTTTGCTTTAAATTTTGATTTTAAACTTTCTCTTAAATCCTTCTTCCTGCCACTCCAAAGGAGCTTTTTCTGCTCACCTATTGCCTGCATCCTCACAATTCTGACACATGCCATGTCTCCTATCAAAGCTGCTGGGCTGTAACCAGCACAACCAGCCTTCATACCTTAGTGGGCTTCAGAGCACCACAAAACTCGGTCACTGTCATAACTGGCTGCTAGACCCTCCTCTGAAGGTTGGGAGTTAGTCTTGTGCGTTGGAAGGGCACAGGCTCTGTCTGCCTTGCTGTCCAACTCTATGCTTGTGAGTTGGCATTTGTCTGGAGAGTAGGCTGGCCTTAGAACTGATTACTTGCTTCACTGATTTCTTCGAATCTTTACATTTAAATATCTTTCTTTCTTTCTTTTCTTTTTTTTTTTGCCTTTATTCTGGCTCAGTAAGTCCAATCCATCTCCCTGTTAGCACCAGCAATCAGACTTGCCCTTAACTTTCTCTTTCCTCTGCTCCACAGGTGTGGGAATGCAAGCACAGCCAGGCAGGGGCAAATCTGATAAAAGAGATGGGCACCCAAGAAGTGTAGGTGGAATTAAGGCAGCTGCCCCAAAACATTGACCCAGAAGCTCTGCTGATTTTCAGCTTCCCTCCTCAAGCCTGTACCTCCTGGGGGGTATCAAACATGTGAATCTCCTCCTGTTTTCACATTTACCATTCAACCAGTTTCTGTGCAAACTGTGGTTATGGCTGCTACTTCCCCTCCAAATGTAATGGCAAAATTAGAAGCCTCCACCTCTTCCCTCTTGTATATCCCACTGGGTCAGGATGCTTGCCCAGAAGTGGCAAAATCAGGCCACTTATCTTCTCTACCTGAGACCATCCATACTTGCAGACTATTTCTGCAGTACTGTAGTTAGGTGTGCCATCAGTGAGAAGGGAAAACTGCTTCCCAGGGCCTGCTTTGAAACCCTCCTCTGTGTTCTGTTCATCTCTCTGAGATGCAGAGGCTGTGCCTTTCCCATGGCAGTAGCTCGGTGTGCTGGGTGCTGCATAGGTGTGTGGCATCCTACCTCCCTGAGCAGCTTGGCAGCCTCATGTTCCCTGGCACAGCACAGGCTCTCCTGGGGCTCAGCACGTGCTTTGCAGGGTGGGCTGTCCCAGACCTGTACATAGCAATGCACTCTCTTGAGGTGCCCAAAACCTCTATAGGCAAAAAGAAGGGAGCTGCAAAGGACCAGTCTGACCAATTTTAACACTGATACCTGATGGTCTGAATCACCAGAAGCTAATTCTTGCTATTGGGTGAAATTATCACAAATTAATATTTCAAATTGAGCCAACCAACTTCATGATTTGACAGCATTACTGTGTTCTCTGCAAACTGGATATCTTGTGGAACTATGGCATGGGTGGAATCATGCCTCTCCCCATTCCCCAACTTTTTTCCTTTTGGGAATATTATAATTTCTCTGCCTTCTTCACCATCCCTGCAATTTCTCAGCAATCATTTCTGGGACAACTTGGTGTTGTTTTCCCTGGTTTTGTATGTTTGGTTTTTTGTTTGGGTTTTTTGTTGTTTAATCTTCACTTGAAAAGTCTTCTTCTTTCCAATAGACCAGAGTGAGGACTTTTAGCCATTCTTATTGAAAGGCAAATTGAGTAAAAAAAGTGAAGAGGTTTTCTCCCCCACCTTCAATAATGAAATATCACCAAGGAACTCTGGATGCAGAAAACATTAAATAAAAGGATCACTTTCAAAAGCACCAAACATAGCCTATTGAAGGCTTCAGTTAAGTACTTAATCGTAAGGAGAAGTAATCTTCTTTGCTCTGAAGGATCACAGCCTTCCTCTGTAAAGGAAGGGCCTGGCCCAAGGTGTGTTGCTGTGACAAGCAACAAAGGTGAAAATGAGTGATTATTTTAACAGCCTCTCCCAATACAATCTGCATCTACCTCTGCCTTTCTACTTGTATTTCATGCGAGAAATACTTCAATGCTGTGCCTGTGAGTGAAAGGCTTATGTTTCAGAAAGTACATCTAGTCACTGCTGCCAGCAGAAATAATAAAGGTGACAGGCTTTCCCATATGAAGACACACTCCTGTCATGTTTTTATAATCATTGCTTTATTTTAAAAGGAAAAATCCTCCTCCTCCCACTCAGCATGTCTGCAGGACCAGATGCTTGTATTAAAAGCTGCATTACTCATTTAGGCTTTTTCCTCATCTCTTCTAACACAAAACCTACAGAACTCTGAATTTAGAAAAACAAAATGCTGTAGCAAATTAAAAAATACCTTTTATTCTTCTCATTAAAATCCACATTGGACCCCTGCGTTCACAGTCCATTCAGAGCCCAGGAAGAGTGAGACTCCTGCATGGGGCCACATAGCCATGGGGAAGCAGCTTCTGAGGCTGAATAGAGGAGTCGGTTCCTGATGGGCCCTTAATGTCACTGTGCCTAATCTTTCCGTGGTGGTTTTCCTGTCCAGATACACATGGGAGAGGTAACCCTAGGAAGAAGTACTACAATCCTGCCCTTGCCCTACATGCTCTTTGCTGATCATCAGAGGCAATCTCTGCTCTTTTTTCTCTCCTGATTCTTCTAGTGTAGACTCAAAGCTGGCTGTATTGGTGGAGGCATTGCCATCGCTTCAGGGAGCTTAGGTCTGGCTCTGCACAGGTGGAGGCAGAATTCCTTGCCATGACTTTTATTACTATTATTGTTATGAAACACAGATAATTTAGTTTATTTTTCTGGCAGAGCTCTGCCGAGGCAGCACAGGTCTGCCATCCAGCTCCTAATTTCTGTGGTCAACAGATGCCTTTGCTTCATGTCCTAGTACTTGCTAATCTTTCAGTCATTACTTCTTTATTTACTTGTTTTTAGCCCCAGGGTGGAGGTATGTAAGAGTAATCAGATATTCTCTTGTGATGGAAGCTGTTCCTGCAGGAAGGTGAACTTCTTTCTTAGAATGCTGGTCATTGAAAAATAGGCTGGAAGGGGGATTTGTAGTGAAGGCAAGGTGTTCCCCATCTCCATTTCATGAAGCTTTATCTGTGTGTATGAGAGAGGCTGGACCAGCCCCTTCCTCTGTGCTGGTGCAACTGAGAACAGCAGGAGGTCAGCCCACATTTTCCTTGGCTGAAATGGGCTCTGCCATAGCATTAGCAAGGTGGAACAAGTTTTGAACTCTCTCCTGTCTCCTTCAGCATCACCTACTGCTCTCAGACTGCAGAGAAGCCAGGAAAAAGGCCAGAGCCATGGAGAGGCAGGGACAAAGGAGCAGGGCTTTCCTGCAAGTTTCTGTTCCTACCTCCCCATGGACTGAAATAATTCACAGGGAAATTCATGATTTTGTACATTTACGTCTCCATGAAGTATTCTGCAGAAATCAGTTCTGATTAAAAAATACAAAGAACTACTTGTATTAAGTGCTAAAGAAATACTTTATTACTGCTGACATACAGATAATTGAAGCTATTTGGAATGTGTAGCATATTTTAAATAAAAGCACCACTGGTTACATGAAATATCTCCTGTTTCCCACACAGCCTCCCCTGTACTTGAGATGACAATGTGGTGGTTTCAAAAGCATGTCTCTGTCTTCTCCTGTCCTGAGAATACCTGAAAACAGAAGTTTTTCCTTGTAAGGAACAGAGTCAGATTGCTTCTTGGCTGCCTACATTTCCTATTAACACATAAATAGGCCCAAGTCCAGACAGTTTATCTGCACTCAGAATCCTACATCTTGATCAGTTCCACTCTATTTTAAAATTATCAACATTTTTACTCTGTTTTGTGCAAAATTGTAAGATTTTACTTGGCTGACACCTGCTAGAGTACAGTTCTATTTCTGATGTTCAGTCTGTTCTATGACATCACCTTCAAAGCAAATAGGAAAAAAAGGTTACTCCCTTGAGCGGGAGGTACAAGCAGTATGAAATAAATAAGACAAGTTAACCAGGTTTTGATTTGCCAAGCTATAAGGATAGAAAATCTCAGTGTCTGTCTGTCTGCCTGTCTATCCAGTCATCTCACTCTCAGTGTTTTGACACACTTGGACTTTACTTTGTTATACCAAACACAGATCAGTGTTACAAAATTAAATATTAGGAAATGAATATAAGGAACTTAAATAAAGGGAATGCTACACAGATTGAGCTGAAAAAAAAAAAAAAGGCAGATGAAAAAGGGTAAGGTTAAGTGCAAAAAAAGTATCAAAAATAATTTCAAAGGAGATGTTTTAAAATTGCCATGACAGCAGCCTTTCAGCTCTGGGCTGAAGAAACAGGGAAGTTACTAATGATGCTCCCGATACTTCTGCTTCTACAGTCTAGAGTTCTGGCTTTGACTTCAAAGGCAATGATGCTCACACCTTCTTTTTGCAGTATAAACTTCTATTCATGCTCAGTCTACAAAGCAACAGGTAGCTATGCTCTTTCAAGTGTACCAGAAGATATGCAAAGGAGAACTTCCCACTGAGATGAACTCAGCTCAAAGTCATCTGCCCAGGCCATGGAAGGCTCTTTTCTGGATCTCTGTGCAGCTGCTGTTACAAAGCTGATTGTTAGAGCTGTGGCTAGGAACACACTGATGTGCTCCCAGCAAGCCGTCAGTTTAGCTGGTGCAAATGGCTGAATCTCCCTGACATCAGTGGAGATTCAAACATTTATCCCAGCACAGGAGTTGAGCTAACAAATTCATTCCTCTCCAAGGACGGTGTGGGGTGTCTGGTCCAATCAAATCTGCACTAACCTTAAGCTCCCTCATTGCAGCAATTATAGAGGTGAAAGTATCTTACCCAGCAACAGTGGCAGGGTAACGTAGGCATCAGCATCAGGCCTGAACTCGAAGTTGGCTCAGGGCTGCTGAGTCTGTGCCTGCCTTTGAGTGCTTTGTGACCCCGGGTGGCTTCTGTGAGAGCATTTGGCCACCAGGTAATGGTGCTGCGTGCCTATTTTATACTTGAAAGACCATATTTATGCATTCAATGGAGATGAAGTAAGGAGTGAAATTTGTGAAAAACATCTTTTTTGCTGAACTTCTGTTATTCCATGAGCAAAATTACTGTAAAATTGCAGTATTTTTGGAAAATTGTCTCCCACTCAAAAACCTCTGAATATTTCTTTCCTTGCAGTTTTGTGTGAGATGTTTTCATGGAAACTTTTGAAGCAGATAGTCATTTCTGGCTGTATTTTTATTCCACTTGGGCAATTATTGATCACATGGTCTAGCTTACAGTTCTCTGATTCTCTTGCATTAAGAACGGCAGGTGAAACCATGCTGACTTTGTTTTCCATGAGGATATGTTATATTGTGAATCCCTCTGCTAGATAACTAGGTGGTAATTAAATCACCCGTCTTTAATAGTTGAAGCAAAAGTGGGACATGACTGCTGTGATTCACAATTAACTGTATATTTCCTTTTCATTATCAATGCACACTATGCTAGGTGAGGATTTGATGTGTCACATCTATAACATGTATAGACCTTTCCTTGGTCTAGAGGCATCTGCATTTTCCCATCTGTGTCTGTGTGTGCTGCCCACTCCAATATTTTTACCACCCACCTTGCCTTGATCTGACAAGGCTGCCTTTCCCTGACACTGCTTTCAGTACCCTCTTCTTTGTGTGCCAAGTTCTTTGCGCTTAGTACCAAGAGTAACTTTTCACTGAGCATGAGTGAGCACCTCTCATGACACAGAGGAGTAATTGCTGTACCAGGATTTGCTGCATTGTCGGGAAAGGAGAGAAATCCTTCATTTTCAGACGGTTATAGATATCAAAGGCTGCACAGACAGGTGCAGAGGAAGCAGATGTAACATCAGATGCCTACCTTTCTGTGAAAATGTCCCAGAAATGCCAAAAACTGTAGGGTGTAGGCACACATTGCAAAGAAATCCTTGGATACATATGATTATGTATAACAAGCTGCTTGGGACTACGGTTCCTGTTGAGTTCAGAGGTTGGAAAGTGCCACTCCTTGCTAAACTGCTACCAGAGAAGATCTTTCAGGTCTCCATCAGGGGTTCCATGCAAAGCAAGAGGTATTTCAGATTGATCTTGTGTGGCAACATGGCTCTGGGAGCTGGGAGATGCAGGTATGAGCTGCTTCCCTGGGATGCTCCAGTATTTCACATCTCTGCTAGAAATAGTAATTCATTTTATGTTTTTTTATGACTCCAAGCGTGTTGAAGACAAGCCACTGTGCATGCAAACTAAAACACACTGGAATGAACCTGGACCCTTTGGCACATTATTGGTGTGTGCTGAAAGTGTGAAGTTTGAAGACCATTTTCTCTTTTATTCAGATATAGTAAGTGTTGAATACAACCTTCATCAGCAGGGAACGAAAAAAGTCTACAACAGCGGAGCTAACAGCCCAGGACACTCATGTGGGAGTTAGGAAGCTCATATCCAAATCCGTGGTCTAAATCAGGCAGAGGAGGGATCCCACATATTCACTGATGGTTTAGACTATCGGGTTACTGTTGAGCACCTCCTGTTTCCAAACAGAACTGTTCCAGTTCCTTATGGTAATGCCAAGATACATGCACCCACGTAAGAACGAAACATGCACATACACGCAGATCTGATGGCTTTAAAGATGACTTAAAATGTGGAAGAAAAGCATTCAACAACTGTCAATCACTCAGCATCCTTCATCTGAACAGTAACATCAGATTTCATTAAAAGCAGGCTGTTGACTATGTAGAATGGAGGCTATAGGATCTTCCTTGGCCTAACTCAGAGCATGCCAGCAAGGAAGTGTTTGCTTACAGTCAGAACACTGAATACACTGGCTGATGAAACTAAAAGGTGCTACATTTTCTCTTCATGCTCTTGGTCTTCAGACTCCAAATGCATGGTTTTCATACTAAAAAAATACTTTCACATCCAACTGATGTTGATTAATTTCCTATAATACTTAATATTGTATTACATGCTAGATTTTCTTGGAATAGATGTATATTTAATCTCCTTTCTTTTGCAGAGCTTGAATTTTTACTTTCCTCCCTTTTCATCCTTGCAAGAATATATTTTACTCTTTCTGACTTCTCCCCATCCTACTTCATAGATAAAAGGACCAATTTTTGGAGGTAGTGCACTGCCTAGAAAGTATTTTTTGTGTCAATAAATTACTTGTTCCTTCTCAAAGAACATTTCTATATCTCTTACTGACCTCTTGCTCCTGGTGTGCTTGAAACATTTATTGGTTCTCTCACCATTCCCCCACTCTATGATCTTTGGGATTTTCCACTTGATTTCTCATGTTCTTCATTTTATTCTTGCCATCTTTGTAGTCTATGGCCAGACATTGCTGCTGTTATGGTCAATAGATGAGGTCACCAGCTGCATGTCTATATTTGGCAGAATTGATATATATGTCTCTATTTTTTCTATAATAATATCACTTAGAGACTGGAGCTCAAAACTGCTGTCATAATTTCACCTCCAGTCCTTGCCCTGAATAAGGCAGAGTCTGAATAGGCAAAGACTGGCACCATATGCACGAAATTTAAATTTGCTTTGCTTTGCTTTACTGGAGTGATCTTCAGTCTAAGCATGAAGGAAAATCAGATAAATATTTATCAAATTGATTCTTATCTGAAACAAAACATATGCTTATGTATTCGTCAACAGGAGCACAGTAATATAAATAGCATGATGGCACACACTAGTATGAGATCCAGCTCAGGAAATGTTTGATTTCAAATATTTATGGAAAAGTACTATTGGATTTTGGCAAATATGGCATATCTTAAATCCTAACTGTACAAATATTCACCCAAGGATGAGTCTTCAAGAGGAAGAAAATGCACATGACTACATCAGATATTCGAAATGAGAAGTCTGGTGTTTTCTTGCTTGGCCTGCAGTAAAGAGAAGCTAATAGTAATTTTGTAGAAGTGCCTCAAATCACAAAGTATTTCTGTTGCTAATGATTTCAGTACTATTATATTTGTTATAAGCAATTCATTAACACTGCCTTTTCCCATCTTATCATAAACTTTCTGACAATGAAATAGCTGAATGTTGCTCTTGCAAAAGGAATAAAAGAAGAGAATTGATCAAAGGTTATCACAATGTTAAAACTAAAAAGATACAAAAAGCTCTGGTTTAATACCAGGAAATGACATATGTTTTGCTTGTTTTACTCTCTGGAGTGCTTCAAGAGAATTAGCAGCCAAACATTGCCAAAGCCAACAAGACCAGCAAGAACAATGTCCATATTTAGGGGACTTTGTGGAAAATACAGGAAGGTTTGAAAATCCTGATAAAACTGACCCGGAGGCCAGCACCCACTCCTTGGTTTTGCTGCCAGGATCCTGGGAGACTCCACTCATTCCAGTGATATTTTTCAAGTCTGAAGGAGACAACAAAGACAAGTTCACCCCTCTAACAGACAGCCCTGTGTGTGCTGCTGCTGTAGTCTGGCAGAACACTTTCACCAGCAGGTTTTCCACACTGAAAAATCCCACAGTGTTTTCTATTCACTACACTGTGGTCTCAGTAAGAGAACAGCAGGGTTACACAGCCACCCACTTACCCTGCTCCTCTGTGTCCTGGGAAGCCAAGATGCCCTCCACCATTTGAAAGGTAACTGGAAACTGACCTAGAAGAAAATGATAAAAAATGCAGTTTAACCACTGCACAAAATCATGCAAAAAATATAAAAAGTACTACTTGTCTGGCTATAATTTTAATGACATACAAAATGGTAGGTTTGTACAGCTATTTTCATGTACTGGAAAATGGTTTTCATTGTTTTCAAGTGCTGGTGGTTCAAAAGGGGAAAATACTAATATTCATGAATTGTTACAGAGAAAAAATATTCTGGGGGATTTTGATTGAGTGATATGCTGGAAACCAGAGGCATAATGAAGAATGTTCGTAAACAATAATGCACTAGGATAATAAATTGCATAAAGAAAATAATAGGTTTTAAACTCTGAGAAGGCACATGAAGGGTCATAGCTATGTGCAGTTTAGAGAGTTTAGGGTTTATGGAGAAGGGTATGAATAACAATTTGAAAACACTGTTTATCTTATAATCATCTCAAAAAAAAAAAAAAAACGCAAAAGAACTGCCTGTCTAGTTTAATCTAGCCTTTTTTCTAGAACATCTGAGCAAGTCTGTCGCTACAGGTAGTGAGTATTCACTGTGGTTTTCATGTACAACTGAATGTTCAAAGACCTGAAGCAAGAAGTTATCGGTTCCGTTTTCCAGCAAGGGGGAATAAGAGAAAGAAATCAAATTTGTACAATAGAAAGAGGAATGGATAACTAAAAGGATTTTTACCCTGTTTTTCTAAGGAAACTAGACTTATCCTACTATGCTTCCTGTGCTCTTTGGTGTCTGTGAGCCGGACATATAACTTTAGAATGTGTTGATTAATTTCAACTTAATGGGCAGAAAGGTAGAATTATCAAATGTATTGAGCTTCTACTATTGCCAGAGATAGAGCATTTGAACTCCCTGTGAATTATCCCACCACTACTAGACACCAGGAATGCATACCCAATAGGGAGAGTATGGATGAAAGTTAGAGGCAACCATTCAGTGCAAGCAAGTTCTTTTGTTCTCAGTGCTTCTGCGAAGTGTGACAATTCTTTTGTTAACTTGAAGCAAAAAGATGGCTCTGTCTCAAAATGGTATCCAAAATGGATACAAGCTCACTGGTTAGCGAGAAAACCACAGAGAAGGGTTAAGGCTTATAATTTCCATTTGCAGTAGTTGGGTTGGTCTTTTAGGACAATCAGTTTTGTTTCCCGGAAATTCTGGGGATAAGCGGATGATGGAGAAATAGAGAAAGTGGACTGGTCTATATTCAGGCTGAAAGAGGAAGGTGAAAAACAGGATCATGGAAATAGTGGGAACAGCATGAAAGTGTGACATATGGCTATTTCACAGAGACACACCTGAAGGGATTAAAACAAAGATGATCATACCTAAAGGAGCATCAGTCAGCAGTGGTGGACAGCAGTGAAATTTAGGAACTCTGCCACACTATATTAAAAAGTTTTTATGCCTACTCTATGTTTCCTTATGAAGAAAGTACTAAAACTGATGCTGAGATGCAGCAGCAAAGACCTTTAAAAGTGACAAGTTTCAAATGAAAAATAGCACATCACTTGGGGTTGTCCTAGTAGCTATCAGAAAGGGACCTTCCTGGGCAAATATCCTGTGTCTTTCCTCCTCCACACTGATGGGAATTATGTTTTGACAGGTTCAGAATTTAGAGGAACAAGATGAGGAGTACCTGACCAGATGACAGCCACCATCCAAATGGAGCAGCATTGAAAGGAAAATTACATGGTGCCCATTAGAAGAGGAGAAATAGCTCTAGTGCTGCCACAAAAAGACCTCCCAACGACAGCTCAGTTGATAGGTGCCACTTCTCAACAGCAGGTCACCGAACTTTCAAAATTTGTCCCAGACAGAGGGTAAGAAGAAGAAATCCAGCGTGGAGGCTGGTCTACCTGGGGTACACATAGGACTTACAGGCAGCAGTACTTCTCTGAAGGATAAGGTTAAATTTTCTACGACAATTGTAAGAGGAGTAAATAACAACACAGCTGAACTATAAAACTTATCAAAGTCACTATCAAAAAAGGGGAAATGACTGATCCGTTTTTGTAAATCAAAGTTGAGCTTCATTGCTTTTTTACCCTCAAGAGATCATTAGTTGCTATGGAGAGCTTCTACACAAATATGAGGTTGTACATAGAAGTGAGCACCTATCTTACAAAAAAGTCTGTGAAAACACAAACATACACTTCACAGGAGATTAGAAAGAATTGTTAATTTAGGTGAATAATGACTGCTATGTATATGTAGTGCAGCTTTAAGAAAAATAAAGGGTATGATTTATTAAAATGTGACAGTTGCAGACAATAGATTTGATTTGCAAGGTAAGGCTGCCATTGATATAACTTTTTGTCATTTATCACAACTGCAATAAAACAATGTATAACACAAACAGTGTTTTAAAAAATAAATGCATCAGCTTTAGTAAAAGTATTAATTACTATTTTGTGCCTGACACCAGAACAATCTGATTATCCATTTTTCCAAGACTCAAAGACATATTTTTAATAAATCATCAAAAAGCACACTCTTAGTTTGGAGAAATAACCCTCTAAGCAGGGAATTATCCAGGGTTTCTTCATTTTCCATTACCATGGTACTCTTTCTGATTTCCATCTTGATTAATTGGAGCTGAGATTATTGTTATCATGAAGTCTTTTCAGCTCTTCCTGGAAGGCAAGTGTGTGGAATATTGTATTTCCATCACCTTATGGTAAAAACTGTGTATAATTTGGGTCTGGAACCTCAACAGAACAATTACATTTGTAAGCAAAGAATCGCATAAGGTTTTACAGATAAATCGAATAATGACTGGATGAGAGCCCTTTCTGGAATGTTAATCATTTTCGTAGTCACTAATATGATAAATTGATGAAGGGTAAAGGTTGCACACATAACTAACATTACTTACTTATGAGTTAGGAACAGTTTAATTCAAAAAGCTCAGAATACCTCTTTTTAACCAGTAGAATATAGCAATCCCCTTGATTTTCTAAAGGTCATCTGTAGATAGCACAGACAGAAATGCAGAGACAAGATCGCACAGATGGCATATAGTTCAGATATAGTTCTCCCTTCAAAATCAAATAACCAAACTATTTCTTGCCCCTTAATTTGTTTCCAGATACAACCTGAACAACTCTGCAAAGAATATATTTCTCCATCAGTCAGTCTGCTTGGTGATATTGTAACCAAAACATTGCCTAAACTGGAACTGTGTGAGACTGATATTTTTCATGGTGGGTGTATTCTGCCTATTTTCAAATACTCCTTTGCATATTCTCAGTTTTGCTTTGGAGTTCAAATTCATTAAATATGATTTCCTGAGCATGGCCTAAACCCATAATGAGTTTTGGTGAGATGATCCTGTGTTTTCTATGCATTTGCTCACACAAGCAGCTTCTGCCGAATCACAGCTTCCCTGTTTACATTACCAAGCAGCCTTTTGTGTGCGCATTCTCTCAGGGTCTCACCTACTTCACATGGTGAAGCAATTGATAACTGACGATAATGGTGATGATGGGTGACTGTAAGAATAACTGCACCTGTTGGACAGAAGGTCTTTTTAGCCTGATGTTTCAATAGTGGCCAGGAGTGGATGCTTAGAAAGAACATAGAAGTATAAGCAGATCCTTCTCCAAGCACTGGGACCCTGAGCTGATGACATTTGCAGAGAACACAAAGTATTTTTAATTAGTCCAGACTGGAAACAGAATTGAAGCATTTTAGAAGGACCTTGGGAAAGGGGGAGATGAGGGAATGTCATGACATATGACATGCTGCTGTTCTCAAATGTCAGGTAAGGGGCACTGAAGGTGACCACTTGACACCTGAGCCACTGGGACTGGCTGCTGGGTTATACATTAGGTATAATTACAAGAGTAAGACACATGGACATCAATATGGAAAATCTAGTAAATCTCAAAAGGTTTATCCTATCAAAAAGGAATGCCAAATGGCAGGATGTGATAACATGATAACAAAGCCAAGAATGCAGGTAAGTTTATTTCATTTAAGTGAATTATAAGAGTCAGATATGGTGAATATAATTAATAAAGTCACCTGACTTGTAAGCTTATTGAGATTTCTGAATCTATCCATTCATCATATTTCTATGTTTGTTTCAAGTATTTTGCATAGCAGTAGCACAAACTTTGAACTTATTCTGTAATGAAATCCACTGAAGTTACAATGGGCCAATGTGCTCAATGGGATCCTGGCGGCCCAACAGTTATGGAGATGGTAGTACTCAGAAAAAATATAGTGAAGTTCTATAGCACTCTAAAATAGTTCAAATCCCATATATTTTCAAAACTAAAAGATAAAAGGTGACTAATGAAATTAATTTTAAATTAAGTGAGATTTTTTCCTATACACCTGACAAAATGATGTAATGGTCTCAGTACTGTCAAATATTACTGTAAAATAAATATATAAAGTGACACTGAATGACCTGAATTGTTGTCCTCTTCTTCATGACAGCTTTCTCCACATCTAATTTGCACTTGGATTGTACTTTGCACCACAAGAGCAGTTGCAGTGGTATTCCAAAAGTTATTTTCAACGAACTCCTGTAATTTCCTAATAAACACTCATATTTGTGGTAATGACAATAGAACTGCTAATTATTTATTTGAAACTTTATTTTTTGTATGTTCCCTCTTTCTAGGTGTGGGGGGATGCAGAGGAGGCATTTTGAGCTGCAGTATTGATACAGCAGGCAAAATGCATCACATACTGAAATCTTAGAATCAAACATCATGAGGATTGCATAGTCAGGCTGCTCTGCACCCTGATCTGATCCTTCTCAGATCTGTCTACACAGCTGCTTAACTTTTGCCAATCCAGTACATATCAATGATGGAAAATGGTTATTTAGGTAGCATTGAAAGCACCTCCAGTTACTTGAGCAGCGTTATCCATCATTGTGACTGCTTGCTTGAAACTTCTGACATTTACATGATTATCCTTGGAGGAGGGACTTTGTTGCTGTTTTTAGAAATATTTTCTCTGTCTCTAGCACCTTATTAACCTGTTTAGAGATTCTTGTACTTCTACTCTTGCTGCAAAACAGAATTCACAAATGCTGTGGTGCCTCACACAGGAGTTGATTAGGGATTCTCTTTGAGTTTGCCCAACCTAAAATACTTAGTATAACTAAAAAGGAGGATAAAAATAGGATTTTGAGTCCTCAAAATGAATTAAAAAGAATATGAATACCTACTGGAGTGACCAGGGACTTGGTTAGCAACAGAAAGTATGTGTGTACCAGCATAATAGACATTGTTTTCTTCTAGAATAGGCATAGGTACAGTGATATAGAAGTTGCCTTACACCAGAGAAAATACTTCCATGTGGAAAAATCAGAAAAATAAAAAGGAAAAGAAAAATAAACTGGTAAACAATAGCCTTAATGCTAATGCAACAGTGTTTTTACAAAATGGTTTATTATTCAAGACCCTTCCACTTCTACCATGTGTGTTCACTGCAGTCATTCACATCCTTTATTCCCTCTGCCTGGCATAGGGTTCTTCTGCCATGATTTCAGGTCTGCTTACCTCTAATTTATTTAGCTCAAGAGCGAAAAATAAAGATTTTTTCCTTTTCCTGCTCACTTCTGAAAATGACTAGCTCAGAAAAAAAAAAAAGTAAAGCATGTTGTTAGATTCCCTTACCACAGATTCAAGTATTCAAGATGCAAAGTCTTTTTAATGCAGACTGTGCCATCAAGACCTTGGGGCAATCAGGAATTAAACATGGAGCTGCAGGCTCCCTGACATGTTTTCCCTGAGTGTACTGTAGATTTCACCCTTTGGTACCTTGTCTCCAGCATTACTGCTTGTGCTTCTGTTCAGGCTCCTTTCTGTGACTAGCAGCAGACAATGTGAGCTCTGCTCTATTCAACATCCCATGTGGATTTTGTGCCACATTGCTGACCTTTTATGATACCATATTGTGACAATCTTTTTTCTAGTAAAAAATGCTATCAAAAGAAACTATTTCATCTCCATAATCCCAATGCCTTTTGTATTATTGATGGTGTTCAGGCTATTTCTTGTTAGCCTCAGTCTAAGATAATTCTTTCAAGCTCCTGTGAAGTTGGGTCATTTCACATTTCTTGCTCAAACTTGTCAAATTTTGTAACAGTAATAGGTAGCACTTGAAACACATTTACTTCAAACCCTTCTCCCGCAGCTTCTTCCTTTCAGTGTTTATCAGCACTCTTAAAAGCATGTCTGATATAAAAAGCTCTTTACTGGGACAGTATTTCAGTTTAATGAGGATTTTTGCAATTTTATTATCATTTTCTGAAGTCTAGGTAGTGCTTCTTTGCACAGTGACTTCTGTAATAGGGCTTCTGAAGTTTTATGGGCTGCATCTGCTCTGACCTATTTCTCTTTCTAAACATATTTATGCAACTTCTCACAAACAAAAACATTTGCTGGTGTCTATTTTCCAAGCTGAGAATTTAATTTTTGTGTTATAGCTAGAGTTTCAGAAGAATACACAGCCACTCAGAAGGGCAGGACATGTTTGCTATAGGATGGATTCGAATTTTTTTGACCCAGTAAGTGGGAAGGGGCAGCTGCTACTGCCTCCAACACGTTGTTTAACCTCCTGGCTAACTGCTAAAGACTTCTCCCACTCCCTACTTGCCCAGTATCCCTGTGGCAGAGTCCGGCCTTTTCAAGGTTTCAGTTTTTCAAGGTGGGAGTGTCATGCTTAGTTTGACTCAGTATTGAGCTGCTGCACTTTGTAATTGTAAAAAAGGAAACTGTCATAGCTCTAATAAAAGTCTTTATTCTCAAGCCTCCATAATCATTCTTGTAGTCAATTTAATTCACCCCCCCCTCAGCCACTGGCGCTCAGTTTTGTCCTGTCATCTGGCCTGTTCATGAGATTCCCTTTTGTTCACTCTGGGTGACAGGCAGAGCTTACTCCAGGAAAGGCATCTGCAGAGGCTAGACCTGACTGCTATGAGCAGTCAAGACCTAACACAGCTGGTAATGGGGATTGCAATGAAAAGCAGAGATATCCAGGCTCAGTCTCTGCCCTTGCACAGGGTGGTGAGCAGGCAGAGTGGGCACTCTGCTTACCAGTGCCCTTGGAGGTCAGGAGGGAGGAGTATGTGGGGCCCAGCCAGGTTTGGTGTAAGATTCTTCGTGCTGCCTGGCCTGTGGATTGCTTAAGGTGGGAGAAAATCAGAAGCTCCTGCTGGGCATCCCTCGTGTTCCCAACAGCTTTGTGCAGCCCAGCCCATACTGCACAGGGCACTTGAGTCTGTCCATCAGCTGCCCAGCTGCCTGGACCCAAAAGCTCTTTTACTAGTGCACCCTTTAACCAGTTTACAAGCCATGTCTCTATGTGCACCAACGTTCTAGCCCATGGTGTCTGTAACAAACAAGTGATACTTAGAAGATGATACTAGAGCCAACACCAATTAGTTCATGAGGGAAATGAAAAAGCCAATGTTAATATATATTAAGTGTCACCTTCATACTTCACATACTTCACATGACAGGGCTTTAATTGGCTGGAACTGTAACTCCTGCAGTGCCACAAACAGCTAGATGTTGTGTATGATTTGGAGCAGAGTGGTCAATCAGAGAGCAGAAAACATAGTTTATTTGCAGAATGCACTGATTTTCAACTGAGAGATGACACCAAGAAATGAGTGATATTTCGAATGTCAGTAGTAAGCTGGTTTGGGTGCTTCTCTGTAGACATCTTTAAAGACTACATAACACAACTTCAGAGCATGGATCTGGGGAGATACCTACCTCTTCATGAGGTAAATTGATTTGCTTATCAAATTGTATCAAACCCTACTTTTAACATCTCTTACTTTTCTCTGCTTAATTAACTTGAACCAGAAATTTATTTTCCTTCTGCACAAAAATTGCAAAATGCTTATGCTGTATCAGATTAGAAATTATTATTAGAAATAAACATTTTAAATCAAATAATTGTTAAAAAGAGGTTTGCAAGTGGCCTAATATGGATGATGGGAAGTCAAGCTAGCAACCTTAGTCATAAGAACAAAATTATTCCTTCCTGCCTCAGTTCAACGACAGCAAAAATCAAGATTTCAGTAGAAGACGACTTGTAGTTCACACAATATTAGGCACATTCTGAGTAAATTTAATTTGCATGGCTACTTTATGTTTGCACAAACCAGTGTGAAACCTGTCCATCATATAAATAATCAAAGGAAATGTAGATATGTTCAGAGTAATTTTGGCTTTGAAGTTCCTTGCAGCAGCAAAGTCTCTGTGAGTCAGCCAGATGTTCCAGAATGAATTATTCAGAAAAGGATTTTCAAGTTAATTCTGTGAAATTAGTTCCTCATATTTTGTATGAAACAAAAAGGTGTTGAGCTTGTGAAGGCAAAAAGAAACCATCCAAACTTTCTATTCTTGGTACACATAGGAAATTAAGTCTGCTTCTTCAATTCAAAACTAACAGATGGGTAGGAAAATATTATGAGTTATTAATATGCCTCCAGCATGCTAAAAGCCACAGAAAAATTTTCAAATGTTACTGGTCCCAGAGAATGTAGAAGAATCCCTGTGACTGGAAAGCCTAGTAAAAAGTAACTTAGTCCTTCAAGAACACCATAGAATCATAGAATTGTTTAGGTTGGAAAAGATCTTCAAGACCATTGAACCCAGCCCTTAACTCAGCACTGCCGAGTCCAGCATTATACCATGTCCCCAAGGGCCACATCTACGTCTTTTAAATACCTCCAGGGTTGGTGAATGCACCACTTCACTGGGCAGCCTGTTCCAGTGATTGACAATCCTCTCAGTGAATAATTTTTTCCTAATGTCCAATCTGAACCTCCTCTGATGTAACTTCAGGCCATTTCGTCTTGTCTTAATGCTTGGCATTTGCAAGAAGAGGCCGACCCCCACTTGGCTACAACCTCCCTTCAGGGAGCTGTAGAGAGCAATAATGTCCCCCCTGAATGTCCTTTTCTCCAGGCTGAGCACCCTCAGCTCCCTCAGCCACTCCTCATCAGACTTGTGCTCCAGACCCAGCTCCATTGCCCTTCTCTGGACAGGCTTCAGCCCCTCAACATCCTTCTTGCAGTGAGGGCCCAGAACTGAACACAGAATATGAGATGTGGCCTCACCAGTGCTGAGTACAGGGGGACAATCACTGCCCTGGTCCTACTGCTCACACTGTTGCTGATCCAGGCCAGGTTGCCATTGGCCTTCTTGGCCACCTGGGCACAGCTGGTTCATGTTCAGCTGCTATTGACCAGCACCCCCAGGTCCTTTTCCTCTGGGCTTGTCAGCCACTGGTCCCCCAGCCTGTAGCACTGCATGGGGTCGTTGTGACCCACATAAAGGATCTGGTACTTGGCCTTGTTGAACCTTATACGAGTTTACAGTGTCCTTAAAGGAACCTGATCCTTCTGTGCTTCCCATACAGATTTAAGAGCAGAGATTCGTTTCAATATCACATCTTTTTTTCATCCATATTTGAGTGAAATTTATACACAATCTCTAATACAGAATGGAATTAAAATCCACAGTGATCAGTGGATTATCTTGAGATATAAAATTAAGTATTAGGCTTTCACTAGACTGATATGCCTTGGAAAGGGGTTGACTACTTCAGAGTCTTGTGTCCTTCATAAACGCCTTTTTCCTCCAAAATTCTGCATTAGTATCCCTGATGCAGAAAATGCTGCTTTTTTTTTCCCCAAGGAAAATTGCAGAGATTACCTGATGTAAAATATGTAGAAAATTACGTATGTTTGCAATCTTAAAGTGTTTAATTGCTTCCACCACACATTTTACAATAAATTCAACATTGGGACTCCCTCAGAACAAATTGCTGACTATTAAAATGCCAACAAAACAAATAAGTGAAACTAAAGTATTTTGAAAAAAACCCAACCAAATAAAACAAAACAAAACAGCTGTGGTTAATAGACTCCTCTTAAAGCATAAGCTCAAAATATGGAGCATAGCAAAAAAAAGAGGAAAGAGTCTGACTACTTCGGAAAAAATTTGGAAGGATTTTTTTTCGATAGACCAACGTGGATCAGGTCTCCTAAAAGCCAGAAGTGAGAATAAGAGGGCAGAAAGCCTTTTGGGAAGCATTAACTGTCAGAGTTGTGCAGCATAGGACGAAGAGGCGAAGGCTTGCTCTGTGGAAGCTCAAGATCCTGTAGTAACACTGCAGTGATATTCAGGAGCAGCTTTTCCCTTTATACAAGGATGGCAGGAAATAAAGGGAAAGTAGTGGAGAGGTTGGCTGGACAAGCAAAGAGATGCTTGATCAGGTGCATAACAGGAGATCAGCCAGTTCTGGAGGTAGGCTGGACTGAAACTTTGTGAGTTTACTAGTTTCTGTTTTACAAGCGACAGAAGAGTTTCACACCATTCATAGTCCAAGCACACAGTGTTTGTACAGTTAAAGCAGAGGGTGCATTATCACCACCATGTTTTCTTTCATGTCGTTCTTGTCAATGGTACAAACTTTCTGAGTTTGTCTGCAAAGCTTCCACCATTCCACATTTATAGCCTCTTTGCAGCAGTGGGTTTTTATTTAACACCAAATCCACATTCTTTTCTTTTGCCTTCCCTTAATCTTCCCTTAATCTGATTTAGGTACAGGGACAGCTCAGGGCCATTTTATTTCTCATGAAAACAAAGACTAGAAAGAGCACCTCAATAACCTGTTGCGGTGGCTAAGTCCACTTTACACCCCCCAAGTTGCCCTAAAAGTGGTCTCTCCTTACAACACTGTGCTAGAAAGTTCTCCCTTTGTCTAGATTCTGCTGGCCACTGGCCCTCTCCCCCCTCCCATCCCTTTTCCCATTGGCCCCTGTTATGCCATTCAACCTTGCTTCTACCCCCTAGCCTTCAGACTATTGGTTTTGGATGCTCTGCCCAGCCTAGGTGCTGGGAGAGCACCGCCTAAGAGGTCCATGAGGGACCCAGTAGGGACAAACGTGGCATCGATCCACCAAAGCCCTCTTGCATAATAACCCAGGAGCAGAATTGAGAAAGGAGTTAGCCTGAAGTCTGCATGCCTGGAAAACCCCTTTTGCCTCTGCAGAAGATAAAACTTCCAAGGTTGGGGTTCTTGCCACAGACAAGAAGTGAGAATGAAGCTGAACCTGGCTGGAATTTCACCAACTCAGAGTGAGTCTGCTTCTGAAGTTCAAATAGAATTGAAAATGTAATGTCAATCAAAAGTGATTATGTCTGAAAAAAAGCTATTTACCTTAGAGCAAAAGGATTAAATAAGTACCAAACTGCCTTAGGACCTGCCATTCCTACCTCTATTTCAGCCTTTAGTTAGTGCTATGCTTCTCGTGTGTTTTCAGCTAAAAACATGGACAATTTAGGTTCTATTCTGGGGCCAGTGCAAATCACTATTGATCAGTGGATGTAAGCTGACTTATGCTGGTCTGCTCCTGTTGGTCCTGGGGCAAGGTACAGCAGAGTTCTTGTAGCACTTTTGCAATTAGATGAGATCAGCTGCAGATGAATAGTACTACTTAAAAATGCCACCAAATGTCACTTCTCCCATTGCCTTATCTTTCAGCTCCATGATAAAACTTTAAGACAGTCTCTAAGATTGATCCAGTGAAAACACAGCAGTTAGACAGCACTGAGGATAGCTATGCATTTGTTCCCTAGAAGACCATGATCTTTCATATGGTATCTTCACAACAGACCAGGCATATGATGCTAAGTCACAACTGGGATTTGCCACTGGTCTTTGCGTGCCTACAAACTGCACGTGCACAGCATAAAATGGCAAATGAAAGAAATATGAAAGAAAAGAATTTTCTCCCTGTCAGAAGTAGAGAGAGAATGTTAAGTCCCTAGGCCAAGCCTCTTCCCTCACAATCCCTTCAGGAATAAGATGATACCTCATTTGCTAATTGTTAGAATGGTAGAAGGAGAAAATTTGTTCTTCCTGATTCTGCATCCTGAGATGTGCCATGGTACCAAAACATTAGTAACTGACTGTGCTATTATTATGCTCTGTCTTTAAAAAATTGTCAGTTAGAAACAATAAATTGAAATTAATACAGCTTTAGAAAGACCCATGTAAACAACTAGTGCTTGCTTTCCCAACTAGTTGGCATTATTCTTTTACAGGTATCCCTTAATTGGTATCCTAAGCATTGACAGCTTATTGATTAGGTGGATGTTTCACACTCTGTCTCTGTAATGCTCCTTTAATGGTATCTAAAGTGAAGTGTCTAGAGTCCAGCATCTAAACCTCTTAGACATTTCTGATAGTCTAAACTCAGCACTTTGTCAGCATTCCCTCAATAAATACCCCTTTCTTTGTCTTTTATCTGCCACAAAAGACTGTCTCAAAGCTATAAAAAAGATGTTTCTTTCTTTAGTGACAAAAGACACTGCGACACTTCATCTTCCTGAAGGGAATTAGGAGCCTCTTGATTAACTTCAGTGGGAGCAGAGTCCAACCCAGGACCTCACAGTATCCACACTTTTCCTCGATAATTTATAGTTACTTTGCATTGTTTAGCTGTGTACAGATCATATTCATTAGTCATTTTCATTTGTGACATGGATGAATTCATTAGTTTCTGATACTGATTTAGATTCATAACTAATACTTATAATTAATTGCTAATGAAGACTATTAGTGTCTAGCTGACATTTTCCCCTTCCCTGCTAAATGCTAACAAGTTCGAGCACAGGAAAAGGACTTATCTTAGACAGGAATTAACTCATTTTAACAAATAAACCTAAACAGTGCTATTAGTCTCCTAGAGCATGAGATCTTTTCTAATGCAAGTACAGAGACCTGCCTTATAGAAAGTAAAATAGTAAAATATAGAAATATAAATATACAAAATAAAATAGTAAAGTCAAGGCTACAAAAAAGCTATTTTGTTTTTCACAGTTGTTTGCAAATAAAGCCTCATTCATCCTTCCCCTTAATCTTCCTCCCATAGAGACATACATGAGGCACACAGAAGTACTACTAGGACATTTATGCACTGGTAAGCACAGGCAGTGGGGCGTCAAGGGTAATTCTGGTCTCTATTGCTTAAAAAATAGTCTTCCAGTGATGTCAGAGAAGCTGTTCCAGATCGGATGTGGTGTATAAAACTTCTGAAGTCCTGCTTTCTCCATTTTCATTTCCCTCATACACCAGGCCAGGTGCAAAGAGCAGTTAAAGATGGACACCATGGATCTGAAAGCAACATGATGTGCAGACTAAAGGGAGCCTTCTGGCCCATGTCAACCTTTGAGAAGGCAACTCTCCCCCATATAATTTATTGGTTGAACACATAAAACAGAAAGAAAATGGAATAAATGAATGCATTTCAACTGGGACATGGTAGTTCCAGCTTTATTTCAACTTCATATTTATCTGCCATCCTCAACAGAAGAAACAGAGAAATTTTTATCATTACCCCTGAAACATAATGTCCTCTTCTTACTGCACTGGAACATGAATTTATCTCTAGACCTTATGAGGTAGCTGCTTCATGAAACCTGCTCTTCCCTTGGTTTTAGAAGACTAGAGAACATACAGAGCTGTGGTCAGACAGACATACGAAAAGAAAAAAAAATGGAGGAAATGAGCAGCTATCTGTTCTCTCAATTGGCTGAGTACAAGATGGAAACTAGTCACACAAAGACATACTTATGGATCTGGCAGAAATGCTCCGTGTCCTTTCGACCTCATTAGGAGTCCTCAGCAGGATGAAGCAGGAAGAGATAAAGCCAATATACCAGATATTTTTCCCCAGAAAACATGGCTCCTTTGGGTTATTTTTCCAGTTTTATTTTGTGGGACCATCCCAAAAGGTATTTATGAAGAAGCCCATGCTAAGGAGTCCAGTGGAGAACTGGGAACAGAAAAGGCACAGAAGGTTGAAAAGTCAGTATAATTTGAGGGAGACTTGGGCAGATGCTGTGCATTTGGTGTTCCATGGTTTTGGTTTATAGAGAAGTTAATTGCTCATGTAATTTAATATTAATCAGAAGAACCTATTAGCTTCAATACTTTATAAAAGCTCTTTTCAATGGGTTTTATGTAAGAAATACTATATCTGCTTAGCATTAGATACTGACTATCATTTTAAACTGAGATATCAACATGCCTAAAAACATTCAGGGAAATCTTAAAAAAACAATGGCTATAGCAAATCTAAAGGATGTTAATATAATGGTAAATGACCTGAAAAAGGCAGCTTTACAAACCATTGGGAAATCAGAATGTTTATTTATTATGGCAAATATGTACTTGGCATTTGAATTTTTATAATGTATCTTCCTATCTCTTCTAATCATTAGTGCCCCCATGGGCTCAGATATTTCATTTCTGCTTAACTCAAGTGTATAGAGAACCTCATCTAGTTTTCATGTATGGTATTTGTTGATGCTCTCAAACTTGTTATTCATACAATCTCACTGATACAGCTACTGACAATAGCCATGCTCCAAGAGTGGTGTCTAACCGTTGCTATCCACTCTGCCTGCTCCAGTATCTGCAGATTTCATTCTGTCTGTCACCATGCCTGGACTGTTCTGTAATTAATTAAAAGTTTAAAATGGAAAGGCAATGGGGAAATGGAAAGGCAAGGGGAAAAGGAGAAACTCCGGGACTTAGTAATAGGTAGTTTACTGGCCCAATAAGCACAAAAGAGACTTGGCTGTAAATGATGCACTTTGCTGATGAAGATCAGTGATGTGCAGTTGAATAATATTATCTGTAACTAACATTCATCTTGGTGGTAAGGGTAGATCATGGAGATCATGATATTGAGAGAATGTCTGGAACCTGACGCAAAGGGGTCTTCTTTTTGGTATTCAAGGGGACATGTTCTATGAAAGCTGTTTTACTGTCTGTGAATAAATAAGACTCACACATGGAGAGCAAACCATGCAAACAGAAATCACAGAGAAGGACTGTGTGCCCAGGACTCACAGTTTAGAGCACTGCTTTGCCCTGTTTTTTTCCATCTTTAGCTGTGTAAGGTCAGATAACAGGGCAGGAAGCCCTAAATTGTGGCTGTTCTTTATGTGTTCTATAAATCACATTCCCCTTGTGTTCTGTAAGATCTGAGGTTAGACCTTTACTAGCAATGCAACCATGAATCAAAACTCAGTGGAAGTCAGTGTAAAAGTTTGCACAGATTTCTATAAACCTTGGATCAAAGAAGTGTACGAATGTGACGTGCTCTACCCCCTATTTTACAATGTCCCAGCACTGCAGTTTAGCGCACTAGGCTATTTCACTATTTAAAAGTAGTGCTAAAACAACAATATATTTCCCTTCTTGTCTGCTGCATTATTATCATGGATTATTAACACACATTCATTGTTAAAATAAAAATAACGAAACTGTGTTTTGGGCAACAGTAGGAGTGACAAAACATAAATAAGAGAAGCAGAAAATGAGCAAACCAATTAATTTTCCTTAATATCAATTTTTTTATGTAGAAACATCAGTACTCATTACAATTCATGGATTATAATTAAACACAGAATTAATATTCAGTGCAGTTTTTACAAAAAATATTGTATTCAGAAGCTGGTACATTAAGAAAAAGCACCAGACCTCAGGACACATGTGATGGTTCTGCTGTATTTCAAATATATAAATTAAAGATGAAGGCATCTTATTCATGGGGTACAATCCATGAAGCAAAATTTCCTCTGGATTTACAAATATCTAGTTAAATATAATAATAATTGATTCAATGTGATTTGTGATTAATGGCCGTCCTTGTAAATGTGGCTTCTAGTTAATATTCTTCCCAGATATTTCCTTGACAGATTCTACATTTAAAATGATTAGAATCTAAATTATTGATGTTCTTTCACATTTCAATTATTATCAGCATTTGTGCACTTCTTCTTCTTTTTCTTTTCTTAATATTTGAAGTCAGTTCTAAGGATAATTTCTCCCTGAAAAATTCAATGCCAAAGCCAGGTGAAATT
The DNA here is from genome assembly GCF_965178545.1 of Coloeus monedula. Lineage (NCBI taxonomy): Eukaryota > Metazoa > Chordata > Aves > Passeriformes > Corvidae > Coloeus > Coloeus monedula. The sequence continues at coordinate 91,886,031 of NC_138783.1, forward strand.
GAACTTCTCTCACAGAAGAGCTACTCTCCTTCAATGCTCTAATTTGCAGTAGCTTATGACTTTCTCTTGTCTAAATTACCTTTGTGCTGACAGTTTTAGTACTTGTGGTCTTTGCTCATATATAATTTGGGGACATAAGTTTGAAGGAAATCTACTTAGCCAGTTCAGTTATCCACATATGATTGTAGTATATTTTACCCTACTTACTTTTTGGATGGACACACACACCTGTACACATCTGTACACTCTAATGGATGCCCACATGCCCAAATACAAACATACACCCACTCTCAGTGAAATGGAAATACTCAAACATGTCATAATGGATGAAATCTCCAGATGGGCTAAATCAGGGTAGTTAAATGATGTTAATGCAATTTTGGTGCTCTCTTATCAAGATGTGGCCCTGTGTTTGCTTCAGTAAGGAACATGTGACTTTGTGGAGTAGGAGGGAAAAAAACTGGGTGGATGTGAAAATAGCACACTTCAAATGTTCTGGTCAGTGTTTCTCGGTGTGACTTAAATATACCCTTTCAAATTTTGTTCTGTCTTCCATACTTTGACAAGGAATACAATAGGCCCAAAATCTGCTTCCAGAGAGAGAGGGTTTACAGATCCCTTGGAGAGCTGAAGGAGTGACTGTGGCCCATGACTGTGTTGCTCAACCAGCAGCTGATAATGCACCACTTGGCTGTACAAGAGATGGAATTGATCTGCCAGGTAATGGCATTTAATAACAAATCATTACATCACACACACACACACACAGACAGATTTCTTTGCTTTCAAAGAAAGAAACATATATAATGGGGGAGAAAATGATTAATATTCAAAGTGTTATCAGGGAGCTTTTTGTTGGTTTTGTTTGTTTGTTTGTTTTTTAGGAAGTTTGGAAGTCCTTTGCTAATGATAGACTATGGAATACAGCTTAAGCAGTCTCAGCATCAGTGGAACAGACCAGAGCTCTGAGTCTGGTGACTTTAAAGAGAATCAGCATGATGAGGGAGAAGGGAGATGAGGAAGGAGATGAGAAACTTTCAGTCACTTTCCCAAACCTTTTCAGAAGAATGCTCCTCTTTAGCATATACTCTTGAAAAGTTGAAATCATTGTGTGATTAAAGTGCTCCATCCTTGACTTTTGTGGGAGGCCTGACTACCTCCATGACCTTCTTTTATCCCCAAAGAAACCTAGAGAGACCAGAAAATTAATTTGTCGTGGCTCGTAAGAACTGCTGCTTATTGAAGCAGAACAAATGTCTCCAGCTATGATGGGAAAATGTAATAGGCTCTCTCTAATCACAGCAGAAGTGGAACTGGTACATCTAAGACAAAGCATTAAATTAAATACCTTTCAAAGAGTGAATACAGGCTTCGCTTCTGGGGATAGGGACTCTAGAAGTTTGGTTGGAAATCAGTTGGTGAATGTGAGATCTTAGAAGAACACAGGAAGAAACGGTGATGTAGACTGTGAGGGATGTGGAGTGGAAGCAGACAGGCTTTATTACTGCTGTTTTGAACTGTAGTGGGGAAATGGCTTGTAGCACATTGTGGGTGATTGCAAGACTTGCAGTTCAAAGGCAGAAACAGTAGTTGTTAGAGAAGACAGCCAGCATGATCAAATGATTGGAAATTGTCTTGTGGAGTCAAACATGACAGGAGAAAAATCTTTCATTTCTCAGAAAGAAGCTTAAAGGAGACTTGATTACAACCTAGCAGAAGGTGGAGTAACAGGAGCCAAAGGCTGGAAACTGAAGTTCAACAAACTCAGAACACAAGCAGGGTGCACATTTCAAATTGTGATAATGAGTAGTCTTTGAGTCAGCTGAGCAATTGTTGACAAAGGTCCAAGAATCTAAAATCAAGACAGATTTTCTTCTCCGCTCTTCTCCTCACCCTCCCCCACCCCCAGGAAGATAGGTTCAGGCTAAACCAGAAGATTCAGATAAACTCTTTGAACAATTCTTTGTTCAAGATCAAGCCTAATGGTTGCAACCGTCTGGCAAATACTCTCTTCTACCCCATCAATCCTTCTACCTAAGCTGTTGGTTATAAACTGAACCTGTGGCAGGTATGTTTCTGTAGAGTTCTCTGTTTGCTAGTTTCTGATTGCTAGTACACTGCTGGGAAGGTCTCTTTCTCTCTCAGCTACATTCTCCAGTACTCCCCATTTCAGAATGTCTTTACTACTGCTCTGTGCTAGACACCCCCTGTATCTGGTGCATTAGTTCTGTGCAGGTACTTGTGTGGTTTTATGGATACACCACCAGCCTGGATCCTCTCCAAACCTTAGGAAGCAATCCTTTTCCAGCAGGTTACCTTCAATTCTCTAACTCCACTGGAGCAGCTTTCTATTTCAGCAGGGTTACATTGCGATAATAATTGACCAAAAATCAAACCACTGTATTCACCTCTATTTAAAAACTATTTTTGAAAGGACAATAAATATCAAAGAAACAGAATTATCAGAAGTATTGTTACACCTTACTAAACTCACACAAGGGAATCCTTAAGGCAAGGAAGAACTCTAAACAACATTGGTGTGGATGAATACAGAGTATACGTGACCAACTGCTGTGTTTTCAAAGTAGCTCCTTCCCTATGGTGCTGAATGTCCTCTGCTTCAAAATAAAAAAGCAAAATGCATACGTTCTCCAGCCTCGGAGTGACACGCAGGACTCTGTTTTAAACATATTGGTCAGGTTCCTCCCACCTGTTACTTTAGGCACTAACTAATCCCTATGGTCATGAGAGAGAGAGGAAAGATCATCCTGTTGAATAGTACTAGGTTAAAGTACCTATGGCTGTGCACAGGATTGAAAGTAACTAGGCTCTCAACTTTGGATCTTAAAGGCCTTAAATGAGGAAAGGAGAATAAAAGAATTTGAATGTTAGTATTTCACAATAACACTCATTCAGTAGGATTCAAATTATCACTGAAATATTATTCCAGACCCATTTCTTAGTCTTTCTTATTTCTGTTCTCTTCATCTTTCCCTTTTCTTCTCTTTCTTTTCATTCTGTACTTTTATTTACACTAGCTAATTGATCCACATTTGCCTTCTGTGCCATGCGAGAAATATCTTCCACCAGAAAAGCATGTACCAGCAATATTTTCATTTTCTATTAAAATCCCCCACTCTTATCTGCCCTCTTTGTCAGCTGGGCAAGCCTCACTTTCCACAACAGTTTCTACATATGAACAAATACTCTGATGTCCGCAATTAACTACCTGGGGAAAAACGTGACAAAGATATCTATCACTGTTGTATATCCATTTTGGACACCCTCATCACTGGACCAAACTCAGAGACATGTGGCTGCAAGTGAGGAGGAAGCCCAGCTGTGACTTCAAGTGAAAGAAATGATGTAGAAAAGAAGAGGGATATTTTTACACATGCTCTTTCAGTCATAATGCTGCATTAACAGAAATTTTGCACTTAATGATCATTAATCAAGTTGATTTCCATACAAATTATAAGGTTAAATCTGATCTGTCACTGAGTACCTTGTGAGCTCTACTGTGTAAACAAACCCTAAAAGAACATTCAGGTTACCTGAGCTCCTATGTGATTTTTTTAGAGAAAATCTACACTGCTAGCATCTCTGCATACATTTGGTACTTCATCAGTGTCCATGCTTGAATCAATTCTGCTCTGGTTTAAGAAGTAAAAAAGGCTGCTGCTTTGAAAAATCGCAGAGGTTTTGATAATGTCAGGGCAGCATTGTTATAAAGGTTTCCATCAGATGGGATTACAGAGGGTGCATTCTCCCCTACCATCATCAACACGCATTTTTCAGTAAGGTTGCTATGCTATAAACCTGAAGAGTAAAGCAAGGACACTTGTCATAACTGATTGACAGCAGCAGTGGGAGGCATATATCACCATTGGTTGAGTGCTGTATACGTGTGATAATGGGTATGTTAAAAATTGATGTATGTATTATTACAATGTAGCTAAAAACCTGATCATGTAGCTTTAATACATACCCTTATGGTCTGAAAAGAACAAGACTGCTCCATGATTAAACATTGCTGAAGGAGTAAATTTTACAGAGGTTGACGTAAAGTCTGAAAGATTGATGAATATGCAGGTAGTCTGAAAGCTAGTTTTTTCCTTCTGGTGTTTTGGCTGGGAATCTAAGTCTGTATCCCCGTCCAGGTGCTGTCTGTGGCTATCTCACACTTCTTTATTGTCAAATCAATCCAAAGAATTTCATTAATATTTTTCCTGAGCATGTGGATGAGCTCAGATCAGGCCTTTAGGCTTCACTGGCCTTCCACACGTCTCTTCTAGAGGGATTTCATCTATTTCTTCCCCAGATTTTCTGCTGCAAGATATGTTTGTTCTTTCCAAAATCAAATCCTCAGGAAGGAGATTTGGGCCTTTCTCTCCTGGAATAGCATCTATGACCACATTTGCATGAGCAAGCTAAAAGAATGGAAGCATAGGACAAAGTACTGTCCCTTGATTGTCCATGCTGTTGGATGTTTGGTAAAGCCATAGGAACAGTTTTGGGCTGGGTCAGAAATTATGGTTGGAAACCAAAGGCTGTCTGTTTGTATATAGTTTCCCAGTTATGGAAGGGAAAGAGCAGTTGTTGCAATGCCCTCAAGTTGTGCTACATCACTTCATCTCAGAGTCTGCAATCCTTCCATTATAGTTTTCAGTTCATTTATTCATACCAAGTGGCATGCCACTGGAGAGAAGGATTTGAGTGTACTGGTAGATAAAAAACTGAGTGTGGCCCAGAAATGCACTCTCATAGCCCAGAAAGCCAAATGCATCCCAGGCTGCATCAAATAAAGCATGGTCAGAAGGTCAAGGGAATTGATTTGACAACACAAAGCTGTGCTGCCCTTCAGAAGGACCTCGACAGGTTGGAGAGATAGGCAGAGAAATGTCTGAAATTCAACAAAGGCAAGTGCAGGGTCCTGCACCTGGAGAGGATTAATCCCATATACAGGCTGGGGACTGACCTTCCAGGAAGCAGCTCTGAGGAGGAGGACCTGGGTGTCCTGGTGGACAACAAACTGTCCATGAGCCAGAAGTGAGCCCTTGTGGCTGAGAAGGCCACAAGGTGTCCCAAGGAGCATTAGGAAAAGCTTTGCCAATGAGTCAAGGGAGGTAATCCAGCCCCTTGTCTCAGCCCTTTGAGGTCACATCTGGAGTGCTGTGTCCAGTTCTGGGCTCCTCAGTACAAGCAAGACATGTAGCTCCTGGAGCAGGTCCGGCAGAGGGTGACATTAAATATGATGAGGGGACTGGAGCATCTCTCGTATGAGGAAAGGTTGAGGGAGCCAAGACTGTACAGACTCAAGAAGAGACAACTGAGAAGGGACTTCATCAGTGTCTATAATTATCTGAAGAGAGGGTGCAAGAGGACAGAACCAGGCTGTTCTCAGTGGCAACAAGGAATAGGACAAGAGGCAACAGGTAGAAACTGATGCACAGAAAGTTCCACCTGAACATGAAGAAGAACTTCTTTGGTGTGCAGGTTAAGTGTGCACTGGAAGCGATTACCCAGAGAGACTGGAGAGTCCCCCTCACTGGAGATACTCAAGAACCATCTGGATGCAATTGTGTGCAATGTGCTCTGGGATGACCCTGCTTGTGCGGGGAGGTTGTACCAGATGATCCATGGTGGTCTCTTCCAACCTGACCCATTCTGTGATTCTATGACTCTCTCTCCATGCCTGGAGTATTGTGTCCAGCTCTGGGGTCCTCAGCACAGAAAATGCATGGACCTGTCCAGAGTAGGACTGTGACGATGATTAGAGGGATGGAGCACCTCTCCTATGAAGACAAGCTGAATAAGTTGGGGTCGTTTTGCCTGGAGAAAAGAAGATTCTGGGGAGAACTTACAACACTTTCCAATACATTAAGGCGACCTACAAGAAAAAAGGGAGGGGACATTTTTACAAGGACAACGATTTTAAATTGAAAGAGGGTAGATTTAGATTAAATATAAGGAACAAAATCTGTATTGTGAAGGTGGTGAGGCAGTGGAACAGGTTGCTCAGGGAAGTTGTGGCTTCACCATCCCAGGAATTGTTCAAGGACATGTTGGATGAGCCTATGAGCAACCTGGTCTAGGGAGAGGTGTCTGGCTATGCAACAGAGCTGGAACTAGATGATTTTTAAGGTCCCTTCCAACCCAAACCATTCTATAATTTTTCAGTTCTATGATAATATTAAAAATACAGGGGCATGGTTGGCAGTTTAAAGACAGCATTTCAGAATGCACAGTGACTGGCACAGTGTATATAAATATGTATTTATGTGTCAATACTATTTATTTTGTATGTGTTGAATATTACATGTTTAGATTTTCATTTTAATACCATTCACGTGTTCATGTTTCTGTTTACATTTATAGTTTTCATCAAATAAGGAACTGCAGTATCTAGAAGTATTTAAGTCAAATCAAAACTTCTGAACTCTACCAAATTAAAATGTTTTGATTCCACAAGTATGCTTTCAGACTACTTTTATTTTCAAGCAGAAGTCATCTTTTTAGTGTCTTTTTTTATTATGAATCTCATTTTCCTCATGGAATTGTCATCATTTGCAAGGAAACAGCAATTTCAGTTCCGGACTAGCTGTGCACAATGAATTTATCAGCTCCTCTGGTTTGCAGAACTTGCTGTGTCATGAACTTGAATGAGTGATAACTACTCCATTTGGACACATCTCCTATTCAAGATTTTCTTCAGTACAGCAATGACTGTTAGTGTATTTGAACAGTGATACAAGATGAAAGGAAAATCCAGACTTTTGGAAGAAAAGAGAGACTCTCAGGAACTCTTTGTCAAAACCCATTACCATGACCTTTCCCCTGCCAAGACAATCCTGCTGTGAAAGGCTTTGAGAGTTGCCCATTACTGCAGAGATTTGCTATCCCTTGTGCTGTTTGGGATAATAGCTGAAATAAAGACATGTAAGTATATTTGTCATGTGTACAGACTCCATCTGGAATGTGCTTTTATCGTTCCATTGCCAGCCTTTTCTAGAATCTGTAGATTGAAAACTTGTGTAAGACCAGAGAATGCCCAAGAAACATAGATGACCATTTACCTTCTTCTTGTAATAAATAGGAAAAGAAAATCTTGTTGAAAATTAGTTATCCAGCCAGTTTGGGTTTTTTCCAGCTGGATGGGGAAAAGGCTTAAGGAGTAAAATAAACCAAAACTGTTCTTTGTAAATAGCAGAGACAGGGAACTAATTATGAACTAATATTCATAAAGAAAATTACAGGATTTGGATGCCAAGTTTCAAATCTTCAACATACAGAAATCAGAAAAAAATCCTTTCATAAGTCAGAGCAAACTCAAGTCCAACAACCTGAAATTCTACCTCCAGATATGCATCCTGTAAATGTTCTGTTAAACAGGCTGTACACATCAATGTAAAAATTGACACTTATTTTAAACTAGAAAAAGAATATAATAGTACCAGAAAGCTTTCTTTTGAGGATTGCACCTTGAGTGAAAACAAATGCATGCCCTATTCATTACAAGTGGTATCTCTACTCTGTGCCCAGAATTCATAGAGATTGATAAGAGATGGTCCAGTGCCCCATAATTTCAAAGCAGTATGCTGATATTTAGAAGCCTGGCCTTGGTGCAGTCAGTGAAGTTTCGACAAAATCAGGAAAGAATTTAACATTTCGTGCTTTGCAAGCTTTTCAGAAGTATGTGTATACTTACAACCCCACTGTCCTGTTCTGTCAAAATACCTGTGAACTTCCACCATTTTCATTCTACTTAGCAGGCAGCAACAGGACAGATTATTAAAACGGTTTGAAATAATAATTTCTAAGACTATTTATATTAATTTTTCTAGATCCAACTCGTCTCTGCCTCCACTTTTTGAGTGAGAGCTGCCCGATTCTCATTCATATTGAGTTCTTTTTTGCAGCACACCAGAACAGGGAGATGAAACAGGCTGCTCAGAGGCCCAAGAAGAAAAGGATGAATTTATGAGCTATAAAACAAAAATAGAAAGAGCAAAGAAGGAGCAGTTGCTGAAGAGAAACATGGCCAGGCACAATACTGAGCTGAGGAGTAAGAAAAGAGCTTACACATCTATGATCATTGCAGTTCCCCTTTCCATACATGGCTTCATAAACCTTATCTGTTCATAGGGGGTTCTTCAGATAAGATGCTTTAAAACAGAGGTGTCCCTATCTTAATACTGTAAATTAGCTTTTAGACTAATTTGTGTGGCCTGTGAAGCATTGATTGAGCTTGCAATAAGTAAAAGGGCATGGAAATGTGGTTTACAAGGAGTCTACAAGCCCTTTGGTTCCTATGTTGGTTCCACAAGTAGGAAAACCATATAAAAAGTGGGAAAAGAGTATAGCAAAACTCCTGCACTTCACAGGGCCACAAACTCAGAGGCAGAAACGAAGAAATAAATTAAACAAGAAAACCAAACTCTTCCATAAAGACACGAAGAAGGAAAGTTATGGCCACCTGCCAAAGTAAAAGCTATCCCACCTGCACTAGGGTCAAGTGTCACAGTCACACCTGCCTGTCAGTGCTAGGGTAGAAAGACAGACACTAAAGGAAGCACAGAAGGACGGACAGGAGATCTCTTTTCCTTAGACTGCTGACACTACTTGTGTGCTGAGAGGTGTAATACACCACTTTGTCATATGGACAGCAAACACACACATCCCTAAATGTGCTCCCAACCCAGCTGGTGAAAAAACCAGAATGATATGTTGCTGGGGTGAAAGGGGAAAATTTTGGGAAATCTAAACACCGTTGAAGTCCAAGACATAATAGTTACGGACAAAAGCGAAATGACAAGCAGAATGAACTTCTTGTTACCAGGAGGTCACATCTCACTATCCATCTCCTAGTGTCCTCTATTTAATTATTCTTATAATTGTCTGCTGCTGATTTTGGCTAATATTATGATTACCACAGAAAATAAGAAGGTAGTATTTCCAAATATACAGCATGTTGTACTGCTGCAGAAATTTTAGTGCTTCAGAACTCCCTAGGGTTATGCCAGTGCTGAAAACCTGACTACCTATTGTGTATTTTATAAATTCAAAAGCATACACTGGATGATGTATTTCTGTTGCAAAACAAAATGAAAAGGGGCAGAAATTTTAGAGCAGTTTGAGTTTGGCGGAGGAGACTGAGTAGCAAAAAAAAGCCTGTGGAATCAATGATGAAGTTGAGTGTCTTAAACACTCATTTGCAGTCATTCATCTCTGGCAGAAGATGTGAGCTATTATTCTAGGTGTCAGGAGTAAACCGCAATGCTGGGTCTGTATGCATCTTATGTGAGCAGAATGTTTGTGCTGGTGAGCACCTCCTTGCACCTGCACAAAATCCAGTTCCTAAACCATGTTGCTCAGGATGGATAAAGAATAAAAAAAAATCTCCACAATTATTTGTATTTTAGCTGAATCCAAGACACAGAGATTTTATGGGTTTGGTTGGGGTTTTATTGTAGTTTGTTGGTTGGTTGGTTGGGGACTTTTTGGTAATTTTGTTTGTTTGTTTGTTTGTTGGGGGGTTTTCTTGGTGTTTTTTGGTTTAACTCCAGAGAGAGAGCTTTGGTGGGCATGTACTTAATATTTTTCTGTTAATTTTTTTTAAAGGATAAAAATAAATTATTTGATTTGTTTCCATCAAAATCTCCAACACACCAGAACTTTCATTTTGAGAGCTCTGATTTTTGGTTTATTTCTAAATGTAAAATTAAGTATCTTTCAAGAAAGTTGTGATAATAATGACAAAAGTTTCTAATACCTCTAATAGTTATTTCTCCTAAAGAAAAAAATCAGTGGTCAGTTTTTGGACAGTTTTTCTGGAATGAAGATCACTTATTATCACATAAGGTGGTATCATTTCACAGTGAAACTCTTTGATTGTATTCTATCCCTCTGTCACCTAAACCAGATCACTATTCTTTTCTGTTTTCATAGGGATAAAGCTGTTTTTTTGCTTTAGACAACTATTTTTTATGGGCTTCAAATGAAGTGTTGATAAAAGAAAGTAAATTATTGTTATGGACTCAAAATAAGCATTTAGACTTCAAGACCTAAAATACTGATTGAACCATATACTTGACTCCTCTTCAAAACAATGTATTCTTTTTCTTTCAGACATATGAATGGTTACACTGCAGATAAATTATTGTTTATGTTCTCTTTCAAGCATTGTTCATATATATATATGTTCATATATATATATGTTCATATATATATGTATATATATAAAAGAATCTGTTGTTTTCCTGCTAGTTGGAATATCAGGAATCACTAGTAATAGCAGCCCTGTATATGTCTCCACTATTGAGGCTGTAATGACTGATGGGAACTGGAGGGAGGATCCAGGTGATCCTGTTTAAGCAGTGCTGTTTCTCTCTGCTGACCCACATGGTAAATGAATGTCTTCAAAGGAAGCAAGAAGACAGAATGTTGAAATATTTCTGTCATGTTTCTTGGAGATGGATTAAAATATTTCTGTTATGTGCATCCTTCTATATGAGAAAGCTCAGCACTGCATAGGAGGAGCTCTCTATCTGGTTAACTACTATGTTTTCTTGCTATCATCACCTCTAAGATCTTTATTGCATGAACAAAAGTGTACCATTGATCAACAATAAAAATAATTATGTCTGTAGAAGGCAAAGGTCTTCACAGATCCATGACAGCTGAAGTGAGGCACCCCATTACACTGTTTTCAAATTTAATCATAACCATTTTGTTTTCTGACATTCATTCTCATAAGACCATTTACATTTTCTCCATCCCAAAGCTAAAATCATCTCCTTTCCAAAGGGAAACAGAACCATCTGACTTAAAAAGATACTCAGGCATCTGACTGATGAAGTCGATTTAAGTAGATAGAAAAAAAGGATTAATTCAGGAATAAGAATTTGATTATATGACTGAAAATTGAAAATCCACATTTATTCACATGGGACAACTTCTATCTTTCTGATATAGAAGTCATCCTCTTACAGCTGCTCAAAGAGATCTTGGAATCAAAATGGCAGGATGTTTTCCTCATGAAATGCAGTAGATGAAAAAATAACAGAAATACATGGGGCTTTTCATAGTCACCTTCAAGATGGGTTATAAGTTGTGTTGAGATTTGCTTCCAGATAGGTTTATACACACTTTGGAGCAGATCCTTGTCTGGTGTAAACAGTTCAAGCTCTATTGACTTTGATAGCATTACAGCAGCCTACAATAGCTGGTGGAATGTGTATGAGTATCCATGAGCTTACCCTTTCACATGTGTACAGATATGAAGAATTTTATTTAATCAGGTTTAAGTAAAAGTATTTTCCTGTGGAGCAAAGGTATCAAGCAATGATAGGATACCCAGTATTTTAGATTTCAGAATGTATCTTCTGCAAGTTTTTATCAAATAAAAGGACAAGCGTATTAAACAATATTTTAATGAAAAAAATTCTTGTTGTGCAAAATCAAGGGAAAATAACTTATGGTAGCTCTTTGAGAAGTTACCCACTTTTTATTGAGGACTCTCTCTTTGTAGCTATAGGTATAAAGCATTTATCATTTGTTATCTCAGACACTCTGCCAGCAATCCTTGCTTTAGAAATGTATTTCATCACGGAACTGTCCAGCTAAATGGATGGCATTTCTCAATGCTAAATTTATGGCTCAATTAAAGTCAATCTTACCCTATCAGCTTCCTTGTGTGTATACAATTAATAAAAATAAAATGGAAGCCTATCATTTCTCATGTCACAGTTTTCAAAACAGGAAAAATTTAAATCAATGCTCTCTTTACAGGTAATGGAATTTAGCATATGTCTGTAGGCTGTGCTACTTTCACCTGAGTTGATAAAATGCAGGCATTGCTTTTCTTTCCTGCAATTGAGTCATTTATTCACGTTTTGTAGGCTTCGGGCTGACATCCGCACGAAAGATTGCACAAATTAAAGGTTTAGGAGTGGTGTTGTTGGGAGGTTGTTTGTTTTACCTTCGAAAACATGCTCATGAAGGATTTTCAAAACCTACAGAACTCTGCTTATTGTCACTGTGCTTTACATGAGGCAAAGAAATGAACAGGACACGACAGGGACCAAGCAAACAGCAGAGTCCCCGCTCTGTCTCACTGCTGAAGGATGGAGGGGTCCAGCCATTGCCAAACGGACCACAGCCTGCACATTCTCAGGATGCAGGACTCAAAGAACATTTTAAAATTATTTTCTTTCTTGTGGAAAAAAAATACCATTTCGCCATTTAGGTTATCAGAACATGGATTAGGTATAATTATATTTTGCAAGTGTTTTCATTAAGGTTTAGGGAAAAGCCATCATAAAGTTTATAACCTTAATGACTCAGTGGCCTTTAGCCCTTCTATTTTTATGCAGATCTGTGTCAGGGAAACAATGTGCAGTTGTAAATAAATCCTGTCAACACATTGAGCTGCATTAAAAAAAAATCTGAATATGCAAGGATTTTAAAGGATCTACAGGGGATATTTTTATGTCTGATCATTCTGTGGACCAGCAAATATCTGAGCTGCATAACAAAATGTTTTCTTTTTTCTTTGCTTTTTCTTTTCTTTTCTTTTCCAATTCTTTTTAAAGAACAATGGTGTGTCAGTTTATCTTGGCAGCATTCCATGTTATTCAGTAATAGATGTCACCTCAATACTTTGCCACAAGCTCATCTTCAGATATGGTTGCTCCTAATCTATACAGTTCTACAGAGCTGGCAACAGTAGGAGGAACTATTTATAATTATGTTGATAAACCTTTTTACCATTCAGCCAATTGATTCTGTATTTGTGCCTGCTGCTTTGTTTAACGTGGTTTTCTCAATAAAATGTTAATATGCTTCAGCAAAACACTGACACTCATAAGCCATAGATGAGGTCATCGAACACACAGTCCAGCATGCAGCGTGTATGCCAGAGTAGAATAACTTAATTAAATCCTTCCTCTGAGGATTAAGAGGGTTATTCTGACAGGCTTTTGTAAGCCTGGGTGTACTTGCATGGCACAGAGGAGAGCGATGCAGAGACAAGAAGGCAGCAGAGCAGCTCGAGGCAGCACTAGTACAGTGCAATGCCTCCGACTGAGCTTGCTGGGTCACAGCCAGGATCTGCAGACTGCATTGCTCCAGGCTGCTCAGGGTAACCCTCAAATATGAGCTGGGCACAGTGGGGGCTGGAGGTGTGGCACTGTGGGAGAAGCCCCAGGACTTACAATGCCAGAGCATGGACACCAGCAAATACACTGCAGCCATGGGTGAACATGCCAAGGCTGGGATACCCCAAAAAATAAGCAGCAGAGAAAAATCAGCAAGAAGCAGATATCAGCAGAAAAAAGACTCCCAATACACATGGAGTAACATAAATCATCATGCCCACAACCACAAAGCTCCTGTGCCTCACACGCAGAGCTGAGACAGAGTACAACCTGTGGTGAAAATAGGGGAATTTGAGAGGAGGAGGTGGAATGAGAAGTGTCTGTGTTCTCTTTTTTTTCCTTGTTTCAGTACCCAAATGAATGATCAGAAGTTTGTGTTGTCAATCTATTAAATTACTAAAACAAAAAGATTCAACCATAACAGCTGATAGCTGCTCACTTTTCTCACTACTTAACTCAGATTGCATGATTTTACTGGACTTACATGGCCAGGTTTTGGCAACAGGGGGAACTATAGGGGTGGCTTCTGTGAGAAGCTGCCAGAAGCTTCTTTCATGTCCAACAGAGCAAATGCCAGCTGGCTCACAGATGGACCCACCACCGGCCAAGGCCAAGCTCATCAATGACAGTGTTGGCACCTCTGGGATAACAAATTTAACATGTGGGAAAGTTGCTGTGCAACAGCAACAGCAGCCAGAGAGAGGACTGAGAATGTGGGAAAGCAGCAGCCCTGCAGACACCAAGGTCAGTGAGGAAGGAAGGGGAGGAGGTGCTCCAGGACCCAGAGCAGAGATTCCCCTGCAGCCCGTGGTGCAACTCATGGTGAGGCAGCTGTGCCCCTGCAGCCCATGGAGGTCCATGGTGGAGCAGAGATCCACCTGCAGCTCATGTATGGCCCCATGCTGGAGCTGGTGGATGCCTGAAGGAGGCTGTGACCCTGTGGGAAGCTCATACAGGAGCAGGCTGTTCCTGTAGGCTGCACCCCTTGGAAAGGGACCCATGCTGGAGTAGTTTGTGAAGAATTGCATCTGCTGGGAAGGACTCATGTTGGAGTACTGTCTCCCATGGGAGGGACCCCACACTGGAGCAGAAGAGTGTGAAGAGTCCTCCTACTGAGGAGGAAGTAGTGGCAGAGACAACATGTGATGAAGTGACTGCAGCCCCCGTTCCCTGTCCCCCGGCACCTCTAGGCAGGAGGAGGTAGAGAATTGTGAATAAAAATATGCTTGGAAAGAAGGGAGGGGTGAGGGATGGTGTTTTTAAGATTTGGCTTTGCTTTTCATTATACTACTCTGATATGATTGGTAATAAATTAAACTAGATTCCTGAAGTCAAGTCTGTTTGCCATTATGGTAACAGTTGAGTGATCTCTCCCTGCCCTTATCTTGACCCAAAAGCCTTTTGTTGTGTGTGTTTTCTTTCTCTTGTCCAGCTGAGGAGGGGAAGGACAGAGCAGCTTTAGTGAACACCTGGGCCAACCAGGTCAGCCCCCCACAATGATCAAAATTTCTCTAACATATTCATAAAATATTCCTCTTGTCACCCTCCATTTAATCATGGTCTGATGTCTCTTGCTTGTACCATGATGCTTTATACACTGGTGTATTCCCACAACTTTTCGTCCTTTCCCAGCACCTGTTGGAGGCTTTCCTCTCACCACCAGGTTACTGCTGAGGCCCAGGTTACTATTTTGGCTGCTCAGCATCAGCCAGGCTTCTCAGCTTCTCTCTCCAGGATGCTGACTCTCACTGCGGGCCTGAGCTCATTCAGGCTTTTTATTTCTTTCGCCTACCATGACCACCCTTTGGCTTCAAACATCTTCCCAGTCATACATTAGTCTGGCAGTAGGAAAAAACCTTGGCACAAGTAAACGCATATGTAGATAAACTGGTTGATGAGTGAATTGAAGGCAGCCCCTCAAATACAAACTTGATGTGGGCCATGGTAAGAGGCTTAAAACAGATGAGTTCATGAACACCTGAGTGCAATGACAGATGAGAATGGCTCTGAAGTAACCAAGTGTAAGTTGAGTCCAGTACAGTTCATACCAACAAACCTAGAAACAAACACAGAATCGTTGCTGGGGAGAGTTTCTGTCCAACAAGAAGCTAGGAGGAATTGAAAAATGGAAATGATTGGTTAAATTATTGGTAAATACTTTGATGTATTTATTTCCGAGGAGTTATATATATATATATATATATACATATATATATATATATATATGAAAGATGGATGGATAAAGAAAAACAGCTGGTCAGTTCTGGGAAGCAGAGGTGCTATAAAAATTTTTAGATTATCTAAATCTAATCAGAGGAATTTTTTGGTAGTTTGATGGCCCTGAACACCCTGCTAAGGAAGTACCTCATGTAAAACATGTTAAACACAGAAAGAAGACAGCTGAAAGGATTAATACTGTTCTTCCATGTGTAAACAAAAGAATATTAATTGAGAATGGAAAGGTCACATTGCCTCTCTAAGTGCACTGAAGGGATTGCCTGTTCTGAAACTTAATGAATCTCTAAATATATAAATCTGAATGTTTTTCCTTCTCTAGTCATGTTAAAGAAAATCTACATAGATTGCATATTGCTGTTCCTCAAGGTCTCATCAATCCTTCATGTTCACTACATCAGTCTTATCAGCCCTCATGTTCTCTTCTGGTAATGAGCATGCATAGCTACGTGTGATCTCTGTGCATTGAAGTGAAAGAATAATCAGACTCGTGCTTAGATCAGGAGTTAACACAGTCATTTATTTCTTGTGTTTATTTATTTGAAATTACTGAAATTATGTGATAATAAATTTTAAGATGAAAACAACAAAACCAATCTGATCTATATCACAGTAGAGATCAAGGCTTATAATTTTCAATATTGGCAGTATTAAGACCTACAAGAGAACTAATTTGTTTAATTCAGTGCCAGTGATGATCATTTATTTTCATTTCTTTTTATCAAGTTTTGCAGAGTCATATTGTTCATCAAGCTGTCTTCATGGGGATCATTCTTTATTATAGATTCAAGGGATACTTGGAGACAAAATTTCAGATCTTGACAGCTGATTTGTGCATAAAGTAGCATGTACTGCATTTTTTTGTTCAAAATCCCAAATGATGTCTTGGTACTTGCATGTGAGTACAAAGAAGGCCCTGTTCTCAATTCCACCTGAACAGATATGAGTGTGCAGGCTTATTATCTGTCCTCAGCTTGGTCCTCAGGTTCTGGGAACATACTTGACAAATGAGTACACTTCCCCAGGAAAAAGGTGTCTCTTCTCAGGGGGTAATACTTTTCTTACTTTTTGATCTCATCTTTGGTAAGGTATGTTGTTAAAATTAATTCCATTCAAGATATCCTGCATTGTAATTTTACTCATAATTTGGGGCGAAATTAAAAAAAAAAAAGCTTCTTCACTGGTAGGCACCTGTGCCACTCAAGTGATATAAATGATCTGTATTCATTTTCATTCAGAAGTAGAGTCCATTCATTAACCCATCCATAAATATATGTAAGAAATGGAAAAGACACTCTTCCAAATGGAAGCTAATATTATGCTTCAAGTCAAATATAAAGCATTTAAAGTAATTCTCCACCTCCCACTTCTGTAAGTGTGGAGTTATCACTAGAATAAGATGTTGATCTTTATAATATCAGCAATACTTTGCATTCTAAGTGTTGGCATGGAATGGAGAGCTGGAAGCATCTCAAGTTAAAAAAGAACTGCAGACTTTTACATTGACAGTATAAGTACAGAGAAGACAAAGGGAGCAGAGAAAAAGGGAGCAGTTCTACGGGGGAATATAATCTCGATGGGGATGATGTAGATAACCATGGTAAGACCCTGAAGATTTAGAAGTTTGAACAGTACTTCAAAGACTCAGCTCTCTCTGTAGCTTTGTGAAAACCTCCATGTAAGTGTCTAGTCTTCGAAGGAAACCTGGATTCTACTTTTTTCTTCAACTGTCATCATAATTCCAAACCACAAAATGTTTTTAGCAAAGCTGCTACGTGCAAATACACATTTGTAAACAAGAACCAGCTTCAGCAGCTCTTGTCACAAGTCACGTATCAAGGAAATAATGGCAAGTTCCTTTTTAATTCTCGACATCCGACTAAGAAGGACATTGAGAAATGCTTTTTTAAATGTCACCTCCTAATTTCTCAGTCTCCTAAAATACTGCTGTGTAGCAATAGTTTAATGTTTAGCATTCCATAAGTAATCCTGCTGTTTTAATAACACCATCACAAACAAAATCAAATCCCTGCCTCAGACTCTAACTGATTCCTGCAACAGATGAAAAAAGCCCCAAAAGATGCATCTTGTCATCATTCTCTTTGGGACAGGGAGAGTAGTGGTTAAGGATTCTAAATATCAAATTATAAATCCAGTACAAGAGTATCCTTATTTCTGGAGGTAGACAAAACCCATTATTGGTTTATTCTAGTGATAACTAAGACTACTCTACCATGTTTTTCTAAGACTTATAGTGATTAAAACTGTCACACCTAATATGGAGATGAGAAAGTATGCTAAATTAGGAGAAAATAAAAATTTAAGTGTGTCCTCACATCGGGACTGCACAGTATTTACTCAGATATGTCCTGTAATGCCTTCTCCCTCGTAGATTCATGACACTGAATACAGTTAAGCTAATCAGGGAAAATTCGTTGTCTTCCTTTAATTGCTTAGTTGTTGCTAGCACACTAAATCAAATACTTCTTTCTTTCTTTTTCTTTCTTTCTCTTTCTTTCTTTCTTTCTTTCTTTCTTTCTTTCTTTCTTTCTTTCTTTCTTTCTTTCTTTTCTTTTCTTTCTTTCTTTCTTTCTTTCTTTCTTTCTTTCTTTCTTTCTTTCTTTCTTTCTTTCTTTCTCTTTCTTTCTTTCTCTTGCTTGCTTGCTTGCTTGCTTTTTGTTGTTGTTTGTTTTGACTCTCTGAGGAGCTAATTAATCCATTGTCATCAAGCAGGCAGATACCTGAATGTTCCAAGACTTACTTAGGGAAATGGCAAAAGTAACAGGTTTGAACAGTAACACAGCAGCTCCAGCAAACATTTGCCAGTGAAAACTATAAAGTTTATGCACAGTTGCATGAATATATGTTTATGGGCTACTTCTATACTAACTGTAGTGGTGAATATATCTGCATTGTAATGAAGATAAACATTTTGACAGGCAGCTAATCTCACCTGGGTAAATAAAAGAGATTACCCACAAAAACTACTATGGAACACTGGATTGCTCTGTACTGCATTTCTTGGTCTGTGTAGTCTTGTGTTTGTATTTAGTTCTGGCAGTTAAGAAAATACATGGTTTAATGGATAATATCCTGTGCGTTAAAAATGAAATTAAAAAAAAAAAGAAACAAAAATACATAATTTCTAACACAGGTTTCAACATCAAACGATTTTTTATTTATAGAAAGATGCAAAGTACCTGCCTTTTGAAGGTCTTGGTAATTGGATGTCTTCAGTCCCACATGATTTCTTATGTTTTTTAGCTCTTCTCAAGTAAACTCACATTATATATGGACGTTTCTTGTTACTTCTACTTTCCCACATGCTATTCTGAATCATTTCCTATTCTCTCTTCCATTATTTTTTCTCTCTGATCCACAATTTCTAGTTTCATCTGCACTCCTTCTTTCCTGCTCATACCTCACATAGCTCCATAGCTCTTTCTCTTCATCCTATCACCAAATACCTTCTATTTTATTCTCTGAACTCTTTATATCCCCTTTTTTCACATTATTATAATAATTTTCCCTTTTACATCCTTTTCAGGAAGTACTGATCTCTGATTTTGCTGGGCTCTGGGAGTATACAATTTGCTTATAGCCAAAGCAACCAAAAACAACACATGCTTCCTCTCCAGAGCATCTCAAGGATTGTTTTCCATCACCTATGGAAATAGGATTTATTCTACTGAACTCATTTAGGTGTCCTTTTAAAGGCCTGAAAACACTACACCGTCCTTTTGGGTCAGTATGTTTGCCAGGAACATTTCTCAATGAAAAATTTTATAATTCAATTGTGTCCTGGTTGAATGTCCTCCTTAAATTCTGGCCCGCAAAAATCCTATCAAACAAGAGCTCACCACAAGTTAAAACCTGCAGTAGGACTTGGGATGAGATTCTAAGGAGAGATAAATAGCTTTAATTTGAAAAGCTTGAGTTTAGACAATAACTGGCAGTCTCCTCTCTGGGTCTGGGAGAAGAAAAAAAAAAAAAAAAAAAAAGGCAGAGAGAATGATCTGTACAATATTTAAGTCTCCACCTCGTAAGAGTCAGCTAATCTTGTCTTGGGCACAAATGCACTTAGCAGTGGTACACTCCCTGGTAGGACTCTCATCCAATAATTATACTTTCCTCAACATTTTGAGTCCTTTTGTTTTTCTAAAGTAGGTCAAACCCCAATAGACAATGCCAGAAAGTTGTCTGTTGGAAATTGAAGCAGTTGCACACAGTAAAATTAATTTGCCAACATTCAGTGCCTTATTAGTGATCCAGTGGTGCTAGTTAAGGCTACCAAGGCTAGGCTCAGTTGAAACAGGCCTTTGGAAATGAGGGTTTGATAGGGCTTACACCTTCAGTTCAAATGATCTCTCCATATTGAGAACAATTGTACCAAGTTAAAAGATAACTCTTCACTTTGACCCTACCATTCTTAGGGAATGCTGATTTACATGGCTGTACTGTCATCTGTCTACACAAGCTAATTACTTGCATCTCAAAAACCCCTGGAAAGTTGTGTTAGAGTGCTGCCAAAGGTCTGACTTGATCTCTACACACAAGTAAACTTCTGTATGGTGCTGTATTACCTTACCTGAAGTATGGCAGTAATGAAGTATAATGCAGTAATTGCAGGTTAAGCTATCAATTTTGAAAGATTTCTGAAATTCTGAAGAGAAATAGGATGACTTAAGAAAGGAAAGGTAGCTTTAACTCTGAATTTTCCCAGTTTTTGCAGATATAAATCTAACCCTTTATTATTTTAACTCCTTGGGATGTGTTATCTTGATGTTTCAGATCTCCCTCCTTTAGGTTTTCTATTGTACTTACAATTATATAAAACCCATTGTTATTATATAGGATTATGGTTAGCACTGGGACTTATGGATTCCAAAACACATTATTGCTGCACATATTTAGACACAGCCATGAATTTCACACCATTCTGTAGAATTCATTCAGAATCTATCCCTTCAATGGTCTTGTAAAATATTCTTGGCATTATGGATCAGGCACCTTCACATTTTACCACAAGCCAAATTTTTCCAACGTGCACAGTACCCATGCTCCAAAGAGTCCATACATGCTGCAAGACCTCACCAGCTTTGCAAACCATCAGTGTATTGAAAAGTACTAAATTCAAAATAAACACCTACATACTTGAAAACTAAATTCTGAGTTTCAGTCTCTGATGGCATGAAACAACATGACACAAGTAGAGAGAGATTGTCACCTATTCAACTCTTTACACTCCTGTAGTAGGGACATTGAATGAAGTCAATGGGAAAAGAGCTCCAATGAAGCAAAAAGTTCTTTAAATAGGGATGGTTAATCCGGGACTCTTCTTGAAAGACTTTTTTTCAGACTCCAAAGGTTTGCATGGTTTCGAGAGGAGAATATACCTGGGGCAGAAATCCATTAAGGGATATGGTCAAACAGAAAGTGTGACTCACTCCAGAAATCCTACAGCCTCAAGTGTCTGGGAGTCGAGAGAGTGCTTGTGCAAAGCGTCACGTGTGCTTGCCCTGCTGCTCTACTTCGTGTATTGAGTTCCAGACATACTCAGGGGCAGGATATTGAGAAGTAATTAACTTCATCATCTGTATTAAAAAAATATTTTACTATTATTTCTGTTTGTTTGTTGCTAATTCTTTCCACTCCCTTCACTTCAACTCCTCTCACCTTTTTTCACTTCAATCATGTCTATGCTTTTTTGTTTGTTTGTTTGTTTCTTCTTTTGACAGGTGGTGGTGTTTGTTTCTTTGTTTTGGTTTTTAATTCTTACATTTATCTTAGAGCTTCTAGTATATGCTACAAATAAATTAGTGTTTTAAATTACAGAATAAATCCTGCTGGCACTTCTTTCCTGGAAGTGCCCATCTAATAAGGCCAAGGAGACCTCTGTGAATCCAAAATAATGTTTTCTTCAGTGGGAGTGCTGTGTGGGTAGAGAAAAATGTTCTCTGCTTTTTAAGATACTTCAAAACAAATCTCTTAACTGAATTTCAGAATGAGTAATAAACACAAAAGTCTGAATCTGGAAATCATTCCTTAATTTCTGATCAAGGAAGTCAAGGGTATGAAATTCAGAGACAGCATTCCGTGGAAGACAAAAGCATTGAGTTCCTCAGTGATGCCACCAGGATTTGGTCCACAGATTTTACACTGAAATGCTGACACACCCTTACTGCTGCAGTGCACAATATGTTACTCAAATTATTCTTTGCTCATATTCAGGACTTGAGATACTGCTTAGATGACTGCTGTCATGTAGCAAAGCTGGCAAGCTTTCCACTTAGAACACAACACAGTCACAATCATAAAATTGTATTTCTCATCTGAGAAAGAAAAAACCTCATGAAGTCCAGGGGCTCATATGTCTCATTTGCAAGAATCAAACACAAGGAAAAATACTTGGTTTCAGGGCAGCAAGTGGTTTGTGCCGCTATTCATGAGGTGCAGCAAAGCTGGATGCTGTCTTTAATCCTAAACACGTTATCAGATAACACTGACTGTGGAGTCAGAATAATTTGGGGCACTGTCATTGTAAATGTTTTTGTCCCCTCTTGTTTATCATTTGCAGAAAGTTCACACAAAATCTCCGGAGTTCTGTTCCAAGAGAATTTTTTAGTGCATTAATAATATACAGTCTTCTTGATAGTGTTGTTGGCAGTTCCAGAGAGAAATAAAAATAAACTCAGAACAAATTGAAAGCAAATTTGTGTTAAAAAAAGTGTGCTAAGTTGAATAACAGTTTCTCATTTATTTTTTCATTTATTAAAGTAATGTATTCAACTTGAAACAGCTCTTTCCAGTTGCAACAATTTTGAAATATATGCACTTCCCTTCCTCCTCCTAAAAAGAGGGAAGAGAAAGGGAAATTCAAATTGAAAATCTTGATTGAAAAATTGAATAATTTCACTTGGAAATTGTCATTACAGAACATTTATTTTTTTTCTCTTATTTTCTTTCAGTAAAAAAGAGCAATTCAATGAAAAGGAAATGAATTAATTAAAACTTTCAGAAAAAAATCTGCATTTCTGGCCCTCAAAAAATTTTAACTGACAAATGTCACACAGCTTTACCATATGAAACTTCTCCTCTTGCTTCAAATGCCACACTTTTCTATGCAACACCCAGAATAGCAGGGCAATTTTTTGTTTGGCACAAAGAAATAGTGCAGAGATTCTTAAAAGTTGTCTCCTTTCCTACCCTTGGCCATAATGGCTTTCCCTGTTTCACTTAATGTTTTCCATGAGTTGATCTTGAAGTACTTATATTGTTGCTTTTTTACCCTCTGCCACACTTGTTTCTTAACACTTTTTTTCATTCATTAATGGACACATCAGCAACAAAAGGAGGGCCAAGGAAAATCTCCATCCTTTGTTGGATGTGAGGGGAACCATAGTGACACATTAATATATTACAATGTGGAATATTTTAGTAGCTACATTACTAAGTGTGGCAATTTACAGTACTGTACTACTTCATTCCAGCACAAAAAACATCAAATAACCCCCCAAAAGTGATATGAGTATGATACAGTTTCAAATTTTCCCCTAAACCCTTCCAGTAACTTCAAATTGGTAAATCTCTTTAAGTTTATTTGCTCTATTTTGTGAATAGTATCAGAAGAAGGGGAGGGCTGAGAAACAATTCTGGATTCAGGGCAAGACTAGATAGTGGTGCCGCCTTTGGGAAAGCATGCAAATGTTTTTTCTGAGTTTGCAAGGCTTGTGCTTTGAATATGGCAGTACTGACCTGTGAAATCTGCAGCAAAATCTGTCTAGATGCCTCCTTGGAGTCAGTGGCCTGGTGAAGGAAGAACTGGTGCTGTGGGGATTTTGGGCAACTTGTATTCCTGCAAGAAAGGAATAGACATAAAGCAACCTGGGTCTAAAGCTGGCTGTCAGGGGAAGCCTTGGCTGATGTACCAGATCATCTTATCTAATATTGGGATACCAGGGTCTGTAGGGATCAGTTGTTACCCATTTCAGAAACAGAAGACATTAAAAAAAAAAAAAAGGAAGAAAATGTGATTCTTAGTAGATGCAACTAGTAAAAAAATTAACATTGTGACAACACAGACACATGACAAATAGACTGCCACCTGGCAGAGAAATGTTCCTAACTTGATGAGGAATGCAGATGAAAGTATTCAAATTTGGCATGGAGCACAGCCTGGTGTTCTGCTTGCTGCAGGACAGATGAGGATGGTGTGAACACGTGAACATGTCGCTGGGTCAGAGCACATGGGGGAGGCTGACTTGAGCTCGTGCTGAACAGGAAGGGGAGTTTTACAGCATACTGTAGCTCAAAAGAACAAAGATGAACATCTACTGATATTACAGACAAGTTTCCCAAACTCACCTCAGATTTGTACTTGCACAATTCACATGTCTTTGTCATATATTTTGAGGGAAGTTATGTCCAGTTTTTTAATCAGGATTGCAGATTAAAAATTTCAGAGGATGATGATTATATATACAGGGACCAAGTTCAAATCATTGCATTATTCTCTCTATTTTACAGTGATTACCATGTTTTCTGGTGTCATTTTAATTTTGTGTTTCTAATGTTTAGACTCTTAAGCAATAAAATATTAGTAATGTTTATCCTCTTTAAGCCACTGATACAAATTAAAAATTTTAAATCAATCATTTCTCGTATTTGGGAAAGCAGAAAGTGGTGACAGCACTATATTTGTCATGGCACAGCTTATTACTACAGTAGGCTTAGTTCCAACTGTTTTCTTCCTTGCTTGAGAAGGAAGCAAGGATACTAACACTTGCAAAAATATACTTTTATTATTTCCAATTTATGTATTACTGATAGTGATAAAGAAAATCTTAGCAGAATTTAAGTTTCTACCTCTGAGAGAACAATGTTCATATGGTTTGTGAGTAAAAAATACTCGTCTCATTTTCTTTGGGAGGTTTTCTATATTTTCTAATAAATTATTCATTGTTTTACATTATGATTCTTGAGCTGGCTCTCAGATGTATTAAATCCCTGTATATGTAAGTTTTATGAACACTGTTTGTAAAGATCATGTAAAGTCTAAGTGCATTAGTGACAGAGGTCATGAAATATTGAAAGATTTAACCACATATGTGAGAGAAATAAGTATTTCTCCCAGAGGCCTAAGAGGTGGCCTGTTCACATACAACACAAAGCCCAGTGCAATATTGACACACGATATCCTGCTATTTGGAATTAATCCATAAAATAACACTAGCTCCTCTATCCGAGTATTAGGTACTACAACCATTGCAGAATCTCAGGGTGATCCAGGGAGATGTTTTATCATTACAGCAGTCATAGTGAGAGGGGAAGGAAATTAAAGTGAAGAGCGAAATATTCTTAAATCCACAAAAGGGGTTTTTTAGTTAAAGTTAATTGACTGGTAAAATCTCCTTTAGTGCTTTTTTTTCCCCTAGTCAAGTTCACAGCAGAATATCAATGAGGTTTGTTGAAATGGAAACTTTTCACTGTGCATAATTAGAGTAAATGAAACGTGCATCCATTCTCAATGTGCTTCTTTTATTTCTGTAAAATTTAATTTCTTTACGAATGGAGGCAGGAAATAAATGGAGTGAATGCCAACTTATATGAGAAGGGTTTGAAAATTTCAAGGCCAGCTCAAGAACAATGATTTGGATCAGAAATCTTCCTCTGTGATAGTGGCGAACACTTCTCCTCAGCCCAGTTTGTGTGCCTCGGTTTTGTCTGTGAAAAGTGGGCAGTGCTAACAAGAATTAGGCATAGAGGAGGAGAGAGAATTTCCCCTCAGTATGCCACTGGAGTAGCCTGATCTGAAAACCTACCCCTGCTCTGGTGCCTCGGGTTTTCTAAGTGTCAAGTACCATTAATACAAATAGAGCCAAACTGTGGGCTGTTGTGACTTTCCTGAGAGGAGATCCCATGAGGGATTAGGCTGAGCCTGCCAAAGCCACCTGGCTTGTAATCTGTGTCAGATCAGAAAGAGAGCTGCACTTGCTCCACATCAGTCTGTAGCAGAGATGGGAATAGGATTTTGGTGATTCTGACCCCTGGAAGTAGGGACCAGTCGGGTTAAATCACAGGGCGTCAAACAAACAATAATTCTCTCCATTTCAGCAGTGACCCCACCAATGCTGCACTGCACCTGATAAACCATGAGAGGAGGATGGGCCACTGAGGCAGCAGAGAAAAGAGGCAGGAAAGGAAGAAATAAAATTATGTCATCCTCCTTTGCAGGTGTGGATATGGGGTGAACTTTATCTAAGGACACACAGGAAGACTGGGCAGAGGCGAAGGCTGTGCTCTGACCATCACCCTGGCGTCCTTGGAGATGTTCTCTCAAGCAGGAGTGGTCTGTCTGCTCCACTTGCCAGCTGAGCCTTTACCACCCACTGCAGTACCAGTGCTCCTCTCCCACCCCAGCTGCTGAGGGACATTGGCTAAAGCTACCACCATGGCATCCACTGTGAGCATGTTTTTCTGTGCTCCTGTGACAAGATGGGAATGTGCGTGTGGTTATAAGTACAAGGGCACAGATGACACATGGCAGCCTCCGCTGACCACTGTCCCTCACATGGGGTGCTGTGGGTTAGCCGTGCTCCTGCAAACACACCTCTTGTCTCAAACCAACCTTTTCCTGGCTGAAATACCCACAAGGTTAAGTGGTAGGGGTAAAGTGCATTTAGGGAGCAGAAGCAATTAAATGAAAAGATAAGTTTCTGTTTAATTAAACCATTCTGTGGGACTTTTCAGTGTGATTGAACAAACCATGAAAGTTGTCTGGATGTGCTCAGGCACATGGTACTCCTGGTGCACTTTCATGGATGCTGGATATCAGGATTACTGGAGAAACCAGCGTAACAGAGATCTGGAAAGCTTTACCTTGTCAGATTCATTACACTGAGCTCCCAACCATGAAATGTAAAAAAAGACAGAGGGCAATGCATATTTCACTTGGTGGGGCCAGTGTTCCTCATTTTATTATCACTGGATTTGTAATTGTCAGAAGCTGAGACAAAACAACAGAGGATGCACTGTTAGAAAGGCTGTTCACAATCTGTAGTTCTCTGCATTGAGATGCCTCCTGCTATAAAACTTGAATTTTATCAAGCCTAAAGCAACACTCTGCTGCTATTATTCACTTATTACTACAGAATTGCTAAGCAGTCTCACAGCAGATCCAGGGTACTGTCGTACCCAACGCTCTATAAGCAAGCTGCGTGAGACAGAGCCTGTCCTGAGGAGCTGCCAGCCTGAGCAGATAGCCCTGTCCCAGGCAGGACGGAGTGCTGGACAGCTGCCCGCCGGAGCAGACAGAGGGCAGGGCGGGTGGCCAGACGCCAGGCTGCAGCTGCCAAATTGTCTGCTGGGCAGATCATCCTGACTTTAAGGGGTTTCTCAGATCAGTGGAATTAATTACTTACTGGACATGCCCATACCTCTCCTTTTAAGCAGTTTAAGGGAGATGACTAACTTTATGAGGCTGAAGGCAGCTGGGATGAGTCTCAAAGTGACATGTTCAGTATCACACAAGAAACCTGTCAAGGACAGACTGGGGGGGATTGTGTCGTGGTTTATCACCTGTTCCACAAAAGCCCCTACCTTCTCCAGTTCATGAGAGGCTAATACATCACCGGCGTTTGCCTTAAACCAGACACAAATGTTCACAACTCACTTTAGGAGGAAGAGAGTCAGTTCACAGCATCCTTCATTCTGTCCCCCAGCTCTTCCACTTTGCACAAAGGAAAAACTTATTTTCTAGAAACATCATCCTCTTTTTTTCATCCTCTGAAAAATGCTACTCTTGTGTCACTGTTGTACCACGGACAGCGAAAATAACGACATAAGTTCAGTCCAGGAAGAAATGGAATTATTTAATAAATTACAAATTCGTTTATATAATTTGGTTCATTTGAATGGCATGAGGCCATCAGTCCTTTGACCATCCATCTCTCAGAATGATTGGTTAAGACCCTACAACACCCATTTCAAAATATTTTTCCAGTGTACCATAACAATACTGCATAACAAGCAACAGGTTCAAGATAGAGTCTTGGTTTACAAAAACCTCTTCACTATTTTCAGTTAGCCTGCATGAGAAAGGCAAGACTTTCACAGAATATTGACAGAAAGCTGGAGAATTTCTCTGCTTCTAGCTTTTCAGCATCCACACTCTTGCACTTTTATTTTTTGTGTCCTATGAATAAAGGTATCAATTGATGAGATACACATAGCAGTAAGAACTGAAAATATGAAACATGTTGCTGTTAATTTGGGTCCACATAACTTTGTTTATCGCAGAAAAAACAAATGGACTGTTTTTAGAAAACATTCATTCCTTTATTTCATCTGCCAGGAATTTCTAATCTGAATTTCAGAGAAAAAGCAATTTGTTACTCTCAGACGTTCATGTGATGAGGGGATCCACCAGGTGCGTGACAAACAGGTATGTTTTCTGTACAGCATATTCAAATTCCTCCAGTACTACTTCACTTCTCTCCCCAAAGCACAAACAGTGGTAGCTGTGCCTTAAACATAGACCAAGCCTATACCAAACTTAGTTGAGCTTGAGGAGAAACTATGTTCATGTCCTTGTGCATTTGGGTTTTTTTATGATTCCTCTGTCAGACTTTTTACCCTGCTGACCCTGAGCAAATTTGTCATGGCAAGTTGGACATCTGGTTTTACAGGCTTGGGAAAAGTAAGCAACACGAGACTAGGAACAGAGAAGCAGAACACTGGATTATAAATGGCAAAATCCCAGAAGCTAAACTCAAGGAGGGGCAGAAAATGAAACACTAACACAATATGAAAAGAGGCATGCCATTTAAATCAACATTGTAAAGGGGCAGTCTACTATGGTAACATGGGAAATTTTTCTATCTCTCTTTTTTACTTTGTCTTTAAAGGATTTTGTTTCTCTGAATATGAGAAAATTGCATGTTTCTGGAATAGGATTCCTTGATATGATGGTATTCCAGTTACTGCCCTGAAAGTAAAGTTTGTGCTACAGGATAAGCAAATTACAGTGTAGAAACTGAAGCAATCTGGGCCATATAGGATGTATATAGGAACTATTTCCTCCAGTGTAATAATATTTTTTGTCCAAGGTATATTTCAAAGCTTATGTCCACAGCAAGATAACAATGCTGCAAATTTAGTAGGTCTTATAATTTCCAGCTGAAGTGACAACCATAAACAAAAAAAAAATTATCCCTGACAACATGCTGACACTACTGGCACATCAGTCAGCTCTGATATGCTGATCACAGGGCCCACTGATCAGTTTCAATATCCTGCCAGGAGCTGATGTATTTGTACTAAACCATTCAAATATGCTCCCTTCTCTCTGCACAAGCTGGATGCTGTTAGGCAGCAGCTTCTCTTCCCCAGTCCCCCTCCTCCTCAAGAAATATCTAGCATGCAGAGGTGCATAAGGCCTGGCCTAGTTGTCACTTCTTATATCCTGGTGCTAGGGCCATCACGAGAGGAACTCATCTGGAAGAAATTACTCTTCAGGGGCTGCTGTGTTTTGCATTGTTTTGAATTGCTAAGGTAAAAATACTTGGAGTGTGCTGTTCCTGCGGTCTCTCTGAGCTCTGGGTATCTTATTTCAGGTGCCATGAGCAGTGCTGGCTAAGTAAGCATGAACTGCAGCATCTGCTTTGCTCTCTGGAGAGGTATAGCCCTGAATAAGTTCCCTCTCTATGACAAAGCATTAGGGTAGGTTGGTGTTGCCTGAGCTAAGTCTCCCCCTGGAACTGCTCATGGTGGGGTTGCTTGACAGATGTCTATACATAGTGCATATCAGCTGAGAAAGTTTCCTGCCCTGACCACAGATACCAGAGTAAGTATGCCATATAAATTGTGCAAATTACAGATTTGAAATAAGAGCTTTAAAGAGCAATAAGCAACCTCAGTATAGTCAAGTCAATGTATTTCAGATTAGTTTTAATAAGCAGAGAAGATATAAGGAAGGGACAGGGACAATTTAAAAAAAAATCTTTTGAGGATTAGGGAGTGAATCATATAGTCATTTAGGTTCAAAAAGACTGAGATTTGTTTAAAAAAATCGAATTACAGGGAGGACCAAACCTGGTAACCTGGAAATCCTGCAACATTGACAAGCACCACATAAAACTATATAAAACATTCTCATAAAAGGTAATGTGCTCTCCTGCATATTGTACAGGACCCAAACATGAAGACTTTGGAACGTCTCTTGAGCACAGCACCAGGGGAAAATAAATTATGATCTTCTGGGCTCATTTTATATCCCAGTTTGTTCTTTTCCTCACTCCCTTAAATATTTTCACCTTATACTTTTATTTTCATCTCAGTTTTCACCCATCTTTCATGCTTCAAGACTTAAAATAATCTCTTTTAAGAGGAGACCTCCTTGATAGGCTGTTTATATGATGGGTTTTCCATAGACTGATTTCATACACCATCCTCTGAAGCATCTAATCCTAGTTTCTAGCAGAAACAGGATGCTAGGTGTCCAAGGCAGTGGCACAGATCAGGTATGACATTTTTTATATTGGTTGTGCCCTCTTGCTACTTTAATGCCCATTTCCTTGAATTCCTGTCTTCTCCCATTCAGTCTTCTGTAAATTCTCTCCTTTTTCAACCTCCCTCAGTTCAGTTTAATTTCTCACTTCTATTTTCTTTTCCTCTATTCCATCTTTCAAATGTACACAATGTTTATATTTTTGCTGCTGTGACCAATAGCCTAATGATGATTAACTTCAATTTAATTTTACATCACTGGATGTAATTTTCATCATGCTGTTGAGAGAAATTAATGCACTGAGTCTCATAATCACTGTCCATGAGCAGAGCAGAGCATTTCAGGACTCAATGCTTGTCCCAAGCATGCATTTCTCAACACATTCATTTCCCAACAGAACCCATATTTATCAGCTTTCAGGACATCTCTTCAAGCCTCTAATTTCTTGGCATAACAGTGATGGTATATCTTCAAATTCAATATTTCCTTAGAGCTGATGGCCTACCTATAGCCCGGGTTACCCTGTGTTACCTCTGTTTTTTTACCTCAGTCTGAGGCAGTCTCCTCACACTGTCACTGAATGAGTTATTCTGACCAAATTAAGACACTTAGAGTACAGTTGTTTATATCTAAGCAGGTCATCCAAGGGTCCCATTGTAAAAATTTTAACCTATAAGTCATCTCATCCCAATTTAGACATCTGAATAGTCCAATGATTTGCAGCCTAAAAGCTTTCTGAGCTGAGATAGAAGCAATGAATCCCACCTACCTACTGAAATGGAATGGGATGAGGAAGCTGATGCCCTTGGCTTAAGCTAAGCATAAAACCCAGCTACTGTCCTTTATGAAGAAAGGTCATCATAACTCTCTGTGTAGGCATTCAACTACTATCCAGAATGAAGGGACGTGCAAGGCATGTGGTGGATGAGCTGATTTTGGCTGGCCATGTTTTTGCATGTTAATGGTAGGAGGCAATGAGGAGTTGGAAGGATGCGTGAGACAGCCAGGTCAGGCACTGAGAGCATGTCCAAAGGGACAGACATGATGGGTAGGTACTTTGGACTGAATGGTGGATGGGAAAATCTTGGGAATTTGGTCATATTTCAGTGTGTTCTACCTCTGCTTTTCTGAAGGAAACAGGACTTTGTGAGCTTAACACTTGGGCTCACATCAAAGCCTGGTTCCACCTAATTTTTCTCACCAAATGGAACATCACGCAGTAGCATTTTGAGCCATTAGGGTCCCCACTGAGACTGTGTGGTTGCCTTCAGTATCGATCTTTCAGATCCTGAACCAACAATGAGCCCTGCCATTTGTCTGACACCATAGGAGTGTATCATCCTTTGCAGGAAAACTTATTAGCATGTTTACTTTCACTTTCTGAGCATCAAATATTTATTAACAGCATTCTGATATTCTGGATTACCATGTTTTTGCACATGTACTACACCAGTTACTGACAAACAACTGAGTTCTCCTAATGATGATTATTCTGGGACATAAACACATTTCTCTAAATCTTCTGAACTATATTTTCTCAGCCTTTATCGATGTCTGGGAAGTTGAAAATCACATTGCTTTTAATAAATGACACACAATTTCTTTTGTGTTTTGGTGAATGCAAAGGATCCATAAGTTCTTATGCCTTCTGCTGTCCAAGCTACGATGGAGCTCAACCTGAGGATCCAGATTGTGGAAGGAAAATAGCACATGACTGGAAGGAAAAGAGCACAAAAATAGCATCAGAAGAAAGCTTTTCACTTTGAATTTTCTTAGGCTGCGTATGTCTCCAGTAAATAGAAGTGGCACAGCCAGCCTGGACTCTCTCTGGCCAGCCAAACAGAAATTAATAGGAACTCCTTTATTGAGTAAGGGTATTGGGAAAATCAGTGTGCATATAGGAGCAGCAGAACCAAGAGAAAGGCAGGCCATAGGCCCTGGATTAATACATGTCAGGTAGGTTACATATGAACCAGTGTCTGAGGAAATGGAGTTGAACATGCTTTACTGGGAGACCACAACTGGGAGCAATGGGAATATCTTGGAAATGTCCCCCAGTACACAGGCCCCAGATATGCAGCACTGGCACACAGGGTCACAAGCCAAGACTGATCCAAGGAAGCATCCAAATGGTGCTCAAAAAACACTGGATCTTTCAGGGGAGAAGTCTGCACGTCACATAAGTAAAAGCTCCTATCTGAGGCAACCTTCTGGGCTCTACATGCAGTCAAATGAGGACTGCTCCTGAAAAAAAAAGCAGTATAGCCTAAAAAGGATATTCTGACTTTTTTCCTTGAGCTGTCTAGAAAGAACAGGAAAACTTATATACCAATGTAGGCATCTATGTAACTATAAGCAGTTTTAACACAATCTATTCCTTACTGGGTGCCATTAAGGGGATATTGGGCACAACTGTCTGGCCTCTGGCTGCCCTACTTAACTTGCTGCTTCATAAATATTTTTATTATAGAAGAT
The DNA here is from genome assembly GCF_965178545.1 of Coloeus monedula. NCBI lineage: Eukaryota > Metazoa > Chordata > Aves > Passeriformes > Corvidae > Coloeus > Coloeus monedula. Next base: position 91,918,404 of record NC_138783.1, read on the forward strand.
TATTTAGAAGATATTGTCATGCACCAGTGTCATCTGGGGGAAGCCAGCGCTGCTCTGCTGCTGTTGCACATTGCACCAGGCTGTTTGCCATTTTTTCACAGAACTTGGTTTATCTTGTGGCATTTTCTTACCAGTATAAAGGATTTTTTTTGCCAAATCAGTATCTGTGATGGCCTGCCTCATGCTAACTTGTTTTATATGTTTCTTTTAGGGGGAAAAAAAAAAAAGAGAGAAAAAAAAAGTATGTGTAGCTATAGTACAATAGAATGTATCAATGAATTTAGGAGTGGGAGTTTTCTTCTTTGCAGAAGAGAGCAGGTCTCTCTATTCTTCTAATATATGTCCAAGTGGAAGAAAGCTCCAGATGGCTGATGATTAGACTTGTTTGCTAAAAATTGTCTATGCCTTTAACAGTTGCAAATTCATCATTTTCAGGCACAGTTATACTCCTAAAGACCTATGATCAGCTTATTTGTGACAACATGGAAAATGAAAGAGGTGCATAGAAAACTCATGTGGTTGCACTATCAATTATCTCATGGTGCTCTTTGGATACTTCTTTGCTTACAAAACATGAGGATTGCATAGCAAGAATTTTTTTGCCTGCTACTTTTCAGTAAACCTGTTACTGTAACATCCCCAGCAGTTTGCACTGTATGCTTAAAGAACATTTTATCCTAACACATAAGAATGCCCTTTGGATGGGAAAAAAGTCACCTTATGAGCACCTTACTTACTAAAATCATTTTTGCTCTTCATATCTCTTACATAGTCATACTTTATCTAAAAATTGCAATCATGATGTGTGGTATCTCTCTATTTAACATGGAAATTCTTCTCTCACAGTTCAAGGTCAAGAAAGACATTCCAGACAATGACTGAAAGAGAATAGTATAAAAATGCTACTGATTTTGATTTTCAGAACTGATCAGCTTTTTAAAACTGTAACAGCAATTTATGTGGTGTTTCCAGTTTACTAGAAGTTAAAATTGATTAGCACTTTTTGAAAAATACTATGCTAATCAAGGTAAATTAACTAAAGAAATTCCTTAATTGCTAGACTGTTTACCATTTCAGAGGTGCTTTAAATAAAACCAGTTTAGGAAACATTTTCTGACAGCAGATCAGCTAAAACTATTACTTGCACTGGGAAAAGATAATTTTTTCTGTTATTCTTTTTCACATGTGAATTGTCATATCCTTTCAGTAAATAACAATCCTAGTCCATATTGCTCTATTGGATATTTATTTTCCTTTCTTGCACTTTTCACTTCAAGACTTGTTTATATTCATCCTGATAAGTAATTCTGTGTGCTACCACCCTACCTGCTACTCCAGTACAGTACAGAGGAATAATGCATGGACTACAATCTGGAAACCTAAGCCTGCCACAACAATTAGAAATAGTTCCAGTAGGACTGATAGTCTTAACAAATCTACCTTCAGACTCCCTTCTGAGTGCATATTTTATTTTCTAGAGATATGTATATAGCTTTAATGGGGAAAGACTCATGGACATTATTTTTACTTAAGGGTGAAATTCAGACACACATAAAAAATGTATTAAGTCAAGTTAAATGAATTTTCATATTATTTCACAAGAGGTGGTGGAGATGAAATCAAATCTTCATTGTCTGTGAGAATGCTTCAACTCTGATGATGGCGAGTGAGATCTACCCTAAGCTCTGGCCCTGTGGCCCCTTCAACAGCATTTTCTCCCAACCATCCCACATTCATTTGGGAAGGGGATCATCTCAGGTGAAGTTAGCTCTGAGGACATGCAGCTGCATAGGTTAAGGTATCACCTCTCAGTTATGCACACACACTGGAGATGCTGAGCTGAAGTCTGCTTCATCTTTTGCTCAGTTCTTCAACCCCAGAAAAAAAGTTCTGCATAAATAAAAGTATGTAACAGAGAATTGCACAAACAGACTCGAGGCTAGAGCTCTTTACATGACAACATAAATTCTTGTCTGCAGCCCACAACACCTCCAAGAACAGAGACCACAGTCTCTGCCAAAGCCCTCCTAGCAATGCTGGCACCACTGCTTGGTTCTGTTTAAGCCAGATGCTTCTTATTTAAGAAAGCTATTGGAAACATATAACATAACTAAGAAACTAATGTTATCTGTGTTATTATCTGGCCAAGCTAGACAGAACTCAAGGCTGGTTTTCTTTAGGAGTGGGCTGGAATTCCTGATTTTCTGAGGGAGATAGTAAGTGAAGTTGGAGGACTATAGTTAACTTAGTGGGGGGAGATGTGGCTGTGAGGTTTTTCATCAAGTGAAACTTTGTCAGGGTGATGTGACACTAGAGTAAAAATCTCCTGCTGGAAGGGAGGAACCAGAATTCACAGGCAAAAGGAAGGGGGATACCTATGGATAAGAAATTATTTTAAATCCTGAAGTATTTTTGTATGTCTATTTGCCCTTTTTATATCATCCGATCTGCGTTTGCACAATGGTTCGGATATCACTAAACATATGTAGATCTATGCAAATCTGCAGACACCTGGCTTGTGTTCTGGTGGTATTGCCAGTAATGCAGATAGCTTGGTTAGAAAAGTTAAAACCTAATAGCAATAGTTCTGTGTACCCACAATCCCTACATTTCTGTTTTCCTTTCCTCTCCCCTCTTGTTTGTGAAAGGCTGCCTGCCTTGCCTGCCTTTCTTCAGACCGTTTCCATTTCCAGTAAGGAGCTGTCTAGTGTGAGAATCCTACCTCTGCTTTCACATACCCTCCGCCCTCCACAATATGCAACAGTGTTGAGATGGTTTTGGCAAGATATATATTTTTTTCTTTATACCTTTTCAATCTTGTTTTCTCCAGACTGTCCCTCTTTCCCTTGAGAAGCCTTCCAGCCTAAAAAAAAAAAAATGTAGTCCTTACAAAAACCAAAACACAAACAAAACAACAAAGCCTTGAGAATTAGATTTTGGGAAAGTAAAAAGTATGTGCAGTGTGATAACTAAGAATGGGCAGCTACACTGTGTGGCAGAGATTGCAAGCTGGTTGTTTTTCTTATGCTCATACTGATTGTAGTTATCTTTCCAGTTTCTCACGCCTCATAAATTATATACCGCTGCAAACTCTGCCAGTTGGAATTTAGAATTTGTCCCTTTACCACTGGGAGAAATTGAACAATTAATGAAGCAGTGACAACTGGTGCTTCCTCCCTTCCTGGGGAAACAGGGACAAAACCTATCCAATGTGGATGCAATATTCAGTTACTAATACCTCCATGTGAAATTCCTTGGGCCTAGATCTGAAAGAAGAGTAACCCATTTTAATATTGCATTTCAAAATGTTTTTACAAAAAACAGCAAAAAAAATAGGATGGTGAGGAAGCCATCCTGCTCTCCAGTTCCCCTGGGTGACAAACATAACCAGGGCTTTTGCTGTTCTCTGTTTTTCGTTACAGCCACGCTCCAGAGACACATGCTCCGTGCTGCTGTAAATAGACTGCTTCAAATGTCAGACCTGATTTACTCTGTTTTTTGGAAAGAGAACAAAGAAAGTCAGTTTTTGAACCCAATAATGACAATAAACAGCAGTTGTTCAAAAATAGCCCAGACGAGGGACTAAATAAAGAGGGTGCTGCTTCTGCAGTTAACCATTATCCATACTATTCCTACTAGCTGTTACTCATAGTGTAAGCACTTCCATGGGCATTAACAGTGTCACAGCTTGTCAAAAAGTAGCCTTATGAGCCAAGCCTTGAAGAACAAAACACTTGTGGGTCCTAAATTTCCACTGCAGTGACGATAAGTGTTGCAGTTTAATCCCAGCTGGCAACTAAGAACCACATTACTGCTCTCTCACACAGCCTCCTCCCTGCCCCCAGAGGGGACGAGAACTGGAAAGGAAAGCTAAACCCCATGGGTTGAGATAAGAACAGCTTAAAAATTGAAGCAAAATATAATTATAAACATGCTAATAATATTAATAACTGTAATTATAAAGAGAGGGAGAGACAATAACAGGACCCAAGAGAAAAAAGCGATGCACATTACAATTGCTCACCATCTGCTGACCAATGCCCATCCCATCCCTGAGAAGAGATTGGTTCCTTCTGGGTAATTCCCCCAGTTTACCTACTGGACATGATGTTCTATGATGTGACATCTTTAACCAGTTTGAGACAGCCGTACAAACTGTTCTCTCTCCTTTTTGTGCCCCTCCTCACTGACAGAGCATGAGGTGCTGAAAAATCCTCAATTAAGGGTAAGCACTACTTAGCAACTGTCAAACGTCAGTGTGTTATCAGCATTATCCTCATACTGAATCCAAAACACACCACTGTACCAGCTACCACAGATTAAAGTAACTCTGTACCAGCCAAATTCAGGACAATGAGAAATGTGACTGTTCTGAAGCATACATGGTAAAACCGAACAAAATCTGCTAACTCGGATGTCACATTTTCAAGCAGAGTTCTCTTTGAATGCATTTGCGTGGCATAACAGGGCTGTGCAAGGTTATCCAGGCTAGTGTAGACCCTGGAAGTAGCATGACGCTGTTCAGGTCTCCATCAAGGTGAACATACCCTCCTAATGCAGCTATGTTACTTTCAGCAACTCAATATTTCACCTTATTTTTAAACCTAGAAAGCCATATTTAGAATTTAGTAGTTTTACTTATATAGACCCAATATAGATGTGTCTCAGAAGCCTGTGTTTGGATTCCTGTTTTTGAAAATCTTGCCTGCAAGGTTTTGCACCAAAAATTGAGTACTAGTCAAACTATCCTATTTACATATGCTAAAATAGATTTACTCCTGTAATTATGCAAGGCATCATGCAACTCAGTGTTTTCAAACAGGTTACATCCTATATAAAAGGGGGGGTGTACTCTAAAAAAACATGAGGAAACTGTAATAAATTAAAGTGAAAGTGAAACGTTGTCTAAATTCTCATGCATGGAGCTGCTTCACATTTTTGCTTGCTGCATCTCATTCTTCTGTGCTTATTCAAAGCTTGTACCTTCCTAGGAATGAAAGCATCAGCCCCAGAACTGGAAATTTCATGGAAAAAACCTTAATGGTAACATCTTTTGAGTGTCCTTTTGCCACCAGCAGCATACATGTTTTTTCACATGGTGTGTACATAATTTTCTACAATGTCTAAACAATGCACCACAGTTGACAATCTTGTTCCTGTTAATTGCCAGATTCTCACTTTCAGGGCTGCATAAATCTTCTCAATAAAAAATCACAGCTGATGCTGTCAGGTTGAGAACCTCACAGCATAATTTTAGGGCCAACTCAAACACAAATTACCCAGTGTTCACACTGGTAGCTCCTTATTTTTTTGCTTGTTTGTTTGCTCTGGATCTGTGGAATAAGAGCTTTGGATTTGTTCTGATATGTTAGTGTTTATTGCATGTACAGGGCCACCAATTTCTGAACCACTTGGCTTGAGAAACTGTGCTGTGAGTAAAGTCCCTCTTCTTGCTTCTGGCCCTGCCTTACTGCTGCCTGGACTCTGGGCACTGCACACCAAAATGTCACCAGGGACACCACAAGAAAAATGATTTCTGTTTGGCAACTATTTCTTTGTTAAACAACAGTAGTGCTAACCCCACCATACCACTTTTTCATATATATAGTTTCATGCATTCTAAAAAAATTCTATCTCCTCTAGTTCAGAGTTACCTCCAGTTGCCTGGGCCAAAACACTGCATGTCTTGACTTCTATTGCAGCCTGATGGTTCTGGGCAGGCATGGCAAGCAAAATCACCTCCATCCTCTTCGTTTTGCACCCCCTCAGGTGCAAACTTTCTGTGTGTCTCAGCAGGTCTGGTACTCTTGCTGGTATCAAACATCTTGGTTTCCGTGTCTCTGGAGGTGTGTCTGTCACATAAGCTAATGCCACAGCTCTCACCTTATGCTTAATGCAAACCTCAGCCTGTGAAAAGCAGTGCCTTTTTTTCATCCTCACTGCCAAGCCCTACTGGGGAATGTGGGAGACAGAGAGAACCCTTGCCACTCACTTTGCAGTACAGGGTGCTCTTGGCCCCACGGAACTCCCAGATTCTGCTGCTGCAAAAGGGAGCCTGAATATAGTGGGATCCCACCACCACCCATGAGGAACACATAGGACTTCAGACCCTCCTTAAGGCAATACGAAAAATAGAAAAACTAAAATCAAGGCAAAGAGGTGTAGTTCGATGCTGCCTTCAGCATTCCTGTGGCTCAGATAGGTGTCTCGCTGTGCCACAGAACTGAGGTCTTCTGGCCCAAGGCAGCTTGTGTTAGCACCACTCCTGTCTGGGCCAGCCCTCTTCCCCTGTGAAGTCACTGGACCCTCAGTGAGGCGCTGCCCCTGGCTGGTGGTGTGTGTGTGCAGTCCCACACACCCAGCCTTCACGGGCTCTCTGGCTTCAGCAGCCTCCAGGTGCCTGGTATGTTTAAAAGAGTACCCAGGACTTGGAAAGACATTGGGCTGATGGTTCAACTGAACAAAGCTCATCTCACCTCACTGTGAGCCAAACGAGCAATTAGTACCAAAAGTACCTCATTATTTTTATTTCATTTTAATGCTCAAGCTTATCCCCTTGATCCTTTGAATTACAAAGGAATTGTGGAGCTTTATTGAACTGTACCTACCATGAAGCCTTTAATGATCTCCTTCTAGGCACCCTTCATCATAATCTGTCTAGAGACAAATCCCCACACAAAGTTCCATCTTCAAGTAGCAGGTATTCCTAGCCTTCCTATGAAGTCTATCAGGATGCTCTGGTGAAGCTTTCTGGGCTTCTGTTGCCAGAGAAACTTATCAAGGGAAAAATATGAGCCTCAAGAAGTGGGACACTCCTATTTACTGTTCTTTCATTTGAGGCAGGGGGCGAGAAATGGTGTTTGTGTGCACTTCTCTTTATCTCTGTGAAGCATCTATTCCCTGAGATTATTTTGGCTAAGAATTTCTTGCAGTTGTTTCCCAAATACTTCGGTCCTTTCCGTCTAATAAATTTCACACAAGCAGGGCTCAAATCCCTTAAATATATTTGCTCCTGGAGTTTGTAAACATCTTTCTGAAGAATGTTTTTGTTTTGTTTGGGTTTAGGGTTTGGGTTGGTTTTTTTCAGTTCCTCATTTCATTTCATTTCATTTCATTTCATTTCATTTCACAATTGTTCAAACCTTGTTAGCTGCAGCCTTATCAGATGAAGTTTTTTCTCACGTCTACTGAGATAAGCAGATCTGTTTTCTTCATTGGTTTGTTGGTTAGACAGATTGGCCTCCACTGTGTAGTGGACAGTGAGTGCTTGGGAATAGCTTCCATGCACTAGTTAGTGAATGGAAACACAGGGATTTGAACTATTAGTACCATTAGTTTTGCAAGCAACATTATCTGTATTCCATGTTTAAATGAATGGTGTTGGCACTGCAAGATGATGAGTTAAAGGTAGTATAGTTTTTGCTCTTAAATTCCCTTAAAAATCCCCTCTCCCCCCCCACCCCGAGAGCAGAAGGCTCGGATTTGCTTGCTAATGGTTCTTTTCCATGATCTCGGATGTGTTCATATGATGATATTGTAGCTGGAACAATGGGAGTAGACAAAGTTTATGAGTGCTGTATACCAATGGGCCACTCTGGTTCTATATGGATCCTGCACTAAATACAGAAAGATTGTTTGCTGTGGAAAACAAAGTAAAAGAATAATTCTGTCACTGAAAATAATTTGAAAATATATTGAAAATACATTGAAATTATATTGCTGTACCAAGCATCACTTTCTGTCATATGCTCATTTTTTTCCAGTTTAACAGCTTTCACCCTTCTTTGTTCATTCTAGGATGAGCCATCTTCTCCAGCCTTCTTCAAACCACTAAGAAGCAACTCAAAGTTTGTCTGAAAATCCAGATGGAAGATTACAAAATCTTGAGTGAGATGGATGAGTAATGCAGCTTACATGTCTAAATCACTCAGCAATCCAAATTCCATGCCACATGTTACTCCTTAAGCTAGTCAAAAGCAGTTTCCTTTTTTTTTTTTTTATTAATTCAGTCTAAATGCCTTTAATAACTTCAGAGCTGAAAAGAAAGAGCACTGCTGTAAACAGTATTTTGATTTCATCTGACCTTTGCATTATGAGATCAGCTCTTAAGATACATTATCTGAAAATTTGATGGTCCTTAATTTTTTGCTCAAACACACCTGGCAGTGGGATATTGAGCTAGAAAATCATGTTTAGGAAATTCAAAGGGGATCTTCAGTGAAAATAAGGGAGTACGTTGTTTCTATATTGCTCTCTGTAGTGCCTTAGAAAGCATATTTCAATGGTGCTTGCCAATGCTTGCTTGCTTTGCACACCATTCTCATAAAGAAATTAAATTTTCATTTTTGAATATAACATTGCACCTACTTACAATTTCTAAAACTATGTTCTTCAATTTGCTAGCACAAAAATACTGATCCTATAAGCTTCAGCAATATCAGGTTATGTCTGTGGGGAGTTCGATCATTAAATAAGCTCTCTTCTGTTGCTGAGCAATTTCACCATCAAATGACTTTGTTTAATGCTGTGAAAGTGGCCAACCATACTGTGTCACTCAAGAGAAGAGGAAATTTGCAGTCTGGAAGTATAGGGAGTGGAGAATGACACGTTACAATTATTTCCCTGGAGCTTCATCGGTGGGTTTGTGGATAACCATAGAGGTAAGAACTGCTGCCTCCTGGGATCTGATCTCAGAAGCACTCAACAGGGACATTTGGACTCTGCAACAGGAAGCAACTTGACACCAGACATGCCCCAAAAAGAAGACTGAAACAGCAATCTCAACAAATGGGACAGCCAGCTTTCCTAAATGTAGGGAAAAGAGATGAATGGTTTTTAATGTGCCAGCATCAGGGTGATTGCTCTAATAATAAGCTCTAGGGAGTTGTTTGAATCTCTAGCAAGAAGACAGCAGCTTGGAAAAGAGTTCTTGGGAGTTTTCTTCTGTGCTGAGTCTTGGCTTGAGTCACCTTATTGACCTCTGATTGAATGCAGGTAAAAGACAATAGGAATTATGAGATGAGGGGATCTGGATTTATCTTCAGGCATTTCACAACAATTCCATTTGAACAAACTGGAGGAGATCTTTTTGCATCTAACTATTTGAGTTTTCTTTTTAAGACTGCTATCATAAATTAGGCTTTTAGTTGAGCTAGAGAAGTGGTCAGCTTTATTCTTTCTCAGCATAAAAAAATAATTTTCAGTGAAGTTTCTGTGTTGTTTTTTCAGACTAGTACTTTAACTCTTCTCCCTGTCCTGTGTTGGACTATTGTAACTTGTATTGTCCCCTCAGTGTTCCCAGTGGAGAATAAGACAAGTAAGGATGTAGAACAGCTGTTCTGTACACGCTCCCTGTCCCCTGAAACAGCCCTTGTCTACTCTGTTCTGTCCCTACAGCCAGGTTTAATGCCCCTGGAGTGGATGGAATTCATCATGAATCAATTCAATGAATGATATTACTTCAGCTGAGAGTAGGTTTTTGGCTCTTTAAAGGGGGCACAAATTATTATTATTATTAAATTTTGTTAAAATATATTTTAATAAAAAATATACTAAATAGGAAGATAAGAGCATGCAGTACTCCAAAATCTGCTCCTGTTTCACACAGCCTGTTCCAGTCCAATGCACCAATTTTGGTTTGGGACATAAAGACAGCAGTATCATGGATTGTTGTTTTGATTGTTTTATGCTGAAGGTGCCAGATGTCAGTGATGTGGGTGAGTTTCTGGACAGAAAGAAATATCTGGAATAATATAGCTTGTTAGGGCACTTGTCAGCTCACCACAGATTCACCTTATCAATTCAACTGTCAGAAACAAACACTTACTGCAGTCAGTTTTGTGCAGCTGATAGAACTGTCAAAGAAATTGGTATTTCTCAGTATTCTTGATGTAATTGCCACATACATTCCCAGACACTGATACCAGAAATGGTATGCTAAGTCTTTTCTTCAGACTTGGATGAGAGCATTATATTATGTGTTGAGAGGATCAACAGTAGAGGGGGGAACAGAAGTTTTCTGAGACCACTGCACCAGTCTTGGAAAGCATCTGGAGCCTGCAGGTGCTTCTACGCTCAGTACTCTGAGGGAAATGCTCCCCAGTATCACTGGCACCATCCAGTCGTCTGAGGCTGATACTAAGAATATCACTTAGTGGTATGTGGGGAAAACTCTTTCACAGGAGCACCTAAAGGCTGCAGGCAAGAACTGTGTACGTGCTGACTGTGTGGGTATCGTGCATATAAGGCACAGCCTCTGTCCTCACTATGCTGTATAAGCACGGAAGACAGATGAAGGGTGCATAGATGGAAGGGGAGGCAGAAATATTATCTCTCTTTTGCAGACAAGGATACATACAATCTGAAGGTCTGAACACTAGCAAATGAACATCAGGGTCAGATTCCCAAAAAAAAGGAATTGTTTACCAATATTTTCCATTTTCCAGTAGCATTGTTTAAGACATTCATGAAGAGAAAGGAATAGAGACGCATCTGAATGAAAATTCTTAGGTGTTGTGGCAATGTATTAAAACACAGTGCATTTGTCAAGTACAAAATGCAAGTAGCCAATGCTGCAGTCAAATGCATTTTTCCAAGGAATCAGCTGCTTTCTTATTGCATTTATAAAACATATCTCCATGGAATTATATTTTCTGAGACATGAATCAACACAACATATGTTAGAGTTCTTCAGCTTTGTTTTCATAATGAAAAGAAGCTGCTTTAATAGCATCTGTTGTAGTGCTAGGAACGTATCCTGCCACAGATTCTTAGTGGAAAAAACCACCAATTGCAAGTCAAAGAACTCAGATCCAGGTTTAAAGGAATGGGATGTGATTATGCCTACTGTTACCTAGTTATCTGTTCTGCTCTTTTTCCTGTCTTTAATTATTTAGCAGTTAACACAGAAATGCAGTAAAGGAAACACTCAAACTCAGTATTATTTCTGGATACAGACAGTCTTCTTTAAACCAGCAAGGAGTTTTGACTGCAAAGTCCTATTGAAGTAATTTTTTTTTCATTTAGGATAGTAGCTTTACTTTGCTGCAATTGTCTTCTAAAATATACATTACAGATTATCTTCCTTTGAGAGAGTAGCAAAAGGAAAACTTGTTGTACTGGGACTTGGTAAACTGCCTCTAATCTAATTTATATTACAGGGCACCAATTACTCGGGAATTCGTATGCTACTAAATGTCACTTCCACTCTTCCTAGCAATGACAAAAACCATTTGAAATTCATTCTAATCATGAGAATGCTACACTGAAAAATCTCCTTAATGTCCCCTCATAATCCCCCTGCTAACTGCAAGATTATGGCTTTTCAAGGTCCTTTCACCTTTCCCACTGCTTTACAGTAGAAGGAGGTAGCAGATGTTTGGATTTTGAGTTGTTTCTCTGGGGCCAGAAATAAAAAGGCAATGACAGAACTTCTGAAATGTTTTCTCTCTTTTTGACCCTGCCAAGGTGCAAGGAGTCACACAAAAAGGAATAGTTATGATCAGGAGATTGCATTAGGCTTTTACACACTCTAAATACTGTGCTCAATATTTCATATTTCCATGTAGCTTGATAGACATAAATGTGTGCAATGAGTGGAGATGTGATGCTTGTTTCAAAGAGCTTTGGTCTAAGTTATAACCACGGAGATTTCCAAGGAAAGGGGGAAAGATAGAAGATGTGTGAGTACAACAGTGAGGGCTTTTAGGGTAATAAACCATGGATTACACTGGTCTCTGCTTTCTTGGTTTGGTTTTGCAATTCTTAAAAGAAGAACTGTAGTCAAGTAATGCAAACAAAAGCCACTGCTGGCAGTGGGAATACTCTTTGAAAACCCCTGTTTGTTCAGTAGACAAGGATATATGGATCTTTACGCTTTAGTGATGGAAATTGAAATGCCTGGATTGATACATTTTGCTATATATAAAAATAGATAGGGGAAATAGAAAACTTTGACATATAAAAGGATGATAAACTAGAAATATAATTTAAAAGAACTCTGCCAGTGCTTGAATATCTGGCATTTTCTGCTTCATGAATTGTAATCTTTGATGGGGGGCAGGGAGGAGAGCTCATTTCCAGTCAGAGAAGTAACAGAGAGAATTTCTAATGAAAACCCAGGTTGGCTTGAAGGTGTGTTTAGATCTCCCTGGCTCACGCTGGCAAGGTCTGAAAATTATTTTTTCAGCAAGATCTTAGGGCTGTGCCTGGTCATCCTCCAAAAACAACTCCCCTAGGGCTGCTAGTGAGGATGGAGTAAGCCACTGCCTGTGACACATGCTGACTGCAGGTTGACACAGTCAGATCAGCCCAAGCACAAGCAGCACCTCCTGCCCACCACTTACCAGGGTATCTGCTCCTATATGGCTGTGTGGGTTCACAGTCACAAGTAGGGTGGTCTTGTCTGTGAGACAGCTAGTCCCTTCTACAGGAAGACACAAATAGTTCCTGCCTTCTCACATTTCTGTGAGAAGGGAGGGGAGGCAGATTTCTTGTGACATGGGTGAGGCTCTGCAGAGTATACACTGCCCATGATAAACACAGATTTTTCCTATCAGCAAAGATGCTTTCCTGGTTTCTTTTTCTTGTGCTGGGTTGCATCATCCTCACAGAGCAAACTTCCAATAGGCAGAAAGGTCATGGCATCTGGCCCCTGGTGAAAAATCCCTGGCATTTCTCTACTACCCTGACCTGATATTAAGACGTTTTGAGAACATCCTGCCATGCTGATAGCAAACAGATGACAGCAGAGTTCACTTACTAAAATGAGTGTGGTCAGGGCTGAATTTGATACAAGGATGTAGCACCAAGCTGGAGAGCTACCTGTTCATGCTCATCTTCACACTGGAATTCTTCTCACTGAGCTGTTTTTCCTCTTTCATACATCCAAGCAGATGTTGAAAGCAAAACAAACTTAGAAAAAACAACACTCAGCTGTATTCAAGAGTATTCTAGAAAAGACTTATGTAGTTAATGGAAAAAAATACAAAAGAACCTCAACAATGGCCCCCCAAACATATATGGTTATCACTTCCCCACTGCCCCCAGAAATTATTATTCTCTATATTACACCCCAGTATGTACTTAATGTACTAATTACTTAGTACTTAATGCACTAAGCAGCCCAGGTAAGGATGCAATTTTGACAACATTTTAATTTATTGATGAACGAAGGTTGACTCTGTCAACCTGGAACACGAGGCATACTCCTACTTGTAATTTCCATTGCTACATGTTATATAAACTCTATCAATCCCCTAGTCATTTGCACCCCTCACCATGGTTCTCCTGTCACCATAACATAAAATGACTGAGTTTCAGGAAGCAATATCTATTCTGTGCTTGGCTAGTCTCTGTTTCAATATTTGCTTGAAAGTTGTCCCTTAATAAACACTGAAGTCTTTTGAAAGGGGAAAAATAGTCAGCATCCCCCTTTTGACCTGTAGAAGACATGTAAATTTACTCATACTAACTGGAAAGCCACCACTGCAGACACAAAACCTAATTCTTTGAGCTATCATGTTTGCTCAGTAGCAAAGGAAACGATGTCTAGGGACACTGAGCAGCAGTTTCACATCACGAGTGTATGTTTTCTAAATAGAAGGAACAGCTAACCCCTCATAGCTATAAATACAGCTGTGTCACCTATGTATGATCCGATGCACAGCTGTAGCCAACAGAAGTGTGGACTGGACAGACAGTAACAAATGAGCCAGTGGCCCCATGTCCAGCTAGTCAGGCAGTCATCTCTTCTAGATTGGATTTATCCAACGTGGGAGTAGCTGTGGGTTCAGTTCAGAGGCAGCCGTTCTGTTAATGCTCTGTACTGCCAGAGAGAAACCTCGGCCTGTCCCTGGTTAACTCATTCCCACTTTTCAAACCAAAACACAGCCAGGTCCAAGGTACTGGGACCCTCAGATAACAGCATTATTTCAGCCTCTTGTTTCAAATGCCACTGCTCAACTAGGGCAGGGAGAGTTGTGACCTGACCTCTGCAGTGGCCTCTGTAATTTTCTGTGGAGTTCAATGAGCTTGAGTCATAGGATCAAGGTAAAGAAGAGGAGTGTCTGGGAGTGCTTTTTGCTGCATGTACTGAAAGGACCTACCTGAAGAGTGCCACTTTTCATGTGGATGACTAATAAAACATGTGATACAAGTGCAAACATCAGTATCTTGAGCAGTAAATGTGCATCTCCCAGCTTTTTGAACTTTTGAGCATGGCAAGTCTATACAATCAACACCAGAAACATGCACAAGAATATAAATGCAAATAAAAAGCACATGTTATCTCCTCTTTAGCTTCAGCTCTCATCCCTCTTCTGATAAAAGTTCTACATTTCAAATGCCATCAGTCTGCAGGAAGATACAGTTTTCTCTTTCTGAGCCTATTAACACATTCAACACTATAAAGGTGAGGCAGGGAGGAGAGGGAAACAAGAGAAAAACAATAGAAAACAGACAGAACAACACACAACCACTCTTCTTGCAGTTCTGAGAAGCATTTACTAATCTCATGTTCCGTAGAAAAATTCTGCTCTGTTTCAGGCACTCCTGGATGTACTTAGCATTGCTCTTGAGCCCGCAAAACATTCCTCATGGTTACCTTCGCATCCCAGCAATCCACAGAAGATTTTACACATTTATTACAGAAAATCCTTGAAATCTAATAGATCTTAAGCTGCACACGGGTTTTGAGTGTCCCCATAGCTACCGGCCACCCCCCTCCTGCCTTTTGCTGAGTTAATCTGCAGCTCTGCCAGCTGAGGGGACTTACCAAGGGCTTTTCGATGGGAGGAGGCAGTTGGGAGCTCGCACACACTGGAATAGCTGCTACCCAGTAATGAAGCAGGAACTGAGAAGTCTCACTCTTTCAGCAGCTATTCAGGTAGTGCTGCCAGCTTTTTCCAGCTCTCTGCATACACATACACGGGGCGGGGGGTGGGGAGAGTGAGAAGGGGGGGAGAGAGGGAGAGGCACAATAAACTCTGTCTATAATTATGAGAGCTCCTTTCTACAAATTGTAGCAGCAAGAGATCCCTTCAGCAGCCTTTTCAGCATGATCTCTTCAAAAAGGAGTCCCTTGCAAAAAACTGCATCCTTCCTACTCTCTTTCACTGTAAGAAAAATTAAAGCCAGCTCTCTCAGAGATTTAGTCATTGATGTATCATAGAGAGGTTATTGTTGATCAGAGTTTTATTTTTTTCTTTTTTATGATGAAAGTTTTATTATGAAATCTAGCCTAGTTTGCAGTCAAAAAGAGACCTGACTCTGCTCTTTATAAGGAACAGTCTCCCAGGAAAGCAGTTTAGATCAATAATTTCATGCATTTAATGACTGTATTTATGAAAGAAAGCATCCAGGCTAAGCAATTCACTAACTGGAAAGGTAACAGTTTAGTAAAAAAACATCACTGCCTTTTTGTGCCTGCATATATCATTAAAGGGAAAATGCAATACCACATGTAAATTAATAGAAGGATTTATAAAGGAATATTATTGTATTTGGCAAAGGAATCTGAAGGATTTAAAAAAGCTTAATCTCCAAGACAGATCCTTTCTTTTCAATTCTTCAGAATCCTATTCTTTAGAATTCTTGTTCTTTGAAGCCTTAAAATTATTTATCCTGTCATTACTTCTGATGTCACCTTTGATAAAAATGAGATAAAATATATCCTCTTCCTAAGTAAAAGAGGAAAGTGTTCTGGAATATTTCCCTCCATCAATCCATCTCTCTTTCTCCCACATGATCACCCATACACTCACCTAAACGCATGCAAAACACAATAGCAAATATATCAACTGAGGGGGCGAAATCACACATTTCCTTCAATTTACCAGCAGCCTCATTCCCCAGAAAGCAGTACCTTTGTCCAGATCTCGGTACAACTCCAATAACCACAGGGTCATCCGTAAAGCAGACAAAAAAAAAGGGTGAAGAAAAAATAAGTTGGATGTATGAATCTGACTTTGTCCCCATGAGTGACACAGGGAGCACCAGGGAGCCAGCTCGGTAGAGCCCCAGCATGACAATGACTTTAAGGACTGTTTCTTCATATCACCATTCAGAGGCATGAGGGGACCTTGTAACAAGGATGGAAATGGGAAGAAAAGAAGAGAAAATAATTGACAGAAGCCTATTAAAAAAAAAGGAGTCACAACTGAGAGTTGATGGTTCTATCTAAAACATGCTAGCACTCTGCAACGCTCCATGAAACCCTTGTTCAGCCTGCTATCATTTTTCAGGGGATGTTTTCACACACAGCTGCCCAGTTGTTAATCTCCAAAACAGGTACTTAATATTTAATTACTTTTAATCAAAGACAAGTTATTTTAGGGCCACTGTAAGTTTATTAGAAAATCATAAAACAGGAAGTGTACAGACAGGAGCTCCTTCCAAGGCTTTGAGTTGTCTCGGTAGCAGAAGAAGTCTTGAAAAGATGGAAATGTCTGTCTTTCATTGCTCCTGCCTTCTTCCTGCTCCGAGTGGATTAGGCAACGGGTGGTACTTACAACCTTGTGTTTAAACTTCAGACCAACACTCTCTGCCACCTCTCAGTCCTAAAGAAACCCCAATGCAGATGGCCACAAAGGCATGTGCAGTCACTGGAGGGCATAGACAGAGGCAGCCATGACTTTGAAGAACTTGTTTCTCTTGGTATAAAAAGCAGGGACTGTAGCCCATATATTGCAACACCTCGCTGGTTGCTCATTTGCTGTGGACGTTCACCCTTACAAAATACATGCTTCATCTCTCTATTCATCCTCTGGAGAGGTTAGGTTAGGACATTAGCAGGCTATGATACTCAAAATGCCAGAGAACTTCTCCCAAGGTCAGAGCTGTTCTGCCAGTACTACTTGGGCTTCCTGTCGGTACCCTCTCTCCCATCACAAACACCCTTACTGCAGGACCTTGAGGGTCCGAGACCCCCTCACTGCACTACCATAGTTGGCATGTCCATACTCCTGCAGCAGGATAGAGCATGGCTTGGGCAAGAGCAGCAGGTATCTGCCATAGGCAGAGCTTCCTCGCCTTGTGAGCTGTACCACCTGAAGTTGCTGGTTTTGAAAAGCTTGTTTCTAGAAATTACAAGTAGGCAGTGGCAATGTGTTTGCATCATGAGGGCAGCCTGAATAGCTGACGTCTGAGATCTCTCTGTGTTAAAAACAAACTATCCAGCCCTTTAGCTATTCCTCCATCTGGGCTTGCTAAAAAGAGGCTTCACAGAGAAGAATGGAAACAGAGTTCAAAGAACACCTCTTACCTTCAGAAAGATAGGATGGCTCTGTTCTTAGGGGATTATATTAATTCACTCAGATCTGTGGGTTTTCACTAGTGAGGGCATGCAACTTAACTTTAATGAAAAAGATTCTTTTTTGTAGAGCAAGTAAAGAGTCTGGGAGAACTCTTCCATAAATTACAGCTCTACAACTTGGAAAGAGCTAACAAATCATCTGTGACCCGTGAATCTAATTTTATTGTGCAAAGATCTTCCCCTCCAGGACTCTTTCCCTGATACATGTATCTATTTGCCATTCTTCATTGACATAAACCAATTTCTGTGGTTTTCTTGTCAATAGCTATCCTTAATTTTTAATGAGTAATACTAAAGCCATTGACCTTCAGTAGAAGCAGGTTCTTAAAGAAACAGCTCTCATTTTCTCTGAGATGTGCAATATTTTGCTTGAAATACACCTCTGGACTGAAATGTGCATTTAGTATACTGGAGGATGAGGGTGATACAAGGGTTGGTTTTATTTCTTTCATGGATTCTGCTCTCCATCAGTATCAACTACAAGTTTTACACACGGGCATCTTGCTTACTGTCTGAAAATAATAGGACTTACCTATACAGCATATGGTATCCTTTGGCAGTCAATGTGGACTGGGCATTGACTGGTTCTAGCAAGTTCTAATAACACTTCTTCCTCTGTCTCTTCCTCTTCTAACTCTTTCTATGCATGATTTATTGAGCAGAAGGGTTACACTAAGGAAGGAGGTATTAGTGCATATTTTATAATGATGTCAGAATTATCCCAGTGTCAGTATTACTAATACAGGAGAATCAATATCAATTTTACAATGAAAAGAAACCTGGATGATCTGATATATGGAAGCACATAAATCATGCATGCATGCAACCTCTGCCTCTTGAGTGACACAACACTAGCTTAGATAAAACTGATTTCTGAAGACATAACTATCCCCTTTCACTCCTTTCTCACAAAACTCTAATCATTTTACAGTGCAAAGATACATACACAGCCTGTCTTTCAGACCGTGATTTTTATGTATGCTAGATTGCCAGAATTAAGCACGTACATCTTAATGTCACAGGTGCAAGATTTTACCCCACTGATTAAAGGAATCAATTCCGTGATTCATGGAAAATTCATAAAAAAGAGAAGCGAAATTTCTATGATAAATCTTATATTCTGTTCTCATTTACATCCACATAAACCTAATTTCAATGTTTTGCATCAATACTGTCATCTGCAACGCAATATTAACTAAGGTAGTGTTGTTAAATCTAGCGTAGTATGTAAAAAACCCACAAATTTTATCTGACACATAGAGATTTTGCACCTGTGAATATTGACGTGGGTCTTTTATAAAGTTACATAGAACCAGCAGGAACTCCTGCAATGTCATTACAGAACCCAAACCTCAAGGTCAAGCTGTAAAACCTTCAAGGTTTCTAGGCCACTGGAATTTTGAATTCGTCATTCTGAGGAGGGTTTCTCCTTAAATGGAAGATGTTAATGGCAAGTGACAATTCTTAGGAATCATGTATCAGCAATAATGCATTGCTTGTGTCGGCTGAAGAGAATTGTAATTCACAGTAGTGTTTATTAACTAATTAGGATTACATAATGTTTTCTAATCCAGGATGAGCTGGGGAGAAAACTCTTTATAAAACCTTTGTGATTGTTTTTTTCTGTGTTTAAAAGAAAACAAATTAATTTTTATGTATTTCAATGAAACCTGAGCTATTGAGTTGAAATTTTGTTCTATTGAGGGGTTTTTTGGGATGTTCATAGTAAGGAAGGTTCTAGGCAGATCCATGCAGAAGCTCAGTCTCACTCACTGCCCTGTAGTGGTGGGTTTCTATCCCTACATGTTCTGACCTTGCAGATTGAAAGAGATGAAGTTTGACACTGGATATGTCCTCAGCATACATAAAACTGCCAGTGCCTGCTACAAAGACCCAAAGCTGAGTTAGGGTAACCCAACTGGTAGCTCACCAGTAACTTAAAATAACCTTAAACTGCATTTCCATGTTTTTATTTGCATTTGGGAATTTTTAATGACTGTCACCACCTATTGAAACTGAGGTAACAAAAAAGCAGTTTGCATAGTAATTGCCATTGAGTGGCATGTTAAAACACCTGAGAAGTAGAAAAGAAGGACTTTAGAAAACTAATACCAGGGGCAGACTTGTCCTGGGAAGGTGACAGCTAGCAAAACATCTCTGTGAAACATGCAGAAACAGCAGCACAAACAAGTGAGGTGGGTGTAAAAGCAGTTGCTGCTAAGTCCAGTGTCTTTCCAGCAAGTCTTTAACTCCCCATGCTTTAATCTGGCAGGGAATCATCACACAGCATGGCTTTCTTTACCACTCTTTTTGAACTTATTGGAAAATTTCAGTCCCGGCCATTAGAGCACCTGTACTGGCACTCAACTGATCTGGCAGCAAGTCTGTTTTGTCTGCCTCTCCATCCCCATCAAGGTGCTCTGCCAGCAACCCCTAAGTGATCTAAAGGAGCTTGTTTCCTTCTCCTGACTCTGGGTGGCTGTGGTAGTGGTTAACAAGCATGTGTGTGCTGCTGCTACGCTTGATGAAGAAGAATCACATGAGGACAACAGAAAAAGAAACCTGCAAAACAGGGATTGTACCATTTGCCTTGAAAGAGCTGAAATGTGTCGTTGTGCTGATGTCTTCGAGACCTGAGTGCCATAACTGTGAGGCAATCACTAAAGTGTCTGGGATGTGCCTAAAAGTGCATGGTTTCATGATACAACATGAGATTAATTATCCGCTTACCTCTGTCAAAAGAAAGTCTTATTATCCCCTCCCAGCTCCTCATCCCAGCTGTGATTTTTGTGGTGTATCTTGAGCCAGATCTCATCTGAGTGCACAACAAGAGGTTCAACACGTTTAAATGGCAGAAAATTCATCCAGCATATAAAAGTAGGTGATAGGTCTCTGTAGTAGCGACCAGAATGCATTTACTCCAAGTACTGGAGAATGACAGCACAGAACCAGGTAAGGGAGGAGCAGAGGGTGTCAGATTTCCTTTTCAGCAGTAGGGAAATGTTAGCTCAGCACAGTCTATCATAAAATCATACATGAGCATACCTCTGAGGTAGCATACTGCACTGCAACTCTCTGCAGTCACAGATTCCTTTAAGATTGGTTTTACATTAAACATTGTCCTATGCAAGTTTAATCAGCAGGGAACAATGTATTGCACCATCAGAAAATTAAGCACCTTTACAAGAAACCAGATTTGAAACATCCCTGGGCTGTTCCTTCAGATTATCAGAGAGAAAAGAAAAAAATTAACAAATGTCTAATTGTTAATTTTTTTGTTTCCTAGAGAAAGGAAAAACAGGATTTCACAGTTGACGCTTTTATGCGATGAGCTACAGATTAACCCAGTTCTTGTCAAAGATAATGTGGTTAACTGTTGGAGTCTCCCCCCCTGCCATGTGGTCCTGGGAGAGGGGCCCTGAGGGCACAGACACGGGGTTTCCCTGCCCCTGGTCAGCCTCGTTCCCCATGGGTTGGTTTGTGTTCCCCTGCACGGGCAAAGGACCCTCGGTCCCGTGATTGCTGCAATTCCTCGGCAGAGCCCCGGCCATGCAGCTGGAGAAATAAACATCTCTGAAACACCTATCAAGAATTGGTCCATATGTATATTCTTTCCATGGGCCTAGTTCTCTGACACGTGTTGCAGTATCCCCGCTGCCAGCAGTTAACAGCATGAAGAAGAGGAAAAGATAACATGAAAAGGGAAAATGGGCAGAAGTTGTCACTTCAGTCTGAGCCTAAACTCACATGAAAACAACACAAAGACCTGGATTATTCACAGAGCATTACTCACAATACCATCCAGGTGGAGGTGATTAAACCTAGGAGAGCAGAGCATGTGTAATGCGGGAGTTGGAAGGGTAATTGCCATGTTCATGCAGCGGTTGTGCTTGGGCCATGCTGCAGCTTCTGTCCAGGTGCTCACCTTTGGGCAGAAAGTAGAGCATGGAGGAAGAGGAATCCTGCCCTGATGTTGCCTGGATGTGTCCCTGTTCCCAGAGGCACGGTCATGCTCCCAGCCACAGAAGGATATACATCCAGCATAAATGTAATCTAGCTGAGGAAATTATGGTTTAAAACATGAGACAACATAGACAAGATCAGGGTCATATCAAACAACAACTATTCTATTTAGCAAAGTACAAATAAATTTCCGATAATTAATCTGACATCCCAGGCTGACATTCTTGCAGGACACATGTCCAGGCTGCTGTCTGCTAATTTTCTGTGACTCCCCACTTCTTTCTCAGGCATAAAAATCTTTTCTGGGTCATAACTGTTTAACTGCACTGCCTCTGGACCCTGACACTGCAAGGAGCCTGGGGGAAGGAATACCAGGAGGAGGTGAGTGGTAGCTGAGGGAGTCAGGCTCTGTCTCAGTACCACTGGAGTGGTAGTTGCACCTTGCCATGCCTTGGTAAATAGTTGTCCCAATGGAAGAGAAGCCTTTGTCTTTGAACCAAGCATTGTCTTTTTAGTGAGGACACAGCCAGTGGTGGCAGAAGGCCAGCTGATGAGACCTACAGCAAAGGAGAGAGTATGATCAGAAACCTCCAGAAAAAGAAGTAGCAGGAATCAAAATCCTACACCGGCTACCATGGAAGCCAGATTGTCAGATAAAAGTCAAACAGAAGCAGTGGATGCAAAAACTGGGGAAGAAAATGAACGGTAGCTATTTTTATTGCATCCCTGAGGGAGAGAGATGAGAACAAAGAATGCCAAAAGCATAAGAACAACTGATAAAGGTTTACTCAGCTCAGAAAATCCTACTCTAACATTTTTTTATTCTATGAAATATAAATTAAGCCATTAGTTCTTGAGGGGGTTTTGATCTCTGAATATGTACAAATCTAAATACGTTCTACTTGGTGTCTGAAAACCTTGAAAGCCTGAGAAGACTTGAGATTATCCTAGCTACACAAATAAGTATTGTAGGAAATGTCCTCTTTTATTGCTTTCTCTGTCCTAGGTAAAATAGTGTGAAGTTGCTCCTTGTATGAAGAGAACATGCACTGCAGCCAAAATATTTGGAGTAGACCTTTAGCTAAAAATTGTAAAAATGGAATTAGTGCAGTTTACACCAGCAGAGCATCTATGAATTTGAGACAAATGTAACAGAGGAACAACATACTGCTAAATCAGTTTGCTCCTTTTGTTTTCAGTTAATTCCCCCAACACTGCCTGTGCATGCTCTAGGAAATTTTTCAAAGATTTGGTTTCAATTCACCATGTTGCTATGCACTTAACTATGGGTTTATATTTTAGCTCAAAGGATTCACGTGTAGGGTTGTTGTTTTTGCCAGACATGAGTCCGCAGAGGAACAAAAGGCATAGAAAGATCGGATAATAAGAGCATTTAGAAAACAATGATAAATCCTCAAAAACATAATTGAATATGTTGTAAATTTTAAATATAATTTGTGCTCGTTCCTTTCCTCCTTCTTCTCTATATAAGCCCACAGCACCGAAGAAGTAGTAATACCTATGCTAGGATGGGCATAAGAAAGAATATGGCTGGATCTCCTGGGTGCTCAGCACCTGCAGAGGCGCAACAAGACTTAAAGTAAGGATTTCAGAAAGCCAGGTTCAAATTCCAGAGTCTAAATCTTCTGCTTAACATTTTTTACAGTGAGCCCACTGAGAAAAGACAGGGCAGGATTTTGCTTCAGGATAAGCAACCACACAGGAAAAGAGAAAATGCCTGCCTGCAGCAGCCTATGTGGTTGGGATGTGTCTATATTGCCTTCTGTACTGCCCAAGATCTCTGGCCAAGACCTATAGCAGAGCACAGAACCTGCTGCAGCTGATTGTGACATGGAAGGTTGGTATCCCTGCGCATCTTCCTTGAGAATATCAGCCTAAAGGGGCGTGAAATATGATGTTTGGGGTAATCCAAATACATGTAATTCATGAATTCTGGCTGACACGTGGAAGTTGTTCCTTTGAGAAGGTTACTGAAAGGGGGGTTGGACTCCTCTGCTGGCTGCATGACTAGCAAGAAAAGAGAGGTAGCCTTCATAATTTGAGCCAGACCAGTCATCAGGCTATCTGAAGCCTGGGAAGATTAGCTGGCTTTAAACAGCATTACCAGCAAATTCATTTTTCCACACTACTGGCTGTGTGTGTGCACATGTGTTATCAACTCCAGATTTTAAGTGCCCCTAGAGATGTACCCACAGGACTGAGTGGGCCCAGGAGTTGAAGGTAGCATTGAACTTGAATGTGGCAATGAGGAAGGGCTATGCTGGCCTAGGGCAAGGAACTCACATGCTGCAGAATTTCATTTTGCTGGAGAAATAACCAAAAAAAGCAGTTTGTGCCCAGGAATGTGAAGGGGGGAATAAAAAGTGCCATAGGAAATGAAAAAGCACTGAACAAGTTATGGGAAACCTAAGAAACTACAAGCTTAGCAAATTAGGATTCAGTGCAATAGTATGGAAAGTGCCCATGTAGGAAGACAGCATCTTAAGCCTGTGGCATTTCCACGTTTTCCTTATATGTATCAGCCAAAATGAGTCTGGATGCTGATGGAGAACTTCTGAATGGCACCCAGACCAAACAACATGTGTGTTGCTCTAATGTCAGCAGTGGCTAAGGTGTGGAGGTCTTGCTGAAGAGCGTAGAATTGGGTGACTCAGCCCAAGGGGAGGCAGCTCTCAAAGGACAACTGTATCAAGACATCTCTAAACTGAGGTGTATGGTTCTGCCATCACTGACCAAACTTTTCATGTACACCCTGCAAGAAAAAGAGTATTCTGCTATCAGTAATGACCATGAGGTTTTCCTATGATTAATCTTTATACTCTGGAGTCAGACACAAGTTGTTGGCACAACTGCTGTAACCACTTTGTAACAGACCTCAGTGGTTGAAAACATTAACTTGATCATGAGATCAAATATTGTTTTTCAGATGGTACAGCACGTTACTCTCTAGTCACTTGTTTAAAGAGATCAAAATCCAGCATTATAAAATTATTTTATCTTGAATTTAATAAGACTTTACTAGATTCTGTATTTACATAAGTAATTTTCTCAACACAGAATGCGCCTTGGCTGTATTTCTCCAGTGTTTATTGCCCAATGGAGTAATTGAATGTGCTTCAAAAGAAAAAATAAATAGTAAGAGATTTTGAAGAAAGGAAGAACAAAAAAAAGCAAGACCTAACAGCTATTAATTATTTCCTCTTTATGTATGTAACTCATCAGTTTTTGATGCACTTACTTGAAAAGTTATTATACAATTGTTATGAAAGCATCAAGTTGATCAACAAGCCAATGCAAAGCAAAGCAGTACTAAGCATAAAAGAATTAATGCTTTCTTCGTGAGGTTTATTTGTTTGTTTGCTTGTATTTTAGTCCCAGGAGAAAATCCAAATGAAAACCAGAGGTGTGTTCCTGCCAGCTTTTTCTCAGCTAAACTGTCCCATCAGTTTCAACAGAACAGTGGAAATGTTTGAGAATTATCCATGTGAGCAAAGCTTTAGGAATATCCGCTACCATGATTGATTGCAGTACTTTCTTCGGTGAACTGTTGATTATATAAAGAAATTGTTTGATTTCAAGACATTCAGAGTAATTTTCAGTTTTATTATGATGTATCTTTTACCTAAAGCAGACTGGAGCAGATTCTTTGCTACCTTGCACGCAGTATAATCATAAATGCTCTGTTTAGAATTTGTACGCAGCTTGAATATGATGTCAATTTCCAAGTGAGAAAGCTGATCAAGAATATGGCTCTGGCTACTACATCAGGGTGTATTAATAGGTAGCTTCACTTTTAGGGATTGCCATTTTTTTAACTTTTTGTGGAACATCAAGGTATTACTTAGAAACATTTGACTAAAATGGTGTGAGATGAGTTCTTTCAGAGGAAAAATCTGGTTTCCTGAACAGTGGGATAATCAGCTTGCTACAAGAGACGTCCAGATCTGTTCAGAACATGTGATGAAATAGAAGTAGAGGTCATGACCTTCTGTTCTTTACTGTCCAGGTAAAAAGGCTGGCCCACCAACAGCACACGCCAAGTATTTAATCACAGAATAACAGAATGGGCAAGGTCTGAATGGGTGACAGTGGGTCACCTGGCCCAGCCTCCCTGCTCAAGCACGTCCTAGAGAACACTGCACAGGAATTGCATCCAGACTGTTCTTGAATATCTCCAGTGAGGGAGATTTCACAGCCTCTCTGGCAACCTGTACCAGTGCTCAGTCACCTGAACAGTAAAGAAGCTTTTCCTCATATTCAGGTGCAACTTCCTGTGCATCGGTTTCTGTCCATTGCCTTTTGCCTTATTGTTTGGCACCACCAAGAAGAACTGTCTCCATCCTCTTGGCACCCTACTTCCAAACACTCAGTCTTGGAAATTATCATTACAGTGAAGGACAGGAGAAAAGCCTAATCCTTACTTTAAAAAAATCCAGTTGAATGTTAATGGTGACATTTCCCAATGAAGTCAATAGTTTGTCCTTTTTTGTTTATTCCTAAGGGCCTCAAGAGGAGGTTAGAGTAAGGTTAGAAAAACCAATGGAAATTGTTTCAACCTTCAATAGCTCTGCTGAAATCACACAATGAAAATACCTTGCCTTTTTGAGAAATTGTAACTAATTCAGGTCACTGAGACATTATGTCTCAACAAAGAGCCAGCACACAATTGATAGTAATTATCATCATAATCATGTTTGCCGTAGTGACAGATTGCAGATTAATTAGGCAACTTAGAGATGGAAGAGAGAACAAAAAACCAGTACCTAAACCATGTTTAGTGTGGCCAGAGCAATTTTTCTTGGGTATTTATTAATTTCACTTAGGTGTCACCTGTACTATGTTTTTTGAAAGAGGGCTTGGGGCCACTCCTGTGGAGGACACTGCATGCAAGAAGGATGAAATGGGAGGAGAAAGATAGGTCAGTCATCTGTAGGGAAGATCCCAAATCACACAGCAGAGCGCCTCACATGATAGAAGAAACCTGTGTTTAGGTACCTGAACCTCACACCTTCAGTGTTTTCAACTCAAGAAAAGCACCTTTAGTAAGGCCAATACGTTTCTATAATGAAATCACTTCCCAGGTTTATGGCAGAGACATTTAATGACTACCCATCCTCAGCCTTATACCACGTAAGCACACAAGGCGGTACATCTCTGTTCAGAGATAGGATGAGCCTAGATGACCTATGAAACCACCACAATATGCAGTTCACAAGAGGTGATAGCTCACTCAGCTATCATCACCCTTCAGCACAACACCAGTTGAAAGGAAAGGATCAGTCACATTCATTAACATGAGAGTGTCACGTATGTACCTGAGTTTCATCTAGTGTTAATCCCTTTATTTCAAAGCTTTTTTCATAGTACGTGTTAAATTCTCATAGAAATATTTCCATTGATCTTGGATTTTGCCTTTAGCACACTAAACTTCTGGGTCTGTAATAATCTGACGCACTTTTTTTAACCATGAGGAAAATCTTTCTTTTTGACTACAGCAGCACTGATTGATTCTGTGCTTACAGATGGATTTTGTTTTATGGGCTTTTTTTTCACTCATGCTTCAGAGACGTATTGGTTGGTTGTATTCCCATAACTGAAATAAACTGGTGGCACAGGAGAAAACTGCCACATTTGCTGAAACACCACAGACAAATTGCTATTCCTTTAGCTAACCTTATTTTTTTTTTATTTCCCAAGAAATGTGCTACAGTTCTAAAGAGAACAATTTCAAGGAAACGAAACACTCTGCCTTTATAAAGAAAAATGAGGTAAAGTGGGGGTGGGGAGAGAGTAGAAATACTTCTGGTTATTCTGAAAGTTTTTGTTCTTTCCCAGTAAAACATTTTTAAAAGAGTATGCAAAGTTCTGGGCTGTTTGGTTTTTCTAGAAGACATGCTTAACTCATTATTCAGGTGAGTGGTCCAGAGAGGTCAGTAGGCCTATTCCAATGAGTGATGGCATTTAGCAAACTCTTGCATGATGTAAAATTAAAAAGTCAATTCTTTAAGTTGCCTCTTGCTGGCAGGTGCCCCTGTGTTTGCTGGGTCTTTAAGAATGGGCACAGGATTCCATTCAGGCACTGACATTTTGGGTAAATAGGCTATTTTTTTAATGCCATAGCATACTGGCTGTGCTTTTGAGATATGTTCATATGAACGAGGTAAAGAATGGGAAGGCTGAGTGTACACAGAAGCCAATGAAAGACAGTAGCTGTCTAACTTGAGCCCTGTTCACCTGGGGAAAAGGCCCTTACACTTCTGCTCTTTTCAGCTAAATTGCTTTGCCATTATCTGTATCTCTAATTTTCTTGCAGACTTTCCCTGGGAACAGAGAGAGGAATGGACATATTACAGGGATCAGACAGCTGTGAGTACAGAATCTGTCATGCAGTTAGAGTCAAATGATTGTGGGTCTGGTCATGGGGCATGCCCAGAATATACGGCCCTTACTAAAGTCAGGATAGGCAGCCCTCAGCATCTCACAGATACAGGCTATGGCAAAATAAGGAGTCATCCAGGTTGTTGCTAACATTGACAGAATTTTTAGGCCTAAATCAATAAGAGATTTAACCTCTTAAATACATGATTCCCAAATCACTTTGACACTTGTGTATCCCAATGGATATTTAGAATAATCCATATGCCTATATGTCCACCACTACACAACGCAACTATTGATGACCTCTTTGGCTCTTTCTACAATATCTTGACTTTGGAGCAATTTCCCTTAATACAACCTAATCAAGCAAATAGCTATTTTCACAAATGTAGAATCTACACAATAAGGATAAGACTTGGTATAAGAAAGTAGGAATGCAGTTGCTAATGAAGCTGAAAAACTTGTAATTAAATTGTTAAATAGCCTATTTTCACCAGCATTCAGATGTGATTCAGGTCCACTTCTGTGAGTAGTGAAAGGTCTTCTCACTTTTTTGAAATATTTGATGCCCTCATTGGAATGGCAATACTGATTATAACCCAAAAATTTCTGAGGTTTGAGGATTACCTAGGTTTGGTTCCACAGTTTGTGAGCTGTAGAGGCAAAGAGCAATACTAATGCTATAATACAATTACTGTGATACTAACATAATTGGTTATTCCAAATATAGGTAAATTGTTTTCTTCCCCATGCTTCTGGTGGTCAATTTAAAATTAATGGACCAGTGTATCATGCTGACAAATTCACCAGTAGGTGTCAAATACCCAGAATGGTAATGGAATGATTAAACAGATTGAAGGAAAAAAGGACAGATACCAGTAACAGCAAAAATGGGTTTTCTGGATTGACAAGGGAAAAAAAAACCACTGTGAGAGTAAAATCTCTAGTTCTGGTTGTACATACATGTATGACAGGCCCTACTTTTCATTTTCAGAGTTACCAACAGGCAAACTGCTCTAAACACGAGGTATAACAGTGTGTAGGCAGATTTATGTTTTAGCCAGCCCTTTAAAAATGCTGACCGGTGTTGGAGATGCAACTGACATTAAAGGGACTCTATGTATAAGGTGTCAAGCTTGTTTTATCGGCAGATGGGCAACTAAACAGTGTTGAGCCTTGAAGGTAATGCTGTCTTCAGGTACTAAATGGGAATTTGTCTTTGCTTGATTTATGAGAAGTAGTGAATTATGGTATGTGGCCAGTGTGGATCTCATCTAAAGCTGAAAGGAGCCTTTTCTCCCTGTAGGAATCTCTCCTGCCTATATCTAAACCAAGATACCAGTCCTAGAGATTTTTTTGTTTTTTCTTCTTTCTTCCTCCCATCAGTTACTGTAATGTGAGGTGGTGCTCATTTCCTTGTGGCCCCTCTGACTTTTACCCTTTTGTCTGGATTTTGTAGTTGGCAGCAGAAGTAAACTAATACCTAACAATTTTTCAAGATAAATTCAGCAAAATTTTTATTATTTCAAATTACATCTCTCACACTTTTTTCTTATTATTCTTTTTACATCTATAAGTTCATTTTCTTTTCTCTCCTTTTCCATGTTTTGATATTCTCTTCCCCTTCTTTGTTGCACAGTCCTTGACCAAGTTCCCATACCTAAAATCCTCTCTGCCTTCATTCTTAGACGTCTCTCTCTGTCCCTCCTGCTTTTTCCAATTTCCTTACCCCCTTAAATTCTCTTTTCACAACCTTTGTCTGGCTATGGCTGTCACAGGATGAGGGGAAACTGGTGCTTGACCTATTGCTATTCAGGCTCTCATACGCTCAAGCATGGACTCTCCAGGTTCACCATTCTTTTCTCTGCTGGGAACACCAGAGAAACAGAGAGATACTGTTGGCGACTGAGGCACGGACCCAGACCCGCAGGGAATCTGAATCATTTATTCAAAGGAGTGAGTTGGTTTTATACACTTTTCTAAGGCACAGTTATTTCTTTATATGGTGTGACCTATCCCATGGTGCCACATCAGCAACACACTTTCTCAGTGTCCTTCTATGGGATGATCACTCACTGTTCACCCATCCATCCGTCAGTTCCCGGCAGGCTCCTCTCTGTAGGTGTCTGCCCTGTGACACCTCCTCCCCCCAGGGTCTGGTGGAGACAAGCCTCTCTGTGCCACCATGTGCTCCTTTGTGCTGCCATGTGCCTCTGCAGGCAGGTTTTACAACTTGTAACTCAACTTTATTCCATCTCTTCCCACAGACACCTCCCACCATGGCAGCACATCAATATTTACTGATACAGAAAAGTACTCTCTGGGAACAGACACCAGGGAGCCATTCTTCAAGTGGCTGGCTACTAACAACGAATGACGACCACTTTGAGTTCTAGAGTGAAGGATGTTTTGATGGATACATTTTGCTTTGCCACCCTGTTTCTCATAGTGCCAGCTTCACTGGGTCATGGTGATGACTAGTGTAATAAACCAAAAATGTGGCTATTTGAACTTGAAGATTGACCTCCTGTCATTATCATTAAAGAAAAATTTACCACGTTAAGGTCTTTTCTGATTGATTTTTTTTCTAAACATGTCAAATTACTTCATTAGGTTTTAAGATTGCATTGGTTTGAGCAAGCAAACAGATGCAGAAATATACATGAAGGCGTAATTAGTGTGCTTTTTCCCCCTTTTTCAAGATTGATTTAAGATACTTCAGTGATAGCAATTTTTTCCATTGATAATCAAACACTGCCTTAGAGAGTATGGTCTCTTATGACATTTATCCCATCCTACTTAAACAGACATGTTTGGGGTATTTTAATGCAATTCATTTCACAGCAGTGCATTGTTGTCCAAAGTAGGACATTTCCTCGTCAAATTTGCAAAGCTGTGATAAAAATTTTCCTGAATCACTTAATTAGACCGTATCTGTGAAACATTTATAGATGTAATTGCCTTCTAACAATATATTCTCTTTTTCCACTCCTGCCTCTGACTGTATTTTGTGTATCAGTTTGTAGATACAAAAAGTAAGGTCTTCCCATCACTTGAAAAGAAATAGATCAATTTATCCTTCACTATTGTAATTATGTCACAGTAATCACTTTGCCCAACTGTCAACCTCCACCTTAGTTCCCAGGATGAGCTGCAATTTGGTTTCTTTGCCAACTGAGATCCTCATTCATCTCATGAGGTTACTCTAAGCACTGTCTGCAGGGGAATTGTTGTATTGCTTTTGTCTGCTGGTTGAACTGAAGCCGCAACTGTCTGTAGGATTCACCTAGGGCACTGTTAAGGATGAAAATAAGAGTTCAAGTAAATGGGAAGACAAGCCTCCCTAAAATTCACAGTTTCACAGTGAAATATCATGTCATTTACAATGAGGGGAGTAGTTATGGAGTGACAGTGAAATTTATCAGGAGTGCGTGGAATAGACCATTAACCAGTGCAATTAATTGTGGATAACAGACTTGCCAGAAAACGGATTTCAAATGGTTAAATTTTTACATTGACACAGAATTTCTGTATACACACACATCTGAAGTGAAAGCTCATGAAAAACCTTATCCTTGCCTCAGTTGCCCATCTGGTAAAATGAAGAAATATTTAAATGTATGGTCCTTTCCATAAATGAGGATGCTTTGAGCATATAAAGGGTTGCCTTGGATATGTAAAGGCTATGTATTTATTTTCAGTATTCTCCCTTGAGTTACTGCTTTTCCTTTTTTATCATTTATGTAATGTTTTCATTTCTTCCCCAACCATCTCAGTTTGAAATGTTTTCAGTAGTCCCTTGCAATATCATTTCCACAGCATGTATTATTTATTTAGATGTTGCTAATAGTACAATATTTCAACTGTCAAGAAACCTGATGTCTAGACTTTCTCACTTCTTTGGTTTGAATGACAAATAAGTTACACCTTCTGGGTATATTTCTTAATGATTAATAGTAACTATCTCCCTAGCTTTGTAGACCTAACACAGAGGAAGAGCTAAGTTTTCTGAAGGAACAAATTCATTCTAAGTCATACAAAGGGTGTCATGTAGGTATTTTTCAGGTCTGCAATTGAAGAATTTCTAGTTTCAAAGTAATAGGGGTATGTGAATTACTCCTCAAAAGCAAATTTTGAAAGACTCAAACTTGTCTGGGTAGCACTTATATTTCCATTTCCTCTTGTCCTTCAGAGCAATGATTCTCAGTGGTTCTTGTCCAGTGAAGAGTCCAGCAAAATCAAAATTAAAGGTCCCACAAACTTCTGTAGAGTCAATTCTTAGCTGAAATTGTAAATGAATCAATCAAATAAAAATATGAAACAGTATGTTCCACTTTCATGGAAGAAATTTTTGTAGGTCTAATCTTTCGCTTGTAGTCTACCACTGTTGCAGAAGACCTTAACCTTTACAGCAACCAAAGCAATCATACTGTTTTAAGTTACTCATGTAAGTAGTATATGTTTTCTCTATAAACCTCCATCTTTTCTTTTAATTCTGTAAACATAAGTAACATCAAGGCTTCTCACTGGCAACATATGTCCTGCCAGTCACTGTCTACAGACCTCTGTATTCTGGGTTCCCATTCCAAATTAAGTGCACAAGTACCCCGGAGAAAGAACAACATAGTCCCAAACAAGAGTTCCTGCTTCAACTATATTTCAAAATGTTCCAATATGACTCTTGGAAAAACTGTTATAGGACAGTCTGTAAACGCATCACGTTGCTCCTTATTTGTTTCAAAAGTAGTTGACTTCTCCAGGGTGTAGTATAAGTGTCCTCTGTTGACTTGGGATCTAAAGGAACTCATCTAATCAAGAGGTCATGAAAACCTCCAAATTGAGCAAGCCAGAGAATCCACTTTCCAGTGGCCTTAATTTATTGCACAATAAAGGAAAACAAGAGAGTCCTGTTATGAATGACACAGTTGCAAGTGTTCAATAATTCTCCTGGGAATTTTACTTAAGTTAGTCTAGACATAAACACTATATTCCAGGATGATTTTCTTGTTGTAAAAATACCAGAGAACTTCAATGCAAAACTTATGTGCTGACACTGTAAAAGACCAGAAAATTATTGCACCATGCCATAGCTCATTCTAATTAAATTGACTCAGATTTTTAAAATTCTCTTGACAGATTGTGCCAGCTCTTGTTCCTTGTCATCATTTAAGTATAGCTACTCAATAAATGTATCTTCCTTCATAAGAAATAACACCAACAGTTTGTTATTTTGCTTGAAATGGCAATTTTCTCTCTCAAAATTTCCATTTAAGGTGGAAGGCTAAATTATAGACATATATCTCAGGTCGTATTTCCCTCTACAAGCCTATATAATTACATTGTGACTCCTCTGGAATCTCTTTTTAGAAATTAATGCATTGAAGCTTAGATCACAAGGAATCTGGCAAAAAAAATTAGATCTACTTATTATCCTGAACATATATATGAAATTATGACTTTATACATATGCATGCCTATACCTATATATAGAGAGAGAGAGAGAAAGAGAAAGACAATTCAAAGATAATTCTGTATATGTTTATATGTATTGCATGTGTATATGCCTGTTGTATGTAGAGAGAGAGAAATAGGATTTGGATGACTAGAAGTTAAAATAGCAAATACAACATTTGAATATTTGCTGTGTTAGCAGAAGTGCTTTCTCTTGTTTGCTTTATGGGTTACCTGAGTCAACGTTTCAATGAAAAAAAATATGCAAAAAAAAAGAAACCACCTGGTTAGAAAGTGGTTCTGGATAGTGGATTAAGTTTAAAGATACAGACTTCATTGAGCAGCTTCATTGCTGTACATAAAAACAAAAAATTCCCAAAAACATCTTGTTCTGAAACTATGGTGATGTAAGCGGTGTTTCTGGAGATTTTCCATGACACCTTTGAGAATTCACATTAATTAAATAAATTAGATGTTGTACAAAAATGCTGAGAATGCTTTCCCAGAAGGAAGTACATTACAGCTGAAATGTGTCAGTCTTTTTTTTCTAGCAATAATATAAAACATAAGGTGAGATATGTTTCTCACCATAAACCTTCACTCATACGTGTTCAGTTAAGGACTGGGCAATCTCTTTGAACAGCAGCTGTGGGTTTGTACCACCATCATTTACTATTCAAATAGCTTTATTGTCAACAGTAGTAAAAACATTATATCTTTTCTGTCCATAATATTATTCTTAAATAAATTTACTCTGATTTTTGCATTGGTTAGAAACAAACCAGAGACACTTGGTGGCATAGTCACCTAAAAGATATGATCATGCTCTGTAAATTCATGGAAATACACTCATGTGTATTACTACCAAATCAAATAAATTGCAGTGGAAAAGCTTGTATGGACATTCTGCAAATTATCCTTAGGTGACAAGAATATGCCCATCTTATCAGCCCATACAGTTTGGTCACTTGGGAACTGTGGTTTAAATTGCAGAGAGATGAGGGAATTGACATTAGTTACTTTTAAGGCATAACAGTAGTTCATATATTTCTCCAAGACAGTAATTTTTTTTCAGTTCCCTTTTCCCCCAAAGGTTTTGATGGCAGCACAAATGTCTTTTCATCCCATTTTCTCATAGCTCTTATGATTGAAGGAAATATGACAGACTAGCTTCCCTGTCATGATTTGTCTTGATGCTTTCCATATAACCTTTCCATCCAAATTTTTGAAGTTGCCTTACAATCCAACAAAACTAACCCCTACTTACTGATTAGGCCTTAAAAGACAAATGCTTAAAAGAATGTTTGAGTACTTGCTGTTCCTATGGGACCCAATTAAGAGAATGCAAATTTCATTTTTCAGGCCCTGATTTCAAAATTATGACAAATAAAATTGTTGCTGCCTATCCCAAACTGTTGGCCTGTGAAATAGGAGCCATGTTTTGGGTAGTGTGATGTGTGTGTATGCATTTGTGTATACACAACTCTTTTAATTGCTAAATTTGGAATCTTCATTTTCACAAATAATCTTTCCAGGTTTAGCTGAAAAAGAAGAATAATTCTTGCAGGACTAACTTTGAGTTGAGCATTACAAATATATTCTGTTGCATTTCTTTCTGCCATCTCATGCAAATTCCCACCATATATTTAAAAATAGTTTTTGAAGTCATTGCAGGAATAAAGCCTAAATCAAACTGTACAATAATTTCTAAGAAAGAAGAGGCCTTTTTTTACCTTTCATTGTCCCAGGCAGGCAGCAATCCTCTTTTCCCTGCAGCCTAAATTATCTAGGCACACACTCAAGACACATTGCAGAAAAGTGCTACTCTCTAACACCGTCTGCTTTGAGCTTCTCCTTACTGTGGCGGTCAATATGTGAACACATTAAAGACTTCTCTTCTTTTGATATGTGAGCATTGCCTTGGGATATGCCGGTCTCATCATTTTCTCTCAGTAGATAATGATTTCCCATCTTCTGCCTTGTTACAAGTTGGGATTTGTAAGGAAGGGAAAGGCTTGTCCCATTGCCTATAAAACACAGTTTTCTGGGGCTTGTGATGTATCTTTCATCAAAAGGGAAATATGACAAACCTATTGAATATCATCTAAAATATCTCTCCTGTCTTTGAAGGACATCCAACCCATACAACCTCTCTTCATGTGAAATGCATCCGCTGCTCTCAAGCTCATTTTCAGCACTCTTTTGACACTTATTTTTCTGCAATCTTTCTATTCCATCATGAAATAATGCTTTATCATTTGCAGGAGACTGTGAAAATGAGTACTCAACTGTTACGATCTTCCAGATAGGCCAAATCTTATTGTAATTCAAGACATAATTCGGGTAGTACTGGAGGGTACAAGAAAGCAGCCATTCACAGTAGATAGAAGTCCCAAGTGACTCTTTCAGCCTAAATCAATTCACTTCCTGCAAGGGGTATGTGTGAAATTTGGTGCTATGACAAAAGGTTGCCAGACCCTGCAAGCCCAAGCACACCTCAGTATAAGAGACATGCTTGAGTACTTTTCTATAACCCCAAAGAAATTGTCATGAGCACCAGCCCAGCATTGCAGGAGCTCTATGACACTGTGAAGTATTTCTCCTTGTCAACAATGAACTCTTTAAACTGACATTTAAATTGCATTCAGGAATTTCTCCTATCTCTAGTACAGACAAGATTTTGAAGAGGTGTCTGCTGGAGAGGCCTGCACTGATCACCTATAAAAGTCAAACCCATTCTTCTTGATACCACTTTTCACAGAAAAGAGAGAAAAAGCACCAGCCTGTAGAGGAGGAGATGTTCACTGAAATACAGCCAAGAGATTTCAGGGAATCTCCTGCAAAATACAGTACCCCAGAGCAAGCACACTATTTGCCCCTGCCTAGGGTTAGCCTGTCTTCCTTTAGACAGGCTCTGGAGTGGAAGTGGTAATAAACGTCCTTAGAAGCCTAAAAGGGTACTTTAAGAATGAGAAAAGGAGAACTGCCATACTGGATTCCCTAATTATTGCTACTTTCAATTATTTTACCTCTCACCTCTCAGTTGTATTAGTCAACTAATTCATTGGGAAAAATGTTGGATGACTGTGAGGTCTAGTCAGCACCCTCATTGTTTTGTTGTGACTCTGTTACTGTTTTTTTATAAGACTGCAGGAGGAAAAAAATTGTGAGGATCTATTGGCCTTCTTGTTCCTTGAAAAGTTTCTTTTCTTCAGTCTGCATGTTTTGCAACCATGGAGGGGTGAAGTAGTAAAGCCTCTGTTTCTGATCTGTTCTGTAGCAGTAGGGTAACCATACCTCATATGTTTTCCTGCTGAGAAAATATGCTGCTGTTCTTCATGGAAAGACCAAATTTTTATATGTCTTGACTTTGACATCAATTCCAGCTCATGGCTTCAATAGCTACATGAGTTGGAGCCCTTTGAAAATGGTCAGCTGGAGGCAGCAGATATTCCCAGGTTCAATCAGACAGGAGTCAATCACAGGCATTTTGGGTCTTCAAAGTCAGTGTGACTTCCTCAGTCTGCGCTGTGCCACTAAACCATTTCATTTATGAATTAGACATAGATGATCCTGTCCAGCTCCACACTAGCTATGCTTTTAGTCCACTGAGGAATCAGGTGTCTCACATGAAACAAGAAGTTGACTTGTAAATAGACACCACCTATGGTGCAATGTCAGTGCTGCAACTTAATTCTGATCAAATTCTGCTTTTTGAAAAGAGAATAGAAACAATTTATCTTGCAAAAATCAAGTTCTTCACAGAAGACTCCATTGTCTCCATTCCCATTTTTATGTCAATGATTTGATAATCGGTCTTTTTTTTTAAATACACTTTCTCATGCAAAAATCTACAATCAGTCATTTCTGTTTCCATTGCACACTGACATTTATTGGTGCCTTTTATATGCAGGTTCCATGAATAGTGTTATAGCCGGATGAAGGGAAGAGCTGACTTGAACTTCTAGATCACTAATTCTTCACAGATTAGTGCTGTCAGCACTGATGGATGAAGGGAGAGATCTATCAGAATGGATGTGAGGGGTTTCGCTCCTTCTTTGTAAATCATGCAGGAAATCCCAGTGTAAACTAAGCCTCTGCCTCTCACAAAAGTTGAAACATCACAAGCACAGCAGTAACCCCCCTGTTATATTGGCTTTTTGTTGCTGCTGATCAAATTTCATATAATCCTTCCCACTTGTTTTGTCTAGTGCTGC
The DNA here is from genome assembly GCF_965178545.1 of Coloeus monedula. NCBI lineage: Eukaryota > Metazoa > Chordata > Aves > Passeriformes > Corvidae > Coloeus > Coloeus monedula. Next base: position 91,955,745 of record NC_138783.1, read on the forward strand.
ATTAGTGATGAAAGGCCCTCAGATTTATTAAAAGAATATAAAAGCAGAACAGAACAAATTAAAACAGCCCAGAAACTCATGAGCAGGGAAAAGTACATAATGCCTTTCTGTGTGATCCTGTTGGCGATCACAATTCCCATGGAAGTCATGTGAGTGCAGAGCTATGCAACAGTCTCTAGAGTGATCCCGTTTTTCCAACTGGACACCAACAAACTGAGCAGTGATATAATGCACCTTGAAATATTTTTCCAAGGAAAGATTATGTCTTTTCTTCCTCACTAAAGGAAAAGCAAAAGTTTTTTTTCATGTCTTTGATATAGAGACAACAGCATCTGGAGCGCTCAGTGGAGGTCTGTGGAGTGGGAATGTGTAAATTTTCTTTTTTTATGTAAGGGCTCCCTCTTAACTCCCACGGTTGCAGACCTCCTTCTTACAGGTTTTTCCCCTTGGTATTACTTCAGGGTGGGCCCCTTACCTTAGGCAGGGACACGGAGATCCTTTAAACGAAACCTGACAGATGTATCTTTGAGACTCCCTCCTACAGCTTTATAACTTTTACCTGATAGAGGATGTAGTTTCATCTTCTGAGAGTTTTTTTTGTTCTCATCCCTAAGACCATAATGCAGTCACCTACAAAGAAGCATCTGGGTCAGGCTGAATTCCAGGAACAATTTTTCATTAAAAAATGGTATAGGTGTATTTAAAAATATCAATGAATTCTCTTCATCCATTAGAGGAAATCACAAGGACTCTGGTCTCTCATTCAGTAGATCCTAACCACTGCCAGACACATCCCAGTTTTGCTTTAAATAAACTATCAAATGCTGATTGTTGGCATTTATGAACTGCAGTTTCATAATTTCTAGTGAAATTGATAGAAAAAGGCAAAGAAAGATCTTAGTTATTCAAGCCAGCCAGGGAAGGCTTGGAGGAGAGATAATTTCCTCTGTGAATAATATCTGAGTAAATAAGGAACAAGGATCACTGAATAAGTTTCTCCTTGGGAAGAAGAAAAGCTTTTTAAGCACAATAACTGGCTCTGAAGAAATTTAGACTGGAAGTAGTACATCTCCTACCACTAGGTCAGTGGTGTTCTAGAACAAGCTTCCAGCTGGAGCTGGAAGGAGTAAATGAGACAAGTAATTCATGGGACAGAGCTAAATGATTATTTTATGAAGGCGTTATCTACTGCATGGCCAGTGCTGACTCAGTGTTGACATTAAAGAAGGTCCGTCCCATGTTCTTAGAAGCAGTGCCCTAAGATGGGAGCTGTCTCTACCCAAAAGGACATCTCTCATTTTGTACTTTTAGGTCAGAACACTAAGTACAAAAGTGCAAAGGTTAAGTCTAAAACTCTCAGGTTAAAATAAGACAGGAGGTGGGCTGCACTTTCTCTTAACAAACCTAATTTTGTGACAGAGAATTATTACTGCTTTTGATGGAATCCTTCTTTGTCTGAGGATGTATGATTGAAAAAAACCCTATATTAAAGGTTAATAGAGCTTTATTATTGTCCTAAAAGAAGTCTGAAAAGGAGACAGTGGGAGAAGTAACATCTAAATTCCCTCATTTTTAGTAGTTGTCTCCCTTTACAACTTTTCTGAATGACTTTTTAAGTATTTCTGGCTTAGGCTTCTCTTAGTTGCCCCTTGAAAATTCAAGGACATCTGGCTGCATTAATTTTTAAAATATAATGGATCATGTGTGCTTGTAGTTTGTGCTGCAAAGGGAAAGGGGAAGGAAATTTCAGAGCATCTTATGACTCTGTGCACTATTATGTCTTTCTTGATGATCCATTGATATGGTTTGCTACTTGTTGAATGGTTTATTAAATGCCTTTCAGTCCATGTTGTATAGGCACATCACTCATTACAGACACTTCAGGTGCCATCAGCTCTGCAAAGAGGGTCTGAGTAATGAAGACCCTTCTTATTCTGATGTGGATGCAGAGAAGGGAAATCATAATTCAGTCCCTTTTTCCAGGAAGAGGTTGGCTCTTGACTTGCTTGTTATCATGGTTACTGACAGCCTTTAGACAAGAAGCTTATTACTTTACTTTGTCTCGCAATATGGGTTTCCATGGCTGTGGTTAAACTGTGGGGCAAAAAAGCTCTCTGGGCATAAAGAGACCTGTCCCAATGTCACAGTCAGCCTCTCATAAAGAGATTTAATTATGGAATCACAGAATATTTAAGGTTGGAAAAGAGCTCTAAGATCTTTGGTTCCAACCATTAACAAGCACCACCATTTTCACCTTTAAACCAAATCTCTAGGTCACATTCACATGCCTTTTGAACACTTTCAGAGATGGTGATTCTACCACTTCCCTGGGCAATCTGTTTCAATGCCTGAATACACTTTAAGTGAAGAAATTTTTCCTAACAGCCAATCCAAATATCCCCTGGTACACCTCGTGGCCATTTCCTCTTGTCCTGTTAATAGAGCACATGAAAGTTCTTCAAACCAGTTTTTCCTTGTAAAAGACACAGAGATGGTACATACAAAATTCCCCCAGGGTCAGTGAGGGCTGGGACCAAAATGTGCAGCCTTAACACACAGGCTGAAGGCCACAGAACAGCTAGTGTAGACCCAACCAGTAGCACCATGGAGATCTCACAGTTGTTTCCATGGCATTTATTGGTAGTTTCAATTCTTCATGAGTAGTGAATGGAAATGAAAAAGACAGGCATTCTACTTTACAGAAAGAGAAAAAGAAAACATGCAGCACACTTTAAATTCACTATTTAAGAGATTGCTTTTAAAACTTTATATTAGCTCTAAAATAGCTTTTTGTCAAGCAGTGAATGTCCTCTATTATGCACTTTTACATCATGTTTTACTGTTGTGTGTCTAAAACTAATAAATATTACCAGGAGTTTTGTTCAGGCTTTAGTTAGATACTAAATAGATGAAACTGGATTTAAACATTAGAAAAATCTGGTTTACTGTGAAGAGTGATCAAACACAGGAGCGCATTTCCTAGAGTGGAGTTGCTCGGTGGAGAAAAGGAAATGTTGAAATCCTGACTGGATATAACCCTGGGTAACTGGCTCTAGTTGACTCTTTCATCAGGGGATTGGACTAGAAGGTCTTCAGATGTGCCTTCCAGCCCCAGTAATTCTGTGATTGTGTGATATCAAAGCAGATACATAAGCTGGACATTAGGAAGAAGTTCTTCACATACCACCAGACGCTAACCTACAGAGTACCAGGATTTCTTTTTGCTTATGTGAGTGGGGATTGAACAAGATCATGGGTGGTTTGCAGCCTTGACAGGAAGTCTGAGACGTGCTTTGTTACAAATGTAGTGTTAATAAACCCCCCCTTTCGGTGAGATCTATTTTTATTTATAATAACCAAGGGGAACTTCCCAGCTTTTATATTGAACTGCACACATTTTCCTTTATTGATATTTTCCTCTGACACCAGTATATACCAATAAATAGCATTCTCTACAAAAAACAGTGGCTTTTATCGCTTAGATAAAAGGGAGAGGATTTTGTTTCTTAGAGGAGCAACAAGTGCGAGAGAGGTATATCATACATAATATGTTGATTTTGTAAAATAATTAATAGAAGACTCAGAACATATATTTTTGGCAATTTATCAGTATTAGAGTTTTACATTTTCCCATCCTCTTTCTTTCTCAGTGTATTTTCAACTGCAGCAACAGCAAAAACCCCCGACCTTCTTGAATAAACAGCTAATCAAAACTTAGTCTTAAAAGAAATGTTGGTTTGCTTGAATTTTTTTCTGCCAAAAAGCTGAATTGTAGGACATTTGTTGTTCTACTCTCTGCTACCTAAGAATGAAAAGTCTTTTATTGTTTACTGGTCTGATCTTTGAAATGGTTCACAAAACATGTTTGATAAATAATGATAGCTTCTGGGGAAAAAAATTAGATTTGGTTCATTGCTGGTTTTAAAATCACAGTGTGTTAGAATAAGGCTGAGATAATTGCTTTGTCAGAATGGTTTCCTTCTCTTTTGTAGCTCTCCTAGGGTATTTTAGCTGGTATTAAATTGTTCTTTTTAGAATTCATAGCAAATTTCAAAGGTATTTAAATCAAACCCAGATGATAGCTATTAACTCTGTTTCACACCATTCAAACATTGTAATAACTAGTATTGAGTGGGTCTTGCACAGGTGGAACATGGATTTGAGAGATATCTGGGCTCTTACAGTTCCCATTGAAATTCTTGAATTTTTGATTGGCTGTTCAAGGTCAAAGAATGGGCAAAAAGTTGTGAATGCTTTTTAAGTTATTAATATAAGAACTGTGATATTAAAACCCAACAGCAGTAAAATGTTGTCATATAGACAGATTAATTTACAGCAATTCTTATGAGTACTAAGATGTTATGGACAGTACAAGAAGGTTCTGCACATGCTCAAACATGTCCAGATAAGGGCAGAAAGGCTGGTGAAGGGTCTAGAACACAAGTCCTATAAGGAGTGGCTGAGGGAGCTGTGGTTGCTTAGCCTGGAGGTGAGGAGGCTTGGGGGAGACCTTATCACTCTCTACAACCACCTGAAAGGAGGCTGTAGCCAGGTGGGGGTCGGCCTCTTCTCCCAGGGAACCAAAGACAGGATGAGAGGACGTAGTCTTACACTGTGCCAGGGAGAGATTAGGCTGGACATTAGGAAGTTCTTCATATAAAGAGTAACTAGGCATTGGAATGGGCTGCCCAGAAGGGTGGTGGAGTCACCCCTGGAGGTGTTTAAGTAAAGGCTGGATGTGGCACTCAGTGCCATGCTCAGTTGACAAGGTGGTGTTAGGTTATAGGTTGGACACAATGATCTCAGAGGTCTTTTCCAACCTAGGTAATTCTGTGATTCTGTGGTAGATATTACCATGGCTCAATATTTCTTCATGTGGTTTCTAGATTTAGAAATATTTCCAAGTTTCTGTACGCTGGTACACCACCACACTGCATTGCATGCCGTGCCCCTTGACTCTGGCCAGGAATATACGGTACATTAACATAGCAACTGTAAATCAAAAAGCAGATACTTTGCGTATGACTTTGACTGCATTATGTTAGTGGTCTGTCATCTTAAATTTCTCTAGTTTTACACAGTGACAGATTCGCTCCCTTCACTGTGTATTTCATCCTGTAAGGGCAGAGTCAGGCCCTATGGTCTTAAGTCACAATAAGGGTCTTTTCAAGACATGATGGCTACAACTCAGAAGTTTTGATGGACTAGGAAGACTTAGATAAACACCCCAATTGTTTCTTGAACCATCTTAATCTTTCAAGTCTATGAAACCAGACTGGAAAGTTTTCAGGGCACAATGCAATTTTTAAAATTTGCCTCATTTCTGCCTTTTCTAACACATTCTGCTCACATTTCCTCAGAAATAAATATCTTCTCAAAATCACTGGAATGGCAAAGGTATGTGGAAGGAATGATCTAAAGACACAGACTTGATCTGGATTTTGAAATTCCAAGAAGTGACGTTCAATCTTTTTTTTTTACTTGATATTTTAAAAGTTTCTGGTGGACTCCATTCTAGGCTGTGCAAGGCTTTTCTCCTCTAAAGCACAGTCATTAGACAGCAGTGGTTTGCAGTGTGATGGGGCAGCTAAGAAAATGGCTGAATGGAGAACTGAAAGATACCATTGTATTTATCTACATCTTTTGACTAGAAGAAGCCAAGGAATGTAGCTCAGGGCAAAAAAATGTGAGGGGCTCTTCTCCTTATTTCCCACTCACATAAATATCACTCTGAGACCCCAAATTTAGTCAGTTTCCTACTTTTGAAAACACATGCACCAGCAGCTTGTAAGGGGATTTGCTAAAGCTCCAGATTTTGCAGTATATGTGCAAATATTCTCCCCTTAGAAAATGCCAAATGCACTCTGTACATCTGCACAGATCTGTGGCATTATTGTCTTTCCAAATCTATTGACCACAGCCAAAATTAACTAAAAACATGTCTGTTAGAGCATTTCCTAAAGAAAAAAAAGAATAAAACAAAAACCACAACAAAACATTAACCTTACAGGTTGTCCAGCAATTCAAAAGCTCAAAGAATGAAATAATACTTTAAATGGTGATCAGAATAAGATACATGTAGAGATCTAGGAAGAGGGTCAACTTTTATTCTATTTCTTCATTGACATAATTAACCGTAGATATATATATATGTATACACTTTGGACTTTTTTTGGTAAATAAATCGGGTGGTATAGTACCAGCTGCACCTTTATTCACCAAGGTAAGTAAATTCCACACTCACTACATGAAACTTGTAGCCTCTCATAAACAGTTTTGTGAGAAATCCAAATCATGTCACCAATAATTTTTTTAGGAAATAATATGGAACTTGCACATTCTTTGCATGCAGAGACTGATCTGACTGACTATGCATCAGTGCACCTCTATTAGGAGAAAAGATTATTGCCTCCTATTATAGCCATTATTAACGTAATATGAAAATAATAACAGGTTAGCTGTTAACAGCCATTTTAAAAGCACCTGCTAGAAAGGTGGGATAAGCTATGACAAACATTTTAAGAAGCATCTTCAACCTACTTGCAATGTTCTGATAAAGTGTTACTAAATACCTAAAACTAAACAATTGAAAGTAAGACTTCTAGTGCTCTGCACTACAAGCTCATCTCTCTGAGTGATTATCTAATGAAAGAGCAACACGGGGCTCCCTGAATACCAGCTCCTTGCAAATTATCCTGTTCCATAGCAGGTGACAAGAGAAATAAAAACACAGTCTGCTTTGTCTCATCTTTAATATCCCAATCAGATCATTCTCTTTTTACATACATATATTACTCCAGAGTGCCAGTAGAATATTCTGATGTCAGCAAATGATTCCTTAATGGGGATCTGATAAGCACTCTATCTGTATTCTATTTGTACGTAAATGGTGCCATCTTTCAAGTGCCAAACAGTGCACTCTACTTAATTGGGATGTGCTTAATCAGAAAAATCATTTAATGGGACATTGTTGGGGGATCCTGTTTAAGCCCTGTGATAATTAAAAGCAATGAGTGCTGATTAATGGTGGCAGTAATTCTGCATTTCAGGACACTCTCTAATTATTTGGTCTTGGTGATCCCTTTTGTGTCTCACTCTTCTGGCAAGTCACTCAGTTTGCTTCTCCAAGAACTGCTTTCAGTCTCTGCAGTAGAAACAGAAGGATCAGTAACTAGCTCACTCCTGCCTGTTCAAGGGTTCCTTACAAGTAATATTTCTGATTTGTTACTTAACACCGTAATAACGATTCCAAAGCTGTTTGAAAAAGCATTCTTGCTAAATGACACTTGCTTTTACCGCTTGCTGATTGGTCTGAAATGGTAACGTTTGTTAGGAAAATAGATTGTTTTCATTTTAAAAATTGCATCTTCTGCAATAAAGAGGATACTGAAATTTGGCATTTACAGCCTTAAATGCTGTGACTTAAAACCAGAAAAAACTGAGACACCTACATCCAACCATTTATTAAAAGGTAGCACTCCCCCCTGCAAATCCTTCATCACTTTGTGCTTATCAGGGGTCTGCAAGGGAAAGAACAAACTGTAGAAACACAGGACAGCTGGGCTGAGCTTCCCTTTGTTCTGTGATAGATTGGCTGGTCACCAGTAATCACCATAGTATTTTCCAACATGGAAAAGCTGCCTCAGACAGCACTAAAGGCTACCTGAAAAGTTCACCATGTGCACACCAAAATACAGGTGTGGGACAGTGTCAGGGCACACTGTTTTTGGAGCTTTACTGGAACCCCTTGTTTTTCTTTCAAAGAAAGAATTTACACGGCTTTTTTTCCACAACAGTTTTATCACAACACAGGTTTTGACTTTCACATTTCTAAATGAAAAGAAAATAAAAAAATTCATTTACTTAAAAATAAATTACTCTAGGTATGACTGAAACTTCAGGAACTATCTGAGAAAAAAAACCCCTCTCTATGCTGTGAGTTGCTGTGGGTTTCTTCTTCTTTTCTTCTGAATAGTTCACCCACTGTGCAGTTACAGAATCACAGAACACACAGAGAGAATGGTATCCATTCATCCATCAATTAATGAGAGATCCTATTAATAAGAGAGCTCTTATAAGCAGAATAAAAAAAAATACACAACTTTTAATAATTATCTGAAAAAGCAAAAAACCAGGAATTTGGTTAATTTTATTAAGTATAGATGCCAACAGTGGACAGATAAATATGAACTGATCATTGAAGGCCCTTTGCATAACCAGTGGAGAGAAGGAAGCAGTGCAGTGCCTTATAAGAATAATTAAGAAGGCAACTTACGAACAATTTTTTTCTTTCTCATTTACTGTGCAATTGTAATATTTCTCACAGTGTGGAAATTCATCTGAAAAAAGAGGCCTTAGTGTACCATGTACAGACAGCAACAGAAACCGTATTTTCTGTGTTTCAACTATACTGATACTGGTGATAGATTTTGGGGTCCACACTAAAGGCCTGCTCATTTTGTCAGCACCTATAGTAGAAGTTTTTATACCACAGCAGCCACTGATCAGCACCTAAGTTGGTCAGACCTTATAAAAGATACACATACCAGTGCTGCCTCTAAGGTAAAACCCCAAGCTAACAGGATTGAACATGCTAAGAAAACATTTTACATAACAGAAGTGCCAAAACTCATGGTGACCCTAAGCCACCAGAAAGCTTTTCTTCATTCTTGGTTCTCATTCTGATTGGTCACAGTGCAGGGAAGTGAGCTCATTCCCAGGCTTTTATTTGAATCTCTGTCCAAAACAAACCTTGCTATGATTCTGGGAATAGCTGTGTCCTGGAATGCATTCTACCAGGCACTGTGGCTGAGACTGATCTTTGTTTGGCTATCTCAGTCACATCTAGGTATGCAACCCATGTTCATGCCAAAAGCTACGTGTCTTGGGTTGCAATGCATTCCTCAAGTTATCAGCTGGAAGAGTAATATTTTTATTTGTCAATAGCAAATAAAGATTGTGAAGGAGATACAGGGTTGAATGTTATGTAGTGAGGTGCATGGCTGAGGCCAGCTGGCTCTAGAGAAGTGAGACCCAAGCCTTCCTGCACATCCCAGTCTGGGGTTCAGAAGTAATGTCCCAGAAAATCTGCGCTTAGTCTGGCATTGCAATACTTACTTCAGCTGTCTAATAGATCAACAGTAACCAGTGCAAAAGTATGGGCTTCAGTGAAGACACCAGAATTAACTTACTGGTTTTACAGATCTTACCCCTACCTACCCCTTCTCACCTCCCAGAAGACAACTAATGTGAACCTGCAGGCCCTATTTTAGTGAGTCTTTAAGCATGGTAACAAAAAGTCATCAGGCTTCAAGAATTAACCCCTGAAAAACCCAAAGATGAGGATTCCTGAGAGAGAGACAGAGAAAATTAAAAATACATGTATTGATCCTAAAAAACTTTTAAAGAAAGTACAAAGAATACTTTTCTTTTAGCTAAGGTGAGTAGTAGGAAAAAAATAGTAGTGAGTAAGGGTTTATTGATGTTACTTTTTTAATTTTGGGTGAAATATTTGCTTTAATAAAATGAAAGGATTTTTGCCTTTGACATCAAGGGAGGCAGGACTTCATCCTTTTTATTCTTCAGCGATACACAAGCTTTAAAAGGGTGAGAATCATCTTACTTAACCAATATTGATGTTTGAGACAAATTCCATCTACTGTTAAGAATAAGCATTTCTAGGGTGAAATCAATATGATCTGTTTTAGATGTTTATTTTTTAGATGAGTATCTCCAAAAAGGATTAATTATATCCCAGAATTTCTTTTCTATCAATTTCTTCACACTTACAATAAAAAAGAATATAAATTGCTAACATCTACATACAACCTGATGAATCCCACCCCAGTGTACTTGTCTCAATACATTTTGTCTTTTCTTACTGTGAGCATTCAGTAAAGGAAATTCTGGTCAAATTAAACTTTATAATTTTTTTTTGCAAATACATATATTTTGGTGCAATATTCTTACATTATCTTATTAATCACAATCAGAATGTGAAAAAATTTTCATGTGTTTTATTAATTCTGCATACATAATTTTATTCAATAATTATATGGTTATATAATTAATACACTGAACCTTAAATAAGAAAATACAGTAACACAAAACTGTTCAAAATTGTGGGAATATCTGTAAACACTAAAATAGAAATATTAACATATTTGCTGGTGTCAGGATGTGTATTCATAGTTATTATATTTTCCATGCCATATCTTGAATGCCTGTTTTATAGACCTAGTTAACTGTAATTTCTCTGTGAATCATTTTATGTTGTAAAGGACTTAAAAGTTCTGCTAAATGTATTCTTGATAAAGCTGTATAGGTGAAAAAAGGCAGAAAGTTAATCTTTGCTTTATAATCTTTGCTTTATAATAAGTATGAAGTCACAGTAGACTTGTGCTTGACTAGCTGAATCACACTTCTCTTTTCTACAGCTTCAGTACAGAAATGTTCCATACTTAAGGAAGGAAAGCAAGCAAGGAAGGACTGACTTGTTGCTGGAAGCCGTGTGTTTTCCTTACTGGGCTGTAAGATAGGCTTTCTAATCGATATATTGCAAATTACTAATTCACTGCTCACATTGCGATTGCGTTGCCTCTTTTGGCCTTCTCATACATACATAAGGCTGACCCTTGTGTATTCCAAATTAATTTGCGCAGTTACTATCATTGGTACTGTCTCCAAACAAAAATCATCCAGGAATTGTGTTCTTGCTTTCACATGGGAGTTTCAGTCAGATTCTTTACAGCAAAAATCCATTTCTGAAAAAAACCAGATTCTTTCAGAATGCCTACCAGTTGTATTCTTTCTAGTAAAAAAAAAAACAAAAAGTCTGTTGTAGAAACAAGACCAGAGACAGTGATTGCTCTTTAACATATTTACATTTAGAATTTCATCACTCTTCAAGTTATTCATTTGTTTGAGTCCATTTCACATAGCCTCACTACAAGATTTTCCTTACAAAAATTACCAGTTTGGAAGGAATGATTTTAAGGTCTCCAGTATTTTATGTGACAAACTCTAAATGCAGTGTAAATTCAGATGATTGACAAAGAGAAGAGGGACTGAAGAGAAGCAATGCTGTTTTACAGTGCTGCCAAAGCCTCTCTCAAATACAAAGACAAAAGTGTTTTTGAAAAAATCGTTAAAATTTTCTTGGAAGGCTCTTTTGTTTCTGAAAACTGTCAGGACTGCTCAAAAGATATTTCTGGAGCAAAAGCTAAAAAAAAACCATTTTGGTTGCGCTCCAAAGTTGGAGCTTTGTAAACTTTCAAAACACAAGACCTGAAAATTTTCCATTTCAAGTATTATTTCATTTTAGCCACAGTTTCTATACACAGCCTGATACAGAATGTAGCAGCAGAAATTTACCCTGCCCTCAGTTTGGCCTCAATTTTCTGGAGGAAGAGAAGTTGCAGGAATGGTGGTTGAAGGAGGAGAAATGTGCAAGGCTGGGAGACCATGTCCCTGTTGACTTTTGGGAGAGGGCCTTGAAGAGCGGTCATGTCTGCCGTGCCCTGGGGGACACGCAGGTGCATAATATTGCAGAAGTGCTTTATCAGGAGAGCCAGCAGCTGCTGCAATATCTGTGAAGTGCTCATTGTCTGGGGAGCTTCTGGAGAATCTTCCTTCAGAGCAGAAAAGATGAAGGCTGCGTGTTTCTCATGCACCTAGGCACACGGGAAAACACCAAAAGAATTTGATATACCTCCCCCGCCTCCAAAAAATCCCAGTATTTACTTTTTGGGCCTTTCAAAACTAAATCCTACTACCTTTTAAGTACTGGAAATAGGAGCGTCCCTCCAAGTCCTCTTGAGTCTCTCCAATGGTAGCAGGACATCTTCCTGACACCCAGGTGGAGGCACAGGAACACATTGAGCAGCACAGAGGCCTATTACTGCATTGCTAATTGATGTGGACTAGTGTAGTTCTGGTGGGAGCAGAAAAAATTCCTAATCAATCCAATAAAAGGGGTAGTCAGAATCCAGTAATAAAACATGTGTGATGTCAATAGCTTACACTGTGGCTGAAGCATGTAATGGTGCACCAAACCTCTACTGGCTATGTTAAAAATAGCAGGGAGGAGTTGATTAATTTTATATCAAGGCATTGTGTGGTTACCAGTTGAGTGTCCCTGAGGATCAAATACTAATTTGATTCATTTTCTTTTTTTTTAAATATGGAATTAACCATTCTTTTAATGTCACCCTTGAAAATAGCAGTGAAAAACTTCCATAATCAGAGTTCAGATATGTAAGTCACACTTTGACTACCGAACCCGATCTTTCATCATAGAGCTTGTAATATGGGGTGAAAAAACGAAACAAAATTATATAGAGCAAGAAGGTGGGGGTTTTTGTCTACAGGCATCCTTTGTCTCCCAGCATAGGTGAAATGCAAAAGTCCAACCTTGTGTTAACAAGATGTTGATCTATAACAGTCTTGCGGAAGGGCAAAAACTCACACTCTAATTATTGCCAAAACTGTCATCTCCCCTAAAGCAAGTGAGGCCCTCTGCATCATCTGAAGTAATCAATCTGAGTAACAAGAGGTAGCTGCCTTCCTCAGCTCAGCCCTGCCCAGGGTGTTCTCTCCTCTCATCTATAAGGATAACGGTATCACAAATCTGTATTTCCAAAGCAGTAAAGCAACTGATATTTGGCTACTCTGCTGGGAGAAAATGGCCTTAAGACAGCCCTGGATGCATCCAGCAGAGCCTGCTCTTCCCTGCTGAGGAGCAACAGAGGTGAGCAGCTAAGATCCAACACCATGAAGATTTTCTTGACTGAAAGGTTTATACAATGATGCAGAGTAGGAAGCTTATGAAAGGCAGAATGAATATTTCACTTGCCTCCCTTCAGAGACAAAGAATGTGTTAGTGTGGCAATTTGTCTGTTCCTGTATCTAAACTGTACCATAGAAATTTACTCTTTTTGAGCCTACTGTAATATACAGCACTCAGCAGAGCTCAAATCTCCCTGGAAACACACTGGGTTTTCTTGGCCTATAGCCAAGAACAGTGTATGCACAGAGGGAAAAATTATTAGAAGATATTGGGAAAAAACCTTCACAATTACCTGTGTCTGTTCGGAAATTTGACAGATATCTCTCTTTTGGTAGCTAAATATAAAGGTCAGAGTTCAGGGGCAGAGATAAGCAGCAGGAGAGAGAAAGTTACCACAAAACAACTGAAGAGAGTCCCTGTTATTTTTTGGAAACCTTTGTGATTTCCCCCATGAGATTTACCAAAAAGCTTTTCTTAGGCCCTGCAGCCAGTGCTTTACACACTGTATCCTGGAAAGTGAAAGTTGTCTGAGGTCCCTGGAAAAGCCCAAGCCCCATTTCTCAAATTGATGAGGCCAGTGAAATCCATGTAGGCATCTTTTTTTGCATTTTAAACCCTGACACATTTTTTGCAGTTTATTGAGCCTGTAAGGGGCAGAAGATCATATTATTCAGCTCTGCACCACGGTCATCTTGGTACAGCTGATGCCTGTGTCAAGAAAATGCTTTTTTTTTCAACCCTCCCATTTACCTGTCAAGAAGAAACAGAAAAAAAAAAATTCTTGGCAGAGTATGGAGCACCCAGGCCCTGAAAGGCACAGTCATGCCCTGGCTTAGCCCTTGAACATAACCCAGCCCCATAGAGAGGTAATTATGTTTTGGGAGCTCAGCAGACTGTGCATAATTATACTCTAAGGAGGATTACTGCCTTGTATGAATAACACCATGATGCAATGGCAAATGCAGAATGTGAGCCTCAAACCTGCAATCCAGGCTGGATGACAGACCCCTCCTGGACCACCCTGCCTGCGGCACAGTTTAGCTGTCCCCCGGGGAAGAATGCCCTGCATGAATCAGTTTCCCATACAGATCTCACTTGTTCAGAGATAGGTAATAAATTAAGTTTTACTCCATTCAGGAGATAGAGAAGTGAAGAGTCAGAGAAATAAGATTCTGAATGTGAAAGTGAGGAATACATTGCTCACACTGCCTTCAGCTTAATCTGGACTCAGTTATCTCCCTTCCCAACTCCTCCTCAGCCAAGAGACCTACACAATGATTCTGGGATCCAAAACAGCTTTCTGCTAAACCTGACACACCAAACGAGCAGCTTAGCATTGCACAACCTGTGCATATGGGCAACAGCACAAAAGCTGTGCCCCTGGGCAGGAGCAGTTATGTATGGGACTATTCAGGCCTTCCCTAGCTCTTCCTGTTCCCTTCCCCCTTCTCGGGGAAATTCAGTAAAGCCTCTTGCACCACCTGCCCACCTGCCCTGGAGCACACAGAAACCCAGGGACATCTTTCTGTGTGCTGTGGAAATGGGCTGTTGGTAGAGGTGACCACAGCATGCAGGAGATCCCTTTGACTCAATTAAATAGAGAGGCAAGACAGTACTGGGCTTGTTTGCCCTGTTTAGCTGCTGGTTTGCTTTGGGCTCCAGCCCCTCTGCTGTAGCCAGGTTTCTCAGTTGTTGAGGGTACCAACACCTGGTTACCTGTCCCACTTTCTCTGCTTGTTAGTCACCTTTTGAACATTTCAAGCTTATAGCATAGAGATACTGACTAGTAGCTCTGACTTTCAGGCCACAACAGAGGGCAGACAGCTGTGGGGAGATCACCCCAATTGTCATCTGAGCCTCAGCTGTCCTGGTGGCCCATTGTCTGTTGGTGCCCACAATAGTCTTTTTAATATTGTAAAAAACTACCCATTGCACTGAAAGTCTTCCCAGCACCAGAAAAGCCTGGTGGCAATTCAAATGGTTTTGGGAGCAGAGGTGGGATCTAACGAGGGGAGGGGAGGGGAGAGAAGGGGAGGGGAGGGGAGGGGAGGTCCTTCTGACACAGGAACGTGAAGTGCCAGGTAGGACAGACACAGCTTTCCTGACTGACATGCAGGAGTAATGAGGAGCAGGGAGGAAATAACCCCCTCCACTGATGGCGCTAGATGTACAAAAATAAATACTGTTTCTTATCATCCTTAGAAATTCATTTAAGAGCACCCATTTAAATATACTGACATTATTAATGTGTACAGAGGCCTTCAAAATTAACTTTGGCTAAATACGTCAGGTAGACTAGCATTTCAAAGGAGAAAATAAAAGCAAATATATGCCCCAAACATTCCTTTTAATTGGGATCTGTGTCCAGCTCTAGGACACTTTTGAAAACCCTCACCTCAGTGCAGCCAGCCCTGGCTGGGTGCTTGATCAGCTGCTCCAGTCCTTGGGCAGCAACCTTCAAGGAACACCTCTGCCACAGCTGTTTGCATAAAATACTGGCTTACCTTGCAATAAGCATGCTTTCAGGAAAAGTTGTTGGCAAATTTTTGACTAAAAAGGTAGAAACTCCAGTCCTTTGACAGATGAGTTGGGTAATTAAAGGGCCTAAAGTGGAAGGGTGGGTGCTAAGAGCCCAAAAATAAATAGAAATCTAAATGGCAAAGTGTGGGCAACATATAAATTTTAATGAATGCTGTGTTGAGTAAAGCATCTAGATGGATGAAGAAAAAATGCTCTTTGCCCTGTCAGAGCGTACCTCATGCCATGACAGACCATTGGCAAAACAAAAACCAACCAATCTACAAAAAAATATGCTGTCAGTTATTTGGGTCTCTAATCATAAATATGGTAAAAGTCTGATGTTACAGAGAAGACTTTTACTTCTAAGAAGTAAAAGAAATAAGAGGGACCATTAGAGTTCTTGGCATGTCTGAGCAAAATGGTTAAACCAATAGGTATAATACCAAACATACATTGCATTTTGGATATTTATTGCAACCGCAAGGATTTTAGGACACAAAGTTTCACTGTTGTTTAGGCACCGCTCAGTAAGAACAAATTTAGACCACTTGTGTCTATAAACATTTTAACATGCAATAGTTTGCATATGCTGTGATGATAGACTGCAGCAACTGCTGGACAAGTATTGGAAAGTATTTTTTACACTGAATAATTGTAGACTGACAAAATGTTCAAAATGAAGTCATTGCTGAGAGTGAGAAGCAAGCAGACATTGTAAGTGCCGGATGGACATTAATGGACGTTAATGGACAAATAATCCCTGTGATGGCTAAAGTGGATTTAAGCTTAATGGTATGTTACAGTGGTGATCTGTGATAAATTTTCTGATGCTTTTAAATTAATAAGTCAAAAGAAGTAAGATAAGCTCTAATTTCTAAAAAAAAAAATAAAAAATTAAAAGTTTCTTGGTTTATCCTGGCTTTTGTATGTGACCAAAAAACCCAAGAATGGATCTACACAAGTGTATATTGTATCTGGTGAGTTTATAAGCAATGTGACAACTCTACACCATTCAAAAATAAGACAAATGTTAAAAAATAGTGAGGAAATCACTTATCATTTCATACTGTACTGGTAATAGAATTATTGATCCACAGTGTAGTATCAATCAGTACCTCACAGCAGGGGTTGAGGGATTTCCTTTAGATATGAAGCGTGTCCCCTGTCATTTAGTTCAGATAAATTATGCACAAGACTTAACATCAAAAATATTTTCAAAGAAACAAAATTAAATAGAAAACTGGTAACTTAAAGAATGTCACTGAACTATGACTTTCTTCAACACTGAAAAGTATCTTGGAGAAAAAAGAAGACATCCCCTCAAACAGTTATTTTGGAAATAAAGGCTAGATGCTGGAAGTTACTGTTGACTCATCATGTTTCAGTGGGTTTCACAGATAATTAGCACCTCTGAGGCTTGGGCCCAAAAGTGTGGTTGGTCCCTTAGCTTACGTTCAGGAATCAGAGCAGTAGCTTTCCAGGAGTGCTTGCTCTGTTTTTCTTTTTAACATGCAGTCTGTGCACTTGAATTTTATCTGCAATAAGCCTTAAAACCCACTCAAAGCAGAAGCTCTAGAGCAAAGGGAGAGTTAAGAGGGAAGGAGCAATTAGATTAAGAGGAAAAATCTTTTGTTAGTTATGCAAGAAAGAATTCAGTGGCCTACACTCTCAGCCAGCATAAATCATTGTTGTTCCAGTGGTGACAAGGGAGCTGTCAAATTAAAGCTGTTCACAGCTTTATTTTTGTAGCATCTTTTCTCCCTCAAAAGAATGATACTGCACCTGAGAGAGCTGCAGGGGTAATGCTTGCATTTTACTGTTACAATATACCTACTTTGTGCTACATGCCATTCAAATCTCCCATATAAAGTCAGTTTATTTGGCCCAGAAATATCACCATAATGTAAAGGGAAAATGTGGCAGTTCAACAGAAATGGAAGTGCCTGTATTCCTGCCCTTCTGCTCTCTATTGGCATTTAGGGTAGCAAATGGCCAAAGGGAGAGGCCAGTGCTTGGATGGGGCATATGCTGCAGCAATCACCAGCCTGTGCTTCCATAAGTGTAAGGCTACCAGCCAACAAAACAAAGTCAAAGCACCTCTGTTTGCCACAGGCTCCTGCCTTGCAAAGGTGCTCCTCATGCCTGGAGTATTTCTAAAGGAGAACTTCATGCTCATTCCCCTAATACATCCTGTAGTGAAACTATGAGAATTTCACTCAAGAGATTCATATGCAGCCACAAATAGCATTTTACTAATTAACATTATAGAGCTGGGTTTAAATGGCTTCTGCTGTTTACAGATGGGCTGTCAAGACTGTCACTGCTGTATGACTATTTTTAATAGAGGCATAATCAATTAAATTGACTACATGTGTTCAAAACTGCCATGAGAAACCTATTATACAAATACAGAACATTAGAAAAATCCCTTTACAGGAGTTACTCATAGAGAACCAAAATAAATTACAGACTACCATGTGCCATGAGGACATTATTCATTCATGACAACATGGCTTTGCGTTTGATAAACCCCACACTGTACAAAGAGAGCCACTGAAAAGTTACATGTGGCAGCACAGTAGGAACTGGTGCCAACAGCAAAAAATACAGTAACCACTAAAAAGAATCTCATCTGCAACTGCAGATGTCACACACAACCTTGGTGGGATTGGTGGGAAGTCTAAGAGAAAGAAAATACTTTGTATTTACTAACCCATCTGTAGGACCCATGTGTTTTGCAATAGCTGATTTTCAGTCAGTCAGAAATCCCAGTCAAGTACAAATGCTGAGGCAGCCAACACAGAGACAAGGCAGCAACTCTGGGGTTTGCATCAGAGAGTAACATGGTGCACCTGGAAAATGCTTTGCTGAGACTCCTAATGCCCAGAGAAGTTATCAGGTAGTATCAGAGTCCTTTGCTTCTCCACTGTGACCAGACATTTTAGGTGTTGGTTTAGATTCTGTTCGCCTTTTTTTCTCCAAATGGGTGGATGGATTAGAATGATTAACTAAAAGAAACCATAAATATGAATGTGTTAGGGAGATATTTAAGTAACGTACATTGTAAAACCTCAATTTACACCTTGATTAGACAAAACTTATGCGTTGTCTCACACAGTGTGGGGCAGGAATCGACTAAGAAACTGATGGAAATTTCCATTTTATAATATTCCCCTCTAAAGGAATGGTAGGTGTATGGAGAAAGGCTGGAGGTAGAGGAATAGCACACATGAAGAGTTTGTCCTGACAGGTCACCAGGACTCCTTTTTCATTGTAGACCTGAGAGATGGAAAATACTCCTTGGCCCCAGAGTATGTTGATAGCTATAGTCAAGCCTATATTTCACTGCCCCACAGACCCTCCAGTCTATACACAAGACCCTCTCATGCAGCACCAAACCCACTGCTCTGCAATCAGGAAGACTACAATTTGCCATGTGTCTGACTCTTCCCTTGCTCTTCCTGAAGAGCAAGGGATTTATAATGGACACATCATTTGTCATAAATTGCTGCTGTGGAGATACCTAGAAGATACTTCCCCTGCAGGCTGGAGGCTGCTGAAAGCACACTCTATGATTTTTCACAGTACCCTGTCATTGAAAACCAGCGAGGCAATCTGTGTGAGCTCTGTGCCTGTGTCTGATTTATGAGAAGTTCATAGGGAATGTTCTAAATCCAACCCCTTTTTATTTCATATTTAAGTGTCTATCCATGGCTTGATATCTTCTGACCCTTGATTGGTCAAGCAGGGCTCTTTGAAGCACTTTGCCTGCACCAGACCCTTTTAATATATAGCACTTTTTCCTTTATTAGTCTACAAGATTCACTTAGAACATGATAGTTCTGGACTAACTTCTGACATTAATCTTAATCACTGAAATATCTGAGAGACATACAAACACATCCTGCAAAGATAATGGAAGTGGACCTGCCTTGAAAGCTAAGCAAATCTTCACAGGAAGTGTGAAGTCTCAAGTGTCACAAATTTCCACTCAGATGTGGCTGCAAACCTTCTCTCCAAGGTTCAGCATTCTCCAGAGTATCACATGGATCATGCACCTGCTCTGCTGTCCAATAAGCTGCACCACAAGGGTTGTGAGTGAGTGAATATTTAAAGATTAGTCACCAGGGAGGTCCCAGAGGTCACGCTTAGTAAAGAAGGACGAAAATGGATCTTGCACCATGTGCTAAAAATGGCTAAAACTTTACCTTCAGAAAATCAAGCTAAGGTAAAACTTAAAGTACCTTGATTCTGTCATATATATGCACCTGCCAGTAATTACCACTGCTGTTTTACTTGGATGGAGACCAAGACATCCATCTTTCACCCAGAATATAAGGGTAATGGAATGGAAATCAGGAAAGCTCCCTTAATTTAGGCTAGAGCAATTTTTATAATGTGTTCTTTTGCACCTAATGTAGGGAGATATAAAATGCAAGAATAATTGTTTAATTGTAAGAGAGGAGTCCAGATTTAATACCAGACAGGATAATAACTAAATCTTGTAGACACATGTGAATGCAGAAAAGAGATTATATCAGTTATGCATATGAGTAATTTAATATGGAACAAAATATGTGAGCAAGCAATTGTGGGAAAGATGAAAAGTCACATTGCATAAAAATGCCCAGCATTACTTTGTGAATTAGCAATGCTGTGTGTCATTCAACTGTCGGAAAGAATCAGGAATGTCACTGTGGCAAATTCCTGATATGGCCTTACAGAAGGTTCTGCTGTGCTTGAGATTAATTCAGCAGGCTTCTAGTGAGCATTAGCAATACTGCAGCAAGAGGTTTGCAGGGGAGAGTCATTCAGAAATTTACATTTAATATGAAATAACTATTCTAGTGCAGAATCCTGGACATGAATAATACCAAACCTTTGTCAGTAAGTCTGGATTTGATGGCAAACAATTAACGTGTAAAGAATTCATACATTCAAAATTCTGTGTTACTTTTTGGTTTCAATAAGCACCATTCAACGGTAGGATAAAAATAAATCAGCAAAGTCGCACTGCTCAATAGTATGAGAGAAGCAAATGCATTTTCTTCCTGAGATTGTGAGATACATAAAAGTGTGGGGACATATGAAATACGCTAATTTTTTCTCCTGAAAACTTTCCTTCATATCATATAAAGAATGAAAACCAAAAGGATTGCTATAGTACTAAACAAAAAAATATTATTAGAATTAATCCCAAATTTACAAACATAGAAAAATCTCAGTTGCATTCAAATGTCAACAAAACATGGAGGGGAATTATTAAAGGTGGGATGATTTTTTTCCAACCATTTCTACTCTAAGCATTTTCAACCATGAATTAAAATGGAAGCTCACAGAAATCCTGTAAAAATATTATTAATAAAATTCAATTTCCATGTGGAGGAAGGAATCTGAAATTGAGCGAGACACATATGCTAACAGAGCAAACCTTGACCCAGGAGATTTGAATAACTGTATAAGTATTCTGGGAAGCAAGATATTGGAAACATCAGCTGTCAACATTAAGGCATGACTTTTGGCATCATAGTATATCATTATCCATTGCCACTGAGAAGGTCCAGAAATGAAAGTTATTATAATGATAATGCATTAAAATAAACTGGCAAGCTATGTAAAACAGTGGAAAATAGTTTGCAGTGAGTGCACTCACTTAAAGTTGTTCAGTTCAGTTTCTCCATGGCAAATATAAAGGTCAAGGGGCAGTTTAACCACTTCCACTTACTGGGAGTGTTTTCTGCCATGTGGAATCTCACTTCTTATCAAATTTGTGTAGAGGTGGCAGATTTCAGCTGAGGTGATATTTTTTGTCTGGAGCAATTTTCTCTGCAACTATTGCCTAAAGCAAGTCAATCAATTTTTTAATTGTTAGTGACTTTTTATCCCAAATTTATTTGTTGTCTGTCTAGGTGCAAGGACAGCAGAATGTTTTTATTTTTATTTGTTCTGTTATCCAGTTTATGCCTTTATTCACTTGTAAATGTCAGTCATGACCAATTCTTTCACTGATGAGACTAATCTAGGCTACAGTCATCAATGAAGATGATCTTGCTGATCTGTGCTGTCTGGTTACATTACAGCTCAAAATACAGTTTTAGTTTTGGAGTTTGTGTTGAGGATAAATCACACAACAGAACAGCAGCTTTTGAAATACAGTTTTATAAGAGGTTTGTATCTAGCATTTGTTTAAATAGGCATAATAATTAAAGTAATGGATTCACCAGCACAAGGCAACTTGCTAAGTCTACAAAAATAGAAATAAGGGGAGGGGATGTTTAATTAGAATGTGTTTCCTTAAACTCTTCAAGGCAGAATGAGACATTTCCTCAATAACCACTTATATTTTTCATGAAACTTTTCCTAGTGTGTTTTGGGCCTATATAAGGACTGTGTCCACTCAAAAAATCCTATCTCACCTAAAACAAATTTCACTGTAAACTCTCTAAAATGTACCCATCTTACTAAGCACAGTATCTTTGGTGAAATAAAGAAGGGTGCCTGAAATAAATTAATTCTAGCAGCTATGGTTTTGTCTCTTAATGAAGAGGATTATGACCATATGGTACAACCAGATTGTATGTGGAAACAGTATCAATTCCACAAAATTGATGTTATGCTCCTGATCAGAGTAACTGTAAGAAAAAATAATATATACATGCATAAATTAATAGTAGCTGTGGGGAGCGATTTCCCAGCTGATGAGTACCAAATAAAATGTGCTTATTTCAGTGAGGGGAACATGCACAGTCCTCTTGTCAATCAAAACTGAAATCAGGATGTTTCTGGCCACTTGCTATTTGTGAATTACAAATCAAATAGAATTATGCCTGGTTTCAATATTCTGTGGGAGCCCTCAAAACTGATAACTTTTAAAAGTCTCTCTGTTAATTGTTACAAGGACAAACTTGCTATATGCTGGGCTTAATTGTGTGTTGGTAAGAAATGATCCCTTTTTAGAATGGCAGCAGGTGGGCAAGACCCTTACTCTTGATGCTGTGAGGATGGACACTACTTGGTGGACACATTCCATTTCCTGGACAGAGATGCTGTATATACTGAAGAAGAAAAGACATAGAACTAAGCTTTGTGAAACTTTTGTGCACACAGAAGCACCTCTAATGTGCCTTTTGACCATCATGGATGGGCTTTTTCCATGTGTCATAAAGAGAGGGATAGTAACAGTCATGCAGCTGCTTGGCTGTACACCTGAGCTGTTGGTATCATGCAGACAATTCTGCTGAATACTGAGTGGATTCATTAGCATCAGAATGAACCCTATGTCCCTAAATGGGAGAGTATTTCCTGGCAATGCTGCTAGCAACATTATTCTAAGTTGGTACATTCATGTCTGCAAGCTGACTTAATGGGGCCAGACAGAGAGACAAAAGCTAGCTAATGTTAGAATTAATTTTCCACTGTTTTCCTCCTCATGTTGCCAGACAGAAAATGTAGAAATTGAGTGGAAAGGAGATGGAGAGTTTGAAGGGACCATCTGGCTCAGAGTCTTGGCCTCCAAAATTGCTTTACAGAAGATACTTAATACAAAACTGAATGCCTGAAGTTTGTTCCATATTCTCTTACTCATAGCAATTTATTTTAATTTTCTTTTCAAGTCCCACCTCAGTTTCATTTGCATTTCCTTTTCTGTACATTTTAACTACAAAATACAATTTCCTTGCTAATCCATTCCTTTTCTATATTTTTCCAGGGGAATTGTATTTCTTCTTTGCTATTTTGTCCTTCTTAGTAAAAACTCTCAGTATTGCACTGCAGACATAAAGCAATTCTACTCCTACCTAATGAAAACTCTTGAGTTTAATTCCCATCAGCTTTGCAAACTAACTTTCTCTGTTTCTTTACATTTACACCTAGAAAGTAATTTAGTGTTTCCTCCTATTTTTTCTATCTTTCAGTTAAAAAAAGTCAAAATTTGTCACATCTACTCAATCAAGGATTATTTTGTATGAGTATTTATTCTATGTTTTTTGCTGCTCATGTAATCCAAATCTAAAATAGAATTACAGTTTCACTGACTATTTGTCAAAGCATTTGCTAAATATAATATCCCAGATGTCTGGGTCTTACCATATTTGGTACTTTGTGTGGTTTGGGGTTTTTTGGTGGGGTTTTTTATCCCTTCAGCATGTATTTGAGAAGCTGATGTTTCCTCTCTCTCTCTCTGTGTCTCTCTCTCCACCAATTCTTTTTATGTATTTCTCTCATTATTAGCTAGATCCATATCCAGATCTGAAAAGTCTGTAATACTGTTTTTATCGTCCTTCTTAGGGGTAATCTTTGTAAGAAAAGACTTCATTTTATTCTTGCTGCCACAGTACAATTCATTCCATCAGCTACTTAACAGGTACACAGCGCATCCACCTCCCTCCTTTCTCTTTTCTGAATGTATGAGTGCTTTCTCTCCAGTTGATCCTACCTTTCCTCCATTTTCTTGCTTTTCCTGCAATGTCTGATTTCATAACCTTTCCAAGGATTTCAGTCTCCTTGCAAGCATAAAACAAACATTTCAGTTGTTTTCACCAAGTCAGAGCTGAGCTCCCAGATAGAATATGCATGTTCATGTGTGTTCCTTAACTTGCAGCTGACATTTTGATATAAAGCCATATAATCACAGCATATAGACAGTTTCAAGTGGTTGTGGTGTTTTGCAGGGAGTAGAGGTTATCTGAGACTCTCAACTTTCTCTGACAATTACCTGGCTTATACCCTTTTGGAGAAGTAGTGTCAAACTTCATGAAAAAGTAGTGGACTGGTTTATGTGTGACAAATTAGAGAGTTGTGCAATCACCAGTTGTGTGAAGTTTAGCAAGAGCAAGTGCCAGATTCTGCACGAGGGGCAGGGCAACCCTGGATGTACAGACTGGGGAACAAGAGGCTGGAGAGCAGCGCCATGGAAAGGAACCTGGGGATCCTGGTGGATGACAAGCGGAACATGAGTCAGCAGTGCCCTGGCAGCCAGGAGGGCCAAGCGTGTCCTGAGAGGCATCAGGCACAGCATCGCCAGCCGGGCAAGGGAGGGGATTGTCCTGCTCTGCTCTGCACTGGGGCAGCCTCACCTCGAGTGCTGGGGGCAGCTTTGGGTGCCACAATACAAAAAAGACATTAGAGAGTGTCCAAAGTAGACCAACAAGAATGGTGGTGGGCCTTGAGGAGAAGCCATACATGGAGCACATGAGGTCACTTCATTTGTTCAGCCTGGAGGAGACTGAGGGAAGACCTTCTCACAGTCTACAGCTTCCTCATGAGGGGCAGTGCAGGGGCAGACACTGATCTCTTCTCTCTGATGACCAGTGACCGGACCCAAGTGAACACCATGAACCTGAGTCAAGGAAGATTTAGGTTGTATATCAGGAAAAGGTTCTTCACCCAGAGGGTGGTTGGGCACTGGAACAGGCTGCCCAGAGAAGTGGTCACAACACCAAGCCTGACAGAGTTCAAGAAGCATTTGAACAATGTTCTCAGCTACATTATGTGATTCTTGGGGATGGTCCTGTGCAGGCCCAGGCATTAGACTTGATGATCCTTGTGGATTTCTTTCAACTCAGGGTGTTCTATGATTCTATGACTCTTGTTATCCCATCGTAACAGGTTGCTGACTTTTTTCCTTATGAACAGAATGAGATTGCTCCAGTGGTTGAGTTCTCTTGCACATAGCCAGGTGTTTTCTTCAAAGCTTCATGATGACAGTGTTTCCCTTTCTTTTAAACAGACTTTCCTTTTGGGTGCCAGGTATCTGCAAATCATCTCAGCTTTCTATCATATCCCTAAAATTTTGTTTGAGGTCTATTGTTGCCTTCACTTATATGTCCAGGGCCTGAAACCCGTCCAGAAGTTCTGTCAGGAAATATCTTGTATAAAGAACCAGCTCTAAAATGATGCTAATCTTACAGCTCTAACATCCAGCCACCTCCATGGCCTATGCCCTATGTGATATTTCCCTTGTTAATGCTTTAGCAGCGTTCTCCATCCTCCTTAACATTTCTTAATATAGTAAAAAACCCAAATCCCATCTCCCTCTCTCTCTCTCTGACTCTCCTAACTCAGAAGCAAACTCCTGGGTGTCGCCCAGTTGACAGATTACTCAGCATGCAGGTTTTTTAAAGCTTTGTATTGAGTCAGTCCTGCTCTTAAATTGTCTGAGCTAGGACAAGCTTTCTATTCCTTCAGATTCTACAAGCTAAAAAAAAAGAGAAAAAATAAAAAATCACTCACTCTTCCACATGGTCATCACCAAAATGTTCTAAAAAAGAGAAATTCTTTTTACATCAAATGGCAAATTAAACAGGCAATAAATAAAATCTTCCCCAACAACAAGATCAGAGGATCTGCCTTAGCTGACAAAATTTGTGGCAACTAGCCATGATTTTTTAGAATTAGCAAAACAACTCAGTATTCCAGGCTGAAGAGAAAGCACAGTGCAGATTAGCCATTCTTGCAATATTGCACAATATCAAAAAGCTGAATATGATCTGAACTCAGCTCAGAAGTTTTACCTTATGGAACAAAGGCAAATGGTTTTATTGTCTGGTTGTGTTAATACAGTGTTGTGTGTAGTCCTGAAAATGTCATTACTTTATAGCAGGAAAGCTTTTATTAAAGAGCAGAAGAAAATTATCCAACATTAGAAATTTTCTTACACATGAAACATCTTAAAATTCTTGAATATGTACTTCCTTACACAACAATGATGACCCATGAAAGTTCCACAGCAGCAGGTGATGAGTAAGAAATCTTGGTGGAAGCTGAAGAGTGTATCCATTTAACAAAAAGGCATTGCCTTTATTTCACTCTGATAGTAGCTACATGTATAATAGCTAGAAGTCTAATGCCAAATATAAAAAATAGTAGAGTCATATTGATTTAGAGTTTTCATCAGTCTAGTCATCAGATTTAGAGTATTTCATCAGTCCAACAGTAGGAAAATTGTTCCCTTAAAATCGATGCTTCAGATAGATACTGAATATCAAGCTTTTGTCTTTCAAGATTTAATAGGGAAAATCCACTTATCCTTTTGATCAGTCGTGGATGACTTAGTCTTTCTTTGTTGAAGTCTTTGAAAATCCATCTGTATAACCTTCATTATGGTGTTAATACCTTCCAGGCTTTAAACACATTGTGGAAAAAAAGAAGAAAGATTTCTCTCAGTCCTCAATGCCATCAAATGCATTGAGCTTTTTAGTAATAACTTAAAAATAATTTAGAGGAATCACAGTCAAATAACATACCAATAATGTATTTTTTAATAATAATAATAAGATAAATATTCATCATTTTGCAATTTTCATAAGATTGTTTTAGAATAATATAGGAAGATCTTTTCTCTGTTAAGAAGATTAGAGATTTAAATGTTCTTCTTACCACAGTGATCCAAGAATAGCTGGGGTGGCAACACATGTGGCTTTGCAGGCCTCCAGTTTATTTTTTTTCATTCTAGTCCATGAGATAGGGATTTTGCTATCAAATTTTGACCAAAAAAGCCCCTGCTCTTAAACCTAAGATGGTTTGGGGTTTTTTTAAATAAAAGAAAAGAAAATAATCTTTATGGAATAGTCAGCATTTCTAGGAGAGCTGAAAATAAAAGAGAACTTTGAAAAGGAGAAATAGGCAACAAAATTAATCACAAATAAGTGAACATGACCTATCCAGTCTCATTTTTCAAGCATAAGAAATTGCAGAGCATGGACTTTACTCTCTGTCTGCAGCCCTGAGAGACCGTGCGTAGTCCCTGTGAAAAACTGCTTGGGTAGTGGTATTCGTGATATTAAAACCTAAGACTATACTGGTGTGCTAACTAGTTAAATTTGAGCTAACTCAGATACATCTGAAATGATACCAGGAGTTCTCAAATGATAGTGTTTATATGTCCTAGATTAAAAGATAAAGTAAGTGGGATTAATTCAATTGTATGTGAGTGCAATGATATTCAGACATTCCAGTTCCATGGGTGGAAATCAGTACAGTGACCTGGCAAGACCAGGACTGCATAAAAGGAGCACATCTGGAAAATACCCAAGCAGACAATCTGCCTTAAAAATAATGAGCTGACTAAAAGGTGGCTATGAAAACTGTAAGAGCTGAAGAACACAGCCTTCAAAGCAGATATTAAAAAGCAGATGAAAAAGAAACTACCTCAAGAGGAAAAAATATTTCTTTAATGGTGACTTGGGACCACACTAGCAGCTTATGGTTGCCTTAGACTCACTACTTTCCTTCTTTGTTTTCACAGGAAATATGTCAATGTGGGAACTAAGTTGGAACTTGAATAAAGACCTTGAGGTATGGCCCCTGGAAAAGACAGTACCAGTGCTAGCAGACATGAGTGAATTATCCACTGCTAAACAGAGATGAAGGATTTTATCTGCTTATATGGGCAAGTACTGATAAATGATTGTGTAATTAAAATGGAAATTGAGTCCTGAGCTGCACTGGCTGGGGTGTGAGGAGGCATGCTGAGGCAGTGCAAGTCCTCATGCTCTGGTGATGGGCATAAGGTTAAACATCTGCTCCCAGCTCTCAGCATCTGAGTCAATCAGTCGACAATCCTCCCCCCTTTAATTCCTCCGCCACATGCTTTGAGACTTGCAGACACTAAAGGAGCAAAGAGTTACGAGCAACAAGAGGTTTGCCACATGGCCTCAGGTCTGATAATTCAGGTACCCCAGTGTAGTGACCAGGTATTAGTGACCAAGATGCGTTAGGTTTTAACTTTTATATTTCTCAAATCCTGTACTGCCTAGTGTATAACTCTGAAGTTTCATGTGGCTTGTTAACTTCTGCTCTCTCATGCTGGTTAGACATAAAAAACCCCTCTAGGTTTGCTCTTACAAGGACACCTTGATTGTCCCAGGTCCCAAAATGCATAAACTAAAAGCCTTTGAAGAGGAGGAGCAGATTTGGGGTAATTACATCATTAACTGAAGTTATAATTGGAGAATTAACCCTGATATGCAAATAGACCAGACTTTTGAAAGTGTGAAGAACCCGTGACCCAGGGTCCATCTTGGGTGTAGCTTTTTGACTGCCCAAGGTGTACCTTTGAAGGCCCTTCAAATAAATACCAACTTTTATTCTCTTATTTTTGTCTAGACCCTGTTTTTAAGTAGCCACCTCCAGGCATCAATAGCAGTGCTAATTCTGGTTGAATCCACTTCAGAATTTATCTCAGGAACACAGACAGTCTCCATTTGTTTACTAAAACAAAGGAAAATTGAAGTTTGAGAGGAAATTTATGGTAAAAGAAAATTATTTATGTTGAAATAAGTGTGTGATATAAATAACATATATAATAATAATAATAATGTTTTTATAATAGTGACAGTCCAAGCTTATAAGCAAAGCTTGGTTTACAGAGAGAGGTAATAGCTTCTACTGGACCAGTGAGGTCATTGGAATTAAAAAAATTGAGAACCTTTCAAGTACTTCTTCACTTTGGCATGTGGTAATTGGCATGTAAACTGAACCATTGCAAAGATAATTACATTAGCTATGTTTGAGAAATTGGCGTCCTCAGTCATTAACCAGAGTTACCAAAAATACACACTCTTCATATGTAGGAAGAAGGGAAGCTGTAGAGGTCTTCTATCACTGCTTAGAAGCTGCTCACACACTCCAGAAATCCCTAATAACTCAATTGATTTAAAGTTCAAATTCAGCCCAGCTGAAAGCCTGGTGTTTAAAGCTTAATTACACTAGAAATGTCTCTATGTATTTTTATAAATTTTCCACACATGTGAATTACTCAGTCACTTTCTATCATGTGAAGAATATCAGCAGATTGTTGCTTCACCCAGCTCCCAGTCAGGCATTACCCTTTCTCACTCTCAGCTGGACCAAAGAATTACTAGCACTGAGAAGCTCCTAAAAATGGAGCTAGCAGCAATGCTAAAAAGTGGGATGTGGAACACGAACTGGGGATGAAGTGTGTGCTTGTGAAATCTCTTTATGGATGCAATAAGACAGGACAGTGGGGGAAGATAAAGGAAGCTACTGGAAATGTGGATTGAGAGAATATCTGCCCTGTGTGATGGAGGCCCACGTTGAGAAGTATCCCAGATCAGCACAGTTGGATCTAGGCAGCATGGAAAAACACTTGGTTCTGACAGTGGTCTAGGCAGCAGCATGAGACTGTGGTTCCCAGGGTAATAAATCCTGCCAGTCAGCTCATCACTGCATGCTCCTGAGCTACTGCGGTCTCCACTGTACAAAATGTTACAGTACAGTCTTCCAGCATTGTAGTACAGGCATGCTTTAAAGATATTTGTCTAGAAGTGATTAAAGAGATGGAGAAAGGAGTACTTTGGAAATGTAGACTGCTCAGAAGTACAATCTTTATCCTATATCACATATGAGCTCTACAGCAAAGAGATAGCTGTCTTTATCCTCCTTCCCTTCCATGTTCTTCCCTCTCTTTTTGGACCTACATGTCCAAGATGTGTATGGGAAAATGTCCAAGATGCATATGAGGAACTTTATGGATGCTGATGATTTTAGTGCTTGCTACTTATGACATAAAAACAAGTGCTCTCCCTTTCCAGGGACAAGGGTGGAACCCGCCTGAGCTAGAGCTGAAGCTGAACGTGGTAGAGATGCATCAATGGAAGCAGCAGAGCAATTCTGTTCCTCAGATCTGCTGAGACATTCCAGTGCACCACATAAGAATATGGAAAAGTTTCTCATTGTAAAATCTCTTTCTTAACAAGCAGAGTGAGATGAAAGCAATGAAAGCAAGAATCTAAGAGAGGCTCATGGGAAGGTGTTGTGTGTCTGTTTCATAAGGTGTGGCGTGGCTGAGCACTACATGGTAGAGACTCAATTTTCACTCTCAATCTCATAAAGAACTTTTTATGATCAAAGTGAGAGAACCAAAGTGATGCTGCTTCAGCATTAATTTTCAGCAATATGGGAGTAAAAAATTTAAATCCACTCCATTGCACAGCTGTGCTGGAGGAAAGAGTATTGACTGACTTCTGATGATTTGCTTGTTTTACTTGTGTTAAAAGTATTTTCTTGACCTACCTCAGTGGAACTACAGACAGACTGGTTTGATCCTTTTTTCTATCATTTTCAGTGTCAGTGAAGCCCAATGTTACAATTATCCTACATCTCATCAATTGTTAGTGTGATTTCTTGGCTAAGAAAAGTCAGTGGAATGTGGAATTTAAGCCTTTGTGTTAGACTGAAATTGTCCTAAATTTAGAGAAGTCGAGGCTGCTTAAAGAAGGGTGAATTTTTTTTACTTCCAAAGTGTTTGTAACAGGAACAATGTTGGTACAGGCCCAAAATATGTCAGCATCAGTGTCAGGCACATCCATGGAAAACTGAACCCTGCATAATATTATAAAGTGATAAATTGGCAGAAGAGGTTTCATAACCTTTGTTTAGAACACTTTCTCATTTCTTCACTCAGAAAAGTAATTTGGAAAATTAAAAACTTGTAACAAATACTTGCCAAACTGCACTAGGATCTAAATGGCCTGTTGTACTCTCTACTGGTGAGTCACACACAGTAACAACAGCATGGTACAAAATTACTCTAATTAAATGCCTCTAAGAAGAGTTTGACATTTTTGGTATGCTTTTTGTCTTGCAGAAGCAAGAGACAATGGTGCCTACAAATTATTTTTTCGCACATTTTTATTGCTAGTGTGTCTGGAAATGTGTTAATATATTTTAATAACTGTCATTTAATCTTAACTGGTTTACCCATATTGAACTTGCAAAATATCATAACTTTAAGAAGTGCCTACATTGAGGTATGAGAATGTAAGTACTAGGGCCTTTTGTTGTGCAAAGGACCTGTGAAGAATATAATTCCTAGGAGAAGGTGTATAGATTAACTCCTGATCAGTTTTTCAACAATGGATACAAAATAAATACCTTAAAATAAATAAATAAACAGAAAATCCTTTACTTGCTCTGCACTCACAATATGTGTCTGAGTACAACTGTTTCCTAAACCACACTGAAGAAGCAGAGATGAGGGAAAGAGGGGAAAGCAAACACCTTTGAGTTTCCTCAGACCATAAACACAGTGTGTTTATACGTTACTGGTCAATCTTTAGCAATTACAAACAGGACTAGTTCCACAAAAGTTACTGCTTCTCCTGGAGACAGTGCAGGGGTGCTGATGGTATTCTCTGGAATAACAGGGAACAGGATCAATTCATTCCAAGATCTCACAGTAATCCATGGGCAATTGTGGCAAAACAGAAAAATCTGCTAGGAAATGAATTCTGTGAGGAGCTGCTGGCCTTTGCATGGTGCCTGGTACTTATTTACTGCTATCACAGTATTATTAAAGGTTTTCAGAAATTTCTTACATCTGTCATTCTGAAACAGACTCTCAGCCACAGTTCAGCCATCAGCTGCGTCCCTGCCACCCTCACTGTTTCCTCTACTGCTGCCTCAAGTCCTTCCAGTGACCTACACAGGTAAACTTGCTTCTCTGGTTCCTCCAGTATTATATGGGAGGTCCTCCAGCTGCACTGCAGGTCAAATCTTTGGGTTAGCACTGCAGTCTGCTGTTGAACTTGAAATCAGGTTTTTTGTTAAGAGGACAGAGATATTTCCCTAACCTTAGGACTACGTTTTTATGCTGTTTTTAGGCTGTGGCGGTCTGTGGGTGCAAAGCGCTGTTCAAGAAATAAGTGCTGTGCCTTGGAAATATGAGCACTCAGGGAAGACCCTGGGTGGGATCCAAGGGAAAGAAGAGATACTTGGAGGCAGAAGAGATCAGTTACAGACTTCAGGAGCCATGGCCACCACCTAGAAGGAAAGCAACTGCACAGGAAGCATAGTGCTACTTCCCAGGAATGCTACTGTGTCAAAGCAAAAGTGAGTGATGCAGGTCACAACCTGAGGAGAAGCACTGGGCTTTTTGCTTTTAAAGTTCTTACAAAATCTGACTTTTCAGACACCTCTTTTCATGCCTTCATGCAATCTGACATATAGAATCCTCCAGTAACTAGAATTGTAATCTCTTTTAAATGTGCTTTTATACTTTAAACCAAGACAATGAGAAAAAGAAAGAGGATATTTAGGTTTCTGCTCAACTTAGCCTCACATTCTTGTTTCTCCTTTGGAATTGGTTATACTTTTGCCCGGTTACTTTATCTGTCATCTTCTCAACCACTTTAAAATTTCAGTCAAAATAGCTGAAATCACTCAAATTATTCTGAGATGAAAAATAAGTCCTTTAAACAGAGGTACAAAATCTTAACTGCTGTATATTTCCATATATCCATAATTTTAATGCATGAAAAACATAATGCAAAATATGGCTTTTCACATGATACATCCTCTTCTCCATTTTGGTTTCAGTCTGTGACCGCTATATTTAAGGGCCTTTGTATTTGGCTACCTTGGTATTTGTAATGGGAAAAGTTCTGCAGCACCCCTGAATTGTTTCTCAGTTTTGTCCTTGTGTGGTGTCAGTTCTTTGTTGTTAAACCAGATTTACACAGAGACTGTGACAGTAACAGCAGCAGCCTGTAATCTGTCAAGTCTGTCTGAAACGTCCTTCAGTTGCCTTTGTAAATTTAGCGCATCTGTATAAAGCCCCTTGTGTAAAATGTATGTTCTGGTTTTGATCAATTCCTCCACATGCTCACAGCAAATTTCAAGACACTTCTGGCAGAGGTATGCAAATGCAGAGATAGATTCAAGGCATTTTGATACATCTCTTTGTGTCATTTTCCTGCTGCCGTAATTGCTTTGCATTTCTCATTTTTTGTGGTATATTGATGATAATGTTAACATGGGAAAGGTTGTAACTTTCCTGGTTTCTACTTTTCAGGCTCTTTTTATGTAGGAATTACCAACTGGTCCTCTCATATTTGTGTTTTTGAAGGTTGTTCAACATTCAGTTTTTAGGATTATACCTGAACATCTCCTTTTCTGGAAAATTCGGGCCAGGGATTTAAAAAAGCAGGCTCAAAAATATCTGTCTGCACCTTTAATTGCTTCCATTTCCTATTCTCCTATTTCAAACTTCTGAGGAAATGACAGAAGGAAACTATCCAGGTTTTGACACTTTTTAAAAGAGATGTATGTCACTGTTTTCCATAAAGCATAGAAATTTTGGACTACTATCCACCATCTGTTAAATAGAACAACTCCCAGCAAAGTACTTTGCTGTCTGCTGGGTTGTCCACCCTCCTAATATCTAATAGATATCTTACTTTGAGGGAACACACTTAGCACATTGCTGAACGAGGAGCCACCTACAAGGAAGCTGTAAATAAACATAAATATACAGAACAAAACCCATCTAGTCTTCAAGTTTCACCTCTTGAAGCTGGAGTTAGACACAAAACACATTTATTTTTTATAAAACTCAGCTGGGAAATGTAACTGTGACATTTCCTTCTTGTACTCTTCTGCTGAGGAGGTAAGAACATTCCTCTTGCATGTACCAGGGACTGGTTACACATCTATGACTCTGGAAGGTTCAGCTGACAAGCAGTGACTTCCAGCTGCAAAGATAGAGCTCCACTGCCAAGCAAAGGACATCTTTGCACATACCTTCCATTTTTTTCTGTTAAAACTCCATTTGTTATAATACATTCACAGTAGCCTGGGGTCTCCTCTGGAGAGGTCTCACCTGTGTTTTAAGACCCTGTCTGATAGTTATACCTCCTAAACCCATTATGGTTACAAAAGGAAATTTCAGGAATAAGTACTTTTTTAATTCCATCAGGTTTGACAAGTCTTAGACACGACTTGTGGAAAACAGTGACAAAAGAGGAGGTGCAACAAACTCCCCCATCCATTGTCCTCATGGATAGAAAAGCTGCCTTATGATGAGCCAGGCACTTTTCTTCCCCATGCTCTTCAGGCAGACAACTCAGTGCCCCCTTATTGGTGAGTGCTTAAGATTTTATAGCTCTCTGCTAGCAGAATATTAAACACCATGAATTTCTGGTATCTCCAGAGAAAGGCAACAGCTGAACAGGGAATTTTTAAGTTTTGTGTTCGGGGGAGGATATACTGGGCCTGACATGTAAGTAAACTATCTAGATCCATTTCTTGATCCATTCTGAGCTTTTCACCTCTGCTTCAGTTTTAAGCATACACGTACGAAACACACATCCTCATTCTTAGTAGGTAATATTAAGCATGTACGTGTGGTATTTCTCTAATTACTGATTACAGTAATAAGTGTTGCAATCATGCATAGATCCAACACTGAAAACTATCAATAAAGCAACCTACCATGTTTACACTACACTGGAGCCCTGTACATTTGCTTAAGCCCCAAAATCCCCAGAGCACTTATGATGCCAAGTGACTCCAGCCAGATCAGGCACCATTTGGTAAGTCATTTTTCCCTCAGTGAACTGCCAGGAAATCCACCAGTGTCTTCTTGTTTTTAGGTTTTCAGGACAGCTAAGATTTCCATTCATAGCCTGAAATAAAAGCATACTGTTTTAGTGTCAAAACCATTACAAATGTCTCAATTGGTTTCATAAATGTGAAAAGTAACATTCATCTTTCCCCAAAAATAAAAATGAAACTTAGTATCCTACAAAATCTTTCCAGGAAGAGGAACAACAATATTTTTTTTAAGTTTTATTGGTAGATAATGAAACATATGAATGTCTATAAGTATCACAGCAGCCAACACATTAAAATGGGAAAGGACATACCAGATCAATTAGTTAATCTCCTTGCAAATTAAGTTCTATTTCACACTACACAATATCACTTTTGCTTTCTAATTCTTATTTACCACAATCATTCAAATGTGCAAAAGAAACTAATCACGTTAATGACAGGGAGACCTTTTTGAATGATTTAATTTTGGGGAAATTAAATAGTATGGAATCTGCAGAAATCAGAACTGTCAAAACTGCGTTGGGTGACCACATGGTGTTCAGGAGTTACTGTATCATGTGTCCTTGAAATGGGCATGTTGGTATCTGAAATGCAAATTACCCAGCTTTTATATATAAGATATTTAAACTGTAAAGCTCACAACAAACTAAGCTCCCCTGTGGATATCAAAGGGTTACAAGCAAATGTAAGTCAAAACAGAGTTGATGTTGAAATTACAGTAGCCTAGTAACAAGAGAAATATACTGATGATGGAATGAACCCAGAAATAACTGATGTTAAATTAGCCTGGTAAATGGGCAATTAGCATGGATGTGGTGCGAACAAATATGCCTCAGGTATTACCATGCTAATTAGTCAGAGGCTTCATCATTCAGACCTTCACTGCCTTTTGTCTGCCTTTTGTCTTTTCCTGCAGTTTGTAGCTACATGTCACATTGCAGCTAAGTTTTATGGTGGGAAAGGAAAGGGTACAGCAGCTTGCATTGATAACCTCTGTGTGACATCCTCAGTCTGCTCAGCCGTGCCCTTCCCCTGGTGCTGTGTATAAGGACAGCTACTGCTCTTGATCTACAGGCAAGGGTTCTGCCAGGTGGGACACCAAGAATTGACAAAGTGAGTATATAGCCCTGGTGCACCTCGGCACATCAAATCTGGTTGATTAAGCTACATCATCCATTCCTAGGTATCTATTTATTACAGCAACGATGGTGAAGACTTAAAAAAAAAAAGAAGAAAGATGGTCTGATCTGTCAGGACCATTAGACTACTGAGACATTTTCTGAAGCTGAGGCAGATCATTAATGAGTGGTTTCAAGCCACTACAGTAATTTTATCTTTATGGATTTCCATTATTTGAGCAGCGGCAGAAATATATTAATTAATTTTTCACTGATGCATCTAAGTAACCTTTACACACAGCAGACAAATAAAATCAACAGTGAAATCATGGTTTAATTATTTACCTAGCAACAACTTAGAATCAATACAACATCTCTTACTGACTGCGAGAACTTAATCTCCTTTCTATTCTCTTCCTTTTATGGGGTTATCATGCAATCAGGAGACAAAAGATGATGGGATTTTGCTCGCATAATTATAGCTCATCAAAACGGCCCTCATGAACAATTCATTCGTCAGATTTGACCCTTTATCTCTTGGAGAATTATCTCTGAATTGATCATGGCTTTTATTATTTGGTTGATGAAGAGCTTTTTCCAAACACATCTGAGCCCGACTATAACAAGTACTTCTTCAAGTGTTTGTTATTTAGAGTTCTCTGGTTGGATGTCAGCTCTCTCACATGGTATAATTTTTTTAAATGTTTGATTAAATAGATATCCTTTGCAAAGTGGAGACATACCAAAGAAAATACTACAGTGCTGAAATCTTCCCAGGGAGAAAAGTGAATATACTATGGAGACTTACTAGGAGATTAAAGGCCTGAAATCACTACGTGTAGATAGAATGTGAAATAGAAATAACAACTTACTGGTGTGTTTTAACATTTTAGATCTGTCTCAGTGTATCTCATTGTTGAAACACTGCCCAGCCTTCCAGAATTTCAGGACTTTTTAGAAATTATTCAACATTAGCGTCAAGGCTGTTATATGCAGCACTTGATATCAAGTTCTTAATAGTTTTGAGTTAATATCAGAAGGAAGCACTTTCATCGTTCTCTAGAAAAAAAATGAATGTTCAGGGAAAATGCTGCAAATGGTGTAACACACCATAAATACCAGTACAAGTGGCTTTCATGAACTTTTAGATTGCAGTCTACTTATGCTACTCCTACAGATTCCCGTCCTTCTACCATGCTTAGGTCTGTTGCAGATTTGTGGCTAAATAGGAAATGTCAGTTTTTATGCTTTCATACATATGCACCCACTTAACTTCATCCTCTGGTTTCCCCAAGACAATTTCTCAGTCATTGCAGAATGGTGATTTTAAGTGCTGTGGTCTACCTGGGGTTTTGACACTTTCTATGAAAAGGGCAGTGCCCTCCCTCCTCTCTCTCTAAACCTATAAACCCATTACTGTCTTAAAGTGAGGAATACTTTCTGACTTGTTCAATAAAATAAGTAACACTGAAATAAAATACTCTACAAGACGACTTAATAATAAACCTGGAATTATACTCTCATCTCTAGCCAAAGTACTGTAAATTTGGGGAACGTGTTCTCACATAATGTGCCTTCTCATGTATTATGTGTTGTGTCTGTCAGTCACCAAGCCTCTAACTTGTACATTTTGCATCATCCCCGCCCATCTGTCAGTGTGCTCTGATTAACTCTGCTCTCAGAGAGAAAATGTGTGTGGAGCCTGTAACAGCCTGAAAAGCTTTTTCTCAAATGTAATCTTCCAACACATTTGCGTAAGCACTTACAAAGTAATGACTATCCTTTACAATGGGACTTTCTGAGGTTTTACCTCACCACACTCTTGTAGAGACAAATAATGCTCAAGATAAAGTGCATGTCACTTCCCCTCTCCCCTGCATCAAACAAAATCAAACTGGTGCAATCTAATGTGGATGAGTGACACAGATTGAATGATTCATTTCAAATCAAGGGGAAAAAAAAATAAAGAAAAGTGTTCTGAGAAAGAAAACACACTGTGTATTCTCCTCTGTAATAAACTGTGTCTCCCCAGTCTCAACTTTTTGTGAAGAAATTCTCTGTCCTCTGAGCACAGGGTTCACTCCAGGTTGGTATCTCAGGCTGGATTGGGGTTTCTGGTGCAACTTTTCTGCAGCAAAGACAGTGATAAAGTCTCCTTCATTAACTCACAGATCTTCCCTGTCTGAGGGTGTGACATGTAGTTCCTTTCCTTGGTCAGAATATTAAAGACATCTCTCTTCTCACCTACAGCTAAATTTCATTTAATATACAAGTATTTAATATTTTTGAGGTTTCTTTTCTTCCTCCATCCTTTAACTGTGGTCAGCCATGAAGTTTTACAGTTACAGACGAGATGAAGACAAACACAAATGTGCTCACCCATATCCTCTCCTTAGAAAATCAGGTGAGGAGAAATGGCTGGGTTCTGTCAGAACAAAAGATAAGCCACATATCTTAGGTAAGGAACTGCTCACGTAGCTGTAAAATAATTATCATGGAGTGGTAGGGTAGTGAAAAGAATGGAGGAAAATATTATTTGGTAAGAAGGCAAACAGTGTGAGCTGACCACTAGAGCAGTGATCTTTCCTCCCACTCTCCAGTGCCTCCCACACCCCTTCTAACAGCCTTGGGAAGCACTCTACATCTCCTACACATTCCCCATGGCTATTCCCAGGCATTTTCCCCATCTCCTGAGTAAATTTGCTGCCCACCAGCTGGGGATATATATGTGCCATGGGCCCCCAAACAGTGCTGTGTGCAGGATTGGAACTGCTGAGCTGGGCAGCCTGGAGGAGTGGTGAGTGCTCCCTGTCCTGCCCTCAGTGAAAACAGTTGGAGGTATCTCTCTTCTAAGCAGCCCATCGCCTTGAACAGCTTTGCAGGTAGTTATCATGTCCGAGACATCTATCTGCCTCTGTGAAACGGAATGATGGATTTGAAAAAAAGGCTGTTGTCACATGTACTTGAGGAACATGCACCTTTTTCCTTAGGAATTCAGACTAAAAGGGGTGCCAGTCTCAGGAACTCACCTTTGACATGAGAACTACTCAGGCAATCCAAGAGATGTGACAGCCTACAGTTCTGCTAAAAGTGTCATCTTAATGATCCTATGAGCAGAAGATTTTATTTAATGTGCATTATCATCATAATATTTTTAACCTAGCACATTTAATTCCCACATATACACACACACACACAAAGACACACACACACACTCCCAACAGTTTGCATTTGGGTATTTAAATCTAAAGCTGTGCTGGTGTGCATGCATGTACTTACAGGTGTTTAGAGGTTCCTGGAGAGGTTCCTCCTATTTTCTGACCTTATTTTATCATATTTTATATCCCTCTTGGATTGGAAAAAAAGACAGGAGTTTACAGCTCCCCACCAGCACTTCAGGGAGGACAAAAACATAAGCCATGATCTCAAGGAGACTGAGATGCTATCTGCTCTTTCTAGCTGAAATGGTTTTTAATATTATTAAGCTTATTTTTCCATCAATACTGCACTGTTGACTTAACTCTCCCCTACACAGCTGTCAGTGCGGACCAAATAATTCATTTTAAATGCCAGTGAAAAGTACATGAGCCTAATTTGTTTGTGGATGGTAAAGGTCACATAAATATAATATTCATATTTTTTCACTTCTAAATAGAAGGTCAGGAAAATACAGCACATTGGTACAAATGTAGGAATGAGGCATAAAGTTTGGAAGGAAAATAACATTTTAATAACTTATGTAACCTGTTCAGATACCCAGATCAGGCTGATAATATAAGACGAATAAGCAAAATAATTTCTTAATATAAGATATAGTCTATATTAAATCAAAACCTAAGGCTGGCTGGTTTGCCACTTGAACAGAAGGTTTATTTTTATGTGCTCTATAATTTGATCAGACCTTGGACTGCAAGTAATTGAGGACAGACAGGTGGAGGAAGAGTAAAGGCAGAGTTTTATACCAAGGGATGTGAATTTTGCATCATGTTCATAGCAGAAACAGAAGTCAAGGATCCCACCTCCCACTGGGACCCTCAGGATGAAAAACATGGGACTAAATTAAGTACTTTCAAACAGTAGACACTTAACCCCAGGCCCCTCACAGCCTCTTCAGAGGGTCTGAAGCTCTCTCCCTCCCTCTTTCCTCAGGCACAAGGAAGAGGCAGTGTTCGCAGCCTTTTGTCCCCTCTGCTTTTCTTGCTGGCCCATACAGGCAATCACTGGCACTTCCTACTGCCACACAGCACTGCCATGGCTCCAATCTGTCACTCAAGAACAATTTTGTTTGATTTAGACTTTGGGGATGATTCCCTGTGGGAAAAATTGTCTGTCTCTTATTATCTCAATGAAATTCTGGCATTGGGCAGCACAAGGGGCTGAGGAAGAATAGGAAAACCCAGCCAAATGTTCAGGAAAACCCTCCGTGTTCTCCAGGGAGTCCTGGTTGAGGATGGCCAGGTTTGGCCGTGTATACTGTGTATGTTGTTGTGCTAAAAAGACATGTTGTTATAAGACTTTAGAGAAGCTTTCATGAATTTTCATTGGTCAGCAAGGATTTTCTTCCCTTCAGTGACTATCTTTCCAAACTTTGATGATCTGGACAGTTTCCTCTAGTGAGCAAACATTCTTCAAAGAAATGTTTCCAGAGGTGCAAATCCAGTAAGAGGAGATTAGTTAGGGTAGACTGAGAAATCTCCAGGAAAAATATAAAGAGTCTCTACTGGATCCACACAAACTGCTTGTCTCTCCCTGGCCGAATTACTGTCGTAGTCCTCGATAAAGCACTTGAATTAGCAGTTGGCAGCTGGCCAGCATGTCTTTCATTCTATCCAAAAGGTGAAAGGCAGGGAATTTGTGAGCCTTTCAGAGCAAGCCAGTGATGAGTTTGCTCAGCAGAGATTGAATATCTGGTCAACAGCTTGCCACAGCTTTTGTCTGCCAATGCTATCATTTTGTCTATCCACCCTTTGTCCCTCCTGATTTCCGCTCACGCTAACACAGAATGACAGGCTTGCCCATTTAACTCTGCAGGCTAAACTTCAGCTTCATTACTATGTATTAGCTCTATTTTCACCCCAATTTAACATTAATAGAGTAATTTGCAGAGTTCTTAACTGTACCACAAATCTCTTAAATTACTCTTTTACTTCCTTTGTATGGATTCAGCTTAATATTTAACATTTCTTCTAATTCAATGTTTATGCAAATGTCACACTTTTGCTCCTCCTCTTTGCTCCCTACTTGGATACAAGCTTAGAGGGCATCATAGTCATATAGCTTTACTGCTGTCTGCTCCCATTAGACTGATCTGAGGAATCAGCTGCGACCACAGCTTAATGCTGTTGGACCAGGTTACAGCCTGTGACAATGAACTTCTAAGCAATAATCCTTTACAGTAATTTCTTTTGTGCCTGCAGAGGAAGGGTCCAATATCTTCTTTCTCATTCTGGCTCTGAAGACATTGCCCTTTCCTTCAAGGATGCTACAATTTCTACCCCTAAACTGTGACTACACTTAAAAGAAGCAATGTGATCTTGAGGATCCCATGGCCTGGTGATTTTAACCTATGCCAAGCAGCCTGAAAGTGTTTGCACTGCATTTTGGAACAGCCTGGTTTAAGAAGTCTGCTGGTTGTGGCAGACAACACATTTACACTTGCCTAAACTGGATTGTCTTGTCCTTGTGAACAAAAGATTTTAAGAAACTTTATAAGAAGCTGAAAGAAACTTCCTCTCTGTCCCTTCAGAGCTTTCTGGGTCTTGGACTGAGGCTTTTAACACAGATTTCATAAACACAAATGGCTGGTAAGCGTTTACTTGAGAAGGGACTCTGAGGAGTCTAACCATACACTGGTGTCCCACAGCCTCAATTTAACAGTGAGTCTTTATTTATTTATTTATTTATTTGCAACAGCATCATTTTATTGGAAAAAAAGTAGTTGTTTCCATTCCTGAACTCTTTAACTGAAATGCTGCTAAGGTTTAAATATTTCAACAGAAGTGTGGGGTGGGGGTGTATGTTTGGACTTCAATTAGTTCAGTTTTTGCCAGTGAGATGAACTCTTGTTCTGACAATGTTAATAACATGATTTGATGGTAACACTGTAATGTCTCATGGCTCTCAGAAAAACTGGAGCCCCCTTGTTTTTATCAAGAGATAAATTACCATTCAACCCCTGCACTGTAGCTCTCAGTGTTTAGGCAAGCCAGGTAGGATAGCCTTGCCAGAAGCTGAGGTGAAGGTTTACAGGGACAGACAATCCCATAGTCCTGGCTTTCTCTCAAGTGCCCCGCCCATGCCTGGGTGGTACATAAGGTATCACTCAAAACATCTGGAAATGGCAACAGACATTGCTTTGTCATGAAGGTTAAAATGCCTGAGAGCTTTCTCACACTTTCAAGAAAATAACTCAGCATTCTATTTTAAAAGTACAATAAGCTAAAAGAAAGCTGCCACAATAAAAATCTTTTTATGTCAGGATAGGTGCTTTAGGGGTGAATGTTCCACTCTAATTTTGCCTTTCTGGGTGGAAGAGCCTTGGGATTCAACGTCTCCTGGAAGTCCGTTTGTGAAACTGCATTTCAGATGACAGGAAAGGGGCTTTTTAAAAAGCTGAGAAAAGGGACATGAAGGGAACAAAACTCTTTTAGAAGATAAAACAGCTTCAGAAGAATTAAAGTTCACACATTTGCAGCTGGAACCTACTCTCTGGTGCTGATGAACTTTGATATCACAAAGCACAACACCCTTCCTTCTGACTGTTTTTAAAAATGTCAACCACCACAAATTGCTAAAGGTGGGAATAACATTCTTGGGGTGTATTGTAGTAATAAGACCCACTGCTGTCATTAGGGGTTTGTATATCTGTTTGTTCCGGTATTCCTCTCTGAAGCCTTTCCTGCTGTGACAGAGAAAAGGCAGGCAGAGGAGCTGATGAAATGCTTCCAGAGCCCTGTAGCAGACATATACATCTTCTTGTCCTTTCAGTAGGCATTGCCCCTGTTCAATTTACTGAATCTTGTTCTTCAGAAAATGAAGCACTGTTCATTTAATCTTTTATATCACAAACACAAGAAACCTCATTCATATTGTCTTGTATTTGTGCTGCAAAGAACCGTTTTCATATGCTTTAAACAAAGTAGTATCTGCTTTTTGTGTATTTCAAATGCAGAATGATGTTGTACCTGTGAGCTTCATCCAGAATGAAAAAAAGCTGAGTTCATGCAGTCCCAGGAACCAGCCTCAAGATGAATGGTTTCATTGAGAGGAAACAGCTTCCTTAGTAGGAAAGAATATCATAGACTCATGGAGAAGCTCAGTTTGTAAAAGACCTTGACAGGTCACCTGCTTGCAACCATTCAAGGTAGGTTCAACTTAGATCAGAACATCACCTTTTCTCTGTTCCAGACAGCATCATCTAGAACTGTTTTATCTTTACATTTACCTCCAGTGGCCAGTGCTTTGGCAGAGCTCAGAATTTTTTAAGGGAAATATATCATTTCTTTAGAATAGGCAAGGAGAAAATGCCTGACACTTTCCAAGCACTCAACACTGTAAGCAAAATTGGAATCCTGAAGAATGAAAGAGAAGATAACCTTCATTAGAGACACTAATTTTACTATCTAGAAGCTGAGTCATATTAAGAGTTTGCCACTCTCAGAGGAGCTTGAGTTCTGTTAAAATCTGCTGAGAGAAGAGGAATTCTCCTAACTAGAAAGGAAAGAAACCTGAGATGCTTTTTTTGCCAACCTGACACACTCTCAAAGTAACAGCACTAACTATGTACAGTCTTTTATTAAATGAGTTGGGGAAAAAAAAAAAAAAAAGGTAGGCAGTCACATCACAGTATCTACAGTACTCCAGCTAGTGGTTAAACTCAACAGAACACATTTTCTAAACAGAATTAAACTGTTCTGGCAGTTCTGACCTCTAGATAGTCCTCCCTTTTGAAGGAAAATTGAAGTGACTCTTTAAGTATGAAAAGAAATTTCTCCTGCACTTGGGACTCTGTAATTGTGGTAAAGAGACCACAAGCTGATTACTCAACATATTTGGCCTCAGTCTGCAGAAAGAGAGAGGCTGAAACAACCATGGGACTCAAAGGGTAGGGAAAAGGAAAGGAGGAGAAAAATTAGAGAGTGCCAAACACAACTTCTGAACTAACTGGGCATATTTCTTCTAATTTTTGTGCCTCAAAATTTCCATCTGA
This sequence comes from Coloeus monedula, assembly GCF_965178545.1. Taxonomy (NCBI): domain Eukaryota; kingdom Metazoa; phylum Chordata; class Aves; order Passeriformes; family Corvidae; genus Coloeus; species Coloeus monedula. Next base: position 91,999,732 of record NC_138783.1, read on the forward strand.
TAAAATAGTGTTAAACCCACTTATAGGAAAAAAACCTACACAAGGATAGGGGAGGAGGGGGTTTAATGCAATTTGTCAGAAGTCAGTAGTTTCAAAGTGCTTTTCTTGATGTGTTCAAGACAGGTGTATTTTATGTGGTGGAACTAGGTTCTCTTTTTAAGCTAGTATGCTTCAGGGCACATGATTTCCTTTCCAATCTTTGTTCACAATTCTGTGAGCACAATGACAATGTAAACACTCAAAACCTGAGGCTGGCAATGTTTCATGGACAGGAGTAAAATGACAGATATTCAGAGAAGTACAGTTATTTAGAGAGAGAAGAAAATAATCTTTTTTGAACAGCAGCAAAAACACCTACCTTCTATTTTTTAAATCATATATTTATTAGTTGAAGATAAAATTAGGCAAACTTACTGAAAAAAAAATTCCAATGTGAATGTCAGGGGAGAACAGTTTCTCTCCCTTTTCTGTATAAAACAGCATATGATTAAATAACATTGGGAATCTAGTGTGTGCACAGTGTGTGAAAGAGACATGGAAAGAGGCAGAGCAAAAGGATCACTCCAGCATCCACCCCTTTAGGCAGTCTCCAAGTCCCTTGAGCACTAGCCAAGATGTGTTATTGTCTCATTGGCTTCAGCAGGACAACTCCCTTGCCTTATAAGCAAGAATTCTGGCATTTTTCTTGGATGGAGATTAACTCTGCCCCGATGCACACAGATGGCTACTGAGAGGGTGGAGTGGTATCTGGACAGGAGCAACACCAGGATTGGGAGGAACAGAAGTGGTTATGCAGAGAGGGACTAAAGTAGAAAGAGGACAAATAAGGGTATGAAGTGAAAAAGAAATAAGATTAACAGTTAATTTCAGTATTACTTAAAATGTAAGTGTGCTTTGAATTATGAGGCTCTTACTCCATTTTGGAATACTTGTGTCTCTCTGAACTGCTGGAGACTAAGTTTTGAGGTTTGCAATGTCACCTTTGATAAAATTGTATTTCCATAATTCATGGTACTTGTTAAATTGTTATATATAGAACTGTATGTATTATAAATTAAAGCCGGTAATAGGTTTTAGGGCCAGTGACTACACTGAAGAAAATACTGAACCCATAATTTATTTGATCTGGTTTGTCATTAACATTTGAATAAATTATTCAGTGAAGAGTCATTGAGCAGGTAGAGATGGTCAAAACCTGTCTGGAATATTTGCAGAATATATTGCAATATTCAACAACAGAAAAGGTAAGGTACATAAAAGAACGTCTGCTTCTTCAGCATGTTTCAGTATCAATTATCTAATGGATTAGTGTTTTTCTCAATATTTCTTCATATTTCAAGCCCTTTTTTCTTTCCTGAGACCATTTTGAACTGAACTCTTTCATAATTTTTTGCAGGATGCAAGAGATTTGGGGAGATATATTTATACTTAGTCATTCCTGACAACAGAGCATTATTACACTTCAATACTAGGCTGTTCATACCAGAGCCTTCTAAGGCAAAGAAGGAGTTTATACCCTTGTATACTCTGCTACAAAAATATTAATGTACTGAGGATGTTTTTTAAGTTTGGTGATGCACGCGAGAAAACACATGACATCTTCAGATAGAGAAAATATCCCTCATTGGGCACTTCTTTTTGGGGGAAGTCTGAAACTGCAAATTACTGCCACAGTAACCCAGGGAATGCTCCAAAATAGCAAGGAAACTAAAGCAAAGGCACACAGAAGTTTGTTATTTTGATCGACCTTTACATTTCTTATTTTATCTATATTGAAGAGCAAACCCATATGAAATCATTACAAATTCTCTGTAATACATGGTTTAAGCCCCTCTTGATAGGATAACCTATAAAACAGAGGAGGAATCTGTAAAAAAAGATTGCTTTTAATCCTGTAGAGTCTTCAGGGGCAATGACTGGAGTTGGGAGCTAAAAAGGGCTGAGGTGATGATCTCAGGTCCATGTAGGACTGATAACTAAAGGAAAAGTGTCGGACAAGCCAAAGAAGATTTTGGCTGCAATTAAGGGAATTTACATTTTACACTGTTTGGGGCCCAAACCCAGGATGTTCATGAATATCAATAGGTAATTACCAGCAAAGCTCTGACCACTGAAGTAATAAGTGATGCCAGAATAAATATATAACAATAAATTCAATCCTCATTGTCTTCCTCTTTGTTTGGTTGATCTGTTTTTTAGTAATTTATGTCACTTGAAGGTTTACTTGAGTAAGGCATACCTAAGCATTTAATTGTTTATCCTAAAATTAGGGATAAATTCTCTCCTATTCCTTTTTGTAGAACATCCATGAACGTTAATCAGAGTTACCTTATAAAAGGGTCAAAAGCAGCAACTTTCTCATTACTGACTGTAACTCCCTACTGGCTGATGGAAAAATAGGTTTATGAAGTGAGCAAGGAGAGAAGCACATGTAAAGGTCAATATAACAAAATAAAATGAGTGGCCAGATTTGTTAAGAGGGGAAAGGAAAAGACACAGACTATGGCTATTTAACCTTAATAATATCCAAATTTATAATTTTTTCTGGGTTTCTGATAATCTGAACAAGCCACTGCACCTTAATAGGGCTGATGACACATTAATCTCTATAACTTCTCTGAATTTTGTATGTGCAGGCAGATCAGTTAGTAGATGTCAAAATAATGATCAATATATTGCATTGACAATGAGTTTGTCACTGTAGTGTCTAAGAATCACTCAAGTGCTATTACAATTACACTCAAACTGAAGTGCAAATGTGGGGTTGTAACTTATTTCCTGTACATATGTTAACATTAATTTGACTGTGACTGCCATGCTGTCTTAGCCCCAGCCAGCAGAGAAGTACCACACAGCCACTCTCTTACTCCACTCCTTATCCCATGAGATAGGGAAGAGAATCAGGAAAAAAAGTGAAACTCATGGGTTCAGATAAGAACAATGTAATAATTGAAACAAAGTAAAATATACCCATAATACTAATAAAACTAATGATAAAAACAACAATAATAATAAAGAAAAGGAGAGAGATGGGTTTAAAACCCAAAAAAAACAAGTGATGTGTGGTACAATTGCTCACCACATGCTGACTGATGCACAACAGCTAGTCCTCAAAAACTGATCAGCATCTCCCAGCCGACTCCCTTCTGTTTGTATTGTGGACAAGATGTTCTATGGTATGGAATATCCCTCTGGCCCGTTGGGATCAGCTGTCCCAACTGTGCACCATCCTGGCTTCTTGTGCAGGTCCTCACTGGCAGACCAAGGGCAATTGGATAGTCCTTAACTTAGGGTAAGCTCTGCATAGCAGCATCAGTATTACACACATCACGGTGTTATCAACATTATTCTCATACTGAATCTAAACCACAGCACTGGACCAACTACTAAGAAAACAAACTCTATCCCAGCCAAAACCAGGGCAGTTGCCTAAGAGAGAGAGATGATATTCTGTCTCCTCATGGTGCAGAATTAAATAACTAATTAAATTAACTAATTAATTAAATTAGTCAACCCTAAATAAATAACTGTAATTGATAAATAATAATAATAATAAATAACTGTAATTGAGACCATCTGAAGAATGGAATTCTGAAAGCTCTATTTCCATTTGGTTTATTTTCTGTATGCAAAACCAGTATATTTGACCTTTACTTATTTTATTTCATTTATTTTACAGCTTGTCATAATAATTCTTCAGAAGGATAATTCTCCAGATATAATACTCAGTATCATACTTAATTCTTGACTTCTAAAAGAAACAAAAACTATTTCTTGAAGCAACTGTTAAAAGTACTTGAACTGTACTCTTACAGGTTATAGAATATAAGAAACAAGAATTAAACCCACAAGATATATTAAAAGAATTGCACTGGTGCACTGGAATGGCATGAATTATTAAGGACAGAGCTTCTGTGTTAGATTTATGCAGCTGAGAAGAGAAAACTTGGAAAAAGCATGCATTGAAATATTCAATATTCCATAAAGAGTAAATTAAAAATGAAAACTACACCATGGAAAATATTACTTTGAATGTTAATTGTAGCACAAGAATAAAGAGTAGCTGGAGGATGATAGTGTCTTTGTTCTGTGCAGGACTTATTTGCTCAGACTCACCACTAATATCAGTGGAAAGCCTTTGTCTGAACTGTTATGAACTCTGCTCAAAATGAATGCCAGGAAGAGTGGCACTGCAGGATACCTAGGCACCAACCTGTGGAACAGTTTGAATGCCACATAATCACTAGGTATTATTCAAAACCCAAATACACACTGAGAACCCAGTTAAAACACTCTCATTCTTTCTCATTATCTTTCTATGAGCCTGAACAGTGCCAGCATAAAATAAATGAGAATACTTTGGGGAAAGCAAATAGTTTTTCAGTGTTGTCAAAAGTGTCAAAATCAACTTGGGCTGTCACTACAATTAAAAGTAAATACGTCTTACAGAGTGACATTTACTCCAGCTATCCCCCTCCTGTCTGAGCCATCAGCTCTCATGGATACTATGCTGACCAGATTGGATGATAATGTTATAACAGCTGGTTTGACATGATAGTTGTTCTTTATTGTACTGGAGAAGTGAAGATATATGGTAGCTGTCATGGGGTGTATAAATATTTTACAAATAATGAACCAACACACAAAGTCCTTACTCAATTATTATTTGGGCAAAATTCTTTTGTTCTCATAAATAAAGCTGGATTTGGCCTCAAAGCACTTATTCTACAGAACTGTTATTAGAAAACAATCACTGCAAATGCAATTATTTTCAGGGCAGCACAGAAAAGAATGCCCTATTCCCCAAGCAGAGATCAAACCAAATAATTAGGAAAAAAACCCAAAGAACACTCCAGAATGATTTGGTGAGTAATCAAAAGTAACAGAAAACACAATCTATGCCAGTGTATATTATCCCACTTCAAACACAATAGCAAAATGAAATGCAAAAGCAAAGCAAAGGCAGACGGGGACATGTGAGTTGTGTCTTATTATCAATCTGTATAAGGAATCACTGGTAAAAGGCAGAATATGTAAATACATATCTTTTAAAAGCTGAAAGAATGAAAGGGGAAATGGCATGGCAATCCATGGGCTGTTTCTGTCAGCATGCAATTTTCATAAATATATGGTTTATGTAATCTGCTTTTGAGGAATTTTCTTTTCCAAATTTGGGTGTGATAAATACTTCAATCAATTTATATCAAACCACAAGGATTCTGTGAACAATTGATTCCTGTTGGAGATCCCTCTGCCATAAGTACTTACTCTTAAAATCTTTTATTCATTGCAGTATTCTCCACTGGGTCCTCCCTACCAGTTTATTAAGGGCCAATCTTAATAAGCAGTCACCATAAAGTTACCATAAATACCTACTTTAAATATCAGACATGAAAAATGGCTAGCGACTAAGATACCACTGTGTGTGAACACTTAAAAAAGCTACTACCTGTAGCACTGAGACCTAGCCAAAACACAGTTTTGGGATTTGCTGTAAATTTCCTCCTCCTTCACTTGGTTCAAGTCCCAGCTGAACACCTGGAAGGGTGGATAACCACTAAAGCTAAAGGATTGTGTTTTTAGAGAAATGAATTAGACACCAACAAAACTAGGGCCAAAGGAGAAGATCAAACATGCCCCTTAGGGATATGCTGTTCTGGAATAACCTCCTCTGGGTGTAATAAGTTTGGGCAGCAGGGTCTGCAGGTGCTCTGTGTGGAAGGGGAGGATAGGAACTTCCTGGGATGCACATAATGGGTCTAGCCAGCTCTGACCAAGGTGTGAGGATGCCAGGGCAAGGACATCCCCAAGGAACTGCAGCCATTGGTGACCCACAACAGAGTAGAGGAAAGCTAGTGAGAAGCAGAAGTTAACAGAAAGAAACCGGCACTCATGGAGCAGCAAGCCAAAACCATCATGCACACAATCCAAACAACCTGCACTCCCTACGTCTTCACAGAAGACATTGGGAAAGTCTGAGTGTAACTGCAGCAAAAATAAGGGAATTTGACATGAGGATGAGAGAAGAGTGTTTGTCTGAAGTTGACCCTGGGGAAAGAAAAGCTTCCAATTTAAATGTTTGATTGTATTATTTATTTCCCTTTTTTTTTTTAATGCCAAAACTAGTGATCAGAAGCTTGTGTTAATTAAACACAACAATTGGATTATTGTGTCAAAAAGATTAAACTAAGTACAAATTACACAAGACAAGGCAGTTTTGCCTGCAATGGCTGCCAGTAGCAGCAGCAGGACCAGAGAACCTGTGCTTACAATACTCAGTCTTGTCACCTACAGCGCAAAAAGCTCCCACAGAGAGTACCTGCCATCACCTGCCAAGCTGAGTCTCATTTGCAGGGTAAACAAACTTGGAGGTTAATGCTTAGGAAAGAGGGCCTAAGACCAGCACAAGGCTGGGTCTTAGTGTGCCAGAAAGGAATAAGTCACTGGGAAGAAAGCCCTCAGGCATGTGTCTTGCTGCCTTTGCACCTATTGGAAAACCAAAAGGTTTAATTTGCAACCTTTGCTTCTGGACAAAAGTTCTGCAGATGTACCCACATTGTCAAATCTTTTAACTCCATTTATTGATGTCAGAAATGCATTGGAAACCAATTTGTCTTTCTAAGATAGTGGCATAGATAAAACCATCAGCAGGACTGTGCCTCCTTTGCTACACTGCACTCCTATCTTTAAATAACGTTTTTCTGTGACAGCAAGGCAGCAGACTTGGTGACCGAGGATCTCTCTTCTAATCCTGCTTGTTCTATGCCTGTGATCAGGTTGCTTTCACTGGCAACAACATATACATTCCTCTTAGGGTAAAAATATCACTCAGAAAGAACTGAGTAATAGGACAGAAATCTGCTTCAGGATAAATGTGGATCTTTCTTAAGTATCTATTGGGGCAAAGAAAAGTTATCCAGGATAATGCATATTGCTTCTCCTTGAGGTGCATGGAAGTGCAATCACTTTTTTGGAGCTGGGCTCTTGCTGCATTCCTGCATTTTCATGTACTCAGAAAATTCCCATGGTAATGCCCTCAAAGAAATCCTCTGTGGGAATATAAAAGCAAGTGCTAGCCTCCAAGGGAGCAGCCAGCAACATGTCAGAAGCTGACTGACATCAGTGGCAGGGTAGTATGGAAGTGATAAGAATGGAAATAACCAAATTAGTGTTTTAGGCCACTCTACATGGTATCAGCTTTTCTTTGAGTGGGAGGTATGAATGTTCCCTGAGCTTCCAGGGAACAGGTAATACTTTCAGCATTTTGCCCAAAGGTTCAGCAGACCCATGTGAATCGCCTTAGCCTTATCCCAGAGATTAAGTTAGCCAGCTGTTATCAAAGGCTGACACTGACAAAGTTAAGTGCACATGGGTTTTGGACACAGTGGAGCAATGCTGGAAATAACCAGGTTATTTTACGCATTTCCATAAAAGTGAGAAGTCTGCAAGTATGAAACACAGGTCCATTGCTCTGAACTTTATTTGATAGCAGTTTGGATGCCAAAACAAATCTATGGATTCCTGAGTACCTTGGACCTTGGATGTTTTTCAAGGCACTTTTTCTCCGCAAGCCTTATTCTCACTGCACTATTCTTCCTGACAGATTCTAGACTTAATATCTGAGGGGAAAACAGGGAAAGTGTTACCAGAAAGAGCTGGAACTGTTCCTATAGTATTGTGAAGGTCCAGACTACTGACTTCTACGTGCTTCTCTGCATGCCTCCCTGGTTAATTATGTTTCACTCTTTCTCTCTCATAGTATTCTCTCACCAGCCTGCCCAATTCTTAAATTTCTAATTGGCTTCTCTTTGTACCAGTATATCTGAATTATCACCCCGTATTTCTGAACTGCCACTCTAAGTCTGCAAGTACAACCTAAAAAACTGGCTTCCCATATGAAAACATGCAGCACAGTATTCCTTGTGAGAAGTAAATAATAGGTTTTTAGGTTTTAGTCTTGGACACAAGGAGATATTGATATGATCTATTATGACAGAGATTTAATTTTCACTACTATCAATTAAAACACCACTCTTAATAAATCAGGAATGAAGAGTCTTAATAAACACTAAGATAAAAAACGACTTATCATGTCTTTCATTTTGATGTATGTACTTAATATTCTCTTTCATCACTGCAAGAAGATAGTGATCGTGCCAAAAGCTAGAGCAGCAAAGGGAGTGGGACTGATAAAGAGCCACTGCTCTCCAGCTAACTGAGGAGTTTCTTTAGCTGCAAGATCTTATTAAGACTGTACCTTGAGCTTCTAAAAAAATTTAATCTAGGTGCCTCTTGGGGAGAGGCAGAAAACACTGAGCGATGGGCTGTTGTTCTTTTTCTCTAATTCCCACAACATAAAATAAGCAAAACCAATTAGATCTTTCATGCAAAACATCAGCAGAGATTGCCGTGTGGTGAGATCCATGGCTGACTTGGCAATGCTGATGGCAGGGTGACAACCTGGCACTGCAGAGACTCAGCTTTAGCTTGAAGCAAAAATAAAAGGTAAAATTCATCAAAAAAGGGTACATTTGGGAATGGATGACTGGAGACAATGGATGAGGTTGCTGGCTGAAGCCTGACCTGCTTTGGTAATGACCAAGCAACTTTATTATCTGGATGTTTCACATGATCTATTGGGTTCATATTGTGTTCAAACTTCTATGCAAGCTGTAAGTAAACAGAGAAACTCTGAACAATTGATCAATTTGATCTTCATAGCAGAAGCTCTGATTCTTCAGCTTAACAGTTTTCTTCTATTAATTGACTCAAATGTTCTTCTCTATAATAGGATATATGCAACAATTGCTCTTATGGTGATTATAACTTCACAGTACTGACACTGTAATTGTGATTCAAAATGCACTTTCAAGTCCCTAATTTCAAATACTTCTGTCATAAGGAAAAAGACATCCAATTTGTAAAACAAATTTTATTTTTGTTTACCACTTTTTAAATATCACAACTTGACCAGCCTGCTGTCAGGGAGAAACCAGGGATGGCGGCTCCCAAAGAACTAGGGAGCTGAGGCTGAAAAACCAGCTAGCATGGTAGGAGCCTTCTGCAGTATCCAAGAGAGGTGAGCATGGCAGGTCCTGAGAGAGCAGCCAGCTTGGACCAAGAGTTTGGATATCAGACTGGGTGTGGTGATGAGGCAGATACTGGTTCAAGCTAGGAAGTCAATCAAAAGATTGAGCTCAGGTCTGATGAAAACAAGTGGAGTAAGACAGGCAGTTATCTCCCAGGCAAGTCCACAGTGACAAGAAAAGTCCTAGGTCAAGCTGGGAGGTCAGCCCAGGGGTCAGACTCCAGATCAGCAGGTCCATCACCAGGCAGAGGAATGGCTGTGGCTGAGCTGGGGACCAGTGCTCCTCTGACACAGTGGGCAGAGAATGGATGCTGAGGGCTGAACAAAACCAGCTCCTGGGCCCAGGAGCAAGAGTGGGGATGAAAGCCCCAGGTGAGTTTGGTTGGGGCCCAATAAAGCATATTAATGACCTCAGGGCCCTGACAGACATTTCATCATGCCCTCAAGCAAACACCAAAATCAGTACTACAAGCATTGTCTTTCACATTTGTATTTTTATAACATATATCAAAACAAACAAAAACAACCCCCTTAAAAAGCCTACTCTCTCTACAAAGAATTTTGCAATATCAAAACAAACAAAAACAACCCCCTTAAAAAGCCTACTCTCTCTACAAAGAATTTTGCAATCTGACACACATGTATTTAGCTTAATGTATTTTATTCATATTTATTCATTCATTCTGTAATGTCCTTTATCTATTAACCAATAACAGATAACAACAAAAGATTACAATGCAACTGAGCAGGAATCTTCCAATATGATCCTTTGACTCCCATGAAACCAGCAGAGCTAACGAAGATATCGACATCCGGCAATTCAGCTACTGCACATCAGTGCACATCTGCACCAATCCGAATGAGAAACTTCAAATCAGGCATCACAGCAGTCGTACAGATGCCAGATCAGATCTGAAAGCAAATTGACCACTTTGGTGTGTTATAGTTCTGCTACTTCCAGCTGTACTCTGGAGATCCCTGCATCATCATAGAGATGTATTCCACTGAGCTTTGCTTAGACTAAAAAACAGCAGGAGGGTTTTTTCGCCATCTCTGGCTTTGTTTTGAATACTGAGTCTGTTTCAAAACTGTGAAGACCATCTAAAATTCCATGTTTTTCCAATCAACATCTTTGGTTACAATGCATTTAAAATTAAGCTGTTTTTCATAAGAAACTTACCTCAGCTATCTATGCTATACTTTGTGTAAAAAGAATGTCATCCAGAGAGTCTGTAGAGGCTTGTATTTTATATATGGTGATTACAAATACAGAAATCCAAATATTTTAATGTATCAGTCTTTAATGGCTAGGAGGCAGGACATTATATCCAATGCCATCTCCACAGTTAAAAGATATCACCTAATTTTTGTGAAAGAGAAAGAAAAGAGATGAAAAATCTATTTTAGCTTAATGTTAGCAATGATAAATACTGTCCTTCAGGATACAACTGAATGTTTATCTTTCTGCCTTTGCTTGAGGCAAGATGATGGGGTGAGTCACAGCACTAGAAAGGATGAGTTTGGGATTCGTGGAAATGTTTGATGTTTGATGGCAGCTTTTGTCAGTCCAATGTTATAGTCCTTGTTTTTTTTAACTGCATCATGTGCAACCAGGTGCAACCAATTCAGATAAGCCTGTTGCCATAAGTTTAAGTGTAAGTATCTTAAAAATTGAATAGCTGAAAAGTGAAAACTAAAGGCATAAAAGTCTTCATATGTACAAGAGGGTTTGAGTTACAGCCCCTGGAGGAAAAATAGCTCTAAGTCTCAAACTTAGACAGGAATATTTACTGGTTTGTTTTAGTTTCAATTGTAAGTATATTTCTTATGAAAGAGAAAAGTCTGATACATCAGTGATGAACTACTGCACAGATGCATCTTCCTTCCACTGTGCTCAGTTTTACACCAGGATAACTCCATTTATTTACAGTAAATTTCTTGCTGAAAATGATGGTTAAAACTCATAAAAATAAATTGCCTAACATTTTCTGTTAAAAAATATTTGGGGGGCATTTTCTAGAGAAACTCCTGCTGTTGACATTACTCAGATCTTTCTAAACCACCTGGGCTCAGGAAACACTCTTTAAAATTCCTTTCAGGTTTAGCTGGCACTTAATATTAAAAAAAAAAAATGCAATTCTCATATTTGAATTGTGATTCCAGCTCATGCCAAAGAGTGGAAGGACATAAACATTCCAGTCTCACTGAGGGTCCTCAAAGCCACCAAACGAAGCTCACCTCAGGTGAAGCAGTAGAGCAGTGCACCAGGCATGCTCTCAGGGAGCAGGTGGCTCAGCAGCCCAGCGTGGTGCAGGGTGACAGCTCCTCTTTGGGTTAGTTCTTTGCATCAGGTGGCAGCAGCTTATTTTGAAGTTCAGGCACTGACATGCCATGATGTGTTGCTAGGCTTCCTATTGCCTCCTACTAAAACAGTGGACGAAATTATGTTCAACTCATACCCTCACAGCAAAAGAACTACTCAGCATAAGTTGCCAAATCAAAAATTTGGAAGTCAGCAGATGCCAAATACAGTTTTCATGCTGCTTTTACACTTTCTGTATCTATGCTACCATCTTAATTGTTTTGTAACATCCCATGTTTCCAAAAACACCTACTTTATTCAACACACATATCAGGGAATTCATTTGTAATTATTTAGTGAATGCTGCTATTAGGAAGTTTGCTGAAAGCAAAGTAAAAGACTTGGGAAAGCAAAGAAAGGCACTGGTGTTAGAACAGGTGTCCTGATATTAAAATTAACTGTATTTTCTCCATGTCTTTGCCATTTGCAGACTATTGAGAAAACTAAAACAAATTACAGCAAAGCATGAAGAGCCAGAAAAAGCTCTGGGTTTGTCTGTGTTGTATTCAGGATCACTAGGAGCAACTGACCATTTCCTATTGCAGCACACACCTACAATATGGCTGTTCAGAGTCTCTGACAATAGACAGGCACAGACAAGATGAAGCAGCAAAGAGCTCTCAAAGGGAAGGCTCTGTCATTACTCCACAGGGGCAATGACAATTCTGAGTGACGAGAATATGCTGTGGGGCACCTCACAAACTGGTTCTTACACTCCATTTGAATACACTGAGAGGCTTTGGAGAACATCATGACTCATTTCTAGCCTGCACAATTGTTTACAACTCCATGCTGAGTAGTACTAAATGGAAAAGTTTGTATGCCCCTGGACCTCATTCCAACATGAAGCTGAAACTTGTCTAGGGAAGACACTAAAACCCATGAGCTGGAATCATTCCAAAGCTACAGGAGGTCATCATCATCTGAATTAGTGAAGATAAGACACTTTTAATCTTCGTTTGCTCTTTATAATTGTGGATTTTTATTAACACAGTTAATGGTCATGAAACTAGGACATCCATGAATGGGCCCTCAAAGGACATGTGGAACAGAGAGGACTTTGAAACATTCCAGTGTGGGACAAGGGCAGAGCACACCAGAAGAATGAACTGTGGTTGCAGGCAGCACGTCAGTCTGCATTACCTTTCCATGCTTGGTGTTACATAGGAAGAGAGAACATAAGTGAAAAGCATTGGGAAACAAAAGAGAAACAGCAAGTGAAGGAAGTGGAACACTGATAAAGAACAGAATAAGAAGAAGATGTAAAAGTGACAGAGAATCCATCTAATTTCCTCCTCTCTCTCATCAATCAGAAAAAATCCTGTGTCATTTTCATGCGTAGGTTCTGATTACCTTCCTGTTCATAATTTTGACTTTGTTCCTGCTTTCCCCACCATGAAAAAGTAAAAGCCACAGAACTGTTAGAATACAACATCAAACTGGGCCCAAAATAACATCAAAGACCCACTGAATGGATTCTTGCAGTATCAGCATAAAACCATATCCTCGGCTGGGAAATGCTTTAGCCTGAGTGATCCCACTGAATCATTTGTATAAATGAGTGTTTGTCATTGCCCACAAAATTTCACAGATAAATCCTCATTGAAACATGTAACATATACACATTACACTACAGGTAGAAAAGCAGACAAAAAGAAAAACAAAACAAAAATCCCAAACAAAACTACAACCAACCAACAACAAACCGAACAAATCTGCATACCTTGTGTAGATTTACATAACTCCCTACAGACTTCACTTCCTAACTGTATTAATTTGCACTGGTTGCAGATCAGCCTGAGACCTTTCTACCTGAAGCTTACAGAAGAAAATCCTCATTCTGCATTTCTTGCATTCCTGAAATTCACATTCAATTAAGAATTTATGAAAGGAAGGCTTAAAGCCTAAATTGGACCATTAATTCTCTCTTGTGCTAACAGATCATAGCAGATTAGAGAGAAAGGAAACAAGACAAGGAACAAAAGGACTTTTTTTTGTGGAACATAAATTATCTTTGACTATACACTCCTTGGGAGGTGGGAAAGGCCATTATTGATTGTTAAAATATTGGGCGTGGAACAAAGACTAATGGTAAAACCCTGTAGTTTTTGCTAATATTAAATCATCAATACCATGTACCTTGAACAGCAGCTGAGAGAGAGAACTATATGCCCAAAGTGTACTGTAATTTTTGTAACTGCATTAACTGTCCTAATAAGGGATGTTATTATCTCCCCTGTCCTGGTTTTCAGCTAGGGTAGAATTAGTTTCTTCTCAGGAGCTGTCACAGTGCTGTGTTTTGGATTTGGAACGAGACTGGTGTTGATAACACACTGGTGTTTTGGGTTTTTTGCTAAGTCTTGTTTATCCAAAGTCAAGGACTTTTTTCCCTTGTCTCATGCTCTGCCAATGAGGAGGGAGCATAGCTGGGACAGATGACCCTGGCCAAAGGGATATTCCACACCATAGAACAGATTGCCTAGTATGTGAACTAGGGGGAGTTACCTGGAAAAGGCCAATCTGTGTTCAGGAAAGGGCGTCTGACATTAGTCAGCAGGTGCTATGCAACTGTATTGTGCAGCACTTGGTTTCTTCCTTTAATTTTCATCATTACTGTTATTTACCATTATTATTATTATTATATTTTCCTTTATTTTTAATTATTAAACTGTCCTTATCTCAACATACAGGTTGAACTTTTATTCTCCTCTCAATTCCACCAGGGTTGAGGTGGAAGAAAGGGAATATTGGACAAGCTGTGTGATGTTTGATCTCCAGCTGGGCTTAAAACCACAACATCCCCACAAACATTCCTCAGTAAGAGGCAAACTGCATATATGTGTCTATGTTCTTGTTATCTTAGTAGTCTTTCTGCTGGAGCTGTATGACTGCCTTACAAGAAAAGTTTGAAAAGCAGCTCAGCAATGGCGAGGAGGAGAAAGTGGAGAAAGGAGATTGAAAAAGGAGAGATGGAGACTTGCGAATGCATTTTGGATCCGTTAGTGAAAATGCAACTGAAAATCTACAAAAGATTGCTGAAGAACTAGTAGGGATAGGGAACTGATGGTCATATTTGAGATAAGGAGAAACTGCTGCTCTTGGTCTGAACTTTTTGCTGTGGAAACTGTATTTGCTGACCTGTAGGAGAAAGGGAACAACTCCCTCTCATGTCTTCCTGAGCAAGTCTTCCAGCCTGGCATTATCAGAAGTGGGAGGCTTGGTGAAAGGCAAGGACAAAGGTAGATGCCACTTTCTGAAGTGAACTGCCCCCACAAGCTGCAGAGCTATGTCAGGAGAAGAGAACAGGTATCAGGGGGAATGGTAAAAAGAGGAGTTTGTCTGGCTGCAAGATGAAATGAGTGTTGTGACCAAGGCAACAGCTTGCAGAGCGATGGGACCAGGCCATCTCCATGCCAGTGTGGAAGGAAAGACCACATGCCATATATATCTATAGTCAATGCAGTTGTGACACTGCAGTTGAGACTGTCCAGGAGTACAAGAGGGACACTAGTAACAAACCCACTACTTCTCCAACACCATATTTCAGTCCATGCATATGCTCACCATTAATTTTAAACAATTGAGATGTTTACACCTAACGTAGTCAGATGACACACTTGTAGTCAAAAGAGCAAAACCAGTACTATTAGCACACAACTTATGTGAGTTATTCTAGGCACCTGTAGGATGGTGAATCACACTTCGAAAGTGCCTATTCTTCCTGTTGCTTCCAAAGGAAACTCAGTTTGCATAGATGGTGAAATATTTCTATGTTTGGCGAGGTGAATCTAAACTTTTCAGCCCCTCTCCTTAGTCATTCGCTGTAAAATATGTCAGAGATGTGTGTGAAGGAGTAGTTCTGTAGTTATCCATTTCAGTCATAGACTGTATCTCCTCAGCTTAATCATATGAGACAGCCCAGTCATTTTGATTATGCTCTTTGCCTGACTGAAATGGCTAAGACTTGTTTGCATGTAACTACGAGCTCTGCAGCTGGAGCAACAGCTTCAGCACACATTATGCAGGTGCCTGTACCCATTATGAAAGGAAAGTTTTCAATCATTTAAGCTATGTGGTTAAAATTGTATCTGAAAAACTATTAATTAATCACTCTGCATAGGCATGCCATTCATCTGCTCAGAGCCCAATTAAAGTACACAATGGAAGACTATTAATGAACAATGCCTTAAATGCTGAGCAGAACACTTATGGCTTGATAAATAGTCCCATTTTATTGGGCACTCTTTTTAAATGCACCATTTGAATATAGATAAAAGCAGAGTCAGTTGACTTGCAGATGTTGCTTTCATTAATGGATTAATGTGATGAGTAATAGATTATACTGATTTCCATTAAATCAAACTTCAATAGATTAGCTGACATATTTAAGAAACTTAGTCATTTTCTATGTAATGATGACAAGATGACTCATCAGCATGACACTTTATAGACAGAAGTAGCACTTTTGTGCACTGTTGGCAGACAGTTGGCTCCTGTACCACCTCTACAGCTTGGTTTTACTTTGAGGTTGACTGATTGATCCTATTTAATCTTGTTCAGTGTAACAACAGTGACCAGAGGTGAGGGGAACATGGTCTTAGAAGCTTTCCATTTGTGGGCTTTCCTCCACACTCCCCTCAGCAACAGTCACGTCTGTCTGGCTCTGGGTATAACCACTTGTACCTCCTTGGAGAAATGTAGCTCAAGGCCAAGTTCAACACAAGACTTTTTAAATCCTTATTACTGGCATCAGTGCAATATAACAGGAGGCCAAAGAATTTTTTCTCTTAAGAAGTTGGTGCTGACATATAAACATGAAAAGTAACCTTAAAATAACTAGAAAAGATAAC
Source organism: Coloeus monedula (assembly GCF_965178545.1). NCBI lineage: Eukaryota > Metazoa > Chordata > Aves > Passeriformes > Corvidae > Coloeus > Coloeus monedula. Next base: position 92,016,032 of record NC_138783.1, read on the forward strand.
CCGTTTTTAAAAAGTTTTTTGTACTATTTTTCTGCAGTTTATTTTCCTTTAATGGTTTGGTGCACTTTTTCACCTACTTCCCTTAAAATTTTGGTATGCAAGATAAGCAATACTCTGTGATTTTTTGGTATAATTTTGCACTGTATACTGACTACAGGGACAAAGTAGAAAAGTGTATACCATAGGGTTGTTCAAACAATAGATGTCCTTGAAGAAAGTATTTCTCTCTTAAGGGAAATGCACTGATGAGATAAAGCCACATTACAAATAAATATTCATAGTTCCAGCATGTTCCTAGATATAGCCTTATACATTATTTTAAAGGACAAAATCTCCTAGGGTTCAAGGTAGGCATCCTCTGTTATCATCCTAAACATCCATCTCACCACTGCAGGACTCCAAAGATTCTTATTACTGCACAGCATTATTAAGAGAAAAGTCCCTGTACTGTAAAAAATATGAACTATCTTCATTTTTCACACTAAAGTATCACCAGTGAAGTCCCTTTTATAAGATCTGAGATGCAACCATTTAGACAAAAGATACATTTTGAAGGGAGGCAAGAGCCTTTTAAACCTTTACATCTAAGAGTTTATGCAATATCTTCAAAAAGAGAAACTATATCTTAAGGAAACCTTGACATTTTACGTGGGAACTTGCAAAAAAAGGAGACAAAAAATCTATGGCAATTTTGTACAGTCATAACCATATGAGTTAGTTTCATTTTAATCTCAGACTATTTTACACTAGGTTCCTGCACATGTATTTATCCAGCAGTGGTACAAATGCACTTGGGGATTTACAAATAGGTTCCTTATTGGGCCCAACTCAGCTTCCACAGGTATATGCAGAGATGCAGATCCAGTGTGAATGAAGTGGCTTTTTCCAGGTGGCATAAAACACACCTTCCAGTATTTGTATATTGTCATGGGCTTATATCCCCACTTACTAACCATTTCCCATCTTCCCTCAAAGCAAATCTACATCTCATATTTGTCATCCACTTCACTAAGAGAAGGTTTACAGAACATTGAGCACTTCTGAAAATCCTGCCCCAAAGGAAAAGTTTGTATTGTGATATCTCAAAGTCAGGATCAGTGGGGACTACAAATATATCAGGCTAGGTTTATAAGTACCTTTTTTGTGTGTGTCCTTTCAGATTCATTTAAGAAAATAAACCTAGGATTTTGCAATTTATTTCATTTGTTGAGAAAAATTTAAATGTGACAATTTCATCTCTGAGACTTTCCTTATTCTTTGGAGACAGCACTCTCTGTCTCATTTGGTTAATACCCTCATCAACATGTTTTATGTTAATCAAAGTATCCCAGTGGGCTGGACACATGTAGTGGACGGCTTGGTGAGCCTTGTGTCCTTCACCCCGTGCTTATTGGGATGTTAAATCTTCTTCATATCCCCAGTGCATCAGCCATTAGTTTGGAGGCATATTTTAAAGCTTTTATTCACAGAAGCCTAAAGCATGATCAAAAATTGTCTGAAATCATCAAGGTCTCTGCTGGCTCCTTCACCACTTCAGAAGATGCTCTTGTCAGCATGGTCTGACTCATCAGTCTATTCTCACACCGATGGTTCATTAGAACAAAATAAATGAAAGATCCCATGGATCTGGCAAGTCAAGATTTTATAGCCAGTGTGTGTTCTGCATACAGTACTCACTCACAGAAACTGGACAAAAAAATCCCTCTTTCCTTTTTTTAAGGCAAAATGAATTTCTCTGTTATAATTCTGCTTCTTTTCTTTAGTCTCCAGGCTGGCATCTGGTGTCTTAGATTACTAGAAGGACCTTGAGGCAGAAGGTCAGCCAGGGGCACTGCTGGGGACTTCAGTAGCACAACACAGCTGCAAAATCTCCTTTGCTGGCAAACCATCAGCTGGCTAGACCTGCCAAGGGGTGGCAGTGAAAGGATGGATGGGAGACGTGCTGATTATTCTCTCAGCAGCATCCACTTAGCACATCTTTTATGATGAGCTTGGAAAGGTCTTGTGCATCACTAAGTCACCCTATCCTATACAGTCTAACAGAAGAAGCTAAGAGTTGAGTAAACCTAACTTACCCTTTCATCTCCACAAGCAGTCTCCAACGAGTAGCATTTGGAGTCATGCCCTGGATGAGGCCAGACTCATTGCACAAAAATTGTGTTTATCTTATTGCTTGGTCAATTTTCCAGTTGGGTGAAATCCACTCAATATAGAGTGTTATAATGTTAAAATAGAAGTAAAATCACCTTATAAAACTATTGTTTTCTTGCACTGAACACATTAATAACAAACACATTGGAAGCATTGCTTTGTACCAGACCTTTGTTGTCAGAAGGGGTTAGCACACTCAGCTTTAGCAGAAAGCCCTACAGTACAGAGTATACATTAGCATCCCATTGTTGAGAGAGGGATCCAAGAGCAGGAGGGGCAACGTAGAACAAGACCCCATAGTCCAGACTTGGGATAACTACAGCTGCAACATGTAAGAAAAGATGGTGAGATCTGACTGAAGAACTTTGCTATTATCCAGTTTCTAACATATGCCAATTTCTTTTCCTAAACCAGAAAAATATTCACCAATAGTGATGAATAGAGATTTTTGAAATAGAAATAGAAAACAAAGAGATTTATTGCAGACAGGACTTTTTTCCTCAATTTGCTTGTACAGAGTCTTGTGGATTACAAACAGTAAACAAGGCCCTATGCCTTCATACCACTCAAGCCCTGGGAAAAGAAAGGAAAGCCATCATCCATCAAAAATGAAAGCACATAGTAAAGATGCAGTTTCCTGAGAAAAGTGAGTACTTTTAAATGAAAATGTGCTTTTGAAAGGGCAATTTATCAATCAAAAAACACTCTAAACTACCTTTGTGTTTTTATGCAGAAGACCATAAACACTTTATAAAGCTTGGATTAGGTACTTGTGGATACAATGAAGTACACAGAGGAGATGCTGTTGTTTCCCTGTTAATTTTCTGATTCTTAGGCAAGGTTCTCTGCTTCCTACAGAATAATTTTTGTATTTTTGGCTCATTAAATTTACCAGAGAAGAGGTTCAACTTTGTATGAGATTCTTTGTATCATTCTACTCTTGATAAAAAATTTGGTATGACTTGTGTAGGTTTTTGTTTGCTTGAAGAGTGAGGGTTTAACAGTATATACTGTAGCACATATGATCCAAATTTGATTGTAAAGGAATTTTTTTATTTTCAGATATCTGCTGCCAAACCTTACAGATTTCTGCATGCATTCTTCCCTTGTTAGCAACCATTAGAGCAAAGGAGTGACACAAAATATCAGGACACATTGTCATATTAAATGTTAGGACACGGCATATCTGTGCATATTCTGACAACAGTTATGGGTTAGAAATATATTCTAGGAAAATATTAAACAGCCCTATTACTCTGTGTCTCTTGGCTGATGTGAAATCAGACATGGGCTATGGATCTTTCTATTACACCAGCTGTTTATGTCAAGCTTGGGGCAGTCACAGCAATTAGCGTGAGTAATATTCATCATCTTTCCAACTCACTTACCATCGACTCTGGCAACCGCTCACACAAACGACATCAAAGGCAAAGTCTGCCTCAGATGGTTTATAAAAGCCTGGTCGTCCAGATGAACCCAAATGAATCATAAGTTCACAAGAAATTCCTTCAACTCCATTCTAGGGAAAGCAGTTTTGCTATTCATAGACTCAAACAATCACAGAACAGTTTGGGCCTTCGGAAGGGACCTTTAAAGGTCATCTAGCCCAACTCTCCTGCCATGGACATCTTCAATTTAATCAGGTCAGAGCCCATCCAACCTGACCTTGAATGTTTTCAGGGTTGGGACATCTGTCATCTCTCTGGGCGACCTGTTACCTGTTTGTAAAAACTTTCTTCCTTATATGTAGTGTGAATAGACTATTCTTCAGTTTAAAACAACTACTCCTTGTCCCATTGCAACAGGCCATGCCAAAATGCCCATGTTTTTCTTATAAGACCCCTTTAAGTACTAAAAAGGCCACAGGGAGGGCTTTTTGGTAGGTTCTCTAGGCTGAACTATCCAAATTCTCTCAGTCTTTTCACATAGGAGAAGTTCCCTCTGATCACTGGACCCACTTCAACAGGTCTGTGTCATTATTGTGTTGAGGACCCCAGACATGGGTGCAGCACTGCAGGTGGGGTCTCATGAGAGCAGGTAGAGGAAGAGAATCATGTCCCTTGCCCATGCTGCTTTGGATGAAGCCCAGGACACTGTTGCCTTTCTGGGCTGCAAGCACGCATTGCTGGCTCATGTCCAGCCTCTCATCTACCAATATCCCCACGTCCTTCTTGGCAGGGCTGCTCTTGATCTGTTCTTCCCCCAGCCTGTATTGATACCAAGGGTGCCCCCATCCCAGCACAGGACCTTGCAGCTGGCCTTGCTGAACACCATGAGGTTCACAGAGACCCGCTCGATACATGAGAAACAAAGCAATGATGGACAGAGAAACAATATAAGAAGACATAATCAGGGAATGGTTTAATATTAAAGGTAAAATACCAAGTAAAAAAAATTCTAGAAGCATAGGCTGGACACCTGTTTAACTATTCTCCTGAGGCCATTTTTTCTGGAGTCACCACTGTAAATCTGGTGTTTATTTTGGCAGGGCAGAATTCTTTTGCAGGAAGAATTGGAAAGACAAAGAAAAATGCTAAGTACAGTAAGTGATCTAAGGCTAAGAAAGTAATGAACCCCCTTAATGAACCAAGAAGTTTTTATTTCTTTGTTTAAAGAAAAATTCAATTCACCTATATTCTGTATATCAAGGAATATTTTGCCTGACACACACAGAGTTGAAGAGCTCCTGTGTACTGCTATAAATGAATAGATTAACATATCGTCTTCTCAAAGGCACAGTGAACAGCTGTGTATTGAGAATATCCATTAAAAAGATATCTAACACAGAATTAATTTTTGTTCATTATAAATTCATAATAGGCAAGTCTGTACTTTTCATGCTGACTCTAGTTTTATGCTGTCAGAGCTTTTTAACTATGCTACATTGCCTCAGCACTTCATTTTACTGCAGACTGATTGTGTTTCTCGAATGGCTCTATAATTCCTCAAAAAAATCATCCCATGGCAACAAAACAAATAGGTTTTATGGAGGTATTTTTTCCCCAAAGTAAGTTAAAAAAATCTTTTGAAGGCAGCTAGCTTTTGAAAGATTTTGCGTGTGTGTATTTGTTCCTCACTGGTTCATTCTACCTTTCCATGGAGGTAAAAAAGGCAAAAAATTTTCTTCTAAGCACAGACCGATAGGCCAAAAGGTATTACCTTTAAAGTACATAACTATTCACATCATGAACATGATTTTAATACACAAAGTCTTGCATTTGTAAATATTTCCATGTATCACTTTAATGAGCTCCAATAGCATTCTTTTAATACTGGTTTGTTTTCAGTTTTAGAGTCCCTGTAGACTGCCCACATTTCCTGAGGAGAACCTTCAGGGATATTCTTGTTCACACATTAGGATGAACATTTGAGCCTTGAAATGTCCTCTGGGGTGATTCAACAAACAAGTTTAAGAGTATCCCGTGCTTGGAAAACATTGCAGAAGCCATTACATAGCCCAAACAGCAGTACAGCATGGGCTCCTTTCCCAGGGGACTAGTTCACTCATGCCTGGCACATCCCTTCACAAAAAGACTCTGTTTATCTGGTATACCTCACAATGCAAGTGTCTCAGTGATCTTGTCTGATGTCTTTGTCCTGGGCACCAGCCACTGTTTCTGGTCCTCACTGGGAAACAATTATGTATCTACGGTGTCACCTTGTCTCCTGCTGTACCCCAGGGCAGGACATTAGCTCCTCAACTCACACCACCTGTATGAGGTGACGGGGCCTAATTCCTCCTTCATCATTTTCTTCCCCTGCACTTAAAAGGTTCTCTTGGACCCTCTGGCATGACCAAATCCCAGAAGGGTTTTCAGGGTCAAATTGAGGACATTCTAGTGGTCTGGGGCCCATCAGGCAGACCAAGTCCATGTGAGTGTGTCCAGATTTGCCAGCCCTTACTTTAGCTGCCAAGAAGACACAGACAAGTCTAGTGGTAGCAGTGGGAAGTGCTGGTAGACCAGGAGGGTCCAAGTAATTATTTTCATTCTGTAAACCTACACATTCTCTTTGATGCAATGCATTGCTTTATACAAAGCTGCAGGGTGGTCATCACAGGATGTGGGTTACACAGCTGAGTGAAACTGGAATGAAAACACCTGCAGCTGTTCCAGGAACATCTAAGGATGCCATGCCAGAGGTACACCCTCGTGCCCAGCAGCAGCAGGGGCGTAAGCACTGTGATTATGGCAGGTTTACAGCAGGATGTTCTGCACTGAGGAAGCTTCACAGAGTGAGTCTTTGGGGGAACCTTAGGCTGGTGTGGACATAGACCCTCGGAGACTGCTTAACACACCCTGCAATAAGGAGCAGTCTGCAATTATGTTTGCAGGGCTGGAGGCGGTGGCACAGTGTTTATGGCATAGGTCCTAGTGAAAGGAATGGAGCACATCCCTTCCCTGAGACAACTGCCGGTGATCACACCCTTCTGGGAGCACAGCGCACAAGATCTTGCAGATCTGCCCAGTTCCAGTGCCCAGATCCCTGGTCCCAAGGCCAACCGTAGTTAGGATGTAGAGTTATAGGATGAGTTAAGAGGGTTAGAGCTGTAAGGTTAAACCTCAATTCAATGGGAACAATTTTATAGTTCGGTCAGTCAGTCAGCTCTTCCTATTGGTTTGCATGGACATTTACAGGCATGAGTCTGAAGTTTTCAAGAGAAAAATTCAGTTTGGAAATAGCTGCAGGGAGATTTTGGCAGCCATAAATACACACAGCCTTGCTAACAATTTTTCTTCTGAGTCACATTGCAGAAAACAAAAGATAATTAAAGGTAGTTAGAGGCTGACAAATACTGTTTCAGAAAGCAATGTGTAATGACGGCTGAGACGGTTCAGTGATTGAACTGCCTTTGTAAACATACAGTCTGCCCTCAGGCCTCAATCTTCTGGGTTGAACATATTTGTCAACAGCCTACCAGCACTTTTTAGGTGGCATTTGGCACTACTCAGAATTGGGTATTAGAGCCATGTTTGTGGCAATGATATATTGCATTTATGAAGTCAAATTACTCTTCCAGCAAACTTACAATGATATTGTACTGCACAGAGTCTGTGACATACATATATCCCTGACTTCAGCATATTTAGCATTCTTTGTGTACATTGCTTTGCTGGATAGGTTTGTCTGATCACAGAAATTAATTTTCAAAGGTATTTTAACTTACATATGGAAAGCAGAATCTGGATTCACAGACTCTAAAATTCCATGGATTTAAAAATTAAAGAGAGAGAGAGAGAGAGAGGACTCTATTTGTGAATGTTTTCTGCTGTCTAGAGCATGAATGAAAGACACCAAAATGCTTTGGGAAGTGCTTTATTTTCAAACTTCTGACCTATTATGTTGCCCAGGTAACATTCAGCTGAACTCATAAGCTAGACTTGAGAATCTCATGTAAAACATCTGCATTAATTTGTTTCGATTCAACCAATCCCCAAAATAGGCTGAGTATTTTTCATGAAATTCCTGTAAACCTCCATATTTTCAATAATCATAAGTCTCCTTTGACAGTGGGGAAAGTTGCCATGATACTTGGATATGTCTGTATAATCAGATATTCATCATCTTTCAGCAAAGAGATTTTTCTACTCTTGCAGGAGGTGTGTGTGGTGAAATAAAGAGGTCTGTCTCCAGAACATACAAGACAGTTCCCCATGAAAGAGGAGTAGCAGGAAAACATGAAGGAGGCAATGGAGATCCATAAAGCACTTTCTAGAATAATTACTAGTAATTCTTGATTACACTGCCAGGAAGTTCAAGATGTAGTGAAGGGTCACTGATGCAAAACTGAAGAAGCAAAAAAGCAGGCAGATTTATGCAATTTTTGTCAGCTGAATTAGCTAAAGGAATTAAATGCAAATGTGGATATTTTTTCCCTCCCTGAATTTATAGTATTGAATAGAAATCAAACTGACAGTTACTTCTTGCTATTCTGCTTCTTTCTTTTTGTCTGCTGCATGTTTTGTAAACTATATTGAACAGGGTGAATAAATATGATGACCACCAAGTAAGCATCACTCCCTTGTTTCCACCTCATGTTCTCTTTGAATGGGTTTTTCTCTGGGCTGCTGTCTTTTCTCTTAAAGTGAGAGCACACACATGAGTAAGAGCAAGGAATACAAAAAAGGCAACTTAATGTGGCCAATGAACAATATTCAAGACTATCAAACATGGTCTCTAAAAATGCCAATTAAATGTAAATACATCAATAAAAGAGAAAGTTCCCATCTGCCTGCCCACCAGTCCCATGACTCTGCAAAAGGAAGAAGGTGGTTACTACAACTGTGAGAAGTTCACAAAGAGATTCTTCCTTCCCATCTGACTTTATGTGTTTGTTTTTTTAAGCCAAACTTCTTTCAAATGTTCCACAGCATCAGGGAAGAGAGGAAAGGTGGGGACAATAAATTAAATCTTGTTGTTGTGAGCAAGCATGAACGGTACCTGTGTATTTTAAGGAAGAGAAATCAGGGTGAGAATGCACTGCACGATTAAGCCTGCCCAGGCGCCAGCATCTGAAGTGACTCACCTGTTTATCCCACTTCTACACATCAATGCAATAAGCTGTAGAATGCAGTCCATTATATCAGGAGAATATTGTCAGATTCCTGACTTAAATATATGTGGCTTCAGTTCTGCATAGCCCTGAGAAAGATCCATTCCCTTCTCTACATGTAGCAGAAAAAAGTGGATGAAAATTACATGCCAGCATGATATTGGGAGGAGATATAAGAGGAAAATAAACTAAATGGGAAGTGAATTATATGAAGACCCTTACTTTAGAGTACACTTTCTTAAATACACTGGTGAAAGACCAAACTTTCCTCTCTCTCTGGTTTATGATTCATTGCACTCTTACTCCTGATCTAATATTATCTGTCAGCCTAGCCTGGGTCAAATTCTGACTTCAGCAATTCAGGTGAAAATTTAAAGCCATCTGAAGTACTTCTGCAAATAGTAATGGATTTCTTGTGGATGTATAGGGGTGTAAATTGAATATAGTTCTGGTCAACATCTATACCTGACATCCACCTGTTCTAGGATCTCAAACTACAAGTGTTGGTCTAGAAGCCATCCGGTTTCATTATTAGCATTGTTTTAATTGTGTTAGGACCCAAAATATTCTGCTTTTCAGACCAGCAGAAGACATAGTGTTGCTCCTGTGGTATAAAGTAAAAAAGACAAAGGGTGATCAAAAGAAACATAACACATAATCCAAGAGATGTCTGTAGTAAGGAGAGTTTTATCAGAAATGTATTGTCCTATTTTAATTATCATTTTTAAGCTTATTCCTAAGCTTATTTTAAGCTTATTATTCCTAAGGAATTGGAGCAAGGTGATTATTCATAGACTTAGTGGTCAGTTATGCAGGGAAAGTGTTGAGAGTTCTATTGTCTTAATCCTTACCTTGATATACGTGAGGGACTCCAGTAAGGCAGTGTAACCTCTGTAGTTTCACGAGGGTCTTTAAAGGGTTGAGTTCAAGTTCCAACCTTGGTATTATTTAATTAAAAAGTCAATCAACCATGAGACATACCCTCATTGGAAAGCAGGCTTCATTAATTCTGAAACTGATATTCATAAACAAATTGATTTTCCCTCTCTGGTTTTCTTTCCATGGATCAGTTCTCACACCCTTCTGACCATCCACACCAATAAATCATCTTTATACACAGGGTAAATCAGCTTTACATCCTCCCTCCTGAATTTAACAGATTTGAGCCTTAGTTTCAAAACCACTTTTGGACCTTGTTAGTTAAAATCAAAACTATGGGTTTGAGCACAGTAATGAAAAGCCCTGTCTCAACAGTTTCCCATTGCAATCCTGACTGCTGTTGGTGCAGAACATGCGTGCACTGGGGCAGTTTGCTCTCTTGTCTTGCAGAATGAAAGTTATGCCTTGCCCTAGTATTATAAGTAGCTCTCCTTGTGCAAATTTCCTTGTGATAGGCAGGCCTTAAAGATCAAGACATGCAATCACTGGTCTTCATTCCAAACACCCTGAAAACTGGCAGGGTCCACCAAGCTTGACAGTTCTGTGTCAAAGAAAGGGACTTCCTTGATTATATGTCATTACTGTTTTACAGAAAGTTTTGCTGCAGCCAAAGAGGTGACCTCACCATAATTTAAGTATATTCATATATAGCTTATAATAGAAAAGTTGGCAGTGCAGTGAGGACTTCTGCAATTTGTGGATTAGTGTAGGCTGTCAGTCGACTTGGGACTGAAGGAAAGTATTTGGAAAGGTAATATCAATATTCGACTGCATTTGGTAAAGCCAGCTTGGGTGTTTACAAAACCTTCCATCATGTGTTTCACTGAAACATAGACAGATTTTTGAATCCCTGAGGAGAAAAGTGCTCAAGGAGTCTCTGCACAGCAAATGTAAAGTACATTTGAATAATACTGTTGTTCTGATAGTTCTAGCCGAATAGTTCTAGCAGCAGCAGTTCCAGCATATATCCCTTCATGCTATGAAAACATGTATTTCCAGATCTCAGCGATTAAGGTAAGAAAGTTTGAGGGTCTTTTTTGCCAGAATATGCACGAGGCTGGATTAAAGTTGAACAGTGTTTTTGATCCTTTCTCAAGCAGTGCTTTGCATATCTGTGTTCCACTCCCAATCTGTCAGATGGTTTTCCATTATTAAAATTTTCTTGGCATGGCAGCCATCCATAAACTACATCTCTCTGTAGAACAGTTTTAAATTGGTTAATACTTCATTCTTCTTAAAGTAATAGTTACCACTTGTATACAAAAGGAGGATTCAATATAAGGTGCTGAGGAGAAACTCCAGCCCAGATGGCATTTAAATGCTTAACTAAGATTCTGTTTCTTCTACTGCTCCAGAATGACTCATTGCTCTCCCCCACTTTCTTCCTGTACATGTCTGGGTGACATTTACTGCTGGCTGCTTCACTTTCAGCCACATACTAGTTCCTGGGACAGTTCTTTCCCATCTGACTTTCCTATTGTATATACATCTGACAAACAAAAGCACATCTGATTTTGTTTATAAAGAGCCCTGTCATTCAAGGGGTTTTTTCATGCTCCTTGGAACCTGGCTAGTTCCAGCCATCTTGAGTGGAATGCAGGGATCATGTCACCAGGAGATAATGAGAAGGGAATAAAGTTATCACAATCCAGTTGACAAAATTGCAGTATTTCGGAGTATGGCCTTTCTTCTTGGATTCTCTGAGGAAACCACCTTGCTTTCTCCTGTCACTTCAAGCACTGGAATACAATACAGGGATGGAAGGGGAACCCTGAATCCTTGAGCTAATGTCTGAACAGTGCTCTTAAGATAGCTTTCCTTCTCACACTGCCTTAAATGCATAACTAAGGTTCAGAGCAGAGCAAGAGTTTGCACTGGTCCACTTTGCAAGTAAGTACGGGAATTGAGAGGTGCTGAGGCATGGACTAAAGGAAGGTCACACCAGCTCTAGCAGAGCTTTATTTTGTTCTCAAGGCCTACGGAGAAATTCCATAGGGAAGATTAGTTGAGACCCTCCAGACAAGAGGTTTAAGTAAAAAGAAGAGTAGGTGGAATGAAAATTTTGTAAGAAGGAACAGATTTATTTTGGCTGCCCTGTATTTGTGGGCTGCTTGAAGAAGATGAAAATGCGGAGGAGGTGGCTGGGATGATGAGCAAAGGGTGCTAACATAGGAGAACTCAGGTGTTGTTAGAAGACCATCTTTACCCAAGAACCACATCTAAAAATTGCAAGCATTAATAATTGCTTTCTACACCTCAAAGGACTGTGGTAGATTAAAGTTAGCTGAATGACAGTGGCCCCTCTTGCCATTTTCCCGCTCACACTTCTCACAAGACAGAGGTAGAAAATACAATAAAAAAGAAAAAAATCATGGGTTGAGATAAGGACAAGGATATCACTCACCAATTGCCATCATGGGCAAATAGACTTGATTTGGAGAAATTTTAAATTTGATTTATTGCCAGTTGTCAACAGAGTAGGACAGAAAGAAATAAAACAAAGCAAAACCAAAACTAGCAACACTTTCTCCACACCTCCAATTCTTCCCAGCCTCAAATTCACTGCTGACTCTCTTCTCTCCTCCCCTTAGCAGATCACAGGAATGGGAAATTGTGGTTATGGTCAGTTCATAATACTTTGTGTATGCCAGTCCTTCCTCCTCATGCTGTTCCCCTGCTCCCACATGGAGTCCCTCCCGCAGATACAGTTCTTGACAACTTTCTCCAATATGGGCCCTTCCCACAGGATGCAGTTCTCAAAGAACTGATCTAGTGTGGGTCCTTTTCAATGGGGTGGAGTCCTTCAGGAACTGCCCCTGGTCCCCCATGGGTCACAGGTTCTGCCTGAAAACCTGCTCCTACATGGAGTTCTCTCTGTGGGCTACAGCTCCAGCATGGCCTCTCTGCAGGCTCCAGCTTTCTTCAAGACATCTCCACCAGCTCTGCCGTGAGGTCCTGCAGGGTCACTGATGGGCTCAGCTTTGGGCAGTGACAAGTCTGTCTCGGAGCTGTCTGGAACAGGCCGTGTGTGACATGGTGCAGTTTCTGGTGTCTTTTCACTGAAACCACCTCTGCAGCCCACCCACCGCCAAACCTTTTCAATACAAAAGGACAGCACTTCTTGTCCCTCTGAAATAATTTAATAGATTTAATTCCTTTGGATCTGATTGCAATGGTGCAAATGCTTTCAGCAGCTAAAGAAAGAGGATTCTTCTGCACAGAAATATTGAAACCCTCCTATGCCAATCCATGTCCCAATACATCTGTGCTGGCAAACTGTCACCTTTCCTGTTGCTGCAGGTAACTGGATTACTGCTCAGTGGAGAGACTGATGGAAAAGGTAGTGAGAAGAGATGACTAGGAGAAAATAGATGTTTGCTGCCATCAACAGTAAACTGGATGACACCTTTAATGTCATCCATTGTCTCATAAAAAAACCAGCATCAAACAACACATTATATATATAGCCAGACTTCTTGGGTTCACCTCTAAACACTCAGGGTAACTTGAGAAAAAAAATTGAATCTGAATTCTCAACCATAAGGCCCACAGCTTTTCAGGGTGAGTCACTCAGCAGAAAGCAGCTACCAGGTGATTTTAAGTGGGTGTTTGCTTCTTCCTTAAATGACCAACTATATTAAAGCATTTTTTACAAAAGTGCAATCCACACTCCAAGAAAAACTTTGCCTTCTCTTTTGTTTGTTTCAGAGGAGCAAAAAATACCAGATATCTCTACCCTATCACCAGTAGCAAGTACAGAAAGAATTGTGTCTTAGCTATTAAGGTGAGCCTGGAGTGTTTTAAAAAAATAACAGAAAACTCTTATCTCCCTGTTTGCACCATATAACTTTCATACTCCTGAAGCTTAGCTTTACTGAATAAAATTAAATAGATTGCTTCGAACTGTACAACTCTCTTGAAGTGAGCTTTTTGAAGTTAAAATATACGGATGTTCTTAAAATGTTGTTAGTTAAAATGCAGGGGTGCATATAACATGTCAGCACATCATTAAAGCCACTATGAGATCCATGAAAAGCATATTTTGAAAGGCAAATTGGCCTCTTGGTTTCAGGTGGACAAGTGCCTTCCATGGTTTAAGGTCCTGCACAAACAGAATTCCTGGTTTCAAGGAAAGTTCTGTATATTTTAAGCTTTGATTTAAATCCACATATAAAATACTATCATAGCTCTCACTCAAAGGAAACAACAAACCAAATGGTCCAGTGACTGCACTTTAAAAGCATCTACTTCTTCATGCAGGTGAGATGAATGCATTCAACTCAATCACCCCTTTCCACTGATTCAAAAGACATGTTTCCAGTTAGATAGTTATTTAAATCATAGCAATGGCAGATTAAAAGATAAAGATATTTTAGTAGGAAGGGGCCTCTTTTAATTAAAATCTCTCTGACAAATTAAGGGAGGGACAAGATTTGTATTTATATTAAGAGTCTATGGAAAAACAGCATTCAAGGAATGGCTATCATCTCTGGAGGAGCAGCAAAACTTTTTGAAAAAATGAGATGGAAAACAAGAATATAGGCAACTGACTGACGAGCCAGTTTTGCTGCGTATACTGTGAAATACTGAATGGGACTTAGATCCGGGACACCAATACATGGTGCTTATTGGTTCTCTCTGTTTTGAGTTCCAGACTTCAGTGTCATGGTTATCTTGATAATTTGTTTGATGGACTGAGACTCTGTAAAATCTACCTGAAACAGATTTCTTTAAAAGTTACAGGGAAGGGGGGGAAATTGGTATTAAAATCTGTTACTTCTGTTAGGGTTAAGTTTTGACTGTAAAATCTCTTCAGAGGAAGTTGTAATTTTTTGTCAATCTTTCCATATACTATGAGTTTTAAAATGTGATTATGTCAAATTTTGCTAGCTGTTTTCTACCAAAGGAATGCCTACTGAATACTGAATCTCTCAGGGTTCTCTGAATGTCTCTTTTCAAAATATGTCTTATGTATATGCATGGCTCAGTCCAAATCATAAAATTAGATACTTGTGGTAAAAAGGTTTTGCAAAGCCCCTTCTATGAATTATTTTACTCCTTTGATTCAGTAAAATAAATGCAAAATCTCAAAGGAACCAATTTTTTCTCTATTCCTTCTGAAGGTATTCCAATATGACTGCTGGGGGTAGGTGGTGGGAAGGTAAGTTACAAAAGAAAATCAGATGGGTTAAAAAGACCTCTGAAGAGTTTCAAGGCCAACTCACTATCAGAATATCTACCTTAATCCTCCAAAATATGAAAGATGGCATGATTTACAAGTGTTAGACTGCTGAATGTTATTTCATCTGTATAAAATATTCAGAGGAATGAAATACAAATAAGCAGTGAGCTTACATCTCTCTAGAGGCTCTGGTCTCATAGCTCCAGCTATGCATTAAAAAACTCAACTTGACCAGTACAGAAAGCTCTGGTTCTCTGCAGAACCAAGTTGGCAGCCCACCTCCCACTGCCTGCTGCCCATTCACTCTGGCTGACTTCAAGAGTCTCACTCAATAAAGTCCTGGTTATGTGACCTAACAGTGCCAATACTAACATCCATTTTTAATAAATGTGTAACGCCATGTCATAGTAGAAAAGTGCTAGCATTTCTTCTCCTGTGCTCCTCCTTCCAATGGATACCAAAAATACACCCATGCTTCATAATTAGCCAGCACATCAACTCTTTATGGTTTGAAAAATTTTGCTTTTAGCAGAAAGTAGAGGTGGGAATAAGTTGTCTTCCTTTCATGTGTAGGTTATACTGACTGCCGCATTTCAGCTTGCATTTATGTTTTTCTCAAACCCCGGTGATATCCCCTTGGTGTTGTGTTCCTTCACTTAATGTCATCCAGAACTTACATCCAGAACTACTTAAAAGACCCCTCCCCCTTTTTTTTTTTGATAAAATAAAGCTTTCCACTCTTCTCAATCACTCCTGACACAGGACTTGCTCTGGGTAGCTGAAGCCACTACATCGAAACAGTTTGCTTCCTAGCAGTATGGTAGGACTTCCCTTTGGGAAGGGACATTAATCGTCCAATTTTTTGTGGACCTTTCCAAGTCTGTCTGCTGTTACACAGAGAATACTCTATGCCACTATAGCATGAGGAAAACAAAGGTGCTTGGATTTATGCTTCATATCTGAAAAGTATTGGTGTATCTGACAACTTCTCTGTCCTTTTTCTAACTATATTAAAGTGTAAAAAAAGAAGACATATCTTCCCTTTCTTTGCCATGATAAAGCCTGAATTTTATCAGAGTACCAAAGTAACAGTTTTTTCTTGCAGAAATATTACTCTTTTCAGCTGGAATTTCACATGAGTGGGGGTGAAGGTCAAATATCACCAGAAGGACATTTCTGACTGTTGAGAACTACCTTCTGCTCTCCTTGGACAACTTCTGATTTCTTATTTAAAGCACGAAGTAGCTGGTCACTCCATGCTTTCCTGAAATTCTCACTGCAGATGTCTCCATACCAATGATACAGACAAAGCTCAAGCATGGTGGTTGTTGTGGTTTAGGAATAGTATTCCCCAGTTTAGCACTCCCACTAGACAGAAAACCACAAGCTGCTACCCTCCCACACTCCAGTGGAAGACAAAAGAATCTGGTCTTGGTAGACCTTAAAATTAATTAAATTTACACCAAAGAATTGAAAGAATCTGTGGAATAGCCGTACAGAAATTGTGGCATTTTCTATCATGGAAAGCCTCTTGATATTTGGAGTCCTTTTTTTATGTTTAGAAGAATTTTCCTAAGATAAAACCATAAAGAGAGATTGGAAATTGCTTTCAAATTTATGAAAATCAATTAACAATATAGGGTTCCTTTCAGGTTTCTTACACAATCACAGCAAGGATATGGTTATGTATTCCAAAGGATGGGTTAAATCCTTAAAAATCATGACTCTAATAAATGTCTTTAGACAATGAGTAGGATGGATTACAATTAGCAGGAAACCTCACTGCTGGAAGACTCGTGCTAAATTTTTGGGAGGGTGTCAGGAGTACTAAGCCTATTGATTGAGAAAATATACATATGCTATGCATTAACACCAACAGAAAAGTAGAGATGGATTCCCAGAGATGTCATTTGGTTGTTTTCAAAAGCTATTTTAGCTCAGAGCAAGTAATAGCCTTGGGTTTATTGTCTGTTGGCTGCAAGAGATTAGTGCAGAAGCAAGAGACATTACTGTCTATCCCACAGAGGTGCTATGTAATAGCACTGTCAATGTATTCAATTATGCTGTGACTTTACCCCTAAAAATACAATCTTCATTTCACAGGTTAGCTTCCAACATGTGGAATACTTTGTTTTATACTCTTCAGCAGGGTAAAAATTGAACAATTTCTTTTTGTGACTGGTTAAAACATAAATCTGTGTCTTCCACAATAAAAGGGGATGTTCACATGCACTACACCACTTTAATTTAGTTTAAAATACATGGGAGATGACTGAAATAAACAGATTTACACTATATATATATTTCATATAGGTGAGTGCCTCCTGTAATAAGAGAAAGTAAATGCCACTATTAATATCTTGGTGATGATGTGAGCTGAGAGTTCATTGCAAGGCTCTAGTATGAAAGTAAATTTCTCTAACCTATCTGCAAAGGGGACTTTGGGATATCTACTTCATGTATGATTCATTGGAAAGCAACTAAAATCACATATATGAAGGAACACGGTCACTGGAGATGCTGTCTTGTGCAATAAAGGATCACCCGCTGAACAGCTATCACTTATGACAATACTGTTCAGATCTCTATTGCTACTGACATCTCTTTAGAAAACCCATTATCCCCTCCAGCATTGGCTATGGCAGTAGCTAAAAGCAATTCTTTCAAATACACAAGTGTACTTATTAAATGTTTATGGAAGTGGGCTGCTTCAACCCCACTCGCCATGACCAACATCTAATTTAGACTACTACTCTCCTTTTCTTTTCCTAGGCTTTCTTCAATTCACCATGCCCATGCAGAGGGTCCAGGAAGCCATAGAGTAGTGGGGATTGTGAGAGAAAATTCTCCTACCTTCTGACTCTTTGGCTGGCTCTGCCTAGGAAGCAAACTTGTGAAGACCAATGCAAGTAACATCAAAGAACTAACTTGCCACAGTGAGGACAATGTGATTTGAAGCACTGTGGCTTTAAGAGAACAACTCCTCAAAGGGATTTTTTTCAAAGCATATCACCATTTTGCACATCTCATGAGAAAGGAAGTACTATTCTAACTCTAATAATCTTAAAAGTATGTAGCCAAAAGTAATGAAAATCTGTGGAAACTCCTTGGGCTGTCAGTTGACTCTTGTATCATCGAGTGCTTCTCAGTCCCGAGCTAGAACTATTCTTGGCACTATTCTTGCTGTTGCACAGCACAGACCAGGTCAAAGTAGGACTAATTATAAATTGTAAACTGCTTCCTTTGCAGGAATATCATCCAAGATGAGCCTACAAGAAAGTGCAAACAAAGAAAAAAGACTTACAGCAAATTCTGCATGACCTTTCTTTCTCTCCCTAGTTGATTTCCTTATGGACACATTCACAATCCAGCCAAGACTCATCTGCAAATTATCTAGAGCATTTATTTTTCTTAGCCCTATATCATTTTGGAAGGTTCTTTTGGAATTTTTCTGCCTTGATGTCTAAAAATCTTTTCGTCTCCAGCCTCTGCCTACTCGTGGTCAATTCATATCTATGTATTCCTGAGTCTTTGAATGTCAAGTTCAGGTGCTGTGCTTTGGTTTGTAGTATTTTCTTCCCAGTTTCAACAATATATTATCTACTACCACAGTCTCTGCTGACTTTAGTCAGCTTCCTAAGATAGCAACTCCCTTCAGGATAAGCACCTCTGCAGCCAAGTGGGAGTAACATCCTCCCACCTTTGTCTTGGAAGAGCCATGTGAGGGCATATTAAGACAGTGCTGGCAGTCAGCTGGGGTTCAAAAGAGGTGGTGCTTTCACTGCACCTCTTCCCAATGCCCCTACTTTGCTGTGGGTTGAGTGAAAGCATTAGACAAGCCCTGCCTTAGGTTCAGATTTTTGGCAGCACTTAAATTCAAGTGACCCGCACCTAAACCACCCTGGCTCGCAAGCTCTTAAAAATGGCAAATGAGTTATTTGTTGAATAGACAGAAGATTAACAAACAAAAGGCCTTAAACAGAAACATTTATTACACAGGTTAAAACAAAGAACAACTAGTAGATTTACATAAAACAGTGCACAACATAATAGCTGCACCTACATTATAGCTAACAAAGAAATAGTATAGATTAGCAATCAATGTAATTTACCACCAAACTGATGATGGGGTACACAGATTCCTTTCACTCAAACCCTGGGAGAGTAACTCAAAGGCCAGCATCCCAAACCTTGAGGAGAGATGAGGAGGGATCCCCACACATTTCCAGGGAATGTGCAGAAGACTTTTGCTTTGTAAAAGTTTTGTGTAGCTTTTACAGTTTGTAAAGTGAAGTGTCTGTCAGTCAGAAATTCAAGGCTTATCTCCTTTCAAACTGCTCTCAAGCCAAGATGTTTATTGTCAGCTGGGAATGCCACCTCCATGGTGCAAGAGATAACTCACTACTGGACAGATGTCCATCTTGGGTTATCTAACCAATCAGCAGATTCATGTGAGGGAGAAGATGTCCTGAGCTAACACACCAGCTGGTAGGCAGAACAGATAAGTCCTCCTGTGGTGGAGAATATCCTGCTATATACTTCCCTCTGCAGAAGATGAGTTTGTTGTCCTGAAAGCATGGTTAGACTACTTATTAGCCTAGCTGATACATCCGTTCAAAAATATTTGTACTACTGTTGTCAGTGTAGTGTAAGCAGTGTTTCAGTTTCTTTGTGATGACTTCCATTTTCCTATCCTTATTCTGGCTGCTCTGTCTCCAAAAGTCATTGGCCTTGCACCTCTGCTTGCCACTGTGGCATGTGTTATCTAGGGTAAACCAAGAACAGCCCTAATGTTTTTCCATGTACATGCATTCATTATTGTCCATTTCGCTTCTTGGTCTCCCTATCTGACAGCTGAATAATCTTCTCTTTCTTGCTTTAAGATTAAAAATTAAATCTAACTTGTCTCCACCATGGCAAATTGTTGCTGCATCCATATATTACCTGATTACAGCTTTCTTTGGCCATGTAAAGACTGAAGTTTGTTCAGGGGTGCTGGTCCTGCAGTGACTCAGATCTGGTGTTTCTTAAAACTTGCCTTGTCACAGTAATCAAAGTGCATTTGGAGGAAGAAGAAAGGATGGGATTTGGGATGCATCAGAAGCATATAACCAGACAAAGGAACTTGGAATTGTTCCCAGTCAAATAATGCAGTCATAGCCCGAGCTGATCTACCCTTTTTCACTCCTTCCAAGCTCTCAGCTTCTTTCTAATACCTCTCTTGAGAAGGAGGAAGAGATTATTAAAGCAAGGAAGCCTGCAACTTGCTGGTCATGCACATTCCTGACTGGATTTTGTAGCTTTGATTCAAATAAATCCTAAATAACTTCATCATTCTAGTCCCTATTTTCTGAGGTCATTTGAATTTCCTAATCAGTATTCCTAGTTTACTGAAGTTTGCTCTCTTTAGAAAAACTACTGTCACTTAATCCAAGACTATCCTCCACGACCTTCTATGACATTCTCACTACTCTTGAAAACCACATGTAACATAACGCTATCTCAACATTTCCAGCCATTGTTTAGTGAATAAATATATCAGGTGTTGTGCTCGGGAATGTATAGCATTTGGTTCATGGACACACTTGTCTATGACACAAACATCTTTTGTGCCACTGCTAGTTCCAGTATGGATCACAGATAGAGGCTGTGTCTTTGCTTCCCTTGAAAAATACCAGTGCTGGTGTGCAGGAGTGTTGCTATTTTAAGTGAATGTTCTAGGTGAATTCTAGATGGTGCTGCAGCAGCCTCAGCTGACTGTGATGATGGCTATGACTAATATGAGCTGGTCTCACTAATCAAGGATAGCTTGTCTGGCAATCAGTTATGTGTGTGAACATAAAAGCCAAGCTAGTCCTTACAAGAATTAACTTTATTCAAAGCTCAAGCAAAATAAAGAAATAATCTCAGAAGTCTCCTATGAAAAAGGGGTAGCCTTCTATTTAAAAAGAAAAATCAAGCCAAACCAAATCTTTTTCTGCGCTTCCTTCTTTCTTCTTCTTCCAGTGGGACAGATACCTTGTTACTGTGTCCTAGCTGTTACCTGTGGCCTGGCTGATTGATGTACCCTTCCACAAATTAGCTTCCTTTGGAAAGAATAGTAGCTTTGTCATACTTCCTGTTATCACTATGCTTGCACTGGACCAAAATTGAATAGGTTATCTTCCACTATTAGTCCAGATCTTTGATGAGAATACTCCTGTCCCTGTTGCCCTTAAAACTGAAGCAAACTGCAAGATTCACCTGTTTTCAGGAGTTCTGACAGTCGGGGGAGGTCTCCCATGACAGGTCTCGTTCCAGTGAGGTCTGGGTGGCATCATATGTGTCTCTCTTTCCACAGCCCTCTGGTGAGTTTACTGTTTGGAAAGGAGAGAAATGGATGGTTCTTAGCATGGAATTAGAGTTATCTGTATGCCCTCTTCACTAAGGTAATGTTTCTTACAAAAGAAGTTACTTTAGGCTAGGCTAAGAGATTAGGGACCACTATTGTAAACACATTAGACTGGGCATTTTGCTGTTGTTCTCAGGATGATCAAGAGAGGAATTTGTTCTCTGAAAAGATGACTGGAGAAGGGGAGACAAATTAAGGAAAGGATGGAAAGATTGTGGACAAGGCAGAGACTCCATGGTGTTTGTGGAAGAAGTATTGCATTGCACTTAAGTGTTCTTTCCTTCCCCAGAGGCTGCTGTCACTTATGCAATCCCCCAAGTTTGCCTAAGGCTAGGTGGGATCCAGTGGAGCAGCTGGCCTACCTTCAGCTGCACCACTCACTAGCAGCATGTGAAATGTGCAGCAGGCCATGGGGATGATGTTGCTCTTCACTCTGCCAACAAGCTGATCTCACAGACAGTGACTTGAGCTACCCAAACAAAGAGCTGATGAACTCCTGGCAAGGATCCCTGGATCAGACACCATCTGTTACCACATAGGGAATAAATTCTGCCTCTGAGCTTCATATCGTCACATCCCCCACATCAACCTTGTGTACAAGAATAAGGTGATATGTTGTAATAAGATGAAGATTCCAGACTTCTAAAATAAATTTGCCACAACTTTTAGCAAGGCTTTGGCCCTTCACAATTGCAGCAGTTGTGGCCTTCTACTCTGCTTCCTCCTCCCTGACAGCAGGGTAAGACTATCTCTCCTACAAACAACCTAACAGACCAGAGCAGGGTGCTCTTCCTAAATGATGCTCAGAGTGTTGTGGATCGCATTCAGCCAGACACAGTACATGATGTTGTGCACTTCATAGCACTGAGACACACAATAGACTCAACAGAGGTAAACCTGTGGGAACAGTGGCCTGGTCAGCCTCTTGAGAAGTTTAGTTACCCAGCACTGGGCCAGGTGAAGACCCTGGCTGCTCCACAGTCAATGCTAACTCACTGCAGTGGCCCTACTCTGTCAGAGCCTCACAGCTTGCTGAACAGCAACTTTTAGCAGGAGCATAGCATGGCTCAGGATGGAGTTGCTGATACTAAGATCAGGGTGACTCAGCAGGACTTCACCAATCATCCATAACTCTGTGACATTTCTACTACCCTGCAAAAGATATTAATTTAAGGGCTGTGGCAAGTGGGATGAGGTAGTTAGTCATCCAGCCTTTTGCTCCTTCTTCTTGCTTATGGTTCTGAGACTTTCAATTTCTCTCTTGCCAACTTTATGTCGAACAAATTGCATCATCCTGCCATGGTGAAATGAGCAGAAAGGCAACAGGAGGCTGCATTCCTTAAGTGTTTGAAAGGTGCACAAGAGCTTTTGGGATACACAGTGTTAACAGCTTGTTGCATCCAAGTTACAGAACAGCTTGCTTGAATTCTCACTAACTTGTTATGCTTAAAGTCTTTTTATGCGCAAAATGAACACATTATACAGGCAAAGACAATAATTTATTGTTATTCTATTTAGTCTTAATAGTTCAGTCAAAGAATTATCAGTACAGTTATGATGATACTAACACAAATACTTCAAAGTACATAGTATTTAATTACATATACAAAACTTTTAAATAGCAACACCTCTTTGGTATCTATCATTGCCCCAAGGGCCCTGAAGTTGCTTGCTGCTGGGAATTTGCAAATGAGTCCTTCTCCCATTGGAATGCAACACTGGTCATTTCTTCCTTCTCATCCTTGGAAAGTTTGGGGTAATTTTTGCAGGTTTCCCCAGAAACTTCAATCCCTTCTCTTTCTTCATTGATCTGCATCTCCATATTATGAGTAAATTTATTCTCAATACCACAGTTTACAATGTCAGATAGAAGTCACTTCTAAAACCATTTCACCCAGCTCTCAGGGTTGCACTTCTCTGATGACTAGTAACTGAGTACTGGGGAGCTACTTATAGCCCTGGGAACACATCCTTTGCCTGTGTTTTTAAGGTTCTGTCCTATGTTCCCAAGCCTATAATCCTCCCAGCTGTATTTCTCTCTGGGCTCAAAAGTCATTCTGCATGAAAGAACTATTCGTTATTCCTATTAGTAGATGGTATTACAAGTATACATATAGCATAAGGTGTTATACCAGGGATCTGTACCATGCAAAGCGAAAGCCAAATCAAAGTAAGTTATCTTAAGAGTTGCTGGTACTAGCTAAAATAAATTTCCAGGAAGGCCAAACAAAGTCCAGACAAAGCGTGAGAACATTGTTGTTAGCTAACAGGAAGCCTGCACTCTGTTCCAGGCAATGGAATGCTATTTATATTTTTATTTTTATTTATTTGGTTAATATGCTGTGGTAGACCTTCCCAGCATATCTCCAGAACAGTCAACTGTAGAGGGTGGTCCCACAATGCAGATGAGAAACGAGCGCTTAACTGTGGGAGAGTTGCCTAACAAAATCTCTGCAGGCTTTGAAGGACTAAGCACTAACACACAGCTTAAGATATAGTTCAGTTCCCACCTCAGTCACAATTTCTCATGAATTTTCTAAAGTAGTGCTTAATATGGGCATTGTCTCAGTCTCACGTTGATAAATGGAGAGTAGGAATGGTCACAATTACTAACAGTGAGAAACTAAGGGCGCAGGCAGAAGGGTATGAATTCTTACTGAGACTGTAAAATACATTTATGTGCCATTTTTTAATCTTGCAACCTACATAGGAAGGAAATATTTCTGGCCTCACCTGAAAATTCTATTTTTAATTGTTGTTTTTCCTTCTGAGCTAGCAGCTGGACTGATTTGCTGCCACCGTCAACTGCCTCTGACTGGCCTAAAAATCGTATTTTGATGAGGATGTGCACGCATCATTTGGACAGGGATTCTTACTGATGTAGTAGAATCCCATCTCCATCCTCATGCAGACAAAAGACAGAGATGGCACAGAAACAAGAAGATCCATCACCCCCTGAGGCACAGCAGTCCCATTCCCTGCCATATGGTCAGAGGGACAAGGTTGGGTGCCAAGCTCCACTCTGGCTGAGCAAACATACTAAAGGTGGCAGAAATGTCACCACTCTTGCTGAAGATGAGAAAACATTATCGTGGGAACATCATCTCTGTGTTTTTTATGCAAAAAGATGGTTCAAATTTATATTGAGCATCCACTGAATTAGCAGCCTGTAATTAAAAAAATCCCAGCCTGTATTCCTCAAGACAGTCCTCAGTATCAAGGTTAAATGAATGCCTTGAACTACAGAGTATTTATTTTTAATTTACATGTCTGTACTAGTTTTTAATACTATTGTGGTAGAGAGGAAATGGAGGCTTAATAATTAATGGGCACTGTCTTTAGCTTGCTCTTGTCCTATTACCTTTGGGCTTCAGTGTCTCATTCTGCTTCTGCTTGGTGAATTTTATGACTGACTTCAAAACTAGAAGTCTCCAGACCTTATTTCATGTGGTATGTTAAAATACATTCCAAAGACACAATTTGTTCAAATAATTATCTTGAGTAAGAGGGGAGAAATGAAGACAACTGATAAATCTGCATGGCTGTATTGGTAGTCTCAGTGGAAAGAGGTTAAGGAATGAGAAGCTGTGTGTCATTACTGGCACAGGGAAAATGTCAGCGCAGGCAATTTGAGAATACACGTGTGTCTCAGCAAGAGATAAGACTGAGTAAGCTTTCTTTGCAGAGAAAGAAAATAAAAAACATGTAGTCCCATCTACACATCAGACGTCTTTGGACCTTCTTAAAAGAAACTGAAACAAAAAGCCCATTGTACTGATACATATCTAGCTCCTGTCATAACAACCTTGAAGGAGATCCATGTGAGAAGAATGCCAGTCCTCTGCAGAGATGTGTTGCTGGGATGAGGGAGAGAGATGGAGCCAATGAGGAAGGTGGAGGTCAAGCACTGCTTTGCAGTGTCCTCTTCAATGAATTCCTAGCCCACCAATGTATCAACACCCACATATCTGTGGGAACACACATCTTCTGCAGTCCATTTCCTGCACAGTAAGTGCTCCTTTACTGCATTGCAAGGCACTTCAAAAGACTGCACCTTAATTCTACTATTGGTTCCAAGCTAAAGTGACTGTTCAGATCTAAGCCATCATAATTCAAACAGAAATTTCAGTGTTGAGAAGAAACTTCCATCTTTTTTTTGCATATGTGTTTCCCACATAGCGAAGTCTTGAAAGAAACTCCCATCTTCTTTCACCTATGTGTTTCCTGTGTAAGGAAGCCTTGGAACAGCCTTCAGAAATAAATCAATTCCCTCAGCCTCTGATGTCAAATGAGCTCATATTTAGGCCCTCTCATCTTCTTTCCATCTCTCCCCAATAGGTTAAGGTTTTTCCAAAATGTGTAGCTCTCTGGCTCTTAAAACATGTAGGATACTTCCTCTTTCTCCAGCGAGACCATTATTAGGCCAATGACTAAACACGTCTGAAAATGTCACTGGTACTTTCTTCTTTACTCTCCTGCTATTTGTGCTTCCCCATCATGATCACCTCCTCCAAAATTTCTACTGATAGTTACACTAATTTTTTATTTCCCTGATGTACCCATAAGCAGGAAATATGTCATGAGATATCAAAACTAATGCTCATGTTCATTAAAAGAAAACTGAGAACTGGTGAAATCTGTAATAGCCACCCACTTACCAATCATGGTGACTGAGTCTCAATTACTCTGTAGCCTGTAGAAAGAGCTATGCAGCATGCTACTGGGGAGCTAATGGGAATGCCATATTGCTAGTTCTTTTGCATTTAGTCTTATTTTCTTCAAAATCTGGAGCTGTCAAAAATCCATTTTCAAAACATTTCCTGATAATAATTTTGCAAAAGTTGCTGTGGAGAAATAAAAAAAAAATGTCTTGACATTTTTATTTTGGAAAGTTTACAGATTTCAAAATTCTAAATGTTAATGTTATGACATAGAGCTATTTTGACTTGTATATTTTTATATAATTTTCTAGTGTCCTTGATTTTGCATTTTTCATGCATTTTACAGCTTACATTTCAAACTCTGACCTGGAGAACACTGTAGCTAAAAAAACCTGCCAAAACATTGCTTTAATCTTTAGGAGCAACAGTTTTTTAAGAATAGTCTGACACCCTACATGGGATTCATTTCAGGAGTTATATGGCTAAATTATATGAAAAATACCCTCATAGTCAAGTTAGAGAAACCAGGCACTGTGGAAGTGTTTTTTGTCTACTTTGTTTTAGACCTCAAGTTTAGGACAAGAAGTAAAGCACTCTGTGAGGGCCTCATTCAGTAAATTAGGTAGGCATTCTTTGTCATCTGAGAGATGCAAGGGTACTTAAGACATCCTTATGGAGATCTGTTTCCACCCGGAGTGGCAGCGCAGGTGAGACAGCCTGATCATCTCAGATAGCATTGGACTACCAAAGTGAATCCAAGGTGTCTGATTTCTTTTTTTTTTTTTGGTGGAAAAAAAGATTTTTAAAAAATTATTCAGTTATCATAAATATCCAGGGTGGAATCAGCTCACTAAATTTAGATGTCTACTGCCGTGTGAGACATTTTAGGGATCCCAGTTGACCTTCAGTTGTCTTTCCAGTGTGGCCTGAGCTACCTGTGTGTCTTCTGTTATATCTGCCTCCCCATGAGGGTTCTTAGATATGCCAGAATAGCTCACATGGCACAAGGTGCCCAAATTTAAGCATCAAGATCCTGCCCTTCAGGTGGCAATAATTTCCAGATTAAGTCACCTAAATTTAAGTTGCTATATGTGCACCAAATGTCAAAGCTTCCAAAGGATTCAATGTTGGCTGCAGAGCTTGGAGAGTAATCCTATTGTCTAAATGTAGCAGTTATGGTCTCTTGGGATCACAGTATCATAGAATCAGTAAGGTTGGAAAAGACCTCCAAGATCATCCAGTCCACTGGAGCCTCCCAGCTGCACACATAGCCTGCTACCCCACAACAGCCCAGCTCTCCCCAGGGTACTGTGTCCTCACTGCCTGACCTGTCCAGATTGTTCAGAGACCCCAGGAGACTTAAAATGGCACCAGACACCCCAGAGGTCAGTGTCTGGAGTTCTGCAGGGTGCACACTGGCACTGCTGACATACGTGTAGGTATTGTGATGTGGTGCTGATGCCCACCCCTACAGCTGGTGAAATAAAAAAGATACTTTTGTCAAGCTACTC
This sequence comes from Coloeus monedula, assembly GCF_965178545.1. Classification (NCBI taxonomy): domain Eukaryota; kingdom Metazoa; phylum Chordata; class Aves; order Passeriformes; family Corvidae; genus Coloeus; species Coloeus monedula. Next base: position 92,043,420 of record NC_138783.1, read on the forward strand.
ACTACTGACCAGATAAGATCTTTATATCTAGAAAAAAAACCCCAAAACCACGGGATATTAATCACAGCTCTCCTCAATATTTATAAATTAAGAAAAAGAATCCAGCAATCTGAGTAATATAGAGACAGTAGAAAAAATACCCTGATTAAGGGAAACCAGAACAATTTCAAAATGTTATGTTACTGTGTGAGAAAACTTGAAAATTGTTTCATTTTTGCAATGAGAAATTCTAAAATTATTTTTAATTTACATGTCTGTACTAGTTTTTAATACTATTGTGGTAGAGAGGAAATGGAGGCTTGTGGATTTCAGGCTGGTCTGCTCGGGGACCTGCCCTTTACCTTCACAACTGCACATCGCTTCTGAGATCCACAGCACACTGTGATGTCATTCCTAACCTGTTTTCACTGGAGACACCTTCATTAAAATCTGGACTATTCAAGTCTGAAAAAATACTTCTCAACTGTTTTGACTCAGCCAGAGGCACCAGATCTTCCTTAGGTTTTTAGAGAGCAGACTCTAGGCTTATATACTGTAATTTTGTAGTCACACTCATCTTTCAAAACATTTTTTTCAAAGACTGCAGTCCTCCTAATTTTTTTTGAAGGTACAGCTCCTAATAAATAAGCTGGCTGACTTTCTCTATGGCTTTTCTGGGGATACAGTCTGCTAGAAAAAAGTACGCGTGAAATTTTGGATAATTGCTTGAGTTTGGAGAAAACTAGAAAAGGAGAAAACTGATCTTAGTTACACAAACATTACTATGGAGAAACTCCTGTCTCTGTGATAGGCACAAGAATTGATGATTTGAGATGTTGAAAGAACTGCTGAAGAAGGAGAAGCTAATGAAATGTGGATTTGGAAATTTACTCATTCTAAACCTGCAGGAAAGAAAAAGAAAGGAAAGGACCTGCTTTATACACAACCAGCTGGAAACATCACTCCCCAATAAGGGAAAAGCTTACAGATCAAGCAACATATATTCACAGAACTGTGGTTATCCAGAAAAAATATGAGCAGCTTTTTAATTTTGCATATCTCATAACTGGACCTCTGAGGAAACTTTGGTACAGAATGAGAAAAACCGCTGGTGAAATTAATGGAAAAATGAAGATTTGTTAGATCCCATTAACCTGCTCACTGCCAGTATGTTGCTCATTTTAAAGACTTGATGATGAAGACTTTGGCCTCCAGGAAAATAACAAGTCAAAGAACTTTGATGATCTGCAGATTATTTCAGAAGGTAACAAAATAAAAATTTTTTTAAAAAGGAATCGCATTTTACATCCCTAATGTCTAATCTATTTTTTCCATTTCTTAGCCCCATTTATGTTCTTCAGGCTTCTACTTCCTTCAAGCAGTTGCCACCTACTACCTTTCTTTCCTTCTGTTCTGTTTTGTTTTTTCATTTCTTCATTAAACGAGATGCCTGAAATGTTCCTATATCCTTCAGTCTCATAACTTTTTTTCTGCTTCCTAAAACTTGTTGGCATCCTTCTCCTCTTAGAATGCATTTGAGCATCCTAGCTTGAAGAAACTGTTTGAGAATACAGAGCCAGACATTTTGTGTGTTGTGCACCAAGCACTTGCATACACAGCATCAATTTGCACAAGTGTTTTCAGCTACCATAACACATTTCAAATCCATGCATGTAGTTTTCTATCATCTTTCAGTACCTTTCAGCATAGTGCTGAAATGCCTCTCATTTTTTTTCTTCTTTTCATCCTGAACATATGTTAGATTAGTAGGGGTAGTCTTCAGTTGAATCTGGCTTTTAAATCTCTCTAAATCCCTCTTATTCTCTCTCTACCTGTATTTATGGTACTAAGATGGTGCTTGATTGGGTTACTCTAATACAAATTTCTCTGCAGTATGACCTGCAGGCTTTCAGTAATGTGCTGTTTACTTTCTCATTAACAAGGTGCTCAGTTTAAGAGGAAGTTCTCTGATGTCATTAATGAACAAATACAATGCTCCTGAAATTTATTCTTGCATTCAAAGCTTTTTCCCCAGGCTTTTGATACAGACGGTATCTTCTATCCAGGGTAATTTTAAATTTTTTTGTGAAATGGGATGGTTAGTACTTAAGTAAATTTACAAATATTTGTTGAATTGCTTCATTTTAACCCTTCTAGAAAAGCAAATCTTCTGGCCAGTGTTTGGTCTTCAGCAGTTCGTGTATTGTCTAGCATGGGGATAACTGGAGCCTTAATTTGATTAATTCACCGATTTTCAAAATATTTTTTTCCACAATTTGCTGAAAGAAAAACAAGAAGACTGATTAAAAAATGAGAATCCACTCATGAAATAATAGTGGAAAAATCCAGCCCTGTGAGTCGTTTTTCACATTATTTTTTTTCTCCTGCCCTTTATTCTTAAACGGTTCTTTTTCACAGAGCATTTCCAAAGAGTATTCCTTCCTCGTCTGAAGGTCACAGGAGTATTTATTTTTATTAACTTCTTAAGTAATTTACTTTTATCTGAGTTTTACCCCGCCTATTTATACCTCTCAGCTTATAGTTTACTTGAGACAAATTTTGAATCTACTTAAGTCAAAATGAAATATACCACTCTTTAACTGGAAAAAGGGGTCCTGCTTTTTAGCTTTAGTTTCTGTAAATTGGTTTTATGTTGCTAGTGAAAGTAATAGACATTACTTAGTGGAGAGCACACAGAGCCAGTCACTATGGTTCAGCTGGCATGAAGTAACTTGCCTACCTGCAGTAATTCAATCACGCTCAATTATGGGGCCACATCATCAATTTTATTGCTGTAACTTTCAAAAGTAGGTAAAGCCTACCGCTTATATAACTCTGGGAGGTGATTACGCTAAGATATGATCAAGACCAGCTGGATTGTATGCATTCAGATTTTCAAATATATTTGAGTAAGTTTTTTCTGTACCTAATATTTCAACCTTTTTTGATGTATATTTTTACTGATGACAGGCTTGATACCACTGTAAGTTATTTCAGTCATTTCTGAAACATTATTAATTTCATGTCTTCCTTATTTATGAGTAGACCTGCTTTCTTCCCTCTGGTAAGCTTCCAAAAGCTGTTATACTGCTTTCATATCTCTGGCACATATTAACTTATTTTGCTCCTTTGCTCCCAAGTATCAATTTTCACTGCAAACCTGCAAAATTTAGCAGCAATCCACTGTAAAGTTGATAAAATTTTCAGGAGACGTAGGATCCAGTTTTCAGTGACTCAGCTCCCACAGGATGTCATATTATCAGAATATAAACAATAATTATGATTAGTAGTACAAATCTAGATTCTTCCCTGGGGTCAGGAGAGTTATGAGTGTAGTCTGATGAGTTTTGATGAAACTTTTCATTTCCACCTGTTTTCTATGCAAAAGTAAGCAATGGCATTGATTTTTTTCATAGAGTGGTAGAATATCTCAAGTTGACCCATAAGTATCATTTCCTCCACCTCCATGTTCATCACAGGATTAAGCTTCTATATTTTAGGAGTACTCAAATACCAATCTTAAAAGAAAGCCTCTAAGGGAATGTCTACCTGAAGGACAGGACAAAATTACTTCTCTCATACCTGAAATGGTGGCTCCTGCAAAACCGTACTCATTTTTATAAGGGTAATAGGCTCTCAGCCACAATCCTTTACATGTGTTGGTGATGTCCATCAACTTATGTGACCCAGCGCAGATGTTGAAGGGTTTCAGGGGATCTTGGTGTTCATGCTGGCTATCCAGAAGGAGTGGACAGACTTTAAATTTTCTTTTAAACTCCCTCTGAATATACTAGGGAGTTTCTCTCCCACATTCAGAGCAATACACATAATTTGGATATTTCCAACTTTCTCTTAATCCAATGATATATGTGCCTGTCCTACATCACTTTTCTCTGCCAACAAGGAGGCTCATCAACTCTGACACTGTTACAGATATCAGGATCTGGAAGGTTCAGAAACGGCAGGAATGAGAACAGGTGTTATTATTTTCCAAAACCCACTTATGGGAGCTCAAGGCTGCAGCCGGACCCCCTCTGTAGGCCTAGTCTTCAGAAAATAGTTGCAGAAAATATTCCACAATTTCTTCCACTCATGTCTTTTGCCATGCAGCCTGTATCCCATCGGTTTGAACTGTCAAGGAGTGCTAAATGATCTGGAGCTGATCTTCCACCTTGATGCTCCCTGTCAGTACAAGTCCATTGATGCCAAGGCACAAAAGAACAGGTTGTATCCTACGTAGTCTGCTTTGTGTATTGAGAACTTTGTGTTATTTTTCATTGTTCTCAGGGGTTTTTTTATTTGTCTGGGGTTGCTTTTTTGTTTGGGTTTTTTTGGTTGTTTGGATTTGGGTTTGGTTGGCTTGCAGTTTTTGTTGGTGGTGTTGCTATTTTGTGGGAGAATGCAAAACTTCTATTTCTATTTCCTTCCCCTGTAAATTATAATTCGGGGCATCAATGTGTTTAGACAAAAAAAACCTAGGAGATAACTGTATTATCATTCTTTGATGAGGGAGTTTCCATTCAGTTTGAATATATGTATTGAAGATTATTGTAGTACAATTACATTGGGGTTTGAGTCTCAAGAGGGCCTTACAAGTACCTTTTCAAATGAAAATTGATCGAGGCTAACAACAGGAATAAAAAGTCCGACTATGAAAAAATTTTAGTCTTTTAGGATACTAAGGTTTTATGTATACTGTCTCTGTTTTCAACTCACTGAGTTCCCAAAGCTTTGCTGTCTTCTGGGGTGAAATCTGCTTTAGCAGAGAACCTTAGAAAAAGAACCCTGACTGGATTAATTTTTTTAATGTAATATCAGTTAATAATGGTGTGATTGCACTTTTTCCTTTGAATTCAAACAGACAAAAACGTCTTGTTAGTAGTTAAGTAACTTTACATTAACTTCTTCACTTGTAGGAAAAATACAAACAATTTTATTAGTTAAGTATTTAACTTTTAAAAAATTCAGAGTGGGGGACATAATGTTCCTAAAGTCTTTGTCCCGTTGTATGTACTTTAGGATGAAATCTTTTCCTGTTTCTATTGTTGCCCGTCATTTGATGTTGGGTCCAGAGGCATGCCAAGCTGAGTGTCTCTCTTTGACCCCTGTGGAGAGATGACTGCTGTATCATACTCTGCTGAAGCTGAGTACATTCCCAACAACTGAGTTTATACCCTTTCCAGCTCTGCATGGCAGCCAGAAGGTCCTGAGAAATACCCAGGCGTGATGAAATTTGTTTCTTTGTCAGGTTATGCCTTTTCCTCTCACCCGTGTTTATCTTACTCCAGTTATTCACAAGCTGCATTACCAACAGCATTGACTGAACCATAGTGGCTGCCTGAGGTACTGTTTGGATACACAGATGAGAAGCTTGACCAAAGGGCATCCTGCTTCTGTCAGCAGAGCCACTTGTGGGGAAAACTCCTTCACTGGGGAACTTGGACTTTTCCAGGGACTTGAAATTACATCATATACATATCTGCTAAAGCCACTTCTTGCTGGCTTTTAGTGCTGTCTTGCTATGCTTTCCACTTTTCTTTCTTAATTATTTCCATTGCTATCCATCTTCTCTTCCATTCCCTCCCCAGTTTTAGTTGTGCAATCATGGTGAAATAAGGCTCAGAGCTTAATTAAAGTTCACAGTTGCCTTCAATCTGTAAGACTGCATGGTCTTAGTATTGGGTATGATAAGACCTCAAAACCACTTCCCAAGAGAGGGTAGGCTGAAGCATCATCAGCCCATCATTAGTAAACTAATAAATTTCCTCCTAAATTACATATGTATAACATCTGCCAGTCCCTCCGTCTTTCAGTCCTCCAGAGAGGGAAGGTTATAGTTTTGGTGTAAAGGAATCAATTCAGGTGCATCACGAAACTAGAAAGGGTTTTTCTGTTTACCTCTGAAGGGAGGACAACATTAGGAAACATGGTAAAACATCAAAAGGTAAGATTTCTGTTGTGATTTTTTCCCATCAGAACATGGGCATCATCAGACTATTTCTTTGCCCTGTATCACCTTGATCTTTCAGTAGCCTGTCTGGAAGTCTCCTTTGTATACATATCCTCAGATATACAGATCCTTAGGAGTCTGTGAGGAGTCTTCATTCTCTCTTACAGGTTATTTCAGACATTTTTTTCTTCATTTCCAAGTTAGAATGAAAGCAAATATCTGAACACCTGAGTGCTCCAAAGCCTTTTTCTGCTTAATTCTAGTACTGACAGTTTGAGGGTGATTAATAAATTGTTTGAGCTTTTCACAGAAAATGACACACGTAGCAGCATATGGATGAGCCTGCACTACCATCAACTCCCTTTACAGTCAATAAAGAGAAATAGACACTTTTGGCTTATGATTCATCTGATCTTTGCCAGCAGTTCACTTAGGAGGAGATGGCTTGTGTCCTTTAAGTGTTTATTCCTCTCTGCTGAGAAGGCACAAAATCTAGGGAGTCCCAGACTTTAATGCACTTATTGTAGGCATCCATGAAGATTGGTGAATGCCAAAGGATTAGGACTCTGATAAATTTCTGGAGGAGATCCTCTTGTGGACAGCACATCTGCCCTGGGAAATGTAAAAAACTGATATAAAACTGCTTCTTACTTTTCAGCAAGTACTTACGTAATGGATCTGCTCCAAAGAAAGTAGACTAACTTCTGTGTTTGCTTTACGTAATCAGTTTCTTACATACACATTTGTTGGAGGAAAATTTCCACTTATTTTCTGAGACTTGACATTATTCTTGGCTCATTACACCTAAGGCATGCCTTTGAACTTGGATCCTATTGTCCTGGTTTCAGCTGATATAGAGTTCATTTTCTTCCTAGTAGCTGGTACAGTGCTGTGTTTTGGATTCAGTGTCAGAATAAAGTTGACAGCACACTGATGTTTTGGTTGTTGCCAAGTAGTACTTACCCTGAGTCAAGGACTTTTCATGCTCAGTGAGGAGCAGCACAAGTTGCCTTGAGGGAGCACATCTGGGACAGCTGGCCCAAACCGGCCAAAGGGATATTCCATACCACAGAACATCAAGCTCAGTATACAAACTGGAGGAAGTTGGTCTGAAGGGGACGGTCACTGGGGGATCACTGGAAATGGGGCAGGCATTGGTCATTGGGTGGTGAGCAATTGTAGCATGAATTGCTTGGGTATGTTCTTGGGTTTTATTCCTCCTTCTCTCTCTCTCCCCTCGTTTTGTCCTGTTATTTATATAATTTTATATTGTTTCAATTATTAAACTGTTCTATCACAAGCCATGAATTTTGCTGTGGTTTTTTTTTTTTTTTTTTTTTATCTGATTCTTCTTCCCATGCCACCATTGGGGATGGTTTGAGAAAATGGCTGAGTGGTACTTGGTTGTGGGCTGAGTTAAACCAAGATACCTGTACATCACAACACAGAGAAATCCCCAGGCACACTCATGCAACTGAATGGATTATATCCACTTGCTTTCTCACTACCTCTGTCAAACTCATAAACAAAAACTAAAACGGCCTTGCTTGTCTTTCCTACTGGCAACCTCAATACCCTCAAACTGTCCTCCTTTCAGTTATCCTCTGTTGTACTTCTCCTCATGTTGTCCCTTTCAGCCAGGCTCTGAACCACCACACTATTAGAAATACTCCCCAGCCCAGCAGCATTGTTGTGGTCCGTTGTCCAAATATAATCAGATGCATATGTTTGATCTATTATGAAGATGTGTTTTACTCATCTCATTTATAATGATGCAGTTTCCTAGTCTGATACCTGTTTTTTCACCCAGATTTTTGGCCGTGACTGAGATACAGAGAAATAATGTGCCAGTCTGGCCACTGTGAGTCTGATTAACCTAAGAAATATTACTTCCTTTAGGCAGGGTATCCCTGAAAGGGTACATGATTTTGGGTTAACAAGTGCCACATGTTTCAGTAGATATGGTGGGATTTGGTAGCAAAGGAAGCTTGGTCAACATTCTTATCAGCACAGGATGAGGCACACCTCATTTAAAAAACAGTTAAGGTAGCTGACTCAGTTTTGATTGATTCTTCTCATTTCCTCCTTTTTTTCTTGTCAGTTTACCCAAGACTGAACACATTCATTTCTGCTTTTCCATATCTTAAAGTTACTGCTTTCTGCTGCCATCATCCCCCACCCCCAATGTATTTCAGTGTGAAAAGGCAACTCTCTCTTTGACATGGAAATTGTTCTCATACTTATTTTTATTGATTAACTGAATAGAAAAGAACATGAAGCACACATACGCCCAGCATCCGACAATCTGTTACTATTTCAGTTGCAGGAAACAGTAACAATCTTAGATATAATGACACCAATTACCTTCTCTCCTTCTAAGTTGCACAAGAAAATGCCCTCTCATATAAAAACCAATGCAGGACTGGGAAGAGTTTTTTCTTCCCTGTTAGGCACTGTGCACTACTGCAAAGGGCAGTGTGCAACATGTGACTCATACTCCACTGTTGCAATGAAAGCTTTGCATAACAGAAGTAACTCATGTGTAACTTTCAACAAATGTGTAACCTCACATGGGTCCTACATGGAGTTTTCACGCCTCATGTAGGTATTCGTATGAGCATGCCTGGAACAGAAGGGTATCCCAAGCCACTGCTCCCAGAAGTGTTTTCACATTTCTGTGTTGAGAGGGGACCTTATCAACGTCTGTAAGGATCTGAAGGGAGGTGTCAAGAGGGTGGAGGAAGCCAGGATCAGCAATAGAACAGGTGGAAATGGGCAGAAACCAATGCAGAAGTTCCACCTGATCATGAGGAAAAACGTCTTTACTGTTCAGGTGACCCTGCGATCCTTTCCAAACTTACCCATTCTGTCATTCTGTGATTCCCTATAAAATTTAGTGGCCCAGGTGCCATAAGCACACTGGGAAGAGGAATTGCTATTCCTCCCACTACCCAAGGCAAAAGAGTCAGTCTGTATCTTCCTCAGGGCATCAGACCCTGTCTATGGTTCAGTTTCAGTTTCGTGATGACTATGACACATTCAGAAGATGTGAACATAGTACCTATCCTCTTGGGCTTGGAATGGGGATGCTTCATGTCCTAGGCACGTGCTATAAACCACTGAACAAAAGGTAGCTGCTAAACTGACCCTGATAAAACTGCATCATCCACAAGTCTATTTGGAGGCTGTGTTTAAAGCTGACCACAATATGAACATCAGGACAAGCCAATGTGGCTACTGGACTAACATGGAGATTGATATGAGGCTCCTCAGTGGCATGTAAGAGCCATCTCTCCAAGGGGAGATCTTTGACAGTTTGCTCAGGCTGAGAGACATAGAACAATAGAGTCTGAAATTTCAAGCAGAATTTTGCCCAGCTGTACACACCACCTCTAACACTTCAAGAATTTCCTCTATGCTGTGGCTGTTATATTGCATCCCATTTCCCTTATATTCTGTCCAACAAGTAAAGAATACATTGTACAGAAAGCTGCTCTCTTACTTAAATAAATTCCAGTGTCTGGTTAGGACTTTGTTTCAGTTCCCACATACCTTTGCTTTCACTAAATGAAGTCATTAACAATGTGAAATTTTCAGCCTTTTATTCCCATCACCAATCCTTGCTAAGTCTCTTCTCAGCTATATAAAGACTCCTTTGGTATTTTCTCCCCATGAGGTACTCCTATACTGTAATCAAATCACCTCTCAGTTTTCTTTTTGATAGCTAAACAGATAGACCTCTTCAAGCCCTTTATGCTAACAGAAAAAGTATATTCTTCTGAGCACCCGTCACTCCCATGTGTCAGTCTCACATCTAGGAAGGACAGTCCCTGCATAAAGCTAAGAAAGCTGCATATTCAGAATACTTTGGGCAGTAATTCACTTTGTTTTCTCTGTCTTCTCTTAAAAACAGGCAGGTAAATAAGTAGATAATCTAAATTAAAAGGTATTTCAAAATCTCGTGTCTTCTGGCAGGCAGCGGAGAAGCTATTGCTTTGGATTTGAGTGGGTTTTGTCTTTCACCTTTAACAGTCATTTCTACTCAAATGAAACAAAAATAAACTGTTTCAAATTCTGATTTCCTTCCATGCTTCAATAATTTGCAACACACTTCTGATGCAATTTTAGATAATTAAACTTTTCATTTACTCCACCCTGTTCATTTTAGCATACATTGAAAGAATTTGACAGGCTGAATCCTGAAACCAGGATTAAAAAATCTTAAACTAGAGCCAAGATTAGGTCACCTAAGGGTTTCTCCCATTTCAGGATGTTTTCCATGTCCTCCTAAATGGCATGTGTATGTTTCTATATTAGGTTTGCATGGCCAAGCTTTGGTAGCAAGGGGAACTACAGGGGTGGCTTCAGTGAGAAACTGCCAGAATCTTCTTCCTCCATGCCTGGCAGAACCAGTCCTTGGGTTTGGATGTGCTGCTGATCAAGGCCAGGCCAATTAGAAATGGCGGCAACACCTCCGTGATAACCTATTTAAGAAGAAAGAAAAAAATTCATGGTGCAGTTGTAATTGCATCCAGAGAAGACCAGAGTGAGAACAAGTGAGAGGAAAAGGTCTGCAGACACCAAGGTCAGTGAAGAAGGAGGGGGAGGAGCTGGGGTTCCTCTGCAGCCCATGGTGCAGCCCATGGTGAAGCAGCTGTCCTCCTGCAGCCCACAGAGATCCACGGGGTTGCAGAGATCCACCTGCAGCCCATGGAGGAAACCCATGCCAGAGCAGGTGGATGCCTGAGAGGAGGCTGTGACAACATGGGAGGCCCAGGGAGAGAGGAGCCCCAGCTAGAGCAGCCTGTCCTTGAAGGACTGCACCCCATGCACGAGTGACTCAGTTGCAGCAGTTTTGGGAGGACTGTTGCCTGTGAGATGGACTCACATCCAAGAAGTTCGTAGAGAATTCTCTCCTGTGGGAGGGACCCCATGGTGCAACAGGAGAACGACTCCTCTCCCTGAGGAGCAGGGGAAACCACGGGTGATGAACTAACCATAATCCCCATTCCCTGGGGGTGGAGGGAAGTTGTTTTTTTTAATGTCTTATTTTACTTCTCATTATTCTGCTCTGATTCTGTTAGCAATAAATTCAATTAATATCTCTAATTCTACCCTGTTTTGCCCGTGACAATATTTGGCAAGTGATCTCCCCCAGTCCTTATCTCAACCCATGAACCCTTCATTATATTTTCTCTCCCCTGTCCAGCCACAGAGCACAGAGATATAGCACCTTTGGTGGGTGCCTGCCACTCAGCCAGCATCAACCCACTACAGTTTCATTTCAGCCACTACAGGGGTGTTGTTTTGGTTTGATTTTTTTATCCTTCCTTCAGTATATTAGTCAGCACATTTTTGGGGTTAAGGCTCCTCTTACTTTATCCCTACATTTCCAACATCTGTTTTGGGTTGATCTCAAATTCCTCTGTTCAGTATCTTCCAGCTCTTTATCTCAGAGCATAATGAGTTGCGGTTTACCCTTTTCCCTTGATAATACAGCCAGATCTCTACTAATGGTAAATGAATCTCTACTAATGGTAAATGATAGTGATACCTTCTGTAAAGCTCCAACACCAGTCCCAGTTAAAATAGGAGTTAATTTAAAAATATTAAAGTCTACTGCAAGTGTGATTTTGCAGCCATCTTCATTTCTACTTCTACTTCAAACTTTCTGACAGACCATTAGTTTTGGTAATATTTAGTCAAAGAGTTTCAAGAAAAATCTGATCTCATGAAACACTGAGAGAGTGAAAAAATGTAACATCAGGAGTCAAGAAGGTGAAACAAATTATTCTTGCAAAAATGCAGCTGAATGTAAAAGGAAACCTGAAGTATAACTCTACCACATGGTAAGTTGAAGCTGTAAGTTGGATTTGTATGCCCTGTCCACATGGTTAAATACTCTAACTTGACCTAGAATTCCCTCTAGCCCAGTTTTCTGGTCACCAAAAGTTCTCAGAAACTGAAAATATTGCCAATACAGTAAAAAGACAACATATTCTCTCATTCTTGTTCTATGAGGGTAACAAGAGTCGGTCTGTTTTATAATTTTTTCCATCAGTGACAATAAAAACTTTTATTGTTTTTCAGCTCATTGTGGGCACAAAGTTCCCCATTGGGGAGCCAAATAATAAAATTCTTCCATTCTTACTCAGGGGCTCCATTGGAAATGGCTGGGCAAGATTCCCTGGATGTGGTTTAATATTAGACAGCTGTAGATGACCACCCTAAAAGGAAAGAAGTTGAAAATACCAGTCGCATTGTCCATAGAAAGATGTCATTCATTATCCTGTTTGACTCTCCATCCTGCAGAAGCATATGCTTCTGTAGATTACAGGAAAAGAAATTGCTCCAGTCTGGTTTATTAAAATGGTGGGGTGTTCATCGGGGTTTTTTTTACATCTGGGATAGACATCTGAACTCCCTCTCTCTGATTCATGGGAGTCATAAGATGTCTCTGAGGACTGACCAGTGGCAGTAACTTCTATTGTGTCAGCAGTGTGTTACTGCAGAGTTTTCAAATTAGCAAAATTTTCTGGTTAAATATAGATGCAAACATGCTGTTCCCTTTCCTGTGCTCTAGATGTAAAAGAACCACTTAATTAAGATAATTAGGATAATTGAATCCCTAGGCCATAAGAGTATCCTCAGTTCAGTTCCTTGGGAAACTGCAAGGTAACCGAAATGGGTAAGCATGGTCACCATTTGGCATAGTGCTGTGGGCAGTGGAAAAACCTCTCAGGACAGCATCTCACTGAATTAGACTGGAATTATTTTAATAAAAACTCCCTGTGATATTCAAGCAGGGCTGATTTGCACTCATGCTTTCTTCTTGTCGTGCTTGCAAATTAGTGCCTTTTCTATTACTGCCTTGGTTTGATTTCGGTCATATCTTATATTGCATGATGATTTCTCTTTCAATAAACTTTATCTGCTTGAAGGCCTGAAGCCACCAAAGCACTTTTAAAAGACCACAGGTAACTAAGCAAACAAAAGACTGCAGCAAAATATCCCTGAACTCTAGCAAGGCATTTGCCACTACCTTACTCTGAGCTTTGGCAAATGACTTGACTTTCTCCTCTTCTCCCCACTTTAACGCATGCTGCTTAGAGCCCTTGGTTTCCTGGACAATGTTATTCCATGCAGCTCCTGTGAATGAGATGGAGATTGTAGAAAAAGAAACTGCAGGCAGATCCACAGTCACATTACTTTAGCAGCACAGCTTGATGTACTCAGCAAATAAAATATAGTATTCGGTGGTGGTAGAAGACATAACGTAGCTTCCACAAGAATGCCCTAATTTGCCCTAACGTTCTTTCGTCTCCATCTTCCTAGTGATCAGTAGACTTTCTGCCAAGGATCCATGCTGTGCTGAAAGGAAGCATACAGAGTTCAAAGCACTTCAGCCTTAAAGCAAAGCCCTCATTAGGAAACATGAAATGCACTATTTGATATTGTAAAGTTATGGGCGATGAGAAAAGTGAATGCAATAGCTACAAAAATCACCACAGATAAAAACACCTTGTCCTTCCAACAGTCCAAATTTAAATTCCATTTTGGTGTCTCCAAGAAAGATCCCAAATATTGTGAAAAAGATATATTGGGCTAGTATTTGCTTCTTGGGTACAAAAGGCAGGAAGGGCCAGGATGGATATTTTTCTTAAGGTCATATTTTGTTGTGTTCATAAATTCAGTCTTGCAGATTTTGTAGGGAAAATTTCAGGAGTGGAAGGTAACTGGTAGAAGAGAAACAGGATTTATTGGCAAGGTCTGATTAAAACCACAAACAAATAAGCACAAAAGAATTGACTTATGACACTTGTATGAGAGATAGTATCTGGTTTTCATTTTGCCTCTTGTCTTTGGCCTGCTGGAAGCTTCAACAGAACATTTGAGGTGCTGCAACTTTTTTCACTTCACTATCATACTTCATCTCTTGTTAAAGTATTTATGCTAATTTAATTAAGCATAGAAAAGATCAGCAATGATAAACATGAACCTACTTCCAGTGGGTCTTGTGTGTGAATTTCCCCCAAAATGTTCATCATTAATAATTGCTCTTAATTATCCTTCTGGTAATAGTACCCTTAAGTCAGATGAACTATTGTGGCAAACAATATGGCTATTTAGACAATCATTTAGCTTCATTTCATCTTCCTGGATGAAATAATTTTGAATTTAACTCACTGAAGAATCACTCCAAAGGTTTTAATCATCCCCAGAATCTATACATAAGCCAAATGGCTCCATATAACCTTAATGGCAAAATTAGAAAATGTGTTCCCAGGACTATGCAATGACCTACATCTGACTGTTCCCTCGGATGTAGTTTTTTAAGCTTGGGGACATTTTTCATTAAAAAAACAAACAAACAAACAAAACCACCAAGAAACAACACAACAAAAGCATGGGACTATGGACAGATTGTTTTTTGGAATTTTTCCCTTTTTTGTGCAAATTTACAGGTCTACAAGTCTCTCTCATTAAACTAACAGAATTGACACACATCTACAGAAAGGGCACAGAATGAGTTAAGGGTGGGGTTTACATCATTTCTCCAGATATCAAAACATTTAATTCAGCTGCAATGAAACACTGTTAAACCTCAGGTCATTTGAATGTTGAAGAAAAATATTCCCTTTAGAAATTTCACAGCTATTAGCCTTGAGTTACCAGTGATGAATGCTTCTGGAGCTGTAAAACTTCTTCAGGCCCAAGAGCACATTTTAGCCTAGTTTTATTGTGGTCTTTCTGTCTCCTTGAAGGGGGGATGATTGCTCCTGATTAGCTGTGCTAATGCAGTGCAGTGTAATAGCTACATATTCTGGTGTCCATTTTGCTCAGATCTGAATTTGAAAAATATTGTTCTTCCATAATGCTGGATCCTGAATGAATATAAAAGTTGAGAGACTAGGTCCTGATGAAAATAGGCTTTCAAAAGCAAATACAAGCTGTCCTCCTCAATTCTGCTTTAGTACTCAACATGTCCATGATATATACGAACATACTGGGTGCATGGGTACATTTCTCCTTTCTTGATTGCAGAATGCAAATTACTCTTGTGTTACTGGGATTATACTAAACCTTCTAGTTGGGTTTAATAGATTAATTCCTTTACACATTGTCACAGACGTTATTAAGTGGTTGGAGAAAGGTTCTAATTCCCTTTCACATTGTCATAGTCATTATTAACATTTATTACAAGGTCCTTTTTCCTCTTATAAATATGGTCTGGTTTGGGTGGAGGATTAAAATATTTCTCATGATATTTGATTAAGATATTTATGTTCTCAGGACTTGCAGATCTGCTCTAACGTGCTTGATCTGTCCCAGCTTCCATGTCCTCCCCCTACCTGGCTATTTAAACAATTTTCAACCCCTGATGTTTTCTCCTCTACAGCATTTAGCAGATCATTTCCCAACCTCTTAAGTGAAAATCACATCCACTTCTCCTCCTCACAAGCATGTCAGCCACACTCTTCCTTTGCAAAACTTAACTTCTGGGAGCCCTTTATCCCCGTGTTTTTCAAGTGAATATACTGAGTGACAAAGTGGCTGCTCTGCCATACCTTACCCAGCTTCTAATGCCCAACAGCTTTACTTACAGTTCATCTAAAATCTCTGTTGTTGCACTGGAGTAAGGGGATATCCAGGTCTTTTCCTTAGTACTCTAAATCATAATGAAAAACATAATATTAATAGAAAAGGAAGTTTTCCACCTGTAAGTGATTTCCATTACAATACTAACAGGATCAAAACACAGGATGAGGAGCAAGCTTCCCCAAAAATTATGACAAAGACAGAACAGTGGACATGAGCACAGATCACCAAGTGCCACTGCTGACAACTCTGCTTCCTTTGAAATGAACTAACATTTCTTAGTGGAAGATAAGACTCCATATATAGTAGCTGGGATTTTCATGTCCATGTAGGCATACGTTACATGGACACTGACAGCTGGCAGGTGCTAGATGCTTTTTCCTTGTTTTCTGTGGAAAGGTAAATCTAGACGAGTTCTATTTTTCTGTTGTTAAACCATTGCACCATCGTGGTTTTAATGTGGCCTTACTCAAAAGCAGAGAATAAATGAACATGAAGAAACCATTGCAGCTCTCATCAAGCAAACAGAAGGAGCCTGGAAAAGTTTAATACATTATTTAATAGCAAGTGGTGGAATCACAGAGCTAGCAGATGTAAAAGATTCATTAATGAGATCCTCAGCTCTTGGATACATGCTCTTGAAGCCCATTAAAAACATTAGTATGCAAAAATGGTGATGAAAATCTAAACAAAACTGTGGTCAAAATAAACTTGATGTGGAATTCTATCTTTACACGGAGATTTTATTTGTTTGTTTGTTTTAGTAGCACTTAAATACTTTAAGTACATTTAATTTAGATTTATTAAGATATTTAATTAATATAAAATACTTTATAAATAAGAACATATTTCTTCCATAACAATAAAACAGGGAAAACCTAAGACAAAATATAGTCTGCTAGAGTGAAAAATTGTTAAAATGGAATTATTTCATTATAGAGATTAAGATACATTTGTTAAATCACTGGGCGATTTGCTTTCACATGCAGACTTTAAATTTGCTTATGGATCCATGCATAGCCAAAAGCATGTGTGGTCAAATCTGCACCACAGAATGTTTAGTTAGCCCTCTGATTAGCCAGCTTCTACAGACAGAAGCATGCGGCTTGCTCTCATTCACTATCTGTATAATTATTCCCTTGAAAATTTGGCCAAGTAGCCATCAAATCATATTTGTCAGGCCTTAAATAATTCATATTTACCAACTGTTATCTCATTAAAAATTCACAAACATTTACTAAATGCAAATTATATTGTAAATTGGATTATGGATTTTAAAGAAGTAGTTTAATTTTGATGGTTGGTCAGGTTTGATGCCTAACAAGCAGCCAGAGAGTGCAGAGGCATTTCAGTGAGAAGCTTCTGACTGTCCAGCTGCAGCTCCAAAGAGCCACCCCAGTGGGTGACTGCTTCCTGTGGGCACAAAATCACAGAGCCCTGTGATTTCATGTCAGTCATTTATAAAGGCAACTCAATGGGTTCCCATAGATGCAAGCAGGGTCCTTTGCTTTCCAGGCTGAGCCCTGTCACTCAGCACCATGCAGAGCTATCACCATCCCACAGATTAATCCTATTGGACTATCCTGTTTAGGGGAAAGTGACTCTTACAATGTCAGAGGTGGGGTTGGAACCATTTATCATTAAGGTCCCTTCCCACCCAAACCACTCTGTGATTCTATTTCTTCTGAAGTTCATTTGTTCCTTGGGTTTTCTCCTTTCCCCAGATGATCACCTGTCAGGGGGACTGCCTGCAGACCAGCATGAGGCACCAACTCACATCTTCATGCTGTTCTGAGATAGGATGGAGGAGGGAATAGACAAAAGAATCACCAAAAAGTATTTACAGGAGCTTTGTAGTCTACTGTAGAAGGCGCACCACTGTCAGAGGGCAAACCTCTCTCCTTTTCTGAGTTATTTTTAGGTTTTTCTGAATGTTCTGCCTAATACACAGGACATAACAACCCAGAGAGCTGGAACCAGAGAGAGAAAGAGAACGGATATTCAAATCACTTCTTGGTCATTACTTGAATTGACTTTGTCTTTCGTGTGGATGAAGGCAATGATCACTGTCTGTGAGCTCCCCTTTCTCTGCTTTTGCTTCTCATGACAGGCTTGACAAGCCTGTCCTCATTCTGCAGGTTCTACTCTTCTGTATCCTGCAAGACCATCTTGTGTCTTCACCACGCTTACACATGCCATTAAAAACTAATTGGCAGAGCAAGGACCTAGGCTAGAGACTGTTAGTTTTACATCTCTTTCTAAGTAAATGCTGAGAAACTGTTTTCAGTTTGTGTTTTCCTTTAAAATCTGCATCTTTTCTTTTATATCTGAAAAAAATGTCTCGCCCAAAATCTGGTGTCATTTTCCCAAAAATACTTAGCTGACCTAATGACAGACATTACCTCATATAAAAAAAATCTTACCCTGTCTTCCTCTGGCTTTTTACCCTCATAGTAAAATAACTATGTGTCTAAACTAGTAGTTATGGCTTCCCTTTACAGGCAATAGAATTTAAGGATACAATTCACATGACCTAATTTACACAAGGATGTTGTGAACTGCCATCTAGTAAGAGATATTCTCTCCACTAGCTGTGAAGGAAGTCTATAGTGACTAGCTCTAAAGTAGATGTTTGATCAAATGAATCCCAAAACTATTTTATAGATGTCTTACATCTAAAAATAAATTATAAGCAAAATAGCTGTGGTATATCTTTAGCAACTCTTTTTTTAGCAGTAAGTGAAGTGGAAACTCACATTCTCTTTTGCACATCCTTGGTTAAGTATGTTACTGCTAATTTTCAGCTACCTGCTACTATTTAATTTAGTATTCCACAGAGGGTTCTTTCTAATATTATGACAGAGTCATTTAACATCATGTGAGATAGAAGATGAGTACTGAAGAATCTCAGAAGGAAATGTCCAGGAGGATGTGAGAAATGAAGGGGAAGTATTGTTTATAAATGGAAAGCTGGTAACTGGAGATAATTTTGAACAAAAGTAGCACACAACAACACAGAAAATAAGCATATTTCAAAGTGGTCATCCTTACAGTAACATGAGCATACTGCATACAAGGGACCTCATCTTGATATTGCTAGCCCTAAGGTCGCCAAAGGTTTTGAAGTGCCAGGCTTTACTTTATCCTTAATCTACAGATAAAGTCTCACACAAGGAAAGTTGACTCTTGTGCCACTGCTGTCTAACACCCTCCTGAGCCACTTCAGCAAACTAAGTGGATTTTTTAAGATGTTTTTCTGCTGGATTAACATGTGTGAATTGCTCTGTAAAGGAACAGGCAGGACCAGAAGCAAGAGTGCAACTGGAGAAATTGTAAAGTTGATAGTATGTAGGGGTCACACAACAACCTAAGCCAAACTCTCAGCTTCCACTCAAAAAGATTTCTGCACTATCCTGTTTCCAGTCACACATTCCCAGCACTTCACCTATATGAACACGAGTTACATGCTGCAGGACTAAAGCCTAATCCAAAACCAGCAGCAAACAATTAATTTTCAGCCAATTCAGCATTCTGGTGGACATCGAAAGATATTGAAATGCTTGCAACATTTCTCCCTGTACCCCTAGTGTTAAATGCTAAGAAGGTGACAAGGTGAGGTTTAAATAGGTTCAAAATTCAGATCTACAGTGATGAGAGCAGTGATGTCAGCAGGAACACAGATTTAGATCCCTATCATAAAAACAAGGGTCAGAAATTAGGGTCAGAAATGACAGAGATCAAGCTTAGAACTGTAGTCATGGAAATGAACATTTGAACCAGGTCAATGGCCTGATCCAGAGAGAAAAGCAGTATGCACTCAGGAAGCTGCAAGACAAGGCTTTCAAATTGTGCAGCCAATTTATGCACAGTAAAGTTAAGGGTGTGCAAGATTCACCTGTTGCAGTGCTAGGTTTAGTTTAGCAAGCTGCAGCTTTCCCTGAGAGCTCAGTGGAGCTGCTTGGGGCAGTGCGACCATTATCGCCCTCCCATAGTCCTCTTCGGACGGCTCCGCAGTTTTGCTCCAGCAGCTCTCAGCTCTACAACACAGCAACGACAAAGGAGGCAAGAAGGGTCCCTCCATAAGGGTTTCAGAGGACATTTAATAGTTACATCTCCTTGCAATCCCCAGTGGCAGAGAAGACCTCGTGGCCCAGGAGCAGAGGGGTTTTGCCAGGGGCTCAGGGGCGGTACATGGGCGGTGTTGGGGTACAGGAACCAATAGGGAGAGCCCGAGGGAGGGGCCAGGGCCAGGGGCAGGGGAAAGTGGGCGGGGACAATGTGAAAGGCATTTAATAAATGAATCAGTGGGAAATACACCACATTCACCCATTAAAAATAACTCTCCGAAACAGATTTTGCATGTAATCTATAATAACCTGCCTGCTACAGTATCAATCAACAGAACAGATATTTTGCAATTCGGTCATTTGTTCCATCTTTCAGTTTTAGCCAAACAACCTGAATGTTCATGTACATCGTCCTCTGACCTGAAGCTGCAGGGAGGCAAACCACTCAAAAGTGTCAGCTGGATGCTAGAATTTAATTTCCATGTGAAATTCAGGTATTCCTACACTTTTTTGCATCCCATATTAGGATATGAAGTCATACAATACTTATGAAGTTAAGAAAAAAAACCAAAAACTTTACTTCGAAAGTACTAAAATGATCATTTGTTTCAAGTTAAATTTGTCAGAGTTGCTGCATCAAATGGTCTCTTTCAGCCTGGTCAAGTCATCTAGAAATGATTCGTGACTTACAACAAAAATCTGAACTTGAGGCAGTTTAGCTTGCAAAGAGGTGCTTGAGGGAGGATGTGAAAACTATTTCCAAAGATGGAAAATATTACTGAAAGGGTGAAGAAGGACCAGTGCTCCATGACCATACTAGGCATATAAGAAGTAACGGACTAAACCAGCAGAAAGACTGATGTAATGTCATAGGAACATGTGTCCTTTCTAGGAATAGATTAAAAATGTACTGACCTGCTTGGGCAAGCTTGAGGTTCTTTAAGAACATAGGAGATGAACATGTGCCAGTATCAATGATAAGCCTTATAACAAAGCAATTGCACTGGCTGAGCCAGCAAAGTCTCCTCCAGACATATGAATTTGGTGAACATTGAACTGAACCCATCTGAGTCTCTTGGTGCCTGGCAGCAATGAGTGCTCTCTGTGGTGGTAGTGCTCTGGACAGGGTCCCTGGCTGCCTAGAAGTGCCATCTCCATGATGGAAATCCACTGAGGGAAAGACTGGGGTGGACAGTAAAGAGAGGTATTCTTAAGTAGAATAATTCAATGAAATTACTGTCTCCTTTCAAAACCAAACACACTTGGATTGCAAGTTCTCACACAGTTTAGTCTATGTCATGTGTCACTTTGAAAATCTAGCTTTTCAGCCTAAAGTGGGTTTTTTTCTGTTGCAGGGTCCAAGGTTAAACCATTTACATTTGAATTTGCCATTCCACAATGGCATCAATGAATGCTGAGAGAGGTGTTTGTTCTAGCAGAAAGGTGGATAACAACCAGAGCCTCCTACAATGTAAGGACACACACTCTGCTACAGATGTTGGTCCTGGGAGCATTTAGTTTCTGAGAGTCATTGAGAGACTGTTTTAGGAAGTGAATGGGAGTGCAGTCTTGTTTCAAAAAGTCTTTCCAATGGAGAGATTATGTCATTCTTGTGAAAGATGGTGCATTGCTGTGACAACATGTACTTTCAGGAATAAGCTGAGAATCATAGCAAAAGAGAGCTCATCACAGCCTCTTATCTCTGCAGAGGTGTCAATGCAGTTCAAGCACAGTTTGAGTAGCTTGGTTTCTACTGCTGTTCCCAAGGGAAGGGTGCGTAGTTACCCCAACAAGTACATAAAAGAACAGAAAACATCACCGAGACTTCATTCTCTTCAGGGAAAAGAGCTTTTCAAATTTGTTACCCAGCAGATCAACTGGTGTGTTGATTTAACTGATACAACATAGCAATTGAATTGCTATTTGCATTGGCATGCCAGTGTGATCAACCCAGGGCATGAGTTGCCTTTGGGTTTCTCTGGGAGAGAGACATGAAAGCTTTTTGCAGCTGGGAAGGCGGTGGGCAGGGGAAAGATGAAAAAGAAAACAAAAGCCATTTCTCTACACTTGTTATTTCCATGACTGAGGTTGGGGTAAAGAGATATGTCCCTCTGTTTTCCATCACTAAGTTTAACTAGCTAATATGAATTAAATTATTGCCACCATTTTCTGCACTTCTTTCACTTGGAATAGGCCCTTGACTAATTCTTACCTTCACATTCATCATCTTTGAAGGAATATGCCTTCCTGTGAAAGGAAATGCATTGCTTTGCTGCAGTTTGATGTAGGAAGGTCAAGTAGTGGAGAAAGACTGTCATTCTTTCAGCTGAAAGGTTCCTGAGAAGTACCCTTGGACTGACAAGGAGGAATATTCTTTTCTTCTTCAGAAGATGTATGTAAGAAGTTTATGTTGTTCTTTCTGCAGCATACTTTTCTGGGTTTTTTCTGCACCTTCCATAAGTAACAGTGTGTGCTTAATTGTGGTGATGCATGATCTCTCAGCTAAGATTAGGGGAAATATATATCTTTATTGTTTTTCTTCACTCTCTCTGGCTCAGTAGACATGCTCCATTCTTCCTTCAGCATTCTCCATGTCTGTAATAAGATTTTTCTCATTCAGAATACAGGAGGGATGAAAGCAATTGAGGGTTACAGGTGGTTTGTTCAGTGACTAATTCCTAAAAGCCTACTAGCAGTAAAAGTGGCCCTCATTATACTAACATGAGTGTTGCAGGTAGGAGAATCTATTTCTGTTTGGGAAAGCTAGGTCTAAATCAAAATTTTCTTGGAAGCTTTCCAAAGTTTATAATGAGAAGTTGTTTGCAAAGACAAAAAGGAAATTGATGCCTTAGCTGAAAGCGTCCAGGAAGTATGCCAACCTTTGTTGCCTTATTGTTGACACTTTCAGAAAATCTGCTTATCAAGGAGGCTGTTTTCCTGTCCTGAAGCAGGTCTGCTTTTCAGCAGACCGACTTTTCATCTAGGTGGTATTCTCTGCCCTAGAATTCTCAGGACTACCCTCAGAAATATTTCAAAGTATGCAAGCCCCCTTGTGTGGCAACCAGATTTAATGAGGTATCATGTTTGTGGGAATAGGTAAGCAATTCCAATTTCTTTCCCCTTTTTTTCTGTTTTGTGTCTTTTTCAGTAGCACAAGTGATACAGATAAATAAAACCAAAGATATCATAATTATAAATAGTTCAAAAAAACAGGTTAAAATCACCTGATCTTGTATATTTTTCCAAATGTTTTTCACCATTTTCATGTCAAAATATTAATTCTATTTGCCCGTGTCTGAAAGTCCAAGAACTGCATATAGAGAGGAATGAAAATATACCCAGATAAAATATGTTCCACTTACAGATTGAGTGCATTATTTCATTTTGGACAAAATTGTATATGAAGGTGGTGCTTAAGAAAACGAAACAGTATCAGTGCTAGCTCAAGCCAGGCATAGTGCCAGGAAGTTGTGGAAGAGCTATAGGGGAAAGCTTGCTTAAGTACCTAATAGCCTGATTTCCAAAACCCCTTCTACTTCAGTCCTGGCCCACTCTTGTTCAAATAGTGCCTAGTTAATGAATTATGATGACATTTATGGTGATCTGGTAATAAAAATGAATGAGGATATGTATAAGGCCACCAAAATCAGACCCAGATATAAGAAGGGCTTTTAATTATTCTCAAATTCCTGTCAAACTTCAAAGAAAAAGATTAGGAAATTAAACACTTAAGGTGTCACCAATCTTAACAAATGAATACCATTAGAGTGTCTTCTTTCTTTCCTCAGCTGGAAATCATGTGACACTGACTGAAAGCTGTGACAAATGCTCTTCCTATCACAGCATCTGGCTTCTTGGCAGCCTTGAGTGGCTGGTTTTATTGGCTATTTCTGCATTGCCTGAAGATTTCTCACACTGTTGTTTGGCTATTTGGTTTACTTTGTGCTCTTAGAAAATGTTTTATTTAATTCTATTTGAATTTAGAGAATTTAAAGACTTTTAATTTTATTGAAAAATAATGCAGTGCATGAATCACTCATCTTTGACTGCCAAACTTCCTTAAGAGTGGAAGAGAAAGAGTGTTAAGAGAAAAAGTGCTAAATGTAATGTGTTTCAAGGCAAAATTTAAGCAGTACAGTAGATAAAGATGCCAAAAGAAACCTGCCCTTCTTCATCATCATCTAATGTGATGTTGAGCCACCCAGTCCTGCCCCGCTCAGGAGGGGAGTGATAAAGTGGCTTTTGTGGGTATCTGACATCCAGCCATGGTCAACCCACTACATTTTCCAGCCTTCTGATACACTCTAAGGCTTTTGACATGTTCTGTAGTGAAAAATAATCAAATTAAAACAAAATGGTTGATCACAGGCATCAAACTCTCATGTACAGACATCTAAAGCTGGAATGACTTTTAAAGATTCTGAACCTGCATCACTGATAACAGGGAGACCAATATCTGCAGTAAAGAAGTCAGTCAAGTGAACATATACAGAATACTTTTTTAGGCATTGTGGTGCAAAAGACTGACCTTATTTTTCATTTGCTGTGGAATGTGATTGGAATTGTTCATATTTAAGCATTCAAAGAATGTGTCTCTTTCCCTCAATCCTCACACTTCAGAGCAGATAACATGAGTGAGTACACACACATCTATAGAATTTCTCAAAAAAACCTGTCTAATATTCATATATCTATCATGATATTGCATTTCCAAACAAAGCAATATTGTATTTTCAGATGTAAAACCTGATCCCCATAATCCAGTTGATGCTGAGAAGCCTGGAGAGATTCTGGTGGCTTTTGGGGTCACTGTTGAGTGGCAAGAACTTAGAGGAGCTTAATTTCTTTCAGTCCATGGATGAAAATACATATCAGGTTGTCCCAGGACAAAGTCTGCCTTGCATTATCACTACCAAAGCACCGGACTGTGGTGCCAGCTGACTGCCTGGACTGTCTGACGGGCAGTTCCTAACCCCTGCACGTGTAGTGTTTGTAATTCATTATGCTTGGAAGTCTCTGCCCCAAAGAGTGAGACTGGAGGAGTCAAGCAGCCTAGACTGCCTCAGATATTGCCAAGCTCTAGCTCCCCAAACTGGAAGTAGCTCTAGGCTGCATAATTTGGAAACTGTTTCCTTGAGTGACAGAATCCAATGAAGCCTTCATTCAATTTTACTTTGTGTCCTGCAAGCCCACAGCCCCATCACTACAAGAACATTCCTCATGTCCTGCCTGCTACATCTCCAGTCTCCACCAGAACCCTTCATGCCTCCACCTTCCCACAGCTCCACCTTTTCTGCCTTGATTCCCCTTTAGTTACAATAAAAATAGAATGTGTTTTGGCCAGTTTGATGCTGTCTGAACCAGCGTACAAAAGGATCTCACCACATTCATGGTCATGGTGGAATATTTACTTCTGTGACACATTATTTTAGGACTCTTGCACCTTCATACAACCACTTTCCATGAAGTGTGTAAGATTTAACTATCTTTGAGACATCATAGTGAAAGGTAATTGAAATTATGCCAACCGATTTGAAGGATATCAGGAGAGGATAAGTAGACAGATGGACGGAAAAAATTATTCCTTAAACTCTGTTTCTTAAGGACGTTAGGCTAAAATGAGGCTATTTCCTCTAATTTAGCAGAAGAAAGTTATTTTAATATCAATAGCTTCTTTAGAAAAATCCGGCAAAGCCTGAAATGTCCATGTATAGTTATCTTCATGTGACAGCGTTTGGAGTTGTGACTACTGTCTATGTAAGGATTTATCTCACCGTGTGTAAAAGTTGTTATGGCAACAGCACTCTGCAAATAATTATATAAATAATAAATGAAAGATCTTATGAGCATACATTAGAGCTGTAGTTCTCATAGCTGTCTTTTGCTGCACAGATTGAAGAAAAGGGTCACAAGGAGTTTTTCTTGGTGTGCATATTTATTTGCCTCACTCAAGGATGTAAAACATTTGCTTTAGGAGGTGAATACTAAAAATTATTAATCCAAAAAATAAACATTGGCCAAACGCCTGCTGAGAAATAATACAATTTATGTTTCTTAAAGCCAGAGGTCAGAAGCACAGGTTCTGAGTCTCTCCTAAAACAGCAAAGCAAATTAAAAGCTACCTTAACAAGACTCCTGGGATTCCACCTGTACAGACACATTCCCAGCAGGTGCAGAACCACCAGAAAGCTACTTTAATGCCCTTTTTTACTCCCCAGACAGAGACTGTGACCATGGAAAAGTTGCACAATTAATGTATCTCTCCTCTTTGTTCCTCTGGGTGTCTTAATCCAGCACGTGCTGGTTAAAGCTAGTATAAATTAACCTGCTCCCTACCCTTTTCTGATCTTTCTTCAAGTACACATCTTTGCTCTTACAAGAAGGAATCTGAGAAAACATCCATATATATTCCACATGTTCTCAGGGCCATATCCTGTAGAGATTCCCCACACAGAGGTCTGGTTGAACACATGCAGGGTAGCCTACAAAAAGCACTGGGGTACCAGGTTTCACCAGAAGGTACTGAAGTCTTCTCATTCAAACTCCAGGGGGTTTTGTGTGTAGGAGTGCTCTTTAAAACTGAGAAATGGAATCAGTGCTTTGGTAGGAGGGGCAGGTGGAAAAATAGTGTTCATCATTCAAAAGTAGTCAGGAAGAAAATGTGCGTATGTTTGTTAGATGGGTTCATTGGTGATGACTGTTATTTTCAGCAGTCTTGGTGAATCACGAGGCATTATCTTCATGTGCAGCCTGGTTGGCTAACATTATTCCATATTATCCCTAGTATTTTGGGTTGATGAAGAGATAAACACAATGCTTGACTCATCAGTTCGACATTTCAGTCAATCTTTAACCATGCTTTCCCTAATTGTTTCTTTAGGTTTGTTTACAATTACGATAAAGCCTGTTATTAAATAGGCAGATCATACTTGTGTGTACATATATGTATATTTATACATATATTTATATTTTATATTTATGTAATGTCTGTATATAAAGTATGAAAAATGCACAATTAATAGAAACAAAGAAAGATTGATCCAGCCAGGCTCAGTTATGAACTTCAAATCATATTGATGCAAGTACCTCCTGTTAACATTTTGATATTTTTTTGGCTCCTCTGAGTAAAAATAAAGATCTACTTTTCAACATGGTTTTAAGGTATAAAAAACTCGGGTTTTTTACTAAAACCGAAAGTGAGTTCTAAGCCGGGATTTTCATAAGCACTGTCCTGAAACCGGCTCCCTCTTTTTAAGCCAGGAGACCAATAGCCTGAATATCTCCATAAAGCAAAGCTGGCTATCTGTCAGATAAGCAAATCTCAAACTGCAGGAAGACTGAATTCAGCAATGTGTCTACTTTTAACATACGAGCAGTCTCACTGACCTTATACTGTTAGTCTAAACAACATATGACGGTCCTTTCAAAAATAAGCAGACCAGTCTAGAATGTTAAGCATTCCTGCAGTAACCCTACGGAGAAAATGGTAGATCAATTGCTTTTCTAGTTCAGACCTTTAAATTAAGGAGTTTGGGTGATAAACCAAGACATACAATCACAGCTGACACTAGTAAAGTCTGTATTTTAAACAAAGATATGTATCTCATTAAATATAGCCTCTGAAGCCATGTTCCTCCAGGTGAGCAGCATCCAAAAGTGAACCCTTTGAAGTTCATCACCTTCTAATTTCTTGTGGATAATTCTCAAAATGTTCCACCCATGATGGGTCTAATTGTGTTTGCTAATTTTACTTTGCTGTCATATGACAGTAAGATACCACCAGGACCAATATGGTCCAGATGTCCCCAAACCAAAAGATATTAAACCCTCCCTGACCCCATACAACAGTCTTCATCCCTTTAGAACAATGACTAGAATTTTACAAAATTTCTGCCTGCAAGAGGAGAGGACTTCCAATTAAGAAAAATGGTGACATTTCTGGAACAAAAATGACCATATGTTCTTAGGAAGTGTATACTTCCTTCCACAATACAGAAGACAAAAAAACCCACAAACCAACAGCCTCTGATGGTATAATGGGGCAAAAAATCCTCCCTGTGTCCTATAACATAGTAGTTTTAGTCCTGAATGCGTAAGACACATACCACTGACCAAAAGACAGTTTACTATCACTACAAACGCCAATGAAATGTCCCTTTGCAAGCTGTGGCTAGTTTTCACTCTTCCAAAGGAAGAAAAGCCCAAATTCCTCCCCACTCCTCATCAAAGCCAAGTTGTACATCTGGAGTGAAAAAAAAACAAACCAAAACCACAAATTTAATCCTGTGTCCTGCATATGGTCAAGAACCCTAAAATATTGTTTCAGTTTAAAGTACTAACAATACTGGAATAAAAATACATGACCAAATCTCTTCAACCTCGCTTGCATCTACCAGCAAAGCAAGCATTGGAAACTTTAATCACGTGCTTGAATTACAAGCTCTGGGATTACTCTTACCTTATAATAGAATTACTATCAGCCATTTCAGATTTTGACCCCATTTTCATCTAATTGGAAGTCTCTCCCAGAAGTGTGTTCCTTCAATGTTTATAAACTTTCTTCATCTTTGTTTATGCTTCCTTAGCAAGGACCTGCTAGATCCACAGGAAATACCTATATGGTGATCAATGTGCAGCAAAGCACAAAGCAAATACAGTAAGTCTTGACTGAATGGTGATTTGTGTATTTTTGCATTTTATTTGGCTTTTTGGGATGTTACTGCAGCAGATTAAACTGCTGCATACTTTGTCCCCAGCTAAATCTGCTGGTCTGGCCTAGCGGGCCATTGAGACCACAATATATAGAAAAAAAATTGCAGATTCTATCAGTACATTCCCAAAAACATCACATTGAGGGCAAAAATATGTAAACTTCAAAATGAAAACCATGGAGATTATTTTAGCATAAAAATTGTTTCCAGATCCTTTGCTACTTTCCAGATTCCAGCGGCACTAACCTCTGCTAAAATGCTGTTGTGTGAGCAGAGGTCATACCCTCTGCTAATTGACAGCTCACTTGTCCGCTGGAGGAAGGAAAACTGTGCAAGCTCCATGTAAGAAGAAAAACATAACAAAACCTGGAGTCCAGAGTAGCTTGAATTTCATCTAACCTTCCAGGAAATAAGCTTAAATGCAATAGCGAGGAGTTGACCTAAGTCTCTTGTGCTCCTTCTGCCTTTTTCTTAAACTAATCAAATGTCTTTACTTTTGACAGTTTATTCTGTCTGGCACTTTTCCTCATCTATTGCCAGTTCACCCACCTTCAGCTCCCCAATGCAAATAAAAATCCCAATACTCTGCTTTAGGGTAGAACAATTTAGACTCCATTTCCCAAAGATGTTTCAAAGATAATCCAGCACAACGAATGGCAGCACTAAATTATTTATTCCTTGAGATTTTCTTCTTTTTATTTATGACAGTCCAACTTGGTGCCTGTGTCATAAAACGGATTCCAACAGCAGATGGTTAATAGCACCCATGAAACCCACACAGATCAGATAAATTTGTACAGGTCTAGATCAAACAGTAGCAGAAGGTCAAACAGCATAACAAAAACAAAGAAAAAAAAAAAAAAAGACATCGCATTGCATAGACAGTGAGTGTTTTTTCCCTAAGATGACAAATTCAGATTTCATAGGTATGCTGCAGCCCAACAAAAAACACATTTACACGATTTCAGTTTACTGAATAGTAGCACATTTGGTGAAATTGTTTTCAAACGTTTGTTCCTTCACACATTAGGTTTCCAAACAGTTGTGTTTTTCTGGTTTCTCATATAGCTGGATATGGCGCTGGGACTGTGGTCACTGCTGTCCCTCTTGTCTCAAACAAACAACAATAATCCTGAGGTATTTTATGTCTGAATTACAGTGGCAAACACATCCCAAATCCAGACACTTTTTGCTCTGTCATGGATGCTGCAAATTTTTAAGGTATTCAAAAAGAAATAGTTTCTGAAGTCAGGTTTATTGCCACTCCTTTCAGTATTTATATGTTTGGATTAAAAGCCTGTAACCATATCCATTAGAGGGTGTACATATTTTGAAGATACTTCTGCCAGATCGTCTGCTTGGGCAGGAGCAGCCAGTTTTGACAGAGCTTTTGCCAAATAAAGGGTTCTTCCACAGAATATATAATGCTAGCCATCATTTGGTTGTTTATCACACTGAGTTTATATCTGTTCATAACCCATGTGACAATACCCTGTATTTACCCATGAAGACCTTGCTAAGACTGGCCCCCTTTCAAGGCAGGCCAGACACACTGCATTACTGCAACACTCTTGCTGCTTGGACTCCCACAGAAGTCACACATCTGATTCCACCACGGCACTTCAGACAGTTTGCAATCACCCTGTGCTTGAGAGGAAGGTCCAGAAACTTGGTCTTCTAAAAGAATAACTAGGATTTTCTTCAGAAGAAATTTGTGCACATTCAAATCATGTCAATCCAGTCCTTCAGGGAATCACCAGACCCCTTGAACTCCTCATCTAGCTCCCTGTGGATGCTTTCAGAACTTGTTAGAGGCAGCATACACACAGTCCCTACTCAGTAAGTCCATTAATTCTCTCCTAATCGATCTAAACCATCTGTCTTTGAGGGAAACAACCATATAGTGCAGCCAGTTTCCCAAAAGTACTGGAATTTGTGTCTGCACAGCACAGTACATATGGAACAGCTGGATTCCATGCTGTATCATATCCAAAATGCAGATGTTGAATAGACAGGTGACAGGCATTCAACTTATAACAGCTACCAGATTTTGGAAAAATCTGTGCTAAATACAGAATCCTTAAAGTGCTCTAGGACCTTGAGTATGATTAATAGGTGATGCCATGTAAAAATCATGAAATGTTGATGTTGATGTTGATGTTGATGCGGAAGGGAAGGGAAGGGAAGGGAAGGGAAGGGAAGGGAAGGGAAGGGAAGGGAAGGGAAGGGAAGGGAAGGGAAGGGAAGGGAAGGGAAGGGAAGGGAAGGGAAGGGAAGGGAAGGGAAGGGAAGGGAAGGGAAGGGAAGGGAAGGGAAGGGAAGGGAAGGGAAGGGAAGGGAAGGGAAGGGAAGGGAAGGGAAGGGAAGGGAAGGGAAGGGAAGGGAAGGGAAGGGAAGGGAAGGGAAGGGAAGGGAAGGGAAGGGAAGGGAAGGGAAGGGAAGAGATTTTCCTAAATTTATGTCATAGACTGAGCTCTGTCCTTGTAATACTAGATTTCAGAAGAGATAAAATTCAAAGGTAGGGAAAACACATTCTTTATAATCATTTCTACCCCCTTCTGTGGGTATATAAATGTGTATTTTTCTGCACCTTCAGACATCTATATATTATTTTCAATTTTGATGCTACTGGCTGTGATAAGGGAAATATAGAATAGTGAATTTTTCAAGTGTAAAAGATGGAAAAGGATCCTCCAGCTGTGTACTTTTCATTTTATACTTTTTGGAACTACAAACACTGAGAAAATTACCACCTTTAGGACTTACACACTATGCACAGGAATATCAATAGGCTTTCCTAAATGCAGCAGATCACCCTGGAAGTTGGCAAGCTAGTCCAGAGTGGAAGGCACCAAAAAATCTAGCTTGTGAGCTCCTAGTGGGGTCAAGCAGGACTGGAAGCACCCCTCCATCAGAACCCCATGTGGCGTGGCAGCTCCAGTCCTGTGCAGGAATGGTGAAATGCCACTCTCTGTGACAAGGGTACCCAAACAAATCAGCTTTGGGACTCCTCTCACAGCTGGTGTCTGTGTCCTGGTTGAGGAAAAAATCTCAGCCATGCTGGTTTGGATTTGTTATAAATTATTTTTAAATCTCCTTTTAACAAACATCTCTTTTTCTTCCTCTCTCTACCACTCAGTCTTTGAGGCTTATAGAGAATTGAAGGGATATATATTTGAGAGATGCTACTTTGTCTTCTCAAAACAGCCACTGAAATCATGAGCTGATTAAACAGCTGAAAAGATACTCAGTGTCAAGGGCAATTCATTTGCATGGGCTGTACTAGCTAGATAACCATGGCAGTCCTGTTTTGCACTCTGCAACCAGAACAGTTTCCAAAATCATAACTATTCTGAAAACCAGCTGAAGAGTCAGGGATGGGCCTCGTTCTGAAAAGCAGGCTTTATTTAAACTTTCATCCTGCATTTAGCACCTGTTTCTGATCTACATCTTGTCTCTACACCGAAATGATAGTGCAGATAACCTACAGATAGAGATTCCAAATTAGCTCCTGTCATAGCACAGAAGATGGTTTATTTGAAATGAGTCAGCAAGCATTTGCAAGTCTGCAGTGCTCATCAAGCCCATATCTTTTATTCCTTAGACTTCCATGGGGTGTTTAGTCTGTGCCAAGAAGGAGGCATGTGACTGACTTGAATAATACTGAGAGATAACCAGCACACCTCTGGGTTAAAGACCTGCCTGGAGAACTTCTCATCAGAGCACTTAAAACTGTCTAAGCACAGAGTCACAGCACACAAGTGCAGCAACACTGCGAGGGGCTGTGCAGTGCCAGCAGGGATCCACAGACACCTTGCAGTTAGAGAGCAAAGGTTTCCCCAGAGGCGTCACTTATGTTGCTGGTGCTCCATACTTACCACTCCTGTCCTGCAAGGGGCTGCAGATCACATGGAAAACCCTCAATCAAGGCTCCCCTCTCCTTCTTTTCCCGCTGTCAGGCTGCACAGTAAATAAAGGTGCTAATGCTGCTATAAGGCTGGAGCTGCCTTTCCTTCCTTCCTGTCTCTGTGGAAGGGAACTCCCTGCTCTCTATGCTGCTGGGTACTCATAGTGGGGTGCATGCTCAAGTGCAGACATTGACTTGCCTCCAGACAGCTCAAGAAAGCTGAGACAATTTGTACCAGCATAGGATCTGACCCTGTACTTACAAATGATGCAATTCCAAGCACTCATGAAATATTAGTTCTGTGAGTTATGCCAAAAACAGCAAAGAAGCTGAATAACTGGTTGAAAATATATGTAAGCCAATTAGTCCCCAAAAGCTCCAGAATAATCCAAGTGTGCTTCTCCATTACAGTTAAATGAGAGCTGGAGCTCTTTATTATTTAAGGGGGGGAAAAAGGAGATTCATCTGTGCATCCTTGGATTGGATTTTCTCGATTGTCCAGAGTGGCAGCTATTAGCAGTGTTTGGATGCTGGTGAAGAAGAGGGGAACAGAGCTTCAGGCCCTTACTTTCCTGCCAATGGAAACATCTCTTCAAGATGTACTGGCACTACCTGTTCTGAACCATAACTCAAATGCAAGATCCACAGTAATTGTTAAAAATACAACTCCTGTCTCCAGCAGACATCCTTGAGCAAACACATATTGTTGGTCAGCGTGGTTGCTGCTCTTTGCCCAGGATTCAAGTTTTCCTGCACTGCTCGGGCAGATCAAATAAGGAAAACAAAATGTTAATTCACTTGTCAGTGGATAGGGACTTTTCCTGAATGTTTCCTGACTGATCCCCTGCCAGGTCGTCCTGATAGTTGGGGCCCTACTCTGCAGCAGGAAGTCTGGCAACCTCAAAGCCTGGGAATAAAATCAAGGCAGGTAAAGGCTTCCAGATGCTGAGATTCTTAGTAGCTCTGAAGCCAGACAGCTGGAAAACCTAGACAGATCAGGGAATCTTGTCAGATATGGTTAGGATTGTTTGACAAGGCATAGCACTTTGATATACTGAAACAAATTATGGATCTTTTCCTATGCAATAAGAAATTCCATTTTTCTGGATGCTGCTCTGATGTAAAATTGTTTGGGGCAGGGGCAGGATTTTCCGGACCACAGAGATTCTGGTCTTTGCCATCCTTTAGCGGGTAAGAACCCAAAGTCTGCTGTCTTAGACAAATTTCAGCTTCCTGAAAAATGTGCTAGGTGTTTAGCACTTGGTTCCTTCAGTCTGGAGAAGAGGAGACTGAGGGGATACCTCATTGTTGTCTTCAACATCCTCACAAGGGGAGGCAGAGGGGCAGGCACTGATCTCTTCACACGCATGACCAGTGACAAGACTCAAGGAAACAGCATGAAGCTGAATCAGGGAAGGTTTAGGTGGGATATCAGGAAAAGTTTTTTCCCCCAGAGGGTGGTTATGCATGGGAACAGGCTCCCCAGGGAAGTGGTCACAGCACCAAGCCTGACAGAGTTCAAGAAGCATTTGGACAATGCTCTCAGGCACAGGGTGTGACTTGAGGGGTCTCCTACGCATGGCCAGGATTTGGACTCAATGATCCTGATGGGTGCTTTCCAACTAAGCATATTCTATGATTTTGTGCTTCTATGATTCTATTAACAAGTCTTTGAGCACTAAAACACATTAATACTCTAGTTCTAGGGACCAAAATTATTTTTCTTCAATTTGGGTCCCCTTTACACCCCTTTGTGAGTAATCATTTGGCAGCTATTATAAAACCCTCAGGCATACTGATAAAAATAAACTGCATTCAGGTGCTAATGCCATAATTTTAGAAGTAGGAGTATCTGCTCATGAAGGATGGGAACATCTCCTCTTAAACCCAATGGGAAATATGCCTTTTAAAGTTTCAGACTAAATTCCTATACTTATGCTATTCTCAGTGCTATATTCTGCTGTTGGAATGAATCCATTTTTGCTCTCCTTGAAAACACATAGCCCCATGCTGACTTGCATATTGTTTAGACAAGCCTAATGCTCTACCCTTTGTCTGGTCTATTTAAAGAAAATCAATCAGCGTTCCTCTGATGAACTTCATAGGCACTGGTGTTAGACACTTGCTTAGACTTGCCTGCTCAATGGAACACATTCTTATTCCAAGCACCTTTTCTTTAAGTAATAATGAGACAACCAAGAGTTTACCAAAAAGGGGTCACAGGTGAACGACAATTATTGGGCAGGAGCAAAATCCTTCTTAGGCAGTCAGTGATTGCAGAGAGGAATTCCTTTCAAGGTTGAGCAATTGTCTTAAACACCTACACTTGCACACATACAGGAAAAGCTATGCACCAGAAAAAGAAAAGGAAACAAATGCCAACAAAAATCAAGGAAAAGAGGCGAAGAAAGGCAGGCAAAATAAACATCTGTCAAGACAATGAACAGCACTCTGAGATGCTTGGGAAACGATTGGGTTAAAAGCAATTCCTTAATTCACCATTTGAATCTGTGCTGAACTACATGTCTCCTAGCTTCCCCTCCCTAGCTTTTTGTCCATCTGTCCATCCTTTGACTGCAACTCCTGCGGGTGAGGAATCTACCTTCTTACCTGTCTGGAAACTGCCTAGATATAATTTAATCTCTAAAACCTGTCAAGTCTGGACAAAGTAAATTTATGCAGATAAGTGGAGGTCTCAGACCTTTTCGGATGAAGAAATTCTCTTCTTGTAAACTGGCTCATTGAGACCAACAGAGAAGTGGCTGCATGCCTCTCTCTAATTGTTGTTTAGGAGTGCTTACAGCATGGAATATGCTGTATATGATGCTATCTATGCATCTCCACATTACTGTACTTTAACACTATCTGGTAATTGCATGAATTGTAAAAGAAAAAACATTTCTGCTTTGAAGGCAGAAGGAATTAATTTTCCCTACATCTTTCCTTTCCTTCTGCTTGTTTTCAGTTGAGAAAACCCCAACAAAAACCAACCAAGCCTTCAAGAAAAAATTTCCTGTAGGCAAACTCACCCCCAATGATATCAAAAGGATGAATACTAGTTAATTGTGAAATAAGGTTTCTGCTTAGTAGTGCACTC
Source organism: Coloeus monedula (assembly GCF_965178545.1). Taxonomy (NCBI): domain Eukaryota; kingdom Metazoa; phylum Chordata; class Aves; order Passeriformes; family Corvidae; genus Coloeus; species Coloeus monedula. The sequence goes on from NC_138783.1 coordinate 92,078,731, forward strand.
TCCCTTTCTGGTGGTCTTTTAAAACCTTCTCATTATTCCAGCCACATTCATACCTGTCAGTTTTGTAAGGGAAAGAAATTGTTGACAGCATTCAAGCAGTGGTGCACTCTGAACACTCTCCTGGGCAGCAGGATGGTAGCAGAGCCAGTGCTCACTGCTTCCAGCACAGCTCAGCTGCAGCCACGGCTTGGGACTGATCTCTCCATAACGCTAAGGGTGAAGATAAATCTTCAGAGGTGGCGTTATACAGCTCTGTTAGTCTAATAGCTGGAGTCTGCTCCTCTCACAGACCCATGGCCACTGTATTCACTCACACTGTGTGACAGAGTTGATAACACATCAGTGAGAGGCTTGTCATCTCCAACATGGGTTCCTACACACTGCAAGTTACTGCAGTCATAACATGAGCTCAGCCATGAGTAAAAGAGGAGGCTACTGTCTCAAGTGTCTCTCTTCTAGTGGATCTTCATAGGCTTTGCCTCTGGGGAGGAAATGACAATAAAATTGTGATTTTGCTTTCAAGCTGAATATCAAGGAAACAAAATTAATATAAAGGGATCTGCTGTTTGGAAAAGGCAACAGCTATCTAATATGTTATTGGGCCACTAAGTGGCAGTTCATGAAAAGACAACAGAGTTTGTCATCATCAGCTGAGTCACCTCTTAAACACCAGGAAGCAATGAATGTAGTGATCATCTAAGTAGTTTTTGCACATTTTCTGTGGGATGATGCTGGATGAGGATCCATTTGATCCACATGAACTGAAAATGGAAAAGTCACAAAGTCTGAATTTTCTCTAAGAGCAGAAGTTGAACAGTTAGAGAAAGTCATCCTGACCAGGTGTTCCTGACATCTAACTGCTTAGACATTTTTACTTAGTCATGCCTGCATGTACGTGAAAGATGGGGAAAAAAAAAAAAAGGAAAGAAAAACTGCTCTGTGTTGACTGGATTAATTTCCTTTTCAGCATTCACAAGATGCACATACCCATGTCCCAAAATGGCAAAATAATTATGTCAGGCAATGGTGGACTTTTCTAAAATCAATCTATTGTTCTATTTATCCAACTACAGCAAAGGCCTTCATATCTTTTATTCAGTGCTCTGAGTGAAGCTTGCTCAGTGTTACCAAATCATTAGGAAGGAGGCTTTCACCATGCAGAATGGGCTGCCTGGCATGGATGCACGGGAACCAGTCTAGAATAGACTGGGTGATCTTCAGATGGGTCCAGTGTCTCAAACCCATAACATCTTAGCACAGAGAGCACAATCCTGGAGGAGACGTCACGGGCTGTTTTGGTCAGAAGTCAGTCCCAGCCCCTGTTTGAAGTCTTGTGCTGGTTTGGACAAATTTGGAGGAAAATATCCCCTGATAGAAGGCAGGTTACAACCATCCCTCCCCCATCAGGTTCAGGAAAAAAGAAATTTTCCTCGGAGAAAAGTGAAAGAGATAAAAAACCTATTTATTTAACAAACACACAGGAAAAGTATAATAATGCTAAATAAAAAAAACCTCGCTGTGGAGAGAAACCTGGGAAGATTTCAGAGTCCTTCTGTAGATGTGGTCTCTCTCCTCCTCCTCGGAGCTGGGTCGGTGTGGGCCCACTGCCGGGGCCTCGGTGGAAAATCCTCCCAGTGTGTTCTGATGTTGAAACAGTCCAGAAGAGAAGAAGGGAAAAACCGAAGTCCCAGGAAAGCAAAGTTCAACTCTCTGTCTCCCTCCGGAGAAGAGGAGCTGAAAGCTGGCTGGAAAGCAAGCAGGGCGCTTCCTCCGCTCTCTTGCTGCTGCAGCAGAACTCAGAGGAGTGTGTGTCTGTGTCCGTGAACATCTGCTCTCCCCCCTCTCAGGCTCAGTTTAAAGGCACAGAAAGGCACAAAATTAATTTCAGGGCATAGAGCAGAGATAGGGGATACAACATCATAAAGTCACCCCCCAGACAAGTCTGCATCCACTTACAAGGTAATGCAGCTTAACTCCTTGGAACTGTTCAAGACCAGGCTGGATGGGGCTTTAAGCAACCTGGTCTAGTGGGAGGTGTCCCTCCCTGCAGCAGGGAGGGTGGAACTAGATAGTCTTTAAGGTGCCTTTCAACACAACCATGATTCTGTGAATAAGACAAATACACAGCATGAGAAGGTTGTAGCGACAAGAATTGCTGAGAGAGGTCCAACTACCTGGAGTGAGACTGGGAGAAACAGGTTAAAGGCAGAAGTGTAGAAGAAATAGAAAGTAGAAAAAATGAAAGTGGGCACATGAAATGAAAACTGTGGGAGGAGTAAAAGATGAAAAAAGTGCATGCAAGGAAAAACGGCAAGAAATGTCAGTGAACAGGTCACCTCCATCCTGCCCTCAGCTACCAGTCATTACTGATCAATATTCTGTGCCTGACAGCAGCTGACAGCAAGGGCTTTAAGCAAAGGCAAAAGCCACCTGTAATGAGCTATTGCACTGTGATACTAAAGGGAAGTGTATTTTTTGCTTCAGGGAGCTATTTGACTACAAATGGCATTTTTTCCTTAAAAATTTGATTTTAACAAGTGTAACTGAATGATATTCATCTTGATCACCTGTCTGTGTCTAATCCTTTTTAACCTTCTGCAAAGTGTTTTTCCTGAGTGATACTTGTTATGGGGTTACAGAACTGAATAATGTAATCTGGTTTTAAAAGTTAGTTTTTAAATGTTTCCTTTTCCAATTGATTTTTTTTTCATTTTATCTCCAGCATCCAACACATACCTTCCCATTCATTTTAGATGACAGTTTAATATCACCTTACACATTTCCTCTTTAGACTAGTCATAACAGTAGCTAGCCAGAAAAAAAAAGTTTTCATAAGCAATATCTGTTAAAATATTCTTTTCTTTGAACAAAACTATTGAAAATATGGGGTTTTAGCTTTTTTTCTAAGATTGCATAGAAATCTTTCATGTCAGTAATCACTTCATTACTCCATCTGGACTATAGTTGTACCTTTTAGTGACAGGAATGACCAAAACTGCATAAGATGTAAAATGTGGAGACAGCACTGACTCACAGATTGTTTTCAAGCCCTGATACATGCAGTACCTTCTAATTATCCGGTTTTATATTGCCCTCATGGGGCCAATGTTTTCCTGGTATCTCAAGACATCCTTTTTGCTCTCTAGATGGCAAATTAAAAAAAAAAAACCACCCCAAAAAAATACTTGATGAAAAGTGTTACTACTTCCTTTCAATATGAGTTCATTTCTATTGCTGCTTACATTTGTTGCTATCCTGCCTATTATCTAACTCTGGTAGAACCTTGAAACTTTCACCTAAAACTTCCACTTTGGTCATTAATGGCATTGATAACACTGTCACACAAGGGTTAATTACAATCAAGGAAAGAAGATAACAGCTGGTTTAGCAGAGTGACTATAACATTGTTTATTTTAATTAAAAAGGGAGCAGCAAGACTATATCTTTTGCAAAAGAAGGGAGATGTATTCTGAAGAAAAAGATTAATCTGGTGCAATCTGAAAGTAGGATTAGCCAGGAAAGCAAATTTGTCCTGTCAGGCAGTACTTTTCTCGGCAGTGGATGCAGTCTGAGACAGAGATGAAGAGAAATGCAGAGACAAAATCTCTAAGCAGGTAGACCTAGGAATGTCTACAGTGAATCAGGCAGCAGAAAGGTGAGAAAAAAACCTTGGTTTAAATTAAATCCAGTAAGCATGTTCTTTTCTTTCATTTCTTGACCTATGTCTTTTATAAATATTGGCACCCATGTTGTCAATTTTGCTTAAATAAATCCACCCTTTCCACAACCTTCCCCACCATTCTCCCTTAACTTGTCTTAAATTAAGAGCAATTTTGGCTGACAGCAAAGCATTCCTTCCCTGGGGATTTGCAGGAATTCACAGACCAGGGCAGTGGGACACCTTAACCAGATACCTCACCCTCTGTGTCCCCAGCATGTTTCTCAGCCTTCCCAGTGGGTCAAGGACCCCCCAGACTGTATGCCAGTACATGGCCTGTTCTCATGGGGTCAGGAGAGACACTAACAGGGGCAGGCTGAGAGGCCTTTCTAGCATGCATAAAGATGTTAAAGAATATGCCAGAACCAAGTCAGGCCTGTGTAAAACCTCTGTAACCCTCAAGCAGAACATACAGTGTCACTGGCAGTTCCTTAAATTCACATTTAAACTCCTGAAAGGAAATACTTCAATGACAGAGCATCCAAACTCAGAACAGATCTGTTTCTTATTGGGAAATTATCCAGGATCTGATCCCAGAAATGCACAAGGGCCATTTTAGCATTTCATCTTACCAAAGGCACCCACAAATATTTCATGGAAGCACACAGAGCTGTAAGGAAATAGCTTTTTTTAGACAAAAAACTATAAGTAGTTTATTAGGCAGAGTCTTAGACACACTTTTGTTTCGTGTCTGTGGAAAGGACTGTGCCCAAAATGTATTTGTGTTGCCCAGCCTGGTTCATTGATCTAATCAAAGTTATTACCTCTCCCTATAGCCCTGCACTCACACATATCCTGAGACCATTACAGCTATTCAAACACAGTAATTCTTACCGGCCTAGAGACAGACAGGGCAGGAATTTATATGTTTGGACTTGAGCTGAGAATAACTCAATTTTTAGGAAGAAATGCGTGTTTTGGTTTTATTCCCATTTGAACAAAAACCTTTTCTGTTTAAAGATTAAAAAAATCTGGGAAAGGAAAGTACTGTACTCCACATAGCTTTGGGAACAGCACCTCACTTGGCTGGCCTCCTCTGAGTCCTTCCCAGGCCATGGACACTGGCATCTAGGGCTGCTCCATGTCCAGGCACTGCCCTCCTCTCTGACACACTTCTGGCCAAGTCCAGCCAGGGGGTGGGTAAATCGCTATCAAAATTGGACAGACTTCCACTTGTAGGTTTCAGCAGTCTTCCATTTTATTTGAAAAGAAAATATTTCATTTTTTGTTGTGTCTGACCAGGTTGTATCATACAGGCTGGATAAAGATAAATCTTTGCAATATGTCAGTTTGAATAATGCTCTGAAGCCAAACATCTGGAAATACATATTTTATCAGTGTAGCCTGTTTCAGACAAGTTAATGTTGATACTTTAACTGTTCCTACCCGTATTTCCAAGACCTGGATCATGTTATGGGAATTGCAGTGCTCATGGCAAAATGACTGATATGAAACTGCAGGAATTTTAAGCCCTTGGGGACAATGGTATGCTTTAGTAATCTGATGCAGAACTGAACTTCATGCTGATTAAGCAGAGTGGCCATCTTAAATTGATTTCCAGAAAACATTTAGCTTCTAAAATGCTTTTTGTTACAAGAACTTTGTGGAGGGAGCACAGACTCTGCTTCTGGCATGAATTAATAAAGAATTGGTTGGTGTGTTAACAAAGGCAACCCCGTCCTCTTTGTCCCTCCCTTTGGGCATCCCTAATACAAATGCATCAACTGCCCTTTCTGACAACATAAAGAGGTTCTAACTTGAGATTATTTTGCTTTTCAGTGTTACCCTCCCTTCTCTCCTGTTTTTCAGGGAAGACTAATTATCACTGATATTATAGCTTGACACACAAAAGGATGTTTTTACTATTTCTGTTCAAGTGAGGGAATTGGATATTCCACTGGGGAGGTGGGGAACCAGACCCCTCTCTTGATGACAGTCTATTCAGGAATCCTGAACAAGGCTCCAACACCACCCTACCTGCAAATATGTCCTGCAGTTCAGTGAACACAGACCTGAGTGAGAATTTCAGTAAGTCCTACAGGTAGCGAGTTAAATGACCCAAGCAAAACCTACCAGCCTTGAAGACAGGAAGATACACTTTCCCCTGTAATGAACATACCACTAATATCTCCACTAACCAGAACATGATTTTCTACTAGCAATCCGATGGCCCTCTCCAGGAGAACATTTTATGACTCTGTATTTTAAATCAGTGGGAAAGCCCAAGTCTTGGCACAAATATAAACAGTGACTATAAATTAGACACAAGCAGGGTGTAACTTTTCAAGATCCCAGGCTCTGTCTAAATTTACAGGCTGTTTGCTGAGGCTTTCTGACTAATGGTAGCATAACATATTTTAGTCAACTTGCAAAGTGAGAACTCACTGATTGAGAAGTTCTTAACTGCCTGCTCTGATTAACAGTGGGTAAATTACTATTAATGCTGGTAATAAATGCCATTAGCAGTAATTCACTGAAAAGCCCTCTATACGTTCCAATCATGTCAAAGTTTAGCTAAAAACAATTATTGACTAGTCTTGGTAAGTTCCAAGGTTTGTTTGCTTCCCAAGGGCAGCTTGAAGATGTTGCAGAATGCAGTGGGCTGTGCACACTCGTGCCTTGAGAAGGACTGGAATGGCTTTCTTATCAGCTATTACTCTTTCCTTCAGCTGGAATGACACCTGCAACATATTTATGTTTGAAAGCAAGCAATGCTCCTCTGCTGCCTCCAGTGAGGTGAGTTGCTGCAGGACCCGGAGACCCAGCACCACAGCAAACTTCTGTGCTGTGCTGTGAATTTCGACCTTCAGGGAAAAACCAGCATGGAGTCTGGTGTTTTGGATCTCCAAAGGGGTTACCTTCTCTTCTCCTGCTCCCTGCCTGCCCTTCCTCCTCCCCACCTCCTGCCACGGAGCATCTTCTTTGCATTTGCACAAGAGTAACAATATACAATCCTGTCACTCTCTACCAACTGAGCACAGCAAACTCTGGCAGCGAATAGATCCATCGTGTGGTTCCTGCCTAGTATGTCCTTATGTGAAGCACGAAGGCAACAGGATTATGTATTATTGTAATGAGGAGAGTCATAAGTTATGGTGAGGGAGCATGCAGTAAAGTTGCCTCTTTATAATATTTATAAATATTATATTTAACAATCTATAGTGACATAAGCTATTACAGAGGTCACTAGACAGCTTCTTTACTGGGACCTCAAGTATTTGTTTCAAATAATTCTATCATATTCTCTCACAGCAACATGACAAAAAGCTTTTGCCTTTTCATATGCATACAAATTTGTGATGAATTTCATAATACTGTGTTGCCTCAGCTCAGCATGTCTGGTACTGAACTTGAATTACAAAATGTGAGTCTCGCTCCTTTCTTAGTCTTGGGCATTTCTAGCACATATTTTGCCATGTGATTTGATATGGTTCTGGTTTTTTGTGTTTTGAGATGCATGTGGACCAAATACACCGTACTTGACTCATTGAGTTATCCAGAGTCACTGAGAAGGGAACATGGCAATATGCACACAAAGGTTATGTGACCTTTTCCTCGGGGAACAAAACTGGGCCCAACACAAAGATTTGGTCAAATGCATTTTCCCCAAGACAGATGAGGTGATTGTTTGCTTAATCCACCTAACGAGCCACTGGTTGTTGATAGCCACACACAGACAGACAGTTCTGCTGCCATGGCTCTAGTGAAGTAGCACATGAAACATTAGGCATTTGTGCAAGTCATTTCTGGAACGGGCAGAATACTGCTCTTTCAGAATATTCAGATATTGAATAGCAATGAACTGTCAGCTAATGCTTCAGGATAACAGTAACAAGAAGACTGCCTGGGCAAGGAAGAATTGTTTCACAGACATGAGATGGAAGGATACTGTCAGCACTCTGCATAAATGGTGAAACAAGAGAAGGGGGAATACTTCAAGAAGCACATGCAACACTGGAAAAATAACACAGTAGTTATTTTAGCCTATTAGATGTGCCTTCCAACAAGAGTAAATTGGCTTTTTATTCCCATGCTGGTAGCAATGTATTCATCCATGCTTATTGTATTTCCTGTTATCATTAGAGGAGAACCAGTGTGCATGCAAGTCATTACAAAAAAAATCTTCAGGCTCCTAAAATATGCTTATCTTGCAAGAAGCTGCTGTTAAATAGCTTAATTTAAGTATGCTATACATGAGATAAATACAATACATTCTTAATTTTTTAGTTTACCATGTGATACATTTTTAATAAGACATTTACATTAAATTTTACTCTTTCTGCTATCTGGAGTAAGTGTTCAGATATGAGACATCTGATCTGCTCCTCAGACCTTAGCGACAAAAAGAGACTTAGACAGGGGGTTTTTTTAAAGGTCTTGAAATGTTATTTTTAAACCATAGCTGATGCTCCAGCTTTCTCATCTCCCAAAATCTCATTTTTTAGAGAAACATCCATCTCTCTCATATTTACACATCCCTTTCCCTGTCTCGTTTATCAGCCCTCAAACCTTTAATGAACTTTCTTCCTCCACAGGCCAGCCTCATAGCAGGCCTGCCCCACACTGCTTCACATCTTTCCTGCCACAAAGGCTTTTCATGTGAGTAGCCAAATCTCTTTGTGCCTGTTCCCAAGCAATTTGGAAAGCACATTTGGATTCACTGGGGTTCAGTCATGGTGTGAGATGATTTCATGGAAAAAGAGCTGCACTTTCATGGTGTGTAAGTCTGTCTCAGTATTTACACTTTAGTTACTATTAGTATTTCAGTGTTATTATTGTATTTCAATGCTCAGGTGTAGCTAAGAAATGGCAGCAAACCTCCAGCTCAACTTGCTCATTTTTTGGTTGTAAAAGATGCAGAGTGGTTGTGAGTGTTTGCTGGTTTGGTTTTGGGCGTTTTTGATGCTGTTTAAAATATCTTTTTGTTTACTGTAAAGCTATGGTGAAGCATAAAAGAAATAATAGCTAAGAAATTACAGTTCTGCAGAGAAACAAGCTCTTACAACAAAGGTTTTACTGGAATAAGACTTTCCCATAAGGGTTGCTTCTAGGTCTCTGACATCCTCTATGCAAATGTGAAGTGAAATTTTCATACAGTGTCAGTGCAGACGTCACAGAACTACATGACCAAACCAGGATCTCATGGCCTGATCTGTGTTTTGGAGTGGGAGGTCATTACGTAGACACTCAGAGAGAGGTTAGAGAAGGCTGGAGCCTTGCCTGTTTCTGCTATAGAGAGAGAGCTGTAAGCCCAAGAGCAACACTGTTTTGGGTTGCTTCAGTTGTCATTTACATGTATCCTCTGTTTTACAGGCAGTCTCTCTTCTGCAGGACATTAAATAAGAGTTTGTGCTCAGAGCAGTAAGTGGATCTAGTTTGGGTTCCTTAGATACACAGGTTACAAAAACATGTCATGGCTGTAAGGTGGACTTCTGGGGCATTTCTAAAAATTAGGACCAGGTCTACTTTCAATAGGTACTATGCTGGAACTTAATTAAAAGGTTTTCTGTGGTGTTTCTTGATCCCTCTGTGGTATTTCTTGATTCCTCTGTAAATACAATTTAACGGAAGAAAAAGGGAGAACAGCTGAATGGAATGCATAAAGTTTACAGTTCTTGCTTACATCCAATGCAATTTAGGAGCATGCTAACATGATTATTAGAATAAGTTCCTATATTGGGTCAGTAAAATTTTCAAATGCTTCATTTAAGTTTTTAATTTTTCTGCAATTTTTCTCCAGGAAGAAAAATGGAAGAGGAAAATGACATTTACATAACATGACTTTTGGACATAAGCAAATTAAATAATCAACATCTTCAATTTTAAGGTCTTCTCAGTAGTTATAATCAATGAGATTTGAAGGACGAGACTTGAGTTGTCTTTGTTTGAAATTCAAGGAAAAATAGATTTTTTTTACTTATGCATTCCTATGCTTCTCTGTTCTGCTAATGTATGAGAACAAAGTTAATTGCATAGGCTTGGAAAAGGACTGCTTGGATCTAAAGTACTAGCTGAATTAAGTTAAAATTAGGGCTTTCACTCTTCATTGCCCTGAGTATTGCATGTTTAGTTACTCTTAAACCAAGTGGGTGTAAAATGTCACTGCTGTCATTGTGTATTCTGATTAGGTACATAAAATATAAATTAATTAGAGGTAGTTGCAATGATCAAAGGATGCTTTATGCTCAGGTCCTATTAACATATATATGTATGTTTATTTGATGTATATTACCTAAAATATTACCATGCCCTCTTGTGTAAAATACTTTCAAGAAATGGACTGACCTGAGGAGGTAACAAGAACTCAGGTATAGGCATTTCCAAAATCAAGATAAAATTGTTGTAAGTAAGGCAATGTCCTGCAAAGCCTCACATCTTCTCTCAAAAATATCTACTTTGAAAAGAGATTCTTTCTAGGCTGTTTGCCTAAAAAGCAAAGCTAAGAAAGAAATTAGCAGAAGTAAAGTAATCCTTTAACATGCTTCTCTTGCTGTGCCTAAGAACATAGGTGACAATCTCACCCCTCAGACAGCGTCCATAGTAATGTAAATACAAAACCTACCCCATAAAGAGAGCTGAGGCATGAATATGTGAATGCTCCTACTTATCTCTCATGTACAGCCACCATGGTCTTTTATTTCATGCTCAGCTAATACAAATCTGCATATCAAAGAAAGTAATAAAACTTCATAAACCACAGAAGTTGCTTTATTTAAAATTAACAGTTGCCTTTTTATAGTTTCAGCTAAATCTATTAAAAATACATAGAATGACCTCTTACAAAGAGAGCACTTACTTGAAAAAGTAACTTACCATGACAATGCATGGTTGTGCACACTTTGGAGAAGTGTCACTTTTTCAGGCAGAAAGCATTTATCATATCAAAACAGCTATTATCAAATAATCTGCTATGGACCTCTTAACATGGAAAAGGAGGGACAAAACTTCCCACTTGCTTTTTAACAGCAGCTGATTTGCAAGGTTTGGATAGAGTGTGGCTTCCCAGCCTCTAGTGTGAATATTCTTTTCTTTTGCAAAAGCCTGCCTAGGCCAATTACAACCTTGGGCAATCTCGTCAGCAAAAATGACTTTCAGATGAAAAATGTACATATTTGCACCATGTCGATCTTTTTTTTCAAAAATCTAAGCCTTTAACCTGTTCATGTAATATCTTAGGAGGCAGACTGATACAGAGAGAAATAAATTAGCAACTCCACCTGGCACTGAAGTCCAGCTCTCACGCTCCTTGATTCCTCGCCCTGTTTTTCATGAGCTCAGTGTAGTAATCTGCAAGCTTCCTAAGTGGGAGAGAAATACCACTAAATTAAATTTCCCCGTTCATTTTCCCTACTTATTGTTTCTGTATCTCCTTTACAAATGTAGAATTCACTGCACAGGAAACACTTCATACCAACATGTCGGTGGTGATTTCTGAGCTGTCTGGGACTTTCCTATGAGTTTCTGTATTTGCCTGGGGGACCTTGTTCTGTTGCCTCCCACAAAAAAGCAGTCTCAGTGAAAGTGGGTGACTGTCCCTGATCACATGGCTTCAGAGGTTTTGCAATTTTCTCACTGAAGAAAGGGGCATAACTCTTTCAAAGGCCATGTGGGATAGACTTGCTTGCTTCTCTGAGTTTTGTTTTGGAGAACTAAGAATAAGCCACATAAGCATTAAACAGTACTTGATTAACTCTCCAGCACATTTTCCACTCTGTTTCTGTATGTACACTGCACTCTGTGGATGGTAGTTATTGGGGACTGTGCTCCTCCCTGAACGAGGAAGAAGTGAGGAATGAGCAGCAGTGGCTGCTCAGGGAGGTTTTAAACACTCATCTAGAAGCTGCTGATAGCCAGCTCCTTGCTTAGGTGACTCATCAGGAAAGGAGGACTTCTTCCAGGACAACAGTAAATGGGGAATATCAGTAACACGTTCAGGGCCATCCTAAGGGTGATCCACCCTTAGGACTGAGGTGTTGGGCCACCCTTATTCCAAAGCAGTGGTCAGAAGTACCACTTCGGCTGCAACAGGATTTCTGGGTGGGGTGTCACAGCTGACAGGTGTGGGACACAAAGGAATGAACAGCATATGTGCAGTAAGACCAGACACAGTCCATCTTTGTGCACTCTGCCAAGGGCCTCCCTGTGACACCCCTGCCAATGCCTGAAGCAGACCTGCATGCCCTGAAATGTCATGCTGTCCAATCAAATGTGGATATACAAGCATTTTTGTGCTAAAGGAAGAAAACAATGGGAACATAACTTACTCCTCCTTAATTCCTATTTCAGTCCATGCATATGTGTATAGCAGTAAGTAGATAAAATCTGAGAAGCCTTGCCTGTAATGTCCTACCCATTTTTGTCATATCCTCCAGAGCTGGATGACTAAACTGGACTCCTGAATATGCATGGATGGCTGTTGGATATTTGGTAAAGTCTGGAGTTTCGTGGATTTCTAGTTGGCCGTGCAAATGTTCTTAAGTTTCAGTTTGCTACACTGTGGTAGAGGAGGTGTTAAATTTCCCATATGACCAGTGAAAGAATCCATGTCATTGAGTCTGCTGTGCTCTCTGCAAAGACTTTAATACCTTGTACTGTCAATATACTGACAACAATAAAGCCTATTTGCATTCATTAATTGAAAGACTGAGGCCAAAAATCAGCACATACCAGACCAGTTGTGATGTGGTCAGGATCAGGTTAGTCTACAATCTGACTACCCTTTGCTGCTTTGGTTCCCCCTGCTTAATGCTAAGCCACCCAAGGCAGTGAAGCCTTCACACATGTTCGTCAATTGTTTTTTCAAATATCCCAGTTCATCCAGGAGAACAAGTTTATCTAAGACACAGCAGAAGGCTGAGGTGATTGCTATACCAGAAATGCGTTTGTGCAGTTAGCTATCAGTCAACATTCCTTCTGAGATCTTTTACAAATTCCTAGGGCAACCAGTCTCTGGGAAGTGCAGTGTCTGGGCCAAACCTGGGCTCCAGGTGCTCATTCAAGACACTGCACTTCCCAGAGTCTCTGCAGGCTTGGCTGCTTCCTCACCTCTGCTATCTCATATGCACCCCTCTGCTGAGGCACAGGGAAAGCTCACAGACTGTCCCTCAGTGCTTCTCTCTGCTGCATCAGCAAAACACCCTGTGCGGTGTTGTCCATCCAGAAACTACTTCAGCTTTTGTTTGCTTGGAAAAACTACCTCTTCACAATATTTTATTAGAGATTAGTTTAGTTACATTATGAACTGCACTAGATTTCTTTTCAAATCTGTAGCAAGCTGGAAATTCAAGATTTCTGGTGCAGAAAACATCATGACATTAGCTTCTTTAGCCACTAGATCAATTTTCCATTTAATATGGAATAACTTATGTCACTTGATGGTCTTTAGGGATCTTTTCATAACAAACCACTTGACAAGTGAGGCAAGTAAGCTTTGCAAGATTTATAATTGATCACTGGTGCTATTGTAGACATGATGGAAATACCATATATAACATAAATACTTTTTAGCAAAAAAATATTATTGCTTCATAATCAGGTGTAGGTGTTAGTCTCTGATTCGGCATTGCCTTGGCATAATGAGCCTGTGGTTCTGCATCTACAGAATATAAAAATAATGATGTTTTTCTAAGGGTTCCAGACATCTTGCCTGTATATGAAATGTAAACATTGTGTTCAATCTTTAGCCCTTGAAATTGGGTGTGAAGGAGGGATTCTGTTTGGGCCTAAATACAGGCAAATCTTTATTTGTGGGCTATATTCCTATGGAAGTGCAGCTGTTCAAATGCTCTTAGTGCCCAACAAAGACAGCATTGTTCTGTGGAAACACGCTTGCTGGAGTTGGTGGGGCTCCGGCCAGCTGTAGGTGGGACGACTGCAACAGCAAGAGGCTGTCACTCAGCAGTCCAGTGAGCGATGCCTGGTGGCTTCTCACAGCGACAACAGAGGATGTCTGGTCAGGGGTATAAACAGCAGGGCAAGAAACACCTTGCTCAGACACAGCCTGTGGTGTGGAGAGGCACTTGCACTCACACAGTTGGCAAAGGAAGGCTGGCAATGATTCCAGCTGAGGTATGTGACTGGTGTGGCCTCTGAGCCTTCAGCAGCATCACTTTAGTAGTCATGCTATTATACTAATTGTTGGTTCAAGGCAATGAACCACATTTTTGAGCAACTAGACTTAGGTGCCCCTAAAAGAGTACTGATATTCACACTTAGACCCTCATTCAGACATCATTTTCTCAGATGCGTCTGACGTGCTCTTCACCTGGTCCAAAAATGGCAAAATTTCAGGACAATACTGGAGGGGTTTGCAGCCACTGGGAGCTGGCAGCAGGGGGTTTTACCCCTCGCATGCCGACACAAAGAAGCCCAGAGGTCAACGCTGAAACCCCTCTGGAAGGCAGCCCTCAGTGCCCAACACACAATGAAAAAGGGGTAGAGCTCCTCACCCCAAAAGGGGCTGTATCTTCCTGTCACTGTTCAGCAGGCACGCAGGCAAAAGCGAAGAAGTAAAGAGAGGGGACGCTCCATACATGTTCCACACAGGTTTATTCCAGTTACAGGACAGGGACGAAGAGGCCAATTGGTTGGAGGGTCCAGGGATCTTATACTGGGTACAGAATAGGTGGGGAAAGGGATCTCAGTTAATGGGATAGAGACAAGCAGGTGGGATTGACAGGAAGGGAACCAATGAGACCAACACATAAGAGGGACTCAGGGAAGGATCCAATGGGGCGTCGAGGAACTAGGAACTTTCTAGCACTAATACATATTAAAGAAGGAAAAATGAATATACATAACTTCATGCATAAAACAGGAAGACAAAATATTAACCAATCAGGGGAAAACATGCAAAAGACAAAACAAGGGAATCACGGGTTCTCACCATGACTGTTACATGGTAAACTTGGGTTGCTGACCACCACAGCTGCTCGTCTGAGTTCTCCTCATGACAAAGAGTAGCTGCAGCTACCTGCATCACAACACAATACATTGATTTAGCAAGAAGAAAAGTCAGTGGCATGGCATGGAGTGCAAGGTACAGTCCAGCTTGGTCTGTTTGTATTCATACACGAATTTCACAAAACTAGCCACAGGAAAGAAACCTTGTCGAATTCTTATCTAGCTGGCAAATCCTGGTCCCTGAGAAGCTGTTCAGATTGGAGAATTTCCTGCATATGCAGATACAGACAGCAGGACAGACAGAAAATGTCATCTGTTGCATGTCATTTCACCATAAAACTTGTAATCATGCACCATTTTCTGAATGATTAAATTTTCACTAAAATACCAAGAAACTATGCAACAATGTTATCTAGTGGCACTGCTATAGCAGTTAGAAATTTCACCAGAGAGCTATAAATCCTCCCACTTTGAGGCATAGAGCTAATACTAATGAAGGGGAATTAATAGGTTATCACAAAATGCTAAGAAGAATTTCTTGCCCATTTATTGGAAATATTCACCATTTTCTGAGAAATAACATCTGTCTAGATGGATCACTAATAGAATCTATGGTGATAACAGTCATGTACCTGCACCAAAAAAAAAAAGAAAAGAAAAGAAAAAAAAGCTGTGTTTGGGGATAAGATTTGATTTCCAAAAAAGTCTTCCTTTGTATAGTTATTGAGTCTGCACCAGGAGAACATCAAGATTAACAGCATTTCCCTGGAGCTTGGCTAAGGCTATATACAACACTAGTCTGTAAGAATGATAGTTGGGAGGTTTTGTTTCTTTGATTGATTATTTCTTTGTTTTCCAGAGACAGGTGGAATAAAGCACACTGTCCCTCTGTCTTTCTTCCAGGAGTGGTTAGACTTCACATGGAGCTTTGAATCTGCCACGGTCCTTGAAGGAATTAATTTATTCTTTGTGTTCAGTTGGCTCATCCTCTCACCTTGAAGTCCTGAGTGCCCTGTTTGCGGCCCAACCTGCCATCATATCGGCAGCATGAGAAAAAATGTGTATTAGAAGAGGAGTAGAGGAAAGAGAATAAAATTCACTTGATCCACTCTCTAAAATGATGATGCTTAAAGAGCAGTAACTTATGCAAGGGATTACATGAACATGGTGCCCTCTTCAGTACTTCATATGCAAGTTCCTCTTGGGATTGACTTGCTGCAGCCAAGGGCAGAATGGGTATTTTGCCTTTTGGCTGCTGCTGTCTCAGTATCATATCCAGAGGTTAAGCCACATAACTCAACTCCCTCCTCCACAATTTTATTTCTCTCTTTTCCATCATCCTTTCATTACAGAAAATTAAAAGAGTACACTGTAAGGTCAGTCCTCTCTGTTGACATTTGTTGCAACACCTATGGGTATGGAAATACAGAATAAAGTCTGGGTTTTTTTGTTTTCTGTATCTCCTATTAGTTTCAGTCAAGATCAGCCAAAACACCTTTAATAATGTCAAGGCACAAAGCTGAAATTACAAGCTGATGTTTTAAGTATGGCTTATTTTACTAGTTTGGACTGCCTGTGGTTTTGCAAATTTCCTTACATCTTTTGGTTGATATATCCACAGATCAACCAACTGCTCTTAAACTGTCCTCTGCTAGGAATGCAATTCACTAGAAACAATGTGATCAACCCTATGAAACTCACAACCTATATCTCTTTGTTTTCAGCTGAAATTACATTTAGTGGCTTCATATCTGTGAGCTTGGAACAATATGATATAGCTATTATAAAATAAAATGAAAGACATGGGAAATAAGTTTACTCTCACACACACAAATTGATAGGACTGGAGTTTCAACAGGGTTATGAATAGAAGTTTCTCCCTGTATTTCTTTAGTTTCATCACAGCAGTTGCTTTATTTAGCACTAAGACCACCTCTGTTCACCTGGTTCACATCCTGAATTTATTTCATTTGGAGACAAATCAGCCTCTCTTTAGTATTTTTGTTCTATTCCCAAGTGACGTCTTGCCCCTACTGCAGTAAGTGGGACTTTTGCTGTTATTTCTAGAAGTTTCAATTTTCATTCCCTATGTATACCAAAGCTGTCCTGGTGAGTTGATGTCAGCAGGGAAACAATTTCCTTGAGAAAGGCCCCTCTGTGGAGCTTCAGTAAAGGTCCATGCGTAGTAACAAGAGCTGATGCATGCTTAGTCAAGATGGAGAAACAAGGGATTTCTGAATGCTCCCTGGTGGCTGTGTGTGCTGAGACCAGCCAGGGCACATGCTATGCCCATGAGCTCCTTCAGCCAGTGCCAGCCAGCTGAGCAACCAAAGGGAGCCCCTTCCTCGCTCCCTGCTCACTGCCCTCGCCCTCTCTCACCCTTCAGCAAGAACAAGGACAAGGCACCGGAGTAAGGACCTGCTCTGAGTTTGGTGAATTTTAATCCAGAGCTGGCTGTCTGCTTAGATGTGCTTTTTAGCCACCACAACCACACTGGCTGGGGAAATGTCTCGGTTTTGGAGACAAAACTTCAGGAGGAAACACTCAGGAGTGAGTGTCTCCTCCGAAGGGAAAAGGGCCTCCCCTTTTCCTCCACAATAAGACAAGTGGGTCACAGCAACTGAAAAAAAACCAAAAAACAAAAACCTCAAAATACATCAAATTCCCGGAGAGGGAACAGACACCCGGGCTCGGACCAGCCGGGGCCACCCCGCAGGCTGCCCGGACCGGCGAGGAGGGAAGGGAGTCAATGAGGCAAGGGAAGGGCAAAAAGAACAAGAAAAAAACCCCAACAGAACCTTTCCCCAGCTAGCTGGAACACAAAGGGAACCAGAAAGCAGCACAGCGCTCCCGGCGCACTCGCTCCCGAGCCCCGCCGGGCCCCGCTGAACTGCCCCGCACTCGGGCCCGTGGCTCCGGGCCGGGGCCGTCTTAGAGGCACAGCGTCCTTGGGCAGTGAGCGGACGGCTGAGGAATAAAGCGGCTTCATAACATCATGGCTGGGGACACAAGTGAGGAGAAAGAAGTGGACCTGGGAGACTGTGGAGCAAGATGAATGTGTGTGGAAGGGAGTATTGCTCCTTTCTGAAATACATCCCTCATGCCACCTGAAAACATGCAATGATAGTGGGAAGAACTCATTGCTGCTTCATGCCGTATCTAAAATGTCACACCCAAATGAGACAAACTAATTCCCAACCTTTAATATTTTACATCAGTGAGTGTTTTACTTATGAAGGAAATGTAGAATTTAAAAACTAAAAAAATCTTGCTAACACATGTTCATGCAAGCCAACAACCATTAGTTTGCATTAACCTTGAGGTTTTGTTCCTCAGACTTTCTAGATAGTGTAAGTCAATTATCAGGTGAAGATTTAGGCATTTGTCATTCAGGGTTGTAACATGAGGAACATGGGACCACAGTGTAGCTGCATTGCTGTTACCCCAGCTCTGCAATCAGACACCAGTGTGGTACTGTGCAAGACCTTACCCAAAGGGAACTGATTGCAGATTTAAGACCTAAATTTACCCAGTAGAATTGGTAGCAGAGGTGAGGTCCTGATGAAAAGATTTTTTTTTTTTTATGAAAAACCCCTGTTTCTCTGAATTTTCTGATTAAAGAATGGTTTGGCTTTTGGTTGATTATACAATTTATCACAAAAATAATTTTACTTTCATAAAAATTCAAGGTTGTACTCATGATGTACATGGTATACTAGGTATTTTTTGCTTTTTTAATCGCTTTTTTTGCCTTTTTTTTTTTCCCCCTTTTTGGTTTTTTTTTGTTTTTGTTACCAGTTGATTCTTTTATGCTTTCAAGGGCTTTTATATTCACAAATAGAATCCCTAAAGCTCTGGAGAGTTCTAGCTTGTCACCCTCAGGTGAGCAGGGAAATGTGCATTAGACTCATGGAGAGACTGATGTTCTCTCACCAGCTCTTGCGTGCACTAGGTCTCATATGGGTGTCTCCTATCTATCCTATCTCCTAGATAGGACATCTCCTATCTAAAATATGTCTCTGACAAGGAGAGGGGCACATCCAGGACCTGGAGCAAATGTGCCGGGGATCAGAAGTCATTGTGTTGTGTGCTTAAAGAGTAGAGTGAGTAGCTTAAAGTGAGATGGGGGCAGGGTAGTCTCCTCTCCAGTGGATAAGGATGAAGTTTCAGACTGCCCTGTCACATCCTACATATGTTGGGTATAATAAGGCATATAATATTTTATTTGATACGTGGACAATATTGTTGATTATCATTGGCTTTCCAGATTTAATTCCATGTCCCCTTCCATTCTTCACCTTTAATAATGTTTTCTTTGTTTTATAGATGTGGTGCTGTTACAGACTAAACTTGGTGTTTGCTAGGAGGAAGTATTACATGACAAAAGTATTTAATTTCCCAGGGAACTGGTTGAAAAATCAATCCAATACTCTTTGTTATTTATACAAGAAAGAATCCCTAGAAATTAAATAGGCCTTTTTCTTGCTAGTAGTACCTGAAAAAAAGTTACAAAAGGGTTCTTCTTCTCATTCATTTCCCAATGGAAAATTATTGCTTTTTCTAGCATCATTATCATCATGCAATCTGAATAATTATAGCAATATACTTCAGCAAACTACAAATACTGAAAGGAATGAAATGTAAAAAACTAGAGTGTTTTTTCCTTTGCATAATGTGAAAGAAAGTCTCATGAACCACATCTATTTAGTTTTCCAAATCAGCTTCTATTATTATACTAAAAACACTGGAGAAGTTACTTCCCAAATAATTTTCTCAGCCAATATCTAATGGGAAAATAAACCCTTATTCACCCAAGTGTCATAAAATGAGCCAATCATAAAATGACAAGTCTGCATCAAGTTCGTTATCTGATCCACCGACTTTTTCACAAGAATCAGCTTACTTCTAATCTGGTGATGCATATCAGCTGCCAAGAGTAGCATACAGTAGTATTAAACTACTTTTACCAAAAAAAACCCCCATTTTGTATAACATTAGTGAGATTCCACTTGTGTGCTCCTGACAAATGGCTCCCCTGCAGTTGTCTAAGCATTGAGTTTCCAGATAAGACCCATTTATTTCTTCATTTATTGATATGCAATGCAAGTTATAGAGTAGGTATCATATCAGTGAATCTAAAGCAGCAATTTGCACTGCTCTTAGAGACATAATGTCTGGAGAGTCTAAAACTAAACTAACTCCAGGAGATGTTTATGAGTATTGTGAATGAGGGATAAAAAACCCACCCAAGAGCGATAACTTGATGATGGGATTTTAATTTAATTTGAAGTAATGCAACCAAACTGCATGAGGGGAAGGAATGGAGGGAACAATCAAGTCTCTTAACCAACACTATTTTATCCTGCCATTAAATTGTTATAATTACCCAGTATTTGACCAGATGGCAAGTCATTTCTAAAGTCGGACCAGGTGTTCAAGATGCAGAGATAATCACAAAGCTGATGACTGTGGTGAAACTAATTAAAAAGTGTGTTGCAGTGGCACAGTGGTGCTGTGGAGAGAGAGTGACCAAAAATAACACGATAGAAAAATTCTGAAGTACTACAACATAGTGATTTGGAAAATAGTAAGCAAAGCCAAACAGAATTAAATTAATTTAAATGATCAAGTTCAGAGAAACACTCTAATAAACTATTAGATAATATAATCTGTTGGGGGCTTTCTGGGATTTTGTTTCTGTTTTCTAACACAAATAGGAAGACAGAAGTGAAAGGCAGAACTAATAAAGATGAAAACTGTCAACCCAATCAGAAGGGCAAAATACAGGCACAGATGCACATCAAAATGAAATATGGGCACAGAAAGTCCTTTTCATGCAGATGAACGCTGATTACATGGTCACAGCTGGAAATTACAGAGAGCTTTATTCATTAAAGACTGACTATCTTCAATTAGGCTTTGCTTTCATGACAAAACAACAGAGTAGCAGAGAAATGAATTGCCATGCTGTGCCTGCAGTTCCCCAGAACACACTGCCCTGCAGCCAGCACACTTCTGCTTAATAGACCCCTTCACCTTTCCGGGACCGAAAATCAATTCAGACATGAAGGAAAATACATTTAACTGGAGGGCAGGAGGGAAAAAAAACTTTCAAAACATGAAAACACCCCACTATACAAGGAAGGAAATCGAACTATCTTTTTGCCAGCTTGGTGCACACAAGTCTACCCTGCCAGCTCTGTACTTCGTGATCATCTCTGGCTGTCTGCTCTAAAATGTAAATGTGAATGCTCATGCTGTGCCCATGGCCCTGAGGAGATCACTAACAGGCTCCGTGCTATGTCCATACATGAAGCCTGATGCTAAGGGATCCTGGGCACAAGTAAAAGCTGAGATCTTAAAGACAGACCTTCATGAGGTTTTCCACTCAAGAAACGGGGGCGTTCACAGCTGCCCAGCTGATCAGTCTTGGCAGAAGGATTGCTCCTCCCTGTGCTCTTTCAACCTGCTCCAAAGCCTGTGGGCACCCATGAGGGAGGAGGGTTCAAACATCTGCAGGCTGATGAGAGCCTAAAAGTCCTTGTCTTCAGTAAGCATTTTTTGCCATTAAAAATGATGAAAATTACATGTACCCCTTCACCCTGTGGCTGCCACATTGTGCTGATGATGTATTTTGGCACAGCTGCATGGGGAGCTTTTGCTAGCAATAACAATTCAGATTCAGAGTCACTCTGCTGCTTGGCTTTTATCTCTGGGAGAGCTTTCAGATGTGTGAGCTGACCACACTTTGGGCAAGGATGCTCAGAGCGTTTGCACTCTCCATCATTACGGAGAGTTTCTTCTTGTTGCAGTTGTCTTTGCCTGCAGAAAGCTGGAAATGTCTCGGTGCAGAGGTGCTGTGGTTTGAAATAGGAATAGTAGCAGATGGAGTTGATAAATCTGTTGGTATTCTGATTAATTCTGCCACTAAGAATTTTGCATTCACGTTAGTTCTAGCAATAACATATTGTTGGCCTCTCTCCTGATTAAGGCTACAGACTGCAGGAGCCCTGATGCTGCAATGAAATGTTTCTTCATACCTTCTCCAGAAACCAAAAGGGATCAGTAAGTCTGTTAATGGCTGTGAACAATTGATATCTGTTGTATCTTACTTAGTCATTGCTGCCCAGACTGCTAAAGCATTATCTTGCTATCATTTTTATCAGTTCTCCAGCTGGCTCAAAAACAGAAGATTCATTTTTAATTTATTCCTCTTTTTTCTTTTTCTTTTTCTTTTTCTTTTTCTTTTTCTTTTTCTTTTTCTTTTTCTTTTTCTTTTTCTTTTTCTTTTTTTGATCCCATATTTTGGAACTTTTCAGTCAACTCTTGTTTTGACATTGACATTGGGAAGACATTTCCCTCACTGGAATGAGAAAAACAAAGACCCATAATTGGAAACAGGAGTGCAGACCCCAGATAACAGTGCAAGTCTATGGAAAACAGTTTACACAGTTGAAAATACAGCTGCATTCATTCCAGCAGTGGTTCCTTAATACAGAACATACACTGCAGGGCACGAGGCTTTCCAAGCATTTTTAACCTCTTAGAAAACTGATATTCTAGCATAAACGTTTCAAGGCATTTCATATTCAGTGTTTTGCAGTTTCTAATGGATATTTTTTCTAGGGACAACTGTGAATAAGTAGACCAAGGACTGCAGCTTCTGTGAAAGCTGGTGCAGGCAGAGTGTCTTTTACTATTATGATTATTATTAACAAGTGCTTAATTTCCTGCACCAGCTGTTGTTTCTATGCTGTCTTCTTGCTGCCATACTTGCCCTGTGTTTAAACAGGCAGGGGGGTTGCTATTTTTTGGAATAAGACAAATAAAGATAGGTTAAAGGAACTTGGAAATAAAAGTTCATCTATGAATTCAATAAGGACTTATTGAATTTCTTATTTAATTCAATAAGAAATTTCCTGTTAATCTACAGATTTTTAATTACAAATTTGGGCACATGTATTTGGCTCTCTGACCCAAGGTTCAAGTTTATAGTGACCTACATGCAGAGGTGTTTAAGAACCATGCAATCAATTTAAAGTGTTCAATAGGCCTTGCCACCTGCTCACATTTGCACACAGAATTGATGGAAAGGCCCTTTTCCCCCCAGCTCTGCCATACAATGGCCTCTGCTGGCAGGTGGCACTGCAGAATGGAGAAAGAGTGGGTCAAAATCTGCTGCCTTCCTTGCCCAGGAAAAAGCTGGTATGAATGTATGTTCCCCCAAATCAGGCACGTGCTTTGGCTGTTAAGCATAAAAAGGAAAGAAGCTAAAGAGAGGGAATAATGGGAGAGAAAAGGAAAGGCAAGTAAGTGTTTCTGCTTTCCTTAATGATAACTGACCATT
The DNA here is from genome assembly GCF_965178545.1 of Coloeus monedula. Taxonomy (NCBI): domain Eukaryota; kingdom Metazoa; phylum Chordata; class Aves; order Passeriformes; family Corvidae; genus Coloeus; species Coloeus monedula. The sequence goes on from NC_138783.1 coordinate 92,101,698, forward strand.
TCCTTGTATTAGTAATATGCAAAAATAAAAATCTCTGACTATAACCTGATATATGGTGTGCTTGTAGGAGCTCTTTTTGTTGCCTTTCACAGCCATGTTCAGCCTCAGATGGGCTTTGGCTTTCCAAACCTCAACCCAAGGACACTTAGAACATTCCACCTCCTCAGTGTTTGGGCTCAATGCCAGCTCAGAGCTGATATAACCAGGGAAAGCCCCCAGTCCCATTTAGACAGTGGCTCTATATCTCTTCTGGGTTTTTTTGTCCCTGCTTCCACTTTCTCTACATTTTGGGTTTATGTCCAAGTTCCATCAGGATCTCCTTGTTCATCTAGCAGGCCTCTTGCCACCATTACTTGACTTCTCTCCTGTCAGGACGGAACATGCTTGGAAATTGAGGAAGTGATTCTTGAAAATCAGTCCGCTCTCCTGGATCTCTCTTCTCTCCAGGGCCATATCCCATGGTATTTTTCCAAACAAATTTTTAGCATGGTTTTAAGATAACACTTCAGTCATGATTTTGCATCCTTTGCCTCACTATTTGCTTTGGATTTCCCCTTTCGAAATGAAAAATTAAACAAAATTCATATTTTGAACAGTGCAATAAGCTTTTTTTCCCATTAGGAAACCTAGAGGCTCTGTGCTGATCCCATGGAGCTTTCACAAAAATTCGGGACCACTAGCTTTGTGAACGGCTTCAGTCCCGCAAACCTGTTTAGCTGTGAAAATTCTGGACAAATTAAAATTAAATGCATGCTCAAGGACCTCAAAAATCAGTCTCCACATGAGATTAAGATCAGTCCATGTAGATGTAATCTACAGTAATATGTTAATTCTGTCGCAGAATGCAGACGAGCATTTCAGTAATAACCACACTGATGCTAATAAAATCAAGGTGTCTAGAGAGAATAATTCCTGTATGACCTTGCTGCTTTCCGGTGAATGACCTTGTAAGATTGGAGAGTGAAGGTTGAAAATGTTCTGATACAGTGCTTTTCTATTAGAGAATGATTCCAAAACTGGCACATCACAGAAGGACATATATAGTGTCCTGAAGAATTTGACACAAAATTATTTACCTTGTTTGTTTGAATAATTCTGAAATTTGCAACTTAATGTGATCACAAATCTCTGTTTGAACTAATATGTCAGTACTTGAAATGTGTAAGGTACAATACAAAGTTCAAAGCAAGAAACTAAGTATGGAGACTTTCAATAAACTCCTGTCAGTGTTTCTCACCCTTTTTAATTTGTTCTTTGAAAATCTTTACTTTTCATTCACAACATGAAGAAGGAATGAAAACATATAATGTTTTTCATTTTTTTAACGACAGGTACTTAAAGGAGTGTATTAAGGCAAAATGCAGGCCAGCATCTCTTAGATAGAGAAAAAGGTATCAGGTTTATTATTTTGGACTTCTTTGTAATTTATATAATTAAGACACTGAGATAATAGCAGTGTTCTCATGGTTTGGGAAGAAATACCTGCATTCTGCAGAGAAAACAGATGTTTTATCAAACTCTGAAGATAATCAGCATATTTACATACACACTTTTATGTTTAACTGCCAATTTCTGTTTCCCAATTAAAGTGGTTTATTTGACTGTTATCTTTAGCTAATTAGTACTTATTTTAGGAAGTGAATACAGAGTAGGTTTCATGGGAAAGTAAACTCATTGGCTTCAAGTAGGGAGAATAGCTTGATGGCTGAAAGACAATTGCCCCAGATAATGAATTCCTGCATGTTTTGTAATGTAACCTAATGCCTCATGCAGCTACTAAACTCCCAGATGGCCCAGCAGAGGCATATACTCATCAGGTGACATATTAGCCAATTTAAAAGATAATTAGTAAGCACCCCTCTTTCTGTATTCTTTAAGCATTAGGAAGATTCACATTCTGCTTTTTTATGTACTGGCCTCCAATTCAAAACATATGGAGCAATTCCTTTTTTTCTTTTTCCTAGAGGTGCTGCTTTCCTGCTGCTCCCATTGACTTCAGCACATACTTATTTGCTAAAGATGCCGCTGTGCATTTTGGCTCGTGCACCTTTGATTTTCCAAACATCTTCACTGTCAGGGTATCTGCTATTGCAGATGCCTCTTCCTGGTTTCACAGCAAGGGCAATTTATTTTTATCTTTCTTATACCAACAGCCCTGATGCTTTTACTTCACCAAGAGGCGTATGGTTCAGTTACTGGAGGATGTCAGTGCTGTGTAAGTGTTGGCATTGGGACAGGCCAAAAGTTTGGTAAATTTATTCACCAAAACCAGGAGGCAGTGAAAGGATATGCAGGAGGTGGGTGTAGAGTGTGGCTTAATTCTGAGCCATCATATGGACCTGGCTCCATCTCTTTAGACAGGCGTCTTAAAACTGAGCCCAAATAAACTGAGGGTATAAATGCTGAGTATAGCTCTCCCTAAGGACTTAGGCTGGACAGGCTCTGAACCAAAGGGCACAGCTGTTCTGTTCTGGTATTAAGTAGATCACTAGATTCCTCTGCCCATAACATTCCAGCTTGATTTCCTTCCCAAGCAGCAAACAATGAAAGGTGTGAAGTCTTGGGCCAACACTGTGGGAGGCGTGAGCTGGGACCTGACCCTTCACCATTTGGGTTTCAGACTATTTAGCCTGAATCAGTTTTGCATGCCCCAGATTCCCACCCTACCTTTAATTTTTCCACAGAATATCCACATCCATTCTAGCAAGTGTTTATAACTTGAAAGGATTTGAGGAATACATACATATGCTTTAGCATATAAGTCAACATACATAGAATAGTTGCATATACTGGACTCAGTTGTCTGTCTAAAAATATGTTTTGATCTTTTAATCACAGCTGTTCTCTCCTTCATTTTTTTTTTACCCAATTGCTTTTCAGTCATAAATTTCACTTTTTTCAAATTTGCTCATACCTTAGTCTCTAGTTTTCTACCACTAAAATCTTGACAGGACAATTTGTATAGGTATTATAAACAGGGAATTTAATTTGAATAGATTGTCATGCACCTACCAGTTAGTCTCATATAAGTGCTTAAGCAGCCGTAGAAAAGTCCTGAGTCTACCTCTAGATATGTAATTATTTTATGTTAATCCTCATATATATAATTTGGGCAGATCCTCAAACCTCTCCACCCACTTGCTCTGTAGCAGGTGGTTCCTGCCAAGTTCAGTGACATACACGAAGAGCAGATGGTGATCCCACTCTTCTCCCCAAATTCAGGATCTGGGGCTTTTGCAAGACACTTATATTTCTGGATGGTTAGGTCTTCACTCCAAGCAAAGCACAGGGTGACACTGAAGGGTGTTATTTTCCCAGGCTGTGGCAGAGGTGGCACCTGGCTGATCAGCCTGGATGTTTCCATGTCTTGCCATTGCTTCTCTTCTTTGTTATATTTACATACTTTGATGTACAGCAATTTCTTCTCAGCCCTCAAAGCTGCCCTTCTCCAACAGCCAATAACTGTCTGTCATGGAGCTGTTCATAGCTGTGCACCCTCCATGTACAACCTGTGCCCTGACTTTCAAGTCCTTAGCTGTTATTCCACAATTAAACCCCACGTCAGACACAAGGACTCCTAGTGCCAGGCTCTGTTTCACACAGCAGACTCCCACAGCCAGATGGTGACAAGCCTGGCAGGACAGGGCAGGGGCCTAGCAGGGTAAGGCAGAGTTAGCAAAAAGCCTGCGGCTGCTCTTACTGGGCTTGCTGCCCCCTGCAAATGCTTATGGAGAGCAAGGAGAATTTTCTGTCACAGCGATGTACCAATTACATATCTTCCCAGCCATCACAGGAAGAGGATTCATAGACTGCCCATTACAAACTCTTTATCCTGTGTCTCATCAATGCACATGCTGCTGGCATGCAGTGGCTCTTTTTTCCCAGTAGAAAAGTAGGAAAAATGGTAAAATGTTCCCTTCCCCATCTTCAGAAATATCAAACCTGTTCAGTCCCAGTAAATTGCAGTGTGCTGGCAGGGAGCAAGCACTTGGAATTTCTGTCTCTGTGTCTTCTCTTGGAATACCTCCCAGCTGAAATCACCTAGGTGCCTGCTGTGGATTGCATGAATATGGGCAAATATCTGGATTCCATAAGTTCCTTCTTCTACACTCCTTCAAATTAAGGACAGCCATGTTGACTTCTGTGAAACATTGGTGGGGAAAAAAGGCTCTGAGGCCTAGAGGTGAAATTTTTCACAGCTGTGAATGTATACACAGCCAAGTGTTAAAACCTTGAAAAAGAGATTAAATGTGTAAATGAGAGGCATTTCAAAGAGACAGCAACAGAAGTCTTCACAGCAGCAATTAGGAATACTATGTAAAAGGTGTTATATTGAAAGAGAGAATTTATACATCTCTGTGAATGGGACAAAATTTAAACGATAATTAGTCTTGTTGACAGACTAGCGATTTTGCCTATTGAAAGTTTATTGTTTATAAAAACTGTCATAAGAGTATTAGGTCTATAAAACTAATGATCACAGAGTCTATGGCTCAAATTTTGGAAAAAAAGGTTTAACTGTGTTGGAGGCCACATAGTTTTTATTTGACTTACAATTTACAACAAAATTACTTAACAGGTTTGTTCTTAAATACCTGTGACATTCATTATGAAGAGCCTCAAAGAAGTTTTGCTGTCCTTAATATCTTCAGGGATCTGTCAGCAAAAATTACTTTGAAGAGCAAAACTATCTCTCCCTGAAATCAATAGAGTCACCCACACTGACTTCAGAGGGTGCTCCATCAGGCACTGGTGACCAACTTTAAAGTACAAAGTCATTTCAACAATTTTTAGCTAAAGAAGGGGTGTTCAGCAGGACACAGCTCAGGCCTTAGGAGTAAATGCATTTAGATCTGAATAATTCTATGTAATATATATATTTGCACTACAATATTTATGAATATGTGTGGAAGGAACCTATAGAGCATGTAGCAATGCAGTACCCAGAAGAATGAGGTATTTTGGAAGACATCTCAAAATAAGTTGATAGATGTTCAGGGAGGTTTCGGGGTAATACTCTGAAAAATCTGTACAAATTACTTTTTCAATATGGCAAGTATCATGCATAACTTCTAAGGAGTCATAGAATCATAGAACGGTTTGGATTGGAAAGGACCTTGAAGGTCATTTCATTTGAACTCCCCTGCCATGGGCAGGGACAGCTTTCACTAGACCAGATTGCTCAGGGCTCCATCCTACCTGGCTTTGAACACTTCCAGGGATGGAGCATCCACAGCTTCTCTGGGCAACCTCTTCCAGTGCTGCACCACCCTCACAGTAAAGAATTTCTTCCTAATATCTAATCTAAACCTGCCTTCTTTCAGTTTAAAGCCATTCCCTTTTGTCCTACCATTACACACCCTTGTAAAAAGTCCCTCTCCAACTTTTTCTGTTTTCAACTCAGGACAGCCCAAGAGCTCTATTAGTTTTGGGTTTGAGCAAGTATATAGGAAAAGTGTTTTAATTTCAAATCTGAAATGAAGGCAAGGCTGGGCTTGATTCTGTTGTTTAGTGATAAAATAAACATTTCTTCACGTTCTTCTGGTGTTCCTTCATAGCTGCAACTAATGATGGATGTCACATGTGATTAGCTGAGTTTCAATACAAGATTGTGCTGAACTGAAACTGGGTTTGAAAAGGAGATCCTTAGGCAAAATTTTCTGCACTGTGCAAGGAGCAAGGCCCTTCATGTTCCAGACTGACTTGTGATTATAACTGTAGTTTCAGATTCAAGTCAAATGATTCAATATGAAGTACTTAATTTTTGAAGAGATTATACATTGAGGTTCCATTACTCAATCCTGCTTCCCTTTCCACATTCCCCTACACAGGAGTGCTTTGCAACTTTTTTATTATTATTTTCCATTGTAAGTAGTGCTCTTCTGGTTTCCTTTCCCATTTTCCTTTCATAACTCCTGAATGTATTGCTTTGTTCCGACATTAAAAAGCTGCAAATATTATAATAAAATTGCTTAAAATCATTGGAAGGAAGCACTGGAGCACAGGACTTTGCATTTCAGATCGTAAAACCAACACAAATAATTTAGTTCAAATTGGGAGGACTGTAACTCAGTGTTCACCAGAGGGGCCTGTTGCTGATCTATATTTTATGGAACGTACATTTTTAATGAAAAAGGAACAGTTTTCCATTTTGAAATGGAATGAACTAGTGATTGTTCTGTAATTTAAAAAGAAAAAAAAAAAAAGAAAAAAGAAATCTCTTGCTGCTCCTGGCTGCAGTAACACACCTGATTGCTTATTTTCCTTGTAGGTCAGTTCTAACACCTCATTCCCCCCCCCCACTCCACAAAGAGAACTCTGCACCCCCTCATTTTTCCCATCTCCTCCCTTACTTCCCCCTCACCTGACCCCTTTTCCACAGGTACATCCCAGGCTATTGCTCCTTCCTTTGAAATGCCCAGACTTGCCCACAGTACTCTCCAGCAGGGTCCATGCACAGTGGAATAGATTTTCCATCTCAACACCCAAAGGGGCCAACCAAGTCCTGGGGTGCATCAGGGGCATGGCCTCACCAGCAGGTCAAGGGAAGTGACTCCCCTCTGCCTTGCGCTGGGGCAGCCTCACCTCGAATCCTGTGTGCAGTTTTGGGTGCCCCAACTCAAGAAAGATGTAAAGCTATAAGAGAGTGCCCAAAGGAGACACACAAAGATGGTGAAGGGTCTTGAGGGGAGGCCGTATGAGTAGCGCCTGAGGTCACTTGGCTTGTTCAGCTTGGAGGAGACTGAGGGGAGACCTCATTGCAGTTACAGCTTCCTCACAAGGGAAAGAGGAAGGGTGGACACTGATCTCTCCTCTGTGGTGACAGGACCCAAGGGAATGACATGAAGCTGTGTCAGGGAAGGTTTAGGTTGGATATTAGGAAAAGGTTCTTCATGCAGAGCATTGCTGGGCTCTGGAACAGGCTCCATAGGGAAGTGGTCACAGCACTAAGACTGACAGTTCAAGAAACATTTGGACAATGCTCTCAGGAACATGGTGAGACTCTTGGAGTATCCAATGCATGGCCAGGAATTGGATTTGATGATCCTTGTGGATTTCTTCCAATTCAGCATATTCTATGACTTGTCTTGGCCATCTGTGCTGGACCCCTCCATGATTTCATGCCCTGAATAGGGGTGTTATTCAGAAACCAGGACCCCCTTCCATAAATCAATGTGTCCTTCTTTGCCCAGACTGCTTTGGACAGGGCAGTCTAAAGAGGTGATTGCTACCCTGGGGCTGGAACAAGTGGGGTCTGTGTTACAAGCTTGATCTGTCATTGTGGGTTTATTTTGATTTAAGGTAGCTATTCCACTATTCTCAGATTGCCTTTCGCTCTTTTCAAGGGGGTGTAGATTGACGGCATTGGCAAAGCAACACAAAGAAAGGCAAACTGCAGATGCCAGCTCCCTCCCTGGCCTGAAGAGAAACTTTCTCCTTTCGCAAGCACAGCACAAATGCCCAGTCATCCATTCCCTAGCAGGAATAAGGGAGAAATTATCCTAGAATATGGCTCAATGCCAGCATACTACAAAGATCCATATACTATATGTAGTGGCACTGCACTTTGTATATTTCGAATCTCAAACGTTTTTGCAAGAGCCTCTGCTGGGTCTCTTTTATCAGCCATGGGCACTTGCAAAAGGGAAGGGGAGGATTTGGAAGGAAAGTTAACAAGAAGCCTTCTCACAGAAAAAACCTTTCCAGGGGCTAAAACCAGATGAAACAAAACTCTAAGCTGCTGCTCTATCTCCCTCTAGCGAAGCAGCAGCATCCAGGAGGGGCAGCTGCTGCTGCCTCATGTCTCATTTTGCTGCATCTTCAGGCATTCATCCACCAACCACAGCTGGCTTTCTTTTCTTCTTTAGCCTTACTGCACATACTGCCGTATCCTTCCTCCAAAAACAAACTAACTGACAAAACAAACAAACAAACAAAAAAGTCCAAACTAAAACCAAGCACAAGATCTGCACAGCACACAAAATTCTGTATATGGATTTTGCTCTGTTGTTCTTCTTGTATTCTTTTCTTTCAGCTCACAGAAGGAGGGGTGACTAAGCCTTTCCTGATGATTGCAAAACTCCAGGTGTTTGAAAAAGAAAAATCACTCCGTAACTATTTCTACTAACAAATGTAAGCAAGATTAATGAATTAATAAATTTTGATGACAGCATCTAGGCAGCCGTTGTTATTCCTGTGTTAAATCTGACTAGTAATTGGGATATGATTATTCTACTTAAAAGAGTATGTTGGAGGATGTTTGGATCTGGTTTCTCTGACAGCTCAATCACAATTAATTTTGTCCTATAGAAAGTAGCAGTATGGAGACCAGCTGCCAATGTAATTATTTACATCCTCCTGACATGATCTTACAGTGCAACAGCATGTCAAAAATAGGGATTCATGTTATGTGCCATATGCCTTCTCTTCAAAATGCAGGCAGTATATGTACATGGCCATGCAGCACCCTAAAACAGATTAGTGTGGTCTTACAGGTTTAAAGCCAAGATTACCTTAAAATTAATTTAAAGCTTCATATCTGACCAGCAAGTACATCACATGAGACATTTTCCATCCTGCACTCATTATAATCTTGAGGTCTGTATTATTTTCTGTCTGCAAAGACAAAAGCAGAATCTGACTTCTCACATGCAGTGCGTTGTTCCTGCTGAAGCAGGAAAGTAAGAAGCCAACTTGCAAACTCCCCAGCTGCTACAAGGTCCAGGTCTCCATTTTGGACTGGTCCTTCCTTCACACACTTAGTTGCCATTTGTTCACTCTTAAGGAGCATGCTCATCAGTCACATTTCAACAGGCCTGCACAGAGGAAATCTGTTTTTATCTTTACATCCTACAGAAGGGCAGTATTTTTCTAAGACAATAATTTGAAATCAAGAGGGAACACTTAACCAGTTCCACAAGGTATCTCTCTCTCCCATCAAATATGTGATTAACATATAGCAGGAGAGAAAGCGAGTCCCAGGAGGGTAATGAGAGAAGACTAATGCTACCTTTACATCATGGTTAACCTGTAACGAGAATCTATTTAATCCTGGGGATTTGTTGAGTCTTTTCAATTGTACATTTATCCAGCTATAGACTGACTCTAAAATGTATTATCTGGCTCTTTCAAGGATGAGTGGTGCTTCTAATCAACTCCCCCACAAAATTAGATACTGTTTACATACTATAACTGCAAACATCCTTGACTTCTGGAGATTTGCATTCCACACATCTCTGGCTTTTTCTTCTGGTACTGTTATGGAATTATAGAGGCAGAAGACTCAACTGCTTTATGTATTCCTGACATGCACTAGATTGTTTTCAAAACATGCTCATTAATTGGTGTTACTGGTTTGCTCTGCTGCAGAGTGTACTGTAAGAATGTACATTTTAGAGAGAAAAAGGAAATCAATTGCTTTCTAGCAGTCTGTACAAAGTTTTCAGATGTATTCTACCTTACATTCTATTCTATATCCCACAGGTGACAAAAAACTGTGTGAAAAATCAGTGGAAATAATGTTACTAACTGCAACACTACATGTTACACATATTATGTTCACATAATATGTATATAAGGTTTTATATACGTAAGTCCTCGGCTCCTCTTTCTTGCAGAACCCCAGCACAAGGCAAATTCCTGCAGGTGGTTTTGCCAGTGTTGCAGCAGGGCTTGAAGTAGCTCAAAACAGCACCTGCCCCAGGATGTCTAAAGACAACTTGTAATAAAAATCACAAAGATGCAAAATGTTGCTCCTTGGATTTCCAAAATGTGTCAATTGGCAAGGTCATGAGTCAAATCAGGTGGGATCTGCAGAAAATTCAACCGGCTGTATTGGTATTTTGGATAGTACTTGAAGGGTGACAGAAAATCAGTAATTTATTTCCTGTGGTTCAAATTTCAGCTTCTAAAAGTGACAAGTTTCCAGCGTTTTTGACACTTGACTAATAAACACTGTGTCTCATTTCTCCATTCTAGGGCATCAGGTTAGCTCTGACTCACAAGAAAAAAAACTCCTATTAGGTAATGAACATCATGACCTGCAACTCTCAGCCCCTATTAGTCACAAGAAAATGACTCCTTAAGAGCTATATTATTTATTTCAGCAACCACCAGTAGAATAGGCAGGACAGTGGGGTTTGCATGTAAATAGATATGAGCTGATTGCTTTTAGGTTTGTAGCTAATTAGGAAATTTGGGGACCTCTGATACTAATCTATTTAACCTCGAGAGAAAATCATTGCAAGAGAAAACATTACAGTAATGAAATCCCCTTTGCGTGCAGCTCTGATTGCTGATGGGTATGGACAGTAAAACAGGCAGACCTGTGCTGCTGGTCTCCCTCGGCCTCGCACAGACAAACAGAACCGCAGATGGAAACCTACGCCATCCCTTTTACAGAAGCAATTGGCTTTATCGTCTGGCCAGCAGGTGGAACCCTCCTACTTCTTTTTCCTCTTACAGCTTCCCTCGAAATTAAGAGAAAAGCAGCCCCCATCCTTCTGCCGGCTCTGCTTCACCTGTGGGGCAGCCCTGCTCTCTCTCCTCATCTCTGATCTCACTGTCACTGTCCCCAGAAGGTGTATAGGACCTTTCAAAAAAAGGGGAGATAAAGCTGTTTCTTGGGGGCTACAATTCATTGCCCGACCATAAATGCAGCTCTGAAATACTATGAAAATAGAACATGCCATTAAGCTTTTCTGACAAATGTGTGTTAGTTTTCCCCCTTGAAGGGGTTCACAAGAAACCTGGAGAGGTACTTTTTACAGGGAAAAGGGCAATGGCTTTAAACTTAAAGAGGGTAGGTTTAAATTAGCTATAAGGAAGAGATTCAAAGCAGTATCTGGTCAAAGAGTTCTAGGACACCAATTAGTACTTTAGCTTTTAAAGCCTGAGCATTCAACACCTTTCACATAGAGATTCTTATTTAAGCAGAGATTTAAACAACTGGTTTTTCAATTCAGTTTCTTTATTACTACTTGTTTTTCTCTTTTCCCATGTTCCACACAGGGGTTTACTTACTTTTCTCCCTTCAAACACATCATATTATCAGAATATTTATTCTGCTTGTCACTAGAAAAATATTTTATTGGTTAATATAAAATAATAATCAGCTCTTTCCATTGCCAATTTCGCCTGTCAATTAATTGCTACTTGGTACTTCTGTTGAGTTCTGGTTTTAGTCAAAGTGAATTATTTTTCTTATTTTAAAACATTTACGACAAATCAGTCCCACTTACCTCTGGAGTCATTCTAACCATGTGTAACCAGCAAAGCCTGGAGCAGTAGGGTCATATGCGAAGGATGCTGCTGCTTCTTAGCAGTTGATCTATGTCCTCACATCCCCCCCTCTCCCCTCCATACAGCTGTGTGCTCTACCAGCCTTTTCTTTCTAAGTGATACTGCATTGCAAATGCATCTACATCCTCTTTGCTTTTAGCAGTACTGCTCCAGAGATTTTTCCTTCCCATTTCATACATGTGTGTCAGCTTATTTTTTCTCCAGATGTATTAGCTTCATGTTTCCAAGTTCAGCATCACTCCTTCCTCAAAAATATTAGCAACTACTCCCCAGTCTCCTTTCTGTGATGCTCTATTGCTCCTAAGGGTTTCACTGTTTAACACTCTCACTCCTCTTTTTATGTTTAAATTTCTTCTCTGAAACAGGTTTCTTATTTCCTGGCCTGCCTCAAAAGAATACATAATGTAAAGAATGAGGGATGTCAGTTTTAAGCTCTTTTGGAATTTTTGCTTCATTATTCATTGCTCTTTGTGAGCTAACAGTTTATTCTCAGATATTAAAAGAGATATTGCCTCCACAACTACATTAAACACACATCATATAGAATTATGCTTTACATAGTCTTATATCAAAATTCTCATTTTCTCCTTAAATGATTAGTTCACTACATTTTTTTTTCTACTTTATTACTGCAAATTGCTTCATGTTTTATTGCAGCAGGCTATTGTTTGTAACTTGCTATAAGGTATTTATATTTTCTCCTAAAACAAATATATTTCCCAAAATTCTTTTAAACTTCGAAATCCAAAAGAATAATTCTATGTATTCATCATTTGGTGACAAAGGGGTTACAGCTAAGAATTTTTTCTTCCAATCTCTAATGTCTTCTGACTGACCAATGGCTGCACCTAAATTCCCACTATTTTTTTCTTTTAGCATTTCTGTGAGTTTTCAACTTGTAGAATGTCTCTAACTGGCAGCATCAGGAATGGAAAGCCTGTATTCATTCACTTAACAAGCCTAGCACAAGCAGCAACGTCAGTGATGCTCTGATGCTGGCTCTGCCACAGAAAGAACAGATCCAAATCTCCCCCCTTTTATGGCAATGTATAAATCATCTCAACTCCAGAGGGAGATGCACCATGTAAATACACAAAAAGCAAAGCTCATTATTACGAAAGAAAATATATATCCTTAGAATATGTCATTAAATAATGGTGTCTTTGCTGAAGGTAAAGTTCCTTGTCAGGGAAAGGGGAAGCCACAGATGACAGATGGCAGGAACATCATTTTGGTTAGGAGCACAAGAATAAAATGCGCCTGCACAAAGTAATACATTGATTTGTAACACATCAGCTCTGTTGTGGTAACTCTTTGTGTTTACCACGAGATAATTGAGAGGCAGCTTATCCCTAAGTGAAACTGAGATAAAGCTGTTGTTCATCTACAATTGAAGCAGTATATGTCAATGAGCAATAGCAGTAGAATAGCTAATAGCAGATCCACTCCCTCTCCTGAGATATGTACAAAGTCCTTGATGATTAGAATGCATGAATGTCTAACTTGAACTGGAAGAAAATGCCCATCTTTAATAGCCAGTTCTGGATATAGTTTTGCTCTGAGATCAGTGAAGATTTAAACTAAGAGCCTCAGCTTATCCATAGCAGCTACACAATGCTTACAACATGTCAATACTTTCTGCCTACTTTAGAACTCAATTTTGAACTGGAAGAAAAACATTTTTTTCCTTATTGCCCCTTGGTTTTTTACTATCTTATGTTGTTGCAAATAATTGTTTTCTCTGATAAGGTTTGGAGGTAGGGGACAAAATAAATAGTGTTGTGCTGTCCTTTTCCCCTTTCCACCTGTGAATATAGAATATAATTGGTGAGATCCAAAACCATTATATATGGAGGCAGCAAAAGCTAGGTTTGTAATGAGTAAACCTAGAGACACTTGTGCACAGCAACCAAGAGGTCTGGGCACCTTCATAACAACTGCAGGACCCAACTAACTAACCACTAACACTAACAGCATTGATGATTTCTGTTCAGACCTCAGAGGAAGCTGATCTATTTTCTGTGCTATGTTTGCTTTAATTAATTAGTTACATTAATTACCAAATGAAGATTTTGTTCCGTGTGCTAGAGAAAAATATTCCTCAGAAAAAGAGTTCATTCCTGGTGTGACCATTCCAGAGAACACCCACTCCCAGAAGTGGACACCTGAGCAGGTCCAGACCTGCAGAGACATGCAGGATTCTCCAGCATAGCTGGTCAGCAGCTCCATGAGACATCAGTGTTTTCCAGCTTGGAAGCACATTTAATACAATGAGAACTAGAGAAGAAAATACGGATCTGAGGGAGATGGTAACCCCTTCAGATTATAAACTTTCAGGTGTGGACAATTTGGTTGTTCTTTTACTGGATGTTGCTGCCCTGACCCCTGCCCAGTGTCTAACACTGAATACACAAAAGAATTGTGCTGATGACCTTGGGGGGTTGACCTGTTGAAGTCATCGGTCTCACCAGACTGTTATCTTCAATGCAGATTAATAGAAGGATGCTTGCAATCTAGATTAGCTTCCCTTCATTAACTAGGTTATGTGCACAACCCAGAATGCTAACCATGTTCTTCATAACACTATAAAAAAGAGGTCACCAAATTGTTGAGCCCTTTCTATTTAAAAATGACCATAGTAAATGTGCAACAGGAGCTGTCTATTAGAAAAACCCTACAATCTTTATATATTGCAATCTTCGTCTTTCCAAGATTTTCCTCTGTTTTTCCCTGAAGAAAGATACAATACATCATGTCTGTATAATCTTGTTATCCCAAGACCAGATGGGATAAAGACCTTAAAAGCCTGGTTCTATTTTTCACAGTCTACTTCTAAATAAAAGGCCTGAGGAAGAAGTGAAAATAATATTTCTCTTCTCTTTGTTGTTCTTGAACGATCCAAGGGATAGAAGCCATGTCAGTGTATCTCTGATGTCCGGTAAGAGAACTAAAGAGTGAAGTTCCCATCCTTGCTCCTTTCACCCAACTGGGGAAAGGAAGCATTCTTTCCACCAAATGTTGAGGACAGCAGGCGAGGGTTTTGTTTCCCCACTGGCTCTGTTGGAGGTCATCATTGCGTGGCACTGCAGGAACCTTCCCTTAGCTGTGGGTGCTGCTTGGTGAGTAATTATTTTCTCTAATTCCAGGCTTTTCACACTCCAGCGGGTATCATACGCTTGGCTGTAATCTTTACCAGTCTCAAGTGGCTCTTCTCACATGAAAGCTCTGGAATCACAGTACCTTTAAACTGCTTCTTTCTTTTTCTACTCCTAGAGGAATTTGAGATGCAGGCGGATGCAGCCTTGCTTTGTGTTCCTCACCAAGGGACCCACCTTGACACCAGGCTCAGCATTGTAGATGCACAGATGATCTCTGCAGACATCATCCTGCAATGTCCCTTCCAAGTAATAGAGCATACAAAACTCCCTGCAACTCGTCAGACTCACAGAAATCTTCTTTGGGTGCAGAATGCAAGCAAGAAGCAGGATGAAAGGATCTGTGATACCATATCCTGTTGCATTTACTTACTTCCGGTGTCTCTAGTACCTCATTGCTGCACCATGCAGGGCCTTGCCTGCAAGTGTTTGTGACAAATCCAAAGGAATAATCTCAGAGATTTTATGGAAATACAGTATTTCACAACCACAGTATAACTTCCCAAAAGTATGCCTGAAACACAAAAATATTCTTAAATAAAATGGACACAAATAAAAGTAATTATGGCAGTAAAATCTTTTTACCCCTTCTCTGTTTTAATTAAATTTCAGTACCTCAAATCAGACATTAAATGAATCTTAGCACTGTTACTGCAGGAGACTGGCACTTTTAAAACACAAAACCTCAATGCTCTATCTTTAAAACACTACAAAATCAGGATTCTTGGGCCAAAATTTGGCTCTTTGTCATGGATAGAATACCAGACAGATTGGACATCAGAGTATTTTTTTCAGAAACAAACTTTTCTAAGAAATGAGCAAATGAAACATTCTGCAAGGCAAAATGCCATTGAACTGATTAGATAGACAAGGCCATGTTGGATGGGGCTTAGAGCAGCCTGTTTTAATGAAAGCTGTCACTGCCCATGGCAGAGGGGTTAGAATTAGATGGTTTTTACAGTCTCTTCCAACCCAAATAATTCTGTGATTCTAGGCTTCTGAATCACCAGGTATCTACAAGAAAACTTAATTTTCCAGCAATTTTCAGAATTGTCAAAGTAGCTGAATTATCCCAGCAGAGTTTGGAAGGTACCTACATTTGCTGAGCTGGAAATAATCACAACTCTCTTATCAGCTTCCCAACTCCATTAATATAAAATAGATACACAATCAGATCCAGTGTCACACACTAACCGCTTGTGCTTCTCACAATTTCCAAGGTCTGAACCTCCATTAGGGATTCATTTTACAATACTGAGACATTAATTCTCACCCATGATGAGCATTGCATGTCCCTGACAGAAAAGCAGCCAGGATTTTCGGGGATATGAGATCACACCTATTAATGGACAGGCAGCCCTCAAATTGGGTGCCAGTAAATAAAGTATCTTGGCAGCCCACTTAGGGAAATGGGTGGTAGGAAGGAGATAGGAAGCTCTTCTGTTTGAGGGAAAGGTGGGTTAAATGAGGCAAAGGCATTTAAAGCAGATTAAATGAGAACAGAGGGGAGATGTTCTGCGTTAGACAGTAAATTAAAATTGGGAGCATATGGCTGTAGGGGCACAGGGAAGGAGTGGCAGGTGGACAGGAAAGTTTCCCTCCCACCGAACTCTCCTCTGTGCCTTCATTCCTGTACTGCTGAGCAGAGCTTTTCCTGACAATTCCTATTACCACCTGGTGATTTATAGTCATCTCTCTCTCAGGTGAACCAAAACACCTCTCCTCTGATGGACTGTGTTCTGCAAAGCATGAGGTTTTACAGTACAGCTGCTATGTGTTATCCCACACAGCAAATGTGGGAATATTTGTATGGGTTTTTTAATACAACAAATATATTTCCCCAGATGCTCTTGACTGAACATATGGTTAATGGGAGTGTGTTCAGCTTTTCAGAATAAAATGTCTTTAGAAAGGAGAAGA